>NC_092819.1:40665833-42057500 GCF_023375885.2 Dermacentor andersoni | reverse complement strand
GAGGTGCACTGTGGATATCGCCCACGCTAGTATCCACATCCACCGCAGCCCGTCAAGCCAACATTTCTGATAGCTTATAGCGAAGGCGCGTGCTGGTCAAGGCCTCACACGCGCTTCCTCCCTCGAATAAATCTCGTTGGTTCAGCCAAGCAGCCACAGTGCACCCAGCAGTCAGTGCGAACCTGGAGGATGTATACGGTGCAAAGCTCAAGCACCGAACACCCTTGCGCCAAACGAATTCGAAATGACCACCTACAGATCAAAGTTCGCCGCTTTTAAGCGATTGATCTTTGATCTGGTGATTTCATCAGAGTGTTTGAAGCCTATATACATACTGGCAGTACGCGCAGAAGCCTGCGATATATAAAAAAAGAAGTGAACCGTGCCTCTGTATGTCTCGGCCGGCTAATGCTGCTGCCACTTCCGTTCTATCCGTCTACCCCAGCTCGCGCCCCAGAGTGACGCATTGTCGATGGTTAATGCGCGCATGTGCTGTCTGATGCTATAGTTCATATAGCGCTACGTATAGATGTTAAAAAATGGTCTGGATACATTTGAACTGAATAAAACATTCAGTCATTGATTCATATTGAGGCGTGAGCACATCAAGAATTTTACCAGATTGTAGCTGCCAGGAGAACAGGTAGTACCCATGTATAGAAAATGAAACATTTTATTTTTACCACCACCAACACGCTATCAGAGTCCTTGGCACAGAGACTGCTTAAATACATTCGCAGCGATATGCAAAAACCGTGGTCGTCGTAGTTACAAGTTGTTAAAGGGACACTAAAGCGAAACAATAAATCAGTTTAGAATAATGAAGCATTGCTTGAAAACCCTTCAGGCAGTCATTTCAAAAAAGTAGTTTGATTATTAGATGAGAAAATGTAGGTCCAAGTATCAGTATTTGAATTTTGCGCCGAAACCCCAGCGCCGGTACGTCAGCGTGACGTCAGGGATTCCAAAGTATGTTTTCGCAATTCGGCCGCGTTGGCTGAATAAAGGTTCCCGAAACTTGCCATGTTTAATATTTGGTTCCTTTAGAACACAATGTAGTCAATCTGTACCGCTATATATAATTAATACGCCCTAGAAGATGCTATCAAAATCCAAGACGTCACAGCCCCCAGCTGCGGGAACTTAGGTAGGCGTCGCCACCCGTATTTCGTTCTTGCGCTTTTTCTGGCTTACCAAACGTCTTATCGTTGTAAGAGGGGTGTTTTTGGTGTTGTAGAACGGTAATCTACTGATGGCAGAAGAAATCATTTCTCACTTTAGTGTCCCTTTAAAGTCGCAGGCGAAGTCGACCACGCAGAGTTAGCGCCGGGAGGCGTTCCACCCGAGTCACGCTGACAAGCGTGAAGCAATTTACACCACTGAACAAACACAGCGGTGCGCTACAGATGCATTTAGCTATGCATACGCTGAGGACGAAGCGTTCAAGAAGCTCAGTTATACGTTGGCAAGAAAGAAACGTTCTCGCTTCTTGGAACCCAGCTTGCATGGCTGATTGGTGAAGCACGCGTAGGACACCACGCGAAGTTCAGTGCGTCTTTGCATTTAAAGTTGCGCGCGATGACTTGCGCAATAATTTTCTCCGTTCTCCCCCGCACGCTCTTACATACCCCCGACTTTTTTTTTTCCTTATTACAGCGAAGAAAAGGGGTGCTATAGTGGGCCATCCATTCCAACGCTTTCCAGTGGGTCAATCTCTCCACTGATTTTGCTTGGGGCTGGGAGTCCGTGCCCTGCTCTAACGGTCGGTCCCTAACGCCGGTGGCTAATAAGCGTCTTTACATTATGATTGGTTGATTTGCGCAGTTTAACGTCCCAAAGAAATACATGGGTTATGAGAGACGCCGTATAATAGGGGCTTTCGGACCACTTTTGACCGCATGTGGTTTGAACCTGCGACCACGGATACTCAGCAGCTGAACACCATATTCTCACGCATACATCATATTACTTATTGCCGGTGAACGTTTTTCACCGTATTGTCACTGTAATAAACTTTTCACCTCGGGCCAAGACGCGCCTACTGCATCCCAAATTTCTTTATCTTGTCGCCTATTCTGTAGCGAAATGGTCTTGGGTAATCAAATTGCCCTTGCGACGGGAATACATTATATAATGTATGTGAGCACCGGTGAATACCTTGGAATGTACGGTGAGACATGTATGTAAATAGAGGACGAATCTAACCCGTGAGGTTGACCGGCGACCGATGACTGTGCTCAGCGTTAACGTTGTGCTTTGAGCGTTGCTCATTTTCCTCTGGGTACAAATTCGCCCAGATAGAGAGTTAAATTCTTAACTCACGCTTTGGGGCAAGTGTTTGCTTCTTCACTGTTACTGAAACGTGACAAAATTCACTAAACAACCGCGGCGTTCCTTTCTTTCTTGTTATCTTTTTTCTACCTCTCCATCACTCACGTCCCACGAAACGGCACATACAAACGAACGAATGCCCGCCGGCGTTCCCCGAGCAACAGAAACAACGGAAAGTCTTTTTGGACACCCGTGCCTCCGGCACCCCCGCCGCGCCCGTTTCCTTCAATGTTTCTCCTTACATATCTTCCCTCCCCCATCTCGACGACCGCGTGAGTCGGAGTCGGATGGAGAGGAGGAGGCGCCCGCCCCCTTTCCACTCCGGCGCCCCGGCTCCACAGCCGCGGTCTCGCAGAGCAGTCGGCCCCGGGCGGGACGCCGGAGCGGATGCTCGACCCGCGCGCGTGTGTCTTCTCCCCAAGCCTTGCGCGCTCTCCGCTCACACGCCCGCATGTCGTAAAGCGCGGCCTCCACCGACGCGGTGCCAACGCAATGTCGCGTCCTCGTTCGGCGATGGAGAAATGCTAGTCGAGTGCGGACATGGAATAACGACACGAAGACGGTCTCCGGCGACGCCGAATAGTACCCCGGTGATGTGAATGGATGCCACTGGCGGCGGAACCACCGACGACGGGCCTTGTGGTTGCTGAAGAAAGCATCTATACTCCGCTTATAGGTAGGAGCGTGTTTTCTCTTCATCGTGGGGATAAGGAGAACAATGGTATCTAGGGTTTACGCGAGGACCTGAATCTTCCAGGCGGGATGCAGCACGTGAATCGTGCGTGGGGTAAGCTGGAGACTGGCGTCGACCTCAGAAGTGCTGCTGATGCTTAGATGAAGTGCAGGATAACACAAAGGCTAAAGATTAGTCGGAATTACGATACTTGACGATTCGACCAATCAATTAGTTCGTCAATATGCGCTTAGTTAATACAAGTGGCTGAATTAATGTGAAGCGAGCGTTTACGTTTAGTGTTGTTGCCGCTGCCTGCTAGGGAATGATTATTAGCGCTCGAGTAAGCTGCCTTTGTCGAGCTGCGGGTTATAGGTTTAGTTCACTACGAAAGCAAAATAAGCAGCGGGCTTGCTCTTTGTCCGAATGACCGTCAGCGGAAGGCTAACTGATGTCTTAATAGACTCCGGGGCCTCAGTCTTCTTGCAATGCGCTATACATGCCAATCGCTACAATCGATTGATCAGTGAATTGATCCATCCAAGGCTGGCCATTAATAAAGGCAGAAATCTTGATCATCGCCCTGCCTAAACCTCAACGAAAGCATCCACAGCCGCCAGAGGTTGAAGGACAAAGCATGCCATACCTGCACGGGTATACCGTTCATTTTGTTCCCGTTACGCGACAAGCTGTGCAAAGGCCGATAGTCTTTGCAAGGCTCAGCGTTTGAACTAATAATATCTCAGCCGGTATTCACACAGCAGTTCATACGGTAAACCGCTCCGTGTGATCAAGCATCGGCCAATCGCGATTGCGAACATGTCATCAGTGAAAGCGGCCGACCAATGACAAGCAGCTCTAAATAACAAAAATAGATGTAAATTTTGACATCGAAATAGTTGGTCTTCGTCAGAGACGAAATGCGAATGTCACCGACAAGATAGGTAGTATGGAAGAGGTAGACGATAAAATTGGGAGAGACCATGCGTCGTTAAAAGGACTTAACATTAGGCGCACATGTCCAGCCATGATAGTGGCAAGTGCAGAAAAGCGCGGAAGCGGTAATGAAGGAAAGTAAGTTATACGGAACAAAACTATTTGCTACCTTCACACCATCATCATCATTTATTCATCATTAATTTTCGCTTAAGGGTCGCAAGAGGAACAATGCATAAAATGGGAGGGGCAATTGTTAGTAACAAACAATGGCCGCTTACACGATCAGAAAAATGAACCCACATGACAAAAGAAACTGAAGTATGTGGATATAAGAGCAATAAAGTGACGGACGTATTACAAACAACAAGATTTCTCCAGTCACACAGCGGAGTTACGCAACAATAAGTATAGCGAGTAAAAGGAACATAAGCTGGAACATCAATAACGTCAACACCAATTCAGCAATATCATTATCAGCGCACCCACACAATAACACGTAGCGCGCAATCAGAATTAGGCACATTCCGTTAATGCAGCACGTATGCATTCAAACGTATACATTGAGTCTTTGGCAAACGTTTTGAAATCACTACATGGGTGACTACATAAAATTCACTGGCATCGGGAAATGTGTATAAGATATAATCGCATTGAGAACAGAAACGAGGTATAAATTTTACAGTAAATATCTGAAACACATAAATCGCATGACTCATTCCATGGTATCAAAATGCAAGAAAAATTTACACGTTTCACCGCGACATAACAAAACACCGCACACACTAAGAAATAGAATACACTGTAAAAGCTGCGCTATACGTAGAATACCGTCTCAGTTGGTTCAGCGTAATATGCTCTGCATCCAATTCGTGTTCATTGAAGTTGTCTAATATTGTAGAGATGCATGATGTATCATAGCGCATCTTCACCGTATTTAGTTTTGTTGGGATGCACTTCCTAATATTGGAAGTACGAATATTCTAAATACAATTCCCGAGGTACGAACATGCCGGAGTTGACATGCGGTTAGGCATGCGGCGCAGGGACCCACGCTTCCACATGACTAAGCATTACCGAATAGCTGACACCACCTTCATCTGGTAGTGCTATGGTAGTCTAAAAGGTTTCCCAGAAGATAGCATCCCGTTGCCTCACATAATCAACAGTGATCCAGCAAGGAAAGTCGCTAGAGCAAACGTTTCGACAACGGGACGTGTCACCGTCGTAACTTCGACTCCAGCGACATCTCTTGTTCGACAAAGTTGATCCTCTTATTGAGCAGTTTAGTCTTGTTTGATTTTGCCTCACGCGAGCATCTCGCTACACTCATATTTATTCGGAATATAGTCGGGAACGCGCAACATTGGGATAATCAACGCGTTATCATAGTGGCGATAAGCATACGTGTCGCAAGTCTCCGGGTCTTAGAGTTTCAAGAAGATATTAAATGCAAGGTATGCAGTAGCAAAAGGTAGCGAGTCGTTCATAAATTGGTAGTAATAGCTGATGTGCTCGGCGCAGGAATGACAGTTGATTGTGACGTTACAACTATAGCACGAGGCCTGACTTCCAAATATCGCTTATAAGCGCATGACACAGATATTGCAAAGACAGAACGCACATAATCCGAAACAAAATGTGCAACCATGTTTCTTAATAGGCATAAACGTCTAAAGATACAGCACCATTACACAGTGTTTTAAATAATTGGGGGGAACCATCTCCCGACGGCTGTCGACGGTAATGCGTTAAGCATTGAATCATTATAGAGACATGACGTATTGCCACCGTCGAAATGAGTTATGTACGAGGTGTGTGCTGCAACGGCACTCCTCTTTCGCGCTTCTCTAATAGAGTTCTACTGTATATGTCACCAAAGGTAGCACAGTTGCACGTTAGGTCTGCCATCTTGCTCGCTTAAGCATCCATGCTATGCTAGAAAGCCACTCTTCCTGACTGCAGGAGAGGCGCCCGGGCCAGCGGCGACGGTGCGCTCGCGTTCATTTCACGTCGTTGCCAATAGCAACACTGTTGTTTCAAATTTAGAATAAGAAATCTTGGGCAAACAACGACTCCCCCCCCCCCCCCTAAAGAAAAAAAAAAACAAGCGCTACAAGCTTGCTGTGATTTGTATTTGACCGATGGTCAAAACGACGAGGACTATGATTAGATCAAGGCAGATCGCGCGCAATAGATGCGCGCGATCATGAGTTGGACTAAATATTAATATATTTAGTAGCTGCCAGTAGTAGCGACTAAATATATTAGTATTGGTATGCCAGTAGTGCCAGTAGTAGCTGATTTAGCTGCCATGCTAAATCTGTGGGGTGCATCTTTGCATATCGACATGTGCAAGTTCTTATATGTTTATGGTGGCCAATCCGCGCCTGGTAACGACTGTTGCAATAACAGCGCTTGGCGCAAGACGTGCGTACATGTACTAAAACTGTCCAGAATGTTGTTGCCAATTCTACATCGGATCAATTCAAATCAGATTGTGTTCTGAACGCGAATGGTGGTGCACATTCTGAAACGTGCTGGAATGTACGAATCATCTATAAATAGCCAACGGAATCTACCAGTGTGTCGGTTACTTACAACCACCGACTATGCTCGCTGCGCATTTGGCACTTGTTTTTGTGGCATAATTTCGCCACATCAAGTTATATGGGTGTCACTCGGTGCAGTTTCTATCGCGATTGGCTCCTATGCGCAAGCTGCAGGAAGGAGTCAATCGAGGTCAAGAATTTCGACCCGGATCGAGGATACTGTCGCAATCGAAAGAGCCGTCTGACTCCGGTAATAAATTTGTGACTGAGTTTTGGCCCTGCCTTGTTCTTTACCGTCACGGCAATGTGACGCAGGCTAGGTAAGCACCCGATTGGGAAATTCTGCAGCATGGCGTCAAGCCGGGTCGTTAAACATGAATTGTCTTTGATCCAAGAAATGCTCACAGCACCGCTATATCTATATTATCTTCATGATATACGTGATGCATGCTACTTTAATCGAGCGACTTAATTAGCGTGTAAAATAAGAAGTAACTGCATGGGGACGTTTGAAACATAAGCAGGCATATATTGTCGATCTTTACCGAATAAAGAGTTCTGATACATATGGGCAGCTGGGTGCCGTTCGCGAGTAATCACAATTGTTTGATCGGGAAGAGCGACCCAGTTGCCTACATGCAGCAGCCACTGAAAACAGCACGACGGAGACGGATCTTTCACGCGGAATCGAGAATAATGCCCTACCATTTTCTGCCCGGTTTTAGCAATTTGTTGCTACTTAGCAAATTGCCCAGTGGCGCGGGAAAGCACCGACCGACCTTTAAAAAGATCGCAATAGCGAATCCAGTACAGGCTCCAAAACACGCACGATCCCGCTTCACTGCCAGCTGAACAGACTACGAAATGGCGGTTCGCCCAGCTTCAGCGTCAGCGGCGCAGCCGTGAAGTTGGCTTTTCTACAAGGAGGATGCTTTCTGCGCATGTGACTACGTCTGGCGAATAGCGGCGCGAGCGGCGAGTTCAATCAGGCGCGCAATTCTGACTCCCTAAAGGGAGCCAATAGAGCATCTCTACTCCCTGAGAACACTCGGCGCCATCTAGCGCCGCCGCCTCGAAGCCTGCACGTGACCTCCGGAATGCATGGCGCGCCGATGCGCGGCAAACGTTTTGAAACGCGTTCAAATGACGAGTTACCATTCTGCTCTTTATGTATATGTATTTTTTTTTGTATCCTCGATGTTAATATTTCCCCCCCTACACTAATATGCCCCACACGGGCGCTGTAGATATTGTAAGCCTCCGCGACGAGAAGCGTGGCGCACCGCTGCCTGCTTACGCTGAGAAATGTTCTCTCGCCCCACAACCAGTCTCACACGCTCAGTGACCCGAATTGGCGAGAGCTTCGATGAAGAGCGGCATATGCCCATCGCATTCACGGCGCAGCTCGTTAAAGCATTGTCGAGAAAGACGCTCTCTGAAGAGCGACACATACGTACTCAGTGTATTTGTGGCGCAGCCTGCTAAAGAGTCTTGTTGTTGTCCTTGAGGAACCCTTGTGACGCGGGCTCGATTCCGCTCAGCACGGTAGAAATTTAAGGGGCCTTTTTCGTCACTGTAAACGGCGCTTTCTAAGTGGCACATGCCTAGCTAACCAAGTTTGTGTCAAAGTCGCGCATTGAAGAGCAGAAAAAAAAATACAGTAACCCAAGTTCCAAGTTAGCATCATAGAAGTTCATTGAATACCAGCACAGACCGATTGGCGTATGTCCCATGTTCCAAGTCGGCGTCAAGGATTTTCTTCGAACAGCGGTACCTGCCCAGTTTCGCACCTACAGTGACTCATGTCAGTGTGAAAGAGGTTCATTGAAGAGTGGCACATGCACACGCACTTATACATACTCAGTGACCCAATTTGTTCCGACGGTTGGTTTCGAATCCCGTTCCCTCAGCACAGCAGTAGGATACGCTGCCCATTCGACCGCGAAGTACTCAGTGACCAAGGTAGGCGGGAAAACGGAGATGCAAACATACACAGATAGATATTTCGCCCCCGGAAATTTCATGAAGTACCATAACAGGATGCTAACGCTTTAAACACCTGACTCTGTGGTCATTTTGTCATCACCATCCGTGTTCCGAAAGCGCAATCGCTTGCTTAGAGAAAGCAAGCGATGCCGGTACACTTACTCGAAGCAATCTCCGGAATTTGGTCACCACGACAAAGACTCCTCCTTAACATTGTGCATTCAGTCGTTGTCGCATTCCTGCTAATCTGTTAGGTAGTAGCGTAGCGAACAGACTGTTCGAAGCAATAATTGGCGCCTTGCATCTTGACAGTTTTTGTTTTTATGTGTAAAGCTAGCTTTCCCGCAAGATACTCTGCCAGCTGATGGCGTAACCATTGAGTACATTTTGAGCGTTTCATGAGACGAAAACTGTCGATATGGCTCGCGTAGTCAGACCACATGCAACAGCCAAATCCTAGCACGCACAGTTTGCACACCGTATTCATTGGAACGAAAAGCGGTGCCGTCATTAGTTGGGCAAATATGTAACGTGGCGAAGCGAACTTGAGAAATAGAAGAAAGAGGATAAACCACATCGCGTGTGCTCAAACCGCTACTGGAGAAGTTAAATATAATACCAAACCTGAGACATCATTCACTCCTAATGATGTTTGGAGATCTCATTTCTAACAGGGAAGACGTCGAGCGTGTTTGCACCCTAAAGCAACCATATAGACCAGCTCGGCTGGCCGGAGCTCTCTGAAGCGTACGTGATAAGAGTATGCCGAAACTAATGGAAGTTCCCCAACGTAAATGGAATCCTCTTGGTCGAATTCCGTGCTTTTTTTTGTGAGATATGTCACTCTGTACGCCCAATCATTAGGCAACCGGTTAACCGGCAGACTTCTACGATACCAGCTACATGCGCGTTCGTTCCTTCCTAATGTCCTGACAATATCGTTACTAATATGGACGAGATAGTTCAAGTGGCTGAGGAGTTCTATAGAGATTTATACAGTACCAGTGGCACCCACGACGATAGTGGAAGAGAGAATAGTCTAGAGGAATTCGAAATCCCACAGGTAACGCCAGAAGAAGTAAAGAAAGCCTTAGGAGCTATGCAAAGGGGGAAGGCAGCTGGGGAGGATCAGGTAACAGCAGATTTGTTGAAGGATGGTGGTCAGATTGTTCTAGAGAAACTGGCCACCCTGTATACGCAATGCCTCATAACCTCGAGCGTACCGGAATCTTGGAAGAACGCTAACATAATCCTAATCCATAAGAAAGGGGACGCCAAAGACTTGAAAAATTATAGACCGATCAGCTTACTGTCCGTTGCCTACAAAGCATTTACTAAGGTAATCGCAAATAGAATCAGGAACACCTTAGACTTCTGTCAACCAAAGGACCAGGCAGGATTCCGTAAAGGCTACTCAACAATAGACCATATTCACACTATCAATCAAGTGATAGAGAAATGTGCAGAATATAACCAACCCTTATATACAGCTTTCATTGATTACGAGAAAGCGTTTGATTCAGTCGAAACCTCAGCAGTCATGGAGGCATTACGGAATCAGGGTGTAGATGAGCCATATGTAAAAATACTGGAAGATATCTACAGCGGCTCCACAGCCACCGTAGTCCTCCACAAAGAAAGCAACAAAATCCCTATAAAGAAAGGCGTCAGACAGGGAGATACGATATCTCCAATGCTATTCACAGCATGTTTACAGGAGGTATTCAGAGGCCTGGAGTGGGAAGAATTGGGGATAAAAGTTGATGGAGAATACCTTAGCAACTTGCGATTCGCTGATGATATTGCCTTGCTTAGTAACTCAGGAGACCAATTGCAATGCATGCTCACTGACCTGGAGAGGCAAAGCAGAAGGGTGGGTCTGAAAATTAATCTGCAGAAAACTAAAGTACTGTTTAACAGTCTCGGAAGAGAACAGCAGTTTACGATAGGTAGCGAAACACTGGAAGTGGTAAGGGAATACATCTACTTAGGGCAGGTAGTGACCACGGATCCGGATCATGAGACTGAAATAACCAGAAGAATAAGAATGGGTTGGGGTGCGTTTGGCAGGCATTCTCAAATCATGAACAGTAGGTTGCCACTATCCTTCAAAAGGAAAGTGTACAACAGCTGTGTGTTACCAGTACTCACATATGGGGCAGAAACCTGGAGGCTTACGAAAAGGGTTCTGCTGAAATTGAGAACGACGCAACGAGCTATGGAAAGAAGAATGATGGGTGTAACGTTAAGGGATAAGAAAAGAGCAGATTGGGTGAGGCAACAAACGCGGGTAAACGACATCTTAGTTGAAATCAAGAAAAAGAAATGGGCATGGGCCGGACATGTAATGAGGAGGGAAGATAACCGATGGTCACTAAGAGCTACGGACTGGATTCCAAGAGAAGGGAAGCGTAGCAGGGGGCGGCAGAGAGTTAGGTGGGCAGATGACATTAAGACGTTTGCAGGGACAACATGGCCACAATTAGTACATGACCGGGGTAGTTGGAGAAGTATGGGAGAGGCCTTTGCCCTGCAGTGGGCGTAACTAGGCTGATGATGATGATGATGAAAATACAAAAATGTCCGTGTACTATGCATTCGGTGCACGTGGAAGAATCGCAGATGGTCTAACTTATTCCCCAGTCCCCCTCTACGCTGTGCCTCATAATCATATTCTTCTTTTGGCCATGTAAAGCCCCAGATTCTTTGTTTTTTCATTTCAGTTGCGATTTAGCGGTAAACGCTAAAGAAATGCGTTAGCATTACGCCCCACCTCATTGAGGTCCCGGATCCATTACTTAAACCGCGTTCACCACATTGCGAAGTGTTGTTCAGAAACTCATCTGACAGACGTCAAGACCAACTGGTCGCAGGTGGGATATGAACCCACGTCTTCGTATTACGCGTGCGATGCCGTTACTGATTGAGGTATACCGCGCCGCCGTTTTCCCGTCCACTTTTTGGGGTATCTACGTTTATTAAAAATTAAAATTAAATTATGGCGTTTTACGTGCCAAAACCACTTTCTGATCATGAGGCACGCCGTAGTGGAGGACTCCGGAAATTTCGACTACCTGGGGTTCTTTAACGTGCACCTAAATCTAAGTACACGGGTGTTTTCGCATTTCGCCCCCATCGAAATGTGGCCGCCGGACTACGTTTATCTACTAGAACTAACCCTGCATGGGAGAGTTAGCCGGCGTGATCACTGTTTGTTGGCTTCTTATGATATGATTAATAAATATCTGGCCCCTAGCTAGGTTACTATAGGCCCCTAGGCCTATAGGTTACTAAGTGTAATAGGGCTGACGTACCGTGACCTATATAACATATAAGCTAATGAAATTGGCGCACAGTAGCACTCGGTTCGAAAATATTTTCACGCATAGAGATCACAAAAAACGAAAAAAAAACGAAATGACGCGATCTGTACAGATTGAGCTTTCGACGCCTTCGGCGCGGCGGGGATCCTAGATGAACAACAAAAATATAATACAAACACGAACAGTAGATGCCGCGCTAGTTATTTTTCTCTCGCGAGTGTAAGCATCGTGTTCGACGCGCCTCTTGAATATTCATGAGGCGGGCCGAAAGAGAAAAGCGTCCCAAGAAACAGGTCGCCCCTCTTTTCCTCCTCGTATGAGGGGGCGGCATAAAAGAGTGGGTGAAGCGCCTTTCTCTGTCGGCGACAGCTCGCTTGTTGTTCGATGCGACGGGAAGTGCTATAGCTATAGACCCTGCACGGTCGCGAGGCCTCGTCAACAGATCGATGCACGCGAACAGCGCCGCCGGGCACTCCATCATAGAGCGAATGCCAGCCAACCGTATACACGCACTCTCCCAAGTCCGGTGTCGTCAAGCCGTCGGCGTCCGCTTCACACCTAAGCCTCCGGGCTGGCATGACCCGCTTTTCCGTGCAATGCTGTACACTATAGCTGGGTCGCGACAAAGGCCAGGCCTAATTCGCGCGCAGTGCATCGGACGGGGATCAAAGGCCCTCCCCCGAGGGTTCGGCGAATGCCAGCTTGTTCTTGAGGGTCTGCTCGGACTTCGAAGGGCAGGGCCTCTCGAAGAAGAAAGAAGGATGTTAAGGAAAAAAGGACTCGTAGCGTGAAGAGTAATATAGATGTAGAAGCATGCTGAGTGCCACACAGAGGAAAGGCCGAAGTGCCACTCAGATAGCCGTACGATACGCGTTGCCCGACGACAACGAGAAGGATGGCGACCAAGCGCTCGACTACGATATAACGACGACAAAGGTCAAAAAGAAAAAAAAAGAAAATAAACGGCGGCACAATGACGTTGTCCGCACAGTACCTCAGTAGCCGCAGGCTAGGGTCAAAGCCTGTGTGGGAACAGATCAATTTTTTTTAATACGTTATATTTAGGAGTCGTTGGCGACTTAAAACAGTGATGGCTGCTGTTTTTCACATAGAACAAACATATTTACTAAGAATGAAATAACAAGCCGGCACTGGACAAAATAAAGGTAACAAAAACGAAAAATTATTTTCTTTCTACCGGCTATCTTCTGCCAAGAAAACATGATGTTAATTATGATGATATCTGGATGAGGTGACCTTAAGCAGCTATCGCTGTAAGACATCTCTGCGTGAATATAGGAATAAAGACAAAACAATTGTAGTGAGGTGTGGTGAGTGTAGAAAAGCCTCGTCAGTCTGAGATTGCATCACGTGTGCGAGAGAGGCCTGCGACACCTCTGCGACAGGAGACGGTGGGTTTAGCGGCGAGAACTGCTATAGCCTCTCGCATCCTCTCTACACTTTGCACCTGCCCTTCAAGCGAATATGAGCACTCCCTAAGGTGGCGCGCAGCCAGGAGAAATGCGTACACTCGCCACATAGCATGTATCGGGTGAAAAAAAAAAGAAGTTAAGCCCCAGTTAACCTCTAGGAATTTCTTTCACCATTGCGCATTAGTCGCCTTCAAGAGAGAACCTGAAGGGGAGCGGTGTCATGGCGTGAAGAAGAAAAGTACTGACTCTTGTAACTGCGCAGCGATATAATTAACATGAGAATGTGCTGCGCATTCGAGATGCACACCTAAAGTGACTAGGGTCATTGAGAATTAGACCGCCTTGGCAGCGCGAGACTGACGTCACAACGTGACCTCAAGTGGGGCCAGTTCTGTCTATATAAACTATGGCTTTTTTTTTCTTTTCAACCTTTAACCTTACGTGCCCGGCCGAGTTTCTCCGTCCTTTTTTTCTTCGTTCTCTCACTCACTCTCTCACGAATTTCTATGCAGCTAGCAATAATTACGCTTATGCGCGAAGAGAGCTCCAAGCTGAGCGATCCCATTAGGTGTTGGCCATTCACAGGGAGAAATCACGCAAGTAACATCCCAAACAACGTGTTATCACCTGACCACAAAAAGTGGAAACTTGAGTCAGCCTTCTCGCCTACCACCTCATCAAAATAGAGAGAGGCAAACATATTGAAAAGATGGCTCGAGGTCCACATGTAGAAATGAGCAAGCGGAAAGGAAATCGGGCTATGTGTGTGACTCACTGGAAACCTCAAATGCAAACCTCTATAACATACATATTAGCATGTGGCCGTACCCAGTCCTTAAATCATGCGTTCACTAATACTTGTATCAAAACAGTTAAAGATTTATTCAGCAGCGGTATAGGCAAAGTAGAACACTACATGCTACGTGGACCCAATGTTGGACGCAATGTACGAAAAAATAGCACACATGAGGACACAGCGAAGAGCTTCTTAAGCGCCGTATTAAATTCAGTCCTCACAAAAGCACAATTGTGGTAGCATAGCCTGTCGTCAAACTCACACTTAAAGCGAATGCGTGTGGTTGATATGTGCCTGTAACAAATAACATTCGCACTTTGTGCCTTGGCACTGAAGAATCTACAAAGCGAAGTAGGCTACGCAAGTTAGACTGTTGATGGAGAAATTCGAACTTCTCATCTCTCTTTCTCTTTCTCTCTCTATGGTCTTAACAACTGCAGAATCCTTAGAGAAGGTTTCTCTGGTGTACTGTATTGTGTTGGGTGTGAAGATATATATCACGCACACACAGTAAGAAAGGCAAACAAGAAAATATCTATGATAGGCTGACTGCATGACGCCACAAGGGGCACAACGTCTATAGCTTTCTTTGTAGAGGCCTTCAACGTTCGAGGGGTTCGAAGTCAGTAGTGTTGTTGCTTCGAATGTGGGGTCTGACGTCCGACCCCTTTAGAAGACCATCAGAGAGGTTCCTCTGTCTGCCTCTTCCTGCCCTTGCCGTTATTGATCGAAACCACTTTTCGCTGCAGAGTCATTCATCTTCCCTAGATTGTCGCTCCCAGGAGATATCTTTTTCTTTATATATATATATATATATATATATATATATATATATATATATATATATATATATATATATATATATATATATATATATATATGTGTGTGTGTGTGTGTGTGTGTGTGTGTGTGTGTGTGTGTGTGTGTGTGTGTGTGTGTGTGTGTGTGTGTGTGTGTGTGTGTTGCTCTCCTTTCTTGCGACCGCTCCTTGTTTGTTTGTTTGTTTGTTTGCTTTTCTGTTGTTTTTTTCTCGTTTGTTTGTTTCGTTATCGTCCGTGTACATATACCAATGCACATTATGTTTTGTGCTCTTAGCGTATTTGGTCTCACGCCGAAACGGTTGCGATCATTCTTCATCGCCAGTCAGTTAGCGCGGCTCGTGTTAATGGCGCTGCGCTTCGCCATCGTTAACCGATTTGAGGGCAGTTAATGGTTGGCTTGAAACTCCGAAAAAAGTTATACGCGTACGCTTACACCAAAAAAAAGAAGGGGAAGCTCATTAGTTCATTACTACAGCCTAGTTAATGGGATGGGAGAAAGTTCAGCCTAAGTGGTATTTAGATTAAGCTGAAGGATGCTAAAATTATCTCGGAATGATGATAAGACTAAAAGCAGAGCTATATGCAAACAATTCAGCGATAAAGAAAAGAAAAAAACGCAAGTTGCGTTGTTGTCCTCATCTATCCTGCGTGACGTACTTTGTTATTCGTAAGATTCGAGCGTGCGAGTGTTTTGTGTTATGTCTAGCATCGCTTACAACAACTTAGTTTGTCAATCGATAGACATCAAGGCTGTTCAAATCGCGAAATTTCTGAGCACAAATGAATACCAACATTCGCGAAAAACTACCTTCGAATATCGAACATTTTCAACTTATAAACAAATTGAAATATATAGGTTGCGGTGTAAAAAAAAAAGGAGAAAAGGAAAAAACAAAAACAAAATAATTCTTGCATACTTACGCCATCTGATACATTTAATGTCGTTAAAAACTACTTGTCAGGTTAGCAGAGTTGCTTGTAAATGAAAGTCGATCGTATCTTGTGCACCATAGAACGACAGTAGTGAAGCAAAAGGACAGCAGGTGTAAGCACTCTGGTATAGTGTTGTGCTTGCTGAAGGGTCTACTATGCACACCATTATACAGCGCCTCACCTCGTTTTAAAAGAACGTGAACATCGTGAAATTGGCCTAAGCAGTTGCAACATTTTCGTAGGCTGCGCATAAGGTGAGTAACTGGAAACTGCTGTACAGAAGTGATCTCCTTCATGCGTTGGCTCAGGAACTACTGTGCATGAGCGACAACCGCGGTTCTCCTGCAGTAGAACCACACGACAGTCTCCACCTTGCATAGGTCTTTCTTTCCGTACTGCAACTGTTGTATACCTTACAGAACCCCGAACAGAAAAGTGTATATGACAACCTGGAAAGAAACGTTATAAATGCTTGAATCGAATCGCAAAAGTTATTCGAGTAGTATTAAACGTTCCGAATATTCCCACAGCTCTAGAAGGTATATGTATATATATATATATATATATATATATATATATATATATATATATATATATATATATATATAGAGAGAGAGAGAGAGAGAGAGAGAGAGAGAGATTGTGTACTGTTATATACAGGTCCATAGAGAGCACTGTAAATCCGTATTAGACCGCAACTTCAACGACTAGCCCCTTTAGAAATTACGACTTACGCCAAAACCACGATCTGATTACGAGGCACGCCGTAGTGGGGGACTCCGGATTAATTTTGACCACCTGGGATTCTTAACGCGCACCTGCATCTAAGTACATGCCTGTTTTTGCATTTCACCCCCATCGAAATGCGGCCGCCGTGGCGTGGTTTGATCCCGCGACCTCGTGCTTAGCAGCGTAACACCAATGCCACCAAGCAGCCACGGCGGGTGACTTGCGCCTTTATGTACTTTTGTTCAAAAGTCTCTACGGTATACACACTTTAGCATGTAATATTTCGGCACCCGTACTTAGCCTAAAATATATTTACACGCAGAGATGTCTATGTCTATAGACACAGTCTCTATAGACATTGTGTGCACGCGTGAAAAGGTCTATTAGATAGAAGAATGCCGAACTGTACTATATAGAGGTGATGCGACCAGTTGAAGGCGCGGAAATCTCATGGTCAAGGCTACGATGTTGTAGGCATGTCGCTCAGAAAGTGCGATTGATTTAACAGTAATCTAGTTTCCGTCCGTAGGCAGCAATGCCGCAGAGCAACTCACTTGCGAAGGCTAGTAATATCATTATTCGACTACTCACATAAAACATGCGGCGCAATATGACTGAATTTTAGAAGAGAGAACATGTCAGTTTAATCGCATACATACATACATACATACATACATACATACATACATACATACATACATACATACATACATACATACATGCATGCATACATACATACATACATGCATGCATGCATGCATGCATACATACATACATACATACATACATACATACATACATACATACATACATACATACATACATACATACATACATACATACATACATACATACATACATACATACATACATACATACGTACATACATACACACGCACGCACGCACGCACGCACGTAAGTACACGTGCTTACGCAATGTATAGCGCTAAACGAAGCGCAAGAAGTGCAACACTTCGCAAGTTATGCCGGTCATAGAAAAAAAGGGAAGTGCATGGAAGAGCGGGTAGCAAGACTGTCATTCCAAAAGTGCGAAACAAGGTGAGGCAGCCGCTGTCGCGCCCGTGTACGCCTCTGCAGACACGGCGTCGCCACAACTTTCATAAATAACGCAAACGCCCCCAAAAAAGGTACGCGAACGGCAGGAAGGACGTTGCCAGCGTTGTTCCATTTGCATTCACGCGGAGTTCGGCCCGCTTCCCGAGGCGTCGCGCAGTCAAAGAGAAAAACGCCGGAGGAAACGGCGCGCTGAGTAGGCGCTCGAGTTTAAAGCGCCGTACAGAAGAGACGAGGGTGGGATGCGACAATGAGGTGGGCACTTGCTTATTTATTTGTTTTTCTCTTTGTCGGTGCCGGGGAGCCCCATGCTGCTATAATAATCCCTGCTTCCTCCGGGTCTCGCAGGAAGCCGGGAAACGTGTCGCAGCTTTTACGTACAGGAGGCGGCGGCTAGCCGCGCATCGATCGAAAGCAAGGAAATGGCAACCAAAAAAGACAAAAGTGGACCTGCAGCGTCAGCGCCCAAAGCTCGTGGCCCCTATATGGGAGTCCGCAACTTTTTTAATCGGGATCAGCGAAAACGCTGATTCCGCTGAACGACGACGTTAATATTTTTTTTTTCTGAACAAAAGACGACGCTGCTGTTTTTCTTTTTTTCTTTAGAAAAGTATGAGCTCGTGCGCCAGCTTCCCCCAGCCAGTTACACCATCAGAAAAAAACAGAAGAGACGGCGATAAAACAACGAATAAAAAAAGAAACAAAGAAATCACTTTGAGACGCGTGATTCTTGTAATCATCCATTCAGCTAGTTTGGCTTCGCAATTGTACTCTAATAGTATAGTCGCTTGTTCCCATTCCCGGCATTTCAATTACTTCATTCATTATTCCAATTATTATTATATGTGCGTCCAATTATTATTATATGTGCGCATAATCATGCGATTCTTGGCACATCTCCAATTATGGGCACGTGTTATGTTTCGAAGGATCAGCGTCATCATATCATCATTACCATCGTCATCGTCGTCATTCTTATAATCAACTGCACTTCCTATAACAATAATTTATTTATTGGCATTTAAGCTACTCAAATTTTAATTTCTTTATTTTATTGGCTCAGAGTTAATGGCATCGCTTCCAAATAATCAATTGCAGGACTTAGGCCTGCAGTTATCTTGCATGCCATGGCAGCCTTGTTGACCAATTATGCATCAGAAAAACTGGGATATCTGAGAGCTAGTGCTTGTTTCATGATAGCAACTAAATGTATGTGGCTTCATTGCTGCCCAGCTTCAATTCCGTAATTGACACATGATCCTTAAGGCAAATAATTAAAGAAGTAATTAGATTAAACTCGTTAATTAACTGACTAAACACTGCGATATATCACGCAAGTAATACCGGCAGCTTCAAATAAACCACCGAAACAGGGTTTCGATATCTACCACGAATTCTTTTAAGGAACCCGTAGAGCCTAGAAAAAATATATATAGAGAGAGAGAGAGAATAGAACATCTGGTGGGAGACCGACGTTTTGTTCGTGCACCTGCTATCCTCCTTCCATGTGCACACACGCGCGCACGCACACACACGCACACACGCATACGAACGTACACATACGTATATATATACAAGGTCCGATCGGTCGACAAATAAAAATCATAGTGAAAATCAAAACTGTTTTATTGGGAACATTCAGAGACACTTTCCAGCTACTTCTCTACATAATCACCGCTCCGAGTAAGACATTTGTCGTAGCGTGGTACCAACTTTCCCATACCCTCGTCATAGAAGGCAGCCGGCTGGTCTTTCGGCCAACTCTGTACGCTGGTCTGCAGCTCGTTGTCCGAGTCAAACTACTGTACCCCTATCCAGCGTTTTATGTGGGCAAAGAGATTGTAATCAGAGGGAGCCAAGTCCGGTCTGTACGGTGGGTGACCAAACACTTCCCATCGAAAACGCTGCAGGAGCTTCTTTGTTGCAGCTGCACTGTGCGGCCGCGCATTGTCATGAAGAAGGACAATGCCTGATGACAACATTCCTCTTCGCTTGTTCTGAATTGTCTTTCGTATAGACGTTCAAGAGTCACGCTGCAGGAGGCCGCAGTGATGGTCGTGCCACGTTCCACGAATTCCACCAAGAGGACAACACCACTGCTGTCCCAGAACGCAGTAGCCATACACTTTCTGCTGGAGAAGGTCCGTTTGAACTTCTTTGCTTTCAGGGAATAGGAATGCATCCACTGTTTTGATTGCTCGTTTGTTTCTTCAGTTTCGAAACGGACCCATGTCTCGTCCCCTGTGAAGATTTTCCTCAAAAAATATTCTCCTTCATCGTGGGTAGTGCCGGAGAAACGTTAAGGCTGAGCCCATTTGCTGTGTTCTGTCACGGTCGGTCAGCATCTTGTGAAGCCACCTCGCGCAGAGTTTGCGGTACTGGAGTCTCTTACTCACGATGGTACAGAGAGCTTACCGTGAAATTCCGGGAGACGAATCACTTAAGGCAGAAATTGTGAAACGACGATTTGTTCGAATCGCCTGATACACTCGCTGAACAAGATCGTCAGTTGACACTCACTTCCTTCCCTGCCCGCCTACATCGTGAACGTCTGTGCGTCCTGTTTCTGTCTCCTCCTTGAACCACTGCCGCACTTTGCTGTCACACGTGAAAGTTGTACCATACACATTACTCATTCGTCGATGAATTTCGGCGGCATTGTACCCCTGAGCATGCGGAAATCGAATGACAGCACGCACTTCGCGGGATACTGTACTGTTCGAGACACGTTTACGTACTCCCTGCGCGCTCAGAATCGACGACTGTGACCTCACGCGGTCGACGGGCACACTAGACACTGCGCAACACATTTGCGCACAGCGTCATCGGATTTTCACTCTGCTTTTCATTTAGCGACCGATCGGACCTTGAGAAAAAAAAATAATAACCCTCGTATATTGGGGCGTTGCCTTTTTCATTGTATACGTGGCTGTCAGCGTGTCGCAACTACCTCTGCACAACACGTCCGAATTCGTGCACCGCTTCGCAATAGCACTGACAGCAACACAGGTCGAAAGGCGGCCATACGCCAGACTGGTGGGACCACCGCAGCATATAGCACCCTACCACACGAATTCGACAAGGAACGACCGCTTCTTTCTTTCTTTCTTTCTTTCTTTCTTTCTTTCTTTCTTTCTTGCGGGTACGAATTCTCTCATTCTGCAGGGTATAACCTTCTGCGGAGGACCGCGCATTATAAATTCCTCTCGCGCGGCGTGGCCAAGGCCCCAACCGACACGGCCCGCTCTACACCCGAACGCCGGCCGCAATCACGCAGAGCACCCGGCGCGCGCTGGGCTCTGGGAGAACTCGGGGCGCGTGCTTCGAATGCTACACCGACCTCGCTGCAATCGACCGCGCGGTGGGCCACGGCGGTGGCTTCTTCGCGCCTGTACAGGGGCGTAGGACCACTTTGGGCTCTACTGCAGAGCGGCCGCCAACGTTACCGTATACCGTACCGCAGGAGCGGGAAAAAAAAAAGAAAGAAACGGCCGCTGCAAAGTGGGAACCTTCGATTGGGGCTGCGAGTCCTCTCCACTCTGATTGGATTTGCTCAACTCGCCTCGTTTGGCGCCGACAAGCTGCCCTCTACTTTGCGCGCGCCCAGCACCAGCACCACCGGCGCGATTGTTGGCACCGTTTCCATTCGAGTGAGCTAAACAGCGCATCACTTTCTTTCCCAGCCTGTACCTCGGGGCCTTTGTCGCCTAGTTTGTCGGCAATCGACAGCCGCAGAATAGGCCGGTCGTGAAGCGCGCGTTCTCGAAGTTCGTTGACAAAGTCACGGGCTTGCGTTATATCTTATATCCACTGGCGACAGCAATCGCGTCAGTGTATTCTTAGCGAAAGGTACACCTTCATCTAGTAGGAAATGGCGACGAAAAGAACACACAAGGAGGGCCTTCTGCTCGACCCCCTTCGCATATTGTGTCATCTTATGTGCTGTGTATTCCTCTTTGCACTCTCGTTAACAGTATATTTTTATAGAGTAAGTTTTCCATCAAATTAATAAACACATCTCATAATTCTGCGCCAACGCAACCTCCGCAAGTCATAAGGTCCTGACCCCCCCCCCCCCTCTCCTTTCAAAAAAAAAAAAGAAAAAAAAACCGAAAGGCGTTCAACGATGTGTTACGTAGTATTATAGTTTAGAAATAAGACGTCATAGTGTTCATTCCCCTGCGCTCACCTTAACGCGTCACACCTCAGAACGCCATATGATGAAACGCCAACACTGAAGCAGTCGTAAAGGAGAAATATATTTGTAATTAGTAAACTAATTGAATCATTCAGCAAAATGAGCTTGCTTAGTACTCGAAACAACCGTGTGCACATGCACTCACCTCTTTGTTCGTAAGAACTGTTTGTGTTTGACATTTTTGCTAACAACATACTTGTACGTATACAGATTGACCGGTGCCCTGTTCTTACGAATAACGCTAGTGTAAGAAATTATCCTTCAATTTTTCAGAAGAATTTCACATGATTTCATACTATCCCACTCTAAAGCACAAATGACGAGATCGCGGCTTTATTATTGAGCTATGTTCAACTTTCACAAGACTATGCACATGAGGCCCCTACAAATATATTGTAGACTGACCTATATACGTCAGTCGGCGCATCAGCAGAAACCAAGAAACTTCCTCAGCTGGGGGCTGTCACTGCAGCTGATTGTTAAACAAAATGGCCGTGCGTATTTAACTCGCTTGACAGATGTGACGACGTTTACCTAACATATAACCTAGTTCAATTCTGAACGGCCTCTTGTCTCGTTTTACGTCACGATATCGTGCATTTCTGAAACAACGACCTGAACAATATGGTGAACCGGAAAAGCGAACGATTTGTTAGGATGGAAATTGGAAACATTCGCAACTGTCGTGTTGCCGGCTCCTCCACAAACGATGCATTCTTTAATGCCAAGTCTGCGCGTCAATCTATCAATCGACATCAATCTGTCTTCGTGTTTGTAATATAATCATACTGCCGTCGTTCAATAGTGATGATGCCACCTTTGTCATGCCGTCATCTTCAGACAGTCGCTATCGTGCCTCCACTGTCAGACAGCTGTCGTAATTTTGTCGTGGTCTTGCCATCATCGTCACTCAAGCTTCGTCATCCGACTCTCTTCACGCCATCGTCGCCATGCAGGTTTTGTGATACAGTCATTGTCACGACATTGTCATCTTAAAACTCGTCGTCACCCCATTGTCCTCGTGCCGTAGTCACGTCATCACTGACGCTGTATCGTCGTCATACAGTGTCGTCATATCATTATCCTCACGTCATCGTTATACCATCGTCATATAGTTTCGGAATCGACAACTCACTGTCTTCGTTTCTCCTTCGTCATTTCATCGTCGCTGCGTCGGCGTCACACAGTCGTCGTCGCCGTCGTTCCTTCATGCTCATGCGTGACCTTGGCAAGCGAGTGCTATAGCAAAGTGGAACGATATACATAGTATGCACGTGACGACACATCCGCTGCTGTCGTCTACTTCCGCTACCTTCCGCCATCTTGGGGAACCTTAGCAACAGGCGCGCGCATAGGCCTATAGACCTCAGACTCTGCCCAGGCGGCGCTGCGGAAAAACTCGTCACCAGCGACCCCATCGCAGCCTTGGCGCTAACTGAGTAGTGCAAGGCGAGCTGTCCGCAAGCGAAGGTGCACAGGCCACAATGGACCCTTCTCTTTCGTTTGTGTTGAGGCACGGTTTCCTAAAAATCAAGTACCTGGAAAGCTTCTTCTGCCCATCCACGCTTCGGAAAGGAAGCTCAGCAGGGCGAAGTACGTGTACAATATAAAATAAAGTCTCAAGTGTTATTTCGGCGTGCTGCAACTCGCAAGTACAGAGAGCATCAGGTTTGTCTATAGCCATATCAGCATAAATATCTAAGCATTTCAAATTGGTTCATATTGAATATGTCCTGAACACAAGACTTAAGTATCTACTATATTTTTATGTATTTTATCGTAATGTTTTGTCTCGCAATTATTTACAGAGAGTAAATTCTTTCATAGCCTTTTCCAGGGCAGCAAAGAGAAAACGTTTTCCAAGGCAGCAAACAGCGTGCGATCATAACGAAAGTAAGCTTCCTACAGTGACTACGCGCTGCATCTTTCTTTCTCGCAGGATCTGCAGCATCGCTCAGTACCTTAATTTGAACTTTTCGCAGGCGCTTCGAGCAACAAGCGCGCACAAATAAATGTAAATAAACGCGACATTTTTTTCTTTACACACGTGCGTTACTTCGCAATTACACATCCAGTGCTCCTACAGCAACTTTATTGCCCACATTTGAAAAACGCAGTCGAGCAGGCTCAGCACGTTGCGAAGCGTGCTTGTTGTATCGGCGCAGGACATACAAAATACCGAAATTAGAAATGAGCTCGCGATACAACGATGCTCTAGAAGAGGATTTTTAATTCATAAACGAACCAAAATGTTTGGTTAAGCTGACCTGCCAAATATATCCCTTCCACTTGTTGAGTCAAGCGGAGGCGGACGTCTGTTAGAAGGTGGAGATATCGATGGCACATAAGCAGGATGGTTCGCAACGTTGTTGTTGTTTTTTTTTTTTTTTTTTTTTTTGTTACCGACGAAGTGGCGGCTGAAGATTCTTGAGTTTTCGCTTGGTTACCACTGTCCTCCGTCAGGGCTACGCAACACAATTACAGAAGAACAAAATTGTCGCACTTTCTCATGCGAGCCGCTGTGTTGTGGGGAATGCAAGTAATCCGATTACCCAACAGGTTGAACGGCCCGTATCCAGCGCTCTCGCCATTCCCCTTCATACGATCGCGATAGAAATCGGTAAAACTGAACATTGTTATTCCGTCCTTCACGTTCATGGCAATTTACAACACAACAGTAGCGTCGATTGCGGCGTTTCTTCGTAGCGCGCGGAGCTATCGCGGTTGCCGTCGTTTCCGCCATCAGTCTGAAGAGTGAGCCAGCAAGCGCTTTATGGCAGTTCAGCGGTGCGTCCGACTAGCGTAGAAATTCATAGCTCTCTGTCTGGGTGTTAAATGCGCAAAACACTCGCAATATGGACCAAAATCTAGTTAAATCGTTGTTTCGCAGTCGCTAGCTGCATAGGCAACTTAGCAAGGGAGTCGGGCTAGTCACTACTCGATTACTGCCTCTTCGCAACGGCAGGTGGCACTACGCGTCTTGCAAAACTCCAGAGTCTGACGTCCATAGGTTCCCCAACATGGCGCCGCCGTAAACCGGAAGTCGCGGAGTATCCTTGAATGACGTACGTGAATACTATGTATTGGAGTACATGGCAGACATCCGAAGCAACGGAAGTCTCAAAATTGTCACTGCACGTGATAAACAGACGTTACATCAGGAATATGGTCTGTCGCCACACTGCTCGTTTGCAATCCGCATTACCATCGACAGTCATCGCGAGATGAATTCTGCCGTAATTTTTTATTGTAGGTTCGATCTAAGTTCGATTTTGTGTCAACGCGATTGCACGCTCGTGTCGCGGACACTTAAGCACGAGCATCTCGATGACTCAAAAACTAAACCACTACACCCTACGCGGCGTGGCGTCGCGTCGTTCGTCATTGCCGACGGCGTTTCTTTGGCACCGTTGAAGCTCACTTAATAATTCTGTCAACGGTTGTTTAACGATGCGTGCCGCGAGTCGCTGAGTGACCCTCCCATATATGCATCGTAAAAGCGTCTGAAATGTGTAACGCTCTCGCGGTCTGCGCAGAGAGCGAAGGCAAACGTGAAACAGAAAGCTAACTTAAAGGCCGTGGACCGTGAACGGCCTGAGGGGCCTGAAAGAAAGAAAAAAAAAAGACAGAGAACTGCCGCCGAACTTCACGGGAACACGTGTTCCGCACATGTATCATGTTTCGAAAAAAAAAAGTGACTGAAGACGTAACAGCTTGTGCGGAAGGCCTTTCACGGTCAGCTGCGCGCTGCGCTTGCCGCACGCTTGGCTTCAGCTTCGAGTTCTTCGTTCCCACAGCCCTAGCTGGCACGGAACAAGAACCGATGCGGCCGTGTTCAGAAGAGTGTATTATTTATATAAATTTCTTTTTACGTTCTTGTTTCCCTGTCAAAACGAAAAAAAAAATCATCGTCGCTGTCTCTCGGCGCGACAATAATAAAAAAAAAAAAAACCGGGAGTAAAGGAACGACCTCTTTAGTTCCACATCACGCGAAGAAAAAGAAGTATCACGTCGGGGGAGCTATCGCAAGAGGTGCCGTCATTTCCCGAAAGTAAGCACACGCTACCTTGCTCTGGTCGTGTTGTCCGTGACAGCTCTCAGTGATTATGAAGACGATTATGTGCGTTACAATATCTGCCACAAGTCTGAGGGTGTTTTCTCACTGCGGCTTTAAATGGTGGCTGTAATGATGATGATGATGATTTGGGATTTTGATGGCGTAGCAGTCATGCAGGCTATAATGCGCCAAGCCCATGTTTTTGGAAGTAGATTATTTTTTTTTTCAGATGTGGTAAAATGGTGTAAATGGATAAGTAAAAATATAAAAGCATGAAATGTGCTACAGTGTACCTGTGGCTTTTGAATAGTTAGAAGTATCTTCATATGGCACGAGTGGTTTATCGCTCAATAAGAGCATGGGATGGAAAGGGATTCTTCTTTCGTAAAAAGTTTTAAAATATCTTTGTCTCCATTTTTCTAAGCCGGGACATGTTATTAAAATGTGTAGCACGATATGGTGGCTGTTGATATGACGCTTGAGTACGTGTGACAATAGCGCACAAATTCCCTAGAACAACATACCAGACTGAAAACTATAATGTGCTGCGGGAACACTAATATAGGGCAGCTCACTTATGTGTTTAGTTAAGCGAGCAAGCTTAATTAACTGGTTAGTCAAAGAAACTGTCCTAGATTAGTTTTCAGGCTCAGAGGTGTACTTTTACATGAGACTGGCAGGTCTTAATTAATACCAGATGGCAGTGTATGCTGCCACCGGAAGAGCTTTTCGTGGCTTCTCTTCGGTGAGACCAGCAAGCTAAACATAACGACCATAAGAGGCTGACCGTAAGACAGAGCAACCGGGTATTAAATCAAACGAAACAAATTATCCCTCTCAGACCAAGACTGTGAAGCAATGGAAGTGATAAAGAAGCAAGTAGAAGCATAGTAAATACCTGAAGTAACTGAGACTCAATCACAGAATCTAAGAAAGAGAGAGAGAGAGAGAGCTTATCTGGTGATTGTCTTCGGTGATCGAAATACGCGTCAGTGTTCTGAAACCTCGCGAATTGCACGGGACCCACGGATACCGGCCGCCCACGCGCTGTCCGTGGGCCTGCCGCGTGTCATTCTAATGGAAAAATCGATCTCCGGTGCCAGCCAGCTCACTCTCAGGCCTGCGCAACGCGCGGAGGCCGCTGCGCTTTCGCCGTCTCCTCTTAATCTCGGCCCGTGCCCGCCCTAATTAAAGTTCAGCGCCTTCCTCCCCTTCAACTTCTTACACGGTCCCCCACCTCCCCTCCTGCCCTCACTCCTCAGCTCACATCCATTTCCAGAGGGATAGCAAGTCGACTTCCTTTCTGCAGAGTTTGCAGCAGAGAGACAGAAAATGAAGGAACCTGGGGAAAACCAACCATAATAGCGTCTAGCTTTGTACGCGCGCGTACGCACACAAACTCACACACGCACACACAAACGGACACAGAGATAGGTCTTAAAAATGCTTCAGTCATAAGCACATTGTAGCATATGCTAAGCGCATTGTAGTATGCTTCACCACACAAACGCTGTTATTGCAAGGAAGCGACCTTTCACGAGCATTCTCTGAGAAGTTTCAAAGGTGTCCACGGCCGTCATGCACAGACTCTTCAACCTCGTTGCAAGAATATTATTCAAAATATCACATTTAAACAAAGCTGAACGCTTGGATTAAGAGGAATTAACTTCCAAGATGAGCGTGTATTGGAAGTTCATCCTTCATCTTCAATAGACGCTCATCTCGAAAGAATTATTCGGCAGCCTGAAGCTCTGCACTGCTGACTTTCCTTGGCTGGATGCTGACGTTACTTTCAGGAGACCTATAACGTTATTTTTAGTAAATTGGAAATATTCAGGTGATTGAAAATGCGCAACCGTGCTCTTTTCTTTTTTAATCTTATAGGAACCTACGGGAGATGGCGTGTACTAAGGAGAAACGTATTCTGCTTTTCCAGGTGCAGCCGAGGCAATGGAGGTCCCCGTACTTTCTAAAGGACACAAAGGTGAGTGAATTGTCTGCTGCCGTGCATTTGAGACACGATGCGGTTTCATTTCAAACTTAGAGCGCACTTACAGCGATAATGACACATTTAACTTATCGGCTCTTCCACTAGCTAACCGTCTGTGGAATGCCCTTCCGGATAATCTTGCATCAGCGCGAGATCATGCATAATTCTGGGATTATTTTAAATTTATCTATGCTCCAACATCAGATGTTTTGCATTTGCCACTTTCACCACTGTCCTCGCCAATAGTACTGTTGCCGATATGTCCCTCTTCTTTCTTTCTTTCTCTCTTTCCTTCTTTCTTTCTTTCTTTCTTTCTTTCTTTCTTTCTTTCTTTACGTGAAAACGATCGTCTGTCAACAGTTTCTATTCTCCGTAGCACTCTTGCCGTTGAGTTAAAATTGCTTTTTTGTTGGTTGTGGCGTCTTCATCTTGTTTTTGTCTTTTTCAACTTTAAATGCTGTTGTTGCTTTCTTGCTTTTCTAGTGTGTCTTGTTAAGTTCTCGGGCTCCTTCGCATCTTTCTGCACTAATCTTTGTTTTACTTTGTTAAGTAGTTATAGTATTTTTGCCTTTATGTATGTATTTACTGCACTGACCCCTTACACAATGCCCCGCGAGGGCTCTGTAAGGTACTAAAAATAAATAAATAAATAAATAAATAAATAAATAAATAAATAAATAAATAAATAAATAAATAAATATGTCCCTCTTGCTCCCCCAGGAACAGACTTGGGCAAACGGATGCTGCTCTAGTGTGCAGCTTTAGTTTCGTGCCGTAAAACAAACGGAAAGGAAAATTCACGATCGTTAAAATAATCGTGAAGACAGATGAAAGCTAACGGCACACCACAGCGCTACTTTTGTCATTTTGTTTTCGCACGGCACTAGAACGCGCGTTTTTCTATTCGACGGGTCGAACAAACTGAATCTCAAGCTGTCGAGGAGTTCACTAATTCACACGGTGGTTACGACTGACAGAGTCACAGAGGTTACATGGGTAGATATGCACCTCGTTCTTTTTAACTTCATCAAATCTTCAGTCGATACTCTGCTGGAAATAAACGTCAGGCTTTACTCGTAGATAATCTCGGAGGTAAAACATAAATAAACAGGCGGAGTGGTCTGCTTGAGGCAGGCTTCTCATTCTGCTGCTCAACGGCGAATGAGAGATGTAAAAAATAGGTAGCGTGTGGTGACGTTGAGGATGTAGTGATGCAAATAAACAAGATCGCGTAGCGTCGTGTATTACGTAAAAGGTGTAAGATAAAACATTAGATCAGAAGTCTGAGAAACATATTACGAAGATGGATCAAGCGTGAGAAAAAAAAATTAGTGTCCTGTCCTATACCATGAAGTGCTCCGATGTTCTGAACATGAGTGTCGGGGCAAGTACACAAATAATTAATTGTATTCATACGACCTAGTCGCGTAAAAAAAAGTTATTTTTTTAATGATTGGTCCCACAACTGAGTTGATCTCAAACGACCTGGTTGCTATCATTACTATTCACACTATCACGCGCAACACATCGAAACCGGCCAGCCTGATTGGCACAATCTGAAGGACCCGAAAGTGAAGTGGCGGTCTAAAGTTCAACTACGTTGCGCACGTTCCTTCAGCGCGCTCTTCTTGTGTGTCTTTGAAAGTACCGCAACAAATCCCTTCACTGCCCTGAAGAGCCAAGCACCCGAACGAACCAAAAGACTCTGTTAACATTAAATTAATTTGTGCGCGGATTACCATCCTGAAACTGCAGAGTGGATTACGAGGGACGCCGTAGTAGAGAGGTCCGGATTAACTTGAACCACTTGGGATTACTTAACACGTGCCCAAATTTGAGCACACGAACGCTTCTGCATTTCGCCTCCATCGAAATGCATCCGCCGCGGCCGGCCATCGAACCCTTGATGTCGTTCTCAGCAGCACAACGTCATTGCTATACTGAACCACCGCAGCGAGTGAACGACTCCGTGATTGAGTTTTATCACTTCTTTCGTTTTACGAAACAATCGACTTTGCGACAAAGCGCCGAGCCAACGAACGGTTCGCGCAAAGCCAAGGTCGTTTTGCAAGAAACTGCACGCAGTATCGCCTATACTGCATCCTGATTGGTATCGGCGGGGCATCTGCTGGCGGAACTCTAATACAACCTGACCTGACCTGATCGAACTGAACCTAACGCCTTACGGGCAGCTATAAGCGTTCCCAACCCAGTGGACGATTTGGTAACACGAAACGTGCTTCTCGTCTTATACTCATGCCAAGCTGCTTGCGAAGGAGATTCGTCCCTCATTGCGCAATGCCATTGCTTACTCAACCAACGGGTACGTTACGGCCGTCGGCTACAGTACGTCGTTACAACACGACGATGAAGTGAGCCACCGTAGTGCGTTAAGGACATGAACTGCGCTAACTAAAGCTAAGGCTATGCATTTGGTTAGTCGGGAGGCATGCAAGTAGCCGCTGGCTTCGCTTCTAGGCACGCACTTTGCTTTCTCCAGCTACGTCGTTAAATGAAGCCCCTATAATAAAATGGGCAAGAGTCGCACCAAAACACATAATATAAGTGCTTCCGCACGGGACGCCACTGGATCCAAGAGTGTGAAACAAACCTATATAAACCCTTTCGCAAGTGGCATTACTCAGTAAAAGATTCCCGGACGCACCATGTTATACACCGCACAGATCCCCGGGTTCGAAGGAGTGCGAGTTAGTGGCTGCAACCCACACTCAGAATGGAAAGGATGGATAAGAAACAAGTAGAAGGGCGGGTAAGGGGGGGGGGGGGGAGGGGGTGAAGGGGCATTCTATCGCAAGCGGTGGCATCGCGGCGTTGTTGAAATATTCACGAAAGCGAACAGAGGTCGCCCGCCCCATCTAGGAGCCGCCGGCGCGGCGCGGTTCTCTCGGCGCAGTTCTCTTGGCGCGCTCTTCTGGCCGGCGCTGGAAGACTGCTCACTGTACACACAGCATAGGAGGGAGAGAGAGAACGCGAGGGCGCACCATCGATCGCGCTCCATCGGACACCCCTCGCCCTTCTCCCACGGCGCTCATGAATAACTCCTGGGCCTCGGACGCCGGTTCGAGCCAGGCGGTGGCGCACACGCACGCACACGCACGCACGCACACGCACGCACGCGCGCGAGCACGCGCTCCCGCACGCACGCACGCACACTGTGATTAAACCCCCTCTCGCACCGGCAATAGCGACTCTCTATTCGATGCGTTGGCGTCCTTTTGTGTCGTGCTGGTGCCCCGACGCGTGGAGCGCGCGCGAAAGGAAAACGTTTCTTCCGATGCAGCAGCTTGGCCCAAGGTTTAAATTATTTATAGATCGTTCAACCGGTAGGAGAGATTCTGTCGAGAAGGTTCATACATATATTCGAAACTGGCCGCGTTTCTCGGAGCGGATATGTAGAAGAAAGTGGGGAGAAAGAATCTCGCGTATCTGAAAGGAGTGGAGCGCGAGCGTCGTGTATAGGCGCGTCTTCATCTCGTGGGAAGCTCTTCCCTTCTTCGGGGACAGTTCAATTTGTAGCGAATGCGCAGTGCAGTACTGGTGAGAGAGGTCGTGAATGTTTCCAGCGTGCTTACAAATTGTGCTTGTTACTTTGTTTACACCGGTGCTATTTTCGTTTCGAAGTGAAGATGAGGTGCTCCCTATCCGATATGTAGCAAAAGGGCTCCGTGAACTTCGGAGCGGATCGATGGTTCCAAGACGTCATCATCATTCGGTACGATGACAATGACAACGATTACATTATATCCACACTTCCGCACTCAAAGTGTGAACAAAAAAAAAGGAAAGTTTCTGGCGTTTAGCAATTACAAATTACGGCTACTCATGTGCATTCACGGCGCACCTGCTGACCTGTGTTCTCCGTAAAGACGATTTGTTCCGTCGTTTCGAAATTGGTTACGGCAGTAGTGCGCTAACAGTGACACGCTGTAGTGGGCGGCTCGTTGCGGGGCTTCTGGTGGAGCCTGTATTTGACGCAACAAGGCGAATACCTGGATACAAAGGAGTGCCTGTTCAATACCTGGAAAAAGGAGTACCTGTTCAGTAGCGCAATCCAGTCGGCATCCGCATCAAAATTTGGGTGTGCTCTGAAATTTCGAATGCTTCAGAGGCTTTCAAAACGACTGTGCCGCTCGCTGAAGAAAAGAATGTACAGATGACTCGGAAAAGCTTTTAACGTCATCCCACAGGGCTTAAGAAGAGGCAGAAAGAAATATGCCACTCCTCCCCAAAAAAATAAAAATGCATCTAATGCCTGCAAGCAATACAGAGTGTCATGAAGAGTGGATTTCTGTACGGTGGCACAGCATTTCAGAAGCAGCCCCTGCGTCGGCCTCATGCTTCTCTCGGACGAAAATGCGCCGCCTACTGCTTCCATCAGAAGTGGAACAAAAAGCGCGCGCTGCTATTGTAACATACCTCGGTGTGTCACCAGAATCCCCTGGACCCAAACCTTCATAGCATATATGAACGCCAAAGCGCACGAAGCGGGCGAATGACGCAGACCGTATATACTTTTAGAACACTACGCTTCTTTCGAGCACTTCTCGGGTAAGCACCGACGCGAGACTCCTGAGCCACGAACGACCCCGTCTTTCTTGAGAGAGCAGTGCTTTCGAAGGCTCTTCGTTTTTTTTTTCTCAGTCCCTTTTTTATTAATCTTCTTTTTTTCTTGTTTCTCCGCATTCTTGAGAGAACCTGACTTAGCCTCATTCGGAAAAGCGTATACGTTTTGCCGTGTAATTCAAAAACGGCATTAGACACGGCTTGCACGACCGCATTCTTCTCTTTGTAACCGTAGGACGATGCTACCAGAACAACAGCGGGCCTATTTGCGTAGGGCATAGTTCCAGCGGAATAGCATATGGAGGCATGGCGCAAGAGTGCCCACAGGCACGGACTATAATATGGCGTGCCAGCGTGGACTTACCATCTCAGTCCTCATCTATAACCATAAACAGGCTCAAGAGCACATTAGGCTCCCCATTCTTAAGCCCCCCCCCCCCCCCCCCCCCCCCCTGAAGATTCAAGTCACGAAATCCCTGAAGTAGTTGCTTATGATAAGCTTGGCAAATGTCGTAAGAGGATATTATACTGTGAGTATAACCCAGAACGTCGGTGTTAAACTTGTTTCCGTTTGTACTTTATGAAGAGTTAAATCAACGAAGCGCAGTCATCGTCCTCGCTCGTGCCTTCCCAAGGGAGCACGTACGTAGTATATATTGGTTACCATGAGTTTTTAAAGAAAATGCTCGCGATGATAACTGTCATGATGACAAAGAGAGGCACTGCAGAAAGTTTGTAGTTAAACTTTTTTTTCTTTGTGCAGCAGGCAGCTGCATAGTACCATAAATTGCTTTCTCCTGGCGTCTTGCTTAGACGGCTAGATTTCCAGAGCAGTCTCGCATTCTTACTGAATCAGAATCGGTTTTTATTGAGACAATTGGAAAGGTTACAAGATATTAATATACAAAAGGCGGTCCTGAAGTCAAAGACTGCAATGGGACCTCCTTTGCAAAGTAAACGTAACAAAAAGAATTACAGCATGAGAGCGGAGCGTCTATAGTCATGATCACCTAGACTAAGTATCGTAGCGCGACGCCTTCACAGTGATGCCCACAAATTCAAAAGAGAAAAGAAAGGGCTCAAGAAAAGAGCTCCGTCCATCTGTACGTATCTCCTACAAAGTCGTTTGTCGCGTTTTTGACTGACTTAAAAAGTGGAGCTTGGATGGAAAAACCAGCCAGTTTCACTGCAAGCCACACCAGCCGAGCAGGACAGCGCTGGTAGTTTTCTGGCGCGATGAATGGTTACTATAGTTAGACGAATGTGATTTTATATTTGTGTTTTGCTTTTCTAACGAGCAGCACATCACCGGAATAACGTGTAGAGCAAAATTCTTTGAAAGAACGAAGTGCATAATGCAAGAGCAGCGCACCTCGTCTTAAATTAATGCAAACGTGGTGAGATTTGCCACATAAAAAGAAAGGTTACCTTGCCTAAATCGAGAAAACGAAACTGGTAAGCTGCCCAAAGGCGCGCCATTGTTATTCAATGGCTGGAAACTACCTAGCGCAAGTTAGTCGCTTCGTGCGTTTGCCCCAGCAACGGCTGCCTTTCCTGCAGCAGAATCATTCGGAACGGTCGCCACTTCGCACCTATGTAGACTACAACAAGTGTCGTTACCCCTTCTATTCTAACAGAAACGAATATTCGATAGGTTCGAATAGTGAATTCTCGCATTGAATAAGGATCAAGCAGGACGGGTATTAGATTCGTATTCGAAATTCAACATATTCGCATACAACAACTTAAAATATTCAGAGCAGTGACAAAGTTCTGGTGTGTACGGCTTCTGAGGTAGGTCGCGGCAGAGACATGTCGGTTACGAACGGAGGAGCTCTGACGTAACGTACTGATGGATCCAAATGTAATATTCAAGCTATAGCTTCTCTCTCTCTCTCTCCTCTCTCTCTCTCGCTCGCTCGCTAACTCGGGCATGCAATTCGCTGGCAGCAGCCAGGACTTGGGCACCCTTCCGAAACATCTCAGCTGAAACTGTCAAGGCGCTCGAGATTACAGTAACATAAAAACCGTAGTAATAGCACACACTGGTGAAAAAAAATATATCCCGGAAGCACGAGAACCCCGATAGCGCTGTTACTTAGGCGCCTCGTTGCAGCCAAGCTTGTTTTGGCCGTCCGTCTCCCATGTTGTCTTAAGCCCGCCGTTCGGAACACGTATACAACGCGCGCTCACCTCCGTTTCTCGCACATCTTCCGAACTCCAAAATTTACCGCTTTCCTCGTCGACGCATCTCGTCCAAAGGGTGAAGCGAATGAAGAGATAAACTGACAAAAACGGGCCTCCGCGAAACAAAAACACGACGTGTCACTTCCTATAAGAACGGCCTCTTCGCAACTCGCTGCAGTCAAACTCGCGGAGGCAAGACGCAGCACCCCAGCTCAATCGCGCGGCTTGGCGCTATAACTTGTCCAGCTCAAGCCGTTTTGCGGACCGGCGAGAACCGCGCAGACATATAGAGAGAAAAAAGAACGGGGCTGTAACTAGATGGAAGCGCATTTCGTGCGACGGGTGAGCGCGCTTGCGCGTGCTTTCACTGTGAGCTTCCGGGCGCCCGATTCTAGAACGTCGATGCTGCCGGCCCCTGCTGGCGGCTATTCCAGGCTCTTCTAAAGTGCTTCTCCCTTAAAGTAGACCCCCATGCAGGGAGCCTCCCCAGCCCCTTAGGGTTGTTTCCAAACTGTCGCACTAGCGTCGCCCGAAGCACAGAGTGAGCGGACGCGGTCGTCCGTAAATAAGGGGTTTTTTTTCGCTCCTCGGTCCGACGATGCCGGGCGCGCGCTGTCCAAATATTTGCGCAAGTCTCAGCGCGGCAGAGAGCGGTTTCTGGCTCGCGCTCTCGGCCAAGACGCGGTTCTTCCCGAGGCTCGCGTTCCTAGCTCCCATATCGGTGTCGCGCAGATTGCGCGCGAGCGGCCGTCAGAGCCTGGCTCGAGGGCCACAAAGTGGACATCCTATTACCGACGCGGGCTGTGGGTGGTCCCGAATATATAGAATATCCGTGGAGACGAAAAAAAAAAATGCGCTGGACATTCGCAACAAGCCGGGCTGGTATGCGGTGCACGTATCTTCACGTCCTATGTATGCGGGTTTGTCATTTGTTTGCCAGTGGAGTCGCTTACGCATAGCTATATCGTGCTTATGTCACTGTTTGTCCTCATTATTTTTTTTTCCGCCAGAATCAGTCGTCGCGCGACCACCCTCAATAATACGTGGGGATGTCCGCTTACACGTACAGTAAGTACATGTCCTCCGCATTATAGTTTATCGTCATCCGCGCTCTATATGTTAAACTGTCAGCTGCGTACGTTATTGCTGGCATCTGTTAAAGGAAACATAAGACGTGAAGCGCTTAAACTGATGTGAATACGGTCCGTCTCCGAGCCTTGCAGCATTGCTCGTAACTGAAATGAGAGGCGACATCAGCGTCCGCAGCTTGCCGTCGTTCATATTGGACGGTGTGGCTACCACGTTTGTTTGTTTCTTTGTTTGTCTGTCTATTTATTTATTTATTTATTTATTTATTTATTTATTTATTTATTTATTTATTTATTTATTTATTTATTTATTTAAATCCGTATATTGAAAGCGATCTGGTGCGCCGACTGCTCATACCTTTGTGCGCGCTGTGTTATCGTCGCTCTGTTTGCGTTGAAACAATAGAGAGCACGAAGGTCGCTTCGCTCGCTGCTGCTGCCGCGCTTCCCCATGCCAGCGTTTTGACAGCGAGTGTCCACGGTCATCGAGTGGGATGTGTTCATGTTTGCCTGTGCGCGCTGACACCATGCTTGTTAATTGAGATAATAAGCGAACGTTTACGAGTTTATACGGAGGATAAAACTACCACCCTTACTTTGTATATCTATCTACTAATTTGCTAACGTAATCGATGCTTCGCGTTTCCGGCGAAACTGCGACCTCTTAACCCTCAAAATGATAGGGAATCGACAAGAAGCCCCGAAAAAGCCAAGTACAGTGGAAGGATTGCCTCAAGAGTTTCTCACTCTCAATCAGTGATGGTTTTGGGGGGAGGCAATCACTTCTGGAAATGGAAATATGCCGTTGGTTTTCTTGAACAATGGAGAGAAAGTGAATAGCCCAAGCTATCTGGATCCCAAGTCCTGCCTTGGGTCGAACCGCACTTCTGAAACCGTCAGTAGACGTATCACCAGGGTTCCGCTCCCAAGCCGAAGGTGGTGCAAGAACATCGCCTCTGCCTATTTAGATGGCACAGTCGTTTACACAACGTATGTTCCGAGATATTCCATTACATCTGCTGGTACTGACAACGCTTGTCGAGTCGTTAGGCGACATTAAAAAGAAACATTTGCGAACACGCGGATCTTGTTATAGTACGGAGCCGGACCTCGCAATGGTTGGTTCGGCCAGCATAACCCAAGACAGGGACGACAGAAAAAGAACTGAGAACACCCCCCCAGCAAAATGCCTCGTTAATGGATCTTGTGTTTCCGCCTTCGCCAGCAAAGGAGCTGAGATGGGTGTGATGATGGGTGCCGCAAACACACGCCTTCGAGCAGACTTGTGAAAAACCACCGAGCACAGTTTAAATAAAGAAAGTACGCAAACTATTAAGTTTACGCTTTCCCTGACCGCGAAAGCTCGACGGAAAGCATATGGCTACTCTCGCGACAACTTTGGCGCTGCAAATGTGGAGCGACAGAAGAACGCTGAACCCCTTACATGAAAGGCCCAAGCTCCACGAGAACCATACCACAGTATCGATTTAATGATCGCATAGTGAGAGGTCGCGCACTAAGCGGCCCGCGCACTTTTCAGACAGGCTGTACGCTTTATCTCTTTTTGGCGCGGCCATGGTGAACGAGTACTTGGCCTCGATTTCAGAAGCAGCATATGCCACTGTAAATTACAATTGTAAATCGGAAGCACGAATTACTGGAGGATACCGCGTAGCTAGTATTCACATGCCTCTCTTCAAAACTAGTGCTTTTATTTTGCGGTCACTAATGCGGAAATTTTACATCGTCGTCGTTTGAACTCGCCGCCCCCCCTCCCCCCCCCCCCCCCCCACCTTTGCTCCGCAAATTGTTTTCATTCAAGATGCTGGACATAAAAAAATCTGGCAGAAATCGTCTGTGGATGACTTGTCAACGTTAATGCGATTGAATATACCAAACGCATCGACTTGCATCACAAATAATGAAAACCTGAGTCAAACCGGCCGCTTCAAGAAATAGCGGCGGAGGTACTAAAACCTATAGACTTCAGTGACCCCTGCAGCAGCCTTTATCAATGGTGTGTGAAATGCGCGTGAATGTAGTGTGTCTCAGTATCGCTTCTCTTTCCAATAAGCAATGCTCATGACTCATGAAAAAAAAACATTTCTGATAATTTACAACATTTATTTGCGATGGAAACATTGTCACTCGCATGCAGAGGTTATAAATATATGCTGGGTGTCCCAATTAACTGTCATGCACCAAGATTTAAAGAAAGAGCAATGCGTTACTCGAAGATAACCTAGTGCATATTGTTCAGAGTACAGTGGAGTAGCTGCCAGAAATTTTTTGTTACTGAGATTTAATTACGTAATTGTAATTAATTATCCAACTCGAGACGTGCTATCCTAATTATTAACGTGTCAATGAGTCATTTGAAGGCACAGCCAAGGGACATCTAAATGCCGTATTTTCAGCGGTGCACTAATTGCGTACAAATTTTTTTCCGACTGATAAATAAACCCCGCGAAATATGGAGAATACCACGTGACTGCGTTCCTGTGAACGCAGTCACGTGGTATGAAGCGCTCTCGCGCCGAGTCGGCAACTCTGCGCAGCATTCCGGGCCGATGCTTCTACAGGCGGTAACTATTGTCATCTTCATGTCGTTGCCATCGGTGGGCTCAACTGCGTAAACGCAATATTTCACGCAACCCCACAAAATGAAGTCCAGTGGAGAGAGATCAGGGGATCTCGGCCGCCAAAACATCTCTCCTTCGCGTCCAATCCACTGCCGTCGAAAGTTACAGTTTAACCAGTTCTTTTCAGTGGAGGATAAATGTGGTGGAGCTCCGTCATGCTGGAACCAAACTTGCCGCAGTTCGCCGAGAGGGAGACTAGAGGCAAATTTATCGACGACACCAGCAAGAATTTCGTGCGCATAATTCTTCCCATCGAGGTTCCCTTCGAAGAAGTGAGGGCCAATGATTCTGTCCCCAAGTATGCGACACCATACATTCATACCCCAGCGAATTTGATGGTTGTGTTGCCGCAGCCAGTGAGGATTTCCTTGCGACCAGTAGTGAGCATTGTGAATGTTCACTGTGCAGTTCCTGCAAAATCAAGCCTCAACAGTCCGAATCACTCTTAATATGAAATCCTTATCTTGGTCAATTTTTATTAGGGCCCAATTACAAAAGTCTACCCGTTAATCAAAGTCTGCCTCACTTAGGTCCAGATGAAGACTCACATGGTATGGATGAAATTCGTGCTTTTTTAGAACGTTATGCACTGTTCCCACGATTTTCCCGCATTGCTTAGAACTCTCTCTCATGCTTACATATGGCACTGCATGCACGCAGGCAAGGACGTCAGTTTCAAAGTCCTCATCAATGATGCTCTTCTTGGGCTCTCTTTTTTTTGGTGAACTGAGCCTGTTGTGCGAAAACGACTGAAATAGCTAAAAAACGTTGCCTTGGCTGGAACTCGCCGATCTGGATGGCGAGACGCGTACAGACTCATTGCTAGTGAGGCATTGCCGTTCATATCCGTCATTGATAACACTACATCAATTTTTTTCTGCCGTAGAATATTACCTCGACCCAGACGAAGCAGCCATTTTTCAACGCAGAAGGTCCCAACGCAGGGCTTGCTTCTTCCAACGGCCCAGCTTGGTAGAGGCAATCAGTGGCAAAGGTAAAGGCACATAATGGAAGCTCAAGGGTTCACTCGATGCGCTTGCAAGGCAATGCCTGATCTGTACGGCACTTTCGCAAAACCGCGAAGAATAAAAAAAAATCGTCAGGCATACAGCAATGAAGTGCACTACTCACGCCAGTTCACAGTCGATGTTCTATTTCACAGCAGTTTTTCAGGCGCAGGCAATGCAGGGCCCTCAAATCACACACTACGGATAGGTACAGCGTCCCTGGAACACCACTGGCAACTAAGGTGCTGCCCGGTAGCTGTCACTTTTGTTTCATACTTAGCGCTTGCATGACTCTGAACCTCCGAAATGCAAAAAAAAATTAAAAAATAAAGAGTAGGAATAAAACCAAAGCCAGTATAGTAATCCTGCACTTGATCGCTTCGACAGTACATGTACGGTGGCACCGCGCTTCGTCGCCAACTCTGCAAGTCACTGTTTCAAAAAAAAAAAGAGCTCGGCTAAGCCGCCGCGCAAAGTCATCCTTCGGTTTCGCTGGCCATCAACGAAAACGGTGACCAAGGACGAAAAGTAATCACCGTCGCCTGTCACCCCGCATTCTTGTCAGACGGAGCGTCATACGCAACAGCTGCGTCACACTAGGGAGGGGCCTCACAGCGGGTGCCGCCGTCTCGCGTGCGTAGTTAGACGGCTTGGGCTGAAATTTCAGACGTGCATATCTCGGGACACAGGCGCGTTACTAAAATTGTACAAAGTGGTATAGTCACCAAATGGCACCGCCTCTGAGTTTTCAATATAAACATACATGCTAACTGCAGTAAATAAAAAGTTAATTATCGAATTCAATTGAATGCTGACATTACGACGACAATTATCCTCACATTTTGCGGCCGCCTGGCCGCATAACCTAGGTAGAAAAATGACTTCTGTGTACTCCTCACCGCATCTTTTTTAAAACCCGGAAGGTCTAACTATGAACACCCTATATATGTGTGTGTACATACATACATACATACATACATACATACATACATACATACATACATACATACATACATACATACATACATACATACATACATACATGGGGTTCGGAAAGCTGGTCGCCCCCCCCCCCCCCCCCCCCCCCCAGAAAAATGAAAGCTCTCCTCCTGAGTCCGCCATTCCAATGCGATAGTTGTAGGAGTTAGTGAATGCTACTCCTACCCACAGCCGACACAGCACTGTTGCGTCAAGTCGTGAAAGGTTTGTTCGTAATCTCAGTTTCCGTGATGGATCGAAGCTGTTAAACGATGGTTAGAGATCTGCGGTGTATTCCAGTAACTTAACGTGATGGTACGAGCGAGACTGCGAAGCTCTCTTGCAGCATCTACTCTTGATAATGGTATAAGGCAGTCAACTGGACTCTTCTCTCGCATTACCACCCGTATGCGCAGACATAAACATATGGAGCGACCTTTCTTAAAGAGACCCTAAAACGATTTTGAGGATCCTGTACAAACGTACCGAGTCGTTAGGGTAGGTCCTTCTAATCATTAAGGCACACATTTAAGCGCTCCGCGTAAAGCGTGTAATTTATTGTAAGGTTTTAAAAATGTGCATCGCTACCAATGGCAGCGGCGCCGCTCCACTGAGCTTTCAGCCGCCCCTTCACCACCTGGCGCGCGTGACGTCAGCCGGATGAGCTATCCGATTGGCTGCGCACGTGACGTCATCGACTACTCTTCTAACTTTCTGATGAACAAATGTTGCTCGTAATAGATGGAATGTTGGCAAATTTGTTTCTATACGAAAAAGTATCAGAAAGTGAATACACAACTTATCACTACACTAGGGCACTTCCGGCACACAGCAAGTGTCGCCTGCTTGTGTTACAACGTGCTCCGTGTTGACGCGAGCTGCGCGGTCGGTGTTGGTCTCGAGGTTTCTTTTCGGCAGGACCATGGTTCGCCCTTGTTGTGTTGTGGGCTGCAAATCTAGTGATTGGCGACATGTCAAGCTGCGACACCGTGTCCCTCTCCAATGCAACAAGCGAGCGCAAGAGCTGCAGCGCATCGAGCTGTGGGTATCCTATAGGCACCAGGATGTACAGGGTCGTCCTTTTTGAAAGGGAACACGCGAGCGCGTGGCCTGTGCTCTGCGGCGGCTGCCTAGAGCGCCGGTCAGTGGCAGCAAGAGGAAGCACGTCCGCTTTTGGCGTCATCTATTGACGGTCAGAATGACTAGGCATGGCCGATTGGAAGCGCCTATTGGACACCCGTCCCCGTATTACTGATGCGCAAGCAGCGGGGCCTGCAGCGCGAGCGCGATTTGCTAGCAGCAGACGCTGCGCTGCAGGCCCCGCTCCTTGCGCATCAGTAATACGGGGAAGGGAGTCCAGTAGGCGCTTCCAATCGGCCATGCCTAGTCATTCTGACCGTCAATAGATGACGCCAAAAGCGGACGTGCTTCCTCTTGCTGCCACTGACCGGCGCTCTAGGCAGCCGCCGCAGAGCACAGGCCACGCGCTCGCGTGTTCCCTTTCAAAAAGGACGACCCTGTACACGTTTGCGGCCGTCACTTCACGCCGGAGAATTACTACCACAAGAGAGAGCTTTAGCGTTTTCGGTATTCCGGTAAATGCAACGTTATTCGACTGGGTTAGTAACGTTGGGTAAATGCAGGGGGACTGGGCGTGTTGCCGGATGGGCGGAGGCGCAAACGTGAGCGGCCTGCAGGGTGGGGCTACCTGGTGGCACAAAACTCAACCAGACAAACGCAGAGCTAATACAGTAGAAACCAAGTGCATTCTACTTTTCTGCTGGTCTAAATTCTTGGCAGCAGCGTAATCGGGAAAACGTTGTCATTTTAAATGTTTAAAATGTTTTACACTTGATTAAAGCAATATTAGCTCTCTGTTTGGCTGGTTGAGCTCTGCGCCACCAGGTGGCTGCACCGTGCAGGCCGTTTGCGTTTACGCCTCCGCCCATCCGCCAAAGCGCCCAGCTCGCCTGTGCTTAGCGGACACGCTCGGCGCTGCGTCAGATTAACGCTCGAAACGCACGCTGCTTGCATACCTCTCGCTGAGGATCAACGGCCAGGCGGGCAGCGGAGAGGTTGGAGAGGCTTCGCGCGCTGGCTCCAAGACACATGAAGTAGACGACATGACGTCACATCAAGACGCAGAGCCACTGAAGGCGGAACTTAGCCCCGTCGTTTGGCGAAAGTGTTGAGGAGGAAAAGGATGGCTAGGGAGGAGGGTAGCTTGTAATCGTCCGTGGCTCTCTTAATATGAGACGCTTCACTTAAATTGCGGCACAAATGTTTTACTAGCTTTACCCTACGCGTCTACAACTTTTGTCTAAACCGTTCCAAGGACCCTTAGCTCTAACCAGTAAAAGGTGCCATTCGCTAATATATGGGCCAGATGACGTTTCGCTCTCATTTATTGAAGTGCGTCCGAGGACAAAAGTCTCTGTCAGGAAACCGTTTTAAAGCAGATGACCTTACAAAGTTTCGGTAGTTGTCCCTTTGTCAAGCATTCATGCGGTCAATGCCGGCACGTACCAAAGTTGCCGGTCAGTTCGTCCCTCAGGAAGGAGCCGCACGTTCCGGCGGTGTGGCAACCTTTCTCCTCACGTATACAGTATATTTATAGAGGGGGCGTCGACTGGATATTTCAGATTCGTTTCATCATAAATAAGCCCGGCTCCGGGCTTTCATCCGCACGTGCCTCCTCCGAAAAGTGCACCACAAGGTGACCCGCGCTGAGAAAGTTTCTAGGAACAAACGGCGCCGTTTCGTAACTCCTACCTCTCTTTCTTTCTTTCTTTTACGACTTCACGGCTTCGCCACGAAACCAAAGCTGCGTCTTCGTGCAGTCACAGGCATGAACCGAATGACTGAGTTGCTGTTCTTATTACGTCTTCTTTCATCTGTTTATTTTCCGAGACGCGACCGGCAACCCATTCGAGGGACAAGGGAGTGGCGACGTCGAATCCAAGCGCGCCGCACGGAAGAGCCATAAGAGGGGGCTATAAGGACTCATCACCTCCAGATGTCGCCACCCACCCACGCATCCACACGAACACACACACACACACACACACACATACACACACACGCTGTCACGCGGACACACTCTCAAGCCTTTCCGTTCCTTTCTTCGCGGGGACAGAACACAGAGATAAAAAGAAGAGAGCAATAATGACGGAGTGGAAACGAAATTACCGCGAGGGAAACGCCAACAGCTGCCAAGCTTCGCGGCAGCGCAGCCTGAGAGGCTTCAACGTAACGAGAGTCGGCAGTGGAAAGAGATAGAAGGCGAGGAAGATAGAAATAAAGTCGCGTTTCGAGAGGCCCGACGGAGACCATAAGAGAGGCGGAGAAGTATAAACTCGACGAAAAAAGAGGGCGTTGCAACGCTCCCTGCCAGGTCCGGCCGGCAGCAGTGGCGACAGCTCCAGAAGAGCTTCGGGGCGAGCGAGAAAGCAGGTCGCGGGGAGACAGGGACGAAAGTATAGCAGCCGGGAAAAGAAACAAAAGGGGAGTCCCGGGGAAGCGGCTCGGTACGAACGCAGAGGCAAGAAGAGCCCGGGAAGCCTCAGGACAGGATAATAACGACGTTAAGGATCTTTCTGCCGGCCACACAACACTGGGAGGGAAAGACGGGCAAAACTATTCCAGGGACCGTAGCAAAAGTGACAAAACGCAGCTGGCGTGCGCGCGCCCCCTGGCGGATAAGAGAGAGCCGCTCGCATCAGAAAGGGAAAACAACAAAAGATAAGAGAGCCAGCCGCAATACGAGCTTGGAACAGACATCAAGGTGCGACCGGATTGGCTGCGAGTAACGGGGCACGTGGGCGAGCATCTACCACGCAGGGAAAACCGGTTGCTGCATTTTTATCCGTTGCCTAGGCGATATGGAAGCCTGGATCGTCTGTGTACAGCACTCTGGTGTTTCTGGCAAATGCGTGCAGCTTCCCTGGAAGCAGGCGTTGGAGGTAGCTAATATCCTTGTGAACCACGAACGTCTCTTCAACGTTTATAATTAATCCAAACGTCAACGTCTTGAAGTCACGTACATGTTACGTCTCGCGTACGTGCCCTTTTTGTAAGAAAAAGCGTGGCTGTTTATAGGACGTACTATTTACATTATTGTTAGGCTACCAGATAATGTATATTAGATTTACACAGGATATCATTCAAGCACTAATCGGTAGATATATTTTATTGGTGCATACCATTTGAACAGTAGCACCGAAAGTTCGCCCATTATATATATATATATATATATATATATATATATATATATATATATACTATCAATAAAGGCGGATCTTCGGCCGGCCACAACGTCGCAAACAAATTTGCATGTAATTATTAATTAATATTGCATTAATTTGTTTTTGAGAGATTTTCTCACATATATATATATATATATATATATATATATATCATGTGGAGTCCAGTCTATTTTGTAAGGACACAAAAACTTTTTCGACCACACATGAATAGTTGTACTCCCAGAGGAGTTTTTTTTTTTTTCAATTTCCCTATGACAAACATGTTTTCTCACTTGTTCAAATTATAGTTCATCACTAGCATGTTTGCATGTCATATTTTTGCACCTACTCTCCTATTTCTGCGTTCAATTTACTCTTAAAATGTGATGTAAATCAATAATATATACTTGTACGAGGTGTGAGGTCCAAAACAATAGGGAGCCTGTACGCTCGCGTGGCGGGCGTGCGTGAGCCCTTATGTAGTCACTCGAAGTATGTGACCTTGGTGTGTGACATTCTCCCCCTTGCACCTGTCGCAAAACACCTACTCAGGACGTGAGATTCAACATAGCAAGTAATATGCAAAAGCCCTGATACGCCAGGCATCGCGCGATTCCTTATTTCTCAGCAGTGTTGTTGGAATATTATGTTTCATTCGCGGTCTGTCAATCAAAATATGCTAAACTGTTCCCACACAGTAATGTGAATGTACAAAATGTCATCTGCGTAACGCGCTTATAGCGAATTTCAGCCTTACACTAATATTCTAGAAATGTAACGAGTATCCAGCAGAGACATTTATATAACATCTTTTCGGCGCAAGAAATATAGGACTTTTGACAGTACCATCAACGTTATTTTCACGTAACCTAGAGCAATCTCCACCTCTATTGGAGGTGTTGAATCTCAGACTGATACATATAATGTACCTCCAGGCAATGTTCGTGGTTTATAGGGATCACGACCGCTCCGTCGAAGCGCTGATGTATACTATAGATGCCCAGTTGACCAAGCCGCCCGCTCGTATGGAAGAATAGGAGTAGAGCAGTAGGCTAAATACATTAGCCTAGACCAAATTCAAACACAGTAGATTGGCCCTGCCGAAATTTTACGGCCATAAGTCCTGGCGTACGTTGTGGGCCTATTTACGCATAAACCGTGCATGCCCTTATCATGATAGATTTAAGTCGTTTGTACATTGTGTGCAGAAATATCATCAGTTAGCCTCCCTATACAGTTATCTTGTTGTTGTTATCGTCGTCGTCATTCTTGTCGAAACGAAAAAAAAAGAAGAAAGCGATTTAGTCACATATAGAGATGGTATGGCTACTCCTTTTTGACGTAACAGTAATACAATGAGAAAGTTGTCACAAATTTCGCCTAAGGGCGAAGCATTGCAAGCGACGATAGCAGCGTTTAGCCTTCCGCTGAAAGCGTCTTAGAACGCTGGCGGGATGGGAAGCGCCGTTAATGATTTTGCAAGCGTCTAACCTCGGTGGCGCATGACAAGCATAGACCGAAGGAAAATCGTTGGCGTTTATCAGCGCCCAAGGAAACGATTAGATAGATTTATCCTAGGACCGCATTCTCGGAGGATCACTTTCGGCGATACTATCGCCTTCACGTGACGTAGCGCTCAACCAGCCAATCAGTGCGCGCCCGATGGACGAGGCAATAGTATCGCCAAAAGTGATAGCCCCAGAATACGCCCCTTGACCAACGTTCCCCGTCCATTCCACTCAGACCAGTGTAGGTCCCACAGCATACGGTATATGCAGACCTGTAGCGTCTCAGTAGAAACGCTAATGTGTGTGCGCGCAATGTTCACGTGAACGGCAGAAGCCAGAACACTGTCCGGTCTCTGGCAAAGCCGATGGAAAATAGCGTCACGGTACGTCCACTTGGCTGCGCCATTGTTGTTGGTCTTTTCTTTTTTTCAGCCAAATGCATTGCACGTCTCATTGCTCTCCACAACGCGCGGACAAAGCATGCGCTGTCGATACCAGTACGTCACGACGGCGCCCGAGGCTCGAACATGTCCCGAGTGTCCGTATTAATAAAACACGTCAGCGAGGTAACTAACAGCGCCTGACAGGAAGCAACAATAATGAATGCAGCGAGTCAACCATCCTATTATAGACTTCACAGAATGACGTGCATAAACATCCTATAGGATTCGCACGGATTCGCATTTGTAAGGTATAGGCTCTTCCTGTCGTCGTGCACGACGACAAGAAGAGCCCATATCTTACAAAATACTGCTATGTTGGCGGTCGATAGGAAGCGTATAGACGTCATTTTGTGAAGTCTATAGGATGTTTATGGTGTGTGAATGGTGGTTACGGTTTTTTTGTGAGCAGTACCGAGCACCGAATTATACGTCCTATAGACTTCATAGAAAGACGTCCATAAACACTCTACAGACTTCGAAAAAAGACGTCTATATGCTTTCTATAGGTCCTCAACATAGTAATATTTCGTAAGGTAAAGGTACAGTATATGTCTATATAGGTATAAGTCCTGCTGTCGTGGTTCGTGAATGATGGTTACCGTTCTTCCTGTGCGCAGTGCTGAGCAACGAGTACTGCTACGGTTACACGGACAAGTTCGGCAAATGGAACAACGGGTTCCAGTGCCCGGCGCAGAGCAGCGGCGAGCCAGTCTACTGCTGTGGAACAGCCACCGAGCCGTACTGTTGCCGCAAGGAGGAGGAAGAACCACCGGCGCCGGCACACGAGTACGTGCGCCGCTATATGCTTCATTTTTCAGCGTCATCTAGAAGGGACGCCAAAGGCAAATATTAACGCAAGCTGTAGGGATCGATAGATTATTGTGCTCTTCTAAAATGTCTAAAGCGTCACTTTTACCAGGAGCTTTGTTAAGCGAGAAAACGGCGTGGAGGGTTGGTACGGCGTGGAGGTTGGTTGGTTGATCGTGAGGGTTGGTACCGAATTTTCACAGTGGCGCCGCCACTGTGAAAATTCGGTACCAACCCTCACGACCCATGGCCTCCGATATCTCGTGGCGCGCAGCCTCGGCAGCCATGCATGACGTAGCATATGCCTCTATTATAATGAATAATGGTATCGGAGGGTATCCATGACGTAACACGTCTACTTTATGATGAAACAGAAAGACAGAGACAGAGGGAAAAGGAAAGACAGAAGCGTTGACTAGGTTGCACCTGGTTGCCTACCCTACACTGTAGGAGAGGTACGCGGGTAGCAAAGGAAAAGGGAAAGCGATAACAAGTGATCCATATACGCACAAACAAACAGCGTACATCGCGCAATCGCCCGCAGTGCCACGCCCTCTTTGCGTAGGCCTCTTTGATTTATGAAACAAAAAACCACAGCGGCCGACGGAGCATGGTTTCTTAGACCAGAACTTACCTAATTGGGCGCCTCAGAGACACCGTAGAGCTGCCGTGGACGTTGTAGTTGGTTGTAGTAGCAGAATTGGCGGGAAAATAACCCACCGCTCGTCGACCTCTGCGTCTAGCACGCGTCGCCTCAGGACGTCCTTGACAGAAGCTACCTAGAGGAGCGAAATAATGTAGAATTACGGATGTACTTGCTCAGAATACTGTGCTCCACGCCACCCACACCCGTACACTCTAAAAAACAGTTGCAACCTTTGGGGTGCATATTTGCCTCACAATATTCGTCGTCTGTCTTGCTTGCATTTCCTTTCTTGAAAACGCTACGATCGCTACTTTTCTGTCGAGAATGCTCTGTCATGCTGATAACGCGCATGCCGTTCATGACTTGGAAGTACCGGGCTCTCACCGTTAAAGAAAGGACATGCGGGTAAGACAGATGACGATTATCCTTGCGTAGCAAATGTACACCCCAAAGGGTGCAACTGTTTTTAGAGTGTATCTCAAATATATGCACTTTCCACTTTTTCCTATATTGCCCTTCTCGTGCATGACAGCAAATTGCCGATAATCCCATCTGTTTGTTCGTTTGTTAGTTAGTTTGTTTGTTTGTTTGTTTGTTTGTTTGTTTGTTTGTTTGTTTGTTTGTTTGTTTGTTTGTTTGTCCTTTCTCGGGCACCTTTCTCTTCCTCTCCCTAACATTCATCCTGGATTTCAATGCCCTTGAAGTTCCCAAAACTGTACCAAAGGACCCACGGAAAGCACAACCAGTAAGCGAATGTGCTCTCTCCTTCTCACTTGCAGCCAGACGCTTCTCTTGGGCGTGGCACTGGGCACGCTGCTGGTGGTGGCGCTGCTAGCCCTGGGCGCCTGCCTGCTATGCCGCCGCCGGATGGCGCACAAAAACAGGCACCAGACCATCAACGGAGGTACGCCTACTAATTAATGCCCGTTACAGCAGGAAACCACGACGCAAAAAAAGGTGACGCATAAAAGCACCGAGTGCGCCCCACACGTTTCTTGAAGTTCAGTCGCTCAGCGCACGTCCGACTCGCCGTGACGCCCACTGACCAAAGCACGCCACTGCTTCCCGTAGGTCGTTTAGCTTCGGGTCAGTTGTCCGAGTAATTACCGTCTAGTCATTTTGTGATCTGCAGTTATTTTCATACCTCTTCATTATTCAGTCCCGTCACCAACACATTCTGAAAGGTCCCCTCAAAGCGTCTTGCAGCAAGGATTTTTCAAATTGGTTCGTTATTAGAGGAGACCAGAGATTTTGAACTGTCGCGTCGCCATGCTGCCCGGGAGCTGGTTTCACTGCCAAAAACACACACTCTCTCCCTTCGTCTCGACTATCGTCCGCGAGTTACATTCCTTGTTGAACAGCAAGTAGGCACCGCTCTGTCCTGTGGCTGTTTTGCTGTGTCCTATGTCGCGCTGTTTAAAGCTGCTGCCTAACAAAATAAATACCAACTGGCCCAGATGAGCACGCTGTTGACATTCCTTCCCCAGGGACCACATCACGTGTACGCCACGAGCCTCGATCTCTCCTTTCCCCATTTTCTTTTTTTTTTAATTAAAAATATGTATACATATGCTTTTTGCTGCACGGTGCATTCCGAGAAGTCCGCGCGTGGCGCGTGTTTGTGAAGTCAATCAATATTGTCTACCAGATATTCTTTTTTTTTTCATTGAAGAGTGTCACATACTCAGTGACCGCAAGTTGGTGCGATGATTGGTTTCGAACTGCGGGTTCCCTCGGCACAGCAGCCCAATGCTCTACTCATTAGAACAGGGGTTCCAGGTATTCTGGGGAGGCAGGCGGGGTTTCCCAAGGCCCGAAAGTTTGGAAACCCCTGCATTCGACCATGGCCTTCGCAGTGACCCAAGTTGGCGGGAAAAACAATTAGATACCAAGAAAAACAGGCAGAAGGATAGACATCGTAAAGTGCGTGAAGAACCTTAAGAAAGATAATCGCATTAAAATACGCAGGTGTCAGGCATGTGATCATCGTCATCATCATAAGCAGCAGCAGCAGCAGCAGCAGCAGCCTGGTTACGACCACTGCAGGGCAAAGGCCTCTCCCATATTTCTCCAACTATCCCGGTCATGTGCTAATTGTGGCCTTGTTGCCCCTGCAAACTTCTTAATCTCATCCGCCCACCTAACTTTCTGCCGCCCCCTGCTACGCTTCCCTTCTCTTGGAATCCCGTCCGTAACCGTTAATGACCATCGGTTATCTTCCCTCCTCATTACATGCCCTGCCCATGCCCATTTCTTTTCCTTGATTTCAACTAAGATGTCATTAACTCGCGTTTGCTCTCTCACCCAATCTGCTCTCTTCTTATCCCCCCTTAACGTTACACCCATCATTGTTCTTTCCATAGCTCGTTGCGTCGTCCTCAATTTAAGTAGAACCCTTTCTTGTGATCATCAAAGAATAAAACAACACAGTGCAGTGAACACAAGGCAAGAATAGTGTGTGTGACTTCGATTCTTCAGCAGGAAGCGGGAGCCACCTTGAGAAAAAGTAGTTACAGGCTTTCGATTGAATTTCCAGCTTTTTTTCTTTTTGCGCCATGTGGAGATTTGGTGCTTTGCAGACAACGATCGCCAGCGCGTGATCAATGCGCCGCGCTTGTCTGTTTGCAATGCCCAGAGGAGCACACTAAGAAAAATTACACCCTCCAGGATGGAAAAAGATGTCGAAGCACCCTTTTGCACCCTTACTTTGGCTGAAAAGTTAATGGGTGCATTCATTGGAAGAAGGATCTTAGTGTACCCTTTCATTAACTTCAGAGCGCTAAAAGGGTGTTTTGTGCTAAGCATACACCGTGCGAAATTCAAGGGTGCTCGGGCACTTCATTTCAAGCAAGGAAAAAGTCCTCTTTTGAGGAACCCGTCTCGGTTTCGTTTGTAGCAATTGCTACGATTGGGTGGATGTTTCATTTTCCCTTATATATTACTGCTCTCCACCGCGTGGGTTTCCGCAGAACTATTACGTCAAGTAACAAGTCATAAGTGTGTATTTCCCAGCCATCATTCATCGATCACGTCATATTGCTACAGTAGGCTATGGATATCATGGCGTACGTCGCCGGTAGTGAAGTGGAAATTTATAGTTTTTTTTCTTTTATTTCTTACCTCGTCTCTTGCTTTTTATGGCTAGCTTCATTTAAGTTTTTCAGCTCGCTGTTGTTTTGTACATCACCTGCCAATCGTCAGCGAATGTAATCACGTCAGCCAAGTATAATTCTTCAGGCGCATGTTCTTTCCGGTACAACGTCGGGATCAGCGCAATATTATGCGCAGTGATTCTTGCGCGGCTTCATGCAGTGTCTGTTAGAATCAACATTCGCAAATGCATATACGGAGCAATTTTCCTCCGTTAAGAACAGAGTATTTATTGTGGATGTAGCGCGCCACAACGGTCGTAATGTGGAAATACAACTACTTTGTCCTCTCCTCTGCTTCTTGCCTTTCACATCTTACTGTTAGCTTCGCCTTAATTGTTTCACCTTGGTGCTGATTTACAGATAAAAATGATGCATTAAATGGCGTGGCGTCAGCTTATCAGAGTAGCTAGAAGCGCTACTGCACTCTTAAGGTGCTGTATCATTCCCTGCTGTTGCGTCGGCGGAGTGGTCAAGCCGTAACACATCCGATTCGCAATCTGTGGTCAATAGTACGAGTTCAGGCACTGCGCGGCTTTTCTTTTTCTTCGCGTATATATATATATATATATATATATATATATATATATATATATATATATATATATATATATATATATATATACGTCTCTTAGTCTTATTCTTAGTGGCCCGCTTGCCCCCTTTCGAGAGATAGAAAAAAGAAGGCAGCAGTTCTTGCATTTTCCGGATTTATCAAAACATCTTCCGTTTCTTCTTGCTGTCTGTATTTACGGCCACAACTCCAAAAGACATCGCAGACTTCGAAACCTAGTTTGAAGCGGGCCCGGAAGCTCTCAGAAAGAGGCTCGCCGCTATCAACCGCAAGAACACTCCTTTCATGACACAAAAAAGCAACGCGTTCTCGTGAACCATGTGTTCCTTGATTACATGCAGCCTGTTGCGCTGTACTTTATATATATATACACGCTCACATGCTTGTTCCTGGGTCTTACAACTTCAAGCAAGAGCGGATCGCAGTTCATCCCGAACCACTCACTCGTCCTGTTACAGTTCAATGGGCAATTTAAGACCTCAAGCCCACATCAAAGTGTCATTAAGGTTGTTCAGTCAGCTTAAGAGAATCGGCAAACAAAACAAGCATTCATTTATAAAGCAGAGCAACCGCCCTTAACGTAAAATTTCAACCAAGCCCACTCATCCCCAAACCGTCTCGCCTTTTTTTTTCTTCTTCTTCTTTTAAGGATCTTCCTCTTCCATTCCAGTGACCACGCGTTTCAATTTATCGCGATCATTATACCGTGGTTCCCCTCCTTCGATGTCTTCTCCGCACAGTCCACTCGCGCTGCCGTGAAGCTTCCCCGCCACGCACCGCCGTGAGTGCCGTCAGTAGCGCAAAGACTAACGAGCTTCGATTGATTTCGAAACGCACGGTTGCGATCCTAAAAAGATCTTAGAGTGCAACTATCTCGAATTTCTCCGAACATCAATATAATAATTACCTTACTTTAAGACGAGAGGGATGGAGACGACCGAACGATGATGCCACGGACCATCTTGCTCTCAGTGAAGGCAAACCGACGTGTATCATTTATTGCTCAAGCCCCTAATTACGTCAGCAAGAAATAAAACAACGATTCAAAACACTGTCCATGCTTCCTTGTAGGTTTAGCTTTACCGACTGGAACGCGGGAATTCCGATTTTGTTTCTCGTGCCACAACGACAAGATTTAATCTGAACGAAGGGTGCGGAAACCGGCGGCTAGCAAGTATATTCGCAGCGATACTCACAAGTTCGCGGAAACGTAAAAGCCACGCAAAGCTTGAAAAGCTTAACGTTACAAAGCAAAACGCAGGCTAAGAAAGACGCCGGAATAGACAAGTGCTCCCGAATCTTAAATGTGCACCTGACCTGCACCGAATGCTCCTAACATTCCAAAAACTTATTCACAACGTTCCGGAACGTTCTGGCACTCCACGTCGCTTCTCCGTGTGCGGTTGTTTGTCAGTGCTCGAATAAAACTGCAATCCTCTATTTCGCGTGGTCGTTGCAGGCCCCATCTACAGGATGCACTGCGGCAGCTCCAGTGCAAACACCTACTCCTTCTCGGGCCATGACAGCGGCGCAACCACCCCCGGCACCATGCCTTCCGGCGGCGTCACTGGAGGTGGTGGAGCACCCGTTGCCCCGGGCAGCTGCCACCAGCACACGGCGTCCGACCGCGGCGCCCTCTCGGAGCCGTTCGGCGAAATGGAGCCGCCCCCGCCGCCTCCACGCGATATCTCGAGCTTCAGCGGGCTCCTCACACCATGTCCCTGTGAGTGCCGGGTCTTTAAATGTACGCACGGTTCACGGGAGATTACTAAACATAAGCTCAGTTTTATTTCTTTTTTCACCGAGGCGACTCAGTAGCTGTGGCATTATGCCGCTTAGTAAGAGGTCGCGGGTTCGTTTCCCAGCTGCGGCGACCGCCCACCGATGGATATCGGGACGCTGAGGCGCTTGTGAACTTCCGGTGCACGTAAAAAAAGAAAAGAAAAGAGGCGGTTGCGGTTTAGGGGTTAGAATGTGTCGCATGTTATCTAAATCGCCCCCCTTTTTTTCTTTTTTTGGGGAAAATGCCAGTCGAGAGCAAAGGTGCCAACTCGTGTCAAACCCGTCTCGTTTGCACCCCTCCAGCAGGTGGGCTTCACTACAATGGTCCGATGCCGCACATGGAGCCACCGCCTCCGTACCAAGTGGAGAGCCCTCATTCGACTCTGCTCGTTCGGACCATACCCAGCGACGCATCCAAGTGAGCCCGTTTCCTTTGAAGAAATAAAAAAAAATGCAGATTCGTATGGTAAGAGAATTCTGCGGAAATTTTTTTTTTTTTTTTTTGTGTACTGCGTACACAAAGCTAACTGTGTTCGTTTATGCTCGGTTTCTATTGAATTGGGAATAATTCAGCGCTAACTCAAGAAGCACGAACCAAAATAAATAAATAAATAAATAAATAAATAAATAAATAAATAAAATCAACGACGCAGGGTACAGAAACAAAGGAATAGGAACAAACCATGCGTCCTCATCGTACTTTTTGACGTAATTACGTAGTAATTAAAGATGCGTCATGAGTCAGTATATGCAACAAAATGAGCGCCTGATTGCACGAGAAAAAGAAAATTAAGCTGAAAAGAGGACTTCAAGCAAAGCGATGAAATATAAATACAAGGATAAGCAACGAGAGAGAAAAAAAAATACATAAGCACCAAATTAAGCACAGAGGAATCCAAACCAAAAATGGTGCGCCATAAGAAGAAGCTGACCGTATAAGCACGAACTGCTCGGGCTGCAAAGCTAAGTGCACTTAGCACTATAACGTCAGATATATTTACACGGGGGCAACAAGCACATATACAATTAAACTACAACAATCTCTTTATACTGCACTTGCGAACATGTGGCACATGTCTGGCACCATGCATGCATACACGGCATACAACAGTGCAGATTCAGTTCAATCCGGGTGAACCTTACAGCATGGGATATGCTGTCTGTAATGCAGCTAGGCAGATTTCCTTTTAAGTGCAATAAATTCCATTTGAATATACAGCCACATCTCAATTTAACGAAACCCGACTTTATGAAAATTTCAATGTAAACAAAGATGCAGCGAATACCTCGAAGAAGTGAAGTGAAATGGGCACAATTTATGTTTCGCCCTGTTTACCGAAGTTTTGTGGAGACATATGGGTAAACGTGCTCAACAGGCAATAAAAGTGCGTACGCAAGCAAAAAATACGGCAGCCTTCCTTGCTCTCGAATAAGGGATATTGTTAGTCACACAAGTGTTTTAAATGCTTTCAATGTAACAAAGTTATCGTTTTAATGAAATAACTAATGGCTTTCATTTCCTTTGTTAAAGGGATACTAAAGAGAAAATTAACCGAGCTGCATAAGTAAATTACACTTCTACAACACACATACACACTAAAAGCCACTTATGCTGTGAAGACTGACTTAGTATGCGAGAAACTATGCAAAAGATGGGGGGCCACGCCATTTGTTTTGCACCGGCTCAGCGTGACAACATAAATTTGACAGTCTACTCAGATCTAGTTAATTTCTTTTAATGGTAACGATGGACTACATCACATTCTAAAAGGGCCAAATACAGAACTTAGCAAGCTTGAAAAAAGTTTACTGCGCCATCGACCCAAATAGTAGGAAATACTTTGAAATCTGTGGCGTCAAAATGACATACAGGCACCGCAGTGTCGAAACGAAATTTAGAAAAAAATTAGACTTTGACCACCATTTCTTTTTCTTCTAACAATCAACATAGCACCGAAAAATTAAGAAAAATAGAATTTTGAAATAATATTCAATCAGTCCAAATTGATTTAACTTTTCTCCTTAGTGTCACTTTGAACAGAAGTGTAACTAGTTCTGAGTAAGCAAATTAAGTTAGTCCCTGCTTCTCATATTTTATGGGATGATGAATTTCGTGTTTTGTGACGCAAGGGCCAAGTATGGCCAAAGAGCACCAGGCCATTTAGATGTGACATGGCTATAAAGGGGGCGTAAAAATAGTTGCCTTAAATGTGCGTATCGGATTGCATCCGCTTCACATTCGTGTCACAACCAATTTCTTTGAAATGGGCATTAACTTACGCATTTTCCTTGCCCCCCACCGTCCCGATTCTTTTGTGCAGCTGTAGCCAACAGAGCTTCGGCACGCTGCGCATCTCGCAGCAACGGCCGGCGCAGCGATTTCAGCAACTGCCTCGGCTACCACAGCAGCAAGCCGCCGCCGGCCGCGATCCCGCGTACTGGTGCACCAAGTTCTGACTTAACACGGAATAGAACTTGGTGCCGACCACAAACCGAGATCGTGGATGTCCCCGTCATGCTACAGTGGCTGTAGTTACACTCAGCCAGAGGAAGGCGCAGAACGCTGCTGGAAGCATCTGGAGTGCATGCGAATGCGGCGCCATCGGCCGGGTAATTCCAGAAACTCATCCGAGTAGCGGCTCCTAGGGCCACTGATGGGAAGACGACGTACGCACCTCCTGGGTGTTTTTCTTTTGTTCCCCCGCTGACAGTGACGGCCAACAACGGAAATGCCAGAGTTAGTGTGTCATCTGTTACGTGGATAACAACGAAGGACGTGTCGTGCGATACGAGTGTGAGGACTTGATCTCGACGACGATGACGACGCCTCGTGATGCGAACGAACCATATGTGCCACTGCCACTTACTGCGAGAGACCTGGGGATAGCCGTGCACAGATATAACTGTTACAGAACTGTTACAGAAGTTTTGTTCTAAATGACAGCTTCATTATAGCGTTACACTGTGTTGCCAAGAAAAAAAATTTACATATTGCGTTTTGATTGTGCCATGCCAAAGTGCACAAGTTATGAAGAGCGCTTTCTGGCAAGACGAAAGTCGTCAATGTCACGAGTGCTTACTATAATATGATCATTTTATATAGTACATCAGCTGAATCCACCTATGCTGCATATCCGAGGGATAACATAGATGCACCTATGCCACATTAAAGGGTGTCTGACCATAGACCTTGTTGCCATTTAACGAGCTTGCATACTTATCAATCACGAACATAAAGACTGCAGAAAAAATGAGATTGTTAGGATAAGCTAAAATTTATTGCTGGTGCAAGTTTTCTCAATAGAAGATGCAAGCCCCTTTCAATCAAGCATGAAAATCAACAATTTACAGCGTGAAAGTAACTCGCGGTGATGTAGCTATTAATGGTGCCTGCAGAAGCAAGTGTCCATAATGCACAACTCAGTTTTTCATAAGCCACGACTCGGTACAACCATGGCCATTGCAAAACACCATGATGTGAACTGTGCTGCATTACAACCTGCATTACAAGCTACAATTTCATTACAATTTATTAGTCAGTGAACACTTCAGTGAACATACTTCCACAAGCAAAAATGTGCTAGATCAACTATCTGGTTTCTCATAACACAACAGCCTTTAAGACTCTCAGAATGCTTCAATACATGCAGCATATTGAAAAAGTTACGATACCAAGAATACAGAGAATAATATAAGAGCACCAAATATCAAATTACGACCTATTTTAAGCAAACCACTCTTTATTTTCTTTTGGAGGTCAGCAGCCAAAATTATGTGGAAAGCCAGTAGCAAATTAACATAAAAGGCTTTGTACACGCGGAATGTGCTTACATGTGTCTCATATAACCAATTAAAGAAGCTAAACACCACCACCAAAGAAATCAACTCGGGTAAACACCACCGACAGTTTTTCACGAGCTTCATGTGCGCTCATGCAATACAAGATGAAGCTACTGGGACCATGACTTGCAATTTAAAGGATGGTTCAATATGGTCATTGTTTTTCAACAAAAGATAACAGAGTGCTAGTTCTGTCTACATTAAAGGGCCCTTCACCAGACCACACAGCAAATTTTGGTTATACAGTGGAAGTTGTTACGTGCCCTCTAAGGAGTGTTGTACCGCAAGAATTTTTCAAATTAGTTCATTAATAGTACAGATAGAAATACTTGAAGCGCTGCGAACTCATTATTTCAGGAGGTGAGTGTCACCGCCAACATAGACACCCTCTTTCCACTTTCCCCGTCTAGCCTCCACAAGTTAAATTCCTTGCCTGCGTTGTCCTATACCAGAACCGGACGCTTGTGTGAGAGATACATCATGAGCCCCGCATTTTTTTTCCCCCTCTTTAGCATTTTTGCCGAGTGGTGCTCTTCCGGTGATGGTCTCGCGCACGGGTTGTCGCGTTTGCTTGCTTTCGTGCACTCTTTATAAGAACACCCGGTTAGTGGTATAAGTCAGTGCCACAGACATGAGCACTTAGGCAGATGCGAGAGGATGAAAGAACTTGATCGCAGCACTGGAACATGGTAGAAAATGACAGTTTCATTTCACTTGCCACGGTGCGAAGTAAAACAAAAACAAGCAGACATTTGGTTCGTATGTTTTATTATTTCTCAAAACTTTAATTGGCTGAGTGAAGCAACAGATTAAACATAACTGATGTTGCCTTGAATAATTCTTGAAGTCGCGTGTCACTGCGAGTGATGTTGTAGCACACTGCCTTCTACGTAGATGCACTTGTGCGATTGACGTCGACTCTCCGGCTCGGAGCGTGGCGCCCGTGAGAAGAGCAAATGGCATTTGGTTCGAAATTTAAGTACTTTCTACGGTGCGCAGGGATGTAGTACTTAACAGACATGATCGTTAGCACACATTGTATGCATGCGTTTGTCAGATCAAAATAGTCAGACCTGGTGAGGGGTCCTCTAACAAATTACTTAATTGACGAGTCAAACTTTTCAAAAACAAACTGAAGTCATCCCTTAAAATCATGCTCAGTAGACACACTTATCAGCAGAGCGATTCTTGCTTTGATCATTACAAAAAAAAATATTAAAAATTCACGCATACTTGCACACACAGAGAATGGGTTTAAGCACAAGACATGCCAATTCTTGTAATTATATTTATGACACTTTTGGTCTATACATTTTTTAAAGAAAATGTGCACATTCACCTCATTCTTGCATGATTAAAGACCGTTGTGAAAAGAAAAATTTCAACTGCGGTTTTATCTCCTTGAATACCTCTTCACTGGCGAGCATAACAGTCAAGCATGAAGAGCTCGCACTCGCACTCTGTGAAACCGCAAGTGAAATTATGCATCATGATGGTGATGGATCTCGTCTGCTTGTGTGGCTCACATTATGCCCAATAAATACTTGCCACGTTTGTTACTGTGCTGCTCCTATGTGTAGACTCCACATGTCTTTCTAAGTGATAGACCCGAATACTCAAGCAAGTATCATGTTTCACAAATGCAAGTTTTCTGGAACAAAGCATAATGCTCTGCTAGCAATATCAGTTAAAGCTGCCAAGTACAGCCAGCAGAACTGATATAATGCACTTTAAGACTTCTGGCCGGATTCATTCTCCATGGTGAAGCAAGAGAGATAAATTCGCTGCGTAACTAGCTTACTTAAATTTACCAATAAATAGATATGGACATGCTATAAATTACCTAGTGGACAGCATTCTCCATCGCAAGAAAAAAAAAATCATGCTCCAGATCTGACACTGTCATCATACTTAAGTGAGGAGGTAGCATCAGTGGCTGGTTGGTCATCGGAAACATATTTAGAGATATGCAATGCTTAGATGAGAACTTCCGAAATTCACAGACCACAAGAAAAGAACATCCAGTCCATGCTTTTTATTTACATAATGTTTCCATTCTAAGATATGATCTTACAACACCATAGACCTGCAGGCATTCCACAGAGGCCAGAGTCTGAATTCATGGTAAGAAAAGGCAGGTGTACAAAACACGGAACACAAGAGGAACAGAAAAGACGGCAGACAACATGCCATACGTTAGTGTATCAAGAGTTGAATAGGTATAATGTCAAGCTGAAAACCAAGCCAAGCACAGGTCCTATGTCCTGTGTGCCCTACCTCATGCAAACCACACAGCACTGTGCAACTTGTGGCCAGCTAAGATGTCAAAGTGGTACAGTAAACTCTCAGTTGTACGAACATCGGTTTATCAAATATTTCAGAATAACAAACTTTTTAAAAATCCCCGGCAGTTTTCTTATAGATTCTATGCGAAAATGTTTCACTTAAATGAATTTCGGAACAGTCAATATTTCAGTTTAACGAACTCACTCAGAGGACCATTGGCTTGCACTGCACTGCACTGCAGGCGCAACTGATGCCCGGCCTCATCAAACCGCCACTCCAGCGGCAATGTAACGTCGCTGGCGCTACAGTGCCCCTGGGGCAACGCGGCAGCACGGAAAACGAACAGCAACGAGGCATGGCCTCCGAGATAGCCCGCACAAAACGAGCAAGCATGTAATCTCGGAGGCCATGAACAAAGTAACATCGCTGGCGCTTACAATGCCGCCAGAGCAAAGCGGCTATCTGCCACACCAGAAACCACATGGTGTGTATTTTTTTCTGACCGGCTAGTCGTGGCATGGTCGTCGTCTCTTTCTTTCCAGTCTCGTCGGTTCCGCGTGTGCACACAAACGACCCACGTGGTGTTTTTCACTGATATGTACAAATTCCATTTCACACATTTCTAACACTATGGATGCCATGTCTTTTGCTCCATGAATTGTAGTTCAAACTTTTGAATCTGTATGCCATGCCTTATGTTGGTGTAGTCAATATTCAGTTTAGTGAACTTTCAGTTAAGTGAACTATTTCCTTCGGTCCCTTCAAGTTCACTCAAGTGAGAGTTCACTGTAATAGGTAGTACAGTTGAACCTCGATATAGTGAACTTCAAAACTGTAATTAATGAAAATTTTTTATATAACAAAGTATTTAAGTTTTAATGCGTTAGCATTCTTAGGAGAGTTCACACACTTTCCGGGGACCAACTATTCTCTGTTCTATGTTCTGATCTCTGTTCGTATGTTTGTATCCAAGAGTTTTTCCCACCTACCTGGGTCACTAGGTAGTCCATGGTTGAACAGGTAACGCATCAGGCTGCTGTGTTCACGTAACAGAGTTCGAAACCAACCATCGGACCAACTTCAGCCACCGAGTATGTGGCAAAGTGTACACATGTGCTGCTCTCTAACAAACCTCTTTCACGCCGACATGGGTCACTGTAGATGCGGGACTGGGTAGGTGCTGCTGTTTGAGGAAACTCATGGATGCTGAATTGGAGCACTGGGTACGTGCCAGTCAGTTTGTGCTGGTCTTCAATGAATGTCTCTGATGCCAACTTGGGTAACAAGTTTAGTTTAGTAACTAGGTATGTACCACTGGGAATATGACGCCCTACAATGATGAAAAAGATGCCTAAAATTTCTCCAATTCACAGTGGAATTTGACCCACATCGCAAGGGTTCCTCAAGGACAGCAACCCGTTGCTTTAGCAGGCTGTGCCACAAATGCACTAGGTGTGTGCCACTCTTTGATGAACCTCTCGCCAACTCAGGTCACTGAGTGCCACTGGCTGTGTCACAGGCGAGGGAACAATTCTCAGTGTTTGAAGGCACCGGCACACCAAGCTTCTCATCTTGGAGGCCACATGCAAACTTCTCAGCAGTGCCACCCGATGGCGCAGCATGTCCTTAAATAAGCAAGAGAGAGGAGCCCGGTTGCCACAGTACACATTTCTAAGCGTTTGCCACGCACCAGCATGTCATGCATTTCACAGGCCACGCATAGGCTTCGCGGCAGTGACGACACTAGATCGCACCGAGTGCCTTTAGGAAAGCATGAAAGAGGATTCCTGCCATAGTACAGGCCTCATACGTAGCTTGTTTCAATGGTGGCAATAAATTGTGTCGCTATATTGATTCAATGCGAAATGCATTACTGTCGACAGTGATCACGAAATGGGTTCTGCCAAATTTTTATAACTTCTTCACCATAGAACACTATGTGTTTATGTATTTGGAACCACAATATAACAAAGTATACTTATATGCAATTTCAATAAGATGAAATTTCACTGCCGCTGTAAAGAAATACCGGGGCAATAAATGAAAACTGCTGCAAGCGCAGCCGGTCATACGATTGAACTACATGTGGTTGCTTGCACATGCAACTCTCGAATCCCACACCTCGTGACAGATAGCGACAACCTCTGATAAACACGAGTACTGTAGCGGCGCTAGTACTAAATGCAAGACTCTACCCCCGCCGTCACTTTCCGCATGAAGCCCAAACGCTGTACATGGTAACTACACGCCCCGCGTGGCCTGGGCTGTGGTTGCGAGGAAAAACATGCGAGGATGAGCTGAGAAGGATGGCAGCTTGATGAGCACTACGGGGAGAGTGCACAGTAACGTTATTAAGTGCATATTATGGGACACGGGGTGTAAATGAAGCAGGGGAGTGCATGTCTCCTCCTCTAGCTGGCTGAGTGAATACGCAAGCCGAGATGACTGGTGGCTTTATGTGCACTGTCTTATGCGCATAGTGCCAGAGGTTGCGAGTTCCAGAGACACGTTGAAGCGAGAGGCAGACAAAGCATTCCCTCCTATATGCCTGCACTCTTTATCGGACCCGTAGTGCGGCAGCAAGTGCTCGCAGTAATCGAGTGAGAGCTCTTCATATTTACCTGTACACACACGATACCACACTTGTTAATTTAATTAGCAAGCGAACGTTTGCTGCACTTTATGTGGCCGATAAAGCTACGAACGTTTGTGTAGTTGTGTAATAATACCTTGCTATCACCATCAGTGCTTTGGCTTTCAGGCAAAACTGAGACTTTTTTATTCATAAAACCAATGCTATAAACAATGCACAACACCTACCGAAACATCGGACGCCATACTGGATCTTGGCCGATTTCTCAGACACATGGCACGCACACGCAACATTGCAAATTTACAACAGACATGGTGACTGTAAACAACAGGTTGTCACATGTCGCCTCGTTTTCACGTGATTTTAAAGCAAAACTTGCTTTGCAGCATCTGACGGGTTTTGATGCTGCATTGGTCAGACTGCGTGGAGAGCAGTCCACTGATATCATCACCCCACTGCGGGCGACACAATCAGCTGCGGCGGCAGAGTGCACGCAAAAGCTTCGCAGGCTTCACTTCATACCGCTGATGTGCAGATATCACTGACACGGCATGAAAATGTACCATTGGCCGCCGACTCTCAAATTTACCAAGATTAATTTTTATTTATTGTTTGTCATCAAAATTCGCAGTTTTTTTTTTTGCTTTTCTCGATTGCCCAATAATTTGCATATATTTATGGCCCCTTTCGTGTAAGAAATATTTGTCGGCAACTGTACTTATTTGCATAAAAGTTATAATCTCAATAAAATGAAGTAAAGTGCCAACTTTACTGACTTCGTTATTTCGAGGTTTAACTGTATATGGTTGTCTTTGGCATCAAAAAAGAAGTTTAAAGAAAAATCAATTGTCCATATGCAGGGCTTGATTTTATGAACGACCACAGCAAGTACTGTATGAATCAGAACAACATATTCTGTAACAGATGAACAATATATATTACATGAGTTCGTACAATACAGACCACAACGCTTGAAACTCGAAAAATTCGTGCAAGCAATCAGTGTAAAAGCATGATGTCAAATCTGGGCTGGCTGTACACATAAATATGTACAGGCCAGAAAATACTGCATATAAAGAAAAAAACTGTACATACATGTAAAAGGCAATAAATACAACTTACGCAACAACTACTATTAGAAACAACAACAGGCCATTCAAGGTATATGAAGAAGTCACCTTAACTAAAAGAGAGTAAGGTAACAATATTTATGTAATGTAATGAGCATTATATGGAACGCCATGTTGCAAAAACATACTGCTACTCCTTGAAAGATCTATTCTACTCGGCATCAACAACATGACTGCTACTTCTTGCTTAGCGCTGATGGATTAATCCTATGATAAGGGTAGTAGTACTACGTCTGGTGAGATTAAGGCAGTGGTACCCATTTATGTAAAAGCATCCTAATACCTACACACAACATTGAAAGTTAGTATGCATCACATAAGTTAGTACATGTCTTTTGATTATTGCAGGCTCGCAACACAAATGCAGGCCCGTTGTACTACGCATTTGAAAAGAGGCAAGCACTTAAAACCAAAACACTGCACTGAACATTACAGAGAAGGACGAAGTGTTTGATACAAGGCATGTGCCAAATGTATGTTTAGCACTTCACTTTAGCACTTCATTCGAAAACTACATTTTTACAATTTAAATTGGGTACTTCCTTCTCAAAACAGACATTCGCACTGAGCTTTTTTTTTTTTTTTTTTTTGTATACACACAGCCCAGTGCCAATGGCTTCGCACAGGCATCGGTGACCCTTCTTCAAGTGTATGTTTATCTAGCTGATATTTACGACTGATGACCGAGTTCATCGGTGACCCTTCTTTAAGTGCATAGTTATCTAGTGAATGTTTATGACAGAGTTTCCATTTTCTTCAGATGAAAAAAATTCATAGTTTTTGCACTTGCTAGAAGTTTGATATCGTATCTTATGAATCTTCCAGTTCGCTCTGTCTTAGCAGAGCTGACCACGAGCACTGCGCATAATAATGACATACAAAAAGCTACTGCAACAGGTAACTTTCTTAAACTGGTCTGCTTGAAGGCTCTACTGGCAAGGTAAGGAAACGTGCTTATTCTAGGCTCCTAAACTTGTGGTGAACAGCGTTGGGCGAGATATCACAGCCTTTTATGCTGAGGACTACAATGCACGCTTGCCCCAATAAGGAAAACCATGCTACAATGAATGCACCTACAATGAAAACTACGGCGATGAAAGTTGAAGAACATCTCGAGACTGATCACTGATTCACTTTCACCAAGTGGCTCTCCATCTCCCGTTGCTTGATAAGCAGCCCCTGGATGGAAACGAGAGTAGACAACGAAGTGATTGATAGCTCACACTGACAGTAAACAAGACAGAAAGTGTATTTTATTTTTTAATGTGGCTAACATTTTTAGCCTACTGTGCCCACTTTGGTGTGCTGCTGCTGCCTGCTATAAAGCTCCTGAAACATCACCCACGCTCATGCAACAAAAAAGAAAATTACACGTCCGATCGATAAAGTGACAATGCCCGCTCTTCTAACTGACAGTAAAGATTAGAGTACATTACACCTGAAAAAAGACACCTGTGTAATCAGGCCGTGGTTCACTCGAAGTCAGATACGCTGAACTCCAATCCTACACTGCCAGCAGGACAAAATTGGCTGTGGTTGGGAGGCCCCGTTCAGTGCAGCTTTCTTTGTGGCATCGGAAGGTGTTAACGCTGTGTTATGTGGTTGTGCTACTGTGCATGCATGTATTATTGCAATTACCATTCTTAGCCTACTTGCTCCACTACAAATTGTAAATAAAGGTGCCTTCAGTAATAAGTTGTGTCGATACATCACTTGAATTCCAATCCCACTAGCAACGACGAAGAACATAGCATTACGAAGAATGTTAATTGAATAAACTTTCTGGCTTCTGTTCAGGTCTGCTGTCCTAAACACACAAAAGTGGGAAAAGGAAACTGAATTACAATACCCTGTGGTTTCTTTTAACACTATGTGTGGGAGGTCGTTAACAAACTGACCTGTCTAAGTGTAAATAACTGCTGCAAGATTTTGTCCTGGCGGCGGGTTGGGCAGCTGGTCACCAATTCAGGATGAACCAATGGATCCTGTAATAATGAAAAGCATGGAAGTCTAGGTTAGATTGTTGTATATCTTTAACTAACAAAACTCGCGCCGCTCAGTTTCCTTCTTCTCGTTCACTGCATAGTGAAGGTTAACAGGAACAGCACGGCAACAAGATGGAAGCAACAGTGGACAACACACAGCAACAAGCCTTGCCAGTCTCTTCGTGTCACCTGCTTCTTTTATATGCCCAATTCTGCACTGTTCCTGCCAAAAAACGTGCAGCCTATGTATGACATTGAAGCAGACAAGATGAGTTGTACTTTGAAAGTACATAATTGCAGAGCACGAAACAATGCACCGGGGAAATTATATCTGAGCATTGCAACAATGTTACATCTGGCCTTAGAGGTGTCCCAGCTTGCATGATCTTAGCAAGAATGCTTCATCCATGCAGCACGACACAGCTGGATTAGAAATTATTGAAGCAGCCATTCACATGATGAGATACCACAGGCTCAGAACAGCATGCACTATGAACTGTTCAATAATATCTAAGTACGAGGTGTATGAACCTACAATTAATCAAGCTAAATGCAACACCTCTTGAGCTAGCAAAAATTGAACCTGGAAGGTCATGCATATTAAAGAATTAAATAAAAAGTTGCTTTTTATTGATCTACATCCTTTTCTTCATCAGAAATTCTGCCTAATTCCTCTGGTTGAAAATGTCATTTATCAATCTCAAATATGAGCATGCAAATAATACTTCTAGAAGCCCACAGAACTAACTATCATGTTTTACTGCTCTTACTTACCAAAAGAACCCCAGGAACATGACAAATACTGGTGAAATTTTAAACAAACCTTAGTGAATTTCATAAGAATCTTGCACCTTACACAAAGACAGTTGCAATTAACCATTGTATCAAGAAACAACTTTCATTTGAAGTTGCACAATAAGTAGTGTTAAATTCTTGTAAAAGGTGCCAATAAACAGGAACTAATAAGGAGACGTCAAGATGATCACAAGGTTTGCACCTTGTAACCATCCTAGCATCTCTCTATTTCTCCCTCATGCTCTCCAATGTTCTTTGTAAGTCATAACAAACTAACAGTCCAAAAATATGTTTTGACTCGTGTCCCCTTTACATCCCTCGGCGATGGCTCCCTCAGAGTAATGGCAACCAATCTCGAAGGTTGGACTTTCGCCATGCTGCATGTCGCTGATAGGCCTGTTAACGTCATAGCCACCATTTTTTTGGACATCGTCTATTAAACTGACAACTGAACCTACACGGCATCCTCACAGACTGAAACTAGTTCGCACTTGTCCTTCACACACTGAGCTAGATCCTGCACCACTGAAATTTTGCAGCGAAGCTGCTAATGAGAGTTTCGCAATCATTTTCGTGCGGCAGAGTGCGGCGTGTGGTGGCTTGGTTGATATCAATCAGCAATAGTACCTGTGTCGGAATCGCAAATTTATTTGCTTTGAAAACATAATTTTCAATAATTATAAAATAAACGTTACCTTGTGTATATCTCACACAAACAGACGTATTCTTTGCATGGTTTTTTAGTCAGTAATCCATAATTTTCCTTCCTCACGTCACGGCTCCGTGTTGAAGTTTAGCTAGGAGTATGTATGGCTGCAGTGGTAAAGACCAGCCAGCAACGCAGCCCACGTGGGATTCCAGAGTGGCCGTATGATCACGACATCGATAACGAATCTTTACTGAGAATAGTTCGCATGTAGACACCTAGTACATTCTAAGAATCTGAAAACTAGCTTATACAGCTTTGCTGAATGGTGTATTCAGATTGGCATACATCTGCAAAGGATTTCTTACCCCTGTAAAGGATGCACCACTGCACTTATATTTCTGTTGCGGTGAAGTACTGTTAAATTTGCTGCAATTTGCTTGACGAATAAGTCACCTTGTTCACGCAACGACCTAACAATCCGATTTGCTTCACAAGAACCATTTACGTTCTTTCCAAGCCTGGAAACCTTGCTGTACTATTCCGAGGTGAAAGGCAGGTAGACAATGACACACATAAGAGAGATAAACAGACAAGGCGCCGATGTGTGTCGTCTACACACACTTCACCTCAGAATATGCTAAACCAACACGCCCAGCTTTCCATCCTAATGTCGTGTATTGCTGCACTAGTTCATAAACACATGAAATTTTAACTCTGCTTGTTAAAAGGACAGCTGGTGAATAAACAGGGGTTTGGAGATGCAATGCAGGTCCAGAATGACGTGACCTGCCTGGACATTACGCTATGTGTAGCTTTCATGAAGGGCCTCACCTGAGAAGAAGAGCGCTGTGCACGCCGGTCTGGTGACGGCGATTGATTGCGCCTTGCCCCGCTGACGCTCACCGATCTCTGCCGCTCCACGATTCCTTGAAGTTGTAGAGGTTGGGCAGGAGTGTTTCCCACTCTGCTGCGGTTTGGAGTGCTTTGTTTCGGCGACTGAGCTTCCCCAAACGGCTGCTGTGGGACATACACTTCCTGCCTCCGCCAGCGCTTGCGTGAGGCAGGAGGGGTCTCTGTAGCTTTTCCCGGGGTGAGCGGAACTTCAGAAGAAATGTTTGGCGAGTTTGAGACATTGTTTTTCACGGCGCGGTGGGGTGACGGCAGCAGTTTGTCACGCAAAGCTGGCACGGGAGGACTCTGGGCTGCACGGCATCCAGTGGTGTTGTGAGTTGTGCTATCTTCCTCTTCACTCTGTGTGGTATTTTGCAAAGCTTCTTCTTCAAAATGAAGAGGTCCCTGGCTCGTAACTCTGACCGGAGCTCTGCTCCTGCTGAAGAAATCGGATAAAGACAACGTGAACACATAATTCGCCATTGTAGGATATAAAAATCACGTGTTACACTATTACTTGAGATAAGCATGAAAAATTCTCTAAGCATAACTACTGGCTTGTCGGAACCAGTATGCACCCATAAATGAAAGTGGTATAGCATTTCTTTCTCCTTATCACATCTAATAATGCAAGAGCCTGTCAGCTGCCTGTCATCTTCAAGGGGCCCTGAAACACTTTTTATCGAAGTGGAGGAGGGCATTTGAAGTGAAAATAGGCTATTTCAGAAATACTTTGCTGCAAAAAGTACTTCAATGCGTTCAGCAGAAGCGGAGGTATTGGCAATCAAACATGGCCTCCACTGTGCTCCCGTTCCTTCTTCAATTACTTGCACTACGAAGGCTACGGCGCAGCGGGGCATGCCCACAATGCTCCGCCTTCTAAACGTCACCGTGCCACGCAGTTCAAATTTAATTTTGGATGTTAACGTGGGAGTTCCAATTCCGGCAACTACGATGCGCCAAACGTAAGCTAAATGTGGTTGTCCTCAGCGAACCACAGCGCGCTTAGCCAGTGGACTCGTGGCAGTAGCCCGTGATGGCTGCGGTGTCTACGCTATGTATCCGACCGCAGCTTGATGTCAGCTATCGACCGATAGCAGCTGTCTAAGGGAATGACAAAAGAGTGCATCCGATGACAAAATAGTGTGTCTAGAAAAGTGGGGACAGGGCCTTATGTTGAAAAGAGAGCGCTTGAGGGAAAGGCAACTTCGCGAACTGCTTGAGAGCTCCACGCATCGCATACGGCAGCAAAACTTGGCTGAGACATTCACAGCAGCGTATCCTACCCACGGACTATGTTATTTAAATAACTAAATAAATAAATACCCTTTAAAAGGATACCCTATATTTAGGTTTCCACATATTCAGTTTAAACTGAAAAAAAAGAAAGAAAGAAAGAAAGAAAGAAAGGGTCCTTGAATTTTTTCCCAGAATTGCATTTCAACCAATAATGTCAATGAAAGCAAATTTACTAGAAAGGTAAGACAGAAATCAGCATGTAGCTGCAAGCCTTCACGCGCTCTGTTACAAGAAGACTAGTGAGCTTAAGGTTATGTGTCAGCCCACCACCCAAAGTATCATTAGTTCTTTCTTATTTCTGTTTCTTATTTCTTATTTAATTCCTTTAACATGCAATGCTTAGTCTTTTTCAGCAATGACTCACAGGGCCCCTGCATAATCAAGTTATTGTAACTATTGTAATCAAGCTAGACAATGTCACAAATAATGTCTCACTTTATCTGAGTTTGAAGTTCAAATGTGCTGAATTTTAATTTCCAAATAGCAACATCACCATGTACGGTTTCACCCTTGCTAGACTGCTTGTTTATATCTGTTATTCGTTGTACTAGATGCAACTACAGTATTGACAAGCAGGATCTGCAGTTACACTGCACGTTTTAGTGTCAGCATACTTAATGAATGGGAGATTCACCAAAGGAAAAAAAAATGCTCGACGCGAAAAACTATTCACAGAAAATATATTTAAAAAAAAGAGTATACTCACAGAAAAGAAAATTCTACAGGAAGTAAAAATTCTAAAAAGTACACCAAATGTTCCAGCTGGAAGCTAGTACTTGTTCCTGTCTGACGTCTTGTTTACACTACTTTGTGCTATACATCGTTCCAATGTAGTGGAATCTATTAATTAGCCCAATCTGCTGCTCTTCTATGTTAGAAAAAATAAAAAACCAGAAATGCTGAACTGTACCTATATCAAGGCCTGTAACAATGCATAGTGAAATGCACAAAACTGGACACCTTTAAGGAAGGCTGTGTGCTTACCTATTCCTCTCAGCGATGCCTCCCCTGCCCACAACCTGCGATGCAAACTGAGGGAACCCGCGCAGCTGTCGTGCTCCAGACTCTCGTTCACAGTGCTGCCTCCGCAGCTCCTGCAGCTTCTGAGCACTGCTTCGGGCAATGGCAACAGGAAGCACACTTGATACCCTGCCTTTGTTCACAGTCACGGGAGTTCGCTGGCTGGCAGCTGGCTCACGAAGGTTTTCTGGTGGTGCATAGGCAGAAGGCTTTCTGTGGACTCCTTTCAATGGCAAACTGTGCTGGAGCCTTCGGACAGCACTTGTGTAAGGAGGGAACTCCCTAAGACAGCTCCTAGGCAAGCAGAGTGGGAGAAGGAGAACACAAAGAAACTGTACTACTATGCATGAATTAGTAATGGGTTGATGAGATAAGTCAAACCTTAACACAAATGTATAAAACAAATTTTTTAATTTAGCCCAACTTCCAGCACACAGTAGTACTGCATATCATAGACAGTGAAAAGCTGTCAGTATTGTTTAACTTCTTGCCTAGCTTGTCACCTCACTGCCGGTTTGCATACCATGGCACAACTTAGCAACGCAGAAGGACAGAAGGCCTTTCAAGGTATGGACAGAAAGCGAACAGGATCGATGCAAAGTACAGCAAAGACAAGTTCGCTGTAATAAGAAAATACTCATTGAAAGAGAGCGCATGTTTGAGCCTCTACCACTTCTGAAGAACAATATCAGGCAGTTAACTTCAAAGCAATATTGTTATAAATTCACTTGTCTTACAGCCACCTCCTGATACTGCAACATGCACTTTCACACGAGCATTTCACCTGACAACAGTCCATCATGTACACAACCTAAGGTAGTCATAAAAGAAAAGTCGGGGCACATCGCAAGACTTCCTGGGTGTGCACCAAGATTTCAATATCAGTAGGATTCACAAGAGTTCCCATAACCAAGAAGATGGAATTACTACTATGCTTCATGCGTAGCTTGAAAAAGACAGTTACTACTATGACTGATTTGTTGATGAAGATTTATGACTTGTCACTCAAGAATCAAGAGGATCTGATTCACTAATTAATGTAATCACTAATCACTCTTAGGAGCAATTAGATATTACATTGAGATGATTAACAAGCTCAAATGGAAACACGCATTTTCTTGCAAAGGAAATATACAGCTGTATGAATTAGGAGCCCAAATATGAATGGATATGTTCAACAGTAATTGATGACCCAAAGCTTAGAGGACGATAAAAATTCCAGGAAGCAATGATGTACTCTCTGCAAACACAAGGCGACTAACCTGAGAAAACTTTAAAATGTGCTAGGAATAGCAGATAGTTACATTCAAAACAAATATATATCCGGAAAGTTCACCAAAATGCAAGAACTGCTGGCACTTGCTTCGCTCTACGGAAAAGCACTGGGCCTCATGCATAAAAACATTCGCACGAGCAAGCTCTGAAATGAATTCAAGTATGTCAAAATATACTTCTTTTTGTAAAGTGACATATATTTTGGCCCAAACACCTACCCATCCAGAGTAAACCTGACACACGACATATTGAAGTATTCAGCTCTATCCTGCGGCCAATAACAGTAGTTATTTGAATATAAAACGAGGTTTTTGCCAGAATCCTTAGCATCAAATTCCCCCCCCCTAAATCGTACATGTGAGTATAATAGATTCAGTTACTGTTTCAATATGATGGCAGCAGTGCCAACTTTTTGGCGATCCATATTTTAGACAGCAGTGCAGATTGCAGCAACTAATAAACCTTGGCAGGCAATTACCGTATCTTTTCACGTATAACCTTCACCTGTAATTTGAACATTTTAACAGTAAAGACAAAGTGTGTGTTATATGCAAATATCACCTTGAGATGCAACTTCACGGCAGTGTGAATTTCATCTTATAATGTGGCTTTATGGCTGTTCATGCTTAACTGCTGTGAAGCCACACCACAAGGCAAAATTTGCATATAACTTGCATCGATTATTTTTATTATTCCAGGAATTTCCGATTATTTTAAATTTCCGGCAGTCCCTGCCAAGTCTCAATAATTCATCGGCTACTCTATATCACCTTACATTAGTTTGCACACTTCGGTTCTCTTTTTCTGGTCCCCCAACTGCACCCTGGATTTATAATCATGACCACCTTATAATCGAAAAAAATATGGTAAGTACAGTTGAGATACACTAAGGCTGTGTTCACACTTGGTCTCGGAGCACGCGGAAGCGGAAAGAACTTGACAAAATCCACCCACCTAGGTGGAGAAATGGGCGGAAAATAAGGCGGCAAGCCCGATAGGTCTAGGACCGATTTTTTCGCCACAGCGAAGCGGAAAGTGGTTCCGCTTCACCAGAAGCTGCACTAGCATGTAAACATCTGGTCATAAAATTTAACATTTTCTGTTGTTCATTATCTATATTTAGGAAAAGCAACTAGCTAAAACTATCGAAACTATGTCTTCTTTATCTTCCATAGTAGACGAAAGTTAAACATGACACGCGCAGTTGCGCGGAATTATGGACTGATGGGTCAATGGACAACTGATGGGTCAATGAATGAACGTATGTCTTGAAATAGTGCACCGAACAGCGCCACTACGCTGACAAACATATGCAAACTAGATGGATGTGAGCGAAAGCGGCAGTGGTTTCCGCTGCAGTGGCAAAACAAATGTGAACATCTTGTACATGCGTGGAAAAGATTTTCCGCCCGCTTGCCGTTTCCCAAGTGTGAACGTAGCCTTAGAGATTGATATTCGAGCTTCTATGAGAATGTGGCTGTCGTTGCTGGAAATCGAACCCGCAACCTAGCGCTCAGCAGCAAAACCACTAAGCCTCCGTGGTGGGTCTAACATGGAATCTAACAAATGAGCCCTGTAGAAAAGCTGCCCATACCTGGTTTCGTACTCTTGAGCCAGATGTGTCGTGTCATCACAGAGAACACTGTGATTCCATCCACAAGGTAGTGAAATGTCTGTCTGGATGCCAAACTCACGACTACGCTGCTGGTGGGATCGCAGAGCATGCTGAGCGATGCGCACTTTCGTCGGAGTCAGGACCCTGTTCTCGATGTAAGGATTCATTTCCACCATTCCCGCCGATGAAAGCAGCGAACAGCGACTGGAGCAGATGGAGGTAGAAAGGCTACCGTCTGTCTGACTGGACATTTCACGCTGCACTTTGTTGCTGGCTGCGACATCGTGATCACCTCGCAGAGGACGTACCGTAGCCGCGGGAGCTAGCGTTGCTGGCATGGACGCTTGCAGCTGAGGCATCGGCAGCGCAGTCTGAGAGGACATTTGCGCAGCTGCAAGAGAGGTCAACTTAAGAATTGCACTTCCAAACTTGAGGACATCTCCTAAAAAGTGCACGAAAATTTATTGCGTAAAATGCATTTTTGATTCAGTCGAGGCAACTTTTCAAATCATATGCTTTGTTCTAGCTATCTGCCAGTTCGCTTGAATTCATCTGAGAACACTGTCTATAACCACTGCCAATTTCTACCGCATATATCATGATGAATGGCAGCGGGTCATTTTATTGCTGGTACTACAGAACCTTGCCTAGACTAAGTTTGTGCTACCACCACAGTTACAAGAAAGGCACTGCACAACTTTCTGGGCTCCTAATTAATAACTTAATTATAGGGTTTCATGTGGCAAAACCATGACCTGATTATGAGGCACGCTGTAGTGGGGTACTCCGGCAATTTTGGGCCACCTAGAATTCTTTAACGTGCGCCTAAATCTAAGTACATAGGTGTTTTCGCATTGCGCCGCCATCAAAATGTGGCCACTGTGGCAGGATTTGATCCCGCGACCTTCTGCTTAGCAGCTAAACACCACCAAAGCTAAACACCAAAGCTAGTCACTAAGCAAACATGGCAGGTAAATTTTGGGCTCCCTTTCAATGCGTTGAGCAATAATTGTATTTGATCTAGACAATCCCCCACACTTTCCAATGTTTTGGAAAAGAAAAAGAAAGAAAAGAAGTCAGCAGACCTCAGCAATTGCTTTGGCTCTGGAACTAAATGGAGCCAATCCCCCATCGTGGGTAAGAGCACACGTGTGACAGGCAACAACAACAACAACAACAACAACAACAACAGCTCTGGAGCTGGATTCACAAAGTTTTTACAGCGAAGCTACTAAGGGGTAGTTCCCCCAGGATCATGTCCATGTGTCAACACAAAACTCAAGCCTTCTCCTCCAACGTGCTGTCAAGTACCATGCTGTGATTGATGCAGCCCAACTAGAATAAAACGCATTATGCGGGCCGATCCCGAAGACAGTGCAATGCCGGGTCGACACGTGGCGAAAGTGAAGCAGGCGTTAAGCCCTCCCTATACGTGGGTTAATTTTGAAGATAGTGCAATGCCGGGCAGACCCGCAGTGGAGGAGAAGAAGCCGTTAAGCACTCCCCATACGTGGGCCGATACTGAAGATAGTGCAATGCCGGGCTAATCCGTGGTGGAGGTGCAGTTTGCCATTAAAGGGACACTAAAGGCAAATACTTAGTAGACGTGGACTTCTTAATTATCACTCCAAAAACCTCGCATCAGTTGTTTTGTGCAAAGGAAAGACTTAGTTTGGAAAGACTTAGTGGCGTAGACCGTTCGGGCATCCTGCGATATCACATGGAAGCTGAATTCTCCGCTACTTGCAGTTTGTGCGAGTTTCACGAGCCAGCAAAATTAGTGCAACACTACGCGGTAACGAAACTACGGAAACGCGAAAGCATGGTAGGTGCAGAGTCGAGCGAAAACGAAACATTTCAACCACCCGCGTCATGGTGAAGGGTAATTTCAATTGTTTTTTTTTTTTTTTTAATGAAAAGAAATGGACAAGTAGCATTTTACTTCATCTTATAATACAATACAAGGATCTTTTTTGCAAGGAGTGGTTGAGTACTAGTGACAGAATTTAACTGAGAAGTGCTTTCGTCATCGGGCAAGTACTTGAATGTCCCGGGGGTGTCTCTAATCATGTCCTGCATTTACCTAAATTTATCGATTATTGAGGCTCTGTTCGCGATAATATTGGCACCTAAGAGATTCTCTTGCACTAATCTATCACTTTACCTTGATCTAATATTTGCCTTTAGTGTCCCTTTAAGGGGACCACGTACATAGCTTCACTGATCATCCTTCTTCACAGAGTGGAAAGGCACCAAGTTTTTTTTGTTCATAAGTACTGTTTCCTATCAGTCAGCAGCCTTTGCTTATCATCAAGTGTTTGTGCATCGTGTTCAAATGAAGAAGAAAAAAAGAAAGAAATATGATGTAGAGTCAAAACTCTACATAATGAACATGGATATAATGAATTATCTTATATGTAAGAAAGTAAATATATATTTTGGTTAGACATGCTTTATTTAAATCAGTACTCTAATGCTTATAATGAAACCAAAAATGCAGGATCTTAAGAGAATACCAGCTACAGCAAAGCATACAGCAAAGCTCAATATGTATGCATCCTGTCAGCAAGAAAGTAAAATACTCGGCAAGAGTAACTTGAAATGGGAGGAGAACATCCCTCTGTAAAATACAATGTCCTTGCGAGAAAACTTAGGTCTTCCACAGTAGTGCATGGAGCAACTCGATGTCCTTCAAGGAGAGTCTTGCACGCTTCCACTAATTCTGGGCATCCCAACAAATAATGTTTCATATCAACATGAGCGTGGCAGAATGAACATATTGGTGAGGGCGACAGTCCCATTTGGCAACTAGTGATGTTTAGCAACGAATGCAAAGCGTCACCAAAATTTTCATGCAATATTCTCATTGCATACGGATTGAGCTTGTTGGAACGACATCATTCTACCTCTACTCCTCATAATTGCCTTGATATGTTTTGGTAGTGTTAAACCTGCTTATGCTGCAATTAACAGTGCGGAAACGTGATGGCTGCAGAAACACGTGGTAGTTTGTGGCCACTGGGGTCATGCTTATCTTTCTAACCAGTAGTGCTATGATTAGCTAAGGCAGTAGAAGACTGTCCTGACTCCAGTTAGGCAAGGTACATTCCGTATTTACCCAAATTTAATGTGCACCTTTTTCTGAGATAATTGGTCCAAAGATTGTCTGCGCGTTACATTCAGATACGAAACCAAACACGAGTTCGTGGCATTGGTAACTGGTTGTTGTAAGTGCCATCTGTAAGTGTAAGTGTGTGTCATTTTGTGGTCAACGATCTGGAGCGGTATTCTCGATCAATTACTTTCCAAGATAACACTTTCGCGAGATTTCGTGCGACTCGGCATCACATGCTTCAGCATATATGGTTTCCAGCAATTCTAGCAATTTATCAAGCTCTCTATCTGCATACAGGGCCAGGAACACTGTCGGCTGCAACTTTGACAAGTCCAGTGTAGATGAACGTAAAACCACACAAAAGAGATGACATTATCTCTAAAAGCAATTGTTCAAGAATACCACCAACTGTGTTCTCGGTATCCGTGGCTAATGAAACAGAAATGGCAATGACAAAGCACCGCTTTCGTTGTGAAAGCTCACTAAATAAACTTCCTTTCTGTGCAGTCGAATTCCGCACATCTAGTTCTTTTTTTTTTTTTCTGATCGTGAACATGGAAGGGTGTGCTATAAATTTCTTTTATATATCAGAGGCATATATTATGCAGCTGCCTCTTTATTTTCTAACTCTATGTCTGTGAAAACTGGGTGCACATTATATTCAGGGATTCGTTACATAATTGTGTAGATATAATGCTACGGGGGCAGCTGCAAGTGAAGCAGACAATGGAGCACCTTCCCTCACGATTCCCATAATGCCTTACCAGGAGCCACTTGAGGGTGCGCACCACTTTCTAGAGTCGTCTATTAAACCCATGGCCTCATACGCGACAGCACAACACCACAGCTACAGAGTCTTCACAACGGATGCCATAGCCAATGAGCCATCGCCTACAATAAACTTGGACGCAATTGACTGAGCATGGAAGAGCACAAAAATAAGAGCGGGCATAGACCTGGATAACTTACAGGAGAGATTTTGCTGCGTTGATAGGTCAGTCTGTTCTTCACTGGCAATGTTTGATATCCCAGCCATAGATGACGATATCCTTTCCAGGGATGTTGAAAAGTCGGCGTCGATTGAGCCTCCAGAGTCAAAATTGGGAAGCTGTTGTGCTGCCTGACCTGGCTGCAACACGTGATGAAACCTTTGGCTTCGCCTGGCTTTTCGTAGTGCTTCGGCTTCCTCTGCAGCCTGCTGCATTTTAGCTATCAGCAGAAGGCGTGCCTTCTCTTCACGTTCCTGCAAAAGGCATAACAAATAATGTCATGTCAAAGCATAAGTGCAAAAGGTGAACCTCGAACATGAAACTGTTTGACTGAGTGGCTGATTCTGAAGGCGTGTACACCTCGGTTATGAGATATGTCAGTAGAGCGCTCTGGATTGACTCTGACCAATTATTGTCCGTCACTGTGCACTGAAATACCGTATTTACTCGCATCTTAACACACACCTCCTTTTCAGAGAAAATGAGTTCAAAAATTGCTTTCAAGTTACAGTCGGATACAAAACCAAAACAATGTTCATAGCATTGGCAACTGCCTTTGCGGTGTTCATATGCTTTACCGCATAAAAGAAATGTATTGCGGCGAAGCTGACTTTAAAAAACCGGCTGCAATGTGCAACACATATTGGACCCTTGCTCATATTTCTTGCTCGAAAATCAGGTAAACATTAGATTTCTACTTTGTTTATGAGCTTTAATGCAATTTATATGCTAGTTTTCAACTTTGGACACATAGAAAGTGGGCGCACACTTGATTCGGAAGTGTATTGGAATTGGGAGAATAGTGCCAAATGAATCAGTGTCATGTTTTGCAGTCTTTTTTTTCTGCATCTTGTTTAATTCGACCTGCCGGATAATTCAATCAATTTCGTCAGTCCTGCCAGAGTCAAATTAATGGAAGTCGACTGTGCCTGAAGATCACTAAATTGCATCGAATTGAATAGTGAAGGTTCAAATAATTCAATTTGCGAAGAGAATATCTACTACAGTGAAACCTCGTTAGTACGAACACCATGTTAACAAACATTTCAGATAAATTAACTTCTCAGAAATCACCTGCTGACCACTTTACTAGATTCAAGGTAAAAATGTTTCAATATTATACAAACTTTAGAACATCGAACGTTTCAGAATAACGATTGTTATTCAGTTTCTGTGTCATGTTAACAAAGCCTCTGTACTACGAATAAATATTCAGAGGGGGATTCTTAGATTTTTGTGTATCCTTCTCGGCAGCCGGAACAGTAAGCCAACAGACGACAAAGCGCCAAAAGCAGATGCCGCTGCGGATGGGTTCTGAAAACCTGAGACAACGCCGGAGGAGAAAAATGCGGGAGAGGACCTTATTTTCTCTCTCTCTATTGCAAGGTGATGATGCATCAGGTTTTGCGAGCGCATGCTCTGCCCAGACAAGTGTCACCTAGCAACACAGGCGTGTCTTCTTTTCCTTCTTTCGCCCTTCTTCCTATGGTCGTACTAGCTACACACGCAAAGAAGTGTAAACTCTGTGCTTGCAAAGTCGAGTTTTTCGGAGGATGTTGTTTACATGTGCTTGACCTTTGGAACAGTTCAGGTGTCTGTGTCGAGCGAGACGGCTGCAGTGTCCACGGCAAGGAACATGAAAAACAAACAAACAAAAAGAAACATTGCGCTATTTGTCAGTGGTTTTCTCAGTATCAGCGTCCCGCTTGCATGCGCCACTCTTACTACAAAGTGCTTCTGTGGTGTGTGGCGGCGGAATCCATAGAAAATAGCAACAGTGCAGGCTCAGAGCCAACAGCAATGTTTTCGGGGATGTCTCACACGGTGACAATTGATGACCTGATGGGTTGACGGGCGGAATGGTCAATTCTGGCGCTTTCACTATAATGATCTTTCAGAATGACGGACAATTTGCCACAGTCCCCCGATGTTCATCATATAGTAATTTCACTGGATCAAATTTTTTGAATTGGTATATTTGGTCTGGAGACCCGCACAGCGTCGCATGTTGCACATGCCGCAGAGCCCCTCGTGCTTGATGCCACGTAAGTGGAATGCGCCAAACGTCGTTGTTTTCGACAGAAAAACTGTAGAGAACAGCCACATGTGGAGCACCGTGGAGCGCATCCGCGCGCTCATATGTTCCCCTAAAAGGGAATGACTCTGTACAAGCACGTACATGCGCTCCAAGAAAAACTGAACTAGTTGCCCACTCTGCAATCACGTTCCCTGCCAAAGTTTCGAAATGCTGCTATCGTTATTGCATTGTTGTACGGATGTGTGAGAGAGCCAAAATTCTTCCATCACTGTGGCCTCACATTTATTTCTGGGTTGGTAGTGGCAGCGCATGTCAAGAGATGCAAATCTGTACCTGACAGTTAGTGCATACTACTGTTCAGTACATTTTTATGCTGCATTCCTGTCAGATACATAGTACTAACGAGGTCACTAACTACCCTCAAATTTTGATATGCCCAACATGGATATATCATGAGAAGCCAACAAACACTGACACCAAGGACAACATTAGGGAAATTACTTGTGCTTAATAAATGAAGTAAGGAAACAATACATTAATGGAAATTAAAGTGGACGAAAAAACAACTTGCTGCAGGTGGGAACCGAACCCACAACCTTCGCATTTCGTGTGCGATGCTCTACAGTGACGTATAAGATATAAAGAAGTAAATATAAAATGTTTCTTGGCTATATCAGCACATAGTGAATACACGCTTATAGTGTATAATGTACATAAAAAAGGTAATTTCATGTCAGATGAGAGTTCGCTATATAAAGGTTTGATTACTACTGTTACTGTTGAATTAAATTGTGGGGTTTTACACACCAAAACCACGATTTGACTATGAGGCAAGCCATAGCAGAGGATTAACTTTGACCACCAGGGGATATTTAATGTGCCCCAATTGCACGAGAGAGGGGCACTTTTGCATTTTACCCCCATTTAAATGTGACCGCCACAGCCAGAATTTTACTCCACAACTTCGTGCTTAGCAATTGTCGCTGTTGTGTTAGATGAAAGTGTCAAGGCACACCTTTTTCTCTCGTACTTTGCGTTGCTCTTCCTGATACTCAAGTTCTATCTTCCGCCGTTCCTCCTCCAGGCGCCGTTCCTGCTCCCGCTCCTCCCGAATCCTGGCCTCTCGCTCGGCACGCAACCGCTCTTGCTTCTCTTGCATTTGAGCCTGCCAGAGAGAAGTACAAGCCATTCGTTGATTCATCAGCAAAAACTGCTTGAATAAAGGGTGTCTCCATAAAAACAACTGGAAATACCATGATAACAAAGCTACACAAAGTAGCATTTACTCATATCATATTGTCGCACAGCTAAAAAATATTGCAGAGCAGACTTTTAGTGCATTACTTGTCATTGTCACTAGTCTAGTGTATACAAAATTCACAGGTGCAGATTAAGCCAGCTGGCATTATGCATCATTGATTTTTCTATCAATACCAACACCAAAATTCTTCCCAGAGAAAATAAAGAACAAGTGGGCTAAGTAAGAAATTGGTTACAACCATAATAGGTTGTAACTTATAATATGTGAAATAAACAAACAAGAGAATTGTTGAAATGCCAGGTTGGCTCTCAAGAGAGCCAGGCCAAAGAACATTAGTTACTAGAGGTCTGCGAATATCAAAATTTTCAAATACGAATTGAATACGAATAGTATTTCACATCGAATAATGATGTGCACATGTATTTATTAGCAGGTTGGTTTATTTTAACACGTTGGAACATTGCAATTACATTGTCATTGGTAACAAAAATTTAACTAGTAAGCCGTCATACTAAAAGATTGTGTATTTCGCTCATCTTAGCTTTGGAAAATTGAATAACTTCTGCTAGTTGGCTGTTCTCACCAACCTGTGCCTAATTATGCCACATCAATTTCCCGTAAACTCAGCGGCATTTGACCATGTACCAGTCGTCACTCATCGCATTTGCTGTCAAGCAATAAACTAAGGATTGAGGGTGGAATCTCCAAACGAGTGCATCCTCGCTGTTTGCAAACCTGTGCCCCTTGCTACTGAGAGACTGGCTTTCCTGCAGAGCTTCGACGTCCAGGGGCTAAGCATGGTTTACAGGCGAAATTTCGCCAGCAGCATGAAAATATTGCAAAATTCAGCACAAGATCAGATACATTTTCTTAGATTAGATAAAAATAAACGCTAAGAACCATGTTTGCTTACGCACAGCCAGAAATATATTCGATTTATTTCGAATATTCTTATCCAATCGAATATTCGAAAATTTTCGAATACCTAGTTTTCAAATCGAATAGGAATATTAAAAATACAATATTCGATAATATTTGAAATTCTCGAACATTCGCACAACCCTAAACATTGGGTATCACAATAAGATTTTATAGATCCCTTTTTCATTCACTATACAGAGCGCACGGTGGTGCTCTACGAAAACCTCAGTGATGAAGGCCGAAAAATTGATTAGCTTCCTTCTCGCTATTACTTAATCCATAATAAACGATACTGGTAATAAATCAACAAAACAAATATAGAATCATTAGGGCACCTGAATAGCTCGCTGATATTCCATTGCTCGCATCCGCTTCTCATCATTCGCCGACATCTTGGCATCGATACCAGGCCGGTAACCTTGGCCTCGTGTAACAGACCATACGCTGTAAAGGAAACACATATTTATTGAAACAAGAGAAAAAAATTATGCAATTATGCACAGCAATGCCAGCATATTTTACTGTTTGTGGCACAAAAATATCTCCTTTTGTTGACCTAACTTTCAGGTTCATTCAAAATCAGAAAGGAAAGAAAATCATAATTTAACATTAACTTTTAACTGCAGTTACAGTTCAGCTATCTAATTCTTACTTAATAACATTCGGCCTTTGGTGTCACTATTCAAGGAATCACTCAATGCCACATTGTGTCGCAATGACAATTTTTGCTGGTTCAGCATCAGTTAGTTCCGTCCACTTTATTTATTTTGTGCGTGCAAGCAAGACAATAGATATAACCTCCCTTGTAGCTCCTGTAAAGCTGTTTCCATAAATGGAAATAAACAGTACACATCTTACATGTTCATTCAGAGATTAGAATAAAGAGACGCTGAAAGTTCTAGAGGAAAACTTTCGTTATTCTTCAAAAACACAGACAACATCCATTGTTTCATTTTACCCTTTACTGGCCGGTACTTCTATACTACACTAGTAATTTAACCATTCTTTAGAAACTGGAAGTAGTAGTCACATTAGTGGTAGTAACTAAACCAGTTTATTCATCTTTTTACACTGCCTTCTGCTTTTTATTGCAATTTTTTACTCATTCTGGTAAGTATTTCATCTTTAACTACTGTTCTCAAATGTTCAAATCTTCTCCAATATAGTCCCATCAGTGACGAATGCATTTTTTTTCCTTGACTATAATCTTGCAAATATTTTAAGCCTCAGTGCAACAAAAGCATAATAATGAACTCTTTCAAAACAAGTACAACATTCAAAATCCTTCAATGGTCTTGTCATATGTATGGGCATATGTAGAACTTTAACATTCCTGAAATGTCTCCCTATTGCAGGAACAATGTAATTTCACAAAACGCAGCCACAAGGCAGTGTTTAGCTGTGATACCAGCCTGCTTTATTCTGATGATCATTTTCTGGACTTTGCCCATAAGAATGAACTATGTGTCGACTCTGAGCATTATTACTGCCCAGATAAGAATATGAAAAGAAAGCCACGTTGGCAATCTTAATTCAAAATTACACTGCAGAAACATGGGACATTATACAACAAACTAGACTCCAATAGTGTCACCAAGTTTCAATTAAGAAAGTCTTTCAAATGTAAAGTACAGTCCACTGCTAATGGGAAAACTTAATTAGAATGCCAGCACCCATCACTTCTCAGACTAGACAAGATGTTGCCTGCCACTGCCTTTTTTTTTTTTTCAATTGATATTTGCCCAGTGCAACATATCATTCACCAATTTCCCTACATATCAAAATATTTCTTGAAGTTATGCAAGATTGAACAATAAATTTGTGTTCCTGTTAAGAGCGGACCGTACTGCACAAACAGCAGAAAGCAGAGAATATCCAAGAGTTTAACCTCACCTCTCTGAGCAATCCTCCCCGGGTCTCACCAACTTCTCAGACCCCAAGGACTCGCTGTCGGCCCAGCAGGAGCCATTGCTGAGGGATGCATGACGGTTCTCCAAACTACGCCGCTGGTTATCTTCCCGCTGGTGTTCTGACATGATGCAAAGAGGATCGTTAAAGCTTCAGTTCCCAGGAACCAATGTTCCCAGGAAGGATGGAGGAACAACGTGTGTCAAACAAGGGAGGTGACTGGAGCCAATGTTTCAACAAGACTTCCCTTCGCATACCCAAGTTCGTTTGACAAAAACATTGGCTCTAGTGCAACCACTGTTGAACAAGCACAGCGAAAGGCCATTTTACACCCAATCTAAAGAAATTATGAGTAAGGAACTAGTACTTCAGTGTGCTACAATAAAGAAGTACCATTATTGTTCTGCCTTCTTGCATGCTTTTGTTAAAACACTCTTTTAATACTTCTAAGCCCCTTAAATTGCCATACATTTGGTAAATAGTTTCACTTTGAATGTGCCTGTCTTAGAACTAGTATTCCTCCTACGAGTTTTTGTAGCAGGTGCATTGGACTGACCCTGAAGTGGTGCAACAAGGCAACATAGGTGTCGCGAGTGTGATGAACCTGAAAATGTAACGCTTTCTTTTTTCTGTAATTTCAAATTTATTTTGCTTTAAACGAATTCTCACTTGTAACACTGAAGGTGCTAAGTCGTTAGTGCTCAATTGTCAAAAAGAATGAAATAATCAACAAGAAATATTAAACAGACCATAAATCACTTGAGCCAAAGTAAAACATTAAACTTCATCACCAACCAAGCTCTTGAATCCAACGCCTCTTCGCTTCCTCCTTCTCATCCTCTGGCACATCGTAAGCAGGCTGGAAAGAAATATCTTAGAAATTAGGCTGCAACACATTACTCATTCATTTCAAAAAGACAAAGACAAAAAGACAAGTCCACTTGTCGAAACGTTGGTTCCCACATTTGCCTTGTACTCATTTTGCTCAACATTCATTTCATGTCACACATCACACCTTGTCTCTCTCCACATTCTTAATCAAACAGGTACAATAAACATGTGAACTTAATCCCGAGGGTCACTGCTATGGCTTTTAGTCCCATCTCCTGCTTTTTGATGAAGAAAAAAAAATTAGTAAATGAATGAATGAATGAATGAATGAGGGTGCTGTAAGCACACAGCTGGGTACAATAAACAATTATGGAGAAGACAACAAAATGTATGCCGTTTTTTTTTCTTCCCCTGAACATCTCTATTTTTTACAGCTGCAATACCTAGCGATTCAGAAATATAGCTTGATACTGTAGCCTGCTAGTCTATGTTCCCAATAAAGGTTTCTGTAATCTCTCCTACTTCCTTGCAAAATAAATTCTGCAATGACCTTCCTGTGCACCAACAGCACATGTACAGTGCTCAGCAATTGAAATGCCATACTCAGACAGCATGGCACCAGACGCTTTTCTGCACCAGTGGTGGGCACTGGGGACACTGAGCTGATCGCATTTTTGTATCACATAAAGGAGAGAGTCTTTTTGATGCATCATGACAGCATTCGGCTCCCTCAGTGATCACCAACTTCTCAGCGGTAGTGCAAAAAGCCATGCTGTTTGAGTACCTCATTTCAATCGCTAAGCACTGTACATAGAAAGTTTGCATCACATTGTTTTAGAGGTTTATACTTATATTAATACAGTGCAATATTTTTAATGAATATTTATACAGAGCGGTGCTCAGAATGACGTACTTCCTAGTCCTATGCTTTGCACAAAGGCACTAGTGATAGGATGGGAAAAGGAAGTGAAGAGCTACATATTGTAACATACTATATGCACCCTCCCAGATGCCTTTGTTGCACAAAGGCATCTGAGCCTGTCCCACACTTTTCTAGCTGACTTTGTGAAGGTATCAAAATAAGTTTTACTAAGAGCAGCAGCTTTATTTTCATTCCATTATAGAATTTACTTGCACAAGAAATGGAAAGAAATAAAGCCTATCCACATACAGCACAGACCACTCATGACATAACTGCATATAGTGCAGGACCAGATATGGTGCGGTCCTTCCCGACACCTGTCTATCCTCCCATAAAACTCAATGTAAACGCATACCACTTACAGTGCAGCTGTGCAAGACGAAATACCAGTTATAACGTAGCTGCTGGAAAAATACCGTAGATAAGCCAGTGCACGTATCTCCCCTTGGCCAGCACACATTGAGGTGCGCTGGCCAAGGGGAGAGCAACGAAGGCATTGCAGAGAAGGAGGAGATGTGGAGCAAATGAACAAGGGAAGAAGAACAAATGCGGTAGCAAGGTGCCATTGTATGTGCTTTACGGGAACACGAGGTGACGGATAAACCTTTGCTTCAGCCATTTGTCAGCAGCGCACGCACTCCGCATTGAGCATGTGTGTATTGTCACTTTTTCGCTCTTCAGTTTGCATGTGTAAAGTGAATACAGCTACAGGCAACTTTTTGCGGACACGCATGGTATTGCAAAAATTCCGTGACTGTCGAGGTCACAGGTGCATTTCGCGATTGCCCGTCGTGATGCGCAGTGTTATGAAGTATTGCGTATGTACGTGCGACCTTGGCTCCACAACGCTGATAGTTTAAGCTGTGTTATGCAAATTCAGTTCAGAGCTTCTGTAGTGCACACTACGTGAGCTTCCACCAGCACGCACAAGATCGCAATAGTTGCCGGCTGATCATCCGCGAATCCAAACTCTGCTTCATGTGGATTGTCGTCAGTTCAGCCCGTATAAGTGATTATGTGCCCAATCTCTAAACTACGTAATTACCCAGGGATATGAACATATCAAGGGCAAGCTTCCCGCAACAACACGCTGCTTGACACCAGCCGCTTGACGCCAGCTAGGCCTAACCAGCATGCCTCGTCGGCAACCAAAGTTGTAGTTTGGTACCGAGTGAACAAAATGTGTTGCAATGGCGATACAACACTTTGAAAGCAGAGGAACCCCTTCGACAATGAAAGTGAGGGCATGGGTGGCATAGGCAACACCTGAATGGCGGCAATGCGGTTCGCAATCACCATGATTTGAACATTGCGCTCATGCAGATCGGTCCTAGAAATTAAACGAGACACTGTTCAGTCGCCGTTCTACATTGCTTCTATGGATGTGGTGGTTGTGCTGCAGGACAGTTCGAACTACATTGCGCAGGTCTAAAGAATTAGTAGGAGACTTACCTTTTTCATTCTTTCTTCCTTTATGTTAATTTGCCTGCTTCATGCGAAAAGAGTGGGTCTTTGAACAATGACCTTTAAACTAGGAGTGTGTGATTCATATTGGAAAATTTTGATATTCAAATATGAATACTTAGCTTCAAATATCAAATAGTGATACGCACATGTATTTATTAGCAAGCTTAATTATTTTAGCATGTTGCAACATTGCAACTACATTGTCAACAATAAAAAATTTGGTTTAGTAAGCCATTACACTAATACATTATGTATATGGCTCATGTTAACTTGTAAAATTGAGCAATTCCCACTAGCTGTCCATTCTCGCCAACCTGCACCTAATTATACAACATCGTATTCCCATAAACTCAGGGGCATTTGACCATGTGCAAGCCATCACTCGTCGCATTTGCTATAAAGGAATAAGCTCAGGATTGGGGGTAGCACTGCTAAAGTGACAAACGAGCAAGGCAGAATCTGCACTCACACCCAACCAAAACAAAGAGCTGCACCACTGTTGGTTATGACTATCGCTTAGAAAAGAAATGCAAGAACATTGTCCTTCCTTTTTCGTCTGTTTCATGCCACATGCAAGCAGGAATTTCGCAACATAGCTTGTGCAGCAAGCTCTTTCTGTTGTTTTCCTTCAATGTGAAACACCTGACTGACTCATTGTTGTTGAGGTACATACTGCATTTGGAAGAATATTATGCAACCACCAAACATAACGTTAGCTATACAACACTATACTACAGGAAGAAGAGAGAGAATACCTTCAATTGCATGAAATAATCTTTATTATTATAACTACAATTAAAGATGTGTAGTGCATCTGGGGGGGTATTCTGTAAGAGCCCACCTAGTGGACTGTGCATTTTGGCCACTGCTGATTGGATGCAGCAGTACGAGAGAGGAGGAGATGCGCGGCCCTAGCCAATCAGCAGTGGTCGAAATGGACAGTCCACTAAGTGGGCACTTACAGAATACCCCCCCTGCACTTATTCAAAATAGTGCCTTTAGCATAGCGCAACGCACGAATGCCCATCGCGGAACACCCACTGACTGTGAGATCTGTACTACGAGTCCAGGGTTTCGCATGGGTACGTATTGTGGTAGGTGATCAGCCACCACTCTATACAGAAATGTTGTAACAGGGATGCGATAGGCTGCATGGAGGCACAACATGGATATGTGGTGGGGAGCTGGCATTTTTGCATAGTGAGGCCGCAAGGACGAGCATTGCTGCTGAAGGTGAGCCCGTTGTACCTATACTCCCTGAAAAGGCATTATTATTGAAGTTGGATTGTTTGCGCAGTCGTCCTCATCCCGTTTCCCTGCACTCTAAGTGCACCCCCACTGTCCCCAAATTCCCTACCTCTCGCTAGTGAAAGACTGGCTCTCCCGCGAAGTTTCGAAGTTCAGTGGCTAAGCGAACTTTACAGGCAAAATTTTGCCAGGAGCACGAAATCGTCACAAAATTCCGCGCGACATATTCATTGATTAGATAGAAACAAACGCTAAGAACTGTGTTTGCTCTCGCACAATTAGCAACATATTCGATTTGTTTCGAATGTTCGTATACAGCTGAACATTTGAAAATTTTGAATACCTAGTTTTTTAATCAAATACAAATATTAAAAATATAATAATCAATACTAGTCTAAATGTTCGAATAACCGCACACCCATACTTTCAACATCTGTAAATCTAAACGGATGCAAACATCCCAGTCGTATGCTTCGACTCTCGGATACATAAACGCGGCTGCTTTATGGACATGTCTTGCACATGTGCAACCTATAAAAAACACTGTCATGCATATTGTGCGGTACCACTTATAGTGTGGATATTCGCGTCTCCAGCAACTTAAGTTATAAGCGGTCTATGCTGTACTTAAGCAAAAGCTGAAAATATACTTATTCAATGATTAACTGTTGTATTTCAGTAATTTCTTTAACTATGTGTGTATTATGATGATTTTTATGCTAGTCACTCATTATGCTGCTTTTGTAACTTTACATCTTGGTTTAAGCCTTTGTTGCCTGTTCTTTATATTGCATGTTTTATTGTATTATTACAGGAAGTCCCACCTGCACATTGTGAGCTTGTGGCCACTTTGTGCGTGTAATTATTCCTTCATGCACTAGTATCGTGCACTCATAATAAAGACTGAGACAGACTGAGAGATCTTCTCCTAGTCGGTCAATGTCTGCTAACGTGTTCAAAAAGCCAGTGACTGAGAGCTGCCAAGACTGCACGGTTTACGCCCACCTACCCCGAATGGCAGTTGACTCCGAAGGTAGGGGGGCACCCTGCGAACGAACGTAGGGCTCACCCCTCCTCCATTTGGCGGCAAGTGCGGTAGAGTTGGTGGAGAAGGTGCTCGTGATGGGTAGGCACCAGTGGAAGACGCTGCTGTGGTCGCTTGTACTCTCAGAACCTGCAGGCAACGCGAGTTAATAACAGAAGCTGCCTTACTCTGTTTTGTTACCTGGTTAAGGCTAAACTAACACAGCTGACTCGTAAAATTAACAAATTTTTTTTTTCAGCCTAACGTTATTCAACAGTTTTCAGAGGCCACAGGAGTACTTAATCATTAAAACAATAAATACGGGGATGAGTATACCAAAACAGTGCAGTGGGTTATGACGGATGCCGTACTGGAGGGCTCTGGATCAGTTTTGAACCTTCGCAGCCTTTTAACATGCATTTAAATCGAAGCACACAAGCATTTTCACATTGAAATGCAGGCACCGTAGGTGGGTATCAAACCTGTGACCTTTTTCTCAACAGAATGCCATAGCAACTGAGCCCCCACAGCAAGTATCAATACGTGTTAAACACCTTTTTTTAATTATAGCATTTAATTCCAGTAACTCTTGCGTGTCTCATTTCTAAGAAGTGGACTCTACAAGAAAAATGCAATGTAAAATAGCAATAAGTAATAGATGATGCTATATACAAGTATCTTTATTTGTTCAGTTCACAGAATTATAATAAAGTCTCAATTAAGTAAAGCTGTAAACAGGGTTTACATTTGCTGAAACTAGATACAGAATGGAGAATATCATTTATTTTTTATTTTTTTGCTGATACTGTACATGATAAAAATATAAATGGAAAGAAAACATGCTATTGATTGAGACTTGAAACTAAGCATTTACACTTGGGCAATAACACTGATTGCAAGATTGGACTGGATCTGGGCAACTTGGCCCGAGCTTGAATCCCACTATGTCAGCAAGCAAAACATTTTACAGTAAATGCCTCTACAATGAATGCCTTTATAAGAAAATGGCCTCAATAATGAAGTATTTCATATGTCCCAGCCTAATTCCTATCTTCCATGTGTACTGTGAATGCCTCGATAGAGAAGGGAACTACAACGAAGGAATATAGGCATTCCCGAGGGCTACTTTGTTGTTTTACAACGAACGCACAAAGCAACACTGTCACTTCCCTCCGTAGTAGCCACAAAGTGGCGATGCACATAAAAAGCACCACTATGTGGGAGACTCTAGAGACATCACAGTAGTTATGGTACACCCTCCACCCCCATCTCCCCGCACTCCACTTTCAAATGACTTTATGATCTGCTTGGAAGTGATGACTCAAAACATCATCGAGGCCATCAAGGATGGAGAATAGGTGAACATCAACGAAGGCAGCGGTGTTGAAGAGCCAGCAGGCCAACTAAGAATTTTGACTATCGAAGCATGCTGAATATGCTTTTTACATTTTACCTCTACCTGAATGCAGTTGCTATGAGATCACTCTTTCAAGTGGTTAGTATGGGTGAAGATATTTTCCTATCCATTATAATACATTGAACAAACAAAAAAACATCTATGCAGAATGAATAGTTGTATGCAGCAGCCAGCGGACTGTAATCACCATGTGGCATTTAAATTCCAACAAGCTAGCAGTGAGAAGAAAAAAAAGATTTTAGAGCTGCATGCCCAAACATGCAGCACCCAGTTCATTGCTTACCTGAGTGTCGGTGCGCGGTGGTACGGCTGCCACTGGCTGGAAACGGGGTGCGCCCCCACCTGGACGCCCCCAAGGATGCCACTCCTGCATTTCAGCTAAACGAAAGTGCAGGTAGCACTTACGGTTCATTATTATTGTCAATGTTATCATTATTACTGTTTTTGCAAAAGTTAATGCTAGAGGGACACTACAGAGGAATGTTCAGCTCAGCTATACTAGTAGATTAATCATCATACTTTGCTGGTGAAGCAGCGCACTGACAGGGACACAGTGAAGACACACAAAAAAAGACCAACACTCACTGCACTCGCAAATATTTCATTTCAGAACACATACTTCATATTTATATACCTGCGCACCCTCAGGCGTCAAAGATAATCAAGTAATTTAAGCATCTGAAACAGTGCAGTGGGCACCATTAACATGCCGACAGGCTTGGTAAAAGACGTAATAACAAATGATGTGCATTAACAAACATGATGTGCATAATGATGTGCATGATGTGCATTAACAAAATGATGTGCATAACAAACTGCTCATTAGTAATGAATAGACACCCAATTTTAGGCACCTAAATAAATGCTGTTTTAGGTACCTATAGCAGGCACTACAGCTGTCATTTAGGGCACATACAGGTGCCAAATACTGTCCTTTAGGCATGTAGACTCGATGAATTACAACTTCCTCTCTGCATTTGAGGATAAATTGTGATTTTCCAAGGAACACAGCCCCAGAAACCAATATTCTTGTGCCTGTACGTGTGCGATTCACTTTCTTTTCTCATTAAAAGGAAACAAGGCAAGCTGCGCAGGTAATAAAATTTATCTTAAATTTAGTGTGACTGTACACCATGAGAAAATTCGTGAAAGCAGTGACATACATTCACCATCTGAAGATTTGGGGGTTTTGTGTAGCACCATTTTTCATCAAGTTTTGGTATGTATGCCGGAAAGGAACGCTAAACATCCATCGAAGTTTGAGGCACCTATTTGTACTTTGGAATGTTCAATTATCCGTCACCCTGTAGAATTGCAGATTGTTCGCTGGTCAGAGCTGGGATTTTTGTCCCATACAGACTGAAGTTTCAAACTAACTACATATATCAGCAACAGGTCCATACGGTACGGTGGCGAACCTTTCCTGAACGTCCAAAATGAGCCCCACATTACAGGTCAGAGTTGTGCCCGAGCATTCAAGTTTCGCTATGCTGTCGTTTAAAACCGTGAAGCGAGTGCACAAATATGCTAAGTCACCTACAAGTGTATCATATTGTAGCGTAATTTGAGCCCTTTTCAAAGCGACGCTCTCGTCAGCTGGAAAGTTGTCAATGATAGCCTTTACAGTGGTTTACACTGGCAAAGTGTTCTTGCTAATAATCAGCTGCCTGAAAAGGTTTCCCAGTGGGCAATAACATTATAAACAAAATAAAGCTAGGACAGAAGACAGAAAAAGGCATTATTAGGCTCGGAACATATAATACAGGCACCATCATCAAAATACACCTATATAGGCACAACAAGAGTGTCACTAAAATGTTTCTCGTCCCATAGTTCGTGCTTATATGTTAAATAGGCCTGATAAGGATGCAAGGAAAAAGTAGGCATTTTGTCTAAAGTTATGGGTGCTACTGATGAAGCACAACATTGCATTGTAAAGAAACTCCGAACTCCACCTAGCAAGGTTTGATCATTTTTTTCTGTGCCGAAATGGCCCACACAGCATAAAAGGCTTCGAAATCCGTGATGTCACAATGATATATTAAAGCTCAGGCTTTAGTGGGAAAGTCAAGAAAGGGAAGTGAGGCCTTCAGTTTTTCCACTAGTAATCAATTTAGCCATCTAAATTTATTTCACATCATTCTTCTGTGTCCCTTTAAAGGGGACTCAAGTTTGAGTCGAGAAAACAAATTTTTTGCCAACCTTTTTCCTTCTCCCACTGCCGCTGCTTCTGAGCCAGCTTGGAGAAAGGACGGCTTGACCCTGTTCCGAGCTCTGGATGTGAATTTGACAGCCGCTGGGGAAAGCCAGCGAGGGATGATTCATTGGAGTGTTGAGTGCCGCGGGGAGCTGTGCTGTTGCGTTTCACCCAGTTTGGCAAGCTGTGCATTCGTCAAAGATGACAATTGAGGCTTCGCAACACTTCTCTACTAAACAGGAAAATTTCAAAGCATGCTGGTCACACAAAGTCACCGAAAGTACCAAACAAGACCTGAAACAACCATGAAATTGTGATTTCAGAAGTAGTCCTTCAAATGATCATTCCATTCCATGAAAGTCATTCATGGAAGAGTGTGACCCGATAAGAAAGGTAGCTTTTAACTAGGCGACAATGGAGGAGCGCTGCCCAGCACACAAGTGTTATTGGACGCTGAAACAACAGAAACATTCCACATGCTCTTGAAATTCTTACACGCTCAGTGCCTTGCCACATCGCAGCTGTCCTTCAATCACACAATGTTTCAAAACCAAATCTAACTGCGGGATTTAACATTGCGTGTGGAAGTGGGCTGTAAGAGATGCCGCAGTGGGCGGGCTCTGGATTAATTTTGACCAATTAGGGTTCTTTAATCTGTGCCTAGCTGTCCAGTAATTCTATCAAGGAAGAATGTTACCGTATATGAAAGGTTGCTTTTTACCAAGTTACAATAAAAAGTGCCTGGCATGATAACAGTATATGATGCAGAATTGACAAATATGTCTCAAGCCTCTTGATAATATCATGTACTGAGTAGCATGCAACGTCATAGCTGAGTTGTACCTCAATCGCATGGCAATTTACGCTTCATGCCGGCTGCATCTTCATTTCACATTTTCGCTTTATTTGGGAACAAAAGACCCATTGGGCTTGAAATTGTGTGCGTTTTCTTTCTGCTTGTACAGCAAGCATTTTAAGAGAGCCCACTGGGCAAAGTGATAAATACGTCATGTTGTATCAGCCAACCAATGGAGTGTAGAGTTCACGTGCACACAGCAAAGGCTTTCATAAAAACTTTCATGCCTTGCCAGTACCTGCAAAAATGTGTGTTGGTTGTTTTAAACATAGGAAAAAAATGATACACCTGAAGTGTGAAAATGCTATGCTACTACCACATTATTTTTTTTTATAACTTGAACACATCTCTCTAAATGTGCAAGAAAGCAGAGACGCTCATTTACTAGGCACCAGTATTGCTACAAAATCGCACCCCTGATCTAACTAAACAAACATTGCTGCATGAAAACAAGATTGAAGAGAGTATGGTTGGTCAGAAATGAGTGAAACTATGCATTTAGCAGAACTTTTTCTTTAGCAGCGTGTTCATTTTGGGCTGGTTGGTATGTCTTGTCACGCAGCAGGTTTTTTTAATGGTGTGACACAGGATGAATGATGATGATGATGCATGGAAATTTTTTTGGCCCAAGGGCCAGGGATGGCGGGAGCGCCAAGAAACACAGTATGAAGAAAACAGGATGAAGGAAAGAGGTACAGGACAAAGAGCTGTCATTTGCTTCTTTCATTCGTCCTGTATTGCGCTGGTAAACAAAATCTGCTTTGTGACAAGTCTCTTTTTTTTAAAGTAAATCCCAACTTAAATATAAAATTTGAGGAAACTAATTCTAACATTTTGCAGAGGTTTCACATAATTGCAATATCCACAACTTTGAAACAGCATTTTATATTACTACTTTCATCCTGCATTAGATGAACAATTTATTCTGACACACTCTGTATAGAGCTCTGCACTTTCCTATTTATGAGTCCCGCACAACAACACTTGTACTTATATAACACAAAGATTTAAAAGTAAGGCCGAACAAGAACAAGGCACACAGTAATGCATATAAGCAACGAAAGGAAGGACTGAGACCTCACCAGTCATCTCCTGAGATGGGCAGTTTGTTAAGGGCACTGGTAATGGTTGGCACTGAGGCAGTTATTGTATCAGATGGCTCTGAAACATATGCAGGCATAGTTATAGTGATCGGGTTTTAGAACCCGATAACTTTCATAAATGTGAAAGCCAATAACTTTTATAAATGTGAATGTCAAGCAGTCATTGCGACCACTGGATTCAATGAAAGATGAGCGAAATGAGGCGGTACCTCAGGGAAACTAAACGCGGAAACTACCTTTTTCTAGTAATTCTTTTTTTTTTCTATACTATAAAATTATTTCGCGGTTGCTCCGACAGCAAAGCTGGTTAAGCTTTTCAAGTGCGCTACCTAACACAATTCCTATAATCTCCGCTTGTTCGCGGATCGTTCTTGCTCGTGGAACTAAACATTAAGTTTTAAGTTAAAGAAAGAAATAAAAAATGACCAGTAAATGCGAAAGAGGAAAGCACACAATTTCACACCGAAGAGAACTGATAGGTCGTGTAATTCTAAATTCACAGAGCTAAAATAAATGAAAAGTCAGCAGTGATCTTATAAAGGTTCCCACATACCTTGAGCTTCCAATGCTCTGAGCAGTTTTTGTAACTGGGCTTTGGTGAGCGTGATTACATCCTCCGAGCCTGCGGGCGCTTTGGAAACCCAGTGCGTTGGCTCCGATGACGGGAACTGATTCCGAGACTCATTTCCTGGAATCATGCTCTCCATAAACGAAAGCTCGTTAACTCAGCAGAAGGTACTCCAAACTCCAAATCTCGCAAAGGAACTGCACAAGAACATCGTAAAGGCATTCGGTGTGCGAAAGTGACAAAACAACGATTAGCAATAGCAGCGGTAAAGCGCAACGAGGAGCAAGCTGTCAAAAAAAAGTTTGAACAGGGTCAACACCATGACAACGGTTCCACTGGCCGACTAAACAATCCCCGCGATGTCCTTTCGCAAGCGCACGATGCGTGGCGAAAGCAAAGGGATAAAAACATACGCACAATCAAGGACAAGCCAGGAGGGCTGAACATAAAAGGCATTCCTTCGCCAGCTATTTCGCGCGTATGCAGTATATGAAGCCGACGACGCTGAAACAACACAAACAACAAATGCATTAAACATATGTAGTGCTCGCGCCTCGGAAATTGAAATGATACCAGACTCCGCCGACAGGCGCCAGTTTCGTTTACGGGTCATGGCCATATTTAAGAGTGTGTATCCAAAAAGCCACAAATAATAAACCAACTAAAGTACACTATTAACAATAATATAAGAAGAAATTACATAGGCCATTAGTTTTACAAGTGCGTACTTTGCTATGCTACCAGAACCGAAACTGAACATGTACGTTGATTTAATAAATATTATTTGTTAATGTTCTTTGAGTGTCTAACAAAGCTTATTGATGCTAATATGCTAACTTTTGTTTAAGAAATATCAGCTAATTTTAGTTTTACTAGCCTTTAAACATTAAAAAGCTCACGTTTTACTAAATTACCGAGAGATGGCAGTACATGACCACCAATAAACCGTTTGCTGGTTGTGACGTCATTATACAATGTTTTCATCTGTTTTCATCAGCGGCAAGAAAAAAGAGCAAAAAAATACCAGATCTTCACAAAATGGCGGCACCTAATAGTGTGTCGGCTACCGAAGGGCAGTCATGGAATTCTTGGGCCGAAACTATCGGCTTCAGGAGTCCAGAAAGTGAGTAGAACTGATTGTTCTTCCTCCCGCCTTCTTTGGTGATGCGTGTGACAAGTGATGGCGGACCGCCTTTGGCTGCGGACAGCAGCAGAGAGGCTCCCTGACACAAGCTAAGACTAAACGAATAATAACAAGCACCGCTGACACAGTTACATACGTACTTCTTATTTTAGCGTATCGCATCTTTTCTTTTGATAACGGTTTCTAACGTCACCCCTTGAGACGAGTATTAACGGGATACTCTGCTTTTCAGCAGACGAAGAAGCCGATACAGAGGCAGAGACAGCGAAAAGAGAAAGCGATGCCATGAAGTTAAGAAAAGAGGGTAAGAAAACCTCGTCCACGTATTCTTGTTCCTTTCTAACTTTTTCACCGTCTTTACTCTGACATGTGTGGTCAATGAGCATGACTGTCGACGCGTTCAGTGCACTTTCGAACGCTGTACGACGCGCGAACCGAACAGTGCTGGCCGGGCGAAGCGCTCATGTTTTGGTGCGCCGTTCGTGTGAGGCTCGTGGTTGTTCGCGATGAAAACAAGCCCTCCCCCGTAACTCGCTTTCCGTTCGGATCATCCTGACTGCCGGCTGACGATTCGAACTGATTGCACGTTTCGAAAAAAGCCGTTGTCTGCGCCGCGTTCTGCACAATTCGGCCTGGCCCTCCGACAAACTGTGACCTTCAAGGAGCGAGCAAGCTGCTCTGCTCCGAACGGCTGCTGCTGCGTGCTAAGCTTCGTGTCTCGCTTCGCCTCCGTTCAGGAAGCGCAAAATTGGGGAGGGTGGCGGATAACGGAGACGTTTCGCCTCCGTTGCTCCCGATGCACTCGCGGATTCCTTGCTTTTGTCGTGACTCTTTCCACAGTTGCGTTACAAAAGTGATCGCCGATGTGTCCGTGCTGCGCGCGTGGTGTGGTTACGTTCGGAGCTAGCCTCCGTCGCACCCCTCGATAGCGCGTCGCGCAACCGTAGTCATGTGGCGCTTACCTCTTTTCCCCGTTTCGATGCTTCTGCATGCGTTCCGAAACCAGTGTGCGTTTCGTATGTTTTGATGCATTTGCTTATACGGTGGCGGATTGTTCTTCCAGTTCTTCTTTTTCTTTTTTTTTATTACCTCCGCTGTTACCCGAATGGTGACGTGACGGACGAAAATGGGCGTTTGCGGTGCATTCTGTTTCAGATATGGAACTTTTCGGATTTTGTCCAGCGTGGGATGATTTCTATTTAGTTGTCTGTGAAATATGTAATCAAGTCACAAAACCACAGGCTCTGCGAAATCACTTGGGTATGTTGTTCTTTTTTTCTTCTTCAATGAAGTAACTATAATGCACTGAATATAAGCACATATGATCATTTTCAACAGTGAATGTTTGAAAAAGAGATGTTGCTTTTTCTAGTGTGTAAATATTTTGCTGTGATATTAGTTCTGAATTGCTGTAAGCTGTCTACTGCTTGCATGGCTCAAAACCATTTAGATGTGCACTCGTTTTGTTGTCAATAATAATGTGCAGCTTGCAACTTGAAAGCACAATGCGTGCTCGCTCAAAAAATGATGCCCACTATTGTTGCCACTACTTGTCCGTAACTAGCAGAACCTGATGGTTGCTGTGATGTTTTTGTGCATTTAGCTGTGTTATGTCAAAGATCGTGGCATTTCGCTGGTAGGTAAATGGTGAAACACTTTTTCACTGTTGCCTTTTTAAAAATTTTCAGCCTTTAATTTGTTGGCTCAGAACATGAGACTAAAACTGTGTCCACATTGCTAATATGAGGCATTCTTGAACGAGAGTAGCTTTCATGCGGTTATCAGTGTAATGTCGCCTGTTATGCAGCTGCTGCCACGATGTTTCACAATGCTTGCATACCAGCTGTGCGGGATGCACACTACGTGTAGTAAATTTCCAGTGCTAAAAAAAATTTTTTTTAATGCTGCAACCTGTAAAGATATGAAAGGCATTAGAATATTTTTTTTTTATATTGTCTGACCCTCACCTACATGAAATCTTGTAATTGTGTTGCTTTGCCGTTGCATATACGAGTTATTTGTCCTATAGAATGTTCATTATCAGCCAGGTTTATTTCCTGAAAAGCTAGTCTGTAAGTAAAATCATGTTCAGTTCATAGGAGCAGCTTTCTTTTTGTGAGCAAATCAATAAGGTGCTTATTCAGAGGAAATGATGCAAATTTTCTGCTGCTGAGAAATTTTTATATTTCTTCAGTAAAATTAGCTTGTAGTTTTAACAGCATGCAAAGTGCCAGTGAATGACGTTAGCCTCAACTAAAAGCATTCGAAAAGGACCTTAACTCTTGCGGCTGAATTTACTTAGCTTGTCGTCAACAACCTGCCAACATAATTAATGTGTTTTTATATAACATGATTTCGGATGTGATGATAAACATTTTGTACAATATTCTAATCCTAATTGAAATACCAGCTAACCTTTTAAAAAAGCAAGTTAGAGAGATTGAGAATAGGCATGTGCCTAGATACTCCGGTGTTCTGCACTCCTGAAGCTAATAGCTTCAGCCAAAAAATTACATGACTGTCCTTCAGTAGCCAACACACTATGTTCATTTTACTCAATGTAACACACAGGTGCACGTGTTTTCCAACTAGTGTGAAATGTAATTAACTTAAGTGGCCCTGCCAGCGCCATGGTGGAAGTAGTCCTTACTCCTTTCCCTCTGTACTTCAGTTCTAGGCAGCATTAAGGGGATTACAGAGGAGAATGCCGCTGGTGCATTTTTTTATTTTACTTATGGGGAAGTTAAGGGGGAGGAGGGACTGAGCCTCCTGAACCCCAATTCTATAAACCTACTTTTTTTTACTCTCACCTCTTTTCTTTTGTCTAAAGGGCTAAGCAGGTCTGTCGTGATTTAAACCAAACATGTTTCTTTTGCCTTAGTTAACCTTCAACCTGCTTATGAACACAACTACCAAAGTAGTGAAATTTGTTGTTATATTGGTCTATTGCACACATCTTCAGTTTCATTTCCTTGTTGCATAAATCCTTTCCTTCTTGCCAAGCATTGAGAACTGTGTGTGACCCCGCATTGTGCCCTTGTGGCCCCTCAGAGCAGCGGCATGGGAGCATTGGCACGTTTGGTCGAAGTGACCACGCTGCCGACCCGTCTGTGCTCCACCCGGCGGGTGGAGGGAAGTCGTCGGGGCACAGCTCCTCGTCTTCTTCATCGTCGTCATCGTCGTCGTCATCGTCTTCCGCACCGCGACACTCGAGCGGACCTGCCGGGCGCCCGTCGTCAACAGCAAAGGCTCCATCTGGGTCTTCACTGTCAGGTATGTGTTCTTGGTTGCAAGGATTTTTCGCTATTTCTGGATGAATTAAACTGTGCAAAGGCTGTACAGAAAGTCATATCGGGAAGCTTCTGCACTTTTACCAGTGCATGCCTGTGTACTCTCCCGAATTTTTCATAGCATTTCCAAATTTGGACTTGTTTTGTGATTGTACAGATGCCGCATCAAGCTTTATGGAAAATAAATCCTGTTTGTAAAAATGTTCCACTCGAAGGTCTCTGAGCCTTCCGTTGGAGCCCTTCTTATAAAAGAACACAAGAGGAGGTACTTGCTTCAAGCAAATTTATACAGACAATTTTCTAAAGCAGGTGAAATCATAAGCAACAGCAGAGCTGCTGAAAAGTCACTGTAATCTAAAAGCAATGGGACCAACCGAGTCAAGAAGCCCAATTGATTCCAGCCAAACACGAGCCGTTGTGTTCCAGCCAGTGAAAACCTAATAATGTATCTTCCTCGTTGCAGTAGGAGGAACATTTCCAGAAGGCCAGGTATACATTAATACATTGCTCACCCTTTGGATGAACAATAAAAAAAAAGGGGGTGCAAATCACCACTGCATTCAGTATTTTGGTCATTTCAGACCTCATCGAGTTACTGACAAAGCACACATCTATGCAGGGAGGCATAGCAGTGCGGTGGAAAGGCTAAAACGCAACAACCACACGCTGGCCCCCGTTGTCCGGGTGGAGCGAATGCCACTTCCACGACAGCCCGAAGCCATGGCCGCCCGCAACAGCTCACCAGGGCGTGAAAAGGAATTGCCTTCGCCTCAGCAGCCACCACCTTTAACCCCTGGAGGACTGGGACTGTTGTCTGGGCCGGGGCCAGGGCAGGCCAATCACATAACACCCGACGCAAGCACCAGCAGCACGTCAGCAATGGCCCCTGTGACGACTCCTGCTGCAACACCTACTCCCATCAGGAAGACTCCTTCTAGCAGTGGTTCCACAGCGAGCACCAGTTCATCTCTTGGAAAGAAAATGCAGCGGGAGAGAAAACTGCTGCCTTGTAAAGGTGCGAGTCCTCTCTCTGAAGGTCGTCACGAGGGAATTGATTCCCACATGTTTTTTGAAATTCTTGCCGAGAGGTTGAACCTATAAATATCAGATTAGCCCCTTCAGTGCCAATTAATTTTGTCCATTTAAGAAGATTAGTTTCACCAACTTTTCTCGCATCTTGAGGCTCGTGAAAAACTTGCAGGTGCAGAACACATCGAGAATTCACCAACGGGTCAGCGAGTTTTGCTAAATTTACAAAATGTGGGGTTCATGCGAGAACGCTCTACAGGAACATCAAACACAAGAGCATCCCCTATTTCTTGTCTCACATATTTAGGAAGCGCCCATTCATCATTGCTCTTGCTTTTGATGCACTATCTTGGCACACACATTTGTATTGTATCAGGCACACACAGTGCCTGAAGGTACTAAAGATACCCAATTAGTTCAGACTACTGAAGTATTCTTTCTAAACTTTATTTTGATTTATTCGTTGGCCAAATGTAGATATTCACTAAGAAGGTTGAAGTTCTTGTCCTTGAATTTGGCATGGAATCCTCAGTGCTAGTACAGCAGTGTGATGTCACAAATTACTGAGTCCTAGAAACTTCCAAGGTTAGTCTTTCGTTCCTTTAGAATGCAATACAGTTCTTGAAGAGATAAGCATTTCACTACATCTTAGTCAACACAAAAGGTATGACATTGCAGCGGGCAAGTGTGAGAATTTGAGCCACGTGTCTTTGGTTCTTAAGTCTTTTATGGCACCCCAAGTCTCTTCTTACAGCAAGATTAACCAGTATAGTTTTGCAGAAATATTGTTTGCCAATACACATTATTGTCACTCCTTAGGCTGGTAGATTATATTAGTGCAACTGCAATTAGGTCACCATTACCATGAGCAGAGGTGTTTGTAAGCCATAAAGGACTCAGGAAAGAGGGATGACATCATAAATTTTGACAGGATCTGGTAGATACTAATCTAATGATATAGTGATAAAAAAATTATTTCATTGCATTAAAAAATTTTAAACATGTCATGACAACTTGTGGGCCTTTTTTTTTTTTCCCCTCTGAATAAATCTGGAACATGTAATCGCTGGTGTGAGTGTCACAACTGAGATGTTAGGCCACAAATGTAAAAAAATGACAAGCTTAACTGGCCAATAATTATTCTTTCTTTGCTTTAGAAGTGCAAACATTTTTGGAAGAGTAATAGGCTATGGTTAATGTTTTCTCATCTTGGTTTATACTGAGCATCCACATGTATTAAATAATTTCATCTTTAGTGTCCTTTTAACAATTTACCTAGCTGGTTTTGGAGCATGCCACCCACCACAGTCTTGCTGCAAACTTAATTCACAAAACAACCTACTTGTTATGCATAATTTATGATTTGTGAAAAAATGCTTCTGTGATCTATTTGCATTTTTATCGCAGTGCACATCGTACATTTTCATGTCGTGCAAGTAGGTACCCTTCAATACAGTATTTACTCGAATCTAGGCCTGCCCCGATTCTAATCCGACCCCCGAATGTGATTCTAATCTGACCCCCGAATGTCAGAAGCTAGAAAAAATGAAAAAACTTACCTCGAATGTAGGCTGAACAAAAAAGTGAGGACGATGTTCACAAAATGAAAACAGCATTTATTTAATATGAACATGCCGAGCTCGCTCTACGTTATCATCACTGCTTGCCTCATTGCTATAGCGCAGACCACACATGCACTTGAGGATGCAAGCTTGCGCACATCCGCGCGCCTATGCATGCGCAGACAGTGCAGCACCGCTCAGGTGCATCGAAATGTGGCACGATCTCGGTGAACAGCTCCTCGTTGCGGCATGCGTAAAAAGCGTCCCCACCCGTTACCCCCCCTCCAACGACGGGCATTTTTCTCATCGATGCTGAAGTCTTGCCTGGCTTGAAAGTTTCACGATGCAGCCTCTGCAGCTAGCACAACTTTTCATTTGAAAGCGGCACTATAGTGGCATCGCCTGTTTGGTGTCATTACGATAACGCCGTGCCACACGCCGATACAGCACACCGATACGACACAGGTCAAAATAGCGACTTCGCTTGTGGCTAATAGCGGCTGCGATACTGACTTTCCTAGATGACACTAGCTATGCACCATATTTATCATTTTAAATTACAACCTGGCGTTTTTTTTTTTTTTTTAATTCCTCCCCTAGAGTTTGGAATAGAATTACTTAAAAAGAAAGATCTCGGAATAGATTTGAATAAATACGGTAATTTTGAAAGTCATGTTTGGCAAAAAAGGCAAAATATTGTCACATTGTTGGACGGTGAAGAATGAGCTGCTGCCAAAAGTTGGAGTTAGGAAGTTAACTCTGTTGGGCAAACTTGTGCCCAGAGAAAACAAGTAACACTCAAGGCACAACATTAGCAGTGGGCATTCGTTGAAATCTGATCTATGGGTTCAATGCGTCGACTGCTTATACATTACATATTGTATATTCCAGCATAATTGCTGGCGCACACATACTTTTTAGAATATACACTACTATTCTCATTGCACACTCAGTCTAGTTTGCCAAGGTTCCTTTATTATAGGATTGATGACATTCTGTAATGTTCCAATACGCGTAGGCGCATCTTACACAGAGTGATAACTTTGTAACAATGGTTAGCCCATAAAATGCAGTAACTAGAAAAACGTGAAACAGTGCACGCCTGTCAATATCGAGCTTGCCAGTAGAAAGCAGATTGCAGCATTTGTCTAGCTTTTGTCTACCCCATTCCTTTGAGTATATTTGTGTTAGTGCTTTATTGATGTGCCATAAATGTGAAACGGGCATAATATTTTCGTGGATGGGGATATTCAATGTTAATTTGCTAATGATCTGTTTTGCACACGACTATGTCCGTGAAGGAGAAATGTAACACACGCGCCAGTAACATTTCCAACATCAATACAAAATTTAGGTCGCAAAACATGGCACCAAGTGGGAAGCATGGTAGCAAACAAGATCAAATGCAAAAGAAGGAAAGACCTTCAAACAAGAGGAAACCTACTAATTGGGAAAATGAACAATTTGAAGTCGTTAATAAATTTAGCAGACTCAACTGTAGCTGATATCTGCATAATGTGAAGCGTTGCACGAATCATTAAAGCAAAAGACAGTGAATTGTGCCGAGCTAGGGGGGGGGGGGGGGGGGGGGGGGGGCCTAGCGATTTGAGACGTGCATCATCGTTTTTGTGACTTCCGCCAGCTTACATTTGTGCTCCTCGTATTTGGCCAGCAGCTTCTTTGGGCAGGTGGGGAATTTCGACAGGAATTTGAGTGCGTCAGCGTAAGAAGCTGAAGCACGTCGAGCTGATGGGGCCCAAGCGACCCGTGATGCTCACTGTTGTTTTCCTATTGCGTAGTGTTTCAAGGTGGCAACAGGAAACCGAAACAAAATTGAGCTGGTGAGTGATACCAGAATATGATGCCGTCAGAGTGAAACATGATGCTCACTTCGTGTTGCCTGCAGCAGAGAACAGCAACATGTGTCTGAGTTATCTATCGCCTATGAACAGTGTGCAGCATGTTTCCAGCTACACTACATTGGCAATAACTGTGAATGTGACATGTGGTGACCCACGAGGAGATTTGCTGGTACCGGAAGAGGACACTCGGTGTGCGCTAGCATTTTCACACGACATAGACGGGCGAGTGCTGTGCGGAAGCTGGAGTGGCAGGCGCCTACTGCTCTCGATAGCGCTTGTCTCATGCCTTTTCTTGTTCACATAGAATCTAGTGACCGGAGAACATATCGTGCCGTCACAATTTGGCAATGTACTGAACATTGGTGCCGAAAGATCACATTTTCCGGAAACTTACTAACCGGTAAAAAGGAAGCGTAACTGTATTGGCTATTTTTTGTTTGTTCTCAATCGCAAGTGTTGGCACCAGGAAATCATATGAAAAGGAATTATATCAACGAGATTCTACTGTAACTAATTGGAAATAAATTTTTTTTTTTACTAGGTCCCTGCAAAACAGCATTGACGTCGCCTTTTCTGAAACAAAAAAAGAAAAAAAGTAAACAGAGTAATATGTGCAACTGCATAAAACTAACAGAACACTGAAATATGTGACACTGCTCAAGACCAGTTGAGGCATAAAGCCTATTTAAGGCTGTGCACTTTGATAGCAGTGTGGTATACAGGATTCCCTTGGCATGAGGAAGGCTTATATTGGGCAAACGGGACAGTGCGGTCCTGTGCAGTTCGTTCGTGTTCAGTGTGGAAGCATAGCACGTCATTCAAAATTGAAACTTTTACGAGTCCAGCTTTGCAGTGGAGACTGTGCATCTGCATGCCTTTTTTTCACGTGCACAATGGTTGCATAGTGTTGTGGGACAGTAGCTGGATATCCTGAAAAGTGATTTCAAACCCTTTTGTATCTGTAAAGAAATGGAAAAAATTTTGTCAGCCAAACTTTGATAGGTTTGCACAAACGAGAAATTGTTTCCAGGGGTAATGATTTCTCAGCATTCTTTATTTTGAGCATCCACATGCAAGTCATGGCACATGTATGAGGGTCATTCATAAAGTTTGTACTATTGCCATGAAGGAATGAACATTAAGCAAATAAACTTTGTTGGGAGTATAACCTTTCTCTGAATATTCTCCCCCCAAGACCACATACCTATGCCAGCAATGGATGAGTTGCCGCAGAGCATCACTGTAAGACTTCTCATTTTAAAGAGTTCAGGGGGAGCTGCGCATGAGTTAGCACTTCCTCGTCGTCCTGGAAAATCTTCCCGCAGAGATGGCTCTTCTTGCAAGGGGAGAGGAAGAAATCACCGGGCGCTAGGTTGGGCGAATGTGAGGGATGGGGCAAAATTTCATAGCCTAAGGGTACCGTGTGTGTCACGGTAACAGGGGCCGAGTGAGCCAGTGCATTGCCATGGAGCAGAAGGACGCCCTTTTTTTTTAGCTTTCCTCTGTGCTTTGCCTTGATGTCGTCTCACAACTTGATGAAACGCTAACAATAGTAACTTCCTGTGATGGTTTGGTCAGAAGTGCACCACAACAGTCCCAGAGCATGCTCAGCATGACCTTTCCTGATAATGGCACAGCCTTGGCCTTTTAGGGTCGGGCGAGTTCAGATACTTCTACTATTTGCTTTGTGATTTTGTTTCTGGGGCATGTGGGGATTGAGGAATGCGCTGGCACCATTGCGCAGGTGCATTCACCTGTTCTGCCATCCCTATACCCCACCCACTTCCTACTCGCAACTGGTTGTCAGCGGTGGCACTCCACCCTTGATGGTTGGTGGTGAGGCAGGGTGCTGGTATTACGATGCGGCCGGCTCTCGGTGAAAGTGAGTCTCTTACCTCCGCGACCTCACTGGGTACCTACATGCTTCCCCTTGTCCACCTTTGTTACTAGGACTTGAGCGCAAGGTACGTTTGCCCATGCAGGGAGCTCATATTTTGTGTTGATCTTGTCTGGATGCTAAGCAATGGAATGGGTGCCTAGTGCTCGCGTGAGGTCGTACCACGCCGAGCCGCACTTATCGGAGGCCCAAGCTAAAGGAGGTTACCCAAGCTCTTTCGAGTTGGCCCATTGGTTATCGCAAGATAAGGTAGCACAGCCGCTAGGACTTTGCCTGGCGGCGTATCTCAGCTTGAGCCTGTGCTCTTGCAGCCACGTACTATAGGCACCCCTGTCTCGTTCTTGCCCTTGATGGGGACCCCCTTGGTTCCTGTGCCGCCCCGGGGCCAGGCATTTGTGCAGTGTTTGGTGCCACTGGAGACATAAATGGTTTCCGTTAACTCAGGGCAATACTGTGTTCTATTGTGCATCGCTCGGTAGCCCCTTGCAGCCTGAGCTCGCGGCAACAGCTCTCTAAGCTCAAACCCATGGTGGTCCGTACTCCTGTGAGACCCTAAGACCCCACAAGCATAATGGTGCACCCGACGTACATCCATAGTGATGAGGCGGTTAAAAGAGCCTCTCAAAGTTTCAACATTCCTGCTGCTGCTTCCTTTCACAAATCTTTTTGCATTGGCATCAGCAACCTAGAAACCGAGCTTGTGGCAACGTCTGTCATTATCTACAGGTTCTTTTGAAGGATTTTGTGCACTGAGCCTACACTCTTGCTGAACTATTTGTTCAACAGTGATCCACCAGTTCTAGGGAGCACCAGGGCCTCGGCTTGCGCCACTATTTGGGGTTCATCATCAAGCAACAACCGGCCACTCCACCCTTCATGGTCCAGGCTTGTTTGGCCGTACTGAAATCATCTGCTCCATTTCACAACCATTTCGCGAGCTGAGGCATTGTTATCATGCACCACCCCCAGCTCAGCATGGATCTCCTTTCAATTGTGCCCTTTCAAACAGAGAAAGCGGATCACTGCTCATGTTTCATCCTTCCCGATGGACGCTTCAATTTTGTTTGGATACCGTAGCTGCGTTCTGCAGTATATATAGAATGCAACTTTTATATTTCACTAAAGCTAGAGAGACATGTGCTTGTTTTGATGCCTGTCGTGTGTACCTGTTGCAAATTTACGGTAGGAATAGTATGAACTTCAGGAACATCCCTCCTATTTCTGCACCTTCTTTTAGTTTTTCACGTCGACAAACCTTCAGCCTATGTGATGGGGAGCCGCGTTGTTTGGCAGGGAATTGTTTTTTACCAGAGGTGATATTTAATGAAGTGTTTGTCTGTGTTAGTCGTAGGAGCTCTTATTTTGTGTTTTGACACTTGGAAAAACCTTACTGATAGCTTTCTACAGCATTTGCTTGTGTGCAATTGCTGTGGTGAACGCAACTGAATGTTGTATTTACTGACTGCACAGTAGATTGCTTCAGTGTGAACACTTCTAAACTGAACCCTGTGATAAGCTGTGTAGTTCGGGAACCTTCATCTGGATTTACACTTATCCAGTTCACATCTGTTTATCCAATTTTTGATAAGGTAAACAGTCTCAAAGTTCTCTTGTTCTTGTCTTAAATGTAGTCTAATATATGTTGTAGTAAAAAGAGACCTGTTTGCCTTTATTTATTTTTTTAATATGAGAACAATCACCTAGTGAAGTGCCTCCAATGTTTGTTTTTCTATCCTCAGATCGTGAGTATGACCCAAACAAGCACTGTGGTGTCCTTATTGGAGACAGTGGGAAGCCATGCACACGCTCCCTCACTTGCAAAGTGAGTGCTCATGTATACCATGGTTTAAGCTCCTGTGTACACAGTGCATCATCACAAATAGCATCACACTTTGTTTTATTTGATATTGAGCTGCATACTTAACGCTTTACCTTGTTGCAACTGTCTAACCGCATGGGGTCTTGCTACTTTCTTCTCTTTCAGGGCTAGGCCATGGTGTAATTTTTTTTGTTCTCTCTTTTACTTACAGACTCACTCCTTGACGCTACGCCGAGCTGTTGCAGGGCGCCGCAAGAACTTCGACGAGCTTCTGACAGAGCACCGAGCCACAAAAGAAGCAGCACTCAATGCCAGCAAATCAGCACATCCACCATCGTCATCCACTAGTTCTGTAACAGATGGAGTTGCCGCATCACCCGCACCGTCACCACTGTCATCACATCATGCCGGTGGCCCATCATCCACTAACGTGGCACCACCTTCTGCCGGCAAACACGGGTGCCCCAGTGAAGGTGAGTTGTGTCACATTTCCGAAGTATACTTGCTCTAGCAGTGCTAAATTCCGTTCCTTCCTAATGCATCTTTCTGGTGCTAGGATTTCGCAATGACACCCAGCAACCTTACTGACTTCTGAGAAATAGTTCAGAAACTCTTGTTCTTTCCTTCCTGCCTACAGAATGCGCAACCAAGTGCTACTACAAGGCTGGAATGAAATGTGAACAGCAAAGCTCACAGCTTTCAGTACGCGGTGTGTGATCTAAAAGTGGTTACGGTAGGCTACTGTTTATGCACACTTAAATGAAGGGGTTCATGAGGGCTTCCCGCCCTTTTCTGACGTTATCGGCAATTATTTGGCTTACCGGCATTTCGTTGGCATGCCAGTGGAGCGCTGCATACTTCTGCTTACATGGAGTGCTCGGCGCTGGACATAAGCAGAAAGGAATTGTTAGTTCTCTCTTTCTTTCCTTTTGTTTTTTTAAGGTGGAACCGGTTGGTGGAATCCATGTCTAGTGATGCGCACTCTATGCTTGCAGCCCTTGCATCCTTTAGCTGGCATTCTAATGAAACGGTATCAAATGTTGTGGTGGCGAGGAACACAAAAGCAAATGCCGCCTTTAGTAAACACTTCAACAAATCGACCAACCTGTAGGAAGTGAAGCCTTGTAAGTTAACTGCACCCATACAACACTTTTCTGCCGCCATGGTTAGATTGTTCACATTTCATTTTGGCACGACACAGTGTGCATGTTGGAAAGAAATAAAATTGTTGCTGATCAGTATACACTCACAGAGTACATTACTCAGGAATATAATTCAGAACAATTATCAATTACATCCCCAAAGTTGTAGATTATAGAGTAATTACAGGAAAACTTTAGTGTAATGCCGGCTGGATGGAACATTACTTACCATTTTAATGTTCTTCACATATTGTGCTGTCCTGGACTTAGGGATGAAACATCGGGACAGAGCACTCTGACTGAGCCTTTTAACGACAGTTCCCACCATATTGTGCGCGAATTCTGAGAAAAATATGTGAACATTTTTAAGGTGCACCTTGGAGCTTGGCCTTTTTGCCAAGTGTCAGCATTCTGGGAAATCCACGTAAGCATTGAAAAAATCGTGGTACACATCTTTTCCCAAGCCTTAGTGGACTTGTTTCCATAGTTTGACGAATTTTCATTCCTGCCTGCAGCTCTGCCAGGCAACAGGACGTCCGGGGGATCAGGGCATTTGCTTGTACGAGCCCCAAGCAGTGGTTCCAAGCAGACTGTGTTATCCAGAGGGTCCAGTACAGCTGCCTCCTCCTCCTCAGCTGGAGCCACTGCCAAGCAGGACCAGCACACAAAAAGGTTTGTGCATTTTGGACTGTGACCGAACCTCAACTCTGCTCAGCCACTGAAATTGTATCACTACACAAATATGGCCATTTTCAAATTACATCCGATTGCTGTCTCAGCATTTAAGTTGCCCACTGTGCATGTGTGAAGTTGCACTTCTGCAGAGAAGTGCAAGTTTGACTGTGCATGTTTGACTGTGTTTGAAGTGCATGTTTGACTGTACAATTCAAGAATGGTCACAACTGTACTCTCACTTTCTTTCTCGCTCTCTGTTTTTCTTTATTTAATTTGAATCAGTAGCCGAAGTTGTGCATCCCATGCTGCGATTTTGTTGTTTCGTAAAAATTTACTTTTAACTGTTGGGCAAAGTGCCATAATCATCGAAACAAGGGTTCATTTCTAAAGAAGTGCAGTTTGTCTGGTCAGGTGGACAAGGTGAAGTTGCATGCAGCTGTATTTCGAGTAAAGTACATCACTGATGGATGGCTGAAGCAAATAATTTAGTATTTGTGGAGCTACGATGGCACCTCATCAGCTGTAAGGGTCAAAGACGTGCATCCAGCTTCAAGTTATCTGTTTGCGTTGAGTCAGCTTGCAACAGGTGAGTGCATATAGTGTAACAATTCGGTGTAGCAAATTTTTTTTCTGGTCTGTACAGTCAAATCTTGTTACTACGGACCCCACGTTAACGAATTTCTTAAATTTACGAGTATTTTGAATATCCCCGCCACATTGCCTACATATTCAATGTAAAAATATTTCAGAACTACGAATTTCAATACAGCATATGTTTCAGTATAATGCACATAGTTTATTTCCCCTTTATAACCAAGGAACATCAGTATTACAAATTCGGCTAAAATTAACAGTGCTGCAACTCTCGCATGGAACAGAAACCGCGAGTGCAGCAGCTATCATCATCACTATGTTGAGTGCCAACTGCTTCACCACGAACTACACCAAGAACTTCATGGGAAAGGTTTGGCGATTTTCATGCGAGATCCAACAATGAATGCAGCTAGCGACGATGCCAAGAATAAGCGAAAGCAGTTTTCGCTGCAGGACATCTTGGACGTATTGCAGGAAATCGGCGTGTGCAGACAGCATGGCATTGCCCTGTCGACCGTCGCGACCATTTTGAAAGACCGAGACAAGATTGTCAAGCTTCACAGGGAATTGCAACTCGCTCCTACGAGAAAACGGCTGCAACTGGGAAACTTTCAAAAGGTGGACCAAGCTATTCTCACGTGGTTCAACGATGCCAGACTGCAAAACGTCCATGTGTCTGGCCCAATGCTCCAAGAAAAAGCCAACAAATTTGCCGATGCACTTGAAATAACTGGGTTCGATGCCAGTGCGGGTTGCCTTTTTCGTTTCAGCCAAAGGAATGGAATACTTGGCAGGTAGTCGCAAGCAAGGAAAAGACTGCTGGCAGTGAAGGCGCGGATTCCTGGTGCAATGATCGTTTTCTAGAGGTGGCTGACTCATACTCTGAAGAATATATTTTCAACGCGGATGAGACCGCATGTTTTTATCGGCTCCTGCCAGTCCGGAAGATCAAAGGGCAGCAGTGTAAAGAAGGGAAGAAGTTGCACCTTCGTGTGACAGTCCTGCCCTGGCAACGGGCACGAAGAAAATTAAACCACTCGTCATCGGCAAGTACGCAAAGCCTCGCTGCATGACAAACGTCATGTCGTTATTGTATGACTACCGCGCCAGCAAACGAGCCTGGATGACGAGAGAACTCTTTTCTGAGTGGCTCATCAAACTCGACGACCAAATGAGAAGTGATGACCGAAGAATTTTACTGGTTGTCGACAACTGCTCTGCTCACACTGTGAATGTTCGCTTGATGCACGTTGGCTTGGAGCTTCTGCCGCCAAACAACACGTCCTTGCTGCAACCCCTACACCATGGCATTATAAAGAGTGTGAAAGCAGAACCTCCGCCTAAAGCAGCCAACTGTAATCAATATTCGTCAGGCAGCGGAAATGCTCACAGGAGCTTGGTGGAACTTGAAGGCGTCCATCATTAGCAACTGCTGGCGAAAAGCAAGGCTTGTCAAAGTGCCTGTGCAGCTTGAAGATGACCTGGAGGTGACCGACAACCCACGAGACCTGTGGACCGAGGTTGCGGAACTGCTGCCCGCCGTCTCTTCCTTTGACACTACATGGAGAGCGACAGCGCAACAATAACAGTGGCAGACCTGACAACCGAAGAGATTGTTAACTGCGTTCGCAACGTCTCCAGTTCACCAAACACAAAAGGTGAGATTGTGTCGAACATTGATGTTTTAGTGCATATGAACAAAGTCTGCGCTTTCATCGCACAGTGCAATGACCTGATGAGGCATTGCGCAAAGTGAAAAATGTAGACACATTCCTAATCGATCGTGTGTGCTGCGCGCGCCTGAAGAAAGTCGCTGATTTCTTCAAATAAAGCAGCTTTGAAGTGAGTGAAACATTCTTATTTGAGAGTATGCTTGTCATCACATGCGTCTGCTGCCAAGGTATGTCATTTTCATTCCTAAGTTTGTCCACTGGCTTATAACTGCAAGTGTTTCATTACAACAACATTTCGAAATAACGAACAATTTTTGGCAGTCCAGTGTGATTCGTTATATCAAGATTTGACTGTATACCCTGACACCTTGTGTTCTCTCTGACCACGAAACGATGCTTTGGTCTTTTGCAGTTGTCAGCTTTGACCCGACGATTGTCAGAAGCTCACACATTTCACGCCATTTTCTTTTTGCATCAGCACTCCTATGGACACAACACCTGCTGCACAGGCAGGTACCCAGCCGGCCGGTAGCAGCTCTACGAGCTCTGGAAGCACAGGGCGCCAAAGGCCTGACCATAGCAATGATCCATATGTCTTGCACCACCCAAGGCCAGCAGCTGTAAGTTGCATTCAAGAGCTCTCTGCTTGCCTGGCTGTTCCTTGCCTTTAGTTTTGCATGCATTAGAAAAGTAATTAGAAAGCTTAGAAAAGCATTGTGCCTGAGAGTACTGCAGACTCTTCACCTGTAATTGCAAGCCGCACCGTTGACCACACTGCATTATTTAGCTCAGTGTCATAACTTTCATGAACAGTGACAAAAGCACAGAGAAGTGAAGGCTGACGCACAGGTCAGTATATTACAGTAGCCCAGTGGCCATGGCATTGTGTTACTAAGCTCGAAGTCACAGGTTTGATCTTGGCCGTGGCAGCCACATTCCAGTAGAGGCAGAATGAAGAAACGCTTGTGTACTGCACGTTGGGTGCATATTAAAGAATCCATGGTGGTCAAAATTAATCCGGAACCCCCACTACGGTGTGTCTCATAATCAAATCGAGGTTGTGGCAGGTAAAACCCTTGAATTCTTTTTTTTTTTCTTTTTTCCTTTAGCTAACTGTGCCTAGCCTGGTCTCTTTCTAGTCTGTATCTGGAACAGGCGAGGCCTGATACTGTGGAGTCTCAATATATTGAACAGCACAGTGATCGCAAAATAGTTCAATATAGCCAGAATTCGATATATAAAATAATGTAAAAAATGCATAAAGAACTTGCCCAAATCAATCAATGAACCAATCATACTGCAGTAAATACTCACATGAAGCTTCACACAAAGTACGTATTTATTTCTTTGGCTGAAAGTACCACAGCATTGTAACCTGCTTCTTATTTGCAGCCACATGCTTAACCATGGTGGGCTCAACATAGTCTAGACGATCCACAAGCAATAGGCCGGTGCCCTATATTGCGACGCAGTAGCGACGTAGAAGGGCCAAAGCAGCTACACCCTCAGTTAAGGTTGGGAGTGGGGCAAAATCCGCGCTTGGGGGGGGGGCAGGATCAACCTCGGCAGGATCTTCGTTTGGCCACTAATTCCGCTGCGATCTCCACGTCTGTCAATCAAAGCATTTTGAAACACCGTCGGTAACAAAGTATTAAGTAACGTCTGCCATGGGATCTATGAGTTAGCCCAGTGAACGCACGCGTCTATGTGGAAGCAAACCTCCATTTCTCATGAGGTGTGGCAGGTGCAGAGCGCGGCACTGAGGAGGAGTCAGTGTGGAAAATGCAATGCATCATTCACGTTGTTGAATTAGCCAAACCGCCGCTTTCGTGTGCAGCTATAGTGTGCAGCAGTCGGGAACGGCCATCGCGCCACCGCCATTTTGGACGGTGTTGCAGGAAAGCTTGTCGTCTTTCAACAGAGCACACGTGGTGGTCTTGGGTGGCGGAGTTCAGTATACCCATTTTACGTCCGACCCCATTCTAAATAAAAAATTAAAAATGCATGCGATTTTCCAGGTGATGTAGAAAGTGTTCAGTATATCTGTGTTCACTATATCAAGGTTGGACTGTATTCACATTCGTGAGGGTTTGTGCCCATGCACACTGGGACGCAAAAAAGCAGTGCTGCCCATGCCACAATGGTTGGCGTGGCTTTCTATGACGATCATCTTAAGCATGAAATGCTTTTAGCTTCCGTTGTCGGCGACCTTCAAGTGACCTTGAGCCAAAAGCCAGAGCCGTTATCCGGGCACTCAAACGAGAACATCCGGGCAAGTTGCGAGAACAAAATGAGATCATCCGGGCAACCAACCAAGATTGCATTACATACGCTAGTTACATCTCAGATTACAGTAAAATATTGCTGCCTTTTTCTAAATGTTTGTTCACATTAACGCTCAAGGTGTAACTTATAGTATGGGGAAATTTTATTTGTCATATCCAATAGCAACATTCAAAAGGCAGATACAGGGCACTACGCACTTGATTGTCATCCTTTGGCACTGAGGCAGAGTTTCCTGTGCTCTTATCAACGCCAGAGGTCCGTGAGGTCCGCGGTGATACTTGCAATGAGGTTTTGTCTGTGACAGGAAACTGTTGCATCTATATGGACCAGTGCACAGTATGGCAGGGTGCGGTGTGGTGGTGGGGTGTGCCATTGCAAACATGCACTACACCCATTTAAGATTGTGGCCAGTATCACCTCCAACCAATCTACTTTGTCGGTAGCCATTTTATGCTTACATCTACTCTCGATTGCAGGATAGGCAGTTTTTTTACTAGAATCCCCTTTGAAACAGGGTGGTAGCAAATAGTCACCTAGCCTACTTATGCTAATCAGGTTTTACTTTTGCATTCTAGCATTTTGCCTCTCTCTCTCTCTCTCTGATCTTTCTCTTCATTAAAACCTCGATATAATGAAGTCGGTAAAATCGGCAATTTGCTTCGCTATATCGAAATTTCATTGTATTGAAATTCTACCTTTTTTGCAAATAAGTACAGTCGGCAATTGATTTTTTTTTACGTGGAAAGAGGCCGCAGAATTTTTCCGAATCATCAGGCAGCGGGAAAAAGCAAATCTGAATAAGAAAACAATTCATTTTGATAAATATGAGAGTCTCCGATGAATGATAGGGTTTTGTGCCACGTACATCGACGATACCTTCACATCAGCAGTGCAAATTAAGCAATACCAGCAATGCCTTTACGTGCACTCGGCCCCCATGGCTGATAGCGTCGCCCGCAATGGGACGACGCTATTGGGAAAAGTGCTGGCAGTGGGAAGCAAATGTGTCATCTGCCTCTCGCACTAACGGGTCACCGAAACTTGAGATTACGCAGCCTCCATTACTAAACATGTGGGAAGACAGTTTATATGGTTCCAAGCCAGCTCGGCATGCCCACTCTTTGCATATGCAACAGATTACCTCTGAAGCAGGGTACGCGGCTGCGTATACGTGCAACCACACTTGCTGCTATGCCCAGCCACAGCCCAGACGCTCGCCTACTCAACCCCCCCTCCACCACGCCCTCCCCTGTCCCGCCCCCTCACGCATGCTTGATGACGTTACTATGAGCTCGCTTCACTTCCCTCCTTTCCCTTTGCTTGCGGGGGAAGGCGGCACTCGTAAAGCCACCATCTTTCTTGTCTCACCCTCGCCCACTTTTACCCGCATCTAAAGCACACAGTGCCTGGGGCACGATAGGGTGCCTGGGGCACGATAGGGTCTTATCGTGCTTGGGCTTTATACAGAACATGATGCGATTCCACTTTGGCGGTAGCTCTTGTCGGGCTGCGTGTGATTTTAAAAGTGTGTGCGCAAGCAACCACTTGCAATTCAATCATTTAACCATCTGCATCTGCCAATGTTTTCATTTATTATCTTGACATTCCTTTGTGGCGGCAGTGAAATTTCATTATATTGAAATCGCATAGAAACACACTTAGTTATAGTGAGGTTCTAAATACATGGTGTTCTATGAACAAGAGGTTACGAAAAGTTATACTTGGCTATATTGAGAATTTAATTATATTGAAGTTTTTATATTCAGGTTTAACTGTAGTTAAATCTGGGGGTGTGTGAATACTGAATAGTAGATTTAAAATCGAATCAAGAAATAAAGAAAGCCAAATATGAAATGGAATATCAGAAAACTTAACACAAGCTTTTATGCTTCCAAATTTTGTGTAAATAGTTTTGTTTTAATAGTAGTAAAGTCAAATCCCTCACTCAGTTGCCATTGAACATAATGCGTTTTGTATCTGCATAAACCATACCAGTTTATTGAGTATGTACCGTTTAACATCCACTTTTCGTTGCGAAATCACGGCGGTACGTTGGCCCAGCAGAACGAGCCTCAGACATTGGAACGGCTTCCAAGCGCAAATGCAGAGAGGGCGCTTGGAAGGGTGCAGCCACATCAATATCAAAATCGTTTTGGCATGTTGTGGTGTCATGCAAGCTAGGACAAAAACCGGGTGCTCAGCATCGAAGAAAAATTGGACGTAGTTCGTGCTGTAGAACGCGACACGGAAGTCTGTGCTGGCATGCAAGAGGGTTCTACGGTTGACTACGGTGTGTGGCATTTGGAATGCGAAGGAGAAGTTGGTTGGCAGTGCTGCTGCGACCGTGAAAATACGTCACCTACGAGGTTAGACTTTTCGAGGTTGGACTTTTCACAATCATTGCCTCTGTTATTGCCAAAGTGTCGCCTAACGAGAGTGATGAAGACGACATGGAAAGCTACAGCACAGGCGATTCAGGCCCGACAGTGGCAGATGCTGCGTGTTACGTCAGCCTCATGCGGGTGTTTGCCGAGAAGAAGGGGCTGGCAGAAAAGCTGGCTCGTAGCTTGAGTGAGTTTGAGGCTGCCGTCGTCGCTGCTAGCCCAACGCAGCATCAAACGAAAATAACGTAGTTTTGTCACGCAAAATGAATAAATACTGCATGTTTTCTGCCCTTTCATCGTACTCTCTCGTAGTTCCGTTTTTGACAGGTAAGTGGGTGATCGCATGCTATTTCAGTTAGGCAGTACTACCGTTTAGTACAATGTTACTTTTTCCAAGCTCCAGCAAACTATGGTTTAACGAAGTTTCACTGTACTTAACAGAAATGTTGCTAGCTATCACTAAATTAGATAACTATGAATCGAGATGCATAGTACGCTCTACCTTTATTAAAGAGAATGCCAAATTAGTATGCCTACACTGTTAACAACTCAGTTTGCATACGAAGGTCTGGAAAGTGTTTTATTGATGGAATACTTGTCAAATAAAATCGGGGAATTTTTTCCCTCTGAAGCAGAAGAAATTGCAAAGTTGTTCTTAATACCAATGGGGTTTCCAGTTTTATAGTGGGCCATATTGTACCTAATAGCAATCTTCTATTGCCTAGAAAGCATTGCTTTCCAGTTTTTTTCCAGAAGACGTTTTTTTTTTTTTTTTTTTCAATATTTATGACAGGTGGTTTCTATGAATAGTCTGCTCAATATAAGGCCAATCTGCACGACAGACAAAAGCAGGGAATGCACATCACACCACTTGGCACAGCTGTGCACGTTCATCTGCACTGCACAGGTCAATCGCGGTCGGCACTGACGCTAGAGAGTTCTCAAATCGGGAGACCCATGACAAGGTCGCACACATACGCCCCCTCCTTTTTTTTTTTTTTTTTTGGATGCATCCATCTGCCGTCTGTGTAAATGCGTCTGCAGCTGTGGGTCAGTGCACTGTCACATGATATTTTTGGACCTGCCATGTAAATCCAAAGCTAGTCTTGTAACGGGTTGCTCGAAGCTACGAAGAGAGACTGATGTGCACCTACAAAGGACGTTCGAGATGAGGGGTCGCAGTACAGTATTTTGCAAAGATGGCGGCCATGAACATGTAATGGTCATCCTGTATACTCGCTTTCATTGGCAAGGTGGGCTGTAGGCTTTCGGAGGGTCGTGCAACTGCTGTGAATATAACTGCAATGATTCAATAGCTGTAACTTTAGTTGGCGATATCTGACGACAAATCTTCGATTAGGCCTAACGGGCTAAACAATGTGGCCAATGGCATGGCCGGGACAAAAATTTGCTGCTGGCCAATGTGATAACGGACACCGCAACCCACTGGGCAAAGCTTGTCGCTAATGTGTTCCTGCAGGTGGCTCATCAGTGATTGGTCGTGAAATTGTGCGTGCAAATTAGATTGACGGCGAAGCGCCGTTTGGGTCCTTGGTTGACCAGCCGGCAACTACCGCCAGCACGCATGACAAATTCATTTGTGTGCTCGTGTGTGCGTAGAGAGTTCCCACCTGTGCCAATCTGCATGCATGAACACTGAACTTGTGTATTCGATACAATCATCTTGCCTTCCGGTAGCTAATCAGACTGATCTTCACACATGCTCTCATGCTTTACATATGCGCTGCTGTTGTAGTTCCCATGGCCGGGTTATTCATCAAAGGTATCGATACTCTAAAAATCAAATATTCAAGATATTGAATATTAGATGTTCAGTTTGTGAATGTAATTATATTCAAATGTTCGCTGTTCAATTTGAAATCGAATATTTGAGTACTCGAACAACCCCATTTAAAACCTCTCTCTCTCTCTCTCTCTCTCTCTCTCTCTCTATATATATATATATATATATATATATATATATATATATATATATATATATATATATATATATATATATATATATATATGTATATTGATGATAATCTCTATTGTGATCCCCACCACCGCAGCAGTTGTGCCAGCTTTTGTGAAAAAAAGCTTGCTCTTTAGTGCCAGAGTAATTAATGTGGAAGTTTCATTACGTTATGCATGCAACACTTCCCTTGGCAGGATTGCAGGCTTATGCTATAACAAAACAGTAGTGCTTTTGTTGTGTTACTTGTGATTTACTCAGTTATCCAACTATTGTTCATAGTGGCAGTACTGTCATACTGTACTTATTTCCATGCGATCATTTGCAGGTGTGTACCTTTGGCTTGAGGCAAATGGGCAATGGCCTGTTTCTATTGGACCGGCGGTGGGATGCGACATGCGCCGCTCTGGCCTCAGCACTGGGCACTGATGGCACACAACCACCGCCCTTGAAGTATGTGGTGGCATTGTTTTCTTGATACTTGTGCTGTCCTGCAGTCATTGAGTGAAGTTTGCAATATTTTCAGCTTAGGCAATTATTGAAGGACTGCTATCATGACACCTTTTACTTGCCATTTCTTTTGCTCATTAAATGAAGGCCTAAATCCTTCAAGGCCCTTTTAAGGGCCTTAAATACTTTACTATATTGCTTGTTTCTATGAATGTTTCAATATTGGTACCCAGGAAGCTGGATGTGTTATGTCATAATGATGTATCATTGTCTCAATCAAGTCTTACAATTGCTGTAGCAGTCTTACACAAACTCAGTCAGTGGGCAAATGTACAGAGGTGAGCAGCCCTATCTAGAATGCGCCGCCGGGGCTCTGTGGAGCAAGGCAGCGCCATCTAACGTTAGCCGCTGGGTTCGAGATAGGTGTCCACTGCGCTTGTGTGACAAAGAAAGCTTGGTGCCTGCTCATTGCTTCCTTGTTCCATTTCCCAGCTTGCGTGTTCACTTCCTGCCGCCAGGGCCACGCTGCATGTCTATGTTGCATTAATGTTGTTGATGTCTATGGTGCGTCACTAGGCTGTTCTTGGTCAAACAGGCAGCGCATTGGGCTGCTGTGCTGAGGAAACGGGGTTCATCACGCCATTCATCAATGAACCTTTCATGCGTACATGGGTCACTGTAGATGCAGGGCTGAGTACTGCTGTTCGGTGCTGGTCTGCAAAGAACCTCTTTAATGCCAACTTGGTTCACTGGGTATGTGCTAGTAGGTGTGTGCCACTATTCAATGAACGTCTTTGACACCAACTTGGGGTAACTAGGTATTACAATGACGAGATCCCTTAATTTCTCCGATGCTGAGTGGAATTTAGCCCACATCACAAGGGTTCAAGTACAACTACCCAATGCATTAGCAGGCTGCACCACAAATGCACTGGATGTGTAACGCTCAAGAACACCTTTCACGCTAACACTTCAGCAAGCTCTGTCATGAATGCTCTGGGTATGTGCTGCTCTTCAATAAACCTTGCCAACTTGAGTTGCTGATTATGTGCCACTGAGTGTCCGTCAAGCGCACAAACATTTCTTAGTGTTCACAGGCAATGGCACACCACACTTCTCATCTCGGAAGCTACATGCAGGATTCTGGGCATTGCCACTAGATGACACAGTGTCCAAAAGGAAGTGCGACAAAGGAGCCCGGTTGCTGTATGACGCATTTCTCAGCGTTAGCACATACAAGAACACCATGCATTTTGGAGGCCACTTGCAGCCTTTGCAGAAATGGTGCTAGATGGCACCAAGTGTTATGGAAGCACAAAAGAGGAATCTTGCTGCAGCACACGCTTCACACATAGCTAGTTTCATCAGTGGCAATACATTGTGTCACTATATTGATTCAATGCTAAACGCATTGCCGTCGACAGTCGTAAAATGAGTTATGCCAACCCCCCCCCCCCCCCTTTCTTTAATACCTACTTCGCAGGGTACATAAAAAGAAATACAAACGAAGATCACAGACGTAAAGCATAGTAAAACAAAAATGGTCATTGCTTTCAATTCTAACAATATGAGGCAAAAGAGCATTTCATTCACTTATGGAATTAAACTTGTGTTAAACATTAGAAAGAAAAAGAAGGGGAACACTTCCCAGAGAGTTGGATTGTGAAGGCTGGCTGTGTGACATTATGCTTTCTCCCAATTTCTTTCTTTCCACAATGCAGCCACATTAGTGACCAAGCCTTAGTTATTAAGTTGTGTAATATGCATGAGAGCCACACAATATGCTGCGAAATGTTCTGTTTGGTTCTGCAAAATACATATGGTGTCTCAGAAAATCAAACAGGGAAAAAAGATATTCCTAAGCTTAGTTGCAGCAATCGTAACATGGCTCATCTGCTGTTTGCAGGAGACTCTGCGTGGTCGGCTCACGGCTTCCAAATGCTGGTGGTTCCAGCTACATCAGTTCAAACAATGAGCACCAGCGTTCTGCTGATTCGTACAGCTTTGGCAATGCGGCAGTGGTGGAAACTCCTGTTGCAGTAGCCACGTCTCAGGCTTCCGTGCCACATTCTCTGGCTGCTGCTGTACGAAGCAGCCCGTATCCGACCAACACAAGCGGGGGCGCGGCAAGCACTCAGGCAGTGCCTACAGCTATCGCCGCCCACCCAGTGTCAAAAGCCACGCACCCGTCAAAGCAAGCAGCTTCGTCCAGGAGTTCAGCAAGCAACGGTGGTAGTGGTGGTAGCAATGTGCTCCTATCCAGTGCTCCTCGCAAAAAGAAGCCACTCTCCTCCACCGTCACTGCTGTGGTGACGTCATCAGCTCCGTCAGTAGCCTCATCACTGGCCACGTCAATGGCGACCGGTGCGCCAGCATCATCTGTGGCTTCTGCAGTGCAAGTGCCGTTGTCGGGCACGCCAGTGACATTTCCGTTTCGGACCCACATGGGTGCGCTGTCGAGACTTCAGGTGTCGGGGCACAGTGTGGCACCCAAGGACGGAGGGACGGCCATGTTGGTGACCACGGCAGATGTGCTCAACGGGCAGGTCAACAGCAGTGGCTTGCTTCACTCAGTGACTATCAGCAAACCAGCAGTGGCCACAACATTGCTGCAGTGTCGCCCTGTCGACGAGAAGGCTACAAAGCCATCTGCTGGGCCTACCCTGCTGAAGGCACGCAAACCGAACCCTCTTGCCTCCGGGCGCACCTCGACACCTGTGATGAAGAACCACCACCAGCCTCCCATCTCCCAAGGCTTGGCCCTGCCGGTGAGTGCGAGGTTGTGTGCTTGTGCATAGGCTTGTATGTGCAACGTGTGCACATGTGCTCTTTTAAGCATGAGAAAGCATCATGCCATCGTTGTAAAGACTAGTACAATAAACTTTCGCTAGTTAGGTTCAACTCCAGATAATTAAGGGAGTGGGGGCAAACTGGTACGCATCACCTTTTCTAGTGTGTCTGTGGCTGCGCATGGCTGAGTGCGTACGCAGTCTGCGCACCCTGTTTTAGAGGTAATCTGCCATGTGTGCAAAGAGTGGGCTTGCTGATGTGGCGTGGCATCTTGTGCAATGTCTTCCTGCGCTTTTAGTACTAGAGGTTGCGTAACCTTGAGATTCAGAGACGCATTAAAGCAAGAGGCAGACCAAGCATTCGCTCCTTGCTGCTGGCGCTTTTCGTAATAGCATTGTCCCACTCCAGGCAACACTATATCTGCTGTGGGGGTGGAGTGGACATGAAAGCGCGACTGGCTTCGCTGAATTCATACCACCGATGCGAAGATGTCGCCAAACGGCATTGTCGCCAACTCTCAAATTTAACAAAACTTTCTTGCTCATAAAAATTTGCACTTTTCAATTCCCCGATGAGCCGAAAGATCTTGCGATCTCTTCCGTCTAATAAAATTGAAACAAACTAATCAAACTAATAAAATGTCCTTACTATTAAAGGACGTCGTCTCACGAATGTCATGCTGCAAAAATTTTTTAAATCCTTCACTTATAAGTGACGTTATCACACTGATGCCCTGCTTTATCTCTTTTCATTTCCCCTATTATGTGAAAGCAGCACAGCGGAAAAACCAAGAGGGCAAAGCCCCGGCCAAAAGTTTATTGTTGCAGCACTCCGTGGCAGGCACTGTAGACTGTGCTACGCAGCACGCCACTGCTATCTTGGAAGCCACGCGCAGCAGACGCAGCTACATTCAATTTTTCGTTGTAGACCGACAATCCAAAGATGAAATTATTGTTTTTTTTTTTTTTTTTTTTTAAGTGCAGATGTACCGTATTTACTCGCATAATGATCGCACCCCTGAATTTTGTCGTCAAAATTCAATTTTTTTCTTTCCCGTGTAACGATTGCACCCTGAACTTGTCGCAGCGATATGTCGTGTGCCAAGTCTAGCTAATGATGATCGCGCTTACCATCTGTCGAATGCTACGCGAACGACTCTGGAATACATACCAAGCAGTCTGCACGCACCCAACATTCTTAAGCAGATGCCCCATTTCATTCCTTTCAACACTTTCCAGCACTTCCATGAAAAAAACAAAAGCTACAACCAAACTTTCCTCGGCTTTATTATTTGTTGCTTCATAACGGTTTTGGTCAACAACAACAACATAAAAGGGCGCCTTTCGATTCTTCTCGTCTGCACTCGTGGGCACGCAATAAATCACAATGGACAACGATAGTGGCCACGTTTACACTGATACATTAGAAGTGTACCCTATTCATAGGCAGACACTTGTAACGCAGCTAAGATATTCACTCACCCTTAGTGGAACAGTGCCGTATTAGGATAGCAGTGACAACAAGTACCGCAGTATCCGCAGCATGCCCGCCATGTGTTTCTATGTCACTGGCAGTTAAGCCCGCGCATCTCTGTCCCCTCAAAGTGGACATGGTTAGGTTATTCTTACAAACTTGCCGATATTAACAATATTATTCATTACTGATGCGGAAGAAACTGTTTCAACGCGTAATGTACTCACGAGAAGAAAAATAATCGCGTTCGGCTTGCTGTGCTGGCCGCCATTTTTGATTTCGTGTCCCACACTGACAGTGGCAGCTGCCTGCTTGTCATCCCGCAGCAAATGCAGGATGAAAAAAAGAACATGTTTCTTTTCGTGGGAAATTTAACCCGCGTAATGATCGCACTCCTGAACTTGTGTCAATTTTTTTTACAAAGAAAGTGCGATCATTATGCGAGTAAATATGGTATTTGCATTATAGGTCAAATTTCAATACCAAAAAATTTCGATGTAACGAAGCGAACCGTCACTTTCTCAGGCTTCGTTTTATTGAGGTATAACTGCATTTCGATCCTGAAATTGGCCCTCACCACGTAAATTGAACTGGACTGGTCAGCATGAACTGATTGCCCTCTGAATGTGCATTGTAAAGCACAGCCAGAATGCAAAGCATGTCATCTACATATCATTGTTGTGCCCCGCGGTCCTCCAGGAGTGTTATTCTTGCACAGTCTATGCACTACACCAACAGTTTCGGAGATCGTGCTCTGCCACACTCTAACGGGGGCGGAAAAAAATCTGGCCAGAAAAAGTGTTAGGCCTCATTCATAGACGTTAATTTTTTTCTCTCTCTCTGTTCCATCACTGTCAAGAGAGTATAAATTTCGTTGTAATCAAGTTAATAAAGCATTATAATATTTCCAGAGCTTTCATGTCAAGGTACCGCCTTTCGCCAGGGGAGCAATTTCTCGGATCAATTTGTTCCCAAAAACGGGCTAGCAGCAACATAGGTTGCTGCTGTACATCTCCATTGCTGCACCCATGATGGTGCCTCATCCCTTCAAAAGCTAACCAATTGGGAGACTCACATACTCAGTTTAGTGCTCCTCTTCATCCCTGTTGTTTTTGCTGAATTTTAAGTTTGAAGTATATACGAACTCCCCCGACAGTGCACTTTGCCAGAACCACTTGCACTACACTTGCGCTTCACTACACTACAATTGCTTGCAAACAAAACGAAAATAAACTTCTGCAGGAATATTTTGAACTAGCTCACTCCCAAGTGGATAGATGAAACTACTACTTAGTATAGTACTTTTACTACTACTTTGGTTACTTTTCAGAGGCCATATGTTTGCTTGATTAAGCCATGTGATATCACCGCAATTGCCATGAGAGCAGAATGCGGATATGCCCATGTGTTTAGCTTTAGGTGGCCATTAAGGAATTTCATGTGGTCACTATTAATGTGGTGCACTCCTTTCGGATGTTAAGCACCATCTGTAAAAAAAAGTGCACAACATTCATCTCCAATATTACACACAGTGTGTGCTATGATGTCTTTACTCACACGCTCTATACTCCATTTCATACATTGCAGGCAATGCTATGATGGCTAGAGAGACTTCTTTCACTGCCTGCATTCGCAACCAAAAAATAGTGCATCACATAGGAAACAAAGATACAGCTATGCATCATGCAGTTGGATGTATCATTTTCTCCTACTTTCATTTCACAAAGTATGGAGTATTTATTCCATAAAAGGCATTGTAGATCTGAACCTATTTGCCACCGAACAAGCAGAGAAACACGTTTTTGCAGCCAGTGGCCACTGCACATTGCTTGCGCTTATAACCAAAACATTGTATCTTGCATGCTGGAAGCGCAAAGGTATAACAAATAGCATGATTTCACGTAACCTCATGCCCACAAGTTGTACTTATAATATGTGAGGTAGTTATTCTTTAGAAAGCGTCACCAATCAAAAACAACCCACTGCAAAAACATGGAGTGAGACTTAATCAGCACTTGCATAGCTTCCACAAGGTTGCTTGCTAAGTATGAAGCTGAGTATTCGGTCTGTGCTGTCACCTTCAGTTACCTCTTGTTCCATGCATGCCATGTTTTCTTGCGGCAGGAACTGTTGGCAGCACCACAAGTGCCTGTGCCCGCAGCAAGCCAGCTGCCCAATGGTATGCCTACAGTACTCGGGCAGAGCAAGTTGTTCTCTGTGCCCAACCACTCGGTGCAGGGAGTGCTGGACGGCACCACTTATCACCAGGCTCAATTGGTTGCAAAAGGTGAGCTGCTAGCAAGTTGCATTGGCGAAGGGACGAAAAGCTCAATTGCCTGGAATACTATCATGCCCAAAGCCTCTGAGAACTTCTTAACAGCAAACAAGCATGCAGAGGATTACGCTTAAAGAAAGACAAAAATGTATTCAGCTGTGTTAGTCAATTAACCTTCCACAGTACCTTTCTAAAACCCACCTCGGTGGTTCAACGATAGTGGCTTTCTACTGTTGAACGCAGTGTCACGTGTTCAATTTCCGACCGCAGTGGCTAATTCACTTGCAGACGTACCTCTTAACAGAAACTTTTGTAACGGTCAAAGCACCTTGCTCAGCAAGAATTATTTTTAGAAGCCTTTACTTATATAAGCTGTCGCAAATTTATTTTTGTACAGAATTTCTTGTATGCTATTGTACGCAGGTGGGGGTGTGTGAATACCGAATAGTAGATTTTGAATTGAATATCGAACCGAATCAAGAAAGAAAAGCCAAATATTGAATCAAATATAAGAAAATCTATCACAAACGTTAATGTTTACAAATTTTTTGCAAGGAAATGCAGTGCTTCGCATGCATGGGAGTCTAAAGTAACTTGGGGTACAACTCAGTATGCCAGCACTGATTAAAGCTCAGTTCTGCAGGAAGGTGTGGAAAAATTTTTTTTATCAATAGAACATCTGTTGAATAGAGTCATATGTTTTTCCTTTTAAAGCTGAAGAAGTAGTGAAGTAGCGACGAAAAGTGGAAACACTACATGTTAACCGATACGTACGCAGTACGCTGGTACGGTTTATGCAGATACAAAGCACATTATGTTCAATGGCCGCTGAGTCGGGGATTTGACTTCACTATTTTAAAACGAAACTGCTGTTTAAGCCGGTACGGTTTAACAAGGTTTTACTGTATTTTAAAAAGTATATATTCGATGTGATTCGGTAATATTCAAGTGTTTGCACACCCCTGCTTATAAGCCAAGCTTTAATATTTCTGCTTGCTTTATTATGCATTCATAAGAGGGTCACTGCAACTGATATTTGTGCAAGACAGAATTGCATACTTATTCTAATCCGCCTGGTACGTAAGTACTGTTGCCGCGGTGGACCCGTTGGGATGGGGGTATAATGTAGAAGCCAAAATTAATCTGGAGTTCCTCACTATGGTACATCTCATATTCTGTGTGTTGCTTTGGGATAATAATCCACACAATTTGATTTGGTTTGTTTTTATCAAGCACATGTTTTATTTTCTCGATGTAACCCAGCTCTTTGTATTCCTGCATTTTTATGTAAAGTGCCCATAAAAAAAACGTAACTGAAGATCTGTTTTGCTTGGGGCATCATCTCATTTTAAACAAAGTGCTATTCCATACAGCATGCATTTTGTTTTCATGCCTCATTACTGCTGCTCCCCACCCCCCCTTTTTCCCATAACAAGGCATTTTTTGTAAACCATTTGAGCTGCGATAGATGTAAGTTAAGCTGCTTCACATGACCACAGGGGCACGGAATGGCTCGAGGTCACATCCCGGCCGTGCTGTGCTGCCCGACACCGCATCGAGCCTTATGACTGGTTCTACGGCCACGTCACTGCCAGCCTCAATGGCCAAACAGCAGCTCTACCAGCAGGTTCTAGCAGGACAGGTGCAAGCTCAGCTGGTGCCAGCACCCTTAAAGCTTCCCTTGTTGCTCCCAAATGACGAGCGACGTCACAGGCCACAGCAGCCGCATCTCAAGGTGCCTGGTGGATCACTGCCAACGTGAGGATTGCCGACTTCATCATCAGTGCTGTTACTTTCCCGTGTGCCTGTGTAAATAAGTGGACAACATGACTGTCTCGAGATTGTGTGCAATCGGGAGCCAGCAGACAGCTCACAGCACCCACCAGGCTTCCTGCAGTGAATCACAGCAGATGCCTGTAAAGGACCGAAAATTAATATTGCGGTACTTTGCATCGGGTGGGCCTCGGGATCAGTGTCCGCACCACACAGTGATTGACAACCTCCGTTCAGTCGGCACTGTGACCCGGCCCTTTTTCCGCATGGTGTTCCAAAAATGCAGAGAATGAACAGTGTCGTGCAGTGAAAGAAAGCTGCGGGGGGCATAATGCTTCTGCTCGGCAGCAACAGCATGTTGCAGTGTTCACATCTTCGTTTGCCTTGCCATGACCAAATTAGAAAAAAACAATTCTAAATTATGTTTGTTTGGGAAAATTAAATCTGGTTCTGCAGAGTGGTTTTCTAAATGCACTGGAGACCTGGCCATTGTAGCAGGTAGAAACGCTCTGCTTGCTGGCGAGTTTTGTGCATTTTGCTGGCTTTATTGCGACCGCCTTGTGGAACATTGTCTGTTCTTTGCAAATGTTCAAAGCCTTCCCCCCCCTCTCCCTGGGTGCCACCCACATTTCTTCAGTGATGCCTTTCTTGCCCATTTATTTAAGTTGTCTTTGATTTGAAAGAGGTAAATCAAGAGGCGGCACTCTAATGCAAGTACACTGTGCCATGCTGTGAACTTCCGTTCTTTAAACCTTTTGATGTGTTTAACTGCAGGCAGTGGTTGGCAAATAGTAAGGTTTCTTGCTTCACTTCCTTTGCTAAAAATAAATAATTGTTTCCCTCTTTTGTGTAGGTCCTTTATCTTTATTGGCTTTTGTCAAAATGTCCATTCTTAAACCATTGTTTTGTGCATCTAATGCGATTTGTTGCTGTCACAGTATCTCTCAGCAAAAATTGGTGCCTGCAGTTAGGACAATATCAAATTTAAGTGAAAGAATTGAAAAGAAGGATCAATCAACTTACACATTGTTTAAGGATCCTAATTTTGAAATGATTTTGAATTGTGAAGGTCTCCATGCTTGTGCCTTGAATGTAATTTTGGGGTTAATGTACTTTTCGAATGTGTGGCATTTCCACAAAAGTTTGGTTTCTAGAAGAGACTAGCAGCATTCACCAGCATTCTGTCGTACCTGACTTGGAACAAACAAGTATTCTTAGTAAACCTTAGCATGCCTGCTGCTAGGAGTTCTTGTGCTTTACAAATGCAGATCTTGATCTGATTTTATAGCACAGCGACAGCTTGCTCTTCGACAAACTTGGCTTGGATCCATGCATCTATGAGCAGCTCTTGTTAATACTTCTGTTGGAAATCCCTGGAAATGGAGTGGTGAGAGTGAATTGTAGTTACTTTATTCAAGTGCACTTGTAAAGACCTAATATCACCATTTCCTTCATGTCATGGATGAGTACTTTTCTGTATTGTATACAGCAAATAACTTGGGTTCAAGGAGGGAGGGCATTGTCAATGCTTATTAAGTATCCTTTATTTATATGCTGGTGTTTCACTTTTGCAGATTCTTTCATCCTTATTTAATAACAGGACTTTCTTCATCCCTGCCGCTATTGGTGAACCAAGAGGGCACCAGTATAACAGTTTCTCGACTCATGGCTTGGCATTATGCCTGTCACACCACAAATACTGATTTGCCACATCTACAGCTAATGATCAAAGCCCGCTGCTTGGAACCGAAGCGGTGGTATGCACTTAATTCAACTGCGTTGTGTGTACATTTAGAAGGGGGGAGAGCAAGCCTAGCATAACTACACTGTGAGAGACCACTTGTTGATTGTAAATATGTACATAAAAACTTAGCTCAATGGCCCAAGACGTATAATTGGCTAGTCCGTTTTTTGTGCAGGAAATCAACAGCGCTACAAAGTGCTGTGAACAGCCATTTGCTCATTTTGTTTTGTTAGCTTTAGCACTGTTTCCGCTGCACTCCTAACGTTAAAATTTCTTTTCTGCCATACGGACTGCTTGGAGTGCATGTGTAAAAGGTCAGTCATTCATGCTTCTGTTATAGATTATGGTCCCCCCCCCCCTTCTTTGTTTTTTTTTTTTCCTCCGCAACATGAGGAAAAATCATTGGCTCCAAGCACATTTGTGTATTTCTACCTCTTGTAAAGATTACCTTACGGTTTTTGAAGTGTATAGATGTTATACATAGATTGTGTACTATAAATTCTGCCTTACAGACTAATGTGCAGTGCTATTGCATGTCTTGATAGGCAGGTCACTACAGCTTTTTCCCTAGGATTCTCAAAGAAACATTGCTACTGGAAGCATGTGTGTGTTAACAGTTTTTGAACTTCTTCCGAGGTTGTTGGTGAAAGATTGTTGTTGTTTGCGAGGTCACGTCGACATAGGAAGGCTCACGTCCAAGGTTTTTTGTTACCTTGCTTGCTCTGCAGGTGTGAACAACACGCAAAGAAAAAACATAGCTTTACCGTGTTTTGCATAACCTGTTGCAAAGCTGTAAGGTGCTTTCTAGACATCTTTCTTTTCCAGTAAGCGTGAAGGAGCCTATAGATAGGCCTAATAAGTTGTGTTGAGGGCTTTATTGCTCTTAATTTTTCATGTATCTGGCGATGTATGCTTTACATAATTTGTAATTAGCATTGGCAATTGTTACAGTGCATAATGCTAAAATTGGGCAGTACAGAAGCTTTAATGCAACCCCATGAAACACATTTGCAAGGTACTTTCAACGTGACGTTACCTGCTGTCTGTCACATCTATTTTGTGCCGTGTAAAGCTTACATTTTAGACCTGGCCATAATGTCTTTGCATGGTTGCCGATCAAAGTGAATACCCTGAATGGGGAGTGCATTTTGGGTATGGTAACAGCAGGCTTATTGCACCACATGAAATGGGCATGACAGCGTTAGTCGACACTGCATGAAAAATATATTGAAAATATGTTTTGTCTTGGTTTCAGTCGGAAAAAAGAAAAACAAAAAGCAATCAGGCATTGCAATGTTCATGTCGTTCGTGTTACATGTCCATGCTGTTGGCTCTGTTTTATCCTCTCCATTGTGTGGATCAGGAACTGAGAGCTTCTGTCCATGTTCACCAGAAAAGCTTCTCCAATAGGCTTGCATACCCATGACAGAGGTAATCCTTTGTGCAATCCCAATGCAGTTTACCTGGCTTCATCTGCCACTGCACCCTGCTCAAGTCGGGAATTTGAGAAACAATGTGATGAGAGCAAGCAAAAATTAAACAAAAGTTGTCTAACTCAATATGGGGCACGGTCACCTGCAATGTGCACTCATGTCCGAATTGAATTAAACCAGCCAATTGACACAAATTCGGACAAATTGCAAGAAGTTGGCAGAGCTGCACGTCAGCTGCCTAGGGAAATGCACAAGCGAATACCTTGCAATCTTTCTGCCATTGGCAAGTACATCACTTCACACATTATGCATCGTCTTGCCAGTGGAACTTGGTACACAAATGTTTTCGTTTGAGATGTTAACATTCCAAAGTTTTTTCCGATTGCACGAAGAATAAGAGAGAGAAGTTGTTATAGAACGCCAAATGTGTGTTACCTTGTTGAGATCAACAAGGGCCAGCTATCAGATGTCTTTTTGTTTTTCTCTCATTCTGCGTGATTGCTTTCATAGATGTTGGGAGCATGGGTGGCTTGGCTTTGGCTGTCATTGAAGTTGTGAGCTGCTTGTAAAGGTTGAAATTGGGTAAAGGAGTGAGGCTCCTTTCTCTGCGCGTCTTAGTATGCATCTGCTACGGACATGCCAGTGTGCATATTTTGTGCCCATGCTGTGATTGTGTGTGTGTGCCTGGAGAAGTGTTGTTTTCTGTTGTTTTTTACTGTGATACGTGTGCAAAACAAGGGAGAGTGTGTATTAGCAGAAGGCGGACGCATGTCTCTGGTGTGAGAGAAAGGCAAAGCCATTCTGAAATATTTCTGAATGATGCATAATTTTGTACCACAGAGGAGGGACAGCTCTGCTTTTGATACAAAGCTTGTGAGGAAAAAAGAACTGTATTTATTAGGGCTGCTCGACGTTTTTATGCAAGTTTTAAAAAGGAGTGGTGGTACACACACCACCGTGCACACTCTTGACAAAGCAGGTGATGAATTGCCTTTTTTTTTTTTCTTTTCTCTATCTCTCACGCCATCTATGATGATGCAGCGTTTTTCTAGTCATCATATTAAAAGCAGTAGTCTCTGGAAGTTTGTGTCTAGGTTCTGCAAGGGTGTTACCTTCCCAAATGAACTAAGATTGTTTTTGCTACTTGCTGCTTCCGAAGAAAGCGGCATCATAGTGGGTCTGTGAGAGCAAGTTCATGATGTGTGTGCATGTGTGTGTTGTACATGTGTAAAAAATCGTCTCGTTGCATTTAGAGCAAGACATGCTGCAGCTGTCAGCCTTCCCTGGCTGTTTCGAAAAAAGAAAAAGAATCCTCTCATCAATTAATATCCCAGTGTACTTTTGTCATTTATTTCAAACAACGAACATCGATCAACAACTTCTCTGTCATGTCTAAAAAGAGGTTCTGGGTACTTCATTTGCTGTTCCTGCCATGAGCATTGTTTAAAGTTTCGTGTGTAACATACAACACTTTGGTAACACTGACACACAAGGCCTTTTGTATATGCTGTACATATAAATAAAAAGCTATTTATCTATATATGCCCTACAAGTGATGTCTGCTGTTAACGCTGTTTGTGGATTTCTCACTATGATCTTGTTTGGATCAGTGCACCCAAGTTGCAGAGGAGCATGCTGACCATGAAGCAAAATGCAGCAAAACTTGCCTAACCATTCAGAATTTGATGCTAGTATTTACAGGGACACTAAAAGAAACACTGATTCAATTTAGACTATTCTTTCAAAGCTATATCATTGTTTTCCCGATGGAGGCTTATTATTTGAAGAAAAAAAAATTTGGAAGTGGTGTATAGGTAGCTTGTTGTAGTAATTTTTTTTTTCACGCCAAAGCCCAAGTGCCACTCTATCAATGCCAACATCACAGATTTCAAAGTATGGTTTGTATTCAGGCCATTGTGGCTCAGTAAACGTTGTTGAAACTTGGGTTAAGTTCAGCCTTTGGCTTTTTGAGAATACACCGTATACGCAATATTTACTGATTAAAAATTTACCAGGCACAAGTAGACGGTGTCAAAATTGATGACGTGATGGCAAGCTTGAACAGAGCAGAAAATTCAACGTTCACCTCTCTTTCATTCTTGCACATTTTTGGGCTTGCTGAGCAGCTTGTCATGGTCATAGTGGCATTTTTGATATTATGGAAGAGCGATTTACTAGTACGGCTCAAATAGACTTTTTCTTTGGTGTCCCAGGCTCTGAGACTGAGACACCTTTTCTTGAAACTGAGCAGCCTGCTGGAAGAAGAGTGATGCCTTTGAAAAAATGTGCTGCAATAAATATGTGCCGTGAGAGAGAGATACATCAAGTGCAATGTTAGTTTCCCATTCCCCCTCAATTTATCGGCTCCTCTCTGTTGGAGCAGCATCAATAGCAATACATTGCTAATTTCTCCTTCCACGGTGGACTGACAGTAAAACTAAGGCTGGTGTACGACAAAGTCAACTGAAGGTAACAAAGGAGCAACGACAAGGTGCACTAATGACTTCCGGTTCCCTGTCTTTCTAGGAAATTTTGAAGGGTGTGTGTAAGTGTGTGCAGTGGCTGGCATCTATGGGCAGCCACACTTTGTACAACATCATTCATCGCTGGCATTGCCCAATGCTGGAAAAGGGAGGATTTAAAAAGCCACAAGACAGAATAGGTTTAATTCCTGCTGCATGCAGTGGAATAATATTTTAACTTGCATGCTTGCAGTAACATCATGTACAGTTCACAAGGGTGACGGTATAGGCGAGTTGGCATTCCGTGAGATTTTCTTAAAGTGAAGAAAACTTGAATGAAGGAAACTAAAGAGAAACAGGAGACAGAGGTTCAAAACTTCCAGCTGTTTGTCATGATACCTGTGAAAGCTTTTATACTCTGCGAAAAAACGACAAAGACGTGCTCATTCCACACATGCTGGTAGACCAGCTGCCGTCTACAGCATCATCATGTAAGGAATTGACGTTTCTTGGTCTGCCAGCGCATATAGAACGACCTGTGTCTGATTGTTGTTTTTTCATGGAGTGCAAAAGCTCTCAAGTGTCGCAAAATAAAGAGCTGGAAGTTCAGTGCCCCCCTGTCTTTTGTTTTCTTCACACATTCTTGTTGTGCGAATTCAAGAAAATGTCATTGTCACTAGACCGGGAATGTCTTTCCATGTTCGTAAGCTGTTGCATTTGTCAATAATTTGTTTTAGTGTACGGCTGTTGTGGGTGTAAAAAGCTTTAAAAAACTTGTATATAAAGATGAAACTTGGCACTTTTCCCCCCAAGTATGGCAGCAATGAACTCTTCTCATGTGAACCATTCAGAAGTGCCATGGCAATAATGCACCAGGTATTTTATTAAGGACTAATAAACTATTTCTACAGGAAAGTATAAGGCTGTAGAGGTGAAGTTTTTTTAAGCAACATGTTATTCGTGCTTGTAGTCATCAAAAGTTACAATAATCGCAGACAAATTTGCATTGATTTGCAAATGCAGAACTGGAACTGGCCACAACTCAAGTCTCGTCATAGTCGTCAGCAAAATCTATACTGGTCCATATTTTTCTGTCCTGCAGTACGTTAGGAAGGCTTTCTCATAAAATGAATAAAAATATAAATAGTAAAGATGGAGGATGGCTTTTAAACAGTAAATGGAGCACTTCACTGAATGCTCGCAACATATCAAAGCTATTACTAACCTTGGCATACCCAAGTAGAATAGCCGTGGACTGACTAGCTACATTCTGAATTTTTAATGTATCCTCCAAGTACAAGTTGGTTCTATATAATTATGTAGTTGGCCTGTGATAATCACAATTTCTTTTGCTTAATGACATGAATGAGCTCTTTCTCTCTGCTTTAGCATTTTTTTTTAATAACTTCGTTGCAATACCCGGCAAAAGCACCCTTTACAGTTAGCGCAGTTCTTTAAACTCATCATTTGTGTTGTGGAGTCACCTGGAAGAAAAGTTTTATCACCAACTGAAGCTCTGGTTCGTAACCATTGGACTGAAATCAGGTAAATAGTCCTTTCTTTCAGGAAAACAATAGTGCATGCTCAAGAATGAAACACCTTGTAAAGTTTATATTCATTGAAAGCTTAGCTTAGAAGTGCAGTTCTGCACAGGCAACAAGTACAATTCTTTTTTTCATTTAAAGAACATTAGTTTAAAAGAAAAAAGCTATATCCCTTTATACAGACTTCTCTTCTAAAGTATGAAAGCATATATTACCTTTACTTTTATGTAGTGAAATGCATAAAATATGTGGGTCAAGCAGAACACTCGGTCAAGGCATGCATTACACTCTGGACATTCTCGTAGTGCGGGGGCTGAAATGAAAAAAAAGCCAAGAAAATCTTGCAAGTACTGCAATAAGTAAAAGAAATGATGCTTCTTGACAAGGGTGTGAGGCTGGTTAGGCCACTGTTGTATAAATACTTTGAAAATTAGCCTTGCCGTTCTATCAAATGTCAGAGACACTGAAACATTGCTGATAAAGACAACCCATTGTGTAGAGGCAAAGCTAGTTGCATCACTTTGTTAACGATAGCAAAGCCTCATTAGGTGGCCTAGATAGGGACTATGAGCAGATAGAAATTTCTCCGCCCCTACCCCAAGATTTTGAAACATTGCGATTACTGTTAAAGATAGGGTGTCAAAACATTTTCAGCCTAAGCACTGCCTGCTTTTCACAAATTTTAGCCTGCTTTTGCACAAATAGTAGATGCTGAAGGCATAGCTGTGGATGTTAAGAGGAAGCTTTAGCTCAGGTGCTCTTATCTAAATACATGTAAAAGGAGAATTCGTTTTTCTAGACGACCACTACACCAAATTTGGCAAGGTTTATTGCATTTAAAAGAAAAACTTAAAATCTAGTGACCGTTGGTTTTGAATTTTTTAATTATATTGTCAACCTTTTATTAAAAATTAGCAAAAATCAAAAATTTTCAATGAAACTAAAGTTTTCAACTCTAACTCAGCAAGGAAAAATACCACAATTCTGTGAATTGCATCTGATAGTACATCTAAAGCGGACATAGAAATCTAAAAAATTTACATAATATGGAAATACAGCTTTTGCAGTACCCTTGTGCACAATGTAACAAATTCACCTAAAATATAAAGCGACATATCGAATAAGTCCGCTTTGAATGATCTAATGGATGCTGTTTACAGAACCGCAATATCTGTTCTTGATGCAGTGCTATATTGATTTATAAACTTCATGCGTATATATTTTTCTAACTTGCATATTCTTTAAAATTCTTTTAACAAAATTCAGGCCCTAAATCGAAATTCTACTTCCAACAGTAACTAGAACTTAACTTTCTCAAATGCAACAAATTTTATTAAAATCGGTCCAGGGGCTACCTCAGAAGAGCGTTTTTGTGTTTACATGTATTTGAATAGGCGACTTTGGAGTTGGGCCCAAGCTAAAGCTTCCTCTTAATGGTGATTTGTGTTTGCTAAAAGTCTGCTTACCATGGTGAGATGAGCCTCACGGTGAATCTCTCAGATGCCAAAACTGTCAGGAGGAGAATGCTCTATAATAAACACGTTTCAACAACAATATACTTTAACTGATTTAGCAAAACAATTTCATACTTTTGCTTTGATTTTGAAGAAACTAACGAAGTAACACCTTGAATATGCACAGCACACTGCTAAAGGTGAAGCACCAATATTAAGGCAAAAGCCTTAAGTGGCTTGTTGCAATGCCTCATACCTAAAAAATGCGGCGTCTAATCAAGTGGTACAAAAAATATCATTAGTAATGGCTCATACCCCCGTAAGCAAGCAAGCATGCAAAGTCTCGTACCCTCATAAGCAAAAAATGCAATGGCTCATAACCCCTTAAGGTAGAGGCTACAAGCACTCAGCAAAGTGAAGCGAACAGTATATACATTCATTGAAATCACCCATACAACACACAGAACAGCATACATTTTAATAAAGAACAAGCTCAAAACAAGCATCCAAACCATCAATAAAGCATTGCATACCCCCCTCAGATGTATGCTATGGCCAAGGATGCTCGCCAAGCGAGAAACGAGGTGTGACGTGCGAAGTGGCCGGAGCAAGGCGTTTGACCACGAGTGCTGCTTTCCCCTGCTGAGAGGATGCAGTGTAAAGTCGAAGAGAAACGTCATTGGTGCGAGTCTCACCACGCTATACGCGCGCGTGACGCCGCAACTAAGAATAAAAAACGAGCCGTAGAAGCCGAACTGCAAAAGTAGTAACGCGACGATGCAAGATGGAAACGTAGAGGAGGCCGAAGCTTGCAGGCAATGGCTTGCGTTTACTTCAGGGCTTGTTATGTCTTGCAAGAATTATGACCCCTCTGATGATGTAACTTAATGCATTACCAAGTGGCCAGCAGGCTTTTGCCTTCACGTGTTACAGGAGTGAAACATGCTGCCAAACTTTTGTTTTTGTTTACACATCCTGCAACCTTCTAAAGCAGCTTGAGTCATGCTTCTGATGCAGGATGCGTAAAGCCTCTTCAGAGCAAAAAAAAAAAAGATTGTGAGGTGCACTAACCAATTACTTGATGCTTTGTCACCAGCAGTGTACGAATGTGAGTATAGTTTGTGAACAAATCTCTACATTCATTTTATCAGCTTGGAAGTGGTGTATAGGTAGCTTTTTGTATATTATACATTGTTAAACTATGCCTTGTTGCACACGTGGCCATTGATGGGAGAACATAGCAAACATTCTGATAAGCTGTCCCAAGTTTGAACAGCAAAGGTGCGCTCCGAGGACAACAATATATTATAATCCCTGAAGATTGTCCTTTCAGCACAGAAAAGTTGCTTGGGTCATGGGGTAACGTGTCATTACATCAATCAGCTGTGAAAGCTTTATTAACTTCCTTAACTGAAAGTATCTGTATTAATATTTGGAATGTTATGTGTTTTTGTATTATTTGATTTACTTGATTGATTGACTATGCAGTTCTTTTTATATAGACTGTTTGCGCAAAGTTTGTAAAATGTACTTTATTGCTGGAACATACTTACATATAATTTCATGCGATCATCAGATCATTGGACAATTGTTTATAGAGAAGCTGGTTACACAATAGTTGCCAGCATTTCTAATTTAGTCCAATTAAATCCCTCTCTCACATTTCCAGCACATTTCCCTTGATGCTTAAACCATTTTAAGCTTATTCTTCAGCAGTATGTGTTTGTGTTGCAAAATGCTATCGAATACCTACGTATGCCCGAGAACCTGTGAACATTTGTAAAGCCCCAAGGAAACAACACCGCAAGGGGGGAATAGCATGCATTGCTTTCAAGATTTCCCTGAGCGCACACATTTTGTGGGATGTATCACACAAGCAGCATCGAACTTACAACAGCACAAACTGACTAGCAACATACTGTTATCTGATCGCAGTGATTTTTTTCCAGCGGCTTCAGTGTTGGCGATTTCGCCTGCTTCAGGAACTTGTCTGAACAAGACTGCTCCAACAACGTACCCCTCTTGTGTACTTTCACAACATTAAGACTTCCAACGGTACGATCAGAAACCAATGAGCAAAACGTTTTGCAAACAGAATTTATTTTTTTTCGTAAATCTTGACACAAAAATTATGAAATGAGCCCAAATTTGTTAACTTTATGGAAAATTCGGGAGTGTCGGCAGGTAGGCCTATGCAGCACTTCTTCTAAGGACGCTCGCAAAGAGACACGTTGTTCATACCTTCACACTTACGCTGCCTTGCGAGAGGCTTTTATTGAAAGAGAGAGAGAGTGGGTGGAAGGAACTATGTACACAGGCAACATAGCAGTGCCAGTGGCACCCCCGTTGTGCAGACGGCTTTCCCTTCAGCACGATGATGGCCGCCGCCTCTCGGCATCAGCTTGATGTCAGCTGTTCATTCAGCGGCTCAGAACGGCAGGAAGGCGTGGCAATGCATTTGTGCTTTGTTGCCTCCATGGCCTTGGACGAGGGGAACAGTGGTCGTCTCTCGATGTTCACTCAGCGCTTCCTGTGAGACAATGCGGAGAAAGAAAAAAATGGCTCTAGCTTGAAAAAGCAAAATTACATAAGCATTATAACTACTGGGTTCCAAAAATATGGGATTGAACCAGAAAACAAAAGTAAAATATACGTAGAGAAAAACACGAGTACTACCTGCCACCGAAAGGCGCAACAGGTGTAGGCATGCTACAATGAAATATTCTGCTACTTTTTGCATACCGAACAATTAAATATTAATAAACTGTGGAGGTAACGTCCCGACTCTGCACAGTGGTATATGAGAAATGGCATGGCAAAGATCTCTAGATAAATTTTGAGCATCTGAGGTTCTTCGGCATGCACTCAAAGCACCGTACACGATCGTTTCTGCATTCTGCCTGCATCAAGATGCAACCGCTGTGGCCGCGAATCGGACCTGTGACTTCATGCTCAGCAACAGGCCACCACAGCCAGAGCCACTGCGGCAAGTTTTCATAACATTGAGACTCGGCGAGTTAAAATAAACTAGTATGAGCAAGCTTGTCTTTTCATAGCAGTTATTATACAGTAAACCCTCGTTAACTTGAACTCTAATATCTTGAAATATTGTTTAAGTAAATTTTTTTTTTTTTTTTTGCCCGTGCTTTAAGCCCATGTGTCTTGCACTTCTTATCTGGAAAAGTTTTTGCACCGTTCTCTGGATATCTCGAAATGTCGACTTTGAAAATACCAGGAAAAAGGCAACGGGAGTATCGGCAGTGTCGCTTCTACTCACTTTTCACCCAGTGGCAGCTCGCTAGCTGAGCCAGGCACCAGGCTCCGTGCTTATCTTTCTTCCTTCTTTCTATCTTATCACCACTCGCATGCACTTGCTCAGCTGCTCACTGCCACTTTGTCACGGCCTCATGTAGCAGCGATTAGCTGGGAGTCAAAGTTTTTTGTCTCCTCTCGCTGACGCATCAATGTATCTCCGCGCATTAATCGTGACCTCGAGCAAGATGACTGGCACTTTTGAGCAGCCGCGATCAGCCCACCCCCTGCGCCCCAAGAAAAAAGCCAGCATGCGAGCCCACAGCATTTCAGCTAGAGCACGGCTTGATAAGTAGTACGCCCGCTTCATGCTCGCGCAACCGTAAGGTATAAATGCCTCGTCACTCATTGGTGTTTGCTAAAGACGTCACAATTGCACTCCTCCGTGGTTCTCGAAGTTAAATTGTGTGGAACTCATTATGATGCAGAAAGTAGCAGTTTCAGCTTTTTGGATGTCTGAAAACGGTTATGCTTGAATGACTGGCTTCAAACATGTCATCAGGATCAATCGTCTTGACTCTGTGCCTAGCATGCTGCCTTGGCACGGTGCCAGTAACACCCTCGCACACAGAGGCTGACATCTCCAGTGTCGGTGCCGAGAAAGAGATTGAAAATACTGCTAGCGGTATTTTGGAAAGGCTCCATGTGGTCTATGCGCAGCCAGAGGGCTTCATTTTTGTGATTTCGCTTATTTTGAATCTTCACTTATCTCGAATGTTTCTCTGGTTTTTACAGCTTTCAAGTTAATAGGGGTCTACTGTACATTTCAAAGCAACCAATCAAAAACATCTACACAGCTACAAAATTCTGAGCAATACATTGCATTTGGCAGTTCCTCCAATCGCGAATTAGTAGGTTAAACAATACCACGCTACCTTCTGCCATCACAGACTCCATTTCATACAAAACAAGCAACACTACAAAGATTACAGAGATTTCTCTCACTGTTTGGCAACAAGAAAATAGTACGTCATATATTAAAGAAAGATACAGGTATGTCTCGGGTAATTCGCTGTGACGTTATGTCTCATACTCTTACGTCGCAAAATATGACATTATTATTACACGGTAGGTATCCCACGCATTAACTTATTCACTACCGAAAGAGTGGAGTGGCACATTACTATAACCTGCAGCTTCAGCACACCCCCTGCACTTGTGACCAAAACACAGTACATCGCCTACCAGAAGCACAAACATGCACAATCTATGTTATTTGGCATAACCGTGAGGCCACAAGTTGTAGTTGCAATGTATGGGGGTAGCTGTTCACTAGAAAGTGTCGCAGATCAAACACAACTGCATTGGGATACACACGAAGTGAGAGATATATGACTGAACTACTTGCGTATCTTTCGCAGCGTTGTCTGCTAAGTAGGAAACGTACCAGTTAGTAGCAATGCATTAGTCAAAAAGTGCATGCGGGCTACACACATCAAAAATGCAAAATATTGTTTCTCCCCCAGTTAAAAAACTGTGGGCCTTTCAAGGACCACAAATAGTTGCAATGAACAAAAGTTGATCAAAACAAAATGTGCCTTACGTCTATCAGAAGCATGTGGAGACCTGCAATCGAATATGTCCAAAGTGCTACATATGTAGCAAGTAGCCGTTTCTAAATGCGTTACGACATTGTTTCTTGAAATTTTTTATTCAAAAGAAGGAAGTGATTGCAGTAACAAACCAATTTTAAATACATAAACACATAATATGGAAACACTGATTCAATGCCTAAAGGCAATATAAGCAGTGGTGCAACATAGACCAACACAGTATATTGAAGCAAGAGGTTTTTTTTAAAATATGTCTTGCTCTAATGCCTCCCGATTAATTGGCATCATAGTGAAAAACACAAGTCATGCTCAGGCTCAGAAGTTTCAGTATTCTCAATTCCAGTGTCATAAAAATAAAGCATATTCTTATTTTAGTATGTATGGTACATCTTCTATTAAGGCCAAAAATTGAGGAAATCTGCCACCATTTTTATAGCAGTCTATGCAGTTCATGTCTCAATTTTATGCTCGAGCTACGAGAAAAATGTTTAATGACTTCAAAAAGCTTCTGTGGGCGTCACTTGATTACCCGAGCATTTGTCTACCAACGTAGTACTTCACATCCATTTTTCATAACGGTGAACTTTAATGAGTATTCTAACAGAAAATTTTGGTCTTGTTTCTATTTTTTATTGGATAGCCATCAACCCAGTATTTCCACTATGGAGCTTCAATTCCTCGAGAATGCAACACATAACTGACTACATTACCTTTGAGGGTGACCAGTTTGAAACGCATGATAAGCGCAGCGAAGCTTCAGCCGTCAAAGAGCAGACTATTCCCGTCACCGAAACCTGATGTGATGCTAGATGTATACATTATGACAATTCTGCCAAAAGCCGAGACCATTGAGCACTCATCAGGGCAACAAGGGTGAGCAGGTTCCCCTGCTTTTCCAAGAAAAATAATTAACTGCAATGCCAATTTGGCAGCTTTCGGCAACAAGGTAATTGTATGGCGTTCAACCACCACACGAGGCTGACAGACACGCTTTCAGTAATGTGAATAGCCTCCATTTTTTTTCACGTCCTAAACCGTAATGCACTTGGCGTGCGTTTAGAACGGGGTGCACGAAAGGCACTGTAATATTTGCGGTGCTCTTGAGGAACAGAGGCTTCATATCGCAATTGTGGAGTTGGCAGCTACCTACCTAACGAAATAAAAAAGTCAAACACAAAATTTTTTGTCAGAACTCTTCTAAAACACATTTCTCTTGCACAAGGTGCCAACCTGCAAACCTCAACTCTTCTGGTATGGTGAAGGCCCTATAGTAGTTTGAAAACGGTCAGAGATTAGTAAACTTTTAGAGTGCATACTTATTTCCAAAGATGAGGTCCGCGTCAGGAGCTCCCTTAGGGTGTTGATATTTGTGCCTCCGGTCGCGGTTCAGGTTTAACACCACAGGTCTCTGCTGCGCTGCAAGCATTTCTTAACAAAAGAAAAACACAACAAAAATGAAATTAACCTTACTTGCATCAGCTGCACAATATTTTTGCAGGAACATCTCAAGCAATGAAGTAAAAATTCACTTTTGTTGTTTCCAAGGCATTGTATTGTGAAAAACAGTGATGTACATAAAATTGATGCAGAAAATTATACTGCGGTAGAAACCATCTCATGATCACTATCGACGGTAATGTGTTTACCACATCTCATTTCTAATTCTGAATTTTTAACAATCATATTGCTAAAGCTTTGTATTAAAATGTTTGTTGCTTGTGCAATGGAGCCTGGTTAGAGCACAGTTCTTGCCATTTGTGCAGGTTAGACTGTTTGGCAAGGTGAGATTCTTGATACAGTCAACTCTTGTTGACTTGACTTTTCACTTTATTTGAGCACACTGGAAAGTTCTGGAAAGAAACCATACATTGCTTGGAAGTTAAGCTTGTTTAGCTAAAATGTGAAAGCATGCCACTTCAGCTAAAGGCCAACAGCAACAAAATTTTTGACTGTGTAAGAAGAGCAGTTTCAGATAATTTAGACAAATTGCAGTCTCTGTGAAAGCTTTTATGCTTGCAATACAAGTGGATGCATCACAAAATGGAAGCAAAAATCAATGTTTTTCTTACTAAACTATAAAAAAAATGACGCCATTACCACTCGCCAGAAGTGACGTACAATTTAGACTGTAGAGAACTAGCGCCTGTGTCATCTGCTTCCCTTGCTTGTACCGTTCCCGTGTATCAGGCCCTTCGCGTGTGCCTCTGTGTGTGCATTTTTTTAACCCTTTCCCTCTGTCCTCTTTCTAACCCTTATCTCCCAACCCCAGTGTAGGGTAGCAAACCAGAGACTAATAGCTGATTAACCTCCCTGCCTTTCCTCTTCATCTCTCTCTCTCTCTCTCTCTCTCTCTCTCTCTCTCTCTCTCTCTCTCTCTCTCTCTCTCTCGTGTATCAGCGAACAGGTCCCGCACGTCTGCTAGACATGCAGATCGATAGTATACTGCTAGCTGCTTCGTGCGCTTGGGCCCACAACATTGCATGCCCGCAATGTTCTTTTAATGTAAAGCATTCTTCTCCGAGTCAAGCCGGTTTTGTGTATCTGACTGTCTATGTTCAAAGATCAGAGCCTTGATGCATTCCGTCTCCGCTCAGAGACGAGGAGCGCATTGAGGCGACCAAGCTAAGGGACCTTAGCCACCTTAGACGGGCAGGCAGCTACCACCACCTGTAGTAAAGAATAGAAAGCAACAGAGGCTCGGCGCTAAGTGCGCATTTTAAGTTTCGCTTGTTTCACCCTCACATCACATCACATTCCAGCTTTGCCAAGATTACTCTAATACTAGTATATATTCTATGGATCTAGCCTGCATCCCTCGCACACGCGGTGGTCACAAAAAGCTTGAAAACATGAAATTTAGCAGATGGCACTACTGCTTCCTTAGTTGTGAAGCTGTTTTATTTTTATCTTTTAGTGGCCTATGCTCCTTCCGCCCAGAAACCATTCGTTCCTTTTTGTTTCATGTCGCATCATGCTGAGCAGCATTTAAAAATGGCGGTGCTCTGTGCCACGTGCTGGTTGATTCGCAGTTTAAAAGCAAGAAGCGAAAGGACACTACAGGCAATAAAAAAAGTTGTGAATTAATTAATTTTGCTGCTCTTTGTTGATTCAACCTTTAGGATAATTTGAACAAATCTTGCAATTCTGCAAGGGTCAAATTAACATGAGTCAACTGTAGTCTGTGACTAACAAAGTAGTGAGCAGGCCACATAGTATGCAGTAAAATTAGCCATTAACATCTGCTGGCTTTAAATGCAAAGAACAATTATTGCACAAGCTGCTGTTCTTGAAACATTATCAATGTTCCAATGGAACACTTGAAACAGAGCTCACAGCCCAGTAATACAGGCCTGCACAGCATGTTTTTATTTTTCCTCCTTACCTTGGTAATCTTCTTCCTCTTGCCTTTCATTGATGTTCAATGTGAGCATCTTCACTTGTTCCTTCTCTGCTCTCTCAGCCTGTAAGAGCCGGAAAATGCATAAATCACTTCAGTAATAGTACAAGACGGGAAAAGATGCAGTGTTTAGGCACACAATTAGTGGAGCTAGTTTGTGGCTAACCACTTAAATTTATGCGAAGCACTTAATAATAATAAAAAAAGATAAACATATCAAACTCAAAGAACTAGTTAAAGTAACAACAGCGCACTAGACACTGCAACAGCAAGTGCAAGCTTTATAACCATTAACAATAACTAATGATTGATCATGATGAACCTGCTTGGCAGGGACACTCACCTCCTCCCTGTCCTTCAGGTTTTGTGCAAGTTCTGAAGACACTGGAACCTCCAAGCTCTTGAACTGCGCACAAACGGGAAATATGACACATGGCCTTAATATAAGCTTTTTTTTCATTTCCACAAGCAACAAAATACCTGTCAACTCCATTGCAATATTATTTGCTTTCATTTTTAACGACAAGTAAAAGCCCTTGTTAATAAGTGCAGTCACAAAGTTAATTCGTACAAATCATTCCAATGTTCTTTGCTTGCTAAGGCAGGATAATATCCATAAAAGCAGCATACCTGAAAGTCCTTTGCATTCTACTGTCAGGCAGGTCTAGCATAAACTTTTTACAGGCAACTTTTGGTAAGCCATACAGCAACCAAAGCATGTGATCAGGATAAAACAGTAAATATTTGCAAACAAAGCATTTTCTCACAACTCTGGAAACCTTGTAAGAAACATTAAGCAAGAAGTTATTACCAAGCACTGTCTCCAACAAGACAACCATTCGGCATTTTCAATGTTTTTATAGACAATGGCGGGAGAACTGGCCAAAAGACAAAAGTGCAGCTAACGGTAACAGCATCAGCCAGCTAAGTAAGAAACAAAATGTTTTGTCTCAGACCTGGGGCTTGTTTCCTTTGCGGGTCATCAGAATAAAGTTCATGGTGTTCTTGTCTTCCTCGCCTTTCTTTTCCAGAAGGTTGCTATCTGCAACGACAAGAAGACAAGAAGCTCAACATTGCTAGTACTAAGCAGCACCTTGAAAGTAGACCAGCTGTCCCAGTTAACACAGACCACCTTTTAAAAAAAGAAAGCAAAGCTTTCTTTGCAGATGACAACAACCGTATGTTGCTAGTAACTTCCTGCAGAAGCCTCCAGTATTTTCTGTTCTTACTATAGATCAATTAGTATTGATTATTGATCAAACTTCTTAATTAGTGAATTAGCCCGCAAAGCCATTACAATGTCACTGGCTTGTGCACCCCATCGACTTTCCTTTAAGCATGAAAAAAGAAAAAGAACTATGCAATCAGTAATGTGTTGCAAACAACTGAAAAGCTTCATTTTCAAGTGACTCTACAAACCTTGCAGTGACATACTAACTGTAAACTTAGTAATGAGAATTTCCTCGATTAATCAGAACTAATTATTCTATTAATGAAAGCACAAAAAATGTTGTAAGCTTTTCTAGAAGGTCGCTTACACATACAATTGGGTTTACTCGCACAGAAGCTCCTGCTTCTTCTTTTTTTTTAACCTGCTCCATGTTAGCAGGGACACCCCATAGATGCAATAGAATGCGATGAACAGCATAAGGTAACAAGAAATAAACCGCACATTGCACCCACACCATAAGGACCAAAAGACTGTGTGATCCTTTTCGGGCACAAATTATTTCTGTGTGCTGAAATATACATCAATACATATATATTTCATCGCATTTCTAGCCTCATTAAAAACAGAAAGCACAAAAATAGGCAGATTATTTTTCTTGTATGCACTCCAAAGATTAATTTTGGCTAAGATTGTCCGTTTTGCTGAAAGCGTATATGTAATACTTGAAAACGCACAGCCAGTTGAAAATTTCACCTGATGTAAATTATCACTGTCAAAAACAACAAAGCGAAAACAACTCTCCACATGGTCACGTGTTGGTGCTACTGAAAAACACACGGACCACCTATCTTACAGCACTTTTTTTGAGTATGCTAGGTACATAATAAACAATTTCAAAGAATAGATATAATAAACTGTCTAATGATGTGCACAAAGGATTAAATATTATGTTTGCTTGTTCTTGTGATTATCAGGTGTTCTGCGTTAGGTGCCATGCTATAATGGGGGCTGTGCGCCCTTATAGTATACTATACCAACTAGCCCTATAGTATACTATATAGTATAGTACATATATAGTATATAGTATAGTATAGTATAGTATAGCATAGTATAGTATAGCATAGTATATAGTAAATAGTATAGTAACTATAGTATACTACCAACTAGCCCTAGTTGCAGTCCTTTTCCAACATTTTCGACGAGATCAGGGCAACTGGAACCACTTACATGTTTTTTTCTGTTGGCCAGTGCCCTTTAGGCTCATGGGGATCACAATATCTGCTTGTGGTTTCACTGAGTCTTGGCTGCGATGCTGAAACATAGGTACATTTTGCTCAGAACTCTCAGAGAGGTCTGTTTCTGTGAAGTGAAAAGTGGGCGTGCAAGCAGAGGCTAGATATTAACGCCTGAATAATTAGTACTAATACAACCACCTGTGCACATTTACAATTCATGAAACACACAGAATAGTTATGCATGGATAATCTGCCTTTACACGAAGCCCACGTCTCCAATTTGTAATATCTGAAAAGGGGCGGAGAAAGAAATATCTGCATGCTTATCAATCCGTGCGAATGACCACGCACGACAATGATCACATCTCCATAAAAGCGACCGGGCACAATTGTTGGCGTGAAACAAAGCTGCAGAAGCAATCCTGTTTTGCACGTTCAGTCATCAATGCTTTCAGCACGGCTCACTACTGAAGTGCATCGCTGCAACGCAGTAAAGCAAAGCATTGTCATGAATGGCATGCCGCAAAGATACGGCATGTCCTTGCGGTAGCAAACCACAAATGAAGACTTCCTGATGCTCTTTGTCACAAAGAAAACTTGAGGTTTAAACTTTTCCACACTGTGGAAATGACAAAATATTTATAATATTTAACAGAGATTTCCAGAAGCCTGGTAGAGAAAGGGTTTAATAAGCTGGAAGTGCCTTGACAGTGTTTCAGAAAGTCACGAAACTAAACAAGTCATTATAGAGTCAAACCTCAACATAAGGGGCATGCATATAACGAATTATCAGCTATGATGAAGTAAATCTGAAATCTTCCTTGTTAATATCAACCTGCAATAAATAAAGACTTAATAACAAATGTTGAATATAAATGTCATACATGGCTTCATTGTAATGAGGCTCAACTGTATCGAACAGTTAGTAGGCCAGGTGAAAACTAAACCATAGCATTGTGCGAATGACTGACCTACTCTGAACAATGGACTACCGAAGGTTCAACAAAAAGGACTTCGTCTTTTGCAAGCTCCTTGCCATGCAATATGATTCTGCAGGTAACACACACATGCCAGAAATTAACAAGAAGCCATTTTCTAATCGAGAAGGCAGAGTGCAGCGACCGCATCATCTGACAGCCTCGGCAGCATGCAAACCGGGTATAAGTGCTCGCAAGATTCTGGGACATGCACACAGTTCCAAAAGGGAGGCATGAGACTCACAAGTATGCTTTCCGACATCATCTTGTCAAACGCTGCCATGAAGTCGTCGTCCTCAGGACACGGGGCACGTCGGGGCCTTTGGTTGACCAATGTCACGTCTTGCTGAGAGCTGCCTGGCTCCTCCTCCAAATTGCCGGCTTCGTCCTCCGTGCTTGACCCAACCTCATCCTGTACAGCAAAAATCGCATCAGCGAGTGGCCTTTTTTTCTGAGTGAGGGTGGGGAGGGGCATCGGTTACCCCCTCCCCACCTCCCAACCACAACTATCTTTCAGGAACTAAAAAAGTTAAGGGGTTTTACGTGCCAAAACCACGATTTGATTATGAGGCAAGCCATAGTGGAATAATGATGGAGTCTAGTGTTGCTAGTTGTGAAACGTGGCATTCGCTCGCTAGCTGGTTGAGACTACACTAGGGCAGCAAACCAACCTGTCAGCGTGAAGAGCAACGCTGCAGTTGACGAAATAACGCCATGTATGGTTTCCCTACTGCCATGAACTTCTAAATGGATTGGATTAGGTTGGATTTTTTTTTTTTGCCAATGTTGTCAGCCCGAGTGCTGGACACAAATAGAAACTGGATGCAACAGCAACTTCCAGGAGATTTTGCTGACAGGCATACAACTGGAAGAAATGGTCAAAATCTGGGAGCCTCCCTGATAATCCGGGAAACTTGGCAGGTATGCGGTTTCGATCGTGATTCGGATTTCTCTATCGCGATTGGTTCCCTTCCTCAGCCTGCGCAAAGGAGCAAATGGAATTTTTATCCTGATCAGGCTCAATTGTGATCAAAAGTGCCTCGTGTGATACAGGTATAAGATGTCCACTGCCAGGATCCGTTGCCATCCGTCTTACAAACAACTAAATTAAAGTCTTACATGATAAAACTCACAGATTCTAAGGCACATATTAAAGCCACAGATAGAAGCACTATTCCACTAGAAAAACGTACACACATAAAGTCCTATAACTTGAATAAGACAGCTACAAAATAAAGAATTTCAATCAACTGTTATCTGAATCGGATAAAAGCTATCTGTTATCTATAATAGAAAAACAGTGAAATGAAATAATTAGTAAAGAAATGGCAATGGAAAATGCAATGCAGTCAACGGCCGACTTTCATGACGCTTGATTCTGACATGTCTGATAATTCGGATGCCTTCACGGCACTGCCACATACTCCATAGAGTCAATGTATAAGAATGTCTGAAATTTCAGACGTAGAAAACTTTCACCGTCCTATTTCCCGGACATTTTGCCATGACCGCAGGTCCGAAACGGCATTAATCGTAGCCACCACCACCGCCATTTTTATTATCTCGCCTCCTCAAAACGGTGCTCTCACACACAGATCCGCTGGCAGCCATGGCCACCACCACGGCAACGCTTGGCCTAGCTACTTCGACGTTTGCTGCCATGCTTTTTTCCTTTCAGTGCAGTGTTTTTCACTGAAACAATTAGCCTCTATTAGCGATGGTGCCGACTCTGCCTTTGTAATCCTCACCAATGTCTTGGAAGCTCGGACTGCACGACGTGTTGCATAATGCCGGTTGCCGAAAGTCAGCTTCGCCTCAATATAGCAATGTTACGCAGTGAAGCATACGCAAAGTATTGCGGTGAAGCATGCAAAGAGTGGGAAGGCGCAATTGTCACGGGACACAGTATGTATTTTTTAATTACACAAGCATGCACCCGCCGTCTCCTATTACAGTATGAGCACCGATACGCCTAATAGGTGTACTGGCAAGCCTTCAGAGCTATTTCGGATGTGTCTGTGCTGATTTGAGCACTCGGGGGCCGTAAAGCACATGCATTCGTTTTTTTTTTTTTCAGACTGCCAGATTTTTCTGATGTTTTCGCGGCCCCTGGAGAGTCCGAAAATTCGTATGTTGCCTGTACAATATAGACGTGCTATGCTAAATTTTATAACAATGAAGCAACAAAACTGTTTATTTCTTATAGAAGAATGGAATTTCAGCACACTGAGAATACAGTAAAATAGGATTTGGAAATAGAATTTTCATAATACGTATACCTTAGACCACTAATAATGGACCGCCTGCAGTGCAGAACCAGCTATAACGCAGCCTTTTCCGATTCCCATTTACCTTCCCACAGAACTCTTATATTTACATGCGCTGCTTATAGTGCAGTCGCACTAGATAAAATATCGGTTACAAAGTGGCTTCCATGGAAAAATCTCGCAGACAAGTGTGGTAAAGCACGCTTCTCAATGAGGTGTCTTGGTCAATGCTCAATTCACATCAAGACTGCAGTGAGCAACAAGGGCAATGCAGAAGAGGGGGAGATGCGGAGCAAACGAACAAGGAATGAAAAAACAAAAAGCGGTGGCAGCGCTATGCAGGTATGCGGAGGTTTCCTAGGCAGCAGAGAAACGTACGCATTGTCACTCTTAGGCTCTTCAGTTCATGTGCACCCATCGCGATGTGCATCGACATGAAGAGATGTTGTCAGTTTAAGCAGTGTTCTACAAATTTAGTTTGGAGCTCTTAGGCTTTATGACCACCTGCAAGCTTCCGCCGTTCCTACCTGAACGAGGACATAGAAACCTGGTTGGCATTCACAGTAGTTGCCACGTCTGATCGCCCGAGAAACCAAACTCCACATCGTCCAACTGCTGTCAGTAGCCCTTGCTCGTAATCACATGCCCAATCCCTATGTAGTTGTCTACGCTTGTACAAACATATCAAGGGCTAGCTTCCCATGACGGCATGCTGCCCGATACCCTGCAGGTTATGCCTAACCAGCACAGCTCGACGGGAGGGTTTGGTGCTAAGTCAACGAAATGTGTCGCAGTGACTGTATGGCACTTGGAAAGCGGAGGGACCACCTCGACCACGAAAGTGAGGGCATGGGTGGCATATGTAACACTCGAATGGCAGCAACTCAGTTTGAGGTCACCATGTTTCCAACATTGTGCGCTCACGGATCAGTCTGAGAAATCAAATGAGGCACTGTACGGCACCCGAAATTTCGGTCGCCATTCTGCATTAGCTCCGTGGTGTTGGTGGCAGTGCCAGGGAAATTTTGAATGATTGAGCAGATTTGAAAATTTAGTCAGCGACTACTTTCTTTTATGTAGTATTTTTTTTTTCAGCAGTACTTTGTCTGCTTCATGACAAGACTTTATATCCTCGGACATTAACCTTTCAACGTTGGCAAATTTAAAAGATGTAAATATCCTGGTTACACATTTCAGTCCTTAGATACATGTGGCTGCTTGTTCTACATGTTTTGCACATGTGCAGTCACTGAAAAAGGTTGTTTTGGTTATATAGTGCGACATTCGCAACTCCGGCGACTTACACTATAAGCGGTCTATGCTGTATTTGCAAGCCTTGAATAATTTTAGAGATAAACAATGAGGCCAATTGTTAAATTTAATGACTCTAAAATTCCTAAGCAGTTTAGGGGTTAACTTCAGCTTAATCAGAAAACAACTTTAGCCAAAACATACTTCAAGCGGTTGGCTCTGGCTTCCACTGTAGACATCTGTGTCACCATCACCCTCCACATCTCCATCTTGGTCACTGCATTCACCACTATGGTTCTCGTCATCAGGCTCCTCTGAAGAAACAAAGAGAGTTATGTGTAGTGAATGCCACAGATGACGTTCATATAGCTTCATAAAGTTTGGTGTACCAAATTATCACAAGTTAGGCAAGCCGAGTGCCGTTCATCTTTGAGAATAGGGACGCTAGGGACACAGAGCAAAGAGGACAGATGTTATTATCAGTTTTTGTGCACTTATTTGTCAAGAAAGGCACCACAAATGAATGTGAACTTATGCATGGTATGGCATAAGCAGGGAACTTAATTTTTGGCTTAGGCTTTAATTTAAAGGCCATCTGCAACGAAATTTCCCTTTGGCTAAATTGGTTTAAACTAGTAGTATAAACTACTTAATAAGCAAACTTGGTAAAACTATTAGGGCTGATAACTGTCTAATTTTCCTATCAATAGCCTATGAATAGCCCCAAAGCAAATAACGTGTGCATCTGATAGCTAGCACATATAACACAAATCCCTGCACATCATGTCCGGAATTTTCAGGTCACTGCAGATGCCACTTTATTTCAGAGGTCATGCTAAGGAGATACACTGAATTTCAATATTCTGGGTTCCGCGTCATTTCTGAAGCATAGGTCGGAATATATATATTTTTTAATGTTTTGGTAGTGAGAGCATCTATCTGTTCTTGTATTCTAGTTATCTATTCAGACCCAACCACTTGTATTTCAAATTAAAAGTTTTCTACAGAGGCCTGCGTTATATCTACACTATCTGACACTAGGCTTTTTACACAATCCAAAATTTTGTTGCAGTTTGCCTTAACAGCTGTTCTCCTTTTGATATTCCACCTCCACCACCACAGAAAGTGAAGTGCAGTGTGGCACCTTGATTTGATCACACTCCACTCCTCAACCTCCAATTCTTGAGCCATAACGTGAGCACTTATCTAATGCATTGCTGTAAAAAGGGTGTTTCCAAAGCAACTTTTCATCATAAGGATTACTTAGGAGCATCATTCAAGTTCAGTGTACTCTGCAGCCAATGGGCAACATTGTGCTGCAGTCAGTTAAGTAGAAGAAGAGGTTCGAGCAAAGGCACACTTGTGAATACATGCACAACTTTCATATAGTAAAGTCAGAAAACTTAGTTCCTTGAACAAGGCATATCATGATGCTTTTGAGTTGCTATGACCTCAGCAAAAGAGCAAGAGAGACTACATATCTCATTTATTCTCTTGCAGTAAATTATGTTTAGATGCACTGCTGCAAGAAGTGGTTATGTGCCCAGGCCCCGCAGGTTTACATTCAAACATTAACAACACAACCAACCTTCCACTTCCTGAATTGGGCTCAGGTTTTCCAACTCTTTGGCTTTGTTGCCATCACCATCATCACCATCTGCTGAAGCAGGAGACAGGTACTCAGCTGCAAAGACAAAAAAATAATCTGTAAACAAAGTAACTTCAAATCATGCACACTGGGACACAATAATCACTATGTAAATTAGCATGGGCAGGAAAAGCTCCAGCGTCATGCCAGCATTTGCAAGAGCAAACCAGGGAACAGTTAATTAGGCAAGTGGGTTCAGTGTGGTTAAACATGAACACATAAAATAGAAAGAATGGGCAGGACCCAACGGTGACATCCAAAAGCAGCGTTACTAAATTTTACCAAACCAAGGAAAGCTCAGACAAACCAGGACAAGCCAAGTGCAGCAAGCACAGCAAACATGTCGAGGATGAGAAAGGGAACCCAAACACAGTGCTGTCTCGTTCTAAACACAATGCAGACAACAGCATGACAGCAAAGTAGACAGACAGATGACACAGTAGCTATGTCACCTGCCTCAGTTCCAGTGTTGTCATCTGCATTGTTTTTAAGGGGCTCAGTTCTTCGAACCAATTAGCATAACTTTGTATGCTTGTGCTGTCATGTTTTCATCCTCACTCATCTTGTGCAGTGGTCTTCCCAAGGCTTTGAAATACAAATTTGCTAAGCAACTCGTCCTTTCTCATGAAAAGCTCAACCTTGCCCAACATTCGTAAGCACACACTTAAAAAATGTTCCTTATAACAACGTATAGAATAAAAAAGCTCTAATGACAGCAATGATGAGTCTTCTGAACAATTGCAACAGCACATAAATGATTAGTGAGGCTGCACAACATAGTCAGATAGGTCAATTACACATACAAAATCAAAATGGGCAGCACCAAGGAGGCTTTAAAGCATTTCTTAAGTGACAGCCTACTGCAGCTTCTTATGACCAGAGGTGAAGTTAGTGCATGCCTCCAATTCCCCTCTGAAAGAGAGCTGCATCAGCTGGAATTTGCTCAAAGCTTAAATGCATCTGCTCTGCTAATGTAGAGGCTAGGCAAATTGGAAAATAATGATTGGTTGTTCCTATCGCTAAAATATTATCTTTGGCTGAGTGCTCATGATCATGATATCCCACGAAATTTGCCAAGACCTTCAGATTTCGTCCTAAAACCAGTGACACAAAAAACAGACATTGAGCGGGATCTGCATGCTGAAATTAGCCATTTTAAACACACTAGAAGTAAGAAAGCGCTTCCTATTCTCCACCATGGCCTTATGTCCTTTCATGCCCTGAGTAAGATGGCGGTGTCCTGACTTCACTTTCGGGACATGATTTCTACTCCAGAAGTTTTTTTTTAAAACCTTCATGGGCACCCCAAACTCCACGTCTTGACATCTGCGTGCATTTTTTCCCCACTCACACAGCTTGGGCTTGAGCTCAGACATGAGATCTTCAACAGCAGCCGTAGCCTCTTCAACACTCTCGCACAGTTTCATCTTTGGCCGGAGTGGAAGCAGCGTGTCCTTGACGAGGTAGTCTACTGTGATGGGGAAAAGGTTTTCCTCCCCGTATGCGTCAGCTGACTTCTTCTGCCAATAATATTGCTGCGAAATGGCCAGCCAAAAGAAAAACGAGAACCACATGAAAAGAGGTTGGCTTGCAAGCGAGCCTGTCTAAATGACATCCCTCAGCAAATTCTCCATCATACCGTACCTCATGAATGTAGAGCAAGTTTTTTTTTTTCTTTAATAAAGCAAGCTCTATGCTTTGAAGAAGCACACAGCAGTGCGTCTAAACTGTGCTAAACAAATATGACGCAATTTTTTTTATCGCACTGAATCCTGCTCGGCAGCTAAGCATCAAGGGAATGCAATTAAGAGAACCCAAAAATGCATGCTACTGTGAGTCTGCAAGCAGGCTTTCCACCAAACCCAATATGCAACATGGTGAAGGTTAAAGTAACATCAAAGTGAGAGCTTAGCTTTGTTAGTGCACGTAGTTTATCAACAGCAAGAGCAGAACGAGCAGCATAACAGCACTCCTTTCGCCCACACACACACCCATCACTTCAGCTTTTCGAAGTTCTATAGTGGCTCTATCTGCTATTAGGCCCACATAAAAATTGTACTTTTTATTCTTTCTTTCTTTATTCCATGGCCTTAAAAAAGAAAAACAGTTCTAGCTTGCCCATACATCTATTCGGATCTGAGGAATACCAGGAATAGCAGCACGCAAAGTTAATATTTCAGTAACCTATTATATTCTACTTAACTGCTTGTTTAGAGCATTAGTACAAATGTAATTGTTAACATGCAGTCCTTCAATGACTTTTCTTCGACAAGAACACTCACGCAACACAAAAATGTTTGAAACACATTGTAGTTGTACAAAGCATCCCTTACGTCACTACCTGTTTTGCTACTGCTGCTCACAACTTCAATAACCCGATACGTAGTCCATAAACATTTGTGAAACCTCACTAACACTGTAGCCAAACTCTGCAATGTTGATGGTGTGTTAAGTACCATATTTACACAATTCTAATGCGCCCCTGTATCTAACACACACCAAATTTTCATGGTAAGAAAATAAAAGTGCACCTGAATGCAACATGTGCCCAATTTATAAAAGAAATACACAGCCTGTCCCCAGGTTCGCAATCAGAAAAAAGGAAACATACAGAATTTACCTCCACAGAAAGGAAACTTTTTTTAAAATCAGCTTTCATAATGATAGCGGTGCACCATCATTGCTATTTGTGTTTCATTGGCTGCAGATTGGCCGTAAGGCAGTATTCCCAAGCAACCACCCCCCCATTTAGAGATACTACTATCACTTTCAGGAGATTTTACGCGACCCTGCATCGAACTTTTCGAAATATGCAGGCGAGAGAATTCCTGGCCTTCTGCACAGAAAGTTAGCTTGGCATACTGCCAGACACGCTAGTGGCCGTACGTATGCGCCGATGTACCTGGTGCCAAGACATGCAAACTCTCGCACAAGTGACAGTATCTCCGAAAGTGATCGTAGTCGAGCACAAAATGAACTCACAGCATTTTTCAAGAAAATGTGCTCTGCCGCCATCTCATGATGGCAGTGACGTTGCGCCTAATGGCTCTGACGGTAGGCTGTCGGCAATGGCACTAATGCGGTTTCGGTTTCATATCCAACTATATGCACAGGCAACGTTGGGACCAATTTTTCTCTCAAAAAAGGTGTGTATTTTTCTCTCAAAAAAGGTGTGTATTAGATTTGTGCATATATGGTAATGTTCCTGTAATATTTTCCAAACATCTATGCTGTTTGTGTGTTCCAGCAGTAACATATTAAAAGTTGATTAACATATTATTAATGTATTACTGTACTGCACTTACTATACTGCCGTGGTAGCCCAGTAGCTATGGCATTGCACCAGTGGGTTCAATCCCAGCCACAGCGGCCGCATTCCGATGGGGGCAGAATTCAAGAACGCTTGTGTACCATGCTTTGCGTGCACATTAAAGAATCCCTGGTGGTCAATATTATTCCAGAGTCTCCCATTACCGCGTGCCTCATGATCAGATGGTTGTTTTGGCATGTAAAACCCCAGAATTTGATCAAATTCTTTTACTGCACTTTTGGTCATGCATTTTTCTAAATATGAGAAATTTGATTGTTGCAGTCACACGGCCCACTTCCACACATCATTTCCATTAGTGCCCCACTTGTGCTCTTGGTGTAGTGCCAACGTTTCACGTACTGTGTAATGACGAGACTTGGATTTCTTGATTATTAGCATGCCGTTCATAGGTAAATTTTATAACCATACTCAGGCATTACTTAATGTTCAGGTCCCGTGGCAGGGTTGTTTTACCTGGAAGAAGACCAGGAAGCAATCGAGCTTCTTTTTGGAAGACCCCGTGTTGAAGTACTGTCCGCAGGTCTCAAGCAGTATGCAGACCAGTCTTATGCGGAACAGGTTGTCTGGTGGATCCAAGGCACTTGGAGACCCTGAAAAGGACATCACTCGTCAATGACAGCAAAAGGTGCCTACTGAGACCTTGCAATAATATTTGGTAACAAGCCAATACATGAGGTGGCTCAACGAGACACTTGTGCATTTATAGCTCAATGAATTTTGGTTCACTTTGAATATGGTTCACATATTTTCTCCCTATCATCCACTGCACTGAATGACCCATCTTGGGGACAGAATAAGTGGTACAAGCCACCAAAGCCAGAAAAGGAAGACCAAAAAATCTAATATCGCGTAGAACCAGAACAGAGTGCTTATTCTGTACGACTGAATAGTTTTCAACTTGTTTCCTTTTCTGCTAAATACATAATAAAAACTGCATGCAGAAATTGTATCATCTCAAGAAATTGAAAAGCTGAAATGCCCACTTTTTCATGATGTCTAGGAGAATCCAAATGTGGACTACTGGAAATTCTAATAGTTAATTAATTGAAGCAGTTATCAAGCTCACTTAATGCCTCAATTCTTTCTTGCATGCGTGTTCGCTTTATGAGAATCCGTAGGCCACACCTCATGAAAATTGCGATGTCACACATTTCAAGCATTAAATATTTTATTTCATTTTTCAAAAACCGAAATACAGAGATACTGATGTTTGTATAAGCACAAAACAAGAAAGGAGGTTAGCTTGCTTCATGTCTCGCAAACAATGAACCCAGTCCCCAAACTCTCCCGCACAAACTGCAATATGCCAGCACTCACCATTGACATTGACACCGAACGTGATGAAGGAGTAGAGAACTTTAAAGATGACTGATGACTCAACCATCCGGTAGTTGTAAAGCTCGCCAAGGTAGTGCACGACGCTCACTCTTCGCTGATTGTACTTTGGATGATTAACCTGGGGAAATATAGAGACACAAAGGCAAATGGTAAACTGGCAAACTACAACTGAACGCCTTTATAACAAAGCGTTTGAGGCCTCAGAAATCATCTGTTACAGAGGTCACTTCGTTGAAAAGGTTGCGCACCGCATAGCTCACAATACCACTGGAACTTAATTATTTCACTGTTGAAACATTCGTTGTAGAGGCGCTCAACAATATAGGAACTAGTTAGAAACCACTCTATACTTCACCTCCCCAACTTCGTGCAAGGTAGTGAAAGTTATAGATTGCATCAGTCAACCAGGAATGAGACACAGGAGCAGGGTATGCCTGTTGTCTGCCACTAACTCCCTCACATACTGCAATGGATGAATGGAAGAATAAAGAAAGGGTTATCAGTATACAGACGGCAAGCCCTTTCCCGAGGGACATATCCGCAGTCATTTGTCCTTCCTGACTGGATGACACAACCTGTGCCTTTCCCTGCACTGCATGAAATTGGTGAGACTAATTGAAGGTAATGTATAGTTAAATCTGTTAATTGCTCGCAGCATGGACAGTGCTCACGTTGCTGCTGTATCGACAGACAGCAGCAAGCCATTTCAAACGCCTCAAGGTAGTGCAGACTAATTAATTTTAACAACTCTATAAGCAGGCACAGAGGATGAGCCTGGCTTGTGTTCTTCCATAAACAGTGGGCAACAGCCATCGGATAAATAAAAAGTGTCTGTCCTTTGTGTGCCGTGAAGTATGCACAAGCATAGTAACTAAAGACTGTTGGTAGCTGAGCATAAGGCGTGACAACATGACCTCCAAACTCGTCACCATTTACCGTTTCATGACAGTTGAGTACAAATCCAGTATGTCAATAAGCCCTGTTTCCCAAATTAGATGGGATGAGACCTACCATGCCCAAATGAGTGTTGCACAGTGCTTGCTGTATGGCACAAAACACAACATTTCTTGTAGACGCTTGTTATCCAGGTGTTTCAAACATTATGCATTCTAAATTTAGCGTTAAATAGATGTACGACGTTATGACACTGCAATCGAAGTAAGCGTATTCGACCGGTCGCCTTAAGTTACCATGCAGCGTCAACACAATCTAGAGCTTCCCAGAAGCCGCAGATTGCTGTAACGAGAGTATCGAAATGGAACTAAACCGAACACTGGATAAAACAGTTATTTTTGCTTGAACCATAACTGAACCAAATGCTACAATTTTATTTTTTCGCTCTGGAGTCAAAAAGAAAAAGTAACAGTTGGTGCAGGCTGGCTACCTTTTCATTCATGCATTGCCTAGACATGTGGCTCAACTATGCTGTTTCATGTGTAAATACACACCACCTTCTCCTGATTTTAGAAGTAGCAACACCATTAGTACAGTTTTCAATGTATCACGTTGACAGGGGGCGGGGGCAGACATGTTAGTAATGCACTCGTAAGCATTTGGAATTGGTGACCGTCTAATATTTTCCCGTTAGTCGGAGACCTATACACAACCGTTGAAATAAAGTACTTCCTAGCTGGGTGGTGGCTATTAATCGCAAAAGTTGAAATAGGGGCAACAGAAATGGCATATTGCTTCTGACATATGCTTCCGCAACGTGATATTTAAATTGAAGCTTTTATTGCCTACTATGCCAAGCTGTCGCAAGTGTTTTATTTATAATAATAAACAGTCTCCCCTCTTGGTGGTGATGCCTTGGGGAGAAATGGTAGAGAGACGGGGAACTAGCATATAGGGCAAGTTAAAATTGCACTGGACAAAGACGTCTTGCGGAAAAATTCTACGAGAGCTTAGGATCCCCTTTCTGTTGTTATGTGGCTCCCCTCTTGACCTCTTCCATTGCTGAAAACCTGCGGGACAGAGGGCTGCGGGTAGACTGCTTATAATTTTGCCTAAAAGCTGGGTAGGGATGTGCGCTCCTATATGAAGTAAAAGGTGGCTCGCTTTCCAATGTTGCACTTCAAACAGCGATCTGTAGATGTGCCTGGTCCACTATGATAAGAAATCTCCCCTTTGCAAAAAAGTGCCACCTTTACATATTTAAGAGCCGTGCCCGTCCTTATTCTCCTTAAAGCAAATTTTGGGCGTTCTTTGTTCTTGGCAAATAGGATTTGGGGGCCAAATTCATGAATTGTTTTGCTCGTAACTGATCTTTGCTACTCGCTAGCCGCCTTCGCTAATAATATGTGCAGCATCAGGATTGGCTAAAATTCTCTCTTACGAACAATTCTAGCGTAAGAACTTTTTGTGAATATGAAAATTCCCAAAACCGTTTTGTTAGCTCCAATTAACAACAGGCAGTTGAGCAAGAAATTGTTACTAGGCTTTAGGCTGGGCATAATATGAAGAAAGCGAGCCATTAAGGCTCTCTCCGAATCTTTAGTTCATGCCTGCTTAGATTCAAGGCTGTTAAGATTAAAATTAAATTATGGGGCTTTACGTGCGAAAACCACTTCCCGATTACGAGGCACGCCGTAGTGGGGGAGTCCAGAAATTTCGACCACCCGAAGTTCTTTAACATGCACCTAAATCTAAGTACATGGGTCTTTTCACATTTCGCCCCCACCAAAATGCGGCCGCTGTGGTCAGGATTCGATCCTAGATTCAAGGCTGCGAATAGGTCATTTGGACAAGAATGTGTATATAGTTGCATGCTACTACCTATCCTTGTCATCACTTCTCATACCACTCTTTCTCTCTCCTCTGCAAATAAGAGTAGCAGGCTAGAGGACTCTGAGTTCCCTTAATAAATTCTCCTCTCTCTCACTAAAACTTCACTTCACATAGATTTCAGCACTGGTCTTAGATCTGCATAATTCTTTTGTAACTACTAAATAAGTGTGGACAGAAGAATAACACATATAACCTTTCCGTGCAGCCTAGAGGCAGCATCATGCATTTTTTACAAAATAAATGTATGCTATTTTCATCTAATTATTCCTTGATTATGCAAATGAACTTGAACCAGTTCAAACCAGTTTGAAGCATTATTTTTTTTTTGCTCCATAGTTGAACTGGACCTTTACTGTTTTCGCTGAACCTGAATGAGAACTGAAATGAAGTTCCAGTTTGAAACTCTGGCTGAGGGTTAAAAAAAAGGATTGGTTCAAGATATCACCCAAAGATGGCACTCCTGCTCTCAGGACTACTTTAATGATCACAATAAATATCAACCTAGTTGCACTGCTAGAGAAACAACAGTAGAGACCTTTGCAGCAACATTTGTTGTGATTAAAAATCAATTCACAAGACATAGATAGCTATGCTGGTCTTACGTTACGCTAAACAGGTTGGCTCACTGCCCTGTTCTGGATTCTTTTCGCATTTTTTACTCACCTCCATTCCAAGCCTGATGTCTTCCAGAACACCATCCACAACCTGAGGGCCAACTGTTTCCTGTAATAAGAAGTGGGACGTTAGCTATGCTTTTATTGCGAAGAAAAATTCCATTTACCACCATTATTGCACATGGTTTCATTCCCTGATGAGTGTTTCGAGCAAAAAATGTTATACAGATGCAAAACAGTTTAATGTGATAATGGATAATAATTTATGACACTATGTGAATGAACAGCACATAAAGGAATTATGGAAATGCACAGTGCACAGCTATCGTGACACATCATGTAGGTATCATCACATTGCAGCAGTACACTGAGGAAATGTAGTGAGCAATGGGTTGGTGGCATGCTTAAAAAGCCAACTTCAATGAAAGTTCGCACTGGGTGAAAAGCGTAGATTCAGTTAGAGTAGATATGTCACAGCCACTGTTGAAATATTTACATTTGAAATGACTGGAGGCATAGGAAAAAGCTCACAAAAATAGACTGTTTTCATATTGCAATTGAAAAAAAAAAAAGAAAGAACTGTGATTACCAATCACCAGAAATTACTCAGAGTACAAAGAACCAGCCGGCTTCTTGCCAAGACCTCCCAGATTGAAGAGTTACCAGGCCTGCAGCTTTGCCAAGATTGCGTCAATAACATGTATGTACTGCTCAGTTATTACCCAACTAGCCTAAGTAAGATGTTATTGCAGTTGGCCTTTAATCCTTTAACTCTCCAGTTTGTGTCAATGCAGAGGAATCTCGATAAATGGAAATCACTTAAACTGAACGGCTGCTAAAACGGAACACCATCCTCATGGTTGGTTGGTTTTGTATTCATGCAATGCTTTCTGCAATGTCTCTCAGTAAATCGAACTCATGATAAGCAGAACCAATTTCCCTGGTCCCTTGAGTTTCTACTTAAAAAGAGTCCACTTATTGCTAACAAGTGTAGAAAATGTTGTTGCAGATATTAATGTAGTTTGAAGACTCTGCTGACATCTTATTCAATATCTTATACCATTTTTCTATTGAATAAAAGGATAAGCAATACAATTATTTTTTTCTTATTAGAAAATGACGTGCAAGAAATTGGCAAAGTAAAGAATGTAGACATTTCATACTTTCCCAGAGCTCTGTATTTAAAGTGTTAAAAACAACAGAAAGGGGTCTTTTTGTCTTAGGAACTTGACATTCACTTGTTAGACTGCCCAATTAGTAGGGCATTTTTGTGGTCCCTTCCATGCACATATTATTGCTCAGTGACAGCATTCATGAGAAAGGACAAGAATTCCTATTGTGATGCAGGAGAAAACAAACAAGAAACCCTGAATGGAGCCTGACAAGGGCACAAAGAGGAAAAAATTAAGAGCCTTACGTGATATGCAACCAGGCCTGCCAGTAAGTTGGCCATACAGCGAATGTTGTAGTACTTGACATGCCAGATGGCCACCAGACACTTGGTGGCATAGGCAGACACGTCAGGATCTTCCCAGTCCAGCTTACGCATCTGACGAAGAATCTGTGGTGCAAATGGATTGGCAGAACAACTCAAGTGACAAAACAAAAGAGAATGAAAGCTTGCACATATAAGCTGGTTATTGCAACTTAACAGCAACACACTATTGGCAGCACAAGCTTCATTCAGATGTCGAAGTCCAACGCCCCAAGAAGACCTCTGACTTGAATTATCTCTCAACAGCTACTGTTAACCCTTTGGCTCCCAGGATGTTTTTCCGCAGTGTACGAAATTCTATTTATTGGCGATATGTTGGTGAAGGTTTTACAATATTTTGAAGCTGGAAACTAAAAAACAATTAACATACACTAATTAATTATTTATTATAATTGAGTTCCTCGGGCAACATGGTGTGGAGGATAATTATATGGCCACATTAAACTGCTTAACTATTTATTATAATACAAATGCATGACTGTGTGGTAGAAGCCCCTGCGAGCGCGTCTGTTCGTCTGGTCTGCTCCCTGGGTCCATGCGAAACAAGATCCAATGTTTACTTTACTCGCGCCCTCACACAGCATACTGGGGCCGCTCGTGGTTGCCAGAGGCCGGACGCAAAACCAAAACTCAGTGAACCAAAACTGTGTGCTCCCACAATGGCATCCTTGTTGCTGTCAATATTTCTTGAAGACACCTCATAATCAAGATCGAAGTTCTCTTAATCAGAATTTATAAATTCCTGAATTTCTACATTGTTTAACGTTAAACTTCGGCGTCGTCCAAAAAACTTGGGGACTTTTTGCACTAGTCCATCATATCGGGAAACAAAAAACGTGAGCAACACTGACAGTCGATAAGCTCTGTTGTGCACAAAACATAGCATAATATTTTAGTTTTAACCAACTTATGAGTAAATGGTACAGCCTGCCTAGGTGATATTTCATGTTCACTAATTATCTTGGGCACAATCAAGGGCATAAGGGCATGCATTGGCAGCCAGGCAAGTATACTCAAAGGTTAAAGGGCTCTTGAACCATGCTGAGTCAGAACATTTATTCTTAGATAGCTGTCCGAACAGACTTTTTAGAAAAAGCTTTCACACAAGAACATGTAAAAACAATACAGCGAGAGTAGAGCTACACACATCTTCAACAACAAATATCAGCTCTATGCTTCCCCTCGCACCCTCTCATTTGAGCTGACCTTCCTAAGAAGGTGATCTGGCCTTTGCAGGCCTTCAACATCTGTTCATGCCTCACCACGCAGCACTACCCTTTACACACTTTTTTTTTTGTTAACTACAGTTTCTCTACAGACCCGACGTAACCATTTCGTGCATTATTGCTGCCAGCATCACCAGCTACCCATGAAGCTCCTGTGACCAATGACTTGAGAATTGCTGCTGCTGGCATCACAGTACCAATAGCAATGACATCAATGTGATTGCTGTCACCATCAGATTGTGAGACCTAGCTTGTATTCGTGGGCCACTTGACAAATTAACAGCTATACCTTTTCAGTGTTGCTCTTTGCGAGGTCTTTGTAAAGAAGCTTGCGAATATACTCATGCAGTGGTGGTCGCACAGCACGAACAGACTGCAAGAAGAAAGGAAAAAACGAATTGACATGAAGAAATGTTGCTTCCTGCTTCACGGAAAAAATGCATGAATAAATTTTTTGTATCTCTCCAAACAACAAAGCCAGATGCTTTGAAAAAGCTGCACATCACATCACACTCATGACAAAGGTCTTTTAACCACAAGCCACACTCACCGTCTTGCCAGCTCAACACCATATTACCAAACAACCAGGTAACATAAGCCAAATTATATGAATAATATGAAATTATATGAATTATATGAATAAGAAAGCTGCATAATAGAGTGCTGCACTGTTACAAGCTGTACTTTTTTCCCTTACTCCACTTCTTCAAACTTCTGTACATGTGAAGCTTTCGCCTCAAACAGTGATCAAGGTTAAAAAATTATTTAAAACTTGACATTACAATGCCCCCATGAGAGCCTTGTTTAATCATGAACAAGGCTCCTGCTTGGCGGTTGAAATGCCAAGTTTTACAACAAAGCTATTAAGATCCTTAATTTTTTTTAAATGCTTGCTCCACATGCGCACCTTTTGTGGGATACATATACACTTTATTAATGATAATTTACCTTTAGATGCAGAACACAAACAGCAGAAAACTTGCAACAGCAGAGACTGACAAGAAATAGACTATTTTTAGACCACAGTAATTTTTTTCAGCAACTTTGCTACTGCAGATTTCGCCTGCTTCAGGAACTCACCCGAATAAACTTGCTCAAAGCAACTGCCCCTAGGCTTCCTTTCACTGCTAGAATACTTCCAATGAAAGATATGGAGAAAGAAAAAAAAATTTTTGCATAAACAGAATTTTACGTGGAATTTGCGGGGAGCAACTGCACCCATCTTCCCCCCCATACTCACGTCGTTGCAGTGGCACATTTCGGATGCGTCGAGAGCCGGTGTAGACACGAGACAGGCTCACTACACCCTCTCCCGGCTCTCCCTCGCCCTCGTGACACGTGCACCCTCCCCCCTAACATTCTCCTCGCAAAGGTAAAAAAGTATAAAACAGCGTCAACGGGGGAGACCCTCTCTCTCTGGCGCCCGACCTCTAACCTGCTGGGTTTACCTGCTGCAACCCATGAGTGATCTTGTTTGCCTGACTATCGCAGGCAAGGCAAGCCTATTTTTGTTATTACAGAGAGGACTTCTCTCATTCTTAGGGCTCACGCTGCTCGTTGCCTTATTCATTCGAACCCGACATAGCTGCAATTACACACGCTTCGGGTTGGGGAGTACCACGGAACGACTGTGTGCGTAGCTAGATCTGGAGCTCACCTTCAGCCCTGGCCACATGCAGCGCATTCCCCCACAAACTTGAAGCAACATTTGCAAAATGGCAAAAGAAGTCCAAATTCACAAACTTTACAAAGAGATCGGGAAAGTTGGCAGGTATGGTTCAAACACAAAAAAAATTTCAACACAATAATTTGTGTTTGCTTACCATGGGTGCTTCAGGGGGATTGCAGTAGTAAAAGGCATTTTCAATCATAGTAATGTACCGGCTATCCAACGCTTGAACAGCCTTCTTTCGCATCATTTGTTCCTGGGAGAAGGTGCAAGAAAGCTTGTCAATCGTTGACAGAATGCTTGACAGCTGGTTGTCACATTAAAGCTGTGTTTAGCATTTCAGAGTTAAGTTTATTCAGCAAAAGCAAACTTTGAAAACAAAAGGAACACTTACTAAGTAAACTTTTGTCCTCTGATGCGATTCAGGTGATCGGAACAGAAAGCGACCGCAGGTCTCAAGGAGGTTGCAAGCCATCTCAATGTAATGATGGCTGAAGTCCAGGAGAAGGTTCTGTATGAATAAAAAAAAAAACTGTTACTTTAAGTACTCACCTAATATGGCACTACACCCTTTGTGGCTGGCACGTCCAATTATGCTACATTTTGCACAAAGAACCTTATATTTCATCTAACTTTATGTTCTGATCAACATTCTGTCTTGCACACTAAATGAAAGGAGTAAACATATTCTGCAAAGAATCATTTCTTTTAATGACTTATGTTTGCTAAAACTTACCTTCAAACAGTAGAGGGCATCCGACTTGGGGAAAATGTTGAATTTCACGAGTTCTCCTAAACAAAACAATATTGCATCACCGTAAGCATACGTGAAAGCGGGGTAAGGGCACAATCTAATGCCTAAAGTGAACTCAAGAATCTTACCTATAAATCTCATTGTCTTCACTTTGGACTCTATGTTTATTTGGTCTTTCTTCTTTAGCTGAAATGCAAGCACACACAAGAAAAAAGAAATAAGTTCACTAGTGTTTAAATTTAAGCAGTACGGAACAGAGAAAGTACTACGCACTATGAAAACATAGAAGAAATAATTGAACCATGTAAGGAAGTGCCATCTGATTTGTTCAACCACTTTCATATAACTTGAACATTGGTTAATCTCAATAACTGTTCTAAACAGTTATTGTGGTTCCGTGATATAACCAGTCCTAAAACCTTAATTTATGCTCGAATAATTACCAAGGGAAACACCTGCATTCTGACCTCTTGTGTAGGTATATTTGATCGCTATATATTGACATGTCACCATCTTTCATTAGTGAAATAAAAGAATCACAACACACAGTTTCCCACAAGGCAGAACACATCCAAGATGCCAATGCCCCCTGCACCATTCATATTCACACATTGCAATGCTATCCCTGCAATACGAAATGTTCTACAAGCCTCCACAAAATGTAGAACACTGTGCTTGTCACATGAAAACATGTGCTGCAGAGACAGCAGGCAAGGCTGTAAAGAACTTTCAGCGCACTTCACACTTCTTTTATTTACGCATTTTAAATGCTCGTAGCGCCACTGCAGCATTACAGAGAACAGTGGTACATTAGCAGTACTACATTGTTGTACATGGATGTCGATTATGAACGCATGTTGACCCGAATTTTCGGTTAAGGAGGCGGGGAGGCGGTTCCATTCTGACGAAGTCCTTGGCACAAACTAATGAAAAAACAAGCTGGCATGGAAGCTTGGCATTCCAACTTTAAAATATTATAATGATCAACACATGATGAGATGTAGGATGGCTCAGCGAAAAAGGACATGCTTGAGGACAAGGTTTGTGAAAAAAACATTCTGTGACTAAGACACAGAATGACATCTTTCTTTGCAGCTTACAGCTTCTTTTGTTAGAAGCCTACAGGTTTCAATAAATGGAGTGAAACTATCTTTGGATATTCCCACCACACAAAGAAGCACAAGTCTGAGTCTTCTTTTGTGAGTTATCGTTTTTAATATGTAAATTTCAAATTGCCAGTGTAACGCAGTGAACTCACATGAAACTTGAAGTCCTGTTTCAGCATGCTGACAAGGTCATTGGCTACATCTGGCATGCATGGAGCAAGGGTGGCCACAAATCGGGCATAGAAAGGCAGCAGGTCCAACCTACATTGTGGCCAAAAAGCAGCAATGGTTATTTCCAGTCTTAACTTTCTGTTCCATTATATTGCACTCAGAAAAAGAAAAGGAAAGAGAGAAGACTTTGATTTCCTCAAACATAAAAAAGTGAAACAATCCGTGTTTCAATCATACTGTTTGCAAAAAAAATCTGTGAACCTCTTAGGAATAAAGAAACTGGAATTACACATATATTGACACGGAAAGTGTTCACTGATATATGCAAGGCAAATGAATGATATATATATATATATATATATATATATATATATATATATATATATATATATATATATATATATGCAAAGCAATTGCAAACATACCTTGTTCTGGGAACGAGGAAGAGGGCTTTGATTAGCTTGTTACGATTGGGCTTGGTGTTAAGACTCATGCAGAACTGCTCTGCAGCCTGAAAAGAAAAAAGAAAGAGAGAAAGAGACAATTGGCTACGTACATAGCTTGACGATGTACATGCCTAGTTGGAGCAATTATGGATTCTTTAACTCAGGAAGTTGGAAATATCACTGATTCACCCCCCCCCCCATAGTGTGTTATTGGTTGATCAATTGATTAGCTTCGGCAGAGGCGCAGAACATCATGTTGCTCTTCCACAGTGAATTGCTGTGAATGCTGTGGTCAAAGACGACATCAACAACATAATGCCACAACACACAATTCTGCTGAAGATTGCCCTCGACAAAGAACTACACATAAATTTATTCAATTCTGTGTCATCACTGTAGCTACAGCTGTGTGTTGTCTATGATGTGTAACTGCTGTGATTCCACGCATATCTCTGGAATATTTAATTTTTTCTTTCTGTCATCTGTTCACCCCACATTTTCTTACCGCCACATTACGATATGTCTGCAAGTACACAGTGACTGCACAACATCAACGAGCAAGAACACTCACCTGATCAACCATTTCCCGGCTGACACAGTGAAGCAACGAGTTCAGAAAGCCATCCAAGAGAAGCTTGTTGGCTGTGCCTGGCCCAGTGCCAGGTGCGGGCTCCTCGTCAGGCGCTGCACAGAATGTGATCAATAACTCGAGTCATGTTTGCATGCTTTCCATCCAGGGAAATGACTAGCGTAGATAATGATATACAGCAAAATCCCGATCATTGAAAATCACTTCATTCAAACTGACGGGTAATTACAACTGCTCTGTTGGTCCTGGCAAAATCCTATGTATTCTAATAGAGGTAAACTCCAGCGAATTAGAGCTCCAAAAATTTCGCAACGATTATTTCGAACAAGATTTCTCACTCCCATGGATTGTTTTTCAGACAAGCCCGAGCCAAAGGTGAAGGTTCGATGCATTGCTAGCTACCCTTAAAAGGGGCAGGAAGGAGCTCCCAGTGTGCGCTTGTTCACATCACCACGCGCTCGATTACATCATCTCGAACAATAGGCACGTAGAGGACGGCGCACGTCCCGCCCCCATCTTTCTCAGCTCACCCTTGCATGTTTTCCCCCGCTCCCACAGCAAATGGTGCAAGGACAACTTTATCGCACGTGGGCTTTATACAGGACCTAGGCTTCTTTTAGCACATGTCATCTTGTGCTGATGGAGGAAAAATAGGACTTTTCAATGCAAGTTTAATGACGGTTTTCGTTCTGCGAGCTGTATCGCCCAGTTGATTCGGCGCTATATTTGAAGGGGCTCTCCTTTGCTTGAACTCTGTCTTATTTTAATAAATTTCCAGTTCTAACTAATCTAACTCCCCTTGGAGTTAGAATTAATGAGATTATGCTATACTACCACTACAACCAATGAGACAATAAGGCATCTGTGCAGCTCTGTAGCAATTCCACTCAGGGTAATTCTGCTAAAACTGCAGTCACAAGAAACATTTCACCCCAACTGTTTCACTAAGGCAGGGTTATACTGCATCACCTCAGCACTGGCTGTACCCCGAAGAACAGTTCATGGGCAACCAACCTTCAATTTCCTGCAGCAATGTCTCAGTTAAGTCCTTCTCCTCTATTTTACAGCCATTGTCCAGGCGAGCGTTCTCCCTTTCCTCTTCAATCTCGAGGGCACACTCCATTTCCAACTTCTGCAAATCTGAAAGAAAAAAAAAAGAAAACAAAGAAGGAATTAGGAATAAAGGGGACATACTTAGCTAATAAGTTTGAGCACTCTTCGCTTAATATTGATGTGTAAATTGTTTATGTTTTTCTGGTGACCGTTCATCACCGCCTAACTGCTACAAGGTTGTCGCTCTGCGCAAAACATGCTTTTACATATTGGAACCTTCTCGAATGTTGTCGCATAATTCTATAGCAGAGCCTTCTCTGTAATCAGGTTGCACATGCAACATGAATAGTGGTGCACATTCTAGAATGTGCATGAGCACCAGCAATCATGCTGGAATGTACAATGACTCATGTATAAATAGCCGATGTGCTTGACCCATAGATCTGACTTTGATGATCGACAACTGTGCTCGCCATTATTGTTGTGCTTGAGAGTTACTTGCTCTCCTGGGTTCACATTCACTAAATAAAAAAGTTAGTTCGGTGACTCACAGTTGTGAGACTGTCTTGTTCTTCATTGTCGCTACATTACAATACACTGTGTTGTTTCTGTATAAGCTTTGTGCATTACTTTAAACAGTAAGCGCAATCATAAAATGGGTTGTCATTTTTGCCCACATACACACTGTTAAGAATGGCCATACGGGGTGGCAACGTGCCAGCTTTCAGCCCGCTGCACGTGTTCCAAGCCCACCAGTCGGGGCGCCCTTCCGAGAGCTGCGGTCGGCAGGCAGCCACGTGGCGCGCGATCAACTCCGGAAATTGGTACTTGGCCGAGCCACCCGGGACAAAGCAGTTCTACGAAGCCCTCTGACGTCGGCACTGAAAGCTGGGCGGTACCGAGAACTGCGGATGACCGGCAGCCACGTGGCACGCGATCAACTCAGGAAATTGGTACTTGGCCGCACCACCCGAGACGGAGCACAGTTCTACGAAGCCCTCGGTCGTCGACTCCGAAGCCTTTGTGTGTATGGGTTCGCACCTGTGTGTTTGCGTGTGTGGGCGTAAACGATAGTGCGGGGCGGCGGCAAGTTTACAATGCTTGGACGAACCTTCCCGACCATTCGTGCTCCGTCCACGACCGAACGATGACGTCGAACTATAACGTCAAGCGGAGAGCTTATAAGCAGCGTTTGCCGGCTGCTAGGAGTGCTCGTGTCGTGCTCGTTGTCAGGAGCTGAGTGCTCCTTGTCATGCTAGAAATCAACTAGTGAGCTGTGTGCTCGTAAACTGTTTGCTGTATGTTAGTTTTGCGGGCTCCATATGGGAGTCGCACTAGTCAGCCAATGTATGTCCTGTTTTAAAATCTAAATCCTGCAATTAAAGCCTGCTCGCCTAGCCCTGTCGTCCCAAGTTCATCTCTACAGCTACGTCTGCCAAATCATACAACACTTAAAGAAAACTAGTGGAGCCATCGTAGTGCAAATGAAGCAGACAGAAAGAATACAGGACCAAACACCATAGGCATGTTGTGCTCTTGTGTCTGTTTTATATGCTCTACAGCAGCTTCAGCAAGTATGAACCAACTAGCCCAAGAACAAGTTATCCTGCGAACTGCTTTTTCCCCCCAACTTCTGGATAATCCAGAACATGCAGGAGGCAATGTCTCTCTGACACGATATACACAAGGCATCAGACACTTCTCTTCAACGCTGGAAGACGTCATCATTGCACCCTTGAGTTATCATAAACGTCACGCAACTCACATGTATGCGTAGACGCCTTGCAAAGGGGGCTGAAGGAGTAGTACAATGCAATGTTTATTATATTTTCTGCTATCAAAAAGCCCAGTCTGTCCACATTCTGACTCAAACCATAATGAACTGAATATTTACTTACCTTCTTCCAAAGACACATCAGCAGACTCCTCTACAGAGGAAACTGTGCTAGTGGTAGCCTGTACACTGTCCTTGAACAAGATCTGGGGTGAACAAAAAGAAGACAAAATGCAGCTAGCCGGTCATGAGATTTAGGCTCGCTTTACTACCCAGCTTTTTATTAACCTTAGTAATTAAATGCATGCTAATGACTTCATGATAGCAGCGTAACACAATGAAGCCAAGTTCCTCCATTCAACAATGGCACTACCACGAGTGCTGCGCCAATACTGTCGGCTTTTTCGTCCCTAGTTTAATTTGCACTAAATAAAGAGTCAAGTACTCGAGGAATACAGAAAGCCTTGAACTAGTCCACTGAAGCACACGATGTGTTAGGCAGGGAAAGGCAGCATGCCCTTTTCGTGCCTGCTAATAGCGAAGCATAAACAAGCAAAAGTATAAGAACTCAAATACGACAAAATTTTCAAAAAACAAGAACCCATGCCAAATTTCACCCTGCATAGCTCCTATCCTGAACCATACTGTTGCAATAGATGTTATATCCCTTTCACGTCGGCAAGTGAAGTGACACATCGTTAATTAAAAAAAAAAGAAATAGTAATGTTCATTTTTTTTCAAGTGACCATGTTCTTAGTGCAATGACTTACTGTTAGAACAGCCCTTGTGACTGTCTTTCATTTTCTGGGCATACCCCCTTTTGTATATATACACATGATGTGGCAACACAATAAAATATTGTTCGAAGTCAGCGCAGTGTATGTAGTCTCTCGCAATCCTCGTCCTTCGCGCTGTATGTCGTTTTCAACATGGATAAAAGGTATTTTCAGTTTGTATAATTAACAGGAATAGTCGCATTTCTGCTACACTGAAATATGTAGTTGTGGTAGAACAACATATGACATATGGGGCAGAGACTTGGAGATTGACAAAGAAGCTTGACACCAAGTTAAGGACCGTGCAAAGAGCGATGGAACGAAGAATGCTAGGCATAACGTTAAGAGACAGAAAAAGAGCGGTTTGGATCAGAGATCAAATGGGTATAGCTGATATTCTCATTGACATTAAGAGAAAAGAATGGAGCTGGGCAGGTCATGTAATGTGCGAGTTAGATAACCGTTGGAGCATTAGGGTTACAGAATGGGTGCCAAGAGAAGGGAAGCGCAGTCGAGGATGGCAGAAGACTAAGTGGAGCGATGAAATAATGAAATTCGCGGGCACTAGTTGGAATCGGTTCGCATTGGACAGGGGTAATTATAGATCACAGGGAGAGGCTTTTGTCCTGCTGATGATGATGATGGTGGTGGTGGTGGTGGTAGAACAAAAATCATACCCCAGGTATAAATGCCTTGAGATCAGGGAGATTCTCATAAAAACTGCGTGACTCCTCGTCTTCCCACAGCGAGCTGCTTCCGTCCAGCTGGAAAAGAAAGAGAAAAAGTTGCAGTTTTGCCCGGAAGGCAAGGCATTGATTGCAAATGCAAATTATAAGACAAATGAAGTAAGGTTAATACTTTTATTGACCTTATGAATTGCTGTAAACATTCACTTCATAACCAAATTGACATGCATAGTGTCACACATGCACAGGCAACATGAACACATCTCACCCGATGACTGCGGACTCATGTTATAAAGAGCATCAGCGGCGGTGAGCAAATTACCCTTCATGCTACCTCTTGCTTAAACGCGGACTAGGCGTGAGCGAACACAGCGCACTCAAAGCAATTGGCTAGTTCGCATTTCCCAACGTTTGCACCCGCCGCAGATTACCTCCAAGATAGGGCAGGCACAGCTATGCTATGTGCAGCCACGGCCGGAGTAAAAAAGGAAAAGCGAGCTAACCTGTTCCCCTACCCTCACTCCTAACCCACATACATCTGCTGCTCCACTCCCTTCCTTGCGCGCGTGACAAGACAGCACGCTTCCTACCCTGCTCGCACGAGATCAAGCCCCCATCCATCTCGGCTCACCCTTGCCCGCTTTCCCTCACACCTACAGCATAAGGCACGCGGCTGTGATGCTATCATACTTGGACTTCATACGAAACCTCATGGCAATGCTGACGGTGGAAATTTGCCTCGAGTGTCCATATAATCGTTATTAGAATAACATATGTCATACGCTGAAAAGCAAGATTGGCTTGCTGTAGACACATATCAAGCTCTATAGCAGACGTGATCCTTACCTCTCCGCCCTTGAACCGATTGTGGATGTCAAGTGTAGCGGCGTCAGTCTCCAGCGTAGCAATTTCTGGGCAAAACAAAGCAAACATTTACCTTTTCCCCCCTTATGGCCCAGCAAAAGTCTGCATCAGCAACATGCAAAGACACCACGCTTACCTTCAAGTGGCAAGTCAGGAACATCCTCGTCTAAAACATCCTGAAAGAGGAAATAATTTTTCGACCATATTGAGCAAATGCATATAAAACATGATTATTCAAAAGAATAGCGCGAAGTAGCAGGGACAACGACAGAGAATACGACAGGACGAGCACTCGTCCTGTCGTATTCTCTGTCGTTGTCCTTGCTACTTCGCGCTATTCTTTTGAATAATCATGACACACCAACTAGCCCAGCTTTCTGCTTTGATCATATAAAACATGTTTTTCACATAAAGGGCCCCTCACCAGGCCACAAACCAAATTTTGTTTACGCATACGAAGTTGTTACGTGCCCTCTAAGGAATGTTCTACCAGAATAATTTTTCAGATTAGTTCGTTAATAGCAGAGATAGAAATATTTGAAGTGCCGCAAACACATGATTACAGCAGGTGACCATCACCACCAACATAGACACTCTCTCCATTTGCCCCGTCTAGCCTCCGCAAGTTAAATTTCTTCCCTGCATTTTCCAGTACCAGAGCAGGAGGATAGCATGACGAATACGTCACGGGCCCTGCCTTCTTTTGCTTTTTTTCCCCTCTCTCTTGGGTATTCTGCTCAGTGGTGCACTTCTGGTGACAGTCTCGTGCACAAGCTGTTGCGTTTGTCTTGTTTCGTGCAGCGGACAATTTTGCAAGCTCTGAACGAGAACACCTGATTAGCAGTATAAGTCAGTGCCACAATCTTGAGCCCTTAGGCAGAGGCGAGAGGATGGAAGAACATGATCGTAGCACTGGAACATGGTAGAAAATGACAGTTTTGTTCTCTGAGTGCAAGCATGGGAACAAGCAGACAAAATAGAAGTGCATCTCACTAGCCAAGTTGCGATGTAAAACAAAAACAAGCAGACATTCAGTTCTTATGTTTTCTAATTTATCTAAACTTTATTTATTAGTCTATTGAAGCAACAGATTAAACAAATAGCTGATGGTGCCTTGAATAATTCTCGAAGTCACGTGTCACTGTGAGTGATGTTACAGCACGGCCATGTACATAGCGCACTTGCACCATTGACGTCGACTCTCTCGCTGGGAGTGCGGCACCCGTGAGGAGTAGGGCAAACGGCATTTGGTTTGAAATTTCTGTTCTTTCTACAGTGTGTAGCGATGTAATACTTAGCAGACACAATCATTAGCGCACATTGTATGCACTGCGATTGTCCGCTCAAAATGGCCATACATGGTGAGGGGCCCTTTAAACTAAAGGAAGGGCACCAGAATCGGGATAAATACTGCACCAGCATACTGCAGAACAAGGATGTAAACTAGAGTTCCAACACAGATTAGAATAGAGCAATATTTTCACATGAAAGGATAGTCAAGGGTATACACGAGAGCCACAGTGCTGAAAAATGCATACACTCCCTACCCCCTAATAATAGGGATTTTTTTATGAGAAGGTGCTAAAGAAAAGCAGTACTTCTGGTGTAAGAAATGAGATTTTAATAAACATCAGCTTTAGAAACTAAAATCCTAGCCCTGTCTTTTTTGAGCATGCAGCAGAGAGCCTGAATTTCCAACTCTGTATTAAAGGCACCGAACTGAAGATCTGCATCAATAAAAAAGACAACAAGCATGAAATTAGAGGTGTGTTTAATATGAACTACAGCAACGCCCCAGAAGATGCATATTTATGCTTTATTCTGGGCAAAACAGGCCAACACTGCACTTAAAACATAGCTAAATTAAACAAAACAAGGAAAATCTAAGAGAAATCTGAATGCTAACAAAACAGTTGTTTAGTGGGAAAGCCATTTTTATCTGACTCCTTTATTTACACGTCTGCTAGAAATGTGCAGAACAAGAAAGAGTACATACTGCAAACTGCTGAGTTCCTGTGAGCAGTTTCTGGAAGGCCAGGTGAGCAGCTTCACATTTTTCCTTCTGCTCACCGCTGAGTTCACCCTTTGTCTGCAGAACGCGGCGATTGTGTGCTTCGATGCCTCGGAGATTCTGGTGATCACGCAGCAGGTGCCGGCAAAGTGAACGGTAGTACTCGCGTAAGATGCTCTGCAGACTCTTCTGCTTGTCTGGGGTCAAAAGCTGAAATGCAAGCAATCCATATTGGTCAGAATTACCACATGAAGCCAACACACAATGAAGCTACGGAAAGCATAAGAAAAATGAATTGTGTCCTTTTAATAATAAGAAACGGTAAAGTAATGTGTAACAAAATACAACCTGCCATTGATAGGAGCCAAACCCACAACCTCCAAATGACGTGTGCCACACTCAACCAACTGACCTATGGAAGCGGTTCCTGCTCCATTCACTTTATAGGGCATTTGCATAAGTGTACTAAACCAAGTCCTGCGAGTGTTAGCTAGGACCACTCGTGGACAGAAATTTGATCGCTGACGATATGATGAGCACGAAAATTGATCTTAAGAATAAATTTGGCAATTTAGTGTTTCTGTTCCCAATGGCGTCGTGAACAACTGTGCTTTGCTGTTTCTTCAATTTTAAGCTGCCAGATCCCACTTTAGAGCAGTAGCCTAACACAAGAAAGTGCAAAAGTTTCACTAATGTGTAGCATGTTCCCTTTTTCCCACAAAAGCTCATATAGCTACTAATCACATTTTACTGTTTTATGCACTGAGTGACAATACAGCCTGGCAAATCCCTGCAGCCTTGGACCTACGAAATAATCTAACTTAGACTTATGTCACCAAGGTATAAGAACTGGCTGCTTTGGTAATCCATATTGAATCGACTGCAATACATGAACAGATGTACAAGTAACACGGAAAGACACAACTGCTTGTGTCTGTCACACTCATTTGTCTTTCATTTGTTCCTGCACTCTAGTGACAGTGCTCCTATGGGTTGATTAAAAATTAGCCCTATAATATGTGCTACAATCTAACAATGATTTAATAATGATAAGAGCTGGAACTAATGGGCACTCATTTTTGAGTGAACTGACAAAAAGAGAGGCCTTTTTTTCAGCACGAACAATGTGAAAAGTTACCTAAACAATAGTTTTTTTTTTAATTATGGAAGTACAAAATTACACGCAGTACATTGCACACATGATCCTAAAAAGCTTCGTTAGCACACATTTTAAAGTAGCCATTAAATGTGCCACAGTTATACCTTACATATTACGTCCTACTAGCAGACTACTATACTGCACATCATGATGCACTGTTAGTGCATCATGATCTGTTTCGTAGTCATATGTTACAAGTAACACAGCAGCAATTCAGCAGGCCATAGAATATTGAACGACCAATTTTTCGAACGCGCAATTATTCGGGTGGCTTTGCGGTGCCACCACATACCCCATAGTGTCAATGTATAAGAATGTCTGAAAGTTCGATTGCAGGAACCCTTTGCCGTCCGACTTTCCGGATTTTTTGCTGTGACTCCAGGTCTGAAACGGCGTTAATCAAAGCCACCACCGCAACATTTTGTCTATCTCGTCGGCTCGAACGGGCGCTCTCGCACACAGACCCGCTGGCAGCCACAGCCACCACTGTGGCAGCACTAGGCATATTTTCCTGCTTCAGCATTCGCTGTTAAGCTTCTTGCCATTCAGTGCCGCATTCTTCATTGAAAGAATTCGCCGGTGTCAGCAATGGCGCCGACTCCGCCTTTGCAACGCACGCCATTGGCTTCGAAGCTCGGATAGCAGGGATGCGATCTTGTACACGTTCCAAAATCGAACGGAGGCGGTCCGTTCCTTCCGTCGCGAAATTGGCGGTTCGTTCCGTTGCGTTTGTCCGATAGCAGACGACACTGAATGATTGACAGCAGATATCACTTCACAATTGACGTCATGGCGTTCGTCACCGTTCAAACTGACCAACTGTGTGCGGCTCGGTGGAACGGACCGCCTCCATTCTATTTTGGAACGCGTACAAGATCGCACCCCAGAACGCGAGGCATAACGCCGGTGTCCAAAAGTCAGCTTCACCTCTAAACACTAGTGTTACGCGGTGAAGTATAAAAAAAAAATATTGCGGTGAAGTATACGAAGAGTAGGAAGGGGAAATTGTCACGGGACACCCTTAATTATACACATGTGCATCGGCCATCTCCTGTCACAGTACAAGCACCAATATGCCTAGTAAGTGTACAGGCAAGCATTCAGAGGTTTTTCAGACATGTTCGTGGCGATTTGAGCCCTTATAGGCAGTAAAAAACAAGCATTCATTTTTTTTTTTCAGATGTTTTCGCAGCCCCCCGGGGCTGTTGACTGTAGAGCACTGAATTCTGCCCCCCTGTGCTATATAGGAAATAACAAACTTCGCCAAGAAAGGGCTTGTTACTTACGTCGCTTATCGGGACGTCACGAATGTACTTCTGGGCAAGGATGCGAATCCTGCGAGGAACCAATCCTGCAAAGTCCTCGCCGCAATGCTTGCAGAAGCTGATAAGGATGTTTAGGTTGTTGTGCTCTTCACGGTCACTACTTGTTAGAAATGTAAGTAGGTTTCTTAGCACTGGTAGACCTTCCTTTTGAGTAAACACTCCACAGGCAAGCAGCTGCGAATGCAGAAACAAAACAAAAGACACCATTATCGGGATCATTCTTGCAAAGTCAAATGCATCATGTCATTCCCTCGCATTTGGTCAGTCATATATACCTCGCACCGTGAAAGAGTGGAATAATCTGCCATCACACATTGTCACGGAAACAAATGCATCAAAATTTACAGACACTCTACGCAGTACCATGCATACCTAATATATCACGTTTCACTCTCTGATTTGGAAACTTACTTTTTTTATTGCGCCGATTACCAAAGCCTCCACGACGTCATAGTTTGTACAAATCATTTAGAGTTGCTGTACTGATAACTTTTTTTTTTATACGTTGATGCACTGTAAATAATTTTGTCCCAGTTTTGTTTTTCTATTGCATTTACATTTACGCACTGTTTGCCTCACCAATGTAACCTTTACCCTATGTAATACACTCCTTAGAGGGCCTTTAGGGTTATTGTGAAATAAATAAATGAATAAATAAATAAATAAATAAATAAATAAATAAATAAATGTAAACATGCACATGTTTTCAATAACAACCCGGGCAGTTCACACTGGAAGATAAAATTAATGTAGCAGGTAAGATACCGTAACAGATAAGTTACTTATCTGGGTGCACCAGATGCAGGCACTCGTAGCATTAACAGTAACCAGTCCAACCATAAACAAAGAAAAAAGGTACACTAGACTTGAGGTGCATGAGACTCATCTGTGCAAAACCTAAATACCACTTATGCAATAGCATAGACACATGTTGTAGGATAATACTACAGCTGTGTTTCCTTACTGTGAAAAAAATATATACAATATATATTCCATTGCTGCAATCACATGATGTCACTAACTGCAAGAGTCTTTCTGAACAAAAATGCAAGGCACATTTGTGAAAAATAATTTGTTAAGGAATAGCACAGATTTGGAGGAATAAAACAAGAACAAGAGCAAGTGAAACCTGCACCAGACTTGGCTGGAGAAATAGGACATCTTGGTGCAACCATAAAAATGTACTTATTTATAAAGATCAAGTTATGCAATTAATTTTAATTCACTACCTTTTACTATTTTATTAACATGTCATATTTTATCTCATCAATCTTTTACTGAATTAAAGTTGATACATTCTGGTGCATGCACAAAAATGAAGTTGCCATAAGAAAACTAACCTCAGCAAAGAATCTCAAGTCCACTCTGATCTTACTCAGATTAGTAGCCTGAAATAGAGAACATATAGTAAATGTGTGCACAGTACAACTTTGAACAGGTACAGAACAGCACGAAAAAGCATAACGTTTCAAAAAATAACAGCTTGGACTCAACTAGCCTAAAGGTGCTTTTGCTTGCACTCTCTGATTTACACAAGCAAACATGTCGAACATGTCATTTGTAAGACCATATTACACATGGTATTGTTCATTTTTAGGTGCCTGTAAGCAGGGACTTCACTAAACCCATTTCCACATTAGCAATGACTAGCAATTAAATTCTGCACATGTTGTTCATTCAATGCATAGCAGGACAGCTGATAGGTCAAACAGGCATGAGACATTCAAAGAAGGTACAAAAGAAATCACCAGGTGCAATAAGGACGATTGAGTATACTAACAAATACTTAAATCTGAAAAGTACAGAAGCACTAAGTACTGAAAAGTAAGGGGTGCTTGTTACTTTTATGAAGCATTCAAGTTACAATCTCGACTACACTACCAAAATAACATCTTTGCACTCAGAAAAATTCGTCTTCCAGAACATGTAGACAACTAGCCATTAATTATCAAACACAATGCTACCAATAATGAAAGGATGTTCAGCTAAAACATACAAAAGCCATTAGTACCGCAGACTTACATGGGATATTAGAGCTAATTTATCCTCAGACACACATACTTCACAGAAAAAACAGGCAGAAAAAAAGACAACGAAGTCACAGAAACAAGTTACCATCAGAGAGTATTTAGAATAGGAAGGTACTAGTAATGAACTGTCTCACGAAAGTATTTGTAAAGTATCAAGTTAATGATAAGTGTGCCGAGATCGAGCTACTTGAGTAGGACACAAGCTTAATGAAGGCAAGTCTAGCACCAACCTTGTCGTCCTTCTTTAGAGGGAGTGTCTTGAGCCAGTTTTCAAGCAACTGTGTCGAGAACTCTGCATATCGCTGGTGCAAAGATGAACACACAATCACAGCTGTCTGGATGTCAGACATCTAAAAAGAAAAAAGAAAAGAAAGCAGAGGGGGTTGATAAGACAATGAAGTAAGAATTTTCCTAACTGCACGGGAGTGGTACATGGTGCAGCATTAGATTTCTTTTAGAGAAAATTAAGAAGATACTGGTCATAAGCAATTGCAAAAAAAAGAAAAGGAAAACCAGAAAATTTAAAGCTGGAATCATCAGTAACAAATTTATTCGTGCCAGCAAGAGATAAACAACATTCCTATTTTATTTGCAATTATATATTAAAAATTAAATTCGGGGCTTTTACATGCTGAAACCATGTTCTGATTATGAGGCACGCTGTAACGGAGGACTCTGAATTAATATGGCCAGCCGTGGTTCTTTAATCTGCACCTGAATCTAAACACAAGCACTTTTGCATTTTGCCTTGCAGTTCAAGACCACAATTAAGAGTATTTTGCTTATTGCTAATCAACTATCCAAATCAGTGTAGCGAACATATGAGAGGCGCCGGGCGAGTGCAGCACCTATGTAAGAAAAGCTTCTCCTGCATATTTGACTTGATGCCGACTACCCCAAATGTCGCGTAGAAGGGAGCATTAGGTATATACAGCTCTTCTAGATAAGTCTGTAGCTCACTAAAGTTCAAGTTTCACACAGGGCAGTGAATACAGGTTGGTAACCAGGTTTGGATGCATTACTTGGTCATTTCTTCCAGGCTAAATAAGAAGTCTGTGCTGTCTGCAGTGATGCCACAGTAAAAAAATAGAAGCAGAGAGAACAAAGCAGTGGTGCCATCGCTCGTAGTAACAGTGAAATTGGACAAGTGCTATGACAGACAGTGCCAACATTTTGTCGTCAGAAATTCTAAGTTTTCTTTTATTTGGCCTCACCACAGATTAGCTCTGAACAAAGCATTAACTCTGAACAAAGCAAGGATTCTTGCAAATAAACATGGCAATTAAACTGCGATCACCACAAGATGTCATGTTAGTGTGAAATTGAACTGTAAATGAGCCAGCGGCCTAGCCAGAAAAGTCATGTATACATGGTACTACTATTTAGATGAGATTTGGTACATCATTTAGGCATCATGCTAGTTTTCCCAAAATGCCCAACCCAGCCAAGAAGTTCACTCATCATACAATCTATAAAACACAGTAAGGACCCCAGATGCAAAGAGAGAGAGTATTTCCATCTAAAGCATGCTCTAAATCCGGGTTCTCAAGCATAGTGCAAGCCTTAGGATACTTGGGTGCAGCCTGCATACATCCTTCTGGCCTCTGTAAATGGCTTAACACACTGACTGACACACCAGTGTGTGGCTCACCTTCCACATATGCAGCTCAGTACTTAAGCTGAGTCTAGGACCAAAGTGCTGCATTATCACCACCACCAGGCTGGCATCTTCATTTTATGTCTGCTGTAGAAAAGAGGCCTCTCCCAGTGATCTTTAATCCCCCCTGTCTTGCATAAGCTAACTCCACCCTATGCCTGAAAATTTCCTAATATTACTGCATCACATAGCCCTCGACCATCCTTGACCATGTCTCCTTTCCCTTGCAACTCATTCTGTTACTAAACCTCCGGTTATCTGCTCTACGCATTACGCTGCCAACCCAGTTCCATTCCTTGCTCTTAATCTCAACAAGAGTATCAGCTACCTTCATTTGTTCTCTAGTCCAGTCTAGTCTTAAGTCTTCCTGTCTCTTAGGGTTATACCTATCAATATATGGGGGGACATGATGTGCTAAATCATTTCTATTTCACTCACACTTTTGCTTCCAGTAAAACAACAACAAAAAAGAAAGGCCTCTTGGCTTCAGACTTACCTTGAGTTTGGCTTCCACTATGGCAGCCGCCTGAAAACAAGATACAAGGAGTGATCATCTCATCTTACTGCCATGTCAGTCACTGAACTACAGAATGTGTCAATATGCCATACCACTTCACTGATGTACTTGGTCAGATTGAGGCCGGCCATGTCCTTCAGGAGGGAGTCCCGCTGAGCTTCCGAGATAGTTTTCTACATGAAGAAATATCTCTTATGAGTGTCAGCTGCATACAATGTAATGTGATGGTGCTCACCAGTTTTTTTACAAAAGCTGTATTTTTCCGCAGATTCGAGTCTAGCCTGCTGAAGAATGCCTCTTCTGGACGATTGCCTGTAAATTCAAGAGAAGCACTCTTAGAAAACATTATGAATAAGTTAATGAAAGTTGGTATGTAACCTTGCAGCCACCCTGCCTAACTTAAAGGGGTCCTAAACCACCCTTAGGGCTTACGAAAAAAACATAGCCCGTGAATAGCATACGCAGCTGTGAGCATCTTAGCCAACTCTTGCAGTCGTGCGCAGTACGCGAAGCTTGCAAGCAGAGTGCGAAGTCACCTTTTTCTCTAACGCTCTCTTTTCAACAGAAACCTGCTCCTTGCTCTTTCTGCTTGCTTTGTTTCGTAATATAGCAGATCCCCATATGCGACTGCTATTGGCCAATAACTGACATCAATCAAGAAGGTTCTTTGATTCAATGTGCTGCTTCTTTCTGTTACTGTGTATATTTATTGAAGCAGTTTAATAAACAGGCTGAAGTAAGCGAAAATGTGCGTTCGGATTTCGATAATAATTAAGTACTTCTGGAAGAAGCAGGCTATCGTCTGCTTATACTCGGCCACAGCCACCTGCGTAGGAATTAAATTTTGACCACCCTGCTTAGCGGTGTCGTAGCCATCGGGTCTCGATTATTTCGACTAGTTCTGAACCCTCAACAAGCTAGGAACCAGGTGAAACTTAAGGTCAGACCACATGCACACTTCCCAGCGTGTGGTCACACCTGGCCGCTTCTGGTTATACGCCTTGGCAGACTTCGCTTCAATATGCGTTTCACTTCATATGCGCAAGTAGGATGCAGGTCGGATGCATCTGTCGGTTGAAATGGTGCAGACCAAAGCCAGTCCGCACCACGTAGCACGGCCAGTTTACAGCATATAGCCCAAGTGCACACTCAAGCCCTGCCGTGCAAAAAGCAAACACTGCGCATCAGCACTACAATTGCATGTAGCCGCTGTCTGCAACGTAGCGTAGATTTTGCGACTGCTGCAGGGTGCTGCGACAAGTCTGCCAGCTGAGCGCACTGCGGCTCGCTGATAACAACCATGTTTGGCATGCCAAAACCGGAAATAGAGGGTCTATGTGAACATCCAAAATCAAATTTGAACTGCGCACCGCGGTGACGTTCAGTAGGCGGAGCATTGTGGCATGCCGCGCTCAGCCGTAGCCTTCGCAGAACAAGGCATTGAAGAAAGAACTGGAGCACAGCGAACGGGATCATGCACAACCTTTGATTACCAATAACGCCGCTTCTGCTGAATGCATTGAAGTGCTTTTTGTGGCAAAGTATTTCTGAAAATGTATGTTTTAACTTCAAATGCATTTCTCAACTTCAACAAAAAGTTGTTCAGGGCCGTGCAAAAATAATAATATGTAGCATGGAGAACACATCTACAAGTGGCAGCAGTGGTGATGAGCAATAATTTGATTATAACAGTCTATAACGATTTATTTTTATGTTGATAAGAATTTGAGCGTGTCAGATTTTGAGCATCTGTACAACAAAATATATTTACAATAATTTTCATATGGCTCCTTATTAAAAAAAAATTTCGCATGCTTAGTGGAAAACCATAACGAAGGCAAAAGGATAGAAAGCAACAGGACAGAAAGACTGCTGGCCTTCGACAATTTTTACTTTGGAAAACCATTACAACTCGTGAAAACAGACAGAGATACAGTCAATACGCAAGCTAATCCAAACTCCTACTGTATGCATAGCACAAAGCCGCTGACCAATATAACCAAATTCACAACACAACTGACACTATGCTCACACAGCTATCACCTTCTTTTTTTCATGCAAATAGGCCTCATGTATCAATATGCATTTTTCACTTTTATATCTCACTTATACTTTATGTCACAATTCCATCTACCCCATCTTTCTGTATTAACTATTGTATCTGCTCCAAATTTTCACACCTACCTACAACTTTGTCATACTGAGCATGATGACACAAAAATGCTTCAATTAAAAAAAAACAAGATATGGCAATAATACTCTTACCAGCAGCTGTTAAATTCTTGCTCCGAAGTTCTGATTTGAAGTTCAGTCTCTCTTGAACTTCTGTCGTGTATGCATCAAGGAGAGCCTTGGACAAAATAAGCACAAGTATCAGAAACTGCACAAGCAAATCCTTCACAGCTGTATGCCAATCTAACGCCCGCTGCATCTAAGACAACAAATTTGCACAAACGAGTTCTCATGCTCTTTGAAAGTACTAGGGGTCTGCGTGTAAGCTCACAGCCTCGCTCAAATGCAGCAGCTACTACTGCTGCATTCAAGTGCAGTTGTAGCTTGCTGTTCTTAGTGAAGGCTGCCACATAGGCTGCATTGCAGCAATGCACCATCAGCTTTCACCACTACAGTCGTACACAGTCCTTAATTGATGTACAATGTGGAGCCAGTATAATGCAATTAGAGAAACAAAAATAATGGATTAGTGCTTCAAGAAACTGTGCACATGGGTTGTGATCCATTTATACACAAGATAACTTTTATTTTATAATCGTTGATCATTACGTTTTAAAGCAAATGTGGAGCACTGATACACGTTGCGTTGCATTTACAATTGATATGGACCATGCCACCCTTCATTGGTTCACGGAAACCGTTGCAGAACTCCACTTAACAGCTTGACTAAAAAATAATGTTAGATGCCTTTCACCTACCTTTTCACTTTCTTCCACAGCGGCAGCATTGTCCTGTGATTAAGAAAAAGAAAGAAAATGTTTAAGAAATAAAAAGGACAACATATTTTCCTGCAGTGTGAATGTGCCTCTAATGTCAGCAGGTAACCTTTGCCATTTGCCAGTGTTACTGTTGATAATTAAGAGGTAGAAAATCTCTCATATTGCACACCTGTCAGCTGGCTGCATAGCATGGATGTACATAATAATATAGCTAAGGGAGGTCAGGGTATTGTATTTTAACGAGCAAAGTAGCTGTGTTACTGCCACACAATGTAGAATAAATAAACATGTAAACACGTGGTTGTACACATGGATGGTTTATAAGAAATACTAACACAACTTCAATCAAGAGAGCTGATATTGTAATAAGTGTGCAGAATTTAATATTCAGTCTAAGATGAGTTCCTGCTACAAACATGATCCTTACTTCAACTGAGCTGAGAGCCACTTCTTCTGATGGTTCTTCTGGGGGCAGGCTGTCAGCCCGTTTCGAAACCGTGTCACCAGAGTTGTCATTCGCAGAGACAGCATCATTTTCTGAGAACAGAGACAAAACGGAAACCAGGCCATGTTTTTAAGAAGCCTGCGGCAGCAATGCGCCGGCAGGAAAGCGAGGCTGGCTACAGTACCTTGTTTAGCATCGCCACCGGCACCGGGCGGAACGTTATCGCTGCACGGAACCGTACATTTCTGGTCATTTTTTTCAGCTTGCAAAGCCCTGGCTTGCAGTCGCCGACCTCTCTCCTCCCGTTCTCTGCGCCAGCTCTTGCCTTTGACTTCCGTTTTCTTCTCCGAGTCCTGTGAACCAGCGTAAGAAGAAATAAGGTTAGGCGTGCTCGGTCCCAAATGGCGAGTCTCTTTATCGTCTTCGCTGCGGCCAACGTGGATGGCACCCAAAAAATGCATTGCCTTCTTCGAGGAAGCACGAAAGCATTGTTGCACTGCAGATACTTTAAACTCACCATCGGTGGGCGTTGGTTTATCCGTTAGAGGCACCGAATGTGCACAACAATCAGTAACGCGCGCAGCCACGAGGTCTCACCGATCGCACTGTTTACACCACACACTGCGCTCAGCCACACGACGCTAACACGATCCTGCAAGATGTGGTGCTCACGCGATTGATGCAGCTGCTGTGCGCTGCTCTCGGTTTGCTGCTGTAGACCATGCCGAAGGTGAAAATGCCGCGACGGGATGCTGTTACCACTTGCCGAATAAACTCCTACGTGGAGAGTGCGGAGAGTCCACGGGCACGCACAAAATTAAAAGATGCGCGCGTCTTAACCCTGCGATACGGTGCAATAAGCCGTCACGACGCGTCGACAGTGAGATCACATTCCGACCTGTTTTACAAAAGTTTTCGCGAACGCCTCAAGTCGCATTTGGCCACAGTTTAGGTGGGAAAACTTTATCGCATTCTGAAACGATCATGCTCACATATCAACACACAACCATGTTTTCGAAACCAAGCCACCTGGCGTGCGTTCTGAAGATCTAATAATCAAATAATGTTTCGAAACAGTGTTCAATAATAATTCATTATAAGCTACACATACGTCATACTACAGTAAACAACGTTGTAGAATAATTGTTAGCTTAAGCTATGCGCTTTAGTGCTTTCACCTGCAGCTAACTTCCATTTTCTCACAGAGGACGCTCGCGGCGTTCCGTGAAAAGCGCGCGGAAAGACGGAGAGCCTCGGAGGCGTGTTTGATGTTGCTTTTGGAACGCGGCGAGGTAAATGGTAAATTGTAGGCATTAGTCTTGTCTCTTGACGTTAGGTGCTAATCAGCTATCTGCACAATGGATGGTGAGTGAATGCAGCAGCACTTGTGAGTTTGCCAGCGTTCTCATGTCTCATTGCTTAAAAATCATGTCTCCAATCAACAGATGCCGAGTTGGACATCGACGCCCTTGATGAACTACTTGGGCAAGAGCTTATGGAAGCGGGAGAAGGTCAGGGTCCTTCAAAGACGATAAGCGACCATAATACTTGCGATCGAGAAAGCGAAAATGAACCGGTCTCCACTGCGGCTATTGAAAAGCAGCTGCGTGAAATGCAAGAAAAGATGGATATTCTTCGGCGACAGCTCAAAAACCAAAGATCATCTGGCCAAGAAGCGTCCCAAGTTTCCGTAGTGCGAGCAAAAGGCGATTCCACGAGCAAAAACGGAGATAGTGGAAGCAGCACCAGTAATTCAGTCTCCACGCGAAAGCCCTTGAAGCTTGTGGACGAAGATATATTCAGTGCGGCTTCTAAAGACGATGGTAAGAAGGGGCCGGAAAAAACTTCAATAGAGAAAAGTTTCGTGCATTCCGGTGACACCGATTCGTCAGACGACGAGAAACGATATCCGACCGAGGCAGGTTTGAGCAAACTGGGCAAGAGCATAAAGAGAAACCTCGAAGAACGAAAATCGTCTGGATTTTCATCGCGGCCGCCTGTCGATACGTGTAAGTCAACGATGCCTCTTTTCCCTTTGTTGTATTCTACATCTCTCGTCGTTTTTCTATATATTTTTAGGGAAAGACAATAAGCGCAAAGGCACCCTTCAACTTGATGGGCTTGAGGAAAGCGGTCTGAGGGACCCTTACTCTGGCATACGTATTATGTAAGTAAACACCAACCGTCCCACGCTGGCTTGGCGTTTGACAAACGCTACAGTGAATGCTATCAAAATAACTGAACTTGGCCGAAATCAAACTTTCAGGTCTGTGCTACAGTGAATGGTTTAATTATTACAAATTTACTGCTCCGAAGCTGATTCTAGAAATTCTTTCTGCAGCACTATTTTAAACTGAACATACCATCTCATATATTGCAGAAAACCACTAGATTGGTAGAAACTAATTTATTTATTTTCAGAGCATTTGAAGAGAAAAAGAAAAGCTTAGCTCAATGTGTAGTGCCCTTGGAAGGCAAAAGTGAATGCATGTAAAAGGTCAAGGCCACTGAGGATGGAATGCAAAGACGCTGTATATACTAAAGTTAGGCTACCTGTTAAAGTACCCTGGTGGTCGAATTTACCCTGGTACGCTTGCACTGCAGCATTTCCCTGTGCTAGCTATTGTTAAAGGGACCCTGAAATGATTTTGACGATATTGTACAAACATACTGAGTCATTGGAGTAGGTCCTTGTGATCATTAATTGACGCATCGAAGTGCTCCGCGTAAAGCGTGTAATTTATTACAAGGTTTTAAAAATGTACATCGCTGCCGATCGCAGCACATTGCTCGGCGGAATTTTCAGCCGCCCTTACCCATACGACGTAAATCACCCAATTGACGGCAGTAGGGCGAGCTATCTGATTGGCTGCCCAGGTCGCGTCATCTATAATTTTCCCACCTTTATGGTGAAGAAATGATGTTCGTAATAGTTGGCATGTTAGTTCATTTGTTTCTATAAAAAGAAAGTAACAGAAAGAGAATGTGCAAGAACAATTTCTCACTACACTTAAGTACTCTCGGCACACAGCAAGCATCGTCTGCTTGGGCTACAACGTGCTCCGTCTTGACGAGAGCTCCGCGATCAGTGTCGGTCTGTCTTTTCACGAGCACCATGAATCACCTTTGTTGCGTTGTGGGCTGCAAGCGTAGTGACTGGCAATATGTCAAGCTGCGACATCGTGTCCCTCTGCAAAGCAGCAGACGAGCGGAGCAGCTTCAGCGCATCTGACTGTCACTATCCGATCGGCTCCAGAATTTGTGCGTTTGCGGCCATCCCTTTACACCGGAGGATTACTACCACAATAGCGTTTCGTGAGTCTGGTATTTGGGTAAACGCAAGTGAAGGGACAGGGCCTGGCTGCTTAACCTTGCTGTTTCACAGGATGAGCAGAAGCGCAAACGTAAATGATCTGCACGGTGCAGCCACCTAGTGGCACAGAGCTCAACCAAACACAGTAGCAGTAATGAAGTCTATTCTTCTTTGCTGCTGGTGCAAATTTTTCGCAGGAGCATAATCGTTAACATGCTGTTTTTGTATATGTTTAAAATGTTTTACACTTGGTTAGAGCAATATTAGCTCTTTGTTTGGCTGGTTAACCTCAGCATGAGGATGGACCATGCAGACCGATCAGGCCGCTCACGTATGTGTACGCTAAAGTTGCTTCATCAGCTTGAGTTTATGCCTCCACCCATCTGTCGAAAAGCCCAGCCTGCGTGTGGTTACCGGAATACCAGACACATTCAACGCTGCTACAGAATGCTTGCAACGCACGCTGCTTCGATAGCTCTCACTTGGGGTCGACGGCCAAGCAGCTGCCGGAGAGGTTGGAGAGGCTTCACGTGCGCGCTTGATCCTAGAGAACCGGAAGTAGACGACACGGCGTGCCATCATGAGGCAGAGCCAGTGAAGGCGTAGTTTAGCCCCAATCACTCGGTGAACGAGTTCAGGAGAAAATGCATGACTATGGAGGAGGCTAACTTGTAATCGTCCGTAGCTCTCTTAATATGAGATGCTCCACACAAATTGTGGTGTGAATGATTAACTTTAGCTGTACCCTACGCGTCTGCAAAATTTGTCCAAACCGTTTCAGGGGCCCTTTAAGGCTATTGTAGCTATTGTTGTTAGCTATTGCATTAAAGCCCATCAGTGAATCGAAATTTTATTGAGATAATGCCTTCGGGAATGCCACCTTATGCTAAATGCTTTATGCTGACGAATATGGCTTGACAGCTGTTTTTGGTCGTGCATCACAATAACTGGATATTACCTGACAACTTAGTTGCGGGACTAGCCTGAGGTAAGTCGTATCTACTGAGTTGTGAATGCTAAAATGATGCTTGCACTTTCAGACGGCCCCTGGTGTCATCAACAGTTATGGAAGCCCGTATGAGTGGAAGAAAAATGGTCAAGATGTCCATGGTACCCAGTTTTGTTCAGCAGAAGAAGATCGACATTGACTGGGTTACAGTTGGTGTGCTGGTCAACAAGACACCACCAAAGACATCCAAAAATGTCAGTATAATCATGTTTCTAGTCATGTTTTTACATTTAGTTGCAGCTGCTTGTTCATTCTTTAGTTCTACTTGTCAAATTTCCTCTATCATTTCATAGGCAAGCTGCAGAGCATGACATCACAAAGATAGGATGACAAGTAAAGTATTAAAAAAGATATATTTTTAGCTTTACTGCTAAGAGTGCGCTGGCAAGGCAAGGCTAACAGATCTGGTCCAACCATTACTCGGCAAGGATGACGATGTTTCATTGCTAAAAAACGCAATGAAGTGTCATCTGCTCTTTTTGTCTACATTATGTGTTACCATACCTTTCTGTTTGTAAACATGCAGCTTGTACCACTTCCTGGGATGGAGTTTACTTCGCGCTAAAGAGTAGTACTAATGCAAAACTCTTGCTTTTATTATTTAATAGGCATGCATTGTCATCTCACAATATAATATTTGTAGCTCTATTAAGTAAACAATAAATAATTATTTATTTGGTCACTTGATCTAGCCAGTACTGGTTTTGAGGTCCCCGTTTCACCCTTGTTCTGTGATGTTGTGACATGGTTGTAATCTCGGTTAGTTACGCACTAGTCTCCATGTGAGAACCCGTTTTGTGACATCAGCCCTTGCTAAAATCAAACCAACATAGCATTACATATGTGGACATTTCTCTCATCGTGCTGATTTCTGTCACAAGGCGCTGTGGTTATGAATCAATCACCTTCGTGGTCCTTACAATTTAACTTTAGTTTTAAGCAATTGTATTACCATTAAATTAAGCACTCAGTAAATCTAAGCATAACTCCCCCTTTCAATAGACCTATTTTTGTAGAAAGATAACTGCGTTACTGAATACAAAGATGATACAATTTCAAGCATCCTGCCCCAGTTAGAGGGACCAAGAGGTGAATAGGAAGAGGTGCGTAAATTTGGTTTAATATAACACATTTGACAAACACATAATGTTAAAACTGTATAACCAATAACACACGTAATTTGTTATTGGTGCTTGATCTGGGGTATCCACATATGCTTATACAGATCCTACAGATACAGGTATCAACATAGCATTAGCACAGATGTCTAGAATTTAAAATTTGGTACAACTGAGGTTGGTTGCCCACACAATGAACTGATTTTCTTTTGCAATGCTGAGTAATTCCAGTCTTGCCTCATTTTTTTGGCTGTGAGAAAAAAAAAATGTCTTGTTGCAGGGAAAGCCATTCTCAATATGGAAGTTGACAGACCTGCAAGACTGTGAAAACCTCGTCTGCATGTTTCTCTTTGGTGATGTACATGAAAAGCACTGGAAGACGTCAGTTGGCTCTGTGGTTGGTTTTCTGAATCCATCAGTCATGCCAAACAAGGATAGCTATGTAAGTTGTTGTTCTGAATGTATTTGTGCTATTGCATAAAAAATTTGCATGAGATAAATGAAGATGTATAACATTACTTCACTTTCATATGATGAAGAAAATCACCACTTAAAATTTAGCTAATGAATTATAAATTTCAGTGTCTGGGGCCATCTGCTATCTCACAGGAGCACCTACCACACTCCTGTGAGATACCAGACACCGCAGGTGTATATTACTGGTGTCTTGTGCAGACAGGGTGTGCAAACTATTAATAAGGTGTGCCTCTCTGCGGCTTTAGATGTCTCTGAGCAACAAAAAAGTTAATAAACGTCAAGATGCTGCTACACAGTGCAGTCTGCCTGCTTGCTTGATATTGGACATCCACTTAGTATGCGCACGTCCATTCCACAGAGCGGTCGAAAGGAGGTGTGCCTCAGTATAGACCACCCTGGCAAAGTCATGCTGATGGGAACATCCAAGGATTTTGGAACATGCAAAGGCAAAACCAGAGATGGTCAACCCTGCACCAATGTAGTGAACATGTACGTGTTAATTTTCAGTCCATAACAGCAAAAGTGAGTGTGGGACGTGTGTGTGTTTGGGGGGGACGGGGGGCCAAGTAGCTGTGGACGTACCTCATTGAAGTGACTGTGTGCACCAAAATAGCGTAAACAAAGATTAGCATTTTGGAGAATAGTGATAGGTCGTAAATGCCAGTAAATAATTTTTATAAGGGATTGCCTAGTGATATCTATGTTATCTAATAATGTAAGCTCAAATGAAATCTTACTCTTAGTATATATCGATTGACCACATGGGCAGGTGACATAATAGTTCCTCAATGTCTCACATAAGGCACCTAGTCTCCCTCACATTTTCATATTTTCTGTGCTTTCTCGCTACATTTTTTTCCCACAATCGTCTACCACCTAAACACTATATTATGTTATACAAGCCACGTGATGGGAAATTTCCAGGCCAAAGAAAAGCTTTCTGTAAAATATTTAGTTGTCAGTTGATGCCTTAAAGATGCACGTTAGTTATCTTAAATGCTGGGGAACAAAGTGCAGTTCAAATCTTTGAATAATCATAGTACTGCTCGATAACTGCTTTAAATGCTAACCTGTAAATTTATTAGTCATAAATAGAAGCATAAATTTGCTTGTGTCGATGAGTATTTATACTATGCCCATTGCTTCTGCAATAGGTTAAGTACAAAGCACCGATTAGTAGACTAGTATTGAGGAAGTACTCAGTGTTTTGCTTTGTTTTTGTACAAGAATCTCCTATATATGTGCAATTTCAGCCTGGATCCTAATTGCATGAAACATTTCTTTTAATAATTAAATTATGGGGTTTTACATGCCAAAACCACAATCTGATTATGAAGCACGCTGTAGTGGGGGACTCCAGAAATTTGGACCACTTGGGGTTCTTTAACATGCACATAAATAAAAATACAAGGGTGTTTTCGCATTCCGCCCCCATCGAGATGCGGCTGCCGCAGCTGGGATTCGATCCCGCGACCTCATGCTTAGCAGCCCAATACCATAGCAACTAAGCAATCACGATGACTTGCATGAAACTTTGCAGCTGAATCTAAATTTTCTGAATTTGTATATAGTTACATTATTGTGGACAAAATTTTTGTTCACTAGGTCAACCTGTCCTTACTGTGTGTACCACGTCAAAGCCGAGTACCGCAAGATGAGTTCCAAGCGAACTGACCTCCAGGCATCGTAAGTTTTGGAACTTTTTGTTTTTCTTATGTCATTTTCACTTTCCACTTCTTGTCTGATAGTTTTCAGCAGTTCATTTGAGGAAAGTGGGCTTGATTTTGCTGCTAGAGGTTAACTTCCATGGTTGACAAATGCGTACCTGCCAACCCCTGGGGACCTCAAAATTCAGGACGGGGGAGCAGCCCGCTGCTCTACCGCCTTGAGCGGCAGCGTACCTCCGGACCTAAATAAAGTTCTCTGTCTGTCTCTCTGCTGTCTGCAAAAATTAGGGGTGGAGATGGGGGAGGGGGGGTGACAAACGAAAGAAAGAATTCAGTCTCTGAAACAGCTCTGAATGGCTGCCAATACAATTATTAGGCATCTCGATGCTAAAACTGTGACCAGAAATGGTGCCTGATCAACCTTCTCTATATATTCGCTGCCTAACGAATACTGCCACAGGAAGCAGTTGTGCGCAGTGGAGAGTGCTAACCAATGAGATCATAGCACAACTGTCTGCTTTCGTCGGTCGCTGAAATCCAGCTTATTTGGCGACAATTCCCCGCAAGCCGCTCCGGGGACACAGTGGACGGCATTCGCCTGTTCTTGGTTGCTTGCATGGAGTGTGGTGTGACAAATACGCGGCAGTGCTTTGGACTGGATTTTCCCCGCTCAAAATTTGTCGCTCCATGGAAGGTGGCTTCAATAGAACACCAAGCATCTCTTCTATGCATTACATGACCTGCCCTATTCCATTTCTTCCTTTTAATGTCATCTAGGATATCCACTACACCAATTTGCTATTTCATACTGCCTTCTTCCCATCTCTTGATTTTGCACCTAGAATTTTGCATGTCATTCCATCCGAGTATGCTCCAAATATCCATAGCTGTATTACTGAACAAGCGCGTTCAAAATCATTTTCACTTTCACATGATGTAACATCCATTGCACTGCTTCAATGCATTGAAAGGCATGCACTGCTGTTATTAGATTAATGTCATAGCATTACGTCCACTACAGTGTCTTTGCACAGAGAAGTGCAATATACATTGATGTTTACATGTATTAGATTAATTTCATTGTATTCTGCAGAACATAGTGCAGCCTGTGTTTTTATTGCAGCCTCAAATCTTTAGAACCCTTCTGTCCAGTCATAGGCTTATAAAAGAGCAGCCATTTGGTTATCTTGAAAAAGAAATTGCATAAGTGCATTGTTCTTCGACTGTTGTCTCTGCACTCAACAATGTGTAACTGACACTGACAAGGAATCTATCACTATTCACAGATCTCTGTTGTGTACACTTCTCAAACTCATTTAAGCACACTGAAAGCTGTATCCCTCAAAATGATTGTTCAAGGCTATGTGCTCTAGTTGAGTTCCCATTCATAGCGGCCCATTAACCCAAATCATATCAGACACAATTGTTAGCTTATTTCTTCAAGAATGGTTGTCGTGCTCTTCCAAACATGCTGTAATGTTGACTGCTATGCCCAATGTGTTTTTAAGATACTCTGGTGTTGCACCAAGCGGATTGAAGCAGAAAGTCCTCAAGAACAGCCAAGTCATCTACGGGGGCCAGATGTTTATGAATCCCACGTGAGTCGGTCAATGCACTGCAGAGCTATTCAGTAATCTTAATATAGCTGAATTTAATCTTGTGTACGCGTTGCAGAGATTTATAAGCCCCACCCGAACAAATTAATGCTGTTTCAACCTGTGCTGGATCATCAGAAACAATAAATCTGTCCCTTAAGTCTTGCGGGATTGGGGACTTGGATACATTGATCTGGCAACCTCTGTCTTGCATTTATGTCATAGACACAAATGGCTTCTTGTGGTATGTGTCATGTGATGCTGCAGAATGCTAGCTCTGCTCTCTCAGCCTGTCACCTAAGAAATTAATTTTTGGCTTTATTTTAAACTACAGTTAAATCTATATATATTGAATGTGAGTATAGTGAATATAACCAAGTAATTACAAAATTTTTCTTGCTGATATCAGTGTGTAATGAGTACACAAATGCTTACTAAGAATACAGTCGAATCCACTTAAACAATATTCAAGTACCTAGAAAATCCCATTGCTATAACCGATAACTGTTATAACAGAGCTGCATGAAAAAAAAGCAGAAGGGATAAACATCCAAACATTAATTAGGCAGAAAGAAGTATAGTTGAACTCAATATTATTACCTGATTTAACAATACTTAGATGTAACAATGAACAGCCGCTTACTACAATGTTTCCATGCTGTATTACTGGCTTTAACAACTAAATCTGTGCCACAAAGAAAAAATGTGAAATCCAAGAAAATTATTTTAAAAATTCAGCAGAGACACTTAAGACTGCTTACGTGTGGGAATGCGAAGGCATTTTAATCGCTTAGGTGAAACGTTTTCAACTGATGTTTTCGACATGCATTAAGGTTATCTCTGCGGAATCATTATGTGTGTTTGTGTATATGTTGGCCACGGTTTGGAAACATTCAGACAATTTTACTGCAGAACGATGCATTTTATTTTATGCCTAATGGTAGGTTTGTCATGACTATGTCGTCTTCTTTTGTGTTTGCTTGCTTCGTCTTCTGAGACGTGCTTCCATGGGCGACCATGTTTCACAGATGCCGCTGAAGTAGACACTTCGGAGTGCATCCCAGTAGACGCAGCACCTATAAAATCCGGAGGGCAAGTAGCACATGGGAGGCAGTGACATGACGTGTGCAATGACGCACACACTAGGCACTACTTTAGTCAACCATAACTGTGGAGCCACCGTGGCATCAGGGGAAGCGCGCTCGTTCCGCACCCCGGAAGCCCGAGTTTGATCCTCACCCCGACCGAAATTTACCTAATTTTCTTTTTGAAGGCATTAATTTACTTTGTTTACTGGAGCCTGCCTGACAAACTTGATGTCAATCCGAGCGTTTCTTTTTTTATGTGTTTTTACTCTTTGTGCCATCGGCCATTTTTGGTACCATCTTTCGGTCACGCCGCCGATGACAACACCAGATTTTCGGATAAGGGGGCATATAGTGCTTTCGCATTAAGACACAAGCCGCTGCACCTACCTGCATGCCCCGCACCTTCACCACACCCGCCTTCGTGCGGTGCACCTCACAAGGCATAAAGGCAGGTGTGGTGAAGTCGTGGGGCATGCAGGCAGGTACGCTAGCTAACCTTTTTTTTTTTTTTTTTCCTACAAGGGTTCTGCATTGTTTATTTTTTCCCCCTTTTGGTACACCGCAGTAGCCAGCTTTAATTGTTATACCTTTGAACCTCGATATGCCGGACTTCAATATAACAAAATTCTCTATATACAACAAAGTATTTACCTTTGCGTAAGTTCTTGTCATAGAACACCATGTACCTTGAACCTCAATGTAACGAAACGTGTTTATACACGATTTCAATTTAACGGAATTTCACTGCCACTGCGAAAGAATACAGAGACAATAAGTAGAAACTTCCGCAGTAACAGATGGTCAAATTGTTGAATTACATGTGGCTGCTTGCAAATGCACCTCTCAAGTCGCACACCGCTGCACAACCGAGAGTGACTACCAAAGCAGAGCAGCGTCGTGTTCCATATAAAGTCTAAGTGCAATAAGATCCTATCACCCCTTGCGTGCTGTATGCTTTACGTGTGAGGTAAAGGGCACGAGGGAAAGCTGAGGAGGATGGTCTCTTGATGATTGTTGTCTTCCTGCGTGAGCAAGTGGGGAGGGAAGTAAGCTTGCGGTAATGCGATCAAGCAAGGGCGGGGGTGCCGGCACACGTCTCCTTTTCTAGTGCAGCCATGGCTGAGCACATACGCAGCCCGCACATCGTATTTTAGAGGTAGTATGTTGACCTGCTGCTTCTGCAAAGACTGGGCGAGCTGAGACAGCTGGGCATTGTGCACTGTCTTCTCGTGCATTTTAGTGCTGGAGGCAGTGTAATCTCGAGTTTCGGAGATGTTTTGAAACGAAAGATAGACAAAGGCATTCGCCCCCCCTGCTGGCGCTTTTCATGATAGCATCATCCTATTGTGCGCGACACCATCAGCCACGGGGGCTGAGTGGATGTAAAAGTATGGCTGGCTTCGCTTCGTACCGCCAACGTGAAGATATTGTTGACATGGCATGAAATCATATCTTTGGTCACTGACTCTCAAATTCAACAAAATTATTTTGTTTTTTCTCATTCAAATTTGCTTTTTTTCTTTTGATTGACGGATAATTTCGAAAGTTTGTGCGGCCCCTCCCGTGTAAGAAAAATCGATTGGCATCTGTACTTATTTGCATAATAGACCAAATTTCATTATAATAGTATTGTGAATTTCAATATAACGAAGCAAATTGTCAATTTTACCAACTTCCTTATATCGAGGTCTGTAATCGACAATGCGGCATGGGAGCATTGTGGTAAGCGATTGATGATGCATTGGCTGCTCATTGTTATATCAGATATATTGTTAAATCTGGTATAGCTATAAGTAAGTGGGTTCGACTGTACCTGATATCACAAAAGTATTTCCATGTCAGATGCAACTACCATAGGGATGAGGCTTGACTGTATTATATGCCCTCATAGCTGAGGCTCAATTGGCTGCTGTACTGTTTAGCATTTCAGCCATTTAAGTATTCTCAATAAATGTACTGTTGCACAATGTGCACCACCTGAAATCTAAACACAAGGTACTTTTAAGGAAAGCCAAGTTTCTTGTATATGCAAGAAACGAGCATTAATTCATGCTTCTAGGGACCACATGGTTTAGATTAAGCTATCCAAAGTTAAGCACAGGTATGGTTCATAGCAGAATTATGGCAAATTACACGGACAGGTACGCACGCAAAATGATTCAATGTGTTAAGTGGCTGGCCACTGCCTCTGTGATTCTATCGTGGAGAGGAGACTTAATGCTGTAGCATTGCCTTACTGCTTAGCTCAAAATAATTTAGTACATGTAATAGATTATGGCTACCAATTTCACACATTTTTTTTCTCATGCATTTGCTAAAAAAAAAGTTTAGTCTTGCACAAAGTGGATGGAACTGCAATGCTCAAATTACACTTTGAGTGTTAATGCTTTGAACTTTTTAGGGGACTCTTTGAGAGAAGCACTCATCAGATTTTGAACTTTTTTTAAACAAGCCCAAGCACTTATTACAGCTTGATTTAAATATGCTATTTGTCAAGTCACTTTGCTTTGCACAGCCATTTCGCATCTTCATTGCCGTTACTTGGAAATTTTAAATTATGTGTTTTATTTTCATGCAGCAATGCATGATGAGCTGCTCTATAACATATATTTCGTTGCATTTTACAGACGAGAGGCAACAAGAACACTTCGTACAAAAGACAAACTAGTGTTAAGCAATCTCAAGGTTGCCAGACAGGCAGAGGAGATCGAGAAGACGTCACGGCATGCCGCAGCACAAGCCGTTCAATTGAAGCACCTCTCCTCATCAGAGAACCAGGCCATAAACGCTGTTGCATCTAAGTCGGATTTTCTGTAAGTCTGCTTATTTAATTATTTTGATGGTTTTTCTATACACATACTTCATCTTGTTCTATTTAGCTTCAGCTTGTTTTGACCATTGCCAACACATATGAGACCATAAGCTCCCATCAGGTATCAACAGAAGTATAAAAAAATACTTTTTAATTGATGTTTGAGATACAGTAGAAACCTTGTTGATACGTTACCGTGTACGTTTTCCTGGTGCCACTGTTTGCAGTCAAAAACACAAAAGATGACCCATTAGCGTTACGCTCATATTTTACCGATTCATACATTCCCAGAACACACAATTTTTCAGCACTAACGTTTGGTGCTTCACCAAAATGTCATCATAAGATATGTTTTCTGGCCGCTAAAACACATGTAAACAAGCAAATGCGCGAGGTGCGTGTGATCGAGAATAGTACATAGTAGTTGCCCGTTGTGGCAGCCTCACCGCAATACTCGCCCGCCCACTCGCCTCACGTTTCACGTCAGCTCGCACTCAGTTTCTCATTTCGGTACCAGCTAATCTTCTCCGGGGTCCTCGCACACTGTAGTCACTGCTATCACCGGAAATCTTATTGCGATAGGCATCTTCACCTATCTATTTCATAGCGCATGGTGCCGTCGGAAGCGTAACGCACGCTTCTAATAGACAATAACCAAAATGTGACAGCATTCCATGATGCAGACTGCGATCGTATACGTTTTCCGGCTGCTGGATCCCGTATGAACAAGAAAAGGTGCGAGGCGCGCGCAATCGAGAACAATAAATAGCCATCCATCTCGCATGAAAACTACGGCACGCTCAATTTCGTTTTTCGGTACCAGCAAATCTCGGGCCGGGTCGTCGCATGCCACAGTCACAGCTATCGCCACCAAACCTATTGCGATAAGCGTCTTCATCTATCTGTTTTACAGCACGTGGTGCATAGTGCCATTGGTAGCGTACTGCGCGCTTTTAGTATAGGTGATAATCCAAACGCGCTGATGTTCCCTGCTGCAGGCGGCACGATGCGAGCATCACGTTTCGCTTCAGCGGCATCCTGCGTCGTCCACCAGCTTGACTTCGTTTTAGTTTCCCGTCGCCCTCTTAAAACACGACACGATAGGAAAACAACAAAACGCATCTCCGGCTGCAGGGGCACCACCAGCTGGATGCGCGTAGGAGTCTCATGCCTCAACGTTCCATGCGACGCTTCGCATTATGTAGATGTCAACAATAGTTGAGTCTGTCAAATTTTGTTAGTTACTTCGGATCGTGCGTTTTCCCGGTTAGTACGTCTTGCATTTTTTTTTCGAAAACGTATGAAGGAGGTTCTATCGGGGGCGTATTCTGAAATGATCCAATTCAGCGATAGTATCGCCTCAGCGATTATATCACTATTAGGCGCACGCTGATTGGCTGGTAGAGCAGAATCGGATGACATAGCTAACCTGATTTTGCTAAGACAACCAATCAGTGCGCGCAGATGTCAAAGGCGCGGCCAAGGCGATAGTATCGCCGAAGTGGATCGTTTTAGAATACAGCCCTTGTATTTGCTTAGCCATGCATGTGGCATCCTGCTTTATCTGATAAGGATTATGCGTGAAATGACTTGCAAACATGTAGAACCGATGTACTACCGTGCTCAATATGAGCTGCAAAACGTGACTGCTTGGCTATACGCTTTCGCATTGTAGCTTGAAGCTTTTTGTTGTAGCCAACGAAAACACTTTATGCAAAAGACAAACTGATCTTAAGGAATCTCAAGGTTGCCAGACAGGCAGAGGAGATCAAGAAGACATACGCGGTATGTGCTAAAGTGCACAGCAAAACGGTTGCGCGCTGTAGCTCATACTGAGCACAATAGTATGCAATGTACATGCAAAGTTAAAGCTTGCTTTATAGTTCTGGTTGCATTCCAGAGAAAAATTAAAGATGCCTTTTTTGCATGCAGCACATTGGCTGTGTAGATTTTTGGTTGTGTAGGAGTAATTTCATCCCTTTTATGACTGTGGGACTCATTTTCATTCTGGTAATTTCAGAGGCAAGGCATTGTGCAATCCCGGCGCTGGCTCTCGTAACTTCCTTCGGCATGTGGTTCATGAGAAGGACTCAACATCATCTGGTAATGTCTTGTTTTGTTATAGCTACATACATTGCATGTCATTATTAATAGCCTATATTTTCTAAAATAGCATAAAAAGCATATATGTATATCCTTCAGTCACAGTACATACAGCGTTAGAAGTGTGTATCTGCCCCAAATCAGGGAGTGGGCATTCACACACACTGCATATTTTGCCACTTTACACAGACAAAACTGATTGCTGTAGTGTTGTCTGCCGTAACTGCCATCATTGCCTCTTCTTTCAAATGTACAGCAGAATCTCTTCTTTAACATTTAATATTTGTCACAACCACTCTTTTTTGTTATCTCGTATTTTGTCATCAGCACATGCAGTTGACTTCCATTATTTCGACCCTGAAGGTACTGATGAAATTGATAGAATTAGCTGGTGTATATTATTAAACAAGTCGCAGAAAGAAAAAGTGCCAAATCACACCGCTGATTCACTCGACATTATTTGCCCAATTTTAACATGCCCCCGTATCTAACACACGCCCACATTCTATTTGTCCGAATTGGAAAACTAATGCAGAAATGGTATTACAGCTCCTAAACAACGTAACAGTTTAACGCGCACCTGATTTCTTTCCAGGGGAAATGGGCAAGGGTCTAATTCGTGTTGCACACTGGTATGGTATGGTATGGTAAACTTTAATGAAGTCCTGCAGATCGTGAGTCTTCACGAAGCGGGCTGCTCCCACGTGGGAACCGGAAGGCCGAGCCTCTCGGCCGCATCGTTTTGCCGCAATACATACGTGTTATGCGGTAAAGCATACAAACGTCGCGTAGGCGTTTTTGGTTGCGTATTTGATTGCGCTGGGCAGGCAATTCTCGGCCCAATTTTCATGAAAAAAAAAGGCGCGCATTAAAATGGAGTAAATGCCGCAATGATATCGTGAGCTACGGTTATTGGTTGAAAATCCCCATAGGGCGAAAACAGGCATTTTTGACAGATGACGCATGATCAACGCATGCACTGTCCCCTAAGCTCTGCCGGGACAGACTGCCAATAAAAGGACCTTATTGTGGTCACTGTAGGGGTTAGATGCATGCGTGCTGCTGGTCGGGTTTCAATTATCCGGTGAAGGCCAATTTTAACATCAGAATAACGAAAGCTTGGGCCCATAGAAATGCAAGGGCGCCAACCATGACCTTCAGTCAGTATCGAATTAGCAATTGATTAAAGAAAGAAAGTTAAATTCTAGCAGTTGTAAGAAACAGAATCTTTATGTAACACTTAAAATTTTCCACAAAAATTGTTGAAAGTTATTAACTAAAAAAAAAATTGAACCATGGCATCTACAAATTTGTAACTCTGCACTAAAAGCAGATAGTGCAATTATGTAAACTGCATCTGTTAGAGCATTTAAAACACACAAATTTGATGTCAGGTTAACGTGCGAGAAATTGTTGCAATACTTACAAGGGTTTTCCAAGGTCCTACTCGGAAGTTAGTGTTGTATTTGAGAGCAGTGTATAATAACATCAATTTTGTGTGCTTTAGATTTCTTAATAGGTTGCAGTTTACAGAACAGTGATATCATTATTTGTTACTGTGTTACAAAGTTGAAAACTTTGTAACGCAGTTTTCATGCTTTCTATTTAGTCTCCATCCTCCTATGCACTTCTGTCTTGTTAAAAACAATAATTGTTTTGACATGATTTTATTATTGTCACGATAGTAAGTATGGTAGCCCAGTGAGAGCAAGTAACGGTAGGTTTAGCTCTGTTAAGTGCCACGAGTCAAAATTCGAACTGATCCTCTTTTATCATTAAACTTATTTGCAGCAGCATCCTCAAAAAAGGAAATGGTATCTATCACTGCTAAGGACCTGCTCAAGATGCACAACGGCAGTGTGAAGTCACCTGCAGGGGCATCTCCAATTTCCGGAAGGACTGCCCCAGCATTGCAGGCAAAGTCACTGGGTGCCATCAGCCCCATTGACTCAGGTTCAGTGCCATTTCCAAAACTGACTGCTTTAACTCCATCTGAAATTGCTAAGGTGAGTCACTGTAAATTTGCATGGTAACATTAGATCCACTCCTTGTGTTATACAAGGTCTGTCTGGAAAGCAACGGGATTGGGTCTGCTGTGTGGGCTATGAGCGAAATAAAGATAAGCTGATTATTTAGCCGAGTAATATGATGCCTTGTTAGTATATGACTGTAATCGCAGCTTTCTGGGTCCATCTAGCTTTTCTTTTTTTTAACTCGTACGTCTTTTTTTTTTTTTTTTTCATTGCCTTTGCAAGCTGTTCAGCTCTAAGAACTGAGGAATGAATCGTGACCACAGACCAATGAAGCAACCTGAAATTTCTGATTCACTTATTCACTTGGAGAAAGCTCTGTCAGTACTGAAGCACATGCTTTGGCAAGTGTACAGAGATGATACCATGTCACACACACATGTGTTTGAATTGCACAAAAGGTTCGAAGAGGGGCACAAGGAAATGAAAAATGGCTAAAGAAGCGAGAGGCCTTCAACAAGCAGAAATCATTGCAACATCTACCATGCAAGGCAGATGTGTGCTGATCAGCGGTTGACTGTTAGAATGATCACCAGCCAGTTGAATATGCAAAAGGACTGTGTTTGGAGGATAATCGCTGAAAATTTGGGCATGCAAAAAATCTGTGCAATTATGGTGCACCGGCTGCTGAATTCTGATCAGCATGCATTGTCTGTATATCATCACAAGTCTTCAAACTGAGCCAGATTTCTCTTGTCGAGTAATTACCGGGGATGAGACGGCTTTTAGGTACGACCCAGAATCCAAGATCCAGAGCTGTCAGTGTAAGTTTGTTATTACCGAGGCCGAAGAAAGCAAGGTAGTCAAAGTCTACCTTTAGTGTCATTTTTTAGTGTCAGAGGCATCGACCTCAGTGAGTTCTTGCCACAGGGCCAGACGATAAATCAGCAAGCTTACAAAGAGATATTGTGCCTTTTGCTTTGCTCAGTACACCAGAAGAGACCGCAATCGTTTTGGGACAGATAGTGGCTGCTGCATCAAGACAGCACACCAAGACACAACGGCCTCAGCATCCAGCAGTTTCTGGCCAACACTGCCATTCTAGAACAACCGTCCTATTCCCCTGGTCTTCCCACGTGTCGCATTTTTATTTTGCAAGCTCAAAAAAATGATCAAGGGAATCTGTTTTGAAAGCTTGGAGGTCATGAAGAGGGCCGTAACAACGTAACATCAGCAAACTGGAGGAAACCATAGGGTTGGGAAAGTTCTCATACAAGAGCATTCTTGAGTGCTCAAAAAATATTTGTCTATTATATTGCATCAGATGTCTCAAAGTAAAGGTCTGCCATAGCTTTTCTCTGCACTTTAAAGGGCCCCTCACCAGGTCTGGCCATTTTGAGCTGACAAGCGCAGAGCACACAATGCATGTTAACGATCGTGTCTGCTAAATATTACTTCGCTACGTGCTGCGGAAAGATGTGGAATTTCAAACCGAAAGCCGTTTGCCCTTCCCCTTGCAGCTGCCATGCTCCAAGCTGGAGGGTGGCGTACACATGCTAGTGCGCCTACATTAGTGTATTCGTGCTGTGACATCACTCGAAGTGACATATGACCTCGAGAATTATTCAATTCACCAAGTCTTATTTCTGTAATCTGTTGCTTGAATAGACAAATTAAAGTTTAGAGAAATAATAAAACACACAAACCGAATGTCTGCATGTTTTTGTTTTACTTCGCACCACAGCAAGAGAGATGTACTTCCATTTCGTCTGCTTGTTCCAACGTCGTGCACGTAGACACCAAAACTATGTCATTTTCTATGGTGTTGTAGAACGGGATCAAGCTCTGTGATCCGCTTGTGTCTGCCTTAGTGTTCGTGTAGCACTGACTTATACCGCTAGTCAGGTGTCCTCGCGCATAGCATGCAAAATCGTGCGCTTCGCGAAACGAGACAATTGCAACAGCTCGCACATGACGCCATCAGTGGAAGTATGCCGCGCCGCAAAAAAGCAAAGAGAAAAAGAAATGAAGGCGGGGCCCCTGACATATGTGACACGCGTTTCTCGGCCTGGGAGAATGCAGGGAAGGAATTTTGCTTGCGGAGGCTGTACGAGGCAAGTGGAGAGAGTGTCTCGTTTGGCAGTGGCGCTCGCATCCTGAAATCATGGTTTCGTGGCACTGAAATAATTCTATCTCGGCTATTAATGAGCCGGTATGAAAATTTTTTTTTTGGCAGAAAGCTCCCTGGAGGACGTGTAACAACTTCCAGTGTATAGCCAAATTCGCTATGTGACATGGTGAAGTGCCCTATAAAAAAATTAAATTGTTAGAGCGACTGCAGTATTAAATTATACAAACCTTCTGAATGTCGCCAAATGGTGTGTTCAATAATTCAACATTCTGTTCATTGAGTCAAACTCTACTGTTGATGATTATTGCAATAGTGCTGACACTAGATGCAGAACCTTAAACTCGGACTTGGGCTTTCTTTTTGTGTCTACACAGCTGAGAGCTGCACAGAAGCTGAGTGCTAAAGCTCCTCTTGTGAGACAGGATCCTAATGCCGTGAGAAAAGACACCACGTCCTCTGAAGTTCAAGCTAAGATTCAAAGGAAACTTGAGGAACCTCCCACATCACGTGAGCATGGCTTTCATTTTGCAGCAAGAGCAAGATCAGGCATCATTTCTACTTCAGCGCTACAGTCATTATCAGAAGGAACATTTAGTAAATCTTACAACGAAACTACAGGCAAATGAGTTCATATCGAACTCATTTTATAAGGTGGCACTAATACATTCAGTGTAATACGTTCAGTGTTCAAGTAGTGCTCAGAAGCAATGGTGTCTGTGCATCTTGTCCACCCTCTGTGTCGTGTCCAATAGTAGAACCTCATTCATACATTTTGGAAATGACTACGAGAAAAAACTTACTAACTGGGAAGCTGTATGATCCAACATCACTAAAAAATATGGCAGACAAAACTGTAGTTGACATCTACGAAATGCGAAGTGTTCCACGTATCGTCGCAGCACGAGGTGTAGACATGCGCTGAGCTGGTGGGGCCCAAGCAGCCTGAGACATGCTGTGTCAATTTTCTATTGCTTAGTGTTTTAATACGGCGATGGGAAGCCAAAACGAAATCAAGCTATTGGGTGATGCCAGAATACTATTCCGCCAGAGTAAAAGATGACACTCACTTCGCACTGCCTGTAGCAGGAAACGGCGGCATGTTTGGGTTATCACCTATTAAAACCGTGCAGTGCACTTCGAACGGCAGTAGACCACACGCACTGCGAAACAGATAGGAGAAGATGCTTATCACAATAGGATTAGCTGTGATAGGGGATTCGCTGATGCCGAAAGTGAAGACTGAGTGTGTAGCAGCATTTTCAGTGTCATGGGCGGGGCAAGTACTACTATGGGGAAGGTACTCTGCCGGGCTCCTACTTCTCATGGTCGCACGTGCCTTGCGCTTTTTCTTGTTCACATTGGATCTAGTGGCTGGAAAAGGTATCACATGATCGCAGTTTGGTGATGCACTGAGTGTTGGTGCTGTAAAATTGTGCATTGCATTAACATATTAGCTGGTAAAAAAGAAGCTTAACTGTGATGAGTCATTGGAGTGAATGAAATACATCTCAAGCTGCTTGCTTTCAACCTTTTACTTGCAATAGCAAGTTATACACTTTGTGTTTGCACTTGTTTCTGACCCTTCTTGTGTGTCTAATATGCCTCCGAAATATGTTACTCAGCAAAATTTAGTTGCATGGCAAGTTCTAGTACTTAGTGTTTACACTAATGTGTGTCATCGTGTATGAATCCTCTAATGTAAATGTTATAATCGTATAGTATATTACAACCGTCATTCGCCAAGTGCATGATAAGATGGTGCCACAATACTGCACCTTGGCAAGCACGAGCTTCACCGAGTCCCATATAGTATTTGTACCTTGCAACTGTATGTTTGTCAATGTACAACTGAAGCAGCGATTGATGAGTTGAGCAGCACATATGTTAACGTACCACCATGTACAAGAGACACCTCAACTTCCCATTGCTGGTGCATTCAGCTGCAGTCTTATGGAAAGAACCTTTTATGTTTTGCTTGCATGAGCACTCTTTGCATTGTGCAGGAGTGTGAGTAAGTGCCTTATTTCTTATGGATTGAATTTGAGCTCATTTTTACCTTAAAACATGTACCAACTTTCCCGAGAATGCTCTTTGCTGCTAAACCATTGCAGCACTTGACGAAGGTAGAGATCAGAATTTTGCTGTGTCATACAGTGATGGCAGTCTGTCAGGACACAGTCATGCCCGTCACAGAAGTGGTTAGTGCAACTTCACAGGTAGTTCCTTTTCACCTGACGGCACATCTATTCGAACGCTTTTTTCAGGCAAAGAAACCCAAGATGACGAGTTGGTAGAAATGCCAGCAGCCAAAAAATCTCGTCTGGGGCCAGCATTGACTAAGGAAGAAGTGGAGAAGCTGCTTCGTCAAAAGTCATCTCATGCTCACCAAGTGGACGATGTAGGGCTCTATTCCATGCTGATGTTGTTATGCACTGACTGTTGAAGTATGCCTTATTTAGATTACATCGCTTCTTCAAGACATTTAGCATTTCGGCTTTCTTGTGTTACTTATTTGGATTTGAACAACAGCAAATGGGTTGAAGACATGGGTTCATCCTGTTTGGCGCCGTTCGGATCAGAATGAAGATGGCACAAAAGGAAGTTGCTGACTTCTCCTGCAGCTATTGCTAAATGCAAATGTGATGCAATAGCGTTAGCTGAAGCTGTTGCTAATACATATTCTTCGTTGTAAACTGGCTAGAGTGATTTCATGTCTCATTGATGAACAGTCTCATAGCCAAGAGAATAAGACAAGCAAACAAACAAACAAATGTTGATTGCGACATGAAACAGCTTTTCGAGTGATTCATTGTACTGTATTATGAACATTTAGTGCTCCTGTACCTGGCAGAGAATGCAGTCAAATGTGCTGCCATTACAGTTGCTCACCATGGATTATGTTTAGATGTCTGATACTTGATGTTCAGAATAGTCAGCGGGAAGTTTTAGAAGGTAGACTTAAAGTTAGTGAATGCTATTGGCCTTGCATGCAAAAAAGTGCAGTCAGACTTTGTTTCTGTGTATATGCAGCACGGACAACACTGCTTTTTGAGTACACTAACATTCTTTTACCATATGCAACCTTAGTGTGCCCGACTATAAGACTCTTTAGTAACTGTGAAGAATGTAGCTTCATGCAGTGTGTGATTGACTTATGGCTAACGGTTGTGTGTTTCCGTGATATGTTTTCAGATTGAGCAGGAACAGGAGGAGCAGTACTTTAGCGTATTGGAGAAGAAGGAGCAACTGGAAGAAAAGATGCTGTCTGTCACAGAAATACAGTGTGATGTGGTGTCCTGCAGAAAGGTGTGTCGTCTCGTGCTTCCCTAATCTTTGTGTCTTACTTTACAAAGTAGTAATGTGTAGAGAGCAAGACAAAAATTCTTCAACAAAACTGAAGATACCCTAAGCTAGAAAAACAAGTTTAGTAACAGCGAAGATGCACTATGTGCCTTTTTCGCAATATATTTGGGTCACAACAATATGCAGTTTTACGTAATAATAATAGTATTGTGAATATTTGGTTTAGGCTATGGCTAGGCTAAAATTTGAAGAATATCTGCTTTTTAGTGTAATGTTATGGATTTTGTTTTTCGACATGGTATAATTCTTGGTCTTGCTGTTTTTCTTCAGTGCAACTACACAGCTCAACAGGCATCTGACTTGTGCAAGAAGGAAAACCATGTCCTGAAGCACCATAAAGCTATGAAGCGTTTCTTCCGCTGCAAGGACTGCAGTCACCGCACAGTCACCTTTGCCCGGGTTCCAGCTCTCAGCTGCAGGTGAGCAAGACACAGCCACGTAAACATCACGTGCCGGGGCTCCAAATGAAAACAAGAGGTTCACAGGAAAACACAAAGTTGAAGTATAGAGTTGAAGTGATCAGCAGTGGTCGAAAACAGAATGTTTCTGGAGCCAACGCTCCAACATGGGGACTTATCTGCGTCAAGGCGATGTGTACATGTACTATTATTCCTGTGGAAACATTGGCTGCTGAGACACCTCTTATTCGACTTCTGTTGATGTTCAGGGACTGTCACATCCCAAGTAATCACCCATTCTCAAGTCATTGCACCCCCTTTCTTTTCCTAGAAAATGTCCATTTCACAGAGTACAAAGAAATTTTGCCCACCCTCACAAAAGCCTCGCAGAACATGAAATGTCGCAGCTTGCCTGACCACATAGTATGTGCCTTACAACAGCACTGAATTGCCCTGCAGTGTTTGTCTACGTACTGCTCAAAAAGCACGCATTCTGCTGGCTGGTTATTGGCCATCATCCTCTATGAGTTTGTCACGAATTGAATGTACTGATATTTTTTCACACACATCAAGTTTTCTGCACATCAGTGCTATTGGGTTTCGCTACTTGTGTAATGTGAAGTATATAATTTCACCGTGCACTAGTTGTGTCAATTTATGTAGATAATACTAAGTATACATCTATACAATGGTGTAATTGCGACCATTGACTATGTTTAAGCTGCCCACATTATGTATATATAGAGTAGCTTGTAGCTTATCTTAATTGTGAGCCTTAGGGAGTTTCACGGGGTGGTCTTGAGAAATCTCTGTCTGTTGTTTTATCACAATGAACTCCATAGCGTAATCTTTTAAATATGTGTTTTTATTTAAATATGTGTAATTATGTTTAAAAGAACAGTAGGTTGGAAATTAATTATAAGTTCATTTTGGTCAGAGGTCTGAACATGTATAATTTTAGTAAAAACTGTAAGCACATTCAAATAAACTGTTTTGAGGGTGTTGTACTTGTGACAATTTGTTAACTTCACTTGAGTTTCTCTCTCCCTTCCTTTTAGGAAATGCAATGGCTCCAATTTCGAAAGAACATCCATGGGAAAGGTACAGTACCATATTTGCCTTTTGTTACTGAGAAAGTGCTATTGCTTGAACACTGTCATGTGTAATGTGCGCGAATGATGTGATTATATAAAACTGCAGATGATCTTGCAATACCGTTAAACCTCGTTAATAATGAAGTCCGTCGACCGCGAAATTTTCTTGGTTATAAGCACCCGCATATATTTGAGGAAAAAAAAATTGCGATCAGGCATATCCGAAAGAAACCCAAGTGGGGTGCATCTGCCGGGCCAAAAGGTCTCCTGCAAATTTTGATGGCCCGTCGGCATTTTGCCGTGCCGACACAAGGCACGGGAACAACAATAAATACCATATTATTTTCACGTATTATCCGCGTCCTTGTATGAGGGCCACCCTCAAATTTAACAACCCGAAATGTGAAAAGAATGGCGTATACAACCCACAGAAATAACTGCACAGAGCAATGCTCAAATCTATATAAAAAGGTCTCGTGGATGCATGACACCTCCGCAACCTACTATCTTTGCCCAGTGGTTCTGTTCGCCACCTCTTTGGCGATGCTGTTATTCTTCTGCTACTGTGTAAAGGATCGATGCCGATCGCAGCTCTTGTGATGTGAGTGAGTGGATAAACTTCTATTGGGTCCTGCAAAACGCAATGAATTGTGATCCGAGTCCCGGTTCGCCAGCACTGCTTGCACTATTTATTCTCCAACTGCTAACACTGCGAAAGTTCTAGATGGCCATCCGAAAATCAGAGAATGGGCGACCATGAAAGAGGGGAGAGGGAGCTTCTACACGTGGAGGTGGTGTTTCCTAGGGCATAACGAAACTTTATATGGTGGAGAACATTGCCTTGGAAGTGTGGCTTCATGTCAGCGCTGCGTGTGCTGCCCTAAAGCCAAACCTTAAAGCGAAGTTTTCATAGCCGCACTCTGACTTTACTGTTAATTTTTTTCAAAGTTCTGGTGCAGTTTATACAAGCAAAAATACACCACATGCACTCGCTCATCGTCGCCGTGAATACGCAACCGTGGGATCGGTGTTAACACGTGGGCTCAACACAATGGCTCTCCGACTGCGGTCAAACTAGCCAAGGTGCTGGCCTTCTAGTGTGTGTCATTTCAAGTCTCACCACCAGCAGACTTTTCGGACATGGAGGGGACCGCACGTGGATCTGTATGCCATTACTACAGCCGTCAATTTAGCCTGTTCGTCTGATCTCATTCTCGATCACCGATGAGGTCTACGGGTGCGAACATATTGACGGCAAGCTTCCTGCAACGGCTTGTCACCGGCCGCGCTGCTTAGGCCACTAGCCCTAGCCGGCGCCGTTTCGTCGGGAGTCGGCAACCAAAGTTGCGGTTTTGGGCCATTCAACATGGCGGCAAGTTTGTTCATCCCCTCGTGCCTTCGTGAATGCGTAGCTCATGCCCGAAACGTTGTGCGATGTCGGAAATTTCGATTATTATGATTCTAGTGCTAATGGTAGGCGGCGCTGCCACAGGGAAGTCCGAAAAATCGAGTGTCTAAAAAATAGCTCGGCGTCTACATGTGACAATTTTGTTACCAGAACATATATATTGAGGCGCTGCTAAGCAAAATTCTCTTCGCTATAACCGATGCCGAGTTGGATAACACATTTTCGATATTGTTATAGCACTAGAATACTCCACTGAAATAAAGCCTGGCCTACCAAATTTCCTATTTAATTTGTTACATCAGTATTCGTTATATCGAGATTTGACTGTGTCGACATGTTGCTCATACACTTTTTCCTGTTGGCTGCACCTGCTCTTTAAGAAGACAGATAATGTATTATGGTCATTAGGGTCGAACAGTGGTAACACCTTTTGTTGCTACTGTTCCACGGTTATGCGGTGGTGTTGTGCACTGTTTTCAATTAGGCACCTTTGTTTGGCTCAGCTTCTCGATTTGTACTTTCTCTGCAAGTTTGCTACTTTACTGGATGTTGCTGTCTATTAGTCACTCCAGTTATACAATTCATCTCCTTCCTTTTCCAGCCAAAGCCTGGCCCCATGCTTGACAGCGAAAAATTACTGATTCGTGGAGAAGAGTTCAAGTACCTGAATAAGTGATCACACTGACTCTTCTTTTTCGGCTTTTGGCAAAACACCATTCGCACAGAAGCATTGTGCATGTCATCAAGCCCACTTTCATTTCTGCAAGCATTGTATCATGCCCATTGCAATGTTCATCATGCACAGTCTGCTAGAATACATGCTCATGTAATATGGGAGGCTCCTCATAAAATATAATGTATTTCATGATGCCAAAATGATTGGCTGCTCATCATAATTGTGTGACAAAGGGCAGTTTGTTCCACCAATTTTAAACATAATGTATTTTCTCTAATTTTACTAAGTGGTTTTATCTGTTTATCTTGTACAACATGTCAATAAAGAAAGATTAGTAAACAATGTACATACATAAATGTGACTTGTGTGCAATTCCTGTCAATATGTCAAAAACATTCTGCGCACTAGCCTTATGTCATCCGTTGTTATCAGCTTTTGTGTAAATCATTCCTCGATGCCTGAGAGTTATCAAGAAGGTTTTAATTAAAATCGTGTACCATATATTGTATAAGGACTGCACCTTTGTTCTTGTTTTTCACAAGTTGGATCCAGGTTTCTTGAATGTGGCTCATATACGAGTAAAAAGTAAGTAAATTTGTATATCCTTTCGAAAAATACACGACCTTGCTGCCTGTGCAACGACCTTGAGAATCCTCTATTTCATCTTTGTTAGCTACCTCATTTGTCGTCGCTTGCGCGTAACCGTTCAGCTGGTGCAGCGGGAATCTGCTTCATAGCAAGCGCGCTGTTACATGATACAGCCGTCCTTGCGTGCGGACTTGGACGTCACGTCGCGCGTGTGGTGGCGCGGTGACAAAAAAAAAATGGTACCGGGATTTTCGCACAAAACCGTGAACGGAATGTTTCAGTCGATAACGCTCGCGTACGTTTCGGGTGACGCGGGAGCGAATCGATAATGCTCGCTGCACAAACGTATACATTAAGCCTGCAGCGTGGTCGCGAAACGTATGGTGCATGGAGCCCATACGTGATGAACGCATGCGCAAAACGCGACAGTGCAAATCGCCGGGGTACGAACTTCGCCGGGACTTAAGTCGACGGGCTTTTCTCTAACAGTCAACTGTGGAAGTAACCGATGAGCTGAGATACAGAATAAATTTAATATAAAGAAACCCGGTCCGGGTTCGCCCCGCTTTGTTCTAGTTGTGTGCCGAGTCGAGCTACGTGACCAGCGCGGTCGTGACTTCTACTGAAGAGGATACGCGGCGCGATACGCACCGATACGGCACGCGATAAGCGTCTCGACGTGATGCACCTCTGTGCTCCGCACCGCGATACCGCGCTGTTCAAAGGTGAAGCCATCGGACGCGGGCTCGGACGTTGCTCCACCTGTAATGTTGCACGATGATAAAATGCCTTCTACGAACGCAACGTACTGTTTTCTTAATGCTGATAACAACGCCTTTTTGCTGTACAGGCTGGGTTCACTGACAGGCCTATGAAGGCAATGAGGGCAGATAAAAAAAGCAGCGAACAATCGGGCGTAAGGTCTCTGGCTAACAGATCCCGAAATATTTGTTCTCAGTCAAGAGAGGATGTCAATCAGAGCATGTAGTTCAAAGACACTGCCCCTCCCCTTCCCCCCACAAAAGAAAAATAAAGTGTCAGCTATAAACTGAGCAAAGAAGGGTTTGATAAAGGTGAGAACGTCCAACTACCTGGCAAACTCTAGAGCGAGTGGTTACCTTTGTCTTTCCATTGGCTGTCAAGGATGTCTAGCTGCCGAAAAGGCTCCCGACTCTGACAAAAAAAAAAAAGAAATAAAGCATGTCTGGAGAAAGTGCGCAGCTTAAACGAGTGCCTACAAACATTATTTTCGAAGTATTCTCAGAGACAATCCGCGCAGTGTCTGTGATCACGTGTCGCACAAATGCGCGCGCAGTTCAGCGAAAGGGTGGCTATAAAGGTGACGTGCACCACGCTGTTTCTCCTCTGGGTCCAAGATATCGTCCCGTATATGTGTATACAACCCGGTAAAACCCGCGCGTTGTATGCGGGCTTTTACGGCACGCCACGCTCCCACGTAACGCGCCGTAAATAAGCGCAATATCTACCTTCTCTCCGGCTGCCACCTCCTTTTGCGCCCGTCCATGAACGACCACCGCGCTCACGTGCCGGCGTGACCGTGGTGCGGCCGCGTCCCTGAATGTGGACCACGTTATTCTGTCTCGCTCGGCGCTTGCGGTCAACAGCCCAACTATAAACCAAGCGTGCATGCAGTTATCTCAGCAAGCCGTTGACAACGCACTGATTATTGGGCCGCAATAAAGTTCACACGCGCACTGCTTCCCCGATAGCGGGCTGGGCTGGGCAGGAGTGGGAGGGGACGCCCTTCCTGTTTTCATCACTGCTTTCCTTGCACTTAATCTCCTACGGGCCGGCCCGAGGGTCGAAAGGCTAACCATGTGGCCAGTCTTGCGGATCGCCGCGTATTCGAATGTGCTACTCCTGAGGATGTCTGCGGCCGCCGAGATGCCGGCGCTGGAAGAGGTCCTCCCGAAAGGTACGGTGAATTATCCTCGCCCTCTGCCGCTGTCCCTTCGATACAGATCAATCCGCATCCATGTATCACTTTGGTCGCTGAGAGGCGTCACGGCTCTTGTCGAGACTTCTTTGCGCTGAACCGGCTGTAGCGTAGTCGCGTCTGAATGTCAACTAATCGTCGTCAGAGTTGTCATGCCCCATAACACTTATGCCATCTGGACTAGCGAGCTGGAGAAACTCGACTACAGCAGTTTTCTCTGAATATATCTATTTGACATCCAGGCAGCCGCGTCTGGGTATATATATATATATATATATATATATATATATATATATATATATATATATATATATATATATAATTATTCAGATGGTGTATGGTCCTCCAAGCTGTAAGTATCGCCGTCGGCTTCCGTGATTAGTTCGTAGCTTATTCGTCTTCGTGCAATATACGCTTGTAGGTGCTGCCAGGGACGTTATGCAAAAAAACAGGTGAGGCGTGTAGACAGGACACAAGAGTAGAGAAGTGGACAACACGAACGCCGTCTCTACTTCTCTACTCTTGTGTCCTGTCTGCACGCCTCACCTCTTTTTTTGCATAATGAATCCTTACCAACTAGCTCAACTTTCTGTCGTTCTGCCAGTGACGCTCTGCAGCGCTTCCGCTATTCCTCCTTTTGATAACAGGTGAATCTCAACTCGGTCGCTGGTGTCGTACAGACTCCAACTGCTTGGCGGAGAACTCGGGCTGTCTGGCCGAGATATGCGCCTGCAAGGTCGGTTTTGTTCTCTACGAGGACCGATGCATTCCAGGTGAGAGACAGGGAGATTCGTCTTCATTGAGTAGAAGATATGCGAGAAGTTCGCTTCACAGACAAAAACACAAAATCGCAAAAAAAAAAAATTACGTCGGCATTTGCACACGTGGTGAAGATGGCACGGGGAGTGGTAATAAAATCAGGTAGATGCGACAAATATCATTCGAAGTCCTTGAATTCGAAAACCGTACGTGGAGCGCAAACCACAAGACAATTTCGAATACAGGTGGATACGTGGAGCCGTTTAAAAAGCTTTCAACTCTGGAGAAACATACTCAACGACAAGTTGCACAGCGCCACTCCTGCCGCAGGTCATGATGGTAGTACTTATATATATAGATTCCATAGCGGGCTGCAAGGGCACCTACGGTAAGGAGCATGCTTTGTTTATGCCATGACTAAACCACTTAGCCCCCGAAATCAAAAGGTAGGGAGGTGTGAATACAAAGATTCCATCAAGCTTCTAACTCCTCCTTTTATCTCCTTTCCCATTTTTCGTATGAAGTTTCTCTCTCTCTCTCTCTAGAATAGGAGTAGGGTTGAGGATGACACCGCCAGCTTCCCTCCTTAATGTTCACGGGTAGAATTCCCAGTGGTATTCTCCTGGGCATTCCCTTCAATGTTACCCGGCGGCTTGTATAACAGATGAGCGATTAAACGAAATAGCTTATTCTCCCTCATCCGTCTACAGCCAACGTCCTCCTCCGCTTCCTGCTTACTTAATACTCCGTAGCATTGCACGTGCTTCACTGCTGTACAGAGAAGCTGGAGGTGAAGGGAACGTTCAGAGGGGCGGGATTAAAAATGTGAAGTAGCTACAAGCTATTCATAACTGGAGCAGAGAAGTAAAACATAAAAGTAGGAGATACGAAAGGGCAATGAAGAAAAACAAAGGACAGAGAAAGGCACAAACAACCCAGGGTGCTGACTCGATTCTTGTAATCAGCCATAAAAGGTGCACTTCTGCGCGCGTTGGCACTTTGCTGGTTTGAGAACGTAAGCGGGGGGGGGGGAGAGAAAGTAACGTTGAGTGGTTGGTATGATTTTGTTTTTTCCTCATATTATTACATTTTCATTTTCTGCTTGTTTCGTGACAAAAGCAGTCAAAGGACATGAATGTCGAAGAACGTTAAAAGCTGTAAGAGATTTTTGTCCACCTGTCCGTGCGCCTCTCCACGTCTGGTCTGTCTGCTTATTGCATGAAACCTTATCTGCAACCCGCAGAACCTCGCAACAGGGGCTTCTCCAAGGTGTACCTCATGAGCATCGGCTGCCTGCTGTCCATACTCATCTTCTCCATGTCTCTGTGCTTCCTCTACTGGAAACGGTGGGTATATATATATTTATATATACACACATCCACGATGAGCGCGCTACTTACTCTCCAGTCGTTCGTACATTTATTACGTAAATATTGCTTGCTACCACCAGGTCCCGCATGTGCCGCTTACCACAGCTCTAGAGCAAGACATATATACCCGTATTACGTGTCGTGCAGTGGAGACTAACGCTCGGGTCAGCCAATCAATAAAGAGAGTCGGTTGCATACGTTCTGGAGAAAGGAGGAGGGTTCGTTCGCTGTACACTACTAATTCTTCTATGGCGCTTCCACCAGTTGGCGCGTCGCGCGGATGTTGATGAGAGAAGGACTTGGAGGAGTCCTTCTGGTTCTCCGTTCTGATTGGCGAATGCCATCTATCGCTGGAACTGCATGAAGTCGGCGAAATGGAGCGTAGAAATCCGTCGATCGAACCACCGCCCATCTATACACTCAGTCTTTGTTTCACCAACCCACTCGCTACTGAATGGAATAATTAAATACTTAAATCAGTGGAGAGCCCCGGACTAATTTTGGCTCACACATTTGCCCAGGGCCTTCGGAAGCTGGGGAAGGGGGGGGGGGAGGAAGGGAAGCTCAGCCTCCGCAAATTACCGTATTTACTCGATTCTAAGCACCCCCTTTTTTTCACGATCGCGATGCCCAAAGTGAGGGGGGGGGGGTGCTTAGATTCGAAAAATAGAATGACCCCCCCTCCCTCTTTTCGCTGCGACATCACGACGAGACGGGTGCGAGAAACAACATTTTATTTTGCAAACATTCAAAAGAAAAGTCGGTGCACACAGTGAACCCACCGCTTGTGTCGGATGCTCAGTTACTATCACTGCCACTCGAGTTCGTCGCACCGCTTGAACCGCCGCTCTCGGTATCCCACAGCAGGTCGTCTTCCGTTCCGTCGAAGTGGTTTGTGATCGAGCAGTTCTTAAATGATTTGACCACAACGTCCACTTGGACACGCTTCAACGCTTCCGAAATCCACTTTGCGGTGGTTGATGGGGACGCTTTCTGTAGCTTCCGCCATACATCCGCACAGTCCGGCTGTACGCGTACTCGCGCCGCGGACGACGTTCCACGTCGGCACTCCGACGGCTCCGGCTCGATGACAGTGTGAGCAAGCGCGCTTGGCGGCCTTGGCTACGCGCGCTTCCTAACAAATAGGGGGGGGGGTGCTTAGATTCGCATGCAAACTTTTTTCCCAATCTTTTCGCGAAAATAGAGGAGGGGGGGGGGGGGTGTGCTTAGAATCGGGGGGTGCTTAGAATCGCGAAAATACGGTATTGTAAGCTTCCCCACACACACATTTGACGAACACTCCCGAAGCCTCTGCGCGGGCCGCGGCTTTCCGTTCTGCGATTCTGCGGCACCATCCACTGAACTATACAGCTCTCTCCACATTCGCTTTTTCAACGTGTGTGCAGGAAGCTCGACGATCGGCGAAACCTAGAGATGGAGGACAACGGCTCGGTGGCAGGCATCGCGCCTCCTCTGTGGTCGGACGAGTGCTCGAGCGACAAGCCGCCCTCCTACGAAGTCGCCGTCAGTAGATCGTGCTTCCGCTTCAAGCTCGAAGCGCCGACACCCAGTTCGTGGCACGCGCTGCCCTCGTCTGACGACCAGGCACGTCATTACGCATAGCGTCGTTGCGACGATGTCGTGCCCACTGAACACCCAATCGCGGTGAACCCGCACTTGGTACCAGTTTGGCCCGTATAATGTAAATTCAACTGCTTTCCGGCTTCGTGCATGGTATTAAATGATACCAGCCAGCTCCAGTTAAAATATTTTCACCTGAATGACGTCCTTTTGCAATCGCCGTTCTGGAGTGTGTTGCTATAGCACGCTGAACAGTTGCGCCTCCGTCCAATATGCGCTTACAAGAACTCTTGTCCGTACTTTCACGCGTGTCCAACATATTCTTGAGCGCCAAATAAATATTGAGGTCTGAATTCTGTTAACCTTAGTAGCACCTGCAGTGCTTGCCTCACAAAAAAATAAAAAATAAAAGAGAGAGAGAGAGATTGAAGAAAACATGTCGGTTTATGACTAAACAAATTTTATAGCGCTCACAGACGAGAAAACAGGAGAAGTCGCGCAGGACACGCGAGGGATGGGCATTGTGTGAACTAAGCACTTTTATATATATATATATATATATATATATATATATATATATAAAGACATCCTCCCCTTTGTAATACCAATTGGCCCAGAGCGCCCAGGTGAAAATATTCAACTGGAATCCAACTGGTTCCAACTGGTATTGACTGGGACCAACTGGTTCCAGTAGGAAACCAACTGGTCCCAGTTACAGGTCAACTGGTCCCAGTTAGAAACCAACTGGGATGCAACTGGTTCCAGTTGGGATCCAACTGGAATCATCTCCAGTTGTACTGGAAGCAAATGGTCCCAGTTGGGATGCAACTGGAACGCAACTGGAACCATTACCAGTTGTACTGGAAGCAAATGGTCCCAGTTGGGATCCAACTGGAACCTGAACCAGCTGTACTGGAAGCAAGTGGTTCCATTTGGATTCCAACTGGAACTTTGACCAGTTGTATAGTAGCAACTGCTAGTAGTTGGGATCTGTACTCGTACAACTGTTAACATAAAAAAGTTAAGCGATATAATGCTGCAACGAGGGGTACATTAGAGATGGATTTTAACCGACACACGATTTATATATATGGATAACTGAATCGTGCAGGATCCTGTTGCGTAAATGTGGAGCACATTGCCTTGACACGTACGCGTGCTTTAGTTTCAGCGCACTAAATTTGTGAATGTTGGCCCTAATCTTTAGTTGTCCACAGAGGCATATTGGTTCGTCTCATGACGTTACCGCTGCGTGCCTGACCGACACCGCGGTGCTATTGTAGTGTTGCACCAACTTTGTGCCACTGACGTTGTTGCCTAGCTAAGCGCTAGTGAGCTGTATGGCATTTGGTGGAAACAACTGGTGTTTGCAGCACGGCGGTTACTTCCCTACGAGAAAAGAAAAAAAAAAAAGAAAATGCTCCGCAGCGCATAGAGCTACACAACGCACGCTTACTACGCGTCCCATGGTTAGACTAGTACACTCTTCCACACGGTGAAAGAATATTATCATATTATGATGCTTACACCGACCGTGCTCTACCATGACCACAACAACCGCCATGTTGAAAAGAAAAACATTTTAGTTGCGTATCTTCTCATGATCGGCTGAAACCTCTATGGCTCAAACAATAATAATCATATAGCAAGAAATTTAAATTATGTCAAATAAAAGTGAAATAAAATTGTTACCTCACATAGATAGCGTATTATTTATTAATAGCGAGAAACTTCACAAATACGAAACTGTGGAAACGTGACGGCGTAGTTCGGCAGCCATATTAACAGCGAGCTGTTCGAGCGAGGCATGGAGCGAAGCGTGCGCGGTTGTGAAGATTTTTCTAGAGGAACCTGTGGTGTCATTGCCTGCGTAACCTCATTTAAGTAGTATTAGTGTTGGACATTTTCACCCTTGGAAGACGGCATGATTACAGGCCAATGGATGGCACCTGCTTTTAACACCGACTACGCGGCTTTGTGGACCCATCGTGTGTGGAATGACGTGCGCACTTTTCCCTGCTCTTGATTCTGCCATTTGGAGGTAATTATATATTGAACTTATTTATGTTTCTAGTGCAAGTGGTTCTTTATCACAAAGGTGTCAATACTGCAGTACATTGTCGTTGACTCGAGTGTTCTACTACGTGACGTTTGCATGTACACATCAATGCTTGCGAGCTTGGTGCTTGTTTTTGAGCCCGAGTCAAACGCGTAGGGTTTTTTGTTTTTTTCATATAACTTGTCGAAGGTTCTGGCGTAAACGATGGTGCCCGCATTACTTCCAGAAAGTACTACACAATTCGTGTCGCGCATACAATCTGATTACCCTAGGTTAGGCGATAACATATATACAGTACAACAAATAGAATCAACGATAACATTCGAGTAAGTTACAGCCATGCAGGTGCGCCTTGCGCAGAGCGATAAACTTAAGTGGTCAGTGGGTGAGTGCAGTTACCGAGAAAAGTTAACGTGTCAATACGAACCAGTGTCGTGCAAGGCTTGTGCTTTGAATAGCACATAGAAGTATTAAGCGTATACTGGCGCGCACCTGTAGCTCAGCCTAACGTGTAAAAGAAGCGCATACACTACTGATACACGTCTGTATGATGTATAAGTAGAATTGCTTGTATGAAGTGGTTGCCTTTTTACTGAATGCATATAAATATTTCTTTCAGATGGTGATGTGCAAGAGTTACGAAATGTGTAAACGTGTGCAAGGTCATCAAGGGAGCATTCAAGACGTTTCATCGCTAAACACAAGCTCAAGTGTTCTAATAAATGTCAAATTTCAACACCAAGCTGCTTTGGCTGCGTAAAGTTCACTGAACCGGCTGGTTCTTTGCGACACACGATGGCAACCACAAAAAGCAAACAAGCTATGGCCAGCTTGAATCCCAGTATGTAAACGTTTACCAGTGGTTCCTGCTGGCCATGGCTCACTATCCCTGTTGCACAATCGATGCCAGTTGCAATAGGAACTGGAACCTGCTCCGATGTGGACCAACTGGGACCAGTTGCAAAGGGGCCAACTGGGACCAGTTGCAATGGGAACCAACTGGGACCAGTTGCAATGGGGACCAACTGGGACCAGTTGCAATGGGGATCAACTGGGACCAGTTGCAACGGGGATCAACTGGGACCAGTTGCAATGGGGACCAACTGGGAATTGTTCCATAAACCAGTTGAACTGGAACCAGTTGCATTCCCAGTTGGAAATTTTCACCTGGGCGTAAATAAAGAAATTAATTTATTTCGATAACAAAGAAGCGGAGATGGGTACAAATGTTACAAGTGTTACATATATTTTCACCATACTAAATGATGGAAATCGCGATAACTGTCTCAATCGATTGTGTACACCTCAACCGCGTGTGAGTTGTGCAAGTGCATGGTGAATGGTGGCGGTAAAATGCGTTTATTTGAATTACAGGATACGACCGCTTCTCTCGATTGTTGTCGTGTGGGGAAGAATGGGGGGTAAATTGGGTGTGATTACGCGTCATAAGACCTAAAACTGCACCGCCAAGCCTGTTTCGTTGATCATAGTGCGAGTTTATCTTTGATGCCGACACAACATCAACAGAGCTCAGCACAACAGAGCTCTTTTTCGCGGAGCTATAACAAAACAGCTCCTCCTCCTCCTCCTCTTTTGCTTTGCTTGTACCTGAGCGCTGCAGGTTTGTCGCAGACTAATACACAAATCGAACTAGGAACATACAACACTTATTCTTCATTTGTCTTGCATATGCGGACTCGCAAATGAAGGTGATGATGATGATGATTTCAGAGCATGCGCATACTGTGATGTATAGAAAAAATATCTTCTTTTTGTGGGGTTTTACGTGCCAAAACCACCTTCTGATTATGAGGCACGCCGTAGTGGAGGTTTCCGGAAATTTCGACCACCTGAGGTTCTTTAACGTGCACCTAAATCTAAGTGCACGGGTGTTTTCGCATTTCGCCCCCATCGAAATGCTGCCGCCGTGGCCCGGATTCGATCCCGCGATCTCGTGCTCAGCAGCCCAACACCATAGCCACTGAGCAACCTAGCGGGTATAGCTAAAATATCAAGCGGTAGTATAAAAAACAATAAAAGATAAATAAATATACAAAGGAAACATCATAGGTGAGGTCAAGGAAAACGCAAAATAAACAGTCGGCCTTTGCTAGTGTAAAATACGTACAATGTATAAGGGACATATGTTGGAAAGGACTCAACGTCAACAAATAGAATTTGTGAGAAAGGGGATATCGCAAAAGCTCAACGAACTTTTTTAGAATTTCTGTATTTTGAATTTGACTTTTGGAGTTGTCTGCCAAAGCCCCAGTTTTCAAATGAGTGTCAGATACAGAGCTCCGATCGAATGACAAAAAGGAACTGTAATTCTCTTTTTATTCTATGCCTGTGAAAACTTGTCCGCCAGTCTATCGAGTGTGGCCAATCCCCCTCGTGGGCATGAGCCATGATTTGAGGTAATAACAACTTGTCCGTCACCCAATGGTTATGCATTATCGTTTTAGGAGGTGTCGGCCTTTTGATGCGTCGTCAGACTGTTTAGTGTCGGTGTTAAGACATTCATAGTGCCAACAGCATGCATCGCAAAATTAAGATAACACTTCTTCCAGAAAGAAATATTCACATGTGCATTATTTCCTTTCTTTCTGGCGTTGAAAGAAGCATCTGTGGCGCTGTTGCACACATTAGCATCGTGCCAGCAGCACGCGGCACACGCGTGATGGCCGACTTGCAAAAGCGGCGGGGGAAGGGGGGGGGGAGGTGATGTCAGGTTCTTCGCGAGGCTCGAGCTAATTTAAATGCTTTGTAACAAATAGTATTTCTTCCAATCAAAATCGTGCTGAAGCTTACCGGTGACCCTTCAGTGGAAGGTGCCGTTAAGAGATAGAACGATGAAAAAAAAGCAAGGGCTCGAGGCCGCCATCTAGGTAGAGACGCCTAGCGCTCGTAAATCTGCTGTACTAAAATAAAGTTTTCTCCTCCTCCTCTATGCGCAGGTTGCCATCACCTTGCCGCCAGCCTACGGAGAAGTAACGCAGCACGAGAAGCGCCATTATGCCCGGAATGCAGCTAGCCGAGCTTCGATTTAGACACACCGACGACTTTCCGGCGGCGTTCCGCCACGGAGGCAAAAATCTCGGCGGTGCGACTCGTCGGAGTGCAACGACGTGCGACCAACGACTCGCGCCGAAAAATAAGAAACAGAAACTATGCAGAGATGTTCAAGTGCAGCGTTTTCTTTTATTGGCTGCCCTAAAGCGGAGGCCGACTCATCGGCGGCGGACGAGGAGAGCGGCCAGGGAGAGAGCCGCGGCAAGGATAGCGGGCGAGGCAAGGCCTCCCGCCGAGCTTCGGACCGGTGCGCCCAGCGCGGGTGCCAGAGTGGATTCTTTCTTGTCCCCGGCCTCGTTGAACATGGCCGCGGCCACAGTGATGCGGGTGTCGTTGTGGACTGTCTTGATGCCGTCGTCCGCGGCGAGGAAGTTGGGTCCCTGGGCTCCGGCCTGCATCTTGAGGTGCTCCTCCGGCAGGCACATGCCGCCGCGCTCGACGCTGTTGTTGGCGCACGCGCAGACATCCTTGAGGCAAGCGGCCCCGGCAGCGTGGCATTCGCTGTTGGCCTTGCAGGGCTGTCCGATCAGGTTTCCGGCGGTGGCATGCAGTTTGTCGCAGGTCTTGCCGTCCAGGGACCGGACAAACCCGAGGGCGCAGTCGCAGACCAGACGGTCCGTGCAGACGGCGTTCGGCTGGGCGAAGATGCACTGCTCGGAGTAGTCGCAGGGCCAGCCGAGGCCAGCGGCGGCGCGGCAGGTCAGATGCTTCGACTTGAGGCTCACGGGCTGGGAAGGCTTGCAGAGGCAGCGGCCCTCGCTGCACGAGGCCCCGCGAGGCTCGCACTGGGCGTTGCTCGTGCAGGTGTCCTCGATGATGGAACCCAGTGCAATGGTGGCCTTGGTGACCTGCGCGTCGACTAGAGCCGTGCATTCAAAGACGAACTTGCCGTTGTCCGAGGGAAGCCTCTCCAGCTGGGTGATGGTGATCTTGGAGACCTTAACGGGAACGTCGTTCTTCACGGTGCTTAGGGTGGAGCGGTCGATGAAGTTCTCCAGGGGACGGCCGTTGACGGTCCAGGTGATGCTGGCGTAGTCCTTGTAGCCGACCGTGCAGAGCAGCTCCATGGGACCAGAGTCGGCCTCGGGCTCCTCGGCCGCGATGTAAGCCCGCGCGTACTCGACCTTAAGACCAGCCAGGGCTTCGAGCCTGCTCGCGGAAGCAGCCTGATCGGGCCTCTGCTGGGCGTAAGCCTCCTGTGCCACTCCGGCGGGGCCCATCTCTTCCTCTACAAGTTTGCGGACCTTACGTGCTCCGGCCTTGAATCCCTTGTGGCGGCGCATGCGGAACTTACGGCGCTGCAGCTTGCCAATGTCCTGCTCCAGCAGCTGCTTCGAAGCCTCGTCCGAGTCGGGTTGCTGCTCCAGGCCAAAGACCGGGTTCACGGGGCTGCGTTCAAAAAAAGACTTGTGAGCCGAAGCCGCACCCGCAACAGCGGAGCCGTTCGCGGCGGGAACTCCCGCGGCCGCCGGGGCGTTGGGTACTGCGGCAGGGTTCTGCTGGGCGGGGGCCTTGCCAACATCGAACGCGGCTCCGGATCCGTTGGTAGGACTGGCGAGGCTTAGCTGCTGCACGGGCGCCCGGTGGAACGGGCCCTCGAGCAGGGCCCTCTGACGGTCCGCATCGTAAGGGGCCGCGGGCCGTAGGCTGCCGGCGTCCCCGAGCCGAAAGTGGTCCTCGTGAAAGTCGGCCCGAACCACCAGGGCCAGGGTCAGGCCAGTCAGCACTAGGCGCAGGGCCATGGTCCGAGGAGTGAGAGTAGCTGACGTGTCACCGCTCGGCTAGACGGGCGAGATCTGATGGCCCGGGCAACGAACCTCGCCCTCGCGCGTGGCACGCGGTGGCTCGCACTGTGCTGGCACGCTCCGCGTGGACGGTGCCGCTCGGCTACTGGTCGAGGAAGACGACGAAGTGCGCATCGCGCGCTAAGCAATGTTCTTTAACACGACGGCGACAAAGTTTTCGAACAGGTCACGCGCCTTTTCTTTGCGGGAGACCATGAAACAGGTTCTCGCCCTGTGTATTCTTTCTTTTTCTTTTTTCTCAATGGACGATTTCCTTCGCTCAACATTCATTGAAGAAAAACAGAACTGCGATATGGTCGCGACAAAATGAGTTGGTTATTCTCTTCTGCAGTGCAACAGCCATCAAGCGCCTGGATGCATTCATTCATGTTCGCAGACATTGGCCGATAGATGTTGCAACGGAAAAGAAGAAGATATGTATAGTGCATCCTTATATGATGAAATGTGTCAGATGTTGCTGGAAAAGACAATGTTATGCAACAGAGCGTTGTGTTCTTGTCCTGTAGAGACGCTGGCAAGAGGTTACTGCTAATAGTAACCGAGCAAAGCAGGTTCGTAGGGCAAACTATCCGTACAAGTTGAGAAGACCACCGCAACGCCTTTCTACGGCAAAATCTTTTTGCGTGATTGAGGTGATCTTTCTTTCAAGGCTCACTATTTAGAAGCCATGCAGATACACGGCGAAAGAAACCATGCGTGATTTAAGTTCAATGAGGTATGATCAAATCGGTCCTCGGTCTTGCCGGGCTGTCATCGTTGCACCGCTAAAGATACACCTCCCGGGATATATGCCTCTCGCACTACGGGACGGTGACTTGTTCAGCTGAAAATTTTCTGATCAGATCTTGCGTACTTAAACGGTGAACAGAGGAGGGACTTCATAAACTGCACAATACACCCGTTTACAATACTGACGGTTGGAGCGCGGCAACATTTCACCACGTCGCTGCAAGTCTGCATTAATAGTAGTGAAATAGCAGTTTCAGGTGTCGAAGCCTTTGGCTAAACCAAGAATGAGACAGCCTGATGTACACAGCGAACGTCGCCTGTACCTGCTAGACGCCTGTCGATGTATTTAAATATGCTAAAGCCATATACCGTGTATTACCTAACAATAGCACCCAACTTTAATAATAGAAGGATACACATGAGACCAACGCCGTATACTGTTCGTCGCCGTATTGAGTTACTCAAATTATTTTTTTAGCGCATGTGGTCAGCTAAATAGCAAAATCTGGTATTGAATAATTGCAAATATTCGTTTTAGGGCATAAGTCGTATTTGAAACGTTGTAGAGCGTGCCAAGAAATGCGCAATAAAGTGGTTTCCATTACGTTATCTATTACGTAATTTTTTTCTTCCCGGGCCCTGAACAAAGCCCGCTAAACATTATTAAAAAATATAGGAGGACGTCATTGCGCGTTCCGCGTCTGGATTGCATCGCTCTCAATCGTACTTTAAAAGAACGAGCCCGCATGCTTGTCAAAAGCCGGCGAGTGTGCTTGCACCCTTGTACAGCGTTGGCTTAATTATCGCTTCGATCTTTATAACGACGGTGGGGGCGTACGCTGGACGCCATGTCCAATAGCTTTCTTTCATTTGCGTTTAGCAAGCGGGCTTCGGTGTCTAGGAATACGATTAAGACCGTTGCAATCCATACGCGCAAGCGCGCCGTGATGTCATTTTTTCATATTTCGCGGGTTTCATGAGCCCGGAGCAAAAAACCACATGAAAGAACGCTATAGAAACACCTTTATTACAGTGTCTATATAAACACGTCTACAACTTCTTGGATACGACGTATACCCTAATAGAAATACTTAAAAGAATTCCAGTGCTAACAATCTCTAATTAGCCGAGTAATTGCTCTTCAGATAATAGTTTGAGTAACTCAAGACGACTACAAATCGCTGGTGTCATTTGTCGAAGGTGTGCCACTGTCTCTTTAAGACAACGTCTTCTTTGCTGACTCCGCACGGGTTTAGCGTGTCTGGGATCTAAGTATTTTGTAACCACTTGCAGAAAATATCGGTTGGCTATGTGGCTTATAGATTTCGCATAGACGGGAAAGTGGTATAAAATGTTACCTGTCCATCTCGAGAACACGTAGCAATTGTCAGCTACTCAGGTAATAATCAAGAAGTATAATTAGCCGTAAACACTCGGGGCTAACAGGCCCCGTGCCTCGTTAACAGAGCTTGTAAATATTTGGCTCCACTGGCAGAAATGCACCGCGTTCTGTACAGATTTTCCTCATTTCATTGCCGAATTATGAACATGATAGAGATGGAGGACAGAAAGACACAGCCATGCTCATATAATCCACATTTAGTCATCGAATCATATGATCACCATGTACGTTAACCTTGTCTTCTGTTGTTGTGTGCCTCAAAACATGGCTCGTACCCACGAGGGCGATTGACCACACTGGATAAATTGAAACGTACATCCAACAACATAACAAAAGGGGTAAATGCGAACATTAAGAACGAAGTATTTGGCAGTTAATTGGTAACACAGATTTAGCGTCGACACTTGGTTGACACAGCCTTTTTTTTTAAGTTTAAGATTTCCGATATATCATCAAACTGACAGAACAGGGGCGCCCTCATTGGTGTGAACAAAGGCAGAGAAGGGAGAATGTCGCTCATGAGATAAATTTTGGCTTTTTAAGCCCGCAAAGCCCAAACACCGTTCCACATCAAGGAAACTCAGAGCAACTTGTTCACCTTTATTTCTAAGCTATTGATCGATTAAGGGACATGGTGCCCGGTGTGCCTCCCCCCCCCCCCCCCCCCCTCGGTTACGCCACTGCGCATACCCACGGGGCCGCATAGGGACCAATTAACATATCGCTTGGGAAGACGAATCAGTAGAAGAAGGTACGTCCGAAGTTGAAATTTGTAAAACTGTTATGGGTACCAGGTCGCTGTGGCATACATTTAGATGAAATGGCAGATTCATTAGTGCGAGCATTCCTTAGTGGACCGAGAATGTCGGTTCTTCCACTAAGGTTCCACGGTTCTTCCATCGCCCATAACAGCGATTCAGATATCGTAAATATTCAATTATTAGATATGTCTTTGAACCAATAACAACATGGACGGAATTTCAGCACCTAAAATTTCCCAGGAAAATTTAGTGTCCATCAAGACAATCGGAAGTAGTTATCACCAGAAATAATTAATGAACTAATTAATCATGTCTACCCATTAAACCTATATATGTTTACACAGTACTGGTCGATGATATATATCACTCCTGCCAGGATACAAAATCCCTAGATCACTATTTTTTTTTATGTCGCCGGTGTAAATTATTAAGAAAAAGACTTAGTGTGGGGTACAAGCCATAGTATGAGGCCATCATCATCATCAGTGCTTTAGTGCTTCGACTCCGCAAACTATTCAGAAAAAAATGGCTGAAAACCATGGCGCCGAGAAGACGTTCCTGTCGGAAAGCCCGAGTGGTCTCACTCGCGACAATGTCGACAATGTCGGTCACGGTATCGGCGGATCCACCTCCGCGGCTGCGCCTCAGCAGTCAACTACACCTCGTGACAACGGTACGTCGCCGTTCAACGTCCCGTCATCTCTCGCGCAGGGCGATATGCAGCGAGAGCAGACGCGACGCAGACGGCGCGTCATCATCGGCTCCGCGCTCTGGCTTAGCTTCGTCGGCCTCGTTCTTGTGGTGCTGATTGTGAAGGTTCTCACCGCCGACGTGGTCATTGGTCCAGCTGCGTGGGGGTACAGCAGCCAGAGAGCAGGCCGTCATTGGATGGAGCGCCAAAATAGTTCGTTCATCGCCAACGAGTGATCGAAGCCACGAGAACAAATGGATAAACAATTAAGCGTCACATACGTGTTAAACTTTTGCACTGAAACACACTTTCTGGAAGTCCGTTTTCTTTTCTGTTGGCAGGCATGGCGGTGAATTGTTCAGCGAATGCGGTGACATGGGGTGGCAAGCGTATAAGAGACACGCACGGTCTCACTCGAACCGCACCAGAGTTACCCGAAAGAGCCACAAACGATCGCGTATCTGTTAATGACTTCTAGGATACGCTCACGGTAGGAAGGTGTACTTACTGGTTTGTGTACACCTGATGCCTATACGGCGGCTCCTCAAAATAAAGAAAGGTTGCCGTACGTGTCACGTGTGTCTTTAGCAGTCTCAAGATTTAAAAAAAAAGTGGTTGTGCATTAAGATGTGACTGCCTACAAATTTGCCATTTAAACAACCTGCCTTCAAGGCACTAATAAAAAGGTTAATTAATGATTTTTAATTGGTATTCTGAGGCTGACGTTATTAGCGGCAAAATATGTCCACCTCACCTAGCAATTTGTCTGTGAAAACGCCACGATTGATGCGCCCATTACCTTCTCTAAAAATCCGTATCATCTAAAAAGAACTGTAAAATGTACAATCGTGTTTATGCGGAGAGTGCATATATAAATCTGCATATCTTGTTTATGAGGGATTATTTGCGCACGCGTTTCTTGCATATACAAAGTCTTCCTACACCAAGCGGTCAAACACTTCGATTTTTTTTTCTCGTTAATAAATATTCCTTTATGGGGGGTCACGTCGGGTACGTCCCGGCATCCCCTCCTCCGGTGGTGTACGTCTTATTGTGCTAAACGTAAGCTGCGAGAGAATTAGCTAAAGATCAGATAAGCTTTCGCAAGAGCATTTCAGGTTTCTGAAACCGGCGATTTCTCTTCTCAGGCATGGAAACAATACACAGGGACGGGCTGAAAACACATAAGTACTGTCGGCTTTTTATTATGGAGATAACACGAATGATGCTTCGCTTCACTTTGCCATCTATGTGACGGACTAACGGTACTTCATATACACATGTAGGACAAGTACTTTCAGACGACTGAATGAGCATACGGTAGTGAAGTCTGGATCGCAGCGGGCATATATTATACTCGTGCATATTGACCAACTTTCAACTCTTGAACAGTACATACAGCTTGCAGCCCCTAGCGGTCATCTGGCTTCGTGGAATAACGCGGCACACGCGGTGGCGTCGTCGAATTGGTGCATGTAATGCGAGTCCAGACGTGGCCTCAGTGCTACGTGGCATCATTCACGGCGGTCGTGTTCGCGACGTCGGCGGCTCCACTTACAACGTCGGCAAGCGGCTGCTGATGGTTGAGGGCCTTGACTATGGCCTCTAGATTGACCATCGACGAAGAGGAGGGCGGCAGCGACCTCATGTCTTCGAGGACCATTCGCGTGAGCATGAGCGCGACAGCCGAGCCGACCGTGAGCAGAACGAGCAGGAAGCAGATGAGCGCCCTGAGGTCCTTCTTCGCGCGGTTCCGCTGCAGAGTTCGCAACACCTGCGAGATGCTGGTACCAGCTGGCTGACGCACTTGGGACGTCCAGGGGTTCTCGTACGGAGGAGGCGGGGACGCAGTCTCCATTTCGCTTCTTCTTTTGCTTTCTTCATTTGCGTGCAAGTAGCGGCCGAGCTCCAGCCACTTCGTTGTGAAACGGCGAGTCCTGACTGATGCACGCCTGTCACACGGTGCAGTTTAAATCAGAATTCTCGACCATGCTTGTCTCCCGACCTCAGCGTATAGGCAAAGGAGCCAATCGCGGTCGAGAAATTCAATTCCCATCGTACTCGATCGAGATTGGAAGTGCCCTGTACATGCGACTGATCTTATTTCTTTTTTGTCATTGCAAAGTTGTGCATATCCATTGACCCAAGTTGGCGTCTCAGAGGTTCATTGAATATTAGCGAAGAGTATTCACTGGAGAGTACACACACTGGTGCATACCCAGCGACCCTAGACCGCGACACATCCCAGGTGGCGCATATCCACCAAGTTTGCGTCAAAGAGGCTCATTGAAGGGCGGCATATACTCAGTGGCACGTGTTGGTCTGATGCAAAGTTTGAGATCGGGCTAGGTGGTGCTTTACCCATTATACCATGAACTACCTAGTGACCCAAGCTGGCGTGAGCGGACATACCACAACCTTGGCGAAGTTCCTCAAGAATGCTAATCGTATTAGAAGCATTTCAATACGATTAGCCTTCTTTAGGAAATTCACGCACTTTCCGGTGATTATCTGTCTGCCTGTTGGATTGTGACCGGTGTGTCTGCCTGTCGGATTATGAGCCCTTTGGGCGCAAACTTAATTGGGTCACTGATTATGTGCCACCCTTCTATGAAGCTTTTTGATGTCAACTTGGTTCAGTGGGTATATGCGGCTTTTCAATGCAAAGAATCATTTAAAGCTTTTCCAGTGCTGGGCGGGATCAAATCAGCGTCCTAGACCAGGTGTACTTTTAAAGCGAAGCTTTCTTTGCCTCTTGCTTAGAATTTTGCGCTGCTGCTGCTTTCTTGCACGCCGCGTCGGGGGGTGGTTCAAAGCGTGTATATACGATACATGGCAGGAGTGTGGCAGAGATGAAAGTCGGCGCGAGAAACTCGTTTGGACCGCACCATCGCTTGGCATGTGCACAATGCCCTCTGGAACTCCCTGGGTGTCGCCTTTTAGCCTCTTGACAGCTGTAATTATCCGTGACACCCGTCAAAAGCACTGCGGAAACAGCAACGCCTACCTTTCGACCAACGTGCAAGTCAAGAGGGGACGCAGATAGAAGCGGGAGACGAGGCAGGCGACGTCAACGATGTTTCGTAGAGGAGGGCCACAGTGCCCTCTGAAACACCCTAGGGGAGGCTACGATGCCTTCTGAAGCTCCCTGGGGTACCCTGGGGGACGCAACAATCTCCTCTGGGCGCCGTAAGCAAACGTGACATCCGCAGAAGCATTGCAGGAGCTTCCGCGCTTGCCTCCGTGCTCGTGCGCTCCGGCAACGACTGTCCAGGGAGGAGGTAGGGAGAGTGTTAGAGAGGGAGTAGAGAGAGAGGAGGCAGGGAGTGGGTACAGCCAGATCCTGTACCGACGCAGTGAGGAGACGGGTGATTAAGCTTACCCCTCTCGCGCTCGTGTCAGTTCACCTAACATGACACGGGATCAAGAATCGTCTCAGAAAGCAATGCTCATTTGGGCTCTCTTCAGTAAAGGAAAGAGTGAATGAATGACACGTGGCTCTTCACATTCCAGCTTTTAAGTGTCACGCAATTTTCACGCGAAGAGGCAAGGTGCTGCTTTGCATGTAGTTCAATAGCTAGTGCACGAACTTTGAACTATTCACGATTTATAGACAATACCATTTTCGCCGCATCGCCCCATGACACGGACGAAAACAGCGAAGTGCATGGGGAGTAACTGTTGTCGTTCGTCCTTCCGTTACTCTCTTTCCGACCAGTGACTAAATACTTACTTTCTGAAATTTGCACATGGCACGCACATTCATGCAGTTAGTCCTTTGAGGGACGAAAGCGCCTTTTTTAAGACTAACGGCCCAGTTACTCCCGTTTTCCCCTGGATTCTTCTTAGAGTGTATGTTCTACGAGGACAAACGCAAGTGGTGCAGGCAAGGTAACATTTAACATCATGTCAAGAATGTCGTATGCCGTCAGCATCATCAGTTACTTTCGTATTTCAATCACTAAAACGACGTTCTCTTTAAACAGTAAGTGTAACAGTACATCTTTTTACTCCAAGTCTGACGGGGCGTATTTCAAAACCGGTACCATCCTCAGAATTCGTTCTAAGCATTGCAAACTCACTAGCTACGATTCGTACTTTGAAATATGTGCTGTAAGTTAATCAATCATGCAATTAATTAGTGTTACGTTAATTATTAAATTAACCGTTCTGATTTCTCGTAGAAGTATAATGGCCGCCCCTCATCGAGTAATTTAGCTCAGGGATTAGAACTGTGCTATCCGCAACAGGTATTCTTTCATTCTTATTTTGATGCAGCTAAAAAAGAAAAGAAAAAACACCCTATATATATACTGCCGGGGTGCTTCTTATACTGTGATCGGCTTCCGTCCACAGCTTAATTGCGGATGGATCGATCGCAATCGATCCCGTACGCCGCGTGACTCATCACACAGGGCAAGGGGCATTACAATATGGGATAGAACTCGCAGGCAAAATGCTACAGCTTACACACCGTAATCTGAACACGAGGTCGCAGGTTCGGCTCTCCGGCCGCTGCTGTGCCGCAACATGCCGATAGAAGAGGAATAAGAAGAAAGAAAAAAAACGTCTATGTCCGAACTTTGGGTCAACATTAAAGACAAGGTGAAATTTAGTTCGTAGCCTTCCATCATGGCGTCAGGAAAGGCCACCGTATACACACTGTTAACTATATACAGTGTGTATGCACGCAATGCGGCGTGCTAACGTGCTTATAGCGCAAGCAGATATATGTTGTTGACCTTATTCTTTAGGGCTATACGGATACGTAGGCCAATCGCCTCTGCGTTTTTTTTTTTTTGAGCACCGAATTCGTGAGAAATTTAGAATTTGTCGCTGCGCTTTATAGGGTGCGAAAGAATACGGGCGCGAAATCTGACGTCATCTGCGGCGAAATTCTCGCTTCATAACGAATCCCACGATTCGAAAACTGAGCTCAGTGCTCCGTGGCCAAAGTGCATTATATCCATTCACAAACAATAAGGGGTGAATAAATCAATAACACCAGTAAAATATGGTGTAGTGGCATACCTTGCGCGCCAACAAGCTGAATAGATTGGTGGATATCCTTTTTAAAACAAACGACAAGACCATTATTTTCTGAGCACAAGATAAAGAACTGTACTGTTTTGTGCATACTAAATAGAAAACGCCAAAGATGTGGACTTTTTTTTTTCCTTTTATATAAAGCGCGCATATGCGGCGTTAGCGTATTATATAATATAACGTACTAACTCTGCGGCTCATATATGCTGCGAAACTCGGAAAAAACAAAAGAAGAAAGGTTAACGGAATGGTCTCACATACGAGTTTGCGAACATTCAAAATTTAGAGCACCAACGAGAGCGGTATTTCTTATTTAATTCTCTTTCTATTCGAGAGTTCATTATACGAAATTGTGGAATGTTCGTGTTGGTTCGGATACATGAGGGACGCCAAATTACCGCTTATTGGAGTCACAAGGGAGGCGGACCAGTGCGGGTGAACAGTGCATGTTCCGATCGAATGATTGTCCCCCAGACGTGTCGCGCGGTTGTCTTGTCGCGCAGAGGCGCACGCCCTTGAGCTAACGTGCGCACGCAGGGCAGATAACCAGTGCCCCGCAGCCTACGCGAATTCGTTGTCTCGACCTAAACAAAGCAACGTATTATCCGGCCAGCCTCAGCACGTTTGCTGCACCCCTTTGAACGACGTGCAGTGCTGTGGTATCGCATGCACTTCGTCCGCTCCACCGACGAACACAGAACGCTCGGTCGTTGTAATGGTGGGCCGGATAGGCGAAAGCAGTTGCATGCTCTTTTACAAGCTCGTCTGAGGCGGTTTGCACGAACATTAATAACCAAAATAATGACGAATTGTAGAACGCGTTCTAGTGCGGACTAGAAGTTGTAGAGGGAACATTTAAGATTCGTTATCATGCTCGTGAAAGCATGATACGTTCGTGAAAGCCGCCCCTGGAGTCCAGTTGCGAACGGCATTATATGTACAGAAGGGTCCGCTGTTAAAAGGGAACGCTTGAGTGCAGAGCATGTCCGGATTTTTCCGCTCTCGCAAGATTGCAATCCCCTAGATTTGCAGCAGATGACTTGTGGTCTCTGACTCCTCTCGACACACTGTACAGTGGACTGACATTGGCTCCGCAGTCACTTGAAGCTATAGGGCGCCAGCAAAATGAGAGGTGCACGTCTGAGTTGTTCCCTTTGGCAGTGGATCGCATTGTATACTTATTTATTTATTTATACTGCAGCCCAACTGGGCTATCGCAGGAGCGTACATTGGATATAACATAAAGCATTGTTTTTTTTTTTGCGCAAATCAACTTCAACACCGTAGAAATAATGATTGTTTCAAAATCAAAGATACAGCGGGTGATAAACAATGCATGAATCAATTAATTTATTTTTTAAAAATGCCTCCAAAGGCAACTGCGGTATGTATGAAACGGATTATGTAATTAGGCGGAATGCAAAAAAAAAAAAAAAAAGTTTCGCCAAGCGACGGCAAACATTACGATTGGTTCTGTCCGCCTACATAGCATTTGCATATTTTTACTGTTTGGCTCAAGTTACGTGGGACACCCAGTACATTAACGCCTAATTTTTGTAAGCAAGGGTGGTCCAATCCTGCCTTTCCATTTCCGCCTTCCCCTCGTACTATTTGCATGCTGGGCCGGGTGCCCCCCTGACTGAGTCCTGCCCCTACCAAACGCCGATACTCCATCAGAACAAAGGTCTGGAAATGATAGCATACTGCCTCGGAAGCAATGATATGATGTGCACACATGCAGCAGTTGCTATCGCTCATAACGCACCGTTGCGGAAAACCCGCAGCGGGCCAAAGAATGTGCTTTCGTCGTTGATTGCTTTGTGAAGAAACAGCGCATAAACAACATCCGAGACGCCTATGAACAATGCTCGCCCACTTTACCAGTTTACCCCTCATTTCGCCCTCAGTTGCCGTTTCGGCGGAAATAGAACAGGGCGTACATAGCACATGCATATTGGCACGGCGCACGGGTACTACGTACTACAACATATACACTCGGCTGGTGCGAAACAAGTCAGTCGCTACCTCTGGCTACCGCCGAAAAAGACCGCACGGCTGCGCCTGCTGCGCTACTGCGCCCGCGCGCGCTTCTCGTGACGTAACGTGACGTCAGAGATCGCTTGCGGCTCGATTTGTTAGCCACCGTGGCTATTTAGTTGACGTAAGCAACGTGAGCAATCGCGAAAGATCCGTGATCCTGTGAAGCAGTGTGAAGTTTTGCCTGTTTGGCGGTGTTGCTATCCAAGCCCGTGGGCTTCTACGCGCGCTTCGTTATTGCTGTTGCTCACAAGGCGCGTAATCATCCACCTTGGAGCCTGTCCCTGCTTGCACGAACGTGGGCAGGACAATGAATGTCTACGTTCTTCTGAACCTAGCCATTGTGTTCTTGACAACATTCGTCGAGAACGGTACGTAGACCTTTTCCCATTGTCTTAAAGTGCGTTTCCGGCGTCGCGACATCCTGCGTGGCTCGTTTAGGCGCCTATTTTAGTGTCCGGAAGAAACATGAATCCGCTCACGCATTTGAATGTATGCGGATTCGATTGTACGCGAGAAGTAGCTTTTCGGGAAGGGTCAACGAGCTAGCTGTTCATTGATCCGTCTTGCTTCCGCGCAAATTATTTTCTTCGTACTTACGCAGAATAAGCTGTATTTTTGTCAAATTCACCCTCAAGATGCATTGAAATCGGACCTTCCAAGAATGGGCGTTAGGCCTGGCCGCGTTTTCCGGAGGCAAACGCAAAACGTGCGAATATCAGAGCTTCAGCATTTGTTCACGGTAGTAATTTAATCAGGATGCGTATCATTCACTTTATGCGTAAGCCGATGCCAAAAAGGAATGAATCACGTAGACAGTTTCCGGCTGTCGTGCCACTTGTTTACATGCTCGTCGCTACGCACGCCCTCCTTCAGCCGAAGGAACCTGTCTTTACGAGATCCCGAACTGGGCAAGGTGCCACTTTATTAACGATTCTTGTATCGTGCGGTTGCGCACGTGTTTTGTCTGTAATTCTTGCAGCTGACAGCCTCACTCGCATTTGATTTTCGTGTAAAAGACGCCGTAGTAAATCCGAAGCTTGAATATCTTGCGCGGCTCAAACATTTGTCGTTGGTCTTTGTGGCTGTTGATACGAATAACTTTTATATATTTATTGATCCATTAGCAAAGCGAACTGAGTTGTGGGCACTTTCCCAAGGGAAAGGTATCCGTACGCAAGTGCCACAGTCTGCACTTAGAAAGTTGTGTAAGAGCCCTACGCTGGAACGCTGTTCTCGAAAAAGCAGAAACACTGAAGGAAATGAAGGACTTCTATGTATGTTACACGTTTTGATAACCATTTGTCACTGCCATAATAGCTTAAATATAGTGTGATGTTGTCGAACACCTACTCTCAGGTAATTTCGCTCGCTATCTTGAATATATGTGATAGCACCCCTTATTTGCAATACTGCGCACAACCTAGCCGTTATCATCGCCTGCAGTAGTCTGCAATTTACCAACCAGCTGAATGCAAATGTTTGCTTGATTCAGGATTTTTGTAACTTTTACTGGCATTAATGCAGTAACTTTTACTGGCATTTGGTCATACAATAATGTGCTAATTGCTGCAAGATTTCGATGAGGGCATTTTGAAGAGCAACATGTTTTCAATAATATATATTACAACCTGTTGGTTTACTGCAAAACTTCTTTTCTTGGAATTGAACTACTGTTGAGAGCACTAGTTATCAGAAAAAGAATATGTCATGCTCATATGTTCCTGCTAATTCCAGCTCTTGCCACAACGTGCACCAGAGAAGTTTTTGACATAACCCAGTACTTCACTTGCCCGGGACCTGTGGACAGACCAACAGAGCGATATTGCTGTGGCACCAAGAAGTTCCGATACTGCTGTGATCTAAACAACTACTCAGATGCCATGTAAGTGTCCTCATGTCATGACCAACATGCCATCTTTATGTGTAGTGGGGCATGCATAAGCTTATTGACGTCCTAGCGAGATTAGTAATACTGATATGGGAAGTTAGTAATACTGTATAACACTCATCAATATGTATTTGCATTTTTCCGTCTGGCATTTTACTTGCGACTGTGCTGTAAGGAGGACCACTTATCAGATTTGCTGTTAAAAACTTTTCTTAAAATCTGCAGATAGTGTGCCCTACTTCACTAGCCCTTATGCACATACCAACTTATTTATACACAGCTGTGCTTTCATCTGACAGCCATCTGTTCTGTGGTGTGTGAAACTATTGTTTAAACAATCTAACCTTGTTGGTTGCAGTGACATGGTAGCTTAGGCATATTCCCACTTGCACATGTTGCTGGGCCAGTCTGTTCATTTTGCTGAGTATACCATAAATATGATTGCTTGGCGTAAACAAGGAACGACGGGAGGGCGCTCACATTGTTCCCTCCCATCTTTCCTTCTTTTTGCCAAGAGATCATATTTATGGTCTACTCAGCAAAATATTCCCACTTGCCTGCAGTTGTGCATATACATTTGGTGAACAATCCTGTTTCAAGCTGTATCAGAATGCGTACATGCCTGTATACTGACACATTTGCATGTGTACACAATTCCCATGGTTGGAATTTACCCAGAATCCTCTAAGCCACACTTAGTTTTCTGTACTTTGCCACTGACTCAATTCACTCCGATTGTACAGCTTTTTCTGAATGCACTCTTTCTGTTGAATTGTGAAATCTCATTTGGCAAAAGCTAGTTTTTTTCTTTTACTCTTTACTTTCATTGTGTATTCATTCTGGAATAATTGTGTTAATGTCTTCCAATTACCATAAGCCTTGTTGCTTTAATATATTGCCTCTCTGTTTTAACCTGTATTTCATTGTCTTCTTAGAAACTTGGTGTTCCCTTGTTTTCTCTATTCTTTCTTTCTCTCTTTGCGACACATTCCGGGGCTCAAGTTACAAGCACGGCTACAAAAACAAAGACCGAAACAAGTTATTTAACGGTGTTCATTCCCCCAAACGGATTATCAGGTGATAATCACCATCCGTTTTGTTGTCTTCATTGGTGCTCTCTTACCTTGTGGCTTATGACTTGCTAGCTGCCGCTATATGCAAGCTTGTTTTCTTATTGGGTTTGTTTTTGCTGCCATGGCTTGTTGCTCTGTGCGTATTATGCATTTCCTTGGTGTGCTCTCATCTGCTTCTGTGAGCCTCTGAGATGACGCAAGTCAGTACATCTGCGGTGGCCTGATTTTGATGGGGGTGAAATGCTGAAACGCTTGTGTACTTAGATATAAGTGCATACAAAGAAACCCAGGTTGTCAAAAGTAATCTGGAGTCCCACACTATGGCGTGCCTCATTATCCTCATAATCGCATCTTGATTTTGGTGCATAAAGTCCCAGAATTCAATTTTTGACTTAATGAAATTCATTGCAACCTGTGTGTAGTGAATTCATCTATCATTTATTTTTGTGAGTAAGAAAGTCAATTAATCGCAACCATCTGGCACTGATAACCAAGGTATCAGTGTTTAACCACCACTCACCAATTCTGCCTTGTCTGCATTGTTGTGGTGTGCATGAAGTGAACAAATGTCCACATCATGTCTTCATGGCTACTGTTCCAATGAGGTTGTATTTTGTCTTGCTTTTGTGCCTATTACTGCTGGTGCCAAGCCAGAATTCAGCCTAGATGCAGCAAATCAAGCCCGCAGGTGCAGTTCTCTACAATAGTACCTGGCACTGAATGCAGCAGGGAAAAAACGGTATTGCCCTGTTCAGCTGCCAAAGGGAGCCTTGTAGGCGTATACTTTCAAATTTGGGTTCACATGAACACTTTGAAAATGGCAGTTAACTGAGGCACACCAAAGACAAACTTAATCGGTTAGTATTCTTTAAAAACTCTGTATTCGTTAATTTTACAGAAAGATGTTGATGACTAAAAGAGAAATTAAAACCCAAGCTTTAATTTCTTTTAATCACCAGCTGAATCCTCTAACGCTGGTACACCAAGGCCATCATGGATTTCAAAGTGTATTCTTGTATTTGGGCTCTTGTGGTGGAGCAAAAGTGTTCAAAACTTTGGAGGACGCTTAAGCTTTGCCTTTAAGAGTGGAACGCAATAGCATTCAAAGACCACTGACCACTTCACATGCTTCCCGGGAACTGCATCTTATGTAACCATAATGTTTACTGGAGGCGAACACTATGCATCAAGGTGAGCTTTGTGGAAGAAACGCAGTCTCTCGATTGGGCCGATCCCGGAGATAGTGCACAGCCACACTAGGAAATTCCAGCATTTTCAGGTGGAAGCGGCCAAACTTGCGACCTGGTGCCCGTGGCGCCCTATGCGTACGCACGGCCGTGTACAAGTGACTCATCCGATATTGCTTCAGACGTGCCAGCTTCCGTGTGCTGGGTGATGACTGTAAATAATAGACCACCATCATACTATGGCACACTCTCCCACATATCCAGTAGGTTTGCGGTGTGAGGCTGAATAAGTAATTTGAAATGTCTGTGTAATTAAGATGTACACATTGAGTAATTAAATTCTAAAAGTTCTAGAACATCATTTAATTTTCTTTATTGCGGATGTGGAAGTATTTTGTCTTTTACATCTTCCCACATAATGGCTGAATCAAATGACATGTCACTTGGCAATGTTTTGTTTGCTTTATGGGAATGCGCTTACTATATCTTAATGAAGAAAAGGAGATGGCATGTAAGGAATTACATATTTAAGGCCAGGGCACAGTGGAGGTTGAGACAGGCGGTCTGTCTGCCGTCTCCCTCCTCTACCCTGGTGGATTCTTTGTCCCTCATTAAGAGCAAAATAAATAAATGAAATGGGGACCACCCATATCCACCATATGACAACAGCAGGCATAAAGCCAATCAAGGAAAATTGAAAAGGGGCTTTTAAGTAATGCCCGAACTGTACATTTATTTTGGGGAAATGCCAATTGAGAAAGAAAAGTTGTCCTGGTATGCTTTGCATCCTAGGGCTTGGACAACAAGCGCAGCAGGTCCTCGTGCAGAAAATTTATTTGTCAAATAAACAGTGTCATAAAGTTGGGTTCGTACAGCAGCTGTGCCTATTATGAAAGATGAGTTCATGATGGGTGAAGTAATTATGGAAATTGGGTGGATGGCTGTAACGTGGTTTGAAAAAAAGAAAGCAATGAAAAGTGACACTGTCACATAATGTCATGTCAAATAAATCGGGCCATGAAAGGAATTTCAAGAGATGTGGGATATGTCTGTTTATGGAAGGGAGGATATTAAAAATGTTCTAAGGAAGATGATAAACACTACTGTTAACAATAGAAAGAATGTGAACAAGAAGAAAATGGCGAGCTTAACGATTCAAAGATAATAATGACTGTGTGCGTGACACTGCCAAGAAGATCCTTCACTGAGAGCGATAACTTGCATCTTGTAAAAAGAAAGCATAGTGATTCAGGGTGAGGAGGTTCCCTTCAAAGTAGCACCTCAGAAAAGAAAAGGTGTGGATGTGAATACAATGTATAATGGAGAGCGAGACATTTGTGCTCTTTGGAGGGCGCTTGCCACAGCACTTGTAGGTCGCATTCACACTGGCGATTGACCGTGTGACCGACTGCAACTGACAACCAAGGAGCGATTTGTGGCAACCAATGTTCACACTGGCAAGCATGCTTGCCCTTTGTTACACTAAGATATCTCGCAATTACTGTCATTTGCATCTGTTTGCACCGCCATCACCATGAAAAATAACCATCGGTATGTTTCAATGTCCTGCTGCTGCACCACTGATTGCTTCAGCAGCTTTGCAACTGCAGTCGTGTGTGAAAATCGGAACACTGAACAACTCGCCCAAAACAGTCACTTTTCAACCAAAGTGGCCATTTGCGACCAACTTAGTTGCCTGACCCCTGCAAGTCGCCAGTGTAAATGAGGCCTTATTCTGTTGCTAACCGTATAGTTTACTGACACTCCGCCGGTACACCCGGCGACAAAATATTGCGCGGCACGAGGTCTGAGAGAAAGCTGAATATCTCTGCAATCTCGCAATGCAGTCTGGTATTTCCATTTCAGGGCTCGGCTAGGATATGCAGGATATGCTAACATCATTGTCGTATACAGCTTTACTGCCTGCTGCTACAGGCTGCTCGGGAATTGCATGTTTTCGGAGATCCCATGCTCCGTAAACTTTTGTCACTGGGTGTACTTTGATTTCGGTGCATGTTAAAGAACCCCAGGTGTACCATATTATTCCCCCGCTATGGTGTGCCACATAATCAAATTGTGGTTTTGGCACGTAAAACCCCATAATATAATTTTTTTTTTTTATTGACACTCTGTCTGCATGATTGTCTGCCAAGGCAGTAGATACTGTGTCAGTTTTGTTACTGTGGCCCTGCTCTGAGAATTTCCTGAATTCGTTGTATTATTTGATGCTGTTATTGCTGCAATATGCATTTTGCATGAACAAGTGGGTTTCTATAGGTGAGTAGGAGACATATGCAACACAAATGTGATGCTTAAGCTTTTCTGTGTGTTTGTTTACTTGTGAAAGGGCAGAGGATGGATACAGGTGTCTTGAAACATCTACTTTATTTCTTGTTTTTCCTTGGCCACGTCTTGTTTGCAGCACTCAAAATGCCGCAAGCTAGTGCTGCAGTGCTAATAAGGAATTGTTGGTCTTCATATGCACAAATACCATATTTTAGCAACTATGTCCCAAACCAATGTTCACAAATTTTAATTGCAAAGCATATGTTTAAGTTATACTAGAATTTTGCCTTTAGGTGCATCTTCATGGCAATGCAGGTTACATTGTTGCAAAGCGATTCCTAATTGAAGAAATAAGGACACAAGTTGTATAGGCATGAATCACAAGTGTGAAAATCTTGTAGCTTACTCTCATGAATTACATGGCGCAACCTCACACGAATTAGAGTGCTTGCTTGCTCTTCTTGCCATAGTGGCCACCCTTGTCACCTCAAGCGTGTGGCTGTCAGTAATATATGGGCAGCCATTGCCGCTTTGCATATTGGTGCTCTGCCTTCCTCTTGACTTCATTCCATCTAGTGGCTTTCTGTCGTGTCATTCCAGTAACTTTGACTGCATTTGCTTCTCAGTGAACAGCACTTATCCACCGATATGCTGACTGCACTTTCTTTTTTTTCTTTGTTTCTGTGTCTTTGTAGCAAGTCTGTGGGAGCAATCATCGGTGTGATCATAGTGATCATCATAGCCGTAGTGGTGGTTGTCATTGTTTCCTGCTTCTGCTGTAGCTGCTGTCTCCTGGCCAGGCGGAGACAGCAGAGGGGCCGAGTCCTTGGTGAGTACTTATGGCAACTTTAAAGGAGTACTGATGCGTGTGCTTGGCGTCGTATAAGCTCTACCACATGCTGCTCTCATGTGATGCCTATGAGGTATCTTATTGAGGTAGTAGAGTTGGTCTCAGTGTCGCACCTGGCGTATATTAGCGCAAGATTGTGACACAGCAACACTTGCTAATGCAGTCTGAAAATGTATAACGCTGCTTATGCAAAGGCAAATGAGTCTGGCTGCACTGGCATCTGGCAGCCGCAGCTATTGCAGCAGCAGAGAAAGCCAGTGTGTCGTGACGCATTGACATCCTGGGTATTAAAACTAAGACTGCTTTGTAGAAACAGGTATTATAGTAAATTATTTAGGGCGCTCTGACACTTTCTGGTTTTTCTTCTAGGCTTATAGGGCTGGAATGCATTAGAATGACAATATGAAAATGTCATGTCAGTATTCCTTTAATGCAGTGAAACTAGTCGAACCCGACTATATCAAACCTGTTTACATTGAATAATTCTATATATCGAACAATTTCTGAACACGGTATAGCTACAATGAGTATATGTAGCAAAAATTACACTTACGTTGAACAAAAATATCAGCGACTCCCGATATATTGAACGTCAAGCGGCGGAAAAGGGCCCCCAGAAGTTGGCTTTCCCTCGTGGCGGCGGGGAAACCCGGCGGTGCGGCTCCGTCCAACTGCTCTCCCTACCGTGACCGCGCTGCCTCGGGCGAGCCGTCAACACCCCCCTGCAAAAAATGATCCTGGCCCACCCGCAGCGCTTGCTGAGACAGCCAATGAGAGGCTCTTGCACCCTCATCGTGCAAGATGGCGAAAGTGCTAGTTGTCTCGCTGTAGTGTCTACTTGATGCTTTTCTGGGTCATTGTGTTTGCACCTTGTGGGCCTTCTCGTGTTTGCACCTTGTGGGCCTTCTCCCGCCGTGTTGTTGTCACGAAGTGGCAGAATTCGCCTTTCGTCGTGAAGCTTGAAAGATTAAAGCAGGTCGAACGCAGTGAGATGTCCCCGCAGTGTGCAAGATTCCGAGGAGCACTCTCAGCATGATCTTGAAGAATAAGGGGGAGATTAGGGCTAAAGCGGCCAAACTCGCGACCCGGTGCCCGTGGCGCCCGGCGCGTATGCACGGCCGTGCACAAGTGGTTCATCCGAAATTGCTTGACGTGCCGGCTTCCACGTGCTCGCTGATGACTGTAAATTGTGATGAATGTGATGAAGCTGTTGCCAGTATTGCCGAAGTTTAGAGCGAGTTAGTCAAAATTTCCAGAAGCTGTTGACGAATCAACGGTCAACGAGTTTCTGAGTGTAGATGATGGTGTCGCGACCACGGGAGAGCTCGAAAACGAACACGAGGGTTGCAATGTGGGCTTGTTGGTAATGCATCTTCAAGGGGAGTACGGTAGTGTGTAGTGTGTAGCGGTAGTGTGTGTCCCTTTGTGTCTTCTTTTGTCCCGTCTTTGAATCGCGCTGCCGTACTCCCCTCGAAAACGAACACTACATTGCCGACATCGTGCCGAGCACAAGTGAAAGTGGGCACAATGAGGAAAGCAACGATGGTCCTTTGCCCACGTCCTCCAAGGTGATTGGTGCACTCGCATTAGTCCAGTGCATCTGCGCGAATGTGGAAAGTTGCGGCCTCAGCTGCTCCGACTCCTTAGACAATGTGGAGGAGTGCGTGCATTGCAGGCAGCAAAATTGCCCAAGCAGAACAAAATACAGGACTATTTAATGGGAAACTAAGCTAGTTTCATCAATAAAGTGATTTTTATAAATGGTATGTGTTTTTATGACATCCAATTCTTTAGCAGGCTTATATCGAATTATGCTCTATATCGAACTGATAGGTGTTTTTTTGCGAGTTTGATATAGCTGGGTTCGACTGCATCTTTATTTACTCTTCACTACAATTTACTAATTATAAATGGAACATGTTATCTCATCGCAGCTGGTGCTGCATTTTCACAGCAGTTGTACCAGTCCTGACCGGTGCTTACGTATTTCTGTTTCGAAAACCTCTGTCCTGTTAATTATGCCATTACCTTAACCGTTAAAGCTCAACATGTCATATATTCTACAATGTTCCAATACCTCAAAATTCTTATCTAGGTACGGGAAGCTTAAAGGGCCCCTGAAACGGTTCGGACAAATTTTGTAGACGCGTAGGGTACAGCTTAAGTAGAACATTCGCACCACAATTTAAGTGAAGCGTTACGTATTAATGGAGCTACAAGCGATGACAAGTTACCCTCCTCCCTAGCCATGCTTTTCCCCCTCAACAAGTTCGCCGAGCAATCGTGGCTAAGCTCCGCTTTCACTGGTTCTGCGTCACGATGAGACATCACATCGTCCACTTCCGGTTTTGGAGCCCGCCCCTGCCTGCGTGAAACCTCTCCGCTAGCCGCTTGGCCGTCGACCCCAAGCGAGAGCTATCGAAGCAGTGTGCGTTGCGATCATTCTGTCGTAGCACCGAACGTGTCTGGTATTCCGGTAATCGCACACTAGCTGAATGTTTCGGCGGAACTGTGGAGGCATTAACTCAAGCTGATGAAGGAACTTTAGTGTAGACGTACGTGAGCTGCCTGATCGGTCTTCACGGTCCAGCCACCCGTTGACGCAGTGCTTAACCAGCCAAAGAAAGAGCTAGTATTGCTCTAACCAAGTGTAAAACATTTTAAACATTTACAAAAACAACGTGTTAACGATCACACTCCTGCGAAAAATTTACACCAGCAGCAAAGAACACATTTTGTTACTGCTACTGTGTGTGGTTGAGCTTTGTGCCACCAGGTGGCTCCACCGTGCAGACCATTCACATTTGCGTCTCTGTTCATCCCCTGAAATGACATGCAAGGGGACACGGCCAGGCCCTGTCCCCTTGCGCTTGCGTTTACCCTAATACCGGACTCGCGAAATGCGTTAGTAATCTTATGGTGTAAAGTAATGGCCGCAATCGCGCAAATCCTGGCGCCGATCCAATAGCGGTAGTCCGATGTGCTGCAGCCAGTCCACTCGTCTACTTGCTTGCAGAGGGACACGATGTCGCAGCTTGATATATTGCCAGTCGCTACGCTTGCAGTCTACGACGCAACAAAGTCGAATCATAGTGCTCGCGAAAAGACAGACCGACACTGACGGTGGAGCTCTCGTCAAAGACGGAGCACGTTGTAACATAAGCAGACGACACTTGTTGTGTGCCGGAAGTGCTTAAATGTACTGAAAAATTGTTCTTGTGCATTCTCTTTATGTTACTTTCTTAACATTCCAACTATTATGAACATCATTTGTTTACCATAAAGTTGGAAATATTATCGATCACGTGCCCTGGTCAGTCAATCGGATAGCTCGCCCCACTGACATCATATGGATGATTTGCCTCATATGGATTGGGGCGGCTTAAAATTCCGCCGAGCAGTGTGCTACGATCGGCAGCGATGTGCATTTTTAAAACCTTGTAATAAATTACACGCTTTACGCGGAGCACTTAGATGCATCAATTAATGATCAGAAGGACCTGCTCTAACGACTCAGTACGTTTGTAAAAAATCGTCAAAATCGTTTCAGGGTCCCTTTAATGCACAGCTTATAGTAGCTTTTTTGATATGCTAAGCAAGTTTTCAGTTCTGTATATTTCTGGAAACGAGTTACTCAATATTTCATCGTTTTTTCACTTGCGCAAATGTACTCCATGGCCAGAAGTAAAACTGCACAAGTTCTAATTTTCCTTGATCTGGAACTGTGTTTCTAGATTAAAATTAGAGGGTTAAGCACTAATCTAATACTTCAACTTGGCTTTAAAAGGCCTCTAAACCACCTCTGACATTTTGAACACATATTAAACACCTATTGTGTACAGAACACTGATTATCATCTTTAGTAAACATGGCAATGCGCTCCGGAAAAGCTGCAAATAATAAAAAAGAATTTTCTGGTGCTTTCTTTGCCCATCACCAGAATGGTCACGTGCATGATGTCACCACGGCAAAAGCTGCCAATTAGTCAATTGGCAAGGGACAAGAGCATCAATGTGATGTAAAGAGGCCATGTTTTGTGCGAAAAGAAGGAGCTGTCCATTGTGTGCCACTGATCTTTCTATGAAGCTTCCATTCAGTTGGTGATGCATGCAGGGCGATCAAAGATGAACTATGGAGGAACCCCTCTTGACCCAACTCGTTTTCACTGCCCTGTATATAGTTGAGGGGGAGTATACTGCAAGGGGGAGTGAGCACATGTGGGGAGGATATTGAAGGCGAGCAAGAAAACGCAGTGGCTGCGTAGTCATTCATCAAACTCCTGTAACTTTGTTGCTGTGGTGTAATGTGAAATTTTTATGAAATGAAATGTTCATTTTAGACAGGTACATTCTTGCCACTACGCAAGTTTTCGAGCTCTGAGTGGTTTAGAGGCCCTTTAATGTTTGCCTTTGATGTGCCCTTAATAATTTCAAAACAAACTTCAAAGCATTTTGAAGCTATGTTGGAGGCAAATTAATAATGTTTCTCAGTCCAAAAGTTGTTGAAGGAATAAGTTTGCAGTCTCTGTGTCTGAATGGGAAATTAAGTGAGAAACAATAAAAAACTTCCCAGTGCAGTTGTTCATTCTTATTGAGACCTTCTGTCACAAATGCAGTAGTTTGCAGGGGCCCTATGGTACTCGGAACCTTGCAATTGTAAGTGTGTGAGTAATTGTTAAAAATTATTTGACTATGTGCATGGCTGCCCTAAGGTAATTCAAGCTGGTAGGCTGTGCGTTGACTGCACCAAGAAGCGCCACAAAGATTTGATCTTGACTTTCTGCAAAAATGTGGATATTTGTGACACTTCAGGATAATCCATGATTTGCAGCACCAAGTTCACACATTATGTAATTGTAGCTTTGGGCACTCTCATCTCGAAAAGTTTTGTGTTGGCACTTTTGTCTGCGTTCAACAGTCGTTGTGAGGTATGATTCTACTGGAATCGTCCGAGTGGAAGGAGTGAGTGGAGGAGGCTTTAATTTTCATTTTCACAGCGATTTAATCTGCAAGTGTGTTGTTTGATGTGTGCCTGTTGTAGAGCCCCTCAGTGGTGAGATCTGCATAATCTTTTATTCTAGTGACTTGCTTCACAAATGACTGCTATCGCACGTCCACTACTCGTCTTTCCGGATATGTGACACTACATGTCTATCTATGGTTTTTATGGAAGTGCCTGCAACTTAACCTTTTCAGGGTTAATTTTATTAACCCATTCCGTACCTTGGATGAGCTGGGTTTGTCCACGCGTTGTCCCAAGCCAATGGCAAAGAGCAAAAAGCATGGAATATGAAATTGATTGACAGAAAATGTGGTCCTAGCACATATGACCATAGTGTTAACAAGGATGCCATATGACCACATGCAAATGAATTCTCTGCTGGTACGCCTGTGAGAAACTGAAGTAATCATTTGCTGGATTGCTATACAATCTACAACCAGATCTTGTCTCTTGAAAGGAGATGCATGCGCAGCACTATCTTCAGTTATTAAGTGCCCACCTGTAAACCAAGTAATTGCATGCCTAAGGGAGAACCATACAAGCAGTCAGCTCATGGTAACACTTTTAGAGAACAAATGAGCTAGAAATCAGTTTTCATGATGCCGATAGCTTCAAAACGGTAGGCACAACCATAGCAAATTGCAAGTGTAGATGTGAGCAAGCAGCAGTAAACAAGGTGAAATGCAAATACTAGTCCTATGCCAGTGTAGTGGTAATCACCGTAGCTCGAAGTGAAACATCAGCTGTGGCAGACGTTGTGAGAACTTGCAGGAAGTAGCTGCGCCTCCCAGACAGCAGTTCATTCTGAAAGGGTGCATCCTTTTCAAATGTTCGGTTGCCGTCTTACATGTGTGTCTTTGACCATGTGGGACTTGTGCATGGTAGTGAACTTATCTTATTTGTACATCATCGAAACACAGGCCAAGAGAGACAGAGTGAATGAGTAACTGTTTCATGAACCATTCCATATTTTTCTGCATTTTTTCTGTGAAGTAGGAGGTGGCCAGACGGGAGGTACAGCAGCCACAGCAGCACAGCCCATGGTGCCTCCTACGATGACCCCGTACCCTCAGCAGCCGTACCCTCAACAGCCATATCCTCAGCAGCCGCCAGCCGGCTACCCAGTGCAGCCGGCACCGATGGTACCTGCCATGCCTGCTCCCGGGTTTGGCTACTACGCGTCGCCATATGGAAATCCGCCTCCATACACGGACAATGTGATGCCCGTGCAGCAGCCAGCGCCGATGCAGCAACCTCCGTTCAACCCTAGCTACCCGGCAAAGTGAAGGCACAGAGTGCATGCGTGCAGTGTAAAGTGTGACATCCCGAACCATGGACTGGCGTCAAGGTTGGTTCTGGGGCAGGTGGCCAGCGTTAGTAGTGATCACATTCGGGCTATGTTTGACACTGTTGTAGGTTTGTCACGTTGTCTTGATTTACAAAGGAGTGTGCGGGCACATGATTTGTCTTTCCTCGTAATGTATGCCGAGTATTATTGGACTGTATCTGAACAAGTAGTGGCAGAAGTTACTCAAAAGAAGCTGCCATACTCTGTAACTACAACCTGACACACACAGTGATTCACAGAGAGAACTGTTGCAAAAATCGTGGGAGCAGTTATTGCACTTCTTAACGTGTATTTGTGGGATGTTGGTTGAACTCCGTCATCAGTTCATAATGCTGGGAATGTGCATGTGTTGGATGTTAAATGTTTATGGAAACAATGCCCAGGGAAGGCCCTTGTCGTGGAATTTGTAGCATCGACAGCACAGTACTTTCCACAGTATTGTTGTATCATTTACGTATCATGGTGCCAGATATCTATGATGGTGACACCGCAAACATGATAAAATGTCTGCAGACATTGCAGAAAATGCATGTTAAGATACATAACAGATTGCAGTGCTGTATAGTTACTGTGCACATTCTGCGATCAATGTGGCATTGTCCTTAATTTTATTAGTCTAGCTATTGGACGTATACACACATGGAGACTGTTGGAACTTTTTGGTCTTGAAGGTCAGAACCTTACTCATTTTTACTTTTCAGACATATTGTGATGTTTTTAGTGAAGGCTGTACAAGCTGCAACTTGATAGTTTGCTTTTCTCTATTCCAGTGGCATTATGGAGCTTACTTTGTCGGCTTTACAGCACAGTGAAATGCTCAGTGGGAGTTCTGAGTGCTGCAGTTTGCCTTGTCGCAGCACATCACTTAAATCTTCCCAATTTTGCTTTGTCACAGTCACTTCGTTACTGTCTGCTCACGTTTTCTCAGTGCATAGTTTTGAATATAGCATTGAAGAGTGAGCAGGGAACAGATAAGACAGCAAATGACACTTGCAAACTCTTGCAAACTTGGCAAAACAGAGGAGCAGTAGATGAAGACTTGTGAAAACTAAGATGAAGGCAGGTTTGGAGCTTCAGCATGGTGCCAGTGCTTTGACAAGGGGAGATCTTTCTATCGCAGCCATTCTATATGAAGACAAGTATGCTTGCCGAAGCATTGGCAAAGAACTGAGTGCATCCATGCTCGTGAAGGCCACCTACAGGCCTTAACCTCCCCTGGGGTCTGTAAAAATTTGTTTGCATTAGTCAAAGGTATTCAAAGTGATCTTTGTGTTCTTGCTTCGAAGAAGCTGCCTTTGCATTCCAGATGTCTACTGCCAAAATTTCACCAGAGTCCTTTCTTGGAAACCTTTCTTCTTTGTTAAGGGTTTGTCAATCTATTGAGCTTAGGTTGGGAAGAAGTGATTGTATGAAAAGAGGTAATGATGGCTTCAAGAAACCCACCGTTGATGGTTGGGATTTTTGTTGCATAATCCATTCCAGCAGAATATGCATGGACATGGCAAATTAGCAGTGTGAGGGATCATGCAACCTAAAAGCAGCCAGTTAGAGGATATAATTTCAAGCTATAGGCCAAGGATTGCATGCAGTGCAAGAAGTCTCTTAGTGCAACACAGGGCTAACAAGTCTCTGTGCACTTGTTGCACTTGCTCCCACATGTTTTTAGTTGAATTTACCCCCAACTTAAAACAGGATGCAGTGAGTTGAGAGCACAGCAAGTTCTGCAGCCAATCTTTTATCCATTGTATTCCTGTTGCATTGCACTCAAATGTATGCAAAGTGCTTTTTAGTTTCACATAACTTTTCTCCACACAGGTGCAAGGCAGTATGCCCTCTTCAAACTTGGCAGTATGCAGCATGCCCTCTTCAAGCCACTTTGTGTGTGTGTGTGGGCGGGGAGAGACCATACAATCATTGTGAAACTTCATTGCTATGGTGGCTTGTGTTTGTGGCTGTGTTTCTTGCCAAGTTTATTTTCGTGCCACAGAACTGTAAAATACTCTATAGGGTAGGGTTAATTTTGTTGACCATTTGCAGGGACCCACCGTGGTGTGCCCATATTCTAATCGTTAAGTGCAGTGAGCCAGAACAGATGTGATTGCCTGATATGATTCTTATGTGACGCCCCTGGTGGCTACAGCTAAAGCTTGAGTTTGGGAAATGTTTTTGTAATCTAAATGCAGTGACTGAATGTACCATATGCACCTGAGCAAAGCAAGGACTGTGACTGCACACGCATATTGTTGGCCTGCGGCACTCAGCTGCCTTTGATGCAAAAGTTAATGACTTGAAGAACTTCTGCTGTCGTTCAGTAGTTTGTTTATGTACAGTTTATTTATGGGTTTGCAGCCTAGTTTTGTTTTGAGTGACTTGCAAACATAATCCCCATGCTGTAGACGTAACCGGTCCGTTCACACATTTGCAGCCTGTGAAGTGTGCACAAACTGTGCTTCACTACAGGCACCTGAATACTGCAGTAAATCCTTGTGGTTCAGCTCATTTCCTTTTTTATGTTCCGACAAGCACAAATGGCTGCTGTTAAATTTACATCATGATGGTGCTGTTGTCTTGCTTTTCGTGTGTCCAACATTGTGCAAGCTTACTTATACGTTAACTATGACAGGTTCTATCTTTTATTTATCAGAAAATAATAATGGTGCCTCGTGTTTAGCATAATGACCACATGTGCCAAATTACAAATAAAAAAAATATCTGGCTCTTGTGTGATGTCCAAAGAACGAGTTGGTCTGGCTTAATCTTGATCTTGTTAGTCAAATACCTTTACTTGTTTCATTTCTGTGTTGGCACTTTCTGAGCTGTCAATTCGTTCAGTGGCTGGAGTGATGCTGCATTCCAGGCTGCTTGGTAAAGAAGTACTAATTTCTGGCTTTTTAGAAATGGAAATACTCTTTGGATTGTCTTTAGTCCAAGATATTTAAGGAACCGAAGTAATATATGCGCCAAAATCCAGTAGCTGCATATCTGGCTTGTCTTATTGTATTGCCGAATGCACTGCAATAAGTTGCCTGCTTCGTGAATCTTGGGTTTCCATCCAGTAGCACCGCCTGATTTTTATTTTGTTGTATTAAGAGAGCATTTTGAATCTTTCAGTCTCATAAGAATGTACTGGGGTGATGTTGGCCCTAAAGTACTGTTGGATTGTTTTTCTCATGTTGACACACATTGTGGCAGCACACAAACATGGAAACTGCATCTGGGCACCCCTGGTGTTTGGTTAAAAATGTTAAAGAGGATTGGTACTTTGCACCTAATACATGTAATGCTTCCCTTTTTTCTTTACTTGTTTGTTTGCATAAAAGATTGGATTGCTGTTTTTTCCACAAGCCATTTAGCATCCTTCCAAGGCTAGGTCACCAAAGGACAATGAACTCTGTTTCGTGCAACAACATACGTTTATCTTTTGTTGTTTGTGATCTGTTTGCAAGGCGATCTATGCTTGTAAAGAGAAGTGAACTGCTTCTTGTTCTCTTACTGTGACCGGTTACTATTTTGATGTGCTTACCTTTAAGGTAAGATTGTTGCATATTGTGAAATGAGCAATGTTTCTGTTCTTGCGCATGGTCACTTACCTTCTTGCTGGGCTGACTGGTCAGCCCAGCATAATGACTTTAAAAATTTTTACACCCTTTAGGGTTTATCTTGTTGCACAGCAATAATTGCCATCAATCCTGCGTGCAATTCGTTTATTTAATGCTCTGCATATGATACTTTACTGTTGTGAACACTATGGCACTCTGAGATAGACATTGCATTGCTGATGAGAAAGTTCCTGTGCAGTATTGAAGGACACATATGCATGTAGCATTGATGAGGATCGTTGTTGTAGAACGGGACAAACCTAAATGGTGTAAAGTTTTTAATGTTAGCCATTTATCTTCTATTTTGTGTTAATAGTTTATGCTGTTTTCTCCCTTCCTCCATCTTCCCAAGGTCTTTAATTGCCTTTTGCTAGTCATATAATTCTGACAATTGCAGCAAACATTTTTGTTTCTTAAGCCCGCTTCCTTATCTGAAAGTGATTCGTAATTTCATGATCTGGATGTTTTTCTTCATGTGGTTTGTACAGCTACAGCCCGCTTCCGATTTCAGTTTTCTGCTCTCTGTATCGGAAGTAGGAGAGTTGAAAGCACTGTAACAAGAACAAATAACACACGTGCCATTTAATTATACACAAACCACTAGACGAGGTTTAGAACTTCTATCAGCCGTGTTCACATCTACCTTTGTCAGTTAAGTGACTGCATGGTCTGTTCACTTTTAAAAAGTTTGTGTTCAGAATGCCAATTTGTCACATTATTGGTGGTTTTTGCTCCAATAAAATGTGTACAAGAAATTTTCATTCCCCTTTTTAAGTTGGAGCCCTGGTGCTGCATGTCACAGGCGTCGCACAAAACTTGGGTGACTGCCCACTGTGCAAGAATGAGTCAAGTGCATTCCGCAAGTGGGCGCAAATGAGAACTTCAGCTGCAGCAACAATTAAGTTTATTCTACGTCACCTGAGGCCACCACATCAAGAACTGCCGGACTATTCTTTACTAAAGTTTCTTCTTCTTCTTCTAGTCCTAAGACTCTTCCAGAGAAAAACAAAACATACCCGCACAACCTATCTCGCAATGACTGTCGACATTAATGCAATTAGCATTCAAGCAATGCAACGACACACAATATTTCTGAAGGCAGCTTTATTTGCAATCTGTATTGGGAAAAGTGGGCTAATAATGCTGATCGGACCAATACACCCATGCACCACAGTGGCACCTCGGATCAGTGTTCACACCTTCGGATGCCAAGATGAAAGCTTCATTCAATGTGGCGTCGAAACCGCAGCTAGTTTTGTACTGCTGCCACTGGCACTAGAATTGGGGCTCAGTATACCAAATTTTGAATCAAATATAGTGCAGTTACATCTATGGCATCTTTTTCGGATGTACAATATTTTATTGTACACCTGAACACAATCATCCACTGTAATAGAACTTCAGACACGGAACAGAATAGCTTTAGCTCGTTTATAGTTTCTACTTTTATTTAGTGTTAGAGGCAGGTTATAATGGTGAAGCAGATACCATACTCTAATGCGCCACACTCGGTCAAGAGGTACGTCTACGTATCCTACTTTCTGTAAACCTGCTTTCTGACACGTGAAGTAATTTGCGCTGACATAATTGAGCAAGAAATGAGTCCTTTCCTGCCATTCCATTTCATATTTGTGAATCGGACAGCACGCCCATGCCCCCATTTCCCTGTTGCTACCTTGGATCCGACCCTCCCATCGGTAAGCTGTGATAATGGGCATCCTTTTAGCAAAAGGTCAGGTGCATTATTTAAGATTTTCGTCTGACCCTCAAAAAAAAAAAAAAATGTTTGAATCGAGGCTCGATGCAGACCGTTACGCGCATCAGTGTGCCACGACACTTATTTTTCTAACCGATCTGATTCAAAAGTTTCGAAGCATTTAGAGCGCAGCTCTTTGACGCCCGTTCCTGCGGCGTGCGTAGATTGCTTAACTGAGCGAACAAGCACATCGAAAGATGCAAGAGCGTACGCGGAGCGACAAATGAAAGACGCGAGCCGCGAATGCCGGAAACCAGTGACGTTCGCGTGCGAAACTGGGGTTATGCGGATCCGCCCAACCTCTCGATGCGTACTCATAATTGGTCTCAGCCGGGCCGCTCGTTTCGTTGTATCGTCTGCTCGCGTCAGCCCTCGCTCGCACTTGTTTGGTTTGCTTGGTTTGGTCTCGTTCACCCTTGTTTCGATTGTCATGGTTTGCGATTGTTTTTTAATCTGATTGTATGCGCGACGCGAATTGTTTACTACTCTCTGGAAGCCACGCGGCACCAGTGATTACACGGAACCTTCGACGAGTCATGTATGAAAGCAGATGCGCTTGACCCGCAGATCCGATTTTCAACGATCGATCGCCGATTCTGTTGCATGTCTCTCAAGTTCTCTGCTTTAATATATCGCGAAATGAAAACACGTATAGAGCTGCGCTCAAATTTCGCATTAGGGTGTATCGTAATCGTCAGTGAATTTTTTTTTTATTTTCATGTCCGAATTTCTTTAAGTGTATTTTCTTTTGTTTGAATAACACTTCGATGCTGAAAGTTCCACATTGTCATGAGCACATTTCCAGCAAAAGTGGTTCCTTAGTTACAGTGCATTTAAAAGCCAAGCTATAAAGTACCAAACGGTGACTGAGATGTCCTATATTTTTTATATAAATTTGAGTATTCGCTTGAATATGGCCCAAATGATACAAATATTTCGTCGAATATGATATGTGGCAAACGCAGTGCTTACTTTGCTCGCCGTTCTGTTACAAAAAAAAAAAAAATTAAGCTGTCTAGAGGAGTACTGCTTCCGAACTTTTGTCAGTTTTATTTATTTAGTTTATTATTATTATTTGGTAGGCAAACGTTAACGCAGTGATCTTATTCCGACGCCTTGATTTGTCCAGAGCGTAAAATACATATTGTACTTGTAAATACATATTGTATTTGCGCGCGCAAATCTCGGCCGCTGTGGCCGCTTTATGAACGGTGGAAACGTTGGAAAAGGGGTCTGTGTTTGAGTTTCCGCTTAACCGAATGATGTTTTCGCATATATTCAAATTACTGTCCGACGCTATCATGTCTGTAGGTTCTGTGTAAGTCGTACTTTACGATTTTTCTGGCGTATCTTACTTTAGGAAATCCGATTAGTTCAGTAACTTTCTTGCGCTACACGGAGGCTCTGCGTGGTTGGGTTTGCATGGTTCGGAATAACTTTTGCCGTAACGATGGTGGTCACGTGGTATAAAACAGCTGGAGCACGCGCGCCAGTCGGCCCTATATAGTGGCCTGGCACCTCGCCTCCTTGCAGGTGAAACCGACAACTACATGGCGCCAATGCCAAATCGGTATTTCTTCTCTGCCTGACTTGACGTTTCTTTTCTAGAGGGGTACACGTACGATCGCTGCGAACAGTAACTACTCGTATTACAATGCAAGCACACAAACGTAAATAGGCCGACTGGAAACACAGAAAAAGTCATAAAGGAAATGCTGTATTCCTAGGTATGACAGCTGGCTTCGAGCTGTGCTCACACGGACTCTGACTGCCCGAAAATCTTGGGCAGGCTTGATGACGCTCGTCTGCTGATCCGTAGCAACCTTCCCAAACAGCACCCAGAACAGCGTGTCGCAAATGAAACGATGTTGCCCCGTGTCCAAGGTGGAGACTTGTCTCGCCGCGCTGGAGCTCTACTACTCGAACGAAGGGGTGAACGTTCACAAAGGGCTTGTGCACGGTGCGTCCTGTGGTTGCCGTGAGATGCTTGTGCGCCTGATATTGTGGTATCCTGCTTTCCTTGCGCAGCGCACGCTGTTACTGCAGGACTATCATCATCTTGGCCTGCGGCTGGTTTGCCATCTTCTCCTTTATTTCTTTCCTTTTCTTTTTTTCCTTGCTTCCCTTGTAACATGTCTTCTATTTCTGTGTATATTTCTTTCCCTTCCTTCCTGAAGAATAGGAAGGCGTTGTACCGTTTCGGTGATAGTTGCCAGCCTGCTCTTTGCCTTCTTTCTCTCTGTTGCACTCGTATTGTAAGTTTGTTAAACACGTAAAATAACATATTAGTTATCCCCGTGCGACAGTTTGTAGTGAATCTGAAGCAACCTTGTGACTCGCGTCAGAAACTGTCCCATGAACGCGCTCCTTCAAAGCTGTCTTTTCTGCAGTTAGACAATTTGTATGGAGAAGCCTGCTTAACTCGTTTGCTTCTGAGTAGCCTACAAAGGGGACTAAAAGTAATAATAATAATAATAATAATAATAATAATAATAATAATAATAATAATAATAATAAGTGCCTGTTTATTTAAAATCAATAAAAAGTATAGCAGGGAAATTAGTGCTGACCTCACCGTAAGTGTCTACCTTAGGCTGCTGACACCTGAACGGTAGCGAGTAGTGGGTAAAAGGACAGGGACAGAGAATATATTACAGAAGGAGACTTATTTCTTTTTATTTACAGAATACTGCAGCCCTTTCACTAAGGTCCAAGCAGAAAAGGGTATTTTTGGGTATTATTATTATTATTATTTGTTTTGAAAACACATATACAGGAAAAGGAAAGCGAGGAGCAGGCTGGCAATTGACACCGGAAGGGGCACAACGCCTGCCTACTCTTCAGTAGGGAGGTGACAGAAGCACAGAAATAGAAGATAGGAAGGAGGGAAGGAAAGAGGTAAGAAAGAGCAACACGACAAATCTAAAAGAATAAAGTAAAACACACAGTACAGGTAACACACAGTAGGGCTGGTCACTGAAGGTCACGCTACTACAGAACGTTAAATAGAACTTCTAGATTTATAGCGCACGAAAAGGGACGAGAGAAGAAATAGTTAAATAGAAGAAATAGTGTCTGAGCTACAAGCATGAACCGAAGTTAGTTAATTTTAGAAAAGTAGGGCGCCATGAGCCTGATCACGTCGAGACGCACAACCACTCGGGTACAAACATTCGCCGACTGTTGTACACCGCAGGCCAAGGAGATGATAGTCCCTCACTATATTTTTTATAGCGACATGCGCTGCGCACTGAAATCGGGGCACTCCAATATCAGGTGTTGAAGTGTCTCGCAGCAACCGCAAGACGTACATGTCCTTGTCTGTATGTACGCGTCCATACATCCTTGTCTGTATAAACGTTCGCACACGTCCACGCCGCCAAATCGTCAGCTTGAGTAGTTGCGCTCTAGCGCGACGAGGCAAGCCTCGACCGCGAACACGGGGCGGGAACGTTCCATTAACGACGCGCTGGTCTGGATGCTGCTTGAGTAGGTGGCGACGAATCAGCAGACGAGCGTCATCAAGCTTGCACACAAAATTTGAGGGCAGACACAGTTGTTGCAAGCGCAAGTTGAAGCGAGTCGATCAGCCTCTTCATTTCCGGCGATTCCTACGTGTGAACTATGAAGGTATCTATTGAGCAACGAGAGATACCCCACGTGATGAAATTTTGTTTGCAGAGTCAGTAATGTTGCGCACAACTGGGCAATCAATCTCACTGCTTTATAACCTGATAAGGGCAGCGCGGGAGTCCGCAAAGATGGCAATCTTCGATGCAGTTAACTCCTCTTGCACATATCTTGTGCAACGTCAATCGCTGCTAGCTCCGCAGTTGTTGACGAAGTTGGATGGGGTACTTGAAAGATACGTCGTACTTAAGTCGAAGGGCAAAAAAAAAAGAAGCTGTAGAGGTGCCTTGAGCGTCGCTGTGTACATATAAATCTGCGAATACTTGAGGATAATCTGGAAATCTTTCGAACATGTCAGACTGAGCCAATTGGAATATTGAGGAAACAGGCATATCAGACTTTTTGTGTATATCTTTTGGAGGCGGAGTCGTAACTGAAGCAGCATGTTCAGAAATGTCAGCGATGTTCATAAATAATGCCGCCATTTTTCAAATGTGGGATGATGGGTGGTGAATGAGGCGATCAAGGAGCCATTGACCATTCGATGCGCGGTGCGGACGCTCAAATGATATAGAGCTCTCTGGTCTGCTTGCATCCTCAGGGGTAACTGATGGGCTTCAGTGAGTAATGCGACAGACTGAGCCTCACAAGGTAATCCAAGCATTAATCGAAGGGCGACGCGATGATCTCGTTCCAGTTGGGTCATTAAACTATAGGTGGTACAGTACGTTCAGGACTGGTAACGCATACATCATGCCTGAGAGTACAGATGACGGGTACACCTGGAGAGCCGTTGTTTGGTCGTAGCCAGCACCTCTAGCAGTCAGGGCGGCCACGTGCTTAAGGAGGGAGTGCGATTTGCGTCGTACAAATTTAACGGCAGGACGCCAAGTGATGGGATAATCCACAATTAAGCCCAAAGAACGGTGTTGTCGCAGCCAGCTTATCGGCATTTCATCAAGGTACAGTCGGCTCATTGTTCGACGAGCGCGTCGCCTAGGGTGATATGCTATTGCAGCCGACTTAGCAGGTAACATCTGCAGACCAACTTCACTGAGGTACTACGAAGTCGCGTTTCTCGTGGTTGCAAGAGCGAAAATAATCGCTGGAATCGAGTCGAAAGCTTGCCGTATGTCTAGCTAGAGCATATAGGCGGAATGCTTGTTTCCTCTAGCTAATTCGAGCGCTGAAACAAGGTCTGAGAGGTTGCTCACAGCTGAACGGCGGCGATGAAAGCCGCTCATGACATCAGGGAAAAAAATGCAGCTTCGCTAGCCTAACGTCTAAGCGAAGCAGGACCATTCGCTCCATTAACTTGATGACATTTGAACTTAGGGATATTTGACAGCAGGACTTGAGGTGTCTTGCAGGGCACCCGGGCTTTAAGATTGGTATCACCACGGACGATTCCGATTCAGCAGGGATTACACCGGTTCTCCATACTTCATTATACCGGCTCAATATCCGGTCACGAAAACTATTACCAATGTTCCGCAAATACGTCACACCGTGTTCACCTGGAGCAGTGGGGCGTTTGGAGAGGCTGAGCGCGTGTCGCAGCTCAAGAGTGAAGTCTGCCTCGTCCATCTGGCAGGCTGGACCGTAGGGAAGCAGTTATGGTGCTGTGACTTGTCAAAGATGGAAGGTCACCATTTGTGGTGTCACTGGATACAGGAGAGACGAAAAGGTCTGCAAATGCCTCCGCTAGAACTTTTGGTTACTGGCCAGTCGCTATGCATAATGCAGCAGTAGGATTCTTGCAGATTTCGGGAGTGCGGATAGCCTTCAGTATGCGCCATGCACTTCCAAAGCTACTTCCAGTATGCAGCGAACTACATAGGGCTGCCCAGCTATTGCGACGAAGCTGTTTTGTATGCCAGGAGAACACTCATATTTTTTATAGCTGGTTATGTTGGGTGACGTCACGCGCTGACTGTAGTGGCCAGCAGGGGGACTCGTGGAACGCGGTATATCCTGTCGAGGTTCCAGAACCATGTGCGATGAAGGCAGGCAGTCAGTTCCTCTGCAAATACAGTATTTATATATGTACGGCAAACGATGCCCGACACATGCCGCCGCTTTCGTGCTCACGAAATTAAGCTTTCGAGGAATAAGCTTACAACATATTTTCATAATGAGGCACTGTTCGAGGAGCGCTGGATTAGTTTCAATTGACTGGAGTGTACACCTATCCTGCGCGAAGACGGAGGTGGGGATTAAGCTGACGGGTTTCCAGAAGTGATTGCATGGTTCCCGTTTTACAGCGAAGCTGTATATGACTAGCCGATTCGTCCGTCCGTCTGTCGCCTGTACGCCGAAAACTCATCCGGCGCAACCCCATGCGCATGCACGAAAGAAAAAAGAGAAAGAGAGGCGCGCGATTGGCTGCGCCAGTAGTGACGTCGTTGCTCTCCGTAGCAGCCGATCGCGCGTGCAGCAGTTTCTCTCTGGCTCCGTAATGGGTAGGCCACGCGTCATACGTACTCCTAAGGAGTAGGCAGCTTTCGATCAGCAAAGCCGCGAGCAGAACCGAGAACGAGCGCGTGTACGCCGTGCCGATGCTGCACCCCGGGCGCATGAACAGGCTCGTGCAGCCGAGTGCAAGTAGCAACTGCGTACCGAGGATCCAGCAGCCAACCAAGGCGTCGTTTAATGAACCGTCGAAATTGACCCAGTGATAAATGCAGGGGCAGCACGTTTCAGTTTCACTGGTTAACCATCTGTACGGAGTGCTTTGGTGGTGATTTCTTTATTTTCGTCTTTTTTTTTCTCTCTCCCGTGAATACGTATACAGTATACTCCAGGCCCAATGGACGGCCGGTGCTGGAACGCAGACATTTGAAGACAGAAACCGCGATGGCAGCACAGTAAACCTGATCTAAAAATTTTTTTCCAATGCCATTTATTTTCTTAAGTGGTCCGTGAGGTGCTCCGCCCTCGTTATCGCCGGAATTGACCGGTCGTGAATGGTTAATGATAGGGAAGGAATAGAAGCGGTTGAGCAAAAGGAAGTCCGTTCATTATGGGTATGATGAACAGATTCCTTCCTGCTGCCTGGTGATATACGGTGCCTGGTGCCTGGTGTAATATAGGGTTTCCATTCACTCTATTCTATTCAGCCGGTATAATGTACGAATTTCTTTCGCTCGGCTCTACTCCTTTCTCATCATTCACCCTTCACGACCGATCGATCTCGTTGATAACTCGGGCGCAGCGCCGCACGAACAACCGACGATGCACGAAAAGGAACAGCATAGGAAAATAACCGTTCTGAGTGCATTAAATGAGCGGCGGGGACGTAGCGCCGAGAAAATAAAGTTTATCTCTGCGGCTTGAATCTGCATTTTTTTCTTCGCGAACCTTATGCCCTACTTCGATTGTCCTAGCTGGGAGCTTAATTTCGGTTTTTGGTGCTCATTATTATATTATGTTCTGTGTGAATCTTTTATGATCGTTCTGTGTCTTACTAATTTTTTCCCCGCCATAATTTGCGCTTTCTCTCCTAACTACTAGCGCTATAGTTAAGCTATCCACCGCAAGGAGATATAGTTACGATTTCCGCGGCATTTATATATCTATTCCTATGCTTTGTCCATTTTGTTTATGCAATAAGCATTCCCCCTCTCTTACCTTCGCACAAAAACCTTACTGAATACCAATGGTAGACGCTCTGCGGTCTGTATTGCCGGCGAGCCCTTGTAGCTTAGATTCGTGTGTCAGAATGCGTGGGCCACGATAAACAACTTAGCACATTATCAGGCTGCATAATTTTTTCGCTGCTATGAGATCTGCGTGGCTTAGAGAGAGAGAGAAAGAGAGGGAGGGAGGGAGGGAGGGAGGGAAGGAAGGAGGGAGGGAGGGGAACCTCACTGATCGCACCTTCAATTATGAGAATGATTTACATACTACCCATCATTGGCATCAATCTATACCACAGGCTTCAGTAATGAACTGCTTGCGTGTTCTATCCACGACTTTATCTGTAGAACAATAAAACATTCATGAGGAGCTTAACGCGCGGTTCCCGAGAATCGACGAAGTTGGCGATCGGTCTCATTGCCGCGGCGCTAGATATTTATTTTCTTTTTTTTTGGGGGGGGGGGGGGGGGAGTTGGCCTTCTAATGTGTGTATACAGGGCGCAGCATGGCGCTTTACAAACTCGAAATAAAGCTCGCAGCTTGCGATAACGTGGTCATTAGATTAGCGGCAAAATTCTTCGATTTGACGAAGCGCCGTTACCACTGTGACCCATTTTATGATATCTTTCAGTGACACTGCGTGTGAGAAATTTGCGCCGTCTCTATTAAAAAGAAAAAAAAAGAAAAATAAACCGGTAGGGACCGCAAATCATATAACACAGCCCGGCGCCCTAGCAACAGAACCACAAGGCTGTCAACGATGCGTACGGTAGGCTGATACATTGCACCTCCCCCCCACCTCCCCGCCTCCTCAGTCATCTCTCTCTCCCTCTTTGGTTTGGTATATATTCTGCAATTCCTAGGTTTTTTATTCACTCTGTGGCAGAGAGACCTAATTGGAGAGCCATCTACAGGCAAAGTCCTCGTTGGGGTCTTTCTTCAATTGCTGTAAAAAAATCCTCGAAGCGTAAACAAACGCTGTAAAACAATGGAAGAACCTGGCCCACTAAGAGTGACCAGCTTTTCTGTGAGTGCGTCGTTTCATCAATGTTTTATTTCTCAACAAGTATAGTAATAGTAGGATAGTAAGCACACCTGCGGCTAGTCCGGGACCCATTTGCGAACTAATATACTTAGGGGTGAGAGTCTTAATTGAATAAAACGAATGCTTTACATCTAGCCCTTAGTTCTATCAATAAACATTTCGCTCTTATTGTGAAAAGCGGCATTATTATGTACAGGTAGCTGAGAACTAGAAGACGCTGAAAGCCATGTTGACCTGTATAGTTTGTGTCAGTTTGTGTAAAAATTTCCGTTGTAATTATTCCGCGTGTAATGTAAATATTGCGCTTGTGGTACTTGTCTGCCTATGTAAACATAAATAACGACAGCATACTTCTGCGACCTTGCAGAATCACGCCCAATTTTCGCCGAAGCTGCTTCTTTCGAGCAGCTGCGTTGAGAACTTCAGTTGCCTCTAATTAAACCACGCACCTTACGTTGTAAAACGTTCTCCGCATATGACAGCCGTTCGAAACGTACCCCGTATGTAGCGCTTTTGAGCGGCAAAGATCGTTTTCTCAACATGAACTCAATTTACCCCGAATGTGAACTACGCTGCCGCCTATATAGTTCTCGTATAGGACACTGGGAAATATTGCGGATAACGTGCATATAACGCATTTGAGTACTTGCTTAAGAATTTCTTGTAAAGCCCGCGATTAACAACTGACGCGCCTAAAACTTTATCCTCATCACCCGTAAGACGCTCCTTTTTCCCTAGAAATTTCAAATTTGTGGCACATTGAGTTCTTTCAGGACATTCGTAATGTACGTTTTCAAAGCTTTGTAGTGTTTGTATAAGTAATTTACTACTAAGGCGTTAATTAACCTACGTAGTTCAAACATTTATCGCACAAAAGCCACATCACACTTTCGATTATAACGAAATATAAACGTCGTACGTGCCTCTACGATTTCACCGAGGAGACCGGAAAAACAAGCTGCGCGCGTCGAATAACGCATGAAAATAGGAAGAAAACTAGTAGTAGTAGTAGTAGTAGTAGTAGGATAAACTTTATTTATGTTAGGAGTTTTGGGTGGTAGATGGGTCCCTCCGTCCAGGGCTCCAGTGGTTTCTGCGGTTCGCTAGGCTAGATCGAGAAGAGCTCTCTGGCTCTCTGGATCTTCGCTAGCAGGCCAGAACTTCCCCTGCCTGTTACTCTACATTTGGGCCGCAAGGGGCGAATCGGAATTTGGAAGCCCTAGTTTACATGTCCACGTGACGTATAGGCCAGAGTTGGCCACTCCCCGCACCAAGATCGGTATATAGAGTGCATGCAGGGTGTATCTTACTAAGTATTTGGAGGAGTGGATACGTGTTTGTACGCGGCGCCAGTCCCTGGCCTGTTATCCCGTAACGTCTGGGTGTGGGTGGTTGTATTTTTCTCTTTTCTTTTGTTTTAGAGGGTGTCGTGCGGGTGGATCGGCGTTTCCTAGAAAGTCTCGACCGGTGCTCGAATACTCATTCCTCGAGCAGTTCGGTCCGCTCTCGAAGAAAACGAGTATTCAGTAATTATTTTCAAAACATATATTTAACGTACGCACTTCAAGCATTCAACACGTCACCCCTATAACACGGCCCACATTCCCTTCAAATATAAGATTGCGGCTCTCATTTGTTCTTCCAGCGCAACGGGCAAACTTTGTAAGCGCCCTATTATACACGTATACCACCTCTAAGCAGGTCGAAAAAAAGGGAATATAGATTTTTATTTACCCCCTAATTAACCAGCACATTTCAAAACTTGTTTGCGCATCGGTCCTAACAGGTCCTCCATTTCCTCTTGGTATAAACTCGGTGAATGATCTAGTTCTTTCAAGACAGCGTCAAAATGCGCGCATAACGTTTTTGAGCGTTAACAGCTTCGCTGTAAATCAGCGCACAATGCAACAAAGCTTTCCTCACCTTCGTCTTGTGGTTTCTTTAGTTGGCATGTAGGATTACTGCTTGATGACCAGAGTACGCCGATGGGGAGACCAGTTGCATCGAACTTGTATTCGCCGGTTTATAGGTGTAGAGGTGTATACGTCACAGAGGTCTCCGCATGAGTCCGTTCATTCAGCACAGCGGGCGCCACAAGGGCACAGCAAATGATCGTTTACAGGCACCGAAGCTCGAACTGCCTGATCGGCACGTAGCTTCGCAGGTGTCTCGATTACTTCGGGCCTCTATAAAGAGTGATCTGAGTATCTCCAAGCGACGGCAAGCAACATTACCTTAGTGCTGTTCAGTTACGTGGCGTTTGCACATTTTAAAATCATGATGCATGATATTTGGGACACCCTGTACACCAGAAAACTGTTACACGGTTTTGATGATCGTACTCCTTGAGAGTGACCTACAAACGGTGACAAAAATTTTGGAATCTGGCTCAATCTAAATGTTCCTTTGAATTCGGCGCGACAGGGCAGTCATCCGAAATATAATGCAAAGAGGAGTGCCTGCGCAGATGTATGCCAGTACGAGCAGGACATGCATCAAAGACCGCGAAGCTGTTCAAGGAAGTTCTCAAACCCTTCGGAAGTCCCGTTACAATTTACAACTAATCTAAATTCACCCACGCCTTTGCAAAATCGCTTCATAATATCCGAACTTAGTGCGTACTACTCTCCGTTATATCCGACGCACGTTTCGACGCTTGTTTCACTATAGAGCCGGCCGATGTCACTGGAGCCGGTGGTGTGCGCCAGACACCACTGGCTCTAGCGACAACGGCGTTCTGCTTGGCCACTGTGCAAGCTGGGCGTTTCGATGGCCTGGCATATGGCTGCGTTGTTGGCCGGTAATAGAGATGAATTGTAATAGAAATGAACGCGCAGGCTGGCGCCTGCGCGTTCTTACGGACGCCTCGGTCATACGGCTGCTTCGGGTCTTCGACGCAGATTGCGTTGTTGGCTGGTTTTTTTTTTTTTGGCAGACATTTGATACGGACCACGCCACCGCACGAGAACTATATTGTGAAACTCCCCTTAACAGCTTCGCTGTAAATAGCACTGTGCTGGCCCACGATGGCCTCTTCTAATCTGTCCTTTGTTGAAATTTACGAACGTTCGTGGACTTCCTAGAAAGCACCACGTCTCCAACCATCGACAGTGATGTGAAGTTAGCCTGGTCCTCCATATACTGTACAAACCTGGTTCCAAGTGTTGGTTATTGGTGTACTTTAATGCGCCCATATGGCGCTGTAGCCGTGCAAGCACAAACGTACACATGAACTCAGACAAAGCTAGCACAGAACAAAATTGTGTTCATTTTTTTTTACATGAACGCTTACAGCTTAGCTTGTGCTCTTGAACAGAGTCCGGTAAAGAGACAAGAGCTTGCTCTTGCGCAAGATAATCCTGTAAAAAGACGAACACCATAAGCAGGAAGAGTGACCAAGTGACGCGAGACACAACAGGCAACAGAACTTACCCACTTCAACCGGTCTTCTTTGTCAAATGGAACCTAACAGCGTAGAAAGGTATCGCGAAAGCAATGCCGAAGAACAGGGCGAACTTAATGGTTAGCCCGAAGCGGTTGTCGATCTTAAACGGCAGATTCTGCAAAGACAGGAGAAAGCACGACAGGACATGTGAACGCCGTCAGCGTTGTTTTCGTCATACCGAGCCAGGGATGCCGGACGTGTCGTGATCATCGTGGGCGCTCCTGCGGATGACCGAGGTGGTGAATTTCCGCGAGAAGAGAGCCATTCGGACAACGCGGGACATGCTTGAGCTCTTCGTTAGCTTCGAATGATGACGTCGCTTTGTCACTCAGGGCGCTGATCAGGCTTTCTGCTACGGATTGGCTTTGGATTGGATGCTGTTCCTTTTTCTATCGTGTGGCCGAGTGGCACGCGCTAGGACGCCGATCGCGTTTCTCTTCTGCAGCGCTAGCTGTATGCAGCGTCGTCCAAGCCGTAGAGGCGTTGTCGGCCAAATACCTGATCAAAGGCATTGATTGATCTGATACCCGTCGTGGTGGCATAGTGGTCATAGCGTTGCGGGCGGCTTCTTCGGGCGGTCGGCCTTGTCAAGGCCTACTTGCTCTTCTCTTCTTTTATTCCCCTTACCCCTCCCCTGTGCAGTGCTGTTGAGGTGTCCTCACAGCGAGAGACATCTACGGCGCTGCATCAAGACGCGCGCATGCCTCAAGTGCCTCAATGGTGCACGAGATGAGACCGAAGTTTGTAGCCTGAATAAGTGTACTGTCCGTTCCATTCGCGGACCATTGCACTCAGCTCAGTGTGACGCGCGCACAACCGTTCAGCAAGAGCGCCGGCGTTTGTGCGCGCAAAGCTCTCGACAACGGTGAGAAACAGAACGCCCATGCTATGGCTCCGCATGCAGAGCCGACTGAGTGGAGCATGATGGTGCGCCCACTTGAATTCCTCATTTTTGTAGCCAAACGCACTCTCTCGCATCGATACCGTGGCGGTACGTCGACGGCGAGAATGCGCCTACGAGCGTCTGTGTAGTTGCTATCACCATAAAGGTTAAATGCTAATCAGAAGCGGTTGGTATTCGGCCATATTTAATTTTTTTTTCTGTCAGAACAGCGCGTTCGTCATTGCCAATGTTCTAGCATATGATACGTAACATTACGGAGTCGGACAAAGAAGCCGCTCGTCCTTTCTTTTGACAGGGCTTCTCGAAGCTCCATTTCGCCAGCTTAGGCTTTTCTGAACTTCACGAAGTATCATTTCTCCCGGGACCTTGGCCCTGCACCACTACGGTGTGGTGTCCACCACGGTGTACAGTGGCGCATACAGCGGCCCCAATGAAACGGACATAAGCTGCAGTTTTGCCATGTGCGATTTTCCTTGTAACACAAGAAGACTGCTGCGCTAATCAGACAGAAGCCATTTTTTTTTCGTTCTTGGAAAATTTAACGCAAATTTCGAGTGTTATTTTATTCATCTTGAAGTAATCTCTGTCCAGCCTTAATATTCCTTGTGTTTTTCCTATCGTAGACTGCCGGCTAAACAAGACATTCTTGTTATTCCTCCGTTCGTAAGTCAACATTTACGTAAAGTAATATTAATACAATTTCTAGCTTTAATATTCTCGTTATCACTATTACTGCTGTTCGCTCCCCCCCCCCCCCCCACCCCTTCTTTTCTTCTTCTTGGCCATCGTTCTACTGCTCGCTCCTTGACCAATCCCCGTTGTGGGCACATGCCATTGTATGGGATCAATATCATCATCACCACCACCACCACCACCACCATCATCATCATCAGTGCGCGTGCTCGCGCACGCACGAGGGCACGAACTCGCGGCTGGAAAAGCGCGTGAAGAAGGAGAAGGAGATTTCGAACGGCGACCGCCGGCCACAGCAAGAAGACAGTCGCCTCGACACGACTCTTACGAAGCCGCAGGACGCAGTTGCTCGCTGTGCCGGTAGCCTCCCGAAGACACTGCGACCATGAACGACGAGATAGCCTCGAAGCGCGACTACGGAGCTGCGACACCTCCAGGTGGGGCACGCCACTCGGCGGCCGGTCAAAACTCTCGATATAGTAAAGGCCCCGATCCCATTCATCCAACCGGTTCCGTGGTGCAAAAGTGCTCGAACGCTTCCCTGGTTCCAGGAAGTGGACGCGCTTCAAGAGGCACTGGCGGTAAGAAAGAATTTTCGCCAGCACAGCCACCGTCCGGTTTAGTTTCTTCCGCCGGCAGCTCGCTTCCACCTAAAGGTCCCAAGTCGAATTGTCGTTCACGTTTGTCTAGTGACCTTTCGCAGCGCAATTCAGCCGCACACGTTGCCGAAGAGCATTCGGAACTTCAAGAAGCAAGGGAAGTAGTGCCCGGCAAGGCATTGAAATCAACGCCACGTAACGCTTTCGTGTCACGCAAGGGTTCTCAGCCTTCACAACGAGATGACTTGCCCAAAGGCTCTCCACCAAAGATAGACCGCCCATCCGCGCATTTCTCTCCCCCACATGTCAACGCCTCCCGCTCAGCCAAACAGGCCAATACAAGAAGGAGCGCGTCTTCGCTCATAGGTGGAATTGCCAAGAGTTCCGGTCGTTCAGAACGGATGTCTTCTCCCGGACTTTCCGAAGTAAACGCTACATTGCCGTCACACACGAATTTAGCGGTTAAAAACGCTCAGGCGCATCCCAAGAACCTTCAGTGCAACAGAAGCGACCACTTGAAATTTCCATCAGGTACGGACGGCACCGTTACCAGGAACGATCCACTTGCGTCTGAATCAATTGTCCTTTCAGAGAAGAAAGTATCCACAGCTGCACAGCGTTCTTTGTCCCGGAAGCAGGGCGTGACTTCACCCAAGGAAAATTCCACATCAGTCAAGCGCACCCCACAGAGTGATCTTCGTTCTACGGGTCCTCTTCCGCAAGAAAGCCGCGTCGCAGGGAAAGGCTTCTCGACACCGTCGAAGCAATCTCCGAACCCCGGGCACACTTCATCAAGCTACGGGGGTCCAGACATCAGGAGTGGCGCAGGACGGCCGGGAGAATCGCCGACTCAAAGGCATACCTCGAAATCGCCGTCGTCAATGAGCTCCACGAATTCTCTGGGCTCACTGCATGACTATCACCGTCTTGCTTCCGGAGGGTCCTTGTCGATCGCTGGGTTGATGCCTGCCGGCGAAGCTGCTCCTCGGCTGCCTACACAATTGAGAGAAAGACCCCGACCGCATGGGCTTGGACATGTTGTAGCATCTGAACCACGGATAAAAGCTTCCCAGCGCCCCCCGCTGCTTGCTCATGGATCGTCCGCTTCTACGAGGTACGGGCAAGCGGAAAATTCACAACGCTTTTCGCACGCACGCACGCACGCACGCACGCACGCACGCACGCACGCACGCACGCACGCACGCACGCACGCACGCACGCACGCACGCAGAAACTATGCCAGGGCAACGTATGCGGTGTGCTGCCTCCTCCCTGGCTATATTCGCCCTTGGTCGGCCACCTTGATGGTTCTTACACCCGTTCAACGTTGACAGCTCTTACAGAGTTTACGAAAGCAAAGTTTTGTAAATACAGGTCCCTGGCCGGATTCAGGGAGCATTTCCGTCGTAACGTGTTTTTATGGTCCCAGCGGCTTTGGTGTTGTCCCGTTCGTGTTTACGACTGCCCAGATTTCACCTTTATGAAAATTTCAGCTGTTGGGGAAAGGGCACATTTTCACCACCAGATTTCACCACCAGCCGGTGGGGAAAGGGAACAGTGAAGGCAGCCGGCCAAAGAAGAGGGGCGGGAGGGAAGCAGTTTCTATGGACTATTAGGTATTGCAGATTCGAGCCCAAGTTTTTCTAATGGAAATTCATGTGAAACGAAGAAAAGCTTGCTAGGCAATCGCTGAAGCAATGTGAATGCCACAGTTACATTAAAATAATTAATAAATGAATCGCCGCATATCTTCAGATTAGGCCATAAAATGTCCTACATTTCCAAAGAAGGGACCAGACAGTTAAATGGCTAGAGCGTGCCTTTGTCCAAGCTGCAATGGGGCAATATGCCTCTGCTTTAAACCACGACTTCAGAAGTTGAGAATGTGAAGTTTACTATAGGACTGCCTCCTGCCTGGTCTGCAGGCAGGCGTCTTCGAGTCCTTTCGCTAGCGCCCTTTCTGTGCCCTCACGGTCTTCGCCCGGTGTCTACTCGGCCAGAGACGCCTTTTACGGCAGTGCCTCCAACAGCTCATCGCCACTCACGTCCTCGAGGACAACAGACGAGGCAAGTTTGTGCCCGTCATCAGAAAAAGAAAAAGTGTTGTGACGGGGACCATAGTTGGTCCTGAGAGTTCTGCTTTGTAGCCTCCGTATTTTTGATGCGCAAAGGCTTCTTAGGAACGCACCAATAGAATACGGGGTGACAGGTGTCTTGCTGTTTTTCAATGTTTGCGACAGAAGGCAACGTGAATAAGTCCAAAGAGTTCTTCGTTCAATCTTGTTAATCTCGGCATAACAGGCTCAAAACGCGTGATAGCGGACAGAAAAAAAAAATACTTGTTCTGGTTTGTTCTAGGTAAGAAACGACTATAAACTATGTAAGCACGCACTTTAATTATGCGACCAAATTTTTTTTGCCTTCGAAACCAGGCTGGAGTTTTTATGAGAGACATTTGGAAATTGACATCCCTGTAGGGGATCGAGTTTTTTTTTTCTTAGTCGTCACGCCATTCTTAAGTGTACGTTTGTGAAGGCTTTGTCAAAAGTACACGGGATATTCTGCGTCCTCATCATATATGTCGTTCGACTAATGGTACGTTTCCCATGATGCTCCGGACACGCCCAACCTCTATTTAAACGGTTGGTATAAGATATTTATTTTCATTTTCCGGATGGTGGAACCTATTGTATACCACAAGAACTCTCTTAAAAGAAAATCTGCCCTTACAAATTCACTATGGAGATACTGTTGTGTTTCCATTGGATTTATGTTGTATTCAATAAATTGTCTGTTGAGGCGCAATTGTATATCATGCATTATTTCTGTAAGGGTGCAGCCAGCCGGGCGGTCGCGGGCGTATAGTCCGTTTACTTTTGACAAACAATGTACAAATTATAACGATGAAGAAATCGGGGTAGAAAAGGAAAAGCGAGTCAGAAATGTCATATATACAGCTTTGAGCTTTGAGTAGTAGACGGCGCGGTTTCTTCTTCGTTCGCTCCTAAAGCCAAGCTACATGTATGCACACACATGCATGCATGCATGTGCGTCAATGCATCTCGCGCTGCGTCTCGTGCAGAGATCGCCCGGCAAAACTTCGGACCTGCGGAAAGAGGGTTTCTCCACGGCCACCGACTACTGGCTGTGCAAGCCGGCCCTCGCCGTCGTCCTGATAGCCCTGGTGGCCGCCGTCACGTGGGCTGTGGTGAAGCGTCGTTATTTCGCGCAAGAAGCTCTGGTGGCCCGCGTTTGCCAGTCGCGCGCGTGCCGTTATTACGCCGACCTCATGACTTCGGCTATGGACGCAGACGCGAACCCTTGCGACAACTTCTACGGCCACGTCTGCGGCCGCTGGATGCGGGCGGGCACGCCTAATGTGGCGGACGTCAACTGGGCCCGTTTTCTGAATGAAAGCATGTCGCGTGTCGCCAACCGCGCTTCTTCCAGAAGCGCTGGCGACGCCAAGGACACCGGTCGCAACGCTGCTCGATTCATCAAGGCGTGCCTGGCACCGCTCAGACACAATAACGTGGACGAAGTGAAGCTGGTGTTGGCAGCGGGCGGAATGTTATGGCCCTTCGGGCCGGGCTCTGGACAAACCGATTTTCTCTCGGCACTCTTCTACATGGTGCGGCGCGTCGGAGCTCCGATATTTTTCGATGTCACGTGCACTGACGCTACAGAACGACTGTCCGTACTGTATTCTCGAGACGCGACCTACGAAGCGACGTACGCCAAGCTTACGGAGCACGTGCACGTGTTACACGCCCAGGACCACTACCACGTGTGTTGCGAGGCGTTCGCTGGGCCCGGGAACCGCACTCGATGCGAAAGGCTGTTCGATGATTTTGTCCAGATGAAACGTGCTTTCGACGATTATTACGCCGGTCAGCTCTCGAAAGACATCATCAGCACGAACCTGTCTCATCTCCATCATTACACACCGCGAGTTTCGGAAGCCCGGTGGAGAGCGCTGTTCGAGGTTCACTTCAACGTCACCTTGCGCGACGTCGACGGCTTAGTCATCGAGGACCCCCGACAGTTCGCCTCGGTGTTTCGGCTTCTCGAGAGTTACGGGGAAGAGAAGATGCTCGACCTCATCGGATGGCTCAGCGTCCAAGTTTTGATCCATTACACGAACAAAGGATTAATGGACAGCTTCTACCGATTCCCCGACATCGCGAGCAACGAGCATCGACAGCTTTGCTTCACAACAGCCTACATAGCCTTCGGATACGCCGTGAACCGTATATTTCTGGAAGACGCCGAGGCCGCCATAAACAGAGTGAAACGCCTCGCTCAAAACCGCATTCGACCCGCCTTCAGGGCAATGTTGCGGCGTGGCACTCTGCTTCGCGGGAACCCGGTGCCGGAGCCCAGCGGTGGTAAACTGGAGATGGCCTTCGATATCGTCGAAGGTGCTTTCTCCAGCGAGCAGGAGGGTTCTTCCGATGCCTTTTCCCAGGTGACGGACCACCCCCTGGCAAACAAGATGGCGCTCTCGTCGTATCTCAGGAGCGCCGGACCAATCAGCGCCAGGAAGGACGCGCACGGGCCGTACTGGTCTTACAGTGCATTCGACTCGACCTTGATCGACGGCTTCCGCATAAACCCGCAGCACTTCGCACTCCCTTGGTACGCTAAGGACGCCCCGCCCGGAGTCCTTCTTGGGGGCATACTCCTGAGGCTCGCCTCGGCGCTGTTCATGGACTACGTGGAGCGGTCGCGCAACTTCAACGCCACGTACGAGGCGAATCGTAGGTGCCTCGATCTCGATCCACGAGTGCCGAGCGGGAGGGACGACAGGGTCCTGCAGGCGGTCACAGCTGCTATGAACGTCGTAGCGAGCCTGTACCAGGAATCGCCCGCTGACTCTGCTGTCGCGCCCATGGACAGCCCGCTGTTTTCTAGCGACGGATTCATGTTCGCCTTCGCGTGCTGGCTCCACTGCGGCGACGCGCAGCGCGGGAGCGTCATGTGCAACACGCCGCTGAGGCACAACCCGCAGTTTTCTCGGGTTTTCGCCTGCCCCAAAGACTCGTACATGAACCCGGGGTTCAAATGCACGCTGCAAGTTTAATGTTCGTTGTTGTAAATATTGCCGATATATTTTCTGTTAGGATGGCTCGCGACGCGTCGTGGTATCCTTCTCTCTTAGCTTGCACAGGTGCATATGCGGATATATTGTCTCGGTATATTTTATTGGTTGCCATATATAGGGGGGCGGGGGGTCATTTTTAAGTATGTTGCTCTTTGCTAGGTTTATACTGATGTTTGGCTTCTCCATTGTAAAACTACCATCAGTTACATGCTTGACGCTACAGATTTTTTTACTTGCCAGTGGTTTCAGGTTTCTGAACAAATGAATTGAAAGCACTTTGCGCCCTGTGGAAGCACCTTTACATGGGAAACGTCAGCAAGAAAGAAAAGAAAAAACTCTCAACCTTCTGTTCGTTGATGTCGAGTGCCTGCAGCGAACCAGAAGGGACACGCACTGTGCGGAAAATGAGGGTGAAAGCAAATAGAGAGCAAAACACCTGCTGGCCTTTTTTTGTTGAGTTTCTTTTTTACTATATGTGCCAGACTGTAAACAGGTAGCCACAGGCGTCGTCCTGCACGCCATGGCACGCGGTCTATAGGCTACAGGTGATTTAGGCTACGGGATCGCAGCAAGTCTTCTATTGTAATGCTGTGCGTGGACAAGGGCAGTCATTCAGGTGTACGAATTGCATCGCTCTGGTGCTTGTTCTGTTCGCAGCCGCTACTGTAGCCCAGTGACCATATGGCGTTGCGATGTCGGGCATGAGGTCGCGGAATCAATCCCGACCGCAGCATTTTGATGGCGGCGAAAGCGAAAAAAAAAAGCCTTCAGTGTGCTTAGATTTAGACGCACTGTAAAGAACCTCACGTGGTCAAAATGGACTCAGTTTCTCCCCACTGCATGGCTTGCCTGATAAGTCTCGAGCCTCGAGCGTGGAAGATTGCCGAAGAGTAGCTCTTGGTGGGGGTTGGATGGGCACCTCCAAAGTGTGTGATCTTGGTCTGCGGTTAGTGATTCGCAGTGCCTGCAGTTAGGTTTAAACTATTGCTTAGACATTTCAGCCAACATTTTGGGGCTTAGAACGGATCGAGTCTGTACCCGCCGTAGAGTCGTGGCCTGCTACCGGGAGAGAATCGTGCTCAGGAACGGACTCGCTCTGCTCAAATCCTTGTAAAATTGAGTTCATTCGTGATATGTGAGGATGGGTTCATGCCGGCCATCCTGATCGAGCGATCCCACCTCCCGGTTATCTGCTGCTGGTGCGGCTAGGTGAGCTGCTTCGTTACCCGGGTTGCCGGCATGTGCTGGCACCCACAACAGACCAATAGTGTCCTGAGGTTTGATAAGCCTACTTGTAATGGGCTGACTGCCCCAATAGAGTAGCTTCTTATGGCCGATTTAAAGTCTTGCACAACGAATTTAACGCCAGAGTGCTATAATTCTACTCTTAACTTTTCATCTATCGCTACACTGCATGATGCTGCGGTGTCAACGGAGCGCAAGGATCAGTCGCAATGTGGCTGCAGTTTTTTAACGCGTGGAACATTAACGTTAACGCTTCGTCACGTATGGTGAGAAAACGCGATCCTGTTGTCTCTCATTATGGAAAGGTACACTTCCGCACTGCGTCTACTGTCAGAGGATGGAACAACAGGAGCTGTTGTGTCGAGTAAAATTCTAAACATTTTATTCGTCACTTCCGTTCTGCCCATTTCAAAATGCGGGTTTGTGGAGAGAATGTGTGAGCTGCGTACGCTAGTTTTGTAAAGCGTCTCGCGTAGCTAAGGAAATATTTCCACCTTAAGAATTGTAGCCGGCGAATTCGCAAGGCATATCCACTTGGAACGAATTCTCAGGGCTGCACCAGTTTCGAGATATAATTTCTAAAGTGTCCGCCGAAATGTACTGGTGTTCCATTTACTTTCGCGCTTCAGTGCATAAGACAGCGTTTCCATAAGAATGTAAGAAGAACCGCGGGGCATTTTTATCGCAAGTTTGACGGCGCGTATCTAGAAACCGATTCCATCCTGAGAATTCGTTCGAAGTCGATAAGACTTGCAAACTCATTAGCTAGAATTATCAGATTGAAATATTTGCCCTAAAGTAATTAATCAATACGTTATCTAGCGTAATTGTGTTAATTGTTTAACTAAGCATCTTGATTTTTAGTAGAAATAGAATGGCCGCCTCATCGAGTAATTTAGCTTGTGGGTTAGAATTGTGCTATCTGGTGCCACAGGCTATATGTAAAAAAATATTGGGGCATCTAATAAAAAAGACACCATATATAACTGAAGTTGAGAAAATGTTTACTTAACTGCATTACGTTAAAAGAATCAGGGGCTGATTCATCTAGCTTGTATTCAATTAAGTTTATTGGAAGAGCATGTATTGGGACCCAGTAAAGCAAGACAACAGACAAGAACGAATGGCCCGACAACTCTCGGATGAACACACAAATGCTCCTGATACATATGGTAAGGTAGGTCAACAAGGGGTTGTAAGATAAGGAAAAACATCGCGCCCTTTTGCGATGCATGCCCGTGTGCAGTACTTGTTACTTGTTACAGTACTTAAAAACAAGAAAGGGGCTGACAGATGGAATAGCACACTGTGGTATAAAGTTTGTAAACAGGGATAAGGTGCCTCAAAGGCTGGCCAACGTTTTGATAGGAGGACCTATCTTCGTCAAAGGCGGCCTCGTCATCCTCGGCGTGTTAGTTTTAAAGGGTTAGTGCAGTGACGACACGTGCGGGTGTTGTCGCTGGCGGCTGGTTTTAAAGAGAGAGATTACTAGAGGAAACAAGCGCTGTCGTCCGACGTCTGTGAGACGAGGGGACAAGAGTGTCAGAGTGGACACGCGGGGAGAAAAGAAAAGAAAAATAGAAGCTGAAAAAAAAGGAAAAAAAAAGAAAAAAAAGGAGGGGGGGAAGTCAGGGCGGCACCAAGACAGACAAAAAAAAAGGGGGGGGGGGGTGAGAGTGAAAGAAAAAGAAAGAAAAAAATGAAATTTTTAAGAAATACGGGGGCTAGGGAGCGTGTTGGGGATGCGAAAGGTTAGGAGGTATTCCGGGGGAGTCGTTGGCGGCATGTTTTTGAGGCATTAGAGCGGCCGGTGAAGCGGTCAGTGCGCGAGTAACACAAAAGACAAAAAAAAAACCAGACACATAAAAAAAAACAAGAGTTGAGAGTGACCTGAGTAGCATAGCAGTAATACGTCGAGTAATTTTGAAATAGTTAAGATGGCGACGAGGAGTCTGCGGTGCAATGTATGGGGTGACTGAAAGGCAGCGGCATGGTCTTTCAAGGGTGCACTGCCCCAGTCGCTCAACGTAGGTGTCGTTACGGCGGCATCCAGAAATGGCGATACTCTGGGTTGAGGCACCGAAAAAGGCATATTGACTTCGGAATGTGTTGATGAGGGGGTTAAAAAAATAGATTTAAAAAAAAGGGGGGGGGAGGGGGAGGGAAGGGAGAGGGGAGGGGGGCCGAAACCGGAATAACAAACAGGAGGGTGACGCGCGCAGAAGCGGGCGGGGGCAAGTGTACATGGAAGAAGGGGGTCGTACAGTTGGTATAGACGTAAAAACCTGAAAGAGTACATTAAATTAGGTAGTCGGCAGGTAAACATTTTTTTTCTCGAAATGGAAGAGTAGGTGAGGTTAAGAATTAAAGTTAGCTGGTGGCCTAATGTGTTTTGTGTCTTTAGGCCACCAAGGCCACCTTTAGGCCACATTAGGCCACCAGCCACCAGCTAACTTTAATTCTTAACCTCACCTACTCTTCCATTTCGAGAAAAAAAATGTTTACCTGCCGACTACCTAATTTAATGTACTCTTTCAGGTTTTTACGTCTATACCAACTGTACGACCCCCTTCTTCCATGTACACTTGCCCCCGCCCGCTTCTGCGCGCGTCACCCTCCTGTTTGTTATTCCGGTTTCGGCCCCCCTCCCCTCTCCCTTCCCTCCCCCCCCCCCTTTTTTTTAAATCTATTTTTTTTAACCCCCTCATCAACACATTCCGAAGTCAATATGCCTTTTTCGGTGCCTCAACCCAGAGTATCTCCATTTCTGGATGCCGCCGTAACGACACCTACGTTGAGCGACTGGGGCAGTGCCCCTTGAAAGACCATGCCGCTGCCTTTCAGTCACCCCATACATTGCACCGCAGACTCCTCGTCGCCATCTTAACTATTTCAAAATTACTCGACGTATTACGGCTATGCTACTCAAGTCACTTTCAACTCTTGTTTTTTATGTGTCTGGTTTTTTTTTTGTCTTTTGTGTTACTCGCGCACTGACCGCTTGACCGGCCGCTCTAATGCCTCAAAAACATGCCGCCAACGACTCCCCCGGAATACCTCCTAACCTTTCGCATCCCCAACACGCTCCCTAGCCCCCGTATTTCTTAAAAATTTCATTTTTTTCTTTCTTTTTCTTTCACTCTCACCCCCCCTTTTTTTTTGTCTGTCTTGGTGCCGCCCTGGCTTCCCCCCCCTTTTTTTCTTTTTTTTCCTTTTTTTCTGCTTCTATTTCTTTTCTTTTCTCCCCGCGTGCCCACTCTGACGCTCTTGTCCCCTCGTCTCACAGACGTCGGACGACAGCGCTTGTTTCCTCTAGTAATCTCTCTCTTTAAAACCAGCCGCCAGCGACAACACCCGCACGTGTCGTCACTGCACTAACCCTTTAAAACTAACACGCCGAGGATGACGAGGCCGCCTTTGACGAAGATAGGTCCTCCTATCGAAACGTTGGCCAGCCTTTCTGAGGCACCTCATCCCTGTTTACAAACTTTATACCACAGGTTGTTACAGTACTTGTAACAGTGCTTTTGTTAAAGAAAGAAAGTGCAGAGAACAAAAACGGATCGCAAAACTCGTCTCTATATATTGTTTTTGTTAATCTGGGTTATTTTAAATGTCTTAATATTGCTCGACAACAAGGATTTGTAGAGACGAGTTCGTCACATAATTTGCAAGCAACTTAAGCTCTTTACCATTACATGTTCCTGTGCGTTGTTTCCCTTGTTTAAATAGAACGTTTGTGTCCACTAAAGAGACCATTGTTTGTAGTAATGGTTTGTAAAGATTACCAGAAAAATGCCGAGCGTAGGGTTGCCAGACCACAAAACTCGCAATTTATTCGCAGTTTTCTTCTTGAAAAATAATATGCGGCTTTTACGCCCCGAATTTCAGAAACGATAAAACCCGAAAACGAAGGACTCTAAGTATGTGGTGAGATTCTCAGAACAGTTTTACAGAAAATAAACATGAATGAACAAAAACGTCGCGCAGGAAGGCCATAGTCGCTTGCAAAGCAGCTCTCGCTTCTCAGGAAACGATACGAGAGAGAGAGAAAGGGAGAGAGTGACATCGAGTGTTTGGTGAAATTCTTCTATGGGGCTGTGAACTAGTCAAGCTGTTCAGAAAAAAGAGCTTTTTGTCACAGTTATTTTTTCTGTATCTTCACAAAAAAAAAAAGCTTAAGTTGTTTTGATATTCAGATAGATAGGAAAGCTGCTTGCGAGAAGCGGCGCAAGACGCTATACTACTGCGGTGATACCACTAACAAAAACAATAAATAACTTCAGGGTATGGGTTAGAAACTGGTCTTGCTGAGGCCCTCACGCAATGCCATGGCCGACTTCATCAAGATGAGATGCCAGCCTATGTATGAAAAAAAATTAAATAGAAGAAACATAACTGCAAGAATGTCTGCGCTTCCCTTTATGAAAATACGCCAAATTTGAGCCCCTTTAGCGGCCGCGCAAGAGCGAACAACAAAAAGGATAACGCCGTAATGGCGTTCTTATCGAAAAAGTCTAGCCTGTGACGGCCAAGGACGGAGAAGGCGTCGGTTTGGTGACGCAAGAGCTTTTGAGTGAAGAGCGCGCTAAAGCGCTTTGTAGAGTATACTGGACGACGTTCTACATTAATCACTCCGTCTAATGAAAACCCTTATTTTCTTTTTTCTCGTCCGCCTCAGCAATGAAACTACTGGCTTTGTGGCCGCTGGGCTTATACTCGCCGTGGAGATTTCCGAGAGGCGACGCATAGAGAGCTCAGGGCCCTGGTCGTATACCGCCCGCCAGCCACGCAGCACGCCTGTCAAAGACCCCGTAATGCCGATGTACAGGCAACCCACGCGCATCGACGTTTATCAGTGCGGCTGCAGCGTTCCACATTCGAAGCAAGGCTTGAGACCGAGCTAGTTAGTGCCTCTAGATTCGAGGCACGTAAGAGGATATTATGTCCCCTTGCTTCAACCTGTTTCTGTTTCTATATAGGCTTTTAAGTGACGGCATCCACCTGTGTGTTTGTGCTCTTCGATATCTTTACTAGGCAGCTGTCAGATCGCAGGTTGAATGTCTTCGTAAGCCAGCGGCATATCGCTGCTTGGTTCGCGTGTGGTGAAATGCCTCTTGGTGCAACCGCATACAAGTCTGTGTCACTCAGAATCACGGCGCTTTTAGAGCAGTTGCGTCTTCTGTTTGTTAATTTTATTGCCGCCTCCGCGTTTTTAGCTCGCCGTACGTACGGGCACAGATTCGCTCAAATTGCCGGCGCGCTCTGTGTATGTAAGGAGTGGTCGCCGTTTCTACGAAAATAATCTTGGAACTGTTACCGTTAGGTACCCAATACCCCGGCGTAAACACATGAGAAATCTATTCTGCAAATGAAAAAAAAAAAAAGAGAACGAAACGCCTGATGTCGTTTCTATCGAGTTGCTCAAGAACGCCGTCCATGAACAGCGCCGCGTGCAGCAACAAATGTCCAGTTTACAAAACAGAAACAGAATTTAAAGGGTTCGGAGGGGTCCGTATGGAGGGAACCAAAACGCGGTAATGCGACATTGAGAGTTTTGTGCGAGTCACGTTCACCGGTCGCGGCTTGCAACTGATAAAACTTCGAGATTATAGGTATAGTATACGGCGCAATTATACTTCATGAGTGTGAATCGCTACTGGTTGCAAGGTGCCGTGCGATACGCTCATTGGTTAGGCTTGTAGGCTTCCTATCAGCGGTGTATATCGTCAATGTGACATTAACTGCAGACGAAAGAGAGACTAAAGGAACAGTCGAGATTTTACCAGGATGTGCATGCCGGGTCAGAAGTTTACGGGACACGGTATCTGACATAAAGCAGGGGTCGAATTCGCAAAGTTTTTTGTTCGTAAGTGCTCTTTGCCATTGGCTGGTTGCTTCCGTTAATAACATGTGCAGCATTGGGATTGGCTAGAATTTTCTTTTACGAACGATTCTAGCATAGTGTTGTCATGTTTTAATGGTTGCAATTTAAAACTTGGCTTAATTAAACTTTTCCGCGAAGCCCGAATCTCGTAAAATCCCGTAAATCAGGGATGCTTTATGCACGCATAAACCGTTAAAAAAACAAGAAAACAAGGTGTCGGTTGATCAATGCGAAGACTAACTATACGCTCTTTGGAAAAGGGGTTGTTGTGCTGACTTACTGTAAGTCAGAAAGTTCTTGTTACATATTCTGTCCCCTGAATAGAAAAATAAAATAATAACAAAGCTGTCAAGTACATGACTTGATGCCTGGAACGCAGGTTGGTCGTTGCTTTTTCTTTCAAATTTTTGTTGCGCTTGGAATGGCCTAAAACCTACATGCAGGAGCACGTTTTTTTTTTCGCTTTTTATGCGCAGTATGCCCCGTACCACGTGATCGACTCCCCTGGCTTCAATGTCGACATACGTGGCGTATGTGGCGAAATGCTGAAGGCGATCGCAGCGTCTCTCAGGACAAAGTAAGCGAACTGCATGTAATAACTTAAATTATGACACGATATATATAACGTGTGCAAGCAAAAGTTTATCGTATTAGAAGGTCTGGCATATCTCGTCTGGAACGTCATAGTCTCTTTCAAATAAACCAGGCAAAATAACCGTGCTGTTTCGCGGAGGGAACCCAGTCACGAGTTTCGGCTGTAATTCTCAAAGCCACTAGCGTGGAAGGACTGTTAGTGAAGGGGGAAGCCGTAACGAGTTGATTATCATAGTGCCGTTCAATAAACAAGCAGTTTCCAAAAGCAAACGCTCTCTTGAATTGAACTCTCTTTAAACAATATATTTAAAAAAAACATTTTTCGGATTTCTAAGAATGTCCACGTTTATTTTCTTTCATATTCTGGACTTTCAAGTGTAAGCGTACCTATGCGCCTAAGCACACAAGAGGCAAACTTAGACGAGTCTAAATATGAGGTTAAGTACTGCGTGGTGCAAAAGATTTAACTCGTGCGAACAAGACCAAACCTTTCCATAGTGTCTGCTCTGTCATGTTGTCAAGGGCTCACCGTCCCTATGACAAAAGGAAAAATAAAATAAAGAAGAACAAAGGAAAACTATAGTGACGATGTTTTATAACAAAAATTGCTCCTGCGTTGATTTGGGAAGTAAGCATCAATATGACAAAGTGATGCCATTACTGAACGAAGGGTTTACATGGAACAGCATATAACAAAGCGTTGCCATTACTGAACGAAGGGCTTACTTATAGAACGCTACATGTAACCACGTCTTTGCGAACGCAGTTACACAGTCGCTTTTCCACGGGACTCTTACTGGGGACTGCGCAAGGCAGACGGAAACTGGACCGGCGTGCTTGGAATGCTTCAGAGAGACGTGAGCACGTGTTGAGTCCATTTCTGGTGCTTTTTTCGTCATCTTGGCGTAGTTGCAAAACATACACTGCTTCACGACTGACGTAACGTCGCCTTGCACATTAATCGCCGTTTCGGGTTTCGTTGCGTTTACTGTGCTGTACTGTTCACACAAAGAAAAAAAATAAATGAAACGGACACACTTGTGCGCAAATTTTTCAACTGTTTATTATTCGCAGGCATACGTCAAGTATGGCTGTTGCATTCGTAAATTTTCCGGAATTTTATATGTCGCCTGTGGCAGGTGTCATAATTCTTGTCCTTGAGCTGGATTATTCGAAGAGGCGGATGTTACTAGCACGGGAAATTGAAACACATATTCAACTAATTAACAAAACTCGCTAAATAACGTCTTAATTAATTACTTTACGACACATATTGCAATTTACGAAATGTGAAATGACTCAGGATCACAAGTTAAGGTCTCTGACAGACGATACCGCTGACCTGCAGATTGGGGAAAAATTTTGCGAAATCTGCGAGCGAGCTTTTTTTTTGGGGAGGGGGGGGGGGAGAGGGTGCCAAACGTCCATTCTTGCGACCTCTGACAAGGCAAGCGCCTTGAGTCGGCGGTGGTGGTGAAAAACTTTTATTGCTCTCAGACGAGAAGCACATGGAGGCACGCACATGGGCCGGTCCTTAAGGGCCCGGCCCTTAATATACTGGGTGGAATCCCTAGTTCGGCCGCTGCCCGGGCGCGCTCGACCAAGGCCCTTTGGGCCTGCAGGTCATAGCAGCCGAGCAGGGTCGCCTCCCAGTCCTCCCGAGTGGGGTTGGGGTGAGGGGCAATAGCTGGGTTAGATGGGCAGGCCCACACCATGTGGTAGATGTCCGAAGACTTCTCCGCACAGTGCGGACAACTGCCCGTGAAAGAACGATCAAAATGTTTGAGTGCTGCCGGGCACAGCAGAGTGTTCGTATAGAGACGGAGTAGAAGCCGCTCCTCCGTCTTAGATAGCCCGTCTTAAAGGGCTATCTGCAGGCCCATGTGCGTGCCTCCATGAGTCGAGACATGGCACTGCTCAAGCGCGTCCTGTCGTGCTCGTGTTGACCCTGGCAATACGTAATACAATGCATAATTACTTTGTTTAGCGCAAAACAACGGACACAAGAAAGACGACAGGAGAAGGCGCTACTCTCAACTGAGAGTAGTCTATGAGTCTATGCACGACTGAGTTGAGAGTGGCGTCTTGTCCTGTCGTCTTTCTCGTGTCCGTTGTTTTGCGCTAAACAAAGTAAATATGGTTTCGCACCAACTAGCCCGCCAGCGCATTGTGCTGTGTAATACAATGCGCTTACTTAGTCAGAAGGCGCAACAATGAAGTTTGGCGTGCCCGCTCGCAGATCCCGCAAAATCTGCTCTTGGCCACCAACCACCGCTTCAGGTGCACGTCGACGAACGTACACAAGCAACACGAGGGTGCTATACGCGCTTTGATGAATCCTCTGTGTTTTCTCTGGCGGTGCATTATTGTGGAGCAGTAGTTGTGGTGCATTGTAACATGCACTCTGTGAATGACGGCTGCTGCCTCCGATATTTTGGTGCCAAATCAAACGTATTGTTCCGCCTTGGTAGTTTTCGTTTTTGGGTGATTAGGCATATGTCGCTCTAAGGGTTTCAGACAAGGTCATGCGGATCAGCGTGAAACATTAAATGTAACAGCATATTTTGGTGCCAAATCAAACATCTTGTTCCGCTTGGGGAGTTTTCGTTTTTTGGGTGATTAGGCATGTTTCACTCAAAAGGTTTCAGACAAGGTCATGCGGACCAGTGTGGAACACTAAATGTAACTTGCTATCGGAAATAAAATGATCATACGATCACGCATCTCAGAGGCACCTTTGATACAGAGGAAGCTTCAGAGAAGAGCGTTCACGTCCCAGTGCAAACACTACATTTAACTTTATATGGCAAGTAAAAAAAAAGCACTACAGCTAATGTTGGTGATGGCAGTGCAGCCATCATTGCTCAGTTGCGCAAAGGTCGCTACGGTTAATACAGTTATCGCAAGCTGCTTTTCCATCACTATATCTAAGTGGCTTTAGTAATTATCAACGTCCTAGCTAGTAAGTAATCCGAAATTAAGAACGGGGCTGACAGATGGAGTAGCACAGTGTGGTATAAATGTTATAAACAGGGATAAAGTGCCTCAGAAAGGCTGGCCAATGTTTCGATAGGAGGACATATTTTCGTCAAAGGCAGCCTCGTCATCTTCGTCAGGTTAGTTTTTTTATGGGTTAGTAGAGTCACGTCGCGTGCGGTTTTTGTCTGTGGCGGCTGGCTGTAAAGGGAGAGACTGCGAAAAAAAAAAAAAAAAACGAGCATTGTGATGAAGCCTACGTTGAGCTACTGAGGCTAACGTCCCTTTAAAGACCAAGCCGCTGTCTTCTAGCTACCCCATCCATTGATCCCAGACTCCTTGTCGTCATCTTAACTCCTTCAATATTACCCGACGCACTGTTGCTACGCTGCTCATGTCATTCTTTCAAATCATGTCTTTTTTGTTACTCGCGCACTGACCGGCTCTTCTAAAGCCACAAAAGCGTGCCGCCAAGGCCACCCCTGAAGGCTCCCTAACCTCTCGCTCCCCCAACATCCTCTTATGCCCTTGTTCTTCTTTTATTGTTTTTTTCATCATGCTTTCTTTATCTTTCTCCCCGCCTTCCCACTCTCCCGCTCTTGTTCCCTCGTTTTAGAAACCACGCTTAGAGACGTCATGCGACAGCGCTCATTTTTTTTTTTTTGCGGTCTCTTTCTTTACAACCAGCCGCCACCAACAACCGCACGTGAAGTCACTCTACTGACCCGTTAAAATTAACCTGCCGAGGATGATGAGGCGGCCTTTGACGAAGATAGGTCCTCCTATCGAAACGTTGGCCGTCCTTTCTGGCTCAACATAACAGGCTCAAATAACTTTTGGCGGATGAATTGATAACACCGTCAGAACACAATTTTTTAAATCCAAGCAGCAAAACTGCCGGGAGCTCCTACATTTCTCCAAACATTATTAAAATTCCATCCACTGAACATCCACACCGCTAATATCCCAGGGCGCCCGATAGTAACAACAACACCCCGTTCCTTAACAAAACCACGTTCCTTAACTACTTCCTTGGTGACTTTCCCGAAACACTTTAGTCATTTGTAACACTAAAGGCACACCACCCCAAAACATGATTATCGCAACACTAGACGTCACGGCCCTGTACACCAGCATTCCAATCCCCGATTATTTATCTTCGTTAAGAGAAACGCTGTCTAAGCACAATGCACAACACTCCACTGAAGTCTGCTTGTCTGTTCTTTAATTAGTTCTAACACATAACTACTTCAAATTTGAGGAGAATTACTATCTACAAATACATGGGACAAGTATGGGTGCGCCTTTTGCACCAACTTACGCAAACATATTTATGGAGACGCTAGAAACAGATTTCCTATCGCGCTGCGCATACAATCCCCACACGTACCTACGATACATAGACTACATATTCATAATATGGGGGACATGGTCAGGAGAGTATAGATAAATTTCTAGCATTTCTAAATTCTTTTCACTCAACAACAAAATTCACATCAGAATCTTTAATGGAGCGCATAATATTTCTGGACACCACAATATATATATATATATTGACAATAGGACGCTAGAAACAACGCTGTGTAGGAAAATTTTTGACAAACAGTACCTAGAATATACAAGCCCCCATCCCAGACATTGCAAACAAGGCATCTTTAAAGGCCAAGCCACATGACTACGCCGCATTTGCGTTGAAAACCAAGACTACATAGGTAGACTCGAGCACTTTAAAGAAACCCTATCGAACAGCAACCCCCCAAATAGTGCCCTTCAGAAAGCCTACACCAATGCAACTAAACTTTATCGAGCTCAGGTCCTCAAGCCCCGCCCTAGGATCACAAGAACAAAAACGCCTCTTTTTACTTCTAAATTCTCAAACGCACTCCCAAACGTTAAAAACATCCTCAGTAAGTACTACCCAATTCTCACCAGCAAGCAGAAACTTAGTAAGCTCTTTCCCGAGCCGCCCAGAGCAACCTACAGACGCAACATCCGTTTTAAGGATATTCTTGTGCATGCCAAACTGAGAACAAAGACGAAGTTAGCATCCGGTCCCTGTGGCCGCCCAAGGTGATCTACGTGCAAACATATTCAATCTACTACTACAGTAAAAAGTTCAGCGTCGAATTACTCCCATAAGGTAACTTCCAGTTTCACCTGTACATCAAGCAACGTAATCTACTGTCTAGAATGTGCCGCATGTAGAAAACAATACATAGATGAGACTGGACAACAAATTCATACAAGACTCAATGGTCGTCGCGCAGATACAAAACACAATTTGCCTAAAGCAGTATCCAGCCATTTGAATGAACATGGTCACATAGCAAGGCTATATATACCACAAACAAATTTCCGTTCACCTCGTGAGAGGAAGTATACGGAATCATATATCTCATACACAAGTTTAAATGCCTACACCGGAAAGGAATTAATTTGGCACGTGGCAACTTATAATCGCTAACCACTGTAACTTAAACCTGAAATTCTCATAACATCAACCAAGGCACGAAACACATTATGCCACCAGCTAACCTTAATTCTTAACCTGCCCTATTCCTTCATTTCCAATTTTCCCTTCCTCTCCTCTACCGCTCAATTTAATATACTCTTCCACGTTTTTATGCACATATCAAGTGTACGACCCCTTTTCCCTTATACACCTGCCCCCTCCCACTTTTACTCATGTCACCCTCCTATTGTTATTCCGGTGTTGGTCCCCCCTCCCTTCCTTTTTGTCTTTTTTATTTTTATATTTCTTGAAACACCCCCACCAACACATTCCGAAGTCACAGACGCCAGGATACCTTTTTCGGCGCCTCAACCACACAGGGTGTCGCCACTTCTGTACACCGCCTTGACCATGCCTACATTGAGCTACTGAGGCTAACGTCCTTTGAAAGACCAAGCCGCTGCCTTCCAGCTAGACCATCCGTTGCTCCCTACACACTTTGTCACCATTTTAACTCCTTCAAGAGAACCCGACGCATTGCTGATACGCTACTCAAGTCATTCTTTAACTCGTGTCTTTTTTGTTACTGGTGCACTGATCGGCTGACCGGCTCGTCTACAGTCACAAAAGCGTGCCGCCAACGACACCCCTGAAGGCTCCCTAACCTCTCGCTCCTGCTCTTTCTCCTACTCTTTCTCCGTCTCTCTTTCTTTTTCTCCCCGCCTTCCACGTTTAGAGACATCAGGTGAAAGCGCTCATTTTCTTTGCAGTCTCTCCCTTTGCAGCCAGCCGCCATCGTCAACAACCGCATGTAACGTCACTCTACTCACCCATTGAAACTAACCTGCCTAGGATGACGAGGCCGCCTTTTGCGAAGATAGGTCCTCCTATCGAAATGTTGGCCAGCCTTTCTGAGGCACCTGATCCCTGATTATAACCTTTGGACCGCAGTAGATAGTTTTGCAATTAGAAGGTGCCTAAGTGGGCAGCCATGTTGGTACTTGCGTTCCCGCCGCTCTTTCTTGTGACGCCGCAGGAGGCGGACCTAGCCGCGTCCGTGATCAACCCGACTAGTGAGAAGCGAGATGTGGCCGTCGAATCAGAGACCATCCTGCCCATCGAGCTCATGATTCTCGCCGGTCGCCTTTCCAAGCACCAGAGCAACATATTCGGAATCATCCAGGTGCTCACGTGGGAGGTGCGTTCCAAAGTGTGCCAGTTGAGCGGCTGTTTTGTGCCCTCATTATCGTGTGCCTAAGTTTTTTTTTGTTGCGCTGCAAGCAAAAAGAGTGGCACCTTGTTGTCATTCCCTTCTGTGTTTATGCAGACACGTTGACTAATTCGCTGATTGGTAATGTCGTAGATGTGCGTGTGTAAACCAGTACGCGGGAGCCTGTCGGTAAGCATGAGCGCATGCTTGCACTACGGCAATTAGAGTAAAATTTAAAGTGTCGTTTTTGAGCACGTGAGCAAATTAGGAAGAAATTGACCATGAGAGGGAACTTGTTGGAAAGCACAAGGACAAGTCCACGATGAGACGTATTACGATTTCCTCGACACCAACTTCTGAGGAATCCCCAGGAGCGGTGTTCAACAAAGCTGAACTTAGCATATGTACTGACTGGAGCGGTGAATAAATATAGATATGAAGCCTGACATTTTGGCAGCACCTAGCTGGTATTGTTACGAAAGCGCATGTTTTGTCACCCTTAATTACAGCTAAAGACGGAACACGAGAAATTCCATGTATGAATGTGGCCGCACGAGCTGAATCATAGTCCCACCAACTGTGCATTGCCATATATGTATGTATGCGATTCTAAGGCCAGCCTAAGTGTTTTTCCATATTCGCCTCACGTATGTGACAGGACGAACGCAAAAACGCTGGCACCGTCGCTAAGAAAACACCTCTGCTGAATATCTTAATGCGTGACGATCTTGGTACATTTATGAAGCTTGTAAGCAGACATTGTAATGAAAATGAAGGAGAGTAGTCCTAGAGCCAACGACTAGGCAGCTGCACCACAGATGCCCGCGTGCTCTCAGTTAACGCAGACTGCTTAGACAAATGTTCTCGACGTTACACCTTTAAGTAAAAGCTTTTCTCGGCGTGACATGGAACTGACATAAAACGTTACACAACTAGGGGTCATGACATCTATGCTGTTGAAGTCGGGACATCTATACATAAAAGATGTTCGGAGCGGTTGCCTCAGAGTTCCAAGAGTAGCATGCAGCAGTTGGCATGCTGTGCGCATATCCGAATGAAGGATTTCAACGGCACACGCGTTTCCAGGTCTGGCTCCTGTTCGCCTGCAGCATGGTGGTTTCGGCGCTTCTGTGGTCATTCAGCGACTGGGTCCACTGGGGCGTGGGAGGTGCGTCACCACGCCTCTCCTCGTTTGTGCAAGCTTTCAGGAGCCACTTCTGGTCTTTCGTCGAAAACAGCTGCCTCGAAGGTAAGACGACCCAAGCATCTTCCTATGCCGCGAAGTCGTCCTTGAGAGAAAGCCACATCGAGCGCATTATACGGCTTGCGGAGAGGGCGGGAAAGAATGAATTGCGACACAACGGGCTTTGGTCGGAACATCCATCATAATTACACGACATTGCTCGCAGAGACGCTGCGCTCGACGACGGGCTTATAGCGACCGGTAACGCAACGCTGAGAACGGATGCGAAGAATTTCCGGACCTAAAGCGCCCCGAAAGCCCGTTTCTGTACACGTGCCTGTTGCCAAAGCAGCGATATCCGTCGTGGTGGCTAGGTGGCGATGGCGTTCTGTTGCTGAAAATGACGCCGCAGGTTCGACTCCCGGCCGCGGCGGCTGCATTTAGGTGGCGTCGCATTTTGGTGGTGAAGAAACGGCCAATGTACCTAGGTACAGGCGCACGTTTGGGGCACTAAAGGCATAGTCACTTTCACTTGGGGGTCCTCTCTAATACAACGGCGTATTAGAGGATTTCCCCGTGCATGTATCTGCCTGTCCATTAAGGCAGGTCGTCAGGCAACATCCCCCAGTCATCTTTGGACAGGCGACAATCGGTTATTTTTCGTGTTTCTACAGCAGTAAGCGCGGTCCCCCTTTCAACTCTCTCGATGGGTCCTGGAGCTCCGCGAGACACTACACTATAAGATAAGTTTGCACCATTTGGTTGCAAACGATCTTGCCCCGAAACAAGAGCCTTCATCTTTCTTTCTCGCCCGCTACTTCCGGGTCACAAATGGCACGCGCGTTATCGGCGTGACATAGCATTTTCGACAGGAAAGTTGCAAGCGCAGAGTTTTCAAGTAAAAAATAAAAACTCAAGACAGATGATTTTTCTTCGGGCACACAAGATACTCCGCAGGAGTCTAAACTTTTTTGTTTAGAGTGTACTGTAATGTTTTTCGTAAGTCTAGCAATCAAATCGGTCAACATTCGATTGTGTGCACACTTTATGATCGCGTGTAGCCTCCAAGTATACGCCCAAGAGGCTCTCGGCGCGCGTGGTGGTGGGCAGCTTCTGGCTCCTGGTGATCGTGGTGACCACCGTGGTGGCCGGCCAGATGAAGGCCATGATGATGGTCCGGGAGGAGGCTGACCGAATCGACAGCATGCGCCACCTGGCGTCTAGGCCAGCTATGAAGCCTTACACCGTCGCCGGCAGCGCGGGCGTGTCCTCCGTGCGTGTAAGTATCAAACATGCTATTCAAATGAATAAAATATAAAAACCTTGTCACTTTGCAAGATTATATAGTCGTTCTATAATGCTATATAGACGTTCTTTCCAGAAAAAACAATCCAATAATATATTTCAGGAGTCGCTCTCTTTGCTGCAAATCACAAATGTTGAGATAGCCCTATTACGCATCACATACCTTCTGCTACTGCCGGAGGTGTGCATGTGTGTTGATACACACACGCACACACGCACGCACACACACACGCTCACGCTCAAGCTGAAAGTTAAGCACAAGCCTGCACCCTCACCAGCAAAGCGCCGTTGTCTTCGTTCCCCTTTAATTACCCTTTCTCGTGTCTTTCGCGCAGGATTCGAAGGACCCCGACTACCAGACGGTGTGGCGCATGATGCAGACGCACAAGACGGACCTGCCCACTTCGGTGGTACTCTCGGACCAAACTTTGCTCGAAGTGGTGGCAGGCAAGGCGGTGCTTATCCTGAGTCGCGCCAGCGTCGCCGCCAGGGCCACGGCGGCGTGCGCCAGCTTCGAGCGCGGGGAGTTCTACCTTGCCCGGGAGCCCATGTTCAAGTTCAACTCGGTCTTCTACCTCAACAAAAGGCTGTCGCCCGCGCGGAGGCAAGCCATAAATAACAGGTCAGCGCTTCCACGAAGTACTATAGTGCACGATAGTGAACACACACGATATGCCAACAGGTTATGAGGAAGTAGAACTTAGTTTTCTTACACGGCGATACAGGAAAGGGCGTACGACAGTAGCGTACGTACGCCCTTTGCCCTGCTACCGGTATTCGATGTACATCAAGCAGATCTCCAGGCTGCGTTTTTGGCTGTCCCCTTTTTCATTTGCAATTAGTTTTTCATAATGTGGGGCTGATAAATGTGTTTTACTATGCCGAACTTCAATGCCTAACCGGCGCTGTCGGAAACGTTTCACGCCGTCATCATCTTTGTGACTTTTGAACTTCGCAAAACCGAACGCTGTTTATAGATGAACTATGATGAAGCGGCTCACGAACCTTGCCTGCCATATATTTGTAGCGCTTTTCGGAATATTTAGATCAAACGTCCTGCAGCTTTTCCAGTGTTTTGGCTGTTTTTGCTGCTTTACCATTTGTGTCCGAGTTTGGCGCCTCACTTGTGAACGGGTCCCTTGCGTCAGTTGTACGTGTTGCTTTCCTAGCTTGTTTGCTTTAAGATATCCCTCCGCTTACACTTACCTTGCTTTTTCTTCTTATACTTATTCAAAGTCAATGCTTCTTTGACATCTTAGCGTATATGCCGTTCTGCTTCGCATTGCTAAATGAAAGCGGGGGCGAGGGACGCCAAAAGAGGGCAACTTCAACCTGTCTTCAGTGCCATTTAGTCCTCGGTCCCCGTTGGCCGAAACATACGAAAAACGCGCGGGCCGCTTGTGTAGCATTATCATGGGATATGCTGCACGCGATCGCTAGATTGAACTGGGTACTACGTCACACGTGCGCGATAAGGGGGCGCGCGCGAATTTTACGCATCAGAGATGCCAAATGTAGGGAATGCATTAAGAAAAATGCTTTTACAAAATATTGCCTCAAGACATGAGTTTTTGTTGCCCTCCTGGGCATGTAATGCATCACTGCTATCTTGAGTCTTTTCGTGGCTAGACCACATCTGGCTTCTCTTTAGAATCGCGACTGATATATTGACGACATTTTCCGTCTTTAGGATGTCGTTGCTTATCCTTTGTTGTCGTCTGGCTCATACGCCGTTTGTAAAATAAACTTGATTTCTCTCACTCAGAGTTTGAAGAATCAATTACACGCGCGCATTATTTTTAACGCCCTTTAAATATTTGACACTCCTCTCATTATCCTGGATTGCATCCCACTGGCTATGTTTCAAGGGTGGCACGCATTCGATTACTCGCGGCCTATAGGTATCCGCCGCTGGTTTCACATGCATAAGGAAGCTCTTTGTTGAAGTGTTCCACCTTCTATACAGGACATAACGATTAAAAATATTTTTTGACCTTCTCTTCTACAGCGACATAAGCTCGCAGCGTGTCAGTACTTGTTCCGACTGTCGGAATGGTCTTCATACCGAAGCTGTCAGAAAAGTTATACAAGTATACACGTTCATTACTAGCGAAAAGTTGTACGAATATCATCTTCGTATTGCTGCTGAACAATGTGCAGTCGCCTGCCGGCAACTGTTACTGGGCCTTCTAACGCTTCTTTCTATCTTTGATGACTCTTATGTATGTTACGTAACCTTTCCCGCTTAATTTGGGCAGCCCAGCTGCCTGAAATGCTGTTTAGGAAATATTAAAAAGAAAAGAAAAACGTCGCAGGATACTGTGGCTTCGCGAATCCGGCCTGGTGGCCAAGTGGTGGCAGGAGTCTTCGGGCAACTGGGAAGGCTGTGGCCAGGTCATCAGCGACGGCCGCCTGACGTTCTCGGACTTCCAGGACCTGCTGCTCTTCTGGCTCGCCATGCTGGGCATCGCCACGGCCGTGTTCCTTTGCGAGTCTCCCTGTGCCACTCCTTGCTCTCGTACTGCTGCCATCGATCACTCTTTGCGAAGAATTGTTGGGCCACTCCGAAGATCGGAAACAGTCGGCGCTTACAGCAGGCGCACTTAGTGCTAGGTGCCTGAAAAGAAAATTTAGCGTAAGGTCACTGTAGTATTTATTTATTTATTTATTTATTTATTTATTTATTTATTTATTTATTTATTTATTTATTGTGGCTTGGAAATGTCTGCTACAGATATTACACAGTAAAGCTTTTTGAACCCTCTGATTATGGTCACTTAGCGTGATGTGGCGAACAGACACAAACAAAAAACGCAAATGACGGGCGCTGATATCAACAGTTTATTAACTGGGCACCAACCGTTATACGTGCTATTTTGTGCGCATACGCACCATCGCTTCATCTCGTCACTGCGGGAATATCGTCGACATAAAATTCGTGCGTGTCAAAAAGCGGTATCCATAAAACACTAATCAGAAGAGTGCAGCTACGTGGACGCTTCTCTGATGCATATAAAGGCATTCTTTGCACGTTACCCTTAGCGCTGTAAACAAATTGTGTACTGTACACGACAGCGAGCTCAGAGTGCGTCTTCGACGAGATAAGCCGTAGTTGAAAAATGTGTGTCAATTCTGACTACCAGGTGCGCTCTGAAATATGGGGTACTTTAGCGCGACAGGGATAGCTATTGAAGTTTATTCCTTAATTGCAGTTATCGTGTCGTTTATGCCGCAGCTATCATCATGGTTTTCTGCCGCAAAAAAGTCGCCCTAAGATAAGGCTTCACATGTCCTCATCAACGATTCGAACTTGCCCTTCAGGGAAAAGTTTCTGGCCACGGAAAATACCAGCACCATTAAATGTGCAAACGTTTTTACTGTGCGCAGTATGCCACCAGCTTCTCCACAACGTGGAATTAAATGAATTAAGCGTGATAACAAGTGAGTGAAGCGAAACATTCCAGCAATTTAGTTGTTCCCAAGTAAACGCGGCACTAAAGAAAAATCAAATTTCTCATACTCTGATGTATACAATGAAAGAAAAGCAGTCTTCTAGTTTTCACAAGCATTTCACGTACACTTCAGAGTAGTAGTTGCTGCTTGACTGAGATGGCACGCAGCCACGAGAAGGGTTTGGAAAGGGGTAAGCCTTGTTAATCACCGAAAAGCTCCTATTAGCAGCTTAGTACCGTAGCTAGTGAAGCAGCAAGTGTGTATCTGGAAACTTTATTGAAAATGAGAGAAATATAACCAGAAATCTGAACAGCAAGAGCAGCAAGATCGCTGAACAGGGAGAGGTAACAATTAGGCAGAACACATTCCTCATGTCTGTCTATGTAAGCGAAGCTTTCTTAGTTTTGGAGAACGATGCATTGAAACACAACACATGGTATGTACTACAATTTGCAGGTATTTTTATTTACAGATTACGATGTGTCCGTGGTTTCAGGTCGTTTCTTTTCTTCTGGTTCCGCAGGTGTCTGGCTCTTCCGAGAGGGGCTTCATTTACAACTCAGAGAAAGGGTCTTTTGCCGTCTCTTTCATATACGTTTGATGACGCCAATTTCCTCATCCTAATTGTTTTGTAATTAAGAGTACATTTCTTTCACTTAGGATAGGATAGGAATAACTTTAATAAAGTGCCGGCAAACGACGATTTAACGAGTCGTGACGCTGGCCAAGCGTCGACCCGGGGTTATACTCTACTCTGCACTAGCCCCGTTGGGCCCGTTTGTAGTGGGTCACGAGGCTTGTGCTTTTCGAGCGCACCCCGGGCCTGCTGGACGGCCCATAGTTGTGAGTCCTTGTCTGTAGACTGCAGTGCACTTTGAAGTTCTGGCGGGTAAGTCCTGGAGGTAGCTGCCGTCGGGAACCTGGCACAGTCCCACATGATGTGCCATTGGTCCGCCGGACCCGCTGCACAAACACCACACAGCCCACTCGGATAGAGCTCTGGGTGAAGCACGTGCAGCATTGCGGGGGCGAGGAGTGACGCGGTCTGTATTTGTCTTAGGATTACGGCCTCCTCCCGACTGAGTGCCGGGTGGGGAGGCGACATTGTCCGTCGAGCTAAGCGGTAACACTTGGTTACTTCGGCATAACTAGTCAATCTGTCCTTGGTTTCGAACCACCACACGGAACGGTCACTCTCGGGGGCGCGGAAGGTAAGCGCTCGCGCCGCCGAATGGGCCGTCTCGTTGTGGTTCGGTGAGGATGCACACTCGCCGGCGTGCGCCGGGAACCACTTGATACGGACGGTGCTGCCGCGGTCTTGAAATTGGAGCTTGCCGATGATGGCGGCCGCCGGCGCGCATATTCGCCCCTTGGCAAAATTGCGCATGGCATTCCTCGAGTCGCTGAGCACGGTGCGACACTCGGCCTCGGTGATCGCCAGAGCGATGGCAACCTCCTCGGCGTCTGTGGCGTTCGTGCACCGCACGCTCGCTGCCGTTGTCTTGGTGCCGTTAGCCGCCGCAACGACCACTGCTGCGAAGCCTTCCCGCTTGTATTCCGCGGCGTCCACATACCGGGCGTGCGGGTCTTGGGCGTGTTGTTCGGTGAGGGCCTTGGCCCGCGCCTGCCGCCGTTCTTGGTTGTATTCTGGGTGCATGTTCTTCGGGATGGGGTCCACGTAAATGTGGGCCCGCGCCTCATGTGTGATCTCGCACGGTTGCCGGATGGGAGCTTGGAGGTTGTAACCCAGGGACGTCTGTATACTGCGCCCCGTCTTGGTGGTAGAGAGGCGCTCGAATTGCGCGGTGAGCTGCGCCTCGGCTATTTCTTCTAGGGTGTTATGGACGCCGAGCTGCAAGAGCCGAGCCGTACTCGTGGTCTCCATTAAACCCAGCGCCGTCTTGTAAGCCCGTCTGATCAGCGTGTTGATCTTGGTCCTGTCAGTGACGTGCCAATTAAGGTAGGCCGCAACGTAGGCAATGTGACTGATCACGAACGACTGGACAAGGCGCACGAGACTGTCTTCACGCATGCCCGCCCGTCGTGTAGAGACTCGATGTATGAGCCGGATGGCGTCCATTGCCTTGGTGGTAAGCTTGTTGACGGTCTCGTCGTTGCGGCCGCTCTTGTTGAGCAGCAGGCCCAGTACTCTGATCTTGGGCACCTCGGGGATGCGTTGCCCCGATGCAGTCACAATTTTGATGTGATCACACTCCCGAAGAGGAGCGCGCTTCCGTCCCGGTCGAAGCGGTGTGAGGACGAACAGCTCGGATTTGGCGGGCGAGCACATTAGGCCTGTGCCATCAAGGTGCTGCTCGATGGCGGTAACCGCCGCTTGCAGCTGTTGCTCGATGCTGGCGTCGGTGCCACCGACCGCCCACAGGGTAATGTCGTCGGTGTAGATAGTATGCCGGACGCCGGTCACCGCTACTGCCCTCGCTACCCCGATCATGACGAGGTTAAAGAGCAACGGCGATATGACCGAACCCTGTGGAGTACCCGTACTGCCGAGCTTGTGTTCGGGGAGCTTGAGGTCTCCGGCGTGCAGTTCTACCGTGCGGTTGGTCAAGAAGTCTAGAATATAATTGTAGCTCGTTACCCCCATGTTGAGTCTTGATACTTGTCCTAATATGGCTGAGTGTTTAACTTTGTCGAATGCACTTTGTAAATCGAGACCCAGAATTACTTTGCTGTCTTGTGTCTTGTTGTCGACGATTTCTTGTTTGAGTTGTAACATGGCATCTTGTGTGCTGAGTCTGCGCCGGAAGCCGATCATCGTGTCAGGATAGAGGCCTTCCTTCTCTAGGTATTCCTGCCACCGGTTGGCGACCACGTGCTCCAGCACCTTGCCCACGCAGGACGTCAGCGAGATGGGACGCAGGTTGCCGATGTCCAGTGGTTTGCCCGGTTTCGGAATCAGGATCGTTCTTGCCGTTTTCCACTGTCGGGGGAGCTTGCCCGAATGCCAGCATTCATTGAAGTAATCGGTTAGGGCTTCTATCGAAGCGTCGTCCAGGTTGCGTAGCATCTTGTTTGTAACGAGATCTGGGCCGGCTGCTGAGCGGGTGTTGAGCTCGTGCAGCGCTACCCGTACCTCTGATATGGTAATGTCTCGGTCGAGCCACGCGTTGGGCAGCCCCCCGTACGGCGGGTGGGTTTCCGTTGGCGTGTCTGGCAGATACTTGGCTTCCAGGCTCCTGATAACAGCGTCTTTTCCTTGCTGTTGTGTGATGGTGTGCATGAGGCGGGCCAGGCGGTTGCGCTGGTTTGACTTGGTCTTTGTGTCGTCTAGGAGGTGCCGAAATAGATTCCATGTACAACTGCGATGCAATTCCCTGTCAGCTCGGTTGCAGATCTCGTTCCACTGTTGACGGCACAGGAGCCTGCAATGTTGTTCAATGGCCCTATTTAAGTCAGCCACCTTCTTCCTCAATTTGCGATTCAGCCGGTGCTGCTTCCAACGCGCCTGTATCGAACGTTTGGCCTCTATCAGATGGGCCAGGCGGCTGTCCATGATGATGACGTCCTCGTCTGTTTCTATGGTCTTTGTGGCTGAGCGCACTGCATCGCGGAGTTCCGCCGTCCAGGATTCGATCTCTGTGATGTCTTGCGCTGTGGTGAGGCGCCCCTTACGGAATTCGTCCCAGTCCGTCCACTTATGTATAATGGTATTGCTCCGTAATTGATTGGGTATCGTAATTTCGAGGATGTAGTGGTCACTGCCCAGGTCGACGCCCGTGTTGTGCCATGTTACTTTGCCCGTGTGGTCATTTTTTACGAACGTAAGGTCTGGTGTGGTGTCTCGTGCTACGGAGTTGCCGATGCGGGTAGGATGCGTGGGGTCCGTGATTAGCACACATTTGTGGTCCAGGGTATCCTGCAATAAGTCCCGTCCCTTGGCCGTGTCCTTCACATAACCCCACGCTCGATGGGCGGCGTTGAAGTCCCCTCCGATCAGCAACGTGTTGTCTCTGGCTTGGGTGCTGGCTGTGTGTAGTAGGGTCTGGAATTTTTGTGTTTGGTGCTTGGGGTTACTGTAGATGTTGACGATGAACAGGCTGCCTTTCCGTTGTTTGCTTGGGATGATTTCGGTGAAGGCGTATTCCACCCTGCTGCGGCCGTGTTTGAGTTGGTGCTCGATGAACGTGAGCCCTTTGCGGACGAACGTGCAGACGCCCCGTCCCTCCCCTTGGCTAACGTGAGCGCGATACCCAGGGAGGGTGGGGGTCACCGTCGCCGTTTCTTGCAGCAGGATAAGGTCGGGTTTCTTGTTTACTGTGGTAATATGTTGTTGCAGCACTGCTTTCTTGTTGTTGTAACTGTGACAGTTCCACTGCCAGACCGTAAGGCCTGGTAGCGATTCTATTGTGGATTGGTGTTGGGACATAGTTGTGTCGAGGGTGGGGCTTGCGTCTGTTCTTGGAGGTATGGGTGTTTGGCGAATTCCGCTGAAAAGATGGGGCTGCGGACTATGGGCTTGAGGGTGTGTTCAATGAATTCGAAACGCTCTTGTATGGTGCGGAAGGTCGTGGTGATCAGTTCCTCCAGCCGTGCCAGTCGTTGGTCGGTCACGGCAGCGGTGCTGGCGTAGGTGTTGGCGAGCGCTTCAATTTTGGCTTCGAGCTGAGTTTCCAATTGGGTCAGGTCCTTGTTATGTCGTGATGAAGTGCGTGTTCGTTTCACTTATTTGCGAAGCGAAACAGCTCTTGCTAGTGCCGAAAGACCCCGTGCTGTCGACTTCCGGACATTTGAACCACTTGCTGCTATGCGCATGCGTCATAAATCGCGGCTGATTAGATATACATGCGAGTTAAGGGTATGCAAAAGGATCAGGGATGTGAGGTCCGAATCAGGCTCTGTATAAGCTGATATGAAACGGACACCAAAGTGCGAGAGTGATGCTAGGAAAGCTTCGTTTTAGAAGGAAACTGTATCGATAATTTTTCAAAAGGAACTAGAGCCCGTAGACTTCCCTGTAGCAACAATATACTCGAACCAATCTCCACTAGCAACTACTATACAGGTTGAGGAGAACCTAAGAATAAAAAGAAATGTTATTTTTACGCTATCCGAGTAAAAAAAAAATGTTTGCATAGATGCGAGACGCAAATAGGTTAGCTTATTTCTGTGGCGTGAAGCGGTTTTGCGTACTCTTTCAGAGATGAAGGGGAGGTGTACTGCGGCTTTGTGGGCGGAGCTTGTTTGTACTTCACAGGTCGTTATCGACCATAGCAACCAATGAGGAGCGCCTCATTTGTGTTGCATGTCATGGGAGACAAAGTGCACTCACCTTATCGCTTTCCTCTTGGCGCTTTACATGTCATAACCTGTGAATTTGAAGTCGCAACAGAAACACTAAGCTAACGCGAATGTGGAAGACACCTCAGACATTGCCAGTCGCCAGCGATGCCTTCGTCCGGAAAGCATGTCTGTCAAATGAAGTTGTTTTTGATTTGTATGTCGTCAAGCGGATCGTCCTCCCGCTTCTTCCTTCTCTTCTTTTCTATCTTCTCTTCTATCTCAGCTTATGCTAACTGCAAGGGGTTCGCTCATAACAGAACCGACTTCTCAGTCTTTCGAGGCGCGGTGAAATCGGTAACATTCAAACGGCTATCGTTCGAAATTTTACGCTCTGCAGGTGTTTATTTGGCGTTTATTTGTAATTCGTCTACTCAAACCATCACTGCTTACAAAAAAAGGATTCACAAACTAATCTGCGCAATATAAGAACGTATGTAAAACCACAACTGTGACTACAAAAAAGAGCGCTAAGGGTTTTATGTACTAATGTCGTGAATGGAATAAGAACACTACATTTCAGGAAAAAAATATACTCTCAATTGCAGCACTTCGTAACTATACGGTTGCTCCTTGTTGTTAGCAAAATAATAGCCACTAGCTTTCCTATATCTGTTAGCCTTTCAGCATGCCGTCTCGTAGCATTAGACACGCATCAAACAGCAATTTTAATTTTCCTACGTGCTACAATGTATGCGGCGAACGATTATTTGAATTCCACGGGACCGCAGTTCTTTTCACTTGCAGCCGTCAGGCTATTTTACTTATGCTACCAGTTATCTGCTGCAGCGATGCGATTATGGACGTGTCTTTTTACATCTTTAATATATTTTTATTGATATATATCTTTTTCACTGGTGAGCTGTTTAATGCATTCTTTCACTGGACCGGCCACTAGCCAATGCAGGCTATCGTTCCAGATAGCTTATATTTATTTCTTGCGGTTTATCGATGCAATTGATTGATTGATTGATTGATTGATTGATATCTGAAAGAATCCTCGTGCGAGCTTGGAAAGAATTGACCCTGTCTACGTTTACTCAAACATCTTCCAACCGCAGCCGGTCGCAAATGTCGCAGGTGTGACTTTGCAAAGGCCGTAATATATGCGACGATTATTTTGATTCCATTTTATTCATTACTTATTATCCGTTGGAGTCGGCGGCCGATACAACCGAGAACGAAGGCGCGGCTTTGTGCCACCTAACCACAAAATGCAGAAGTAATTAAATATAGAAATAGTCGTGGCAAAATGCGGGTCTAGAACGCAATATGTGCGTCAAGTATAAGTATTCAATAGCAGTACCTATCAGCGTCGGTGGGCCCCACCGCCAAAGTGCGATTACATTGGGTAAAAGAAATAATTAAAAAAAAGTGATATTGAGGTATGACTGCAGTCCACGGCTTATTTTCCGCTTTAATCGTTTATTACAGACAAAAAAGTTGCCGGTCATAACGAGCGAACAAGACTTGCGGTTCTAAGGAAACTTAACATTTTTTATACATGCTTTCTCAGTAATGACGATCACGATGGGAATAACCAGTTTGAGGTGCTTATTTTGAGTCCACGTGTTTTCCTTACTTGCCTTTTCTTTCCATTTAGATTAACAACAACAACAACAACAACAACAACAAAGGACAGAAAATATATAGCACCATTTTTGTATTACTACGACAATCAGGGCAGTGAAGAAATTAAAGTGCCAGAACTTTATGACTACGGTAGCATGGCAAGAGATGTAATTACTTACTAGCACAATAATGTTATTGCATGAAAAAAAAATATGAGATTTATTATTTACTTTACTGTATAATTTGGGCATGTACGCTGTTCACGACAAGCAATGAAATAAAGTCTTGTCACTAAGGAGTGTTCGTCTATGTCAATAGTTGCTTGCTTTCGTCCTTGCATGTGTAAGCCTTCACGATTGGGGAAGGAGTTTCAGTACTCACTGCTGAACTGCAGGGCTATAGAAGAAGCAAGAAATCGAAAACTGAAAGCTTTCCGAGCGCCGGCGACTTGTTTATGCCCGCATTTTTAAGGGCTGACAGCAGGAACATATGGTACTGAGTATTAAGCTCGTTCCTAATAAAGTTAACGAAATCTAAAAAGAAACTGTCGTTGTGATCGGATAAGCTCGTGCCATCCATTCATAAGACCGGTGGTGTCTTTCGTGTAACAATACATCAATCTTATCTCAAGTCTTGTCACTAATGCGAAGTACTTTGTTTGAAACGTAAGTTACCAGAGTCCATCTTACAAGTGTGGTGAAGCGTACGAGGGCGTCTATAATGTTCTGCTAAAAACCATTCACTTGGTGTCCAAAAACAAAGTGTGCAAGAATTGCGCAAAAGGCAATGTTATTAATTATGCAAGAACGTACTGCTGCTGTGCTTTATTTGCGAAGCTCTTGCATTTATAATAGGTTGAGTGCGTTGTGGTCACTTTGAGTGCTTAAGGATATATAACGTTATAATACGCCACAAACAATTATTTTACACAGTATCGATCGCGTAACTTGCGCATTAGTAGCATATGCATTAAACAGGGTTCTCGAAAGTAGTTAGACATGTCCAGAATTCCACCTGTACTATACTTATTTACTCCCGAAAGAAAAATACACGTGCGGTAATGTCGGCCAGGAAGTGCCTGCTTTTGAATAATCAAAATATTCATACTCATTTGTTAAAGGTTCTCTATGCAAAAAAAAGAAAAAAGGGTGTCCGTGCTCTGGAAATAGTAGAATTTCTATTTAATTTTCTTATTCGCTGCTCAAAGTAAATAAAAATAAGATCGTGTATATGCTTAATGATTCGCTTCTTGTTCAGACCACTTATGCAGAACACTGCAACGTCAAAATGAACTTACACTGTGCCGGCTTTGAATCACCAACATGGCTACGGCACGAACAATTCAAACAGACCAAACACATGCAAACTGAAAGATTGCACGCACGCATTGCAGAGAAGAACCCGTATCAGATAACGATGAATCGTATATATTCTATGGCACTTACGGGGCAGTCATCGACGCACTTAAAGGGCGAAGGCGAGGCGTACTCAAATAGCCTTCTCTGTTTGATGTGATTTTCAGAAATTCAAATTTCTCGTGATACAACTCGATGAGGCGAAATGGGCATGTGTGCTATGTTTTTCAAGTGCACTGTACTGGTCACAAAATTAAATGCTTTGTGTGTCGCGGCTATATGCCTTAGCCGCAACGGAGTGACCAGTGCGCGCACTCTGCACGAGCGTCTGTTGCGTTATGGCTCACGCTGACAACAGCAGCTTCTCGAGAGTTCTGAGGATTGGCAGCTTCACGGTAAGTTTGTTGAGTTGTAAGTTCTGGTCATCTTTGGACTAACGAGCTGTAATTACCGTAATTTAGCGGGATATTCTTTTTTTGTCTTTCCGTGATCTCTGTGGCGCGTTCCAATGAGTGCGACTTCGATAATTTCTGATGACTCCCTCACGTGTCCAACCACGTCTATAGCTCCTCGTGTAGATTCCGGGCACTATATCCACTGTATTCTTTTGAAGATTCACTCTGATTTTATTGATAGTTACTGCACAGGACTTTTAAAAAATACGTCTTTATGGTTGTTATTTGATGATGATAATTTGTTGGACTCTTACAATGATCTCAGATCTTTGTAATTTAGTGTAGATAGTGTGCATAACACGCTCATTATGTCTGCAAATTTTCGTTTTCATACAACGTTTATTTCTTCAGAAACGAATGCGTATGTATGGAAATTACGCGGACGCTTTTTATGTCACATTGTTCGGTGGCTGAACCAAAGTGTGACGGACGGACGGACGGACGGACGCAATCGGCACAGTGTCAAACTCATAACTTCTCTTTGCATTAAATATCTGTATGCTTTACGTTTGTAGCTACTAGTTTGCAGTTACGAACTTGCACCTGTCAAATTTCCATGTTTTTATTCACTTTGCAAACGCCGCGTAAACGTATTTTCTGAACATATACTTTTGGTTTCAAGATCATAACAATGAGTCATTATTCTCCAACGATTTGGAAGGGACCCCAGACGAAAAACTGCAGTACAAGCATGTGCCTCCCATCATACGCAGCTACCGAAACTATATTTCGTGCATATCAGATAACGCGGGGATCTAATTTGCCTAAGTGCCCCGTATCCTGCACAACGCTAGTTTGTACCCGGAGCAAGTGAGGCCCATTGCCTTATATTTAATTCACGGTGAGTTCACTAACGCGAAGAGACTCGTTCCGCAGAAAGATGACTTTATTCAAATGACCTTGCATGCAGCAAACGACATTACGGTATCGTTAGATCGTTATACGCCATCTCTTTATTTTCGTGCAACGGAACGGAGGTTACAAAACACAACCTGCTCAATGCTCTGGTTTTGACCGAAAGGTTAGAAAGCTACGGTAGCTTGCTAGTACTCTAGTTATCTTTGTTTTGTTTTTAATAAAGTAGTAAAAAGATGTGTTCGAGCGGGTAGGTAGCGTCCGTCTTTCCTCAACCATTTACGCTTTCAAAAGCCGCAACGATACGATGAGAGTGTCTGCCACAGCCGGGACGGACGTAAGAGCGCATTTGACGCACAAGGCTCGGAGCAGCCGACTCCCGCATAGCCAAAGCCTTCTATATAGCATGGCTAACAACGCCTTTTTTAAGAGACAAAAGTGATGCAAGCAGTAACAGAAACTTCTCAATCCGCCGCGCAAAGCTATTCTGATAGATAGATAGATAGATAGATAGATAGATAGATAGATAGATAGATAGATAGATAGATAGATAGAGAGAGAGAGAGAGAGAGAGAGAGAGAGAGAGAGAGAGAGAGATTGCAGTGGATGGACAGGAAGGATTGGCTACCCTGCACCAGGTAAGGGGGAAGTGGGCTGAAAGATGAGAATAAGAAAAGTTCACTCTATGGAGAGACACACGCAAGGAAATGTTCATTTTTCAGTTCACTACGAGGCGGTCGTACAGCCTGGTGCCCCAAAAGAAGTGCGGTAGCGCTTTTGTGACTTCGCACATAGCAGACTCAGGAGACAATAGTTCCAGGATCTTCTCTTTTCTAAAAGGCATATTCTGAAATACTGAACTTAAGATGGACGCTTGAGACTTGGCAAAGAACATTTTCAATGACGGCAAAGTGCTTTTCAATTCTCTGGATATTCTTTTGGCACAGTATAATCACTTTTGTACATGGCGTGTTTGCGTATGCATCTTGGGTCAATCCAAATATTTTCGAGGAGGCGCTCGTAACGAATTGCTAGCAATGTCGCTATTGTCTCGTGAGGCGCATTAGTTGAACGCTTGTCTGCCATGTTCTCGGGCTAAAGTCGACGTGCCATTGTGCTGTACTTGGAAAGATTCGAACGTGGTGCACATGAATAGAAAAAAAAATGCATCGCCCGCATCTTCTCGCGGACCTAATGTTGAGCAGTTCACGATCGAAGCACACTTTATGCGTTCGTCAAGAGATAGACAAGTCATTGAGATTAGGTGTCGCTTGCAAGAATGTGTCAACTTTAGGAAGGAAGGGTACAGTGCCTTTCAAGTGTACTGTGAAATAAAATTTTTTTAGACAATTTTCGATCTAGCAATTTCTAGATTGTTTTATGGGCGCCTTTGTATCGAGGAAATCGAAGATATTTATATAAACACACGTTCACCGGGGTCTTCTTGACTTACGTTGCGGACGAAAATGACAGAGGACCCCGTCTCTGAGAGCTGTTTATTTATCAATAAGTGAATTCCAAAGCGAAAGGTAAGGATGTCTTTCTTTGAGAGGTTCTGATGAATAGCCCACTTTATCAACTAGGACTTTCACTGTATAAGTAATTCCCAGGCCTTTCTTTATGGCTTGATTTCTTAAAACGAAGTGGCTATTTGTTTTGGGGCATCTGAAGAAAACGGGCCCATATTCATAAAGGACACTTACGCCAAAATTGTTCGTAAGAGCAAATGCCAACTAATAACGATGCAGGATGCATCATTAGCGTATGTTGTCAGAAAATGCCAAAGAGCACATAACAACGAATACCTTTGTGAATTCGGCCTTGGTTTATTGGCCAGCAGACATCACGAGGACACTTTAATTATAGATCAGCAAACTCGGAAGAGAGCAACTTGATTTAAAAACGGACGGTCAGAAAATGGTTAGCAACTGCCGTATTTCAATAATAAAAGATACATGTGGGAACTTTCGCTTAGTTCACAATTACATGCCTGGCTTAAACATGTCCCGTACGTAGGGCTACGTTGAGGTGTTAATGTTGTGAACCATGGGACCTCCAGCTGTATATGTATGTAAACTTTGTAATATTTTATGCAATCTTATGAAATAAATTTGAAATGACACGCCGCCTTGTAGTTGGAACTGTTGAAAAATCGAAATTATGGAGAAATCCTAAGTGCGACGAGATGGTTATTAAATTCGTTTTAATCACGGATTGCTTATGGACGTCATCAAAAGTGTTAGAACTAGGCCCGATTTGTGTTGCCAACCGCCAAACACCGTCCATCATCGCCCATAAGTAAGGAAATAACAAATCATAATTATGGCCCATATTATAATTCTACGAATGTCGAAGCTAACTCTGACCACGAAGGCCGACGGGATGTTGATCCATACCGCGAAGCAAGGCCCGTATTCACACAATGTTCTTAAGATGAAATTGTTCGTAAGAGCAAATCTTAGCCAATCCCGATGCTGGACATAATAGAAGAAACTGCCGGCCAATGACGAATACCACTAACGAATGAAATACTTTGTGAATTCGGGACCATGGAGGTAATTTAATAGCCGAATAAAGTGTCTTTAACTGCTTCCATGCGCGGGAAAGGAGCTCGTACTTGTTTTTAAGAGGTTGTCAGTAGGGCGAAACTGTTTAGCGGAGGCTCTTGCTGCCCTGATGCCTTAATTCAGGTAGTAGGCAAGGGTTTATTGGCCAGTCGTCTGATCTTAAGTTCACGTACTGCGTGGCGCCCGCGTCTAAAGGAACGTTCCACATCCACCGTCATGGGTCTGGGTGGCGCTGGCTAACACTCTCAGGATCACATCTAACACCCATACACAAATGTCCAAGTGGCAAGCAAGAGCGGCAGCCATAATTTATTCGGTAGAGCATAGCACGCGTCATGTGAAAAACGTGGGTTCGCCTACCACCGGCGCCAAGTTGTCCTTTTGGTCCGCTTTAATATTTCGTTTATTTCACCATTTGATTTAAAAAAAAAACACAGTTAAGTTTTCTTAGACTTTCCTTGTTTTCATTGTCTTTTGGCCCGACGTAGTTGTCTAGGGCAGTGAGCTACAGTGATAATTGGGGCAACGATTGCTGTGATTTGCGTTCGTCAATTCAGTGCTAAGACATGTGCTTGTTAATTCAAAGTAAATTGCTTACGAACTACCGTAAAGTTAGCTTTTTTTTAGCGTGTGACGCGTGCTACCAAACTGCACGCAGCTTCCCAGCTGGTGCGGTTTCTTCTAATTTGAATTCAGTGCAATACGTTCGCACTTTCTTTACGAAGGAGAAGAGTCGATAATTGCTTTGGTTGACGGAAAACTAGACTGAGCATTACTGACTTTCTATTGCAGTATGCTCCGTACCACGTCTTCAAACACGGAGGGCTGGACGCCCCCATCCAGGGCGTCTGCGGCGAAATACTGAAGGCTGTTGTCTCATCCATGCGGATGAGGTACTGGAGATTGTCTGCTCTGCCATGGCCGCGGGCGTCAGTTAGGGTTTAGCAGTAGCGAAACAGTATGTTGTTGGGCTAAAGCTTAGCAACTATGTGGCGAATGATTAATGTCAAGCATGCGGTATAGCGCACTTTGCAGTAATAAAGTTTCCAGTGCAAAGAAATAGATTTTAATAGCACTTTACAGTGGAAAGTATTTTACAGCCTTTATCTAGCAGTAGAAAGAGATCTTAAAGGGGAAAAAGCGCACAGCTGTCATCGTTCTTCTTTCTTAGAAGCAGCTGCCGCACTTATAGGCACCCAGGCAACCGTAGCAACAAACTCAAGCGCTCTCTATTCTCTCTGTTCTTGTCATTTTTGAAGTGCTCACAACTGCACTGATTCTTCAATAACAACAACAGTCAACCAACTAACGCTTCAGTGTCTCCTTAGTATTTATCTATTTACTTCACCCTCAGGGTTTGCACATTACAGAGGCGAAGGTCATTACCGACCAAAACTGTAAAAAAAAAAAAAAAACACTTGATACTATAATAATAACGAGCGTGGATAATCGACAAATTAATACAAGAATATACAGCTGTAACTAAGAAGAAACAGAGTGATTTCAAGATCTAGAAGTAAAAACAAACAAACAGGCTAAAAACAAATGAACAAATTGAGTACGTATAATTAAGCAATGTTGAGCATGTTATTCAAAAGACGCTTAAGGCGCGTAGCAGTAGTAGTAGTTGCTTCTGGCAGGTGATCCCATTCGGAGGTGTTTCGAGGTAAAAATGCGTGTGAATAGGTCACGGTTCTGCAACGAAGAACATCAACTTCTTGGAAGTGGTCAATTCTAGATTATATGAAGGGAAGGGATTTAATAAACTGTTCACAAAGATGATTGTTGTGGTAGTAAATTTTATGAAGAACAGTGAGCCGGGCTATCTTACGCCGAATGGTAAGTTCTGGAAGATTAAGCACTGACTTCATCATGGTAACACTGGTTGTGCGGTCAAAATTAAATAAGATAAAGCGAATGGAACGATTCTTCACTTTTTAAATTTTATTTATCAGCGCAGTGCCACCGGGATTCCAGATAGATGATGCGTATTCAAGTGACGGACGAAAGTAAGTGGTGTAGATAAGCTTTTTAAGCGATGCGGGTACCATATAGAACTTTCTTCGAAAGTACCCAAATGAACGGTTAGCTTTGGCGATGACGTACCTTACACGATGGTTCCATGATAGGTTACTGCAAATATGAACACCGAGGTATTTGTAAGATGAAACAAACTCAAGATACATATTATCAAGATGATAGTGTGGACATGCTAATGAGGGGCGAGATGCGCGCATTGATTTGTAGTTTGAAATGTTTAATTCCATGTTCCACGTTTGACATCAGAGAAATGTGTTATTTAAATCGGTCTGGAGTAAGGCGTCTTCTTAGTTAACAATTTTTCAGTAAATGACACAGTCATCCGCGAATAGGCAAACCTTTCATGAAATGTTGTTGGGCAGGTCACTCATGAAAATTAAGCTGGAGTCCCAATACTGACGCCTCGGGAACACCCGATAGCATTGGCTGGACTGGGGAATCAACAGTATTAGCAGGAACAGACTGAGTACGGTTAGAAAGGGAAGCTCGAATCCAGTTAAGCACATTAGTATCTAGATATAAGTGGCCGAGCTTTGAAAGTAGTAAATGATGACTAACTTTGTCAAATGCTTTAGACTAATCTAAAAATAAATTCATTTGTGAATGCAGAATCAAGCAAATGATGCACTAGTATTATATGATTATCGTATGATGCAGTATTATCAGTATCAGCACTTAAGTTTCTCCTTATCAGTATCTTCTTAGTTCGTTGCACTAAAAGAGCATAACCACTCGTACATGAAACAGATGGTCTTGAGTGGCCGACTGTACATAGATGCGCGACATTTCCGCTTAGTGTGTGTGGATGAATTAGACCCATGCGTTCTCTTCCTCCCTCTCTCTTATTTCACTTTCCCACCTTCTGACCCGCGTGTAAGGTAGCAAAGTTGACAAAATCTTGTTAGATTCTCTGCTTTCTTTCTCTCTCTCTCTTTCTCTCTCCTCTCTCTATGCCAAAATAACCTGCCCAAGCACGCAGTTCAGTTAGACAAGTCCCAACCCACTGCACTGAAGACACACACGTGCATGTATTAGAGTCGCGCCGTTTTTAACAAATGAGCATGTGACCACTAACTGATGGCATGTTTTTGTCTGTTCTTGCTTGCAGATACGACCTGATACAGGCGAGGGACCCTCTGTGGGGCCTGAGGAAGGAGGACGGCAACTGGACGGGGCTCATCGGCATGGTCCAGCGCGACGTAATTACCGCCACGTTCTAGCAGATGGTCGTTTTTCGGAGAACCGGATGGGGCCGGTTTAGGAGAAAAGGAGATGGGAAAACGAGGAACGCGTGGTGTGCTGCTTTCGTTCCCTCGTGAGCACTATCGATAACGCCAGACAGGCCTATATTTCTCAAGCGCCTGGCTACTAATGACACTGCCCTCTGACTCGTTTTTGACGCCCTTGTTGGTTGCAACAACTGATATTGAGGACACGTGATGCAGCTGTCGAACAAGCGGTCTTAATTTCATTTAGATCACCAAAAGTTGGTGTAATTCGTTATCCTGTTTTTCGTGCGCGTCTGGAGGCCCGTGTATAGTGTTTTCGGTGTACGTATTATGAACAAGAAAAACAAACAAACAAAATGTACCAAAAGCAAAGGGTGGTTTTACACGGGCCTAAGTTTGTCGTTACTAGAGATTGCGACACTTTCAGTCTTTCAGAGTCGTTATGTGCCTGTTCACTCAAGGAGCCAGCGGAGTGGTTGGAAAGAGTTTGCTTTTTTTACTAGGCCCTTCTGGCCATACGTTTGAAGAGAAATCGATCACGTATGGATAGTTAGACATTAAAAAATTGATGCCACAACGCAGACACTAGAAACGATAAAGAAGGAAACACTAACGGCAAAATTAAAAAGAAGTGTTAAGGTGGTGTCATTACAGATTGAAAAAAAAACAAAACATCTACACATTTTTTTATGGTGCGTTATGCAAGAAAGTAGAAGTAAGCTAGTAGCCTTGTTTCAAAATACATATTGCCCTCTAACGACAGGCAGACAGTTTCTTAATATACAGAATTATTTAGTGGTTGGACTCGCATGCATTTGCGAGCCTTCTACGGATCGAAAGTAAATTACCGCCATCACGCGTTATGTAGTATTGATGCTTGTGGCTGTTTTAGCAAACATTTATTCTAAGGCACAGGATCTGGCGCCTTGAAAAATACCTCAAAGTACGTCGCTAAAAATATGCTGTAGGGAATAGGCAAAGTGGAAATTAGTGGGAATTCAGCTAGTAACTACAGGCATCAAGTACCTCGTAAAATTTAAGGTAAGAAAATAACAAGAAAGGCATCTGGCGAAGCTTGTTGTCAGGGGGACAGACATTAGAGTGCGCTGTACCTGAGTTCTGTCTGACTGATGCAAAAGGGCTATCCATGAATCTCCAGTGAGCCCTACTGAGCCCCTGTAACTTGTTTTCCTTGAACAACATGTTGAGCCATGACGATTAGTGCTTGTTAGAGCGATGGGTTCATAAGACGCTAGCAATTGCAACTTCGATACCTGGCCACCCTGAATGCATCAATGGTGCCAGTAAGCATAATCGGGTGCACATTGTATCTACATGTGTCTATCCAAGATAATTTATGCTGCTTTCAATTTCAGCGATTACTTTTGCCTTCAAAATAATTGGTGCGACGAAGTAAACGAGGCTTCCCAACAGTTGTCCAACACTGCGTGTCGTCTAGCCCGCTCAGTGCTGTGGGAACTTCGCTAATGCTTGTCTTCTTCGTACGCGCGCACATCGAAAGAGAAGCGTTTCTCCCCTCTCTCTTGCTTTTAGGAAGTCGACGTGGCGCTGTCTGTGATAAACCCGAGTGATGGAGCCGAGAAAGTGGCTTTTGGCTCGCAGATCTTCGTACCCATCGAGCTGGTGATTTTGGCGGGTCGCCTCAGCCGGAACAACGAGAGCATCCTCGACACGACTAGCATATTCAGCTGGCAGGCACGTAGCATATTGATTTAACGCGAAGTATATGAATACATAAAGCTGGGTAGTGTAATTCAGTAACAACTTGGCATGTTCAGATCAGAATTGAGACAATAGCTGACTCTTTGTCCCACGTATACTTCTACAGCCGCTCGACTGATGTTTTAGACTTCCATGGAATCAATCAATCAATCAATCAATCAATCAATCAATCAATCAATCAATCAATCAATCAATCAATCAATCAATCAATCAATCAATCAATCAATCAATCAATCAATCAATCAATCAATCAGTACCAGTGACCATTCACTTCGCGTTCGTCATGTGTCGTCCGTTAGTGTGTGGCCAGAAAGTTATCCAAAGGCACTCAACGTAATGCGATGAGTTGGTCGTCAAAAAATCAATTGACTGAACCGAATGCTCATGTTAACCGTCCAGACATTTGTCATCACCGTCCGCGTGGCTGTAGAAAACGTATACGCTTACTTTTACTCATTCAACTCTTGCAGAAAGAAGCTGCAGTTTCGCTCGAAAGGCGAAGCATCGATTGCTATAGCAAATTAGTAGAGAGATACACGAAGTAAGGATAGTAGTTTTATTGGCCGTATAAACTTGTAAACACAGGCACGATAACTAAATTAACAAACGTGATGTCACGCGCGCACAAGCAAACATGAACACATATCACTCGATGAACGCAGGAACTCGCTATCAAAACGCTGGAGCACGGCAACAGCAGCGAGCGTACTGACCTTCGTGCTGCGTCTAGCTTCAACGCGATCTAAGCTGTGAAAATACAGCGCTTGGCGGACTGTATCCCCGTCGCAGATGGCTTTCAAGATGCAGAGGGCGCGCGGGGCCGCCTGCACCACCTAGAGTAGAACACCACCACCCCTTCCCCCCCCCCCCCCCCCAACTCCCTCCCTACCAACGGCGGACCTTGTCCCCGTTGCAGATGGCTTTCAAGATACAGCGGCTGGGCGGGCGTGCGCGGCCGCCTGGAGTAGAACGCACCTTCCCTACTCTTCCCCCGGAACCTTGCGCGCGACGCGAGATGGCGCGCTTCCTACCCGCTTTACTCCCTTTCCTGCGCGAGATTGAGCCGCAATCGCCGGATCACCCTCGCACGCTTTCACTCGCACATACAGCATACAGCGCGCGGCGACGATTTGATCGCCCTTGGACTTTATACGGAACCTCACGGCGACGTCGATGGCAGAAATGCGCTTGGAGTTTTCATATAATTGCAAGCGCAATAAAAGAAATTATAAAAAAAATTAGAGATCGCTTAAGCTTTGCCTTTAAGAGTGGAAAGCGATAGCATTCAAAGATCCTTGACTACTTCCTACGCTTCCCGGCAACTGCAGCTTATGTAACCGTAATGTTTAGCAGGAAACACTGGCGGCGAACGCTATGCACGAATGCGAGCTTTCTGGTAGGAACGCGGCCTCTAGCGTGGGCCGACCCCGGAGGTAGTACACAGCCACACCAAAAATTGCATAATTTTCAGGTTTCTGTTATAGTTCCGCACTTTTAATATTTCAATCTGAGAAAATTTAATATGAAAGGCATGTGCTGTCGCTGTTTTGTTTCATGATTTTAGTTTGTTGGTTGTCATTCTCAAAATTCCGATGAATAACTTTGTCAAGAATGTAAGACAAGGTATGAGGAACTTTAGTGATAGAATGGTGTGGCATTATAACTCGCATATACCGCATCTCATATAGCAAGGCGTGGCGTATAGATATGCCTAAATGTATACGAAAATTTTCGCTCACGCCGTACGCCGACGCCGACACTGGATTTGCTGCGACATGGGGCCTGTCGCGTTAATGTAGTCCTACTGTAGTCCTATTGTAGAATCGTGTACTTGTTTGGAAACATGAAGAATGAATCATGGCACGACGGACAGTAGCTCAGGAGCCACGGAAAATGCATTATTAGGCTAGATATAACAATACAGAGACAACATTCCATGCAGGTATGGGCTTGTGTACTAGGAGCCATTCTGGTCTTGGCCCTCGTCATTTCGTCCACCAAACATATCTGCCGCATGCGGAAGAGGACGGTGAACAAGAAGCACCCATGGGTCTACGATTTCTACAAAACTGTTTGTGAACTCATCGCGAACCTCTTGTGCGAAGGTAAGAAGCTACTCGCAGCCAGTGGCGTCTGGTGCTTGCGCTGATTGCATCGACAGTATCGAGCACCATGTCGTCTTTGCAATTTTTTGTGGCGAAAAATCAATGAGCTTGGTCTCTGGGATATTGTGGAAATGTTAGCCGAAATAATGAGCAGTAACAGAGATATTCAAAATTTGCATCGCAGGCGTTGTTTTCGTGTCGTTCTGTCTGAAAAATTGGAAACTCCGTATTATTTTGTTGTAACGATTCAGTAGGTTATTCCTGAAGTCTTCTTAATCCTTTAAATGAGAAAAAAAATTTCTAGCACTTGCTTTCACACTCGCTGTGAGCTTTCAATAAGACGGCAGAGGAATGAGGTAAGTTAAGTTACTTAGTACTGGCTACTGGTATGAAGCTTTACAAATCATACGATAATAAATTTATATTCCACTGTCTCATTGAATCTGTGCAAGGTTGTGAAGCCATAACTATCGTCAGCCAATCAATGGCTCAACCACCCAAAGTATTCGCACGTAGGACAAGCTTGTTGAACTTGCCAGGACGAACGGCGTTGACGCTGACAGAACACCTTCAACCACAAATAATACTCGTATCATTGGGTTGCAAAGACGGAAAGTGACGCCTCCACTGATGCATTTCTTGCAAAACGCTGTTCTCTTTAGCGAGTGTCAACGCGACTCTGAGCTATGAGTTACAGTGACACCCTGGCAAAACTAATGTCATTAAGCATTCGCCAGGCAGGTCTGCCTTTACATTCCATATTACGATGATGATGATGGTGGTGTGAAGCCTGCGTGGCGCAGGTTTTCTGGCATTTGCGCCAACTGGACGTCACTGTACTGCCATCCACACCGACTTCACAAGACTGTCACGCTCATCAATGATGCTTCGTCACACTATGCAGCGTCCGCCGTAGCACCCACGACTGGTCCAGCCCGGATCGTGATGGGTGCTTTCTGGGTGCTGGTGATCGTGATGGCCACATCGTTCGCGGGACAGATGAAGGCCAGCATGATGGTTAAAAAGGAGGCCGGTCGAGTCGACTCCATTCGGGACATCGCAAGAAGGCCATCCCTGAAGCCGTATATGCCGCAGGGAAGCTCAGTGGTGTCTTCCATAAGGGTGACAAACCAATCATTACAGCTCCTAGTGCCGTCGGAAGTGAAGGAAATCACTAAATATGACCCATAAAGAAGGAACGAGAAGAAAGGGGGTTAACCGAGTGGCCCAATTTTTATTAATCATATCATAAGAAGCTAACAAACAAAGACACCAAGGACAACACAGGGGAAATTACTTGTACTTACTAACTGAAATAAAGAAATGATAAATTAATGAAATTGAAAGTGGATGAAACAACTTGCCGCAGGTGGGGAACGATCCCACGTCTTTCGCATTACGCGTGCGGTGCTCTACCAATTAAGAATTAAAATTAAGAAGGGTCGTATTTAAGGGTTGCGCTTCACTGGACTCCTATATCTCATACTTTAGCCCTACGCAGTACATTACTTAAGATTGTCCTCAGCAAGCCAGGAGAAATTGTACCATTTTGAGTGTTACCACTTCCCTGCAATGCTTACAAAATGTCGCGGACTGACTTTCTTTTGCTGAATAGCTCGTTTGGGATGACCGCATTCCATTAAAAGTACGCTCGCAGTTTTTTTTTCTCTTCCATTTTTTTATTGACTCTGACTTTGTACCACCAACACCAATGCTTGCGAGTTACCATTTATGTTCATTTGTGCTGATCAAAGGGCCAATCAAACTGTGTTCATATATCACAGACGTGCTACTATGCCGAAGCTTTATCATCGTTTTTTGTTTGATGTGACAAGAGGGAAATGAATGACGCATGCACTAGACAGCGGCTGAACACGTTGCACCGTTTGCGCAGTCGAACATGTTTTAGCGAATACTTGCGAATAGGCTACTTAAGGTGATGTACATGGGCCTAGTTGGTAGCAGAGCGCCCACCCCGCGTGTATAAAACTTGTGTATGTAGCGCGTCACCGAACACGCAAAGACAGTGAATAGGACAGAATAGTCTCACAATTATCTTCATAAAGCCGTACTCGCGCTGTCAGAGGATTCGTGCACCTGTGCCGCAGTGAAGAAAGAGGGCCTCTCCACGCATACAGATGTGGTAACATAACCCCGTAATAGTAGACAACTGTTTAGCCGGTGGAACAATATGTAAGCGCATAGAACAACTTGGTGGAATTAACGAGGTCGAAGTCGAAAAAAAATAATGTGTTGAAGTCGAGGAGCGCATACATGTTTCCGTCAGGGTGAGAGAACATCTCCATCCTGGACTGTTGCGAATGTGTACAAACTCGCTTGCTGCAGCTTCTGCACAGTTTTCGAGGGGCGCTAACGTGTGTTCACGTAGATAGATAGATAGATAGATAGATAGATAGATAGATAGATAGATAGATAGATAGATAGATAGATAGATAGATAGAAATTGAAAGATGAAAAAAGTAACCAGGCTGCACTTTGTTTGCTACCCTACACTGGGGGAAGGAGAAACGGACAGAAAAGGAAAGTGAGAAGGAAAGGAAGAACGAGTTCTCTGTGCTAGGGTTAGCTCTCGACTCGACTGCAGTCATTTTAACCCGGTATGCAGGGCTCTCAAGACCCTTCGTACCAGCGCGTGTGGCGCATGGCGCAGCATCATGCGTCCGTGCTGCCGATTCGACGCATCCTGACACCGAAGGCGATGCGCGAGGCCATGCGTTCCGAAGCGGTGCTCATATCGAGCCGAGCCTCGCACGTATTGGAAGGGGAGAAGGCTTGCGCTGCAAACGACACGCGAGGGGAGTTGTACGTGGGCCGCACGCCCTGTTACACGTACAACGCGGTGCTGTACCTCAACAAGCGCCTCGAGCTTCGGCTGCGAGAGGCCATCGGCGACAGGTGGGACAACTGAAAGGGCGCTGCGCCCCCCGGACGTTTGATTTGCACGTTCCGTGAGCCGAGTAAACGAAGTAGGTCTTTCATCATTCTGTAACAGGCGTGCATGCCGTCGTTTCTTGCCCTTGAAACAAATCTCTCTGATTGAAACTGCGCTTTGTAGTTTATTTTAGGTAGGCAATCTCTGATGGCACCTCTTCTCCATTAATTAATTAATTAATTAATTAATGCACGTTTTCTTGCTTTCCTACGTTATTTATACATGTTCACTCGGTTGTATGCAAGGGCTTGGTCCACCAATACGAGTATTAAGCTTAACATGACATTGACACTCTTCTTTATTGAGTAGCGTAGCATTTTATTTTTAACTTAAGTGCATAACTTGTCCTGTGTTAGTTGCATCACAAGAGCATTTTCACGGCTTTTCTGCTCTGGTTGCTAGTTTTTCGTGTACTATACTGCCCTAAAGTGAAATGCGATGAACGCGTCTTTGCGCTCTGCCTTTCGTCAGCGTCTGTAATACCAGCTTGGTTTACTGTAGGACGCTGACCTTTTCTGTCTACCATACGTATATATACACGAAACGGAAAGCGACGCTAAATATCGTATATTTAAAAGACACTATTCCACACGGATTTTCCAAGTACAGCCAGGACGTGTTGTGTCTCTCCACACTTCGTCTTTGAACTTATGCCGGTGGTACAAACCTATTTTGGAAGCATAAAGTGGTTCCTTCTTTGGGCTGGAAGTGTCCAGGCGGAAACTTCGAGTGCATACTGCCGTCTTCAATATAACAACACCAATGTGGTTGTGGTAGTTGTTTATCTGACACACCTACAACGAGAGATTGGCCAAGCATCGGGAGTTTACTGAACTGGACAAAGACCAGACAAATGAGTGATTTGGACGTTGTCGTATACACGCAAGAATTGTAAGAGTGCTGAAATAAACAATTCTAAATGCAATAAAAAAGAGAAATAAGCATTTTAGCAAAGTATCTGATTGGTTTCCCCACGTTAGTCCTGGTCTGTAGAGCAAACATTTCTGTTATTGAACATATTCCTGGAACAGAGGCTCTAAAATACAGTACTACAGGAAAAACTAAATCAAGACCAAGACTTCGAAGCGAGGCACGTATACTAATATCTCTTTCGTTTCTTAAACGAGAGAAACGTCGACAGGGCAAGAAGAAATGATGTGTTGCTTCAGCATTGCCACAGAATGAACAAAATTGGGAGGGAACCGGCCCAGATCTGTGTAGATAGAAATTCAATGTTGGTTGGTACACGGCATCGCAGCATCGCGAGGAGTACGTTGTCCCCTTCCCACCCCCCCTCCCCTCTCAATTCACTTTGCCGGGGAAACAGAAGACGTCAGTAATCCACTAAAGTAGCCAGTGCAGGCTATTCTCGCCGGAGTATTCCGTTCCTTCATCGCTCGCAGGATCCTCAGGCTACTGGAGGGAGGCCTCATTCAGAAATGGTGGCGTGAGTCATCGGGCCAGTGGGAAGGCTGCGGCCAAGCGCACAGCGGTGACACTCTCTCCTTCGAGAACTTTCAAGGAATCTACGTCCTCTGCGGCGGAAAACTCGGCGTCGCTGTTACATGCCTGCTTATAGAAGTCGCAGTGTCCGCCGCTTGCAAGACCACGCGCAAGCGAGCTGCGCATAACTGCAGTACTCGCACAAGAAACTGAAAAGAAGAAGAAAATCTCTTGCGCTTATTCTTGATTTGTTGGCACTCAAAAATGTTTCATCGAAATTGCGGCTTGTATGGTGCTGCATTATAAAACCTTTGGCATCGATACTACATGTTTGATTTGTTCGAAAAAATAAAAACATAAAACGATAAACCAGTGTTGCCTGCCGCAGCTGTATACCGCGCGTCCCAGCTATCGTTAACCAAAGTACTCAAAGAAACAAGCGATTATAATATCGCCCTGCCAGATACGGTGCTTCGTCGTCAGAGGTCTGAAGACCGAACACCATCGGCCTTAAAATTGTATCACGCACCGTGTTTCTTCAAATCTTTTTGTTTTGTTTCCTGATCGCCTTGGGTAACGTCAGCTGGGACACCCATATATAGGCACCTTGCGCTGAAGCTTCCTACGGTTGACAGAAGCGTCAGAACACGCAAACCTAGTAAGCGCAGGAGGAGAAGTCGGAGAAACGTGATTCACGTTCACTATGACACTGCCGAATGGTCAGCGCGACGCAAGAGTGTTCCCTAGGCAAAAATGTTAAGCTACGCTGACCGCGGTGCGATGACTGGGCATAGTCGAATGCATGAATGCCGCCTCGTCGATGGTCGGCACGTTACGTGCATAAAGACACCCCCGCCATGGCGGCGTAGTGGCTATGACATTGCGGTACTAAGCCCGAGGGCGCGGGATCGAATCCTGGCCACGGCGACCGCATTTTGATGGGAGTGAAATGCAGAAACGCCCGTGTACCGTGCATTGGGTGCACGTTAAAGGACCTCAGGTGGAAGAAATTTACCCGGAGTCCTCCACTATATACGGCGTACCTCGTAATCAAATCGTGGTTTTGGCACGTAAAACCGAAGTATATAAACACACAGAAAAAAAGCGATGGGAGGATAAGCTTGTCTCTCGGCTATGTATTTATTTTGTCATTTGTTTATGCACTTATTTTTGAATATCTATAATGCCCCTTTGTCGGGGTTTTACTTGGTAGGCGAGAAAGGTAATATAACAACGTGTGCACATACAGAGAGAATCACAAACGGTTGGCGAACGCAGACAGTTACCAACAAAACAATCGAGATTAACTAGAAACATCAGAGTACCACAAAAATTACAGGAATTTGACAATGCCGCTCCGTTTTCTTTGCAACTTTAATGGCAGATGTTAGCCACACTGGTGTAATGCAAGAACCCTTCACAGTGTCGTTTGGCTTCTGCAGGATGCCAATAGTCACCTGAGAAAGAAAATTGAGCTTCGCTACTCTTCTCAGTAGTTCTTGCCGTCCCTCAGTCTGTCTTTCTTTTTTCAAATCAATACGGGCGGCGCAAATAAAAGCCGGTGCTTAAATGCTCATGCCGGCTGTGATATCAGTACACTATATAAGCTGGCCGAGGGCGCTTTGTAGATGACGAGGCACCGCGGGCTCACGGAACTTTTCGTTCGTAAGTGCTGTTTGCATTGGGATGGCCGCTTTCGCTAATGATATGTCAGCATCAGGATCGGCTAAATCTTACCGTTATGAATAATTCTAGCGTAAGTGCTTTTTTTTTTTAATGCTGACCCAGGTGCGGAGGTGATGGCGAGTTTTACATGTTTGCGAACGAACCAGGAAAGCACTTATGCCAAATGTATTATTCTGCGATTCTTACTTTGAGGCTCCAGAATGCAATCTTGGCGCAGAATTCGGCTCATCAAAAAGCAGCAGTGGACGCAAAAATGCATTAAATATGTGGCTTAGACAAACACGCAGATCATTGTAGAACGCAAGTTTTACTTATCACTCACTTGAACATGAGAAGCCGGCCGTATTGTTTTGCTCACAAAATGTCGTGGGTTCCCCAGTAAACACGCCTAACGCTAAGAAAGTTAAAGTTAATTCCTGTTAGACCGTTTACCTATCTGATGTTACTAACTCAATAAATAATAACGTGTTTATTTAACATGCCCTACGTTATTGTTGCATAGTTCTTTCTAAGTTGCCTAGAATGCGCGCACATGGCGTCATCGCTGCGCGATGACAACTAAACGAGCGGGCGTCATCGAGCGTTGCTGATCGAAGGAAACATTTGTGGGAAGACGCACGGGTTCATGGGTTCGCTCATTGCGAGACGTGGAGACAAAACACGTTTATCCTATCAAAAACCTGGTCTTATCAAATACCTGGTAACTGGAAAGTTGCCTTCTCCTTTGGTGATGTTGCACAGCGACGCGAGGTGCGGTAGCTCGGTGGCTATTGCATCGTGATGCTCAGATAACAAGTTGCTGATTAAGTTCGCAGTTACGGTAGTCCACATTCAGGCGCGAACCGATACAAGAACGCTATAGCGCGCCGAGAACCGGGTGCGCGTTAAGGAACCCCAGGTGCTTATTAAACATAATCATCGGCCCTCCACCAACGTTGTCCTTCATAGCCAAGCCCTGGCTGTGGGAGGTTAAACTCACACTATAATTACGATATTTCACAGCGACCAATCGCACCGCTTGCTTTTCTAAGAACCTTCTATTAAAAGACACCAGAAGAAACTATGCTTTGCGAAATGAACGGCAACAAAAGTTTTATGCGACCATGCCGGACATTACCAATTCAGGAGCCAATGGCAAACTCCGTATACACAACTGCATGAAAGTTACACGAGTTGAATAGTCTGCCGGAAAGATCACGTTTCCAGAAGTGCACCCACGATGCTACGGGCATAAATGCCCATTGATGCAGCATTCGACGCAGGAACCGCGTCGCGACTTGCCTGATCAGCATTTATAGGAACTGGATCTTCGTTATCGCAATAGTGCATGGCCAGGAGAAAATACGGGAAAACGAGACGACGTATGATAACTGGTGCCACATCGGGCTGGACAAATGATCGCAATCACAGAACAGCCCATGCGGCTGGAAATGCAACATTAAACGCCGGTGTACGTGTGCCGTGTGCATGTATACGAATGTCAGGAGCGATTCGCATCTGTTCCTTAATGACATGCGCAAAAGCGAATTAGAGCGACCGCGCAAAAACGTATGCATGGACTGTCGAGAGCTTCAGCCCATATATACGCGAAGTAACCACTCACACATATTCGCTAGCCGACCTGACGACGCCCAGGACAGAAGGTCGCGGACGACGTTTGACAAAGTTTGCGGTAAGCTTACTCCGAATGGCTGCGGACCACTTGTTGCGAGTGAGCAGCTTCAACGTAAGTACCTCTAATATTTTCTCACCTTTCTTTTACCACACGTTAAAAAGACGCTTTTTCTGGTCAACATCATTGCCTTGTATTTTTTCTTATCACTGGTCTTTCTCGTTCGCTCTCTCGAACGTTCTGATCATGCGCGGGACTAGAAGCGACGCACACTGTTAGCGTTTCATAAAGAATCAATGTCTCTTCGTCAAGCGTACGTTGAAAACCAGAGATGCACTGCGACCATGTACGCATACTGCGACTTGGGACCACTAGTTTGTTACTGCGCTGAAAGGCCAATAAAGTACTACGCGATAGTCTCTTTTCCAAAGGCTCGGCACACTGAAGTCAGTGGTGATGAAGTGAGAATTGTAGTGCCATTGCTCTAACCACGAAGCTGGTGTTGAGAGCCTGGGAAGTTCTCTTCCTAAAATTGACGCAGCCGCCAACTACACCATCACGGTTTGTCCGATCACCAGTAGCATCGCATTGCTGCACGAGCTCGTGCTGGGGATGTGCGTTACGGGGCCGACCACAATTGTAGACTCAAAACGCAAGAGATTTTGGGCTACAGAGGTGAGAGAGTGAGCAAGGACAGGAAAGGCAGGGAGGTCAACCCGACGAGCACCCGGTTTGCTACCCTACACTGGGGTTGGGGGAAAGGGGAATAGAAAGAGGAAAATAGGGAGAGAGTGAGCAACTCCGCAGCAAGTATAGGTTCTCCGAAGGAAAGTTGTTTGCACACAGTCGCGAATACTTTCCGCAGGTAAAACTGCGCGAAAATGCGCGAGCACTTCTCCCGCTAATAACTCGCTCTGGCTTCGAACATTGTTTTGCAGTGTTTAGTTGCTTTGCGCTAATTAGGTGCACTTTTCGGTGATGCCGTCACATTTACTTGGGGACAAAGAAATTCATGGACAACTGTGACATTTGCTTTCTTTTTTTTTTACACAGTATCCTCCCTACCATGTCATCACTGAACAAGGATTCAACGTTCCTGTCAAGGGCATATGCGGAGAAATTCTGGCAGCTATAACGCGATCGCTCAAGACAAAGTGAGCCTATTGATCTGTACATAATTCTTTATTGCCGTGCTGTGATCGCAGAGCGCGCATTATAAAGGCGCAAAAGAGACACATCGGTGCGCCTGCCTTAAACAACGTCGTGCTTCCTCTTTCCCTTTTGGCAAATACACAGAAGTGCATTTGCAACGTTAACTGCCCAGGTTATAGCACGGAGAAAAGGTCTGTGTACCACACTCGATATACCGGAAAAACGGCCACCGTCGGAAAAAAAAAATATTAAAACCGTGGTCATAACGGACGTACGCACTAAAGGCAGCTACGGCGCTTGCTTTAAATTTTGTGCACAGATGTCCGTTTTTTCTGTTTCATCTGTATCCTTTCCTATCTCTTTAAATTCCTCTTCCCGTTCCTCCCGTTCAAGGTAGCAATCCGGACTTTCCAAAAGTGAAGCTTTTCTCTACGGCATCGCTGTTCTCTCGCCGAATAGGCCAACCAATCCCAGCGGAGGACACGCGCGTCATCGCAGCTGGGTTTCTTGCACCAGATGGCGCTCGCATCCGGGCATCCGCCCATGACATCCACCCAGGCCAACACCACCTAGCACGGAGGAAGGAAACTCAGGAGAGGCCCTGACATCACTCTTTGTGAAGCTAAAGTGAAGCCGGAAGTTGGCGTTGCTCATGGCGTTGCTCCGCCTATCGGGCCAGCTCTCCTCTCTTGTTTACGTTTCTCGCGAAACCACGCCGCACTGCGCGCAACCGTGGTGCTCGGACGCGCGCACTCCGCAGCAACTAAACAATCGTTAGCACGTTAGCATGATTCCGCCAAAGAGGGCAACATTTCCCGCGGATATTCCTTCGTCCGTTGCCATTGCCGTGGTGCGGTACATTGCGTACAGCGTTGCATGCGCGTTCATTTCACGAACTTTAGTTCCTCGTGTCCCACCTGGTCACAGCAAAATCCGGGAGAGCACGGTCCAGCTAACGCAGCGCAACAAAACACGGAGACCAACGCGAACCTGCCCGCACAGCGCCTTTGCCACGGTACGAAACCTACAGAGCAACACGTGTGAGCGCACAGAACCAAAACAAAGCCGCCATTGTGGCCCGAAAGGCGTGGCCGCCACGGCAAAGAAATAAAAAATCAGCAAAAAAGAGGAGAACCTACTACGTCATTTTCTCCACACTTTTCTCCTACACTCTAAAAACTAGGAAGGGTATCGCAGGAGTGAAGCTGCCGGTTCACTCTTCAAAGCGTCGTTTTACTCTCGCAAAATGTCGAGGAGAGTGAAATGCATTGTTCACTCTGTCACCAAGGAGAGAGTGAAATGTGCTTTTCACTCTCCCCTTCAGAGAGAGAGAGTGAAAAGACTCTTGCGACAATAGAAAAGAGAGACTCTTGCGGCAATAAAAAACAAAACATAGCGTAATCTTCTGCTTCAACTGTAGGTGGCTGGCCCCGAACATGGCAATGTATCATTCATGCACGCTGAGCAAAGAACACATCGTTTTGCTTCTAAGAGAACAGGCCGCCGCAGTTCAAAGGAACGCGTAGCGAGCGCTCTACTTTTTCACTCGGAGTGGCTCCACCGCGCGCGCGCGCGCTCAAGATCGCGGAACAACACAGCAGCGGAGAAAGGTCACGTGAGAAAGGTGATCCGTCCACCATAGCGTCCACCGAGCAACAGCGAAGGCCAGCCAAGGGAGATCGTGTGTCAGCCATCTCGCGTCGCAACGAAAACACGACAGTCGTTCGTCATGCCTTGGATATAACAACAAATCCTCCACGGTAAGTGAATTCTAACTTAGGTGCACATTCTCCGTATATGTCATGCTATCGCCAGGAAGTCGTCGCTGCGCTTAGCCGACGTGACAAAGGACTAGGCATACGCGCTGTGTCTCTCGATGTCAATCGAAAAAGCCAGTCGTCGCGATAACTGCATGTGATTTTATCACTTTGCCGTTGTCCGTAAGAGCTTTAAAAATCGCAAACGCTGCCAGAACTATGGTATGTTCAATAAGACGCCAGGCGAGAGGACGCTTAAAATGGTTAGTTCACCAGCCCGTGATTCCGAGCCTATGCGGAGCGTGATTAGCGTGCGTTTTGTGTGTTTGAATTTATTCAGTTTGGCAGTCTACTGTGTACGGAACGCTGTTGAACTAAGGAATCACATAACAGAAGGCGTCATTTTGCTGGCAGCATGCTTTTTTTTTATAAATAAACCGCGCGCTTGACGGTGTCTCGCGCAGGGGGAATCTGCGACCACTGAAGTTACGTGCAGCACCAGTGCTAGTTAGAAACTTTGCCGCAGGCATTCAGCTGCATGCTGCAAGAGGTCAGTTGGGCGCGTTATCTTGAACTTACTGAAAACGCATGAGGAATCCATGTTTTATGCTGAAAAAAGTATAAACCCCATATAAGCGATCTTGCGCGCGGCAGCTACAAGCGACGCGACGGAGATGGCTGTCGCGTTCGCTCGTCGCCTACAAGTCGTACTCCGTGCGAGCGACGATTTTGAGCGACGCCTCCCCGGTGTTGCCGGCATGAGGGTTGCAGTCACGCGTGACGCGTGCTTTAGTAATTTACGTTGATGTATTTCACTATAAAAAGTAGCATAAAATATTTCCGGAGGTCTTGCAGTACGTTCTTATCCTTGCACGTATAAAAATTGAATCATTTGCTCGTTCCGCGCGACAATCGGTAGTATTTGAGCGATGTATGTACTACATCCAGTTCCGGCTTCGCGCTATTGGCTAGTCGCTCATAGCACTTCTGGGCGACGAGCAACGATTTCTAGATTTCCAGAACCGAGCCATCTGTTCAAGCGACGGCCCGTTTTGTCGCTCGAAGCCGTCGCTCGTCGCCGTCGCGCACTAAATCGCTCTCACAGTGTTTATCCCTAAGACTGAACTGTTTTTGCTCATGTTGAAATGGTGTGATTATAGGTCTGGTTTTGTCTCCTGTTGCGGTTTTCGTGCACGGTGCGAAACTGAAAGGATGCTTATGTCTACGAACTCGGTGAATTGTCGAGCAGCTAGTTACGCATCGGCATCGAATATAACGGCTGCTGTGTGGAATTACAATTGCAGGGGCGCTTTGCATACGCTTATTGTTTTGGACATGCCTGTGCATTTGCTAATATGAGTTGGCGTGTCAGAGTTATGTCATATGAACAGCTAAATCAGCCTTCCTCTGGGGGTTACAAGCGTAATGTGCGCATTTTGCTATAGCATGGCAGATCAAGATGTGTTTATCGCTTGAATATTTTTAGTAGAGAAATAAAATATCAAAATAAAATGTTGCTTTAATTCCGTGTTACCAGTCTGTCGTACACAGAACAATAGGTTGGTGTAATAAACTAATAACTGCGGTTTAACTGCAACTTTTACATGCCTACAAGAATCTAAAATGCTAGATTTCAAACTGCAGCAGTAGTCGGGTCTGTCAAAAATGAACTCCACTGCGCACCTCATGCATGAAAATAAGTTCATGCCTTTTAGTAAGCTTAGATGCAGGCCGCAGTGAACTTGTTAGTATTGAAATGTGGGTAAGCTTGCCATAACAAACCTTGTTGCCCTTTTTTATAGGCACATCCATATATCCATTGAGCTGAAGGACAATATTTTCATCCCTACTGAGCATCATGTTTGCAGCTATAATCCTTAAATTATGGCTTCAGCAGTGGCACAACCAGGGATGGTGCGGGGGGGGGGGCACACTGGGCACGTGCTTAGGATGTGTCACAAGTGGTGTTTGCGATACACCAGACTCATGACAGACCTATGACGTCTGAAAATGACCAATATTCTATTCATTAGCAGGAGTATTCTAACATTCATGAAAAACAAGGATGAACTGTGGTTTATTTGTTTTTTTGCTTAAATCTAAAAATTGAAGTTAGTTTAGCAGTTGACTGTTGCAGTCATTTGGATGTTTTGCATGCATTTCACTAGGAAGACTAAGAGCTAAGACTTTTTTATTGCCATGGCCTTGACTGTCTTGATGTTGTTTTGCACCATGCCCTTGTGTTGACTTTTGCATACAATATTTTTCAGGCACCCGCTTTATATAACGCAAGAAGGCAGCTGCAAGGACACGAGGATGTGAGAGCCAGTGCAGCGCGACTTCACGTAGTGCAGAGGAGCCAATGCCAAAAAATCAAAATACATTGGCATGTTATTTGGACAAGAAAACTAGTATGTGGGTATATTGGGTGTACCATTTGACCAAATGTCAACAAAATCAAGATACAGTATGTTACACGAAGATGAAAATTCTCACGTGCTCCAGGCAGTCATCTTAACATGGTATATTTATGTAATGTCTCTGATTGGAAAGTCAAATCAAGTATGCTCTCTGGAGACAAACACATAGCAGCAAGTGTCATTGAAAAGTTAAAAATGTGTTTTAAGAAAGCTGATTAGTTCTGAGAAGTGACTGCTTTTTGTCTTGCCTCTCAACAGATATATCCATGTGATAAAAAAATAGTGGTACAATGAAATTGCATATTTGCTTAGCGACATGATACATACTTGCAATGAGCACGGTGCCTGTGTTTACTATAAAAAGCAACAGCCAATGCTTGGTTAGGTTAGGCCCACTACAACATGCAGGCATGGGTGATTGGCGCTTTTTTTATTTCTGTGTCGTGAGGTTTATTGACGTGCGTATAGGTGCAGTGGCACGCAGTATGGCTAGTACAAAAAAAGGGGGGGGGGGGGCAGATATATGTAGCTCACTGTACACGACACAGGGCAAAGGAAATCCGTGTTCAGTAACTATGTTAAATGCCATGTACGTAAATTTTACAACGCTACTCGTTCGAAGCGCGCACAGGTGCATATTGAAGAAAAGTTTACAGGGTAGATAATTTAGTTTGTAATTTACACTAATTTTGCTCTAACCACGAGACATAATAATTTGAATATACTGCACAGAAAAACCTAGAGCGAATTAAATTGTGTGTCAGCTTCGTGTGTATACATATAGTCTTTCCTATGCATTAGGTTTTTTGCGTAATGCATTAACAGTTGACGGCCTATCTTATGATGTGTACTCTGTTTACATTACAGTTGTTTATTAGTTTACTCGTTTGTTTTGCGACTGATGAAATGCCGGCATATATATATTTTCAACATTTGACACAACCCTGTATGTTTTGCAGGGACAACCCAGGACGTGCATTTCTCAGCACCCAGTCAACTGCCAAAAGTGACTCAAACACAGGCCACCAGTAAGTGGACATCAGTTGCAATTTCACATTATGCAGTTGGCGGCTGCCTTGTACGGAGGCTTTTTTTTTTAATGAGATGGTGATGTCGTTCTAATGTACATTTTGACCACAAAGGTGCGATCATGTCTCACAGAGGCATATATGGTTGCTATTCTCTGCGAGGGACGTGTTCTCGTGTTCGTGAAGCATTTGTGTTTGGCAGTATTGTCGCCCAATGAGTCGGATATAAACACTAACTCGCCACTGCCGGCAAGTAGTTGCGAGAAACGCATTATGACGCTGTAAAGTTATTTCATTAATTCGAAGGAAAGTTTTGCAGCAGGAAAATAGGTTGCTATTCCAGGTAAACATGTCTTTTTCTCACAGGTTATTTAGCCAAACTGTGGATGCATGAAATTCGTGAATTATGAATAGATTTTAATTTATTCTTTAGTAATGCTTCTAAAAGAGACTAGAAATAGCATGTGACTACCTCTGCAATCAGCAGACCATACATTTACAATCATAAGTGGCAGTTCCATGCAGTCTCGCACTTTATATAACCTTTCCTTTCAGCAACATTGGAACTGGTGGCTGCGTTTTCAGAAGGAGAAGTGCACTTGACACTGTATATGTATGTGTGAATTCGGTTTTCTTTGTATGTGTCGGCTCACTGACAAACAGTGCAAAAATCTGTTGTACCATGAGCCTGACGACGCCTTCTGCTGCTAGAAATGCGGCACTTCGTATTTTATAGTACTGCATGACATTTAAATCAAAGCTACCACATAAAATGATCAAGAAAACTAACCGCTGTTATAGCTGTTTTCCTCAAAGAACGCTTGTCCTTTATGGGCTGTGTTAATCTGAGCTCTCCACCGATGTTTCTGTAGTATTATCCCTTAGTGAGTGAGAGATTGGGGGCAATTAATCGTGTTAGTGTTTAAGTGGTGTCCTAATTATGTGCATTTGTTCCAACAAAGTTGTCTAGATTACTTTATTGTGTAGTGTAAAGCTTATGAAACCATCAGCAACTACTGAGTTGCTAACACGCATATGGATTTGTCACTATACAGGTGGAACTCGGCTGTACCACTGCAGTGCTGCGGAAATTGCCTTCACCAGCGGCTTTGCAACAGCTGTTTCACAGCATGTCGGTATGTGTTAATTTATAATTATGTTGGGATGGGCTAGTATTATGGACCACTGCTACTCTGTATTGTGACAGATCCATATGATAAGGGATGTAATGGGCACAGCGAAAACCTTTGAATTTTTTACTATGGTACATAAACAGGCTCTCCTTTTCGTCACTGGAGCAGGAGAGAAGGGCATGCAGGCATTCCTGAATGTACATATATTTCAAAACATGAGAGACATACACACACACACACACACAATTAAACTAAAGGCAGGGACGTTCCATCTTTCATCTTGAATTGAATTGTGCAGTGCAAAAATACAACACAGACCACAGAGAAGCACACATGTTAACAGGTTTGATACACACGTTAGTTCAACAGATTTGATACTTCAAGTGTGCTATTTTACACAAGGGGGAAGGGAAAGGGGAGAAAATCTGAAAAAAAAAGGAGTGGAAAAAAAGGAATCGTGCCAAAAAGCATGAGAAGCATCGCGCAGCCAGGATCACCAGCAGGATAACCTTACGTATAGTTTGTTTCAATCTACTCAGATCACATGCAGCCATTACTGCAATCAAGTTGTTTCCTTATGTCATATGAGGGAATGATGTGGGCCCAAAAAACTGTTTAGAGCTGAAGGATTATGTTCCATTCTAGCCTCATTGCCTGCTTTTTTATCATATTGTTATCAGCTGCTTATGTTAGGGACAAAAAGTAAGAGTACGAACTGTTTCCCGATTCGCCATTCCACACAACATGTCTTTGTGACTATATGTACATGCAGATGATCCATAGTTGAAAAATATTCAGTACAGTAGAATCTCATTACAAGATGCACTTGGTTGTAAGAGACATCTGAAAATGGTTTGGTTGGTTTTCCGATGTTTGCCACGTTAACAATACTGTATACAAGAGACACCTTTGTTACTAAGGATGACTTTTTAAGTATTCACTACTTCGAAGGGACACAACCCAGACACATTCACTTTGTGCACCTTGTGTGCTCCGAAGGGCGTAAAGATCACGCAATCCTTACACAAGTCAATCGCGCATGTCTCTTTTAGCATGAACCAGAAAAGGAGGGCAACGAGGACAGTGCAGGGCAAAAAGTGTCGGCAGTTGAAGCTGACGAGCGTCTAAGAGCACCTCAAAGGTACTGCGAGCAACAAGGCTTGCAAAGTGAAGTGTTTAAATTCCAGGAGTTGGGAAGGAAGCTAACACAATCTACAGTCACTAAAAAGCTGTGAATGTCTTCTTTAAAGGGCCCCTAAACCACCGAGGTTGAAATTTAGTTGCGGTGTTGCAGTTCTACACAATAAGGCAATGAACAGGTAGCCACGAGAATTTTTCGAAACGGTGCAGTAATAGTGGAGCTACGTGTGTTTGATTATTGAAAAGTAGTCCCCACTCATTTTACTCTTTCATCTGGTACACGCCATATGGACAGTATCGTCTTTTCCTTGCCTAGTACGCCTCCAAATGTTACGGGACAGGCCAACACCAACGAGCTCTGTTGCTGCCACGCTGGCCCGTCGTCCTGCGAGGGGTGGCGCTAATACAACGGAACTGTATGGTGACTCGTGTTGAAGAGCCTCATAGGGAGACCCTTCTGTTGGCGTTTCTGTTCTTTGCCCCCATTGGCTGCCCACAATGGCATCGCGCGCAACGCGACGAGGAAGAAGGAGTGTGTGTATTTGCTTGCAGGCCTTGCCGGCAGTCGTACACTTTCGTTCGACCAATCGACAGCACCGGAAACTGGTGACATCATCAGAGACAGCCTGGTGACGTCAGGACAAACTGGGGGTGCAGGATAGGTCCAGAGAGGCGCACGGGGTCATTTTCTTCATATTGTGGTGCTCCGGCAGTGCTACGCACTCTGGCATTTGGCTTCGTCGATCGTGACGGCATTCTGATTTCGATACGCGTGTTTACTTGAAATGTTCAAAAAATGTCGAGAAGTGGTTTAGGGGCCCTTTAAGCCACCCTGAGCATTTATTCCTTCAGATATATCAAAACATACTTTAGTGATGATGCATAATAAAGTGATCTAGTCTGGCTCCTCAGTGTCTCAAAATTTTTGGTTTCGAGAGACATGTTTCCCGTGCCTCTTGAATATCTTCTGATGAGGCTTTACTGTAATATACACAAACAATTGTGTAACTCCTCCTGCAAGTATTATTCATTAAGCCCGGTCATTTATGTGCAAAGCTTGTGGTTAAGTCTTGATGTCCGTACTTTTTAGAGCTATGTTTATTAATTCATGCTGTTCTTATTGGTTCTTCGATGCAGGAGACAATGCCTACGAAATTATTGGCCCTGATCATGAGAGCCCTCAAGGGGCAAACAACATCTCTGTTGCAGAAGTGAGCCCGATACCACTTGGAAGTTACCATGACAGATGACACGGCAGCAATAGATACAGAGACTGCCATGTCTACTGCAGCTGCAACAGTGTACGAGGCAAGCAGCAGCGCGTCAGCATCAGCAGCAGTGTCAGAAGGAACCACACCAGGCCTGGTAGAGCAACATGTGTGCTATCACTGACTTTTTTTGTAGTGGATACAACTCATTTGCTCAACATACAAAAGCTTTTCACCACGACTGTGAGCCAGTGTTATTGTGCAGCAAGTGCAAGACTAAGTTAGGTGTTATAACACAGTACAAGCATCACTTTAATATATGCAAATGCAAACATATTACAGTTGTTGCCTCCCCAGCCAGCCCACATAGTGACAACAATGTGGAACACATGGTGGGACACACCTCTCCCCCATTACAAGATAGTAGAGACTGTCAGTGTTGTTGCTAGATTGACTGGTCTTTGTAGGCAACTAGAAGGACAACACAGGTGTCATAAGATTGTTGTTGATGTTGTTGTTGAAGAGGTAAAAAAGAAGTTTGATGCAGCTGAAGTGCCAACTGATATTGAGCAAATCAAAAGCAACCACCTGATAAAGCAACACTATCGAAATTTGGGTATATATGTGCCGCCAACTCTGGTAAGAATGGCATAGGACAGAAGTGTGATGAAAATCACACAGACACTGCTGTTGCATCACTGGCCACAGTGAGCAGCGACTTGTAGGGCAAGAGAGTCAACTGAAACTAACATTATGATATAGTGTCATGCTCCCATGTGACCACTTTTCAAGTTATTTTGCAAGATACAGCTCAACCTCCAGAAACGAGACTGCAACTTGTCTGTAAAAAAGCTTTCACAAAAAATTATTCATAACACTATTAACATAGCAGTATCTTTTTTTTTGTGTTGGTTCGAGGTTCCTGGCTGTCCATTAATGCAAAAATTGAGGAAAAAAAGAATGTGTCGTACTTACACCTTTTTAACAAGTACGAGGGGGACAGAACTTTTCTAGTCATGCATCTTCATCATACTATCAAGTTTTTAAATGCCTTTTATAATTATTATTACCATTTATATCTGAGTGCATTGTATGCATGTAGCAGGTGTAAAATCAGGTCAGTTGGATCAGATGCCTTATCTGCAAGCGAGCCCTATATTCAAGAAATTTGAATTAAAATAGTTACGTTAGAGAAGCAGTCTTTCAGCACTTTATTGCCTGTGGTTTAAGCATTGCTCAATACTTTTGTGGGTGGCAATTTCAACCGGCATAGCACTGCGCTTTGCCACAGTCACATTTGTCTTCAAAGCGGTGTTTACCATTTGTTGATCTGTTTGTGTATGCATAGAGCAAGTTTTTAATTTATATTTTTCTGCATTCTTGTGCTTGCACTAAGCTTGTATAAGGCAGTTACAAAATGTGCGTCACTATAACGAACTGTTCTGTTGAGCTTACACTTGCAACGCTAGCTTTGTGTATGTTCTCATGTTTGTACAAAGCTTATATAAGCTAGTTAGAAAATGTATGTCACTAAGCATTGTGATATTCTTTAAAGAACTGCTCGGTTGGTTTTACACTTGTGAATTAGTATTGAGGCGGTGGTATTCCCATGTATGCCCACTGCTAGCTTTCTGTGTCCTCACGTGTTTGTATTAAGTTTCTACAAGGGAGTTACAGCATGTACGTCACTCAGCGCTGTGATATTTTTTAAAGAACTGCTTTGTTGGTTTTACACCTGTGAGTAATAGTACTCGGGTGGCACTAGTCATGTGTAGGTACACAGGGACCATTTGTATACATTATGCTCATGTAAAGCAGTTACAAAGTGTATGTCACTAATTACTGTGATATTTGTTGAATTGCTGTGATGGTTTTACACATGTGAATAATAGTGGTCAGGACACAGTACTTGCGGTGTATAGTTGAATTTATACACTGCCAAGACATGGGCTGTATACGTACCAAAAGAAATGTATGTCATTATATTGTTGTGATTATTACTGTTTGGATTTTATTAAACTGTAATAAAATTGTTTCTTGTATCAATTGAGGTATGGCAATTTGTCATGCAACCAAACTGAGGACCTGAACTTGTGCATACAAATAAACAGCTGATTTAAGAGTATAGTGCTCATATTCTGCTAAACCAGCTTAACAAATCTTGTACTACAATGCTGGAAAAATGACAGAGCTGACTCGGATGTACAGAAAAAGTTCTGCACTGGCTGAAGGACTGCCCCACACTGGAGTTCGTAATGTTGCGTTTATTGGAGTAGAACAGAAAGTGCACTTCTATTAAAAATGCAACAGTCGGTGCAGAAACATAAGGCAGACGAGCGGATGTGGCACATTTTTTTCAGGGCCCTCCATGCCTACTACTGCATTTCTAGTCTTCCTGTGCTCTGCGTATAAGCCCCTGTTCAGCCAAGGTTTTTACTCCATGACAGTTGTTCTACTGGGTTCGTAGCAATATTGAAGAAAAAAATTCAATGGTTTTCAAGGACTTTCGAGGCCCCGACACAGTAACTTCAAGGACCTCGTGCAATGTGTGTAGTAGTTTGGACAGGCAATAACTTGTTCAAGAACACTGTTAACTTTAATGCAAACAAAAGAAAACAAAAATCGCATTTCAGTGATTTCAAACATTTGAAAAGACTGCTAATTTGCCTTTCACCACCCACCACTAAACGCACACAAGGAAGCATTTCAAGAAAGCGCTCAAAGTTTTTCTGCAATAGCACAATTAACTACTTGGACCTGCAACATTTGCAGTTTTTGAATACTGTTTGGTTTGACAGTGTATGTGATGTCATCTGTTGCCTCAGCTTTTTTCACCATCAAATAAGCAATAGTCATTTCTAATTTCTTTTATTGTGTCTGTCGCTCTCAATTTACTCTTCACGGCTTCTCTTCGAATGCCTCAACTGTTGAGCTTCCTGCTTCTGCTCCTCCAAGCACATTTGTCGCCGGTTCCATGTGCATAAAAGTGGTATCTGCAGCTCCTTTGTAATTTCAACTTTAAGGATGTCGCTTTCCTTCTATTACCTCCAGAGACAATTTTCTGTGACATGCGAAAGAGTGTCACAGAAGGGAAAAAAAGCGCTTGGCAATGTCTGCTAAGTCTAGCCAAGTGTACAAGTTTAAGGACTTTCCAGTACTTCTAAAAATTCAAGGGTTTTCAATGCCTTGAAAATGGCATTTTAGAAATAAAGGATTTTCAAGGATCGCTACAAACCCTGGATTCTAGCACCTAAATAATTTTACAAGCTTATTTTGGCATGGAGTTAGGAAATTCATGCTTTCTAGCTAACGCTGCACTATCTCTGTACAGTGAAGCCACGAGAGCGCAACTATTTTGGAGTAAAGGAAAATACTGAAAGCTTTTAATACCACTCTTCTTTTTTTCTATGGAGCTTCGTATTGCCTAGTTAAGTTTACGAATGTGCCTGGTTTTGGCGGGCGTTTCTTCGACATTTTCTGGAAGAAGCAGATGTCTAGCCCCCGTATTCAGAAATGTATCTTAATACAAAGCTCATGCTTGACTTGATATAAACGACGCCTGGTGCGAACGTCCCCCAAGACGCTCACTGCCTTTCTTTTGGTGCGTTCACGACTTGCGTCGTTTAGATCAAGTCAAGCATGGGCTTCAAGTTATGATGCATTTCTGCATATGGGGGTAAGCGTGCACAATTCCGGGCAACGCACTGTGCCATTGACACTGAGAGAAAACGGGGAAAACAGAGTTAACCACTTATGCTCCTAAACTTTCGCGTACCTGTGGTGTGCGTGTATCGTGGAAGAAGAAACAGCGCAAACACAAGGACGAAAAAAAGCATCAACCACACCAGCGCTTCGTGGTGTGGCATGTTTTTGCGTCCTTGTGTTGCGCTGTTTCTTCTAAAATGCTCAACCAACTAGCCGGCAAGTCCATCCTGTGCATATATAAATTGAACACACGCATGAGTGTAGATGGTCTTCGAAGCTTTTAGAACGAGCACTGCCACAGGATACGAGCAGTGCACGCGTAACAAGTGGACACATTAGTCATTTAAACATGCGTGCCAATGCATTTGACGCGGCTATCGGCATAAGCAGTCTCCAAATGCTGGAATGCATGCGCTTCAAAACGCTAACGATCCGCTGCTAATGCAGGACAACAGCTCACAGCGGACTGAACCAAACTCTAAACTAATGCACTTGAAAAGAACGCCTACACGGCAGCGTGAGGCACGTCGAAATGCCTGGTACTGGCGTCGCAGTTGCTCACCAGTATACGCGCGAATTAAATTCACATACGTGGATGGTTGGCGCAATACTTTGTATCCGCGTATTTTGGAGAACATGGACTGGAGAAGCACTCGATCATGAGCTGAACGGCACATCTGTTATTTTCCTGCGGTGACGACAAGCCGTGAATAGTTCTCACGTTGTCGTCTACGTTGTCTTCCTTCGTTAGTCGTAGCAAGGAATGGAAATGATGCAAACGCACACGTATTCCAGTGCACAACAGCACAGCACACTGCAGAGAAACCCCACCCACCACAGCAGATTCATCAAATACGTTTGGTATATATATAACCTCTAAAAGAACATGACTGGGCGTGGCGGCGCTGTGGTGTAATGGTTATGATGTGTGTTTTGAATTGTACAAATGCGAGTGTACGCGGGTTCGAATTCACATGATGTATAGAGCATTGTGATTCTTGAAAAGTATGTGATTCCCTAGACAATTGTATTCTAATTAGATTGTGTGACTCCTGATTGTGAAATTTGCGAAGATATTTGCAGATTAAGTGTTAATTCGTTTTTTTTTTCTCCTCAGTGGCGTTCGTGACGCATACGCATAGGCCGCTTCAGAGCAGTCACGCCTCACGGTAGGCAGCAAATAGCCAGGAAAAAATGACCTTAAAATCCTGCATAACTTTGCTCACGCCTATTCTGAAGGCCGCTTGGAATCGGGCCAGTGTCTCTGAGGAGCCGCCTAGGGAACAGTATATCAGCGGCCCTAATTTGATCTGATTTCCTGCCTGCATGCGTGACCAGGACTTGGCTAAGAGGGTATTGGGAAGAGTACTAGCACTCTGTTCTGAAGGAGTACAAGCACTCTGTTTGGGGGAGTAGAAGTACTCGGTCTGGCGGTGTACTATTAACCCTGCGGGGAGAGTATTAGCACTCTGCGGAAGAGTACTAGCACTCCCTGTGGGAAGAGTATTATCACTCTGCGGAAGAGTACTAGCAATCCCTTGCGGTGGAGTAACAAAACTCTGTCAGGAGGAGTTGACCTACTCTCTCTCAAAGAGGGTCGATCTACTCTCGAAAAGAGAGTGAAATATGGGACAAGCAGCTACTCCCTCAAAGAGAGTGCCCGGCACTCCCTTAGTTTTTAGAGTGTAGCGCGCGGAGGGGGTAGGGCCTCTCCTTAGTTTCCTTCTTCCATGCCACCTAGATAGCACATGCAAGGCCTGTTCACTCACATCCACGACGTCATGCTACTGGCCTGATTGCGATAGAATCTAATGGGGGTGCTCCCGAGTAGGCCGCGGTGATTTTGACGTCACCGCTTTTGTCACGCCAGCCTTTGCAATCGAAATTTCGGGCCAGTAGCATGACGTCATGGATCGGAGTGAACAGGCCTTGTGCTATGTAGGTGGTGGTGCCCAGGCTAGGTGATGATGTGTACCCGCCCCGTTTCAGAGCGGATGCTAATAAATCATCCTCATCACCACCACCGCGTAGCTCAAGCGCAAGCGCTTTACTTTTAGAAGCAGATCAGGATGCCTTAGAACGCGTACGTATAAAGCGAGGCGCAGCAAGGAAGAAACAAGTACTTGCTGCGGTAAAGCTAAGGAAATGATGGAACATGTTTTATTAGAATGCGAAGATATCTGCCCAGAGGTCGCTTTAGGCTCCTCTGGCATTCTTGAAGCCCCTGGGTTCAGCGATAGCAGGGGGAAAGTGAACATGTCCGCAATAGATATTAGTAAGAGGCGATTGGAAGTTTGGGGGTTGAAAAATAGGGAGATCACGAACAACGGGGAAGTACAAAAACAAAGTTCCCAATAGTGGTTGAGAAAATTTAATGCTGGGAATTCTATGTTTTTTTTAAAAATATAGGTAGGACATTAGGCACTGTAATGGCGAGAGCTTGATGGCGCAACCCACGGCCCGTTTCAAAGGGGACACTCATAGCATCCATCCATCCATCCATCCATCCATCCATCCATCCATCCATCCATCCATCCATCCACGCTAGCGCGCGGCGGCATTGCATTAGCCTCTCTGCAATGCCTGAATAAAGCCTTCCGTGTCACTTTGTGCGCACATTCAATAAATACAAACTCGTGTTTCGACCCCTTACGCACTCATAAAAAGCTTCGCTGTATATAGATTCCAGTCTTTCTGCAGCATTTTTCTTTTTAACATTTTTGCTTTTTCTCAATTTCTGTTGTTGCCCGTTCACGGTAACATGGCGGCTGATGTACAAAATTGTATGGAATTAAGTTCGTTGTTTTCCTAACAATTCGCAACCTTTAAAACTAAATGTGTGTTATTTTCTCGCTGCAGTGCTCGTTTGTAGAAAAAGAAAAGAAACCTGTCCGATTTGGAATTTGCAAAGCTGATGAATGTACTATGGTGTACTTTTGTTTATTCCAGCTACACCATAACATTTCCTTTGGACTCCTTTTGGGGACTACTGAAGCCGGATGGAAACTGGACCGGAGTGCTCGGAATGCTGCAGCGTGATGTCAGGCGTTGGAGTGGCTTTCTATCAATACTTATTCGCTTTCAGTCTGAAATATTTGGTGACGTATGGGCCGCTATCTTGTACGCGTTCGAAAAGCCGACGTTCGGTTTCGCCTCACGCGATTGGCCTAGATTGGCCTAGGCCGCGACATCGGCACGGCCTACATACGACAATCACGAGAGTCGAAACCGAACATCGGCTTTCCGAACGCGTACAAGATAGCGGCCCAGGCTTCTCGCGTTGAAACAACTATTATGACCTATAGGCAAACGATCTACACGTAAACAAGCAGCGCCTCTATTTCGCGAGAACGAAGCACACACTTATACTTCTCTTTCTCTAAAAGAAAGAACCACGATGCCAAGAAACTTGAATTTAGGCGATGAGGTATACATTACTGGCACAGCGAAGCGCGACCCATGCACTAATTGAGATTTGTTCTTGTGCCGGAATTTTTATCCAGACGCTTTTATTATTGACGCCAGCCAAACGAATTTCAAAAGTGAAACAAGCCCATTAAAAGACTAAGGCATTACGCGGAATGGACCGCGGGGCCGGAATCGCAAAGTTTCTCCTTCATGAATGCTCTTTGTACAGCTTCACAGTATACTGTACAAACAGGAGTGCACTGTACAATACACTCTGATGCTGTACATACTGTACACACTCCTGTACAATATGTATAGCATCAGACTGGCTGGGATTTCTCTGTTACTAATAAATACAGCGTAAGCTCTTTTTGAGCGTGTGGCCTCTGGGTACTAGTTCTCGAAGATTTTGTTCGTAGGTGCCTTTTGCGATTGGTCGTTGGCCTTTACTAGTACTGAGCCTAGCATCATGTTTGGCCGGCCTCTGCATCGAGAAGTAATTCTAGTTCAAGAGCTTTTTGTTAATATAGGGCCCGCAGTGTAGTGGACACACGGCTACAAAACCACTTTCAAAGAACGTACTACGCGAAGTAGAATTTGAAAGGGGTTGTACATATTTGATCACTTTCATTTCGCAGATAGTGTGCCAGCAAAATGCACGCAACCAGTTTTTTTTCTTTGCAGTTGCAGTTCTCAAAGCATATTCACAAAATCAAAGAGAAGTTTAGATACAAACGTGTCCATGACCCGACTCACGTTTCCCCGTGTTTGATGTTGTTTTGTGGTGACGTAACTATGAGTTGGCTGGTTTGATGAAAGCCCCAGTCTGCCCTTTTCCCCGCACTATTAATTAAACTAAACCCGTTTGCCGGGTACGACTATCTACGTCACTGATGACGTCATTATGGAAATTTCTTACATTATTACAAAATCTTACACGTGCTAAGGACGAAGGAAAAGGGGAAGGGTCGCGACACACTACATGGCGATGCCCAGCTACATTTTAACATAACTGTTTCGAATTTATGGCATAACATGAAAGCGCTACCTTTATATTTTCTTCAATTCGAGCAAGTGGTTGGATTCCAGAACACAATCTGCCTGTTTAGTGCATGACGTCATGCAATCAATATAAGGACGAGTACGATGTTGCGCAGGAGTCTATCCAAACTTCTAAAGCTATATACTGTCAAGTTTAATCATTCATCCACCTTCTGGTGTGCATAAATACATCGTGGACCCTAGGCATAATTTCTAAAGCTTCAGTCACGCAGCCTTTGAGCGTTAGTGGTTCCCTTATCTGCGGCAATGTCGCAAGCAGAAGATCGCGTTCAACCGTGCTGCTCGCATCGATTCCGATTTCTTCCTTTTCAGGCATACTTTTATGTCGTATTTTTTGACAGGAGGCCGATTTGGCGCTGTCTGTGATCAATCCCACGAGCGAGAAGAAGGATGTCGCGGTAGAGTCGGAGACGATCCTTCCCATCGAGATCATGATTCTCGCCGGTCGCCAGTCAAGCCACGAGAGCAACATACTCGGCATCATACAAATCTTCCCCTGGGAGGTGAGAAGGGCACGTGCGATAAAAGAACACGTGACACACAGACACACACGCACATGCACAAAAATTTGCGCGATGGATATAGCAAATATGCGAGAAAACAAGTGTATTCTTGGCTTGCTATACGCTTTAGCAGCAATGAAATGATAAAGCAAGCAACGAGGAAGTTATAGACACGAAGCTATAATGTGCGTGGAGCCACGCGTCCTATGGCGTACGTGAATATCACACTTGCTTGACCTTCGAGCAGCGTACATACATGTGGAATTAAAAGCTGGGCCCATGGATCTATTTGCGAAACCGCAACGAATTGCCAGAAAACGCATAAAATATGCCTAATAATTTCCTTTTAGGGACTCGTGCTCGTGATATCCTATCACTTAGCTGTCAATACTCAAGGAAGTACAAGGAAATCCACAGCAGTCGCCCACATTGGCTGTGTAATTGGTAGGCTATAGGCCGCGCAGCTTAGCGCAATCGCGTTCGCGAGAAACTACACATAGCAATAGGGAGCGGATAAGCGACCTTCTTTGGGAACTGTTGGCTCGGAGCCTAATAGTTCGAGCGCACGAGGTCAGATGTTGTGACACCTGTGACACCACCCCGAACGCTCAAGTTACCGAATAGAACATTGTAAACGTGATATCGGTGTCGCTGGAGACAGAGATAAAAGATCGTGTTCTTGATCATGTCGCATTCTTCAATTCACTGGAAAAGAAAAAAGGTGGGGAAGAGAAAGCACAGACGATAAGCTGACAACAGACTTCAATCTACCCGCGCTGGCAGAGAATGCACTGCGAACAATTTCTTTCACCCACCACCAGGTGGGGATAGGCGTTCAAAATAAGCTTGGTCTATCTACGGTCGCGGTGCAGCGCATCGGTTCGATTGCTGTTTGAAGGTACCTGGTGCATAGCGCGTTCGGAAAGCAAGTGTTTCACTCACGTTCACATCCCATTCACGTCATCGCATTGCTCTCAAATGCTCGCACGACCCGTAAAAAGGTCTACTGATAGAAACTGAACACCCTTGCGTTAACATTGCGCTGCTCATTCACAATGATCGCTTGCGAGAGTGCGGTTTGGTAGTAACATGGAGTAACATAATTTGGACGGCAACAAACAGCGCTGGGACGGGACTAAGTCAGGACGACAGACAAGGCGCTGAACTAACAACCACTGGTTTAGTGCGGGGAATGCAATATATACAAAAGTAAAGACTCAACGCAGAAGAACAAAACACGGTATCTGCGTCGGCAAAGGAAAGAAATCATCACATCACGTGCGCCGTCAAGTGGGCTGTCACGTTCTTAACAAATAGTTAATCTCACAGATATGCAGGGAAATAGCGGACACACTACGCAGGAATTTCGATGCGATTGGATAGAAAACACTTCGCGGATCTCGCGTGCTCTTTGCTCTGTCATCCTGACATCGTCCCGTCCAAGCGCTGTTTGTTCCCGCCCTGATAATGTAGCAACCAGGGGCGCTATAACGTAAAACTATTCCAAACTTTTCTATTCCAATTCTGCTATCAGCCCTCCACGATTGGTCAAAAACTTTTTTCGACCACCCCCACTTTACCTGTCTGTCACGCGATGTCACGAAAACCGCGATACCTCCCCATCTGATATGATGTGTACACACTGATTATGCATGATTTGACAGAAAAAAGAAAAACAGTTATTTTTGATTCGACCCCTTTTCGCCATTAGCCCTCGGCTATTGGTAAAAAGTTTTCGGGCTGCACCCACTTCACCTGCCTGTTACGCGACGTCACAAAATCGCAAGAACTCACCGCGTCAAGGTGACGTGTACGCGATAAAGATGCATTAATATGCCGAACAAAACTGAATTTTCTTCGGAATAGCCGCAGGCTGCCCCGTTCCGAAAGGAATAGAGGATGGTTGCCGCCGATCGCTCAGACGCTGGCTACTCGCACCAGCCGGAGAGCATGGGTGTATTTGCGTATAATAAAACTGCTTGCGTGGCCGTGTAACGTTTTCGAGCACTTTCAGCACGTTTACCCCCTCATTCTGCCAACTCTTCTTTGCTGAGGGTCCGTTTTAGCGTCATTCTTGAGCTTCCGTTGCATGCCGCCGTGATTTTCGACCAGCCACCGCAAGCTAAGTAAGGGAAAGCCTACCAATCGTAGATGCCGGCACCACCCTCTTCATCTGGTTATCGACTTTCAGTGCAGTGGCTCGGCCCCATCGAATCCCTCTCCACTTGAGCTTTCTCCTCGCCTCTTGTCAGCCAATTAGATGCGACAAGCCGCTCAGTGTAGGCATGTTATTCGTTTTTCAAGCAAACAAAAGTGACCTCCTATGAACGAGGAGAGCGTTTGATTGGTCTGTGCAGACAACCCTGCGGGTGACCGCCCGGTGCTTGCGTTGGTCGTTACGCAAATTTGACGTCAGGAGATTGGAATAGAAACATATTGGAATAGTTTTACGTTATAGGGCCCCAGTCCTGATCAGCACACTCCTGAAGTAACGTAACTAGACTTTGACAAATAACTGCGCGTGGTGGAGGAATAAATTAAGGCAGATTAGCAAACGATTATGCAAGAGTTTGATATAAAACACGCAAAGCCATCGGTAAGCATTGCAACGATGACGCTTAAAGACGTGCTCGGTGGACCATGGTGCCGAAACTCGGTGTTGCAGTCACTCCTGACCTTAGTTGGTTCACGTAGATGAGCTTTCGTGCTATTTCTTCCCTTCATTCAGGAAATGTGGACAGCTGTAAATTTTCATGCAATACATGAGAAAGATCAAAAACAAAATTTAGCGTGAAGCTTGAATACTTGAGCCATTCTTGCGCGGCGCCTGAGAAGCAACAAACTATGATAGAATCCACCACATAAGGCAATTCTCTAACAGACAGAATGAGGCCATTAGTATAACGATTAACTACAAAGAACATCCCATGTAACACATCCCGGGTAACCTCTGATTGGGTATCGAAGCAAGTAGCCGACCAGCATGCAAGGAGCAGTCATATTACAACAAATAAAAAGAGAGATTGCAGATCCCCGTAATTTTGTTCCCGTAGCATGCTACCTACGTGTCGCTCTGAGTACGTGATTTCGTGTTTTCTATGTGAAACTATGCTGAGCGCGTAACAGGGGCCCAGGACTTTGTCACGCATTTTTGTTTGCCTCTACAGCCCTGGAACTTCTGTACATTGCTATGTACAAATAAAACCTGAATCTGAACTGTTGCTGCTTTAGAGCACTGGTATCAAGACTGCCTGGTGCAGTAGCAGTGTTAGTATCGGCATTTTGGGAGGCCGTGTACGTTATCAGAAATATACTTTCTTTTTTTTGCCGCCTAGAAGAGTAGTGAACCTCAAAAACATTGGTAACAGCTTACAGTTGTACACAGTATGAGAAGATGTTGCAATCGGCACTGCCGCTCCTTGCTACGTGTCGGTGTCGCCAATTGAAGATCTCAAGTATGTTCAGCCTCGCTTCAAGCGAGTGGCCGATTTCTGTGCGTAACTTTTCTGATACTTTTAATTACTATATACTTACATTTCTCACTACTTACCTTTTTATATTACTTTTCTTTTTTCCCAGCAAATGAGCGCCCCGATTCATCAAACGTTTTGCAAAGCACCTTTCACGTGCCGAAGTTTATAAAGGCTGTATACACTCAACGCGCTGTCCTACTTCTCTGGCAGGTTTGGCTGCTCGCCTTTTGCGGTTTTATCATGTCCGCCGTCGTATGGTCTGTCGGCGACTACATTCACTTCCGACTCGGCGACAAGAACGGACCATTCGACCACGTCGGTAACTTCCTCGGTCGCCTGTGGGCCTTCGTCGAGAGCACTTTGCTGGAAGGTGGGAACAATAAGCACCAACAGTTTCTTTTGCCTCTGCCGTTCTGTAGTCGAAGCGCAAGGATAACCTTTTTCCATCATCCTTCCTACGTAGGCCCAGGAAACGACGTGGGCATTACAACACTTTATGAAATTTACTGTCCTCGGTGACCGGCTATATGTAGGCGTAATGGGAAGTCCTACGTGTTCGCACTGCTAATGCATCCCTCATTCTCACTGTTTCCTTTTTTTTTTGGCCTGGCGCAAGTGTGTAAGTGTATGCCTTAATGTGTAGAAAAGGGACTCACGCCTGGTTGTTACTCCTACCTTCCCTTCCTTCTTTTTCTTCTTCTTGTTTTTGTTGTTGCTACCAAAACTGTTAATAACTGGCCCGTCGTTCACTACCAAGTGAATTGTACCATTTCCTAGGCATACTTGATTGTGGCGCGAAAGACATTTCGTGAAAAGGGACAGAAAAAAAGAACCTGTAGAGGCAAACTGCAAACTGTTTAATGATAGCCTCAGAAACATACACAAAAATACAGAGAACATATAGAATAACTAGTATTAATTAATTATTCAACTCATCAAATATTCTAATTAGATTAAAAGTGTCAACGCGAAAATTGTAGAGCGACATGAAAAACTCCCGATACAACTTTATGTTGCTCAATACGTGCTACATAAAAGTGTTTTTCTGCGCGTGATAGAAGCCCTCAAATGCACGCGAAATAGCCGCGCGACTGGCCGCTCGAGGCACTTTTCGTGTTCGCAGGCTTCTTTCCGCTCGAAAAAAGTCTTTTATGTAGCACGTATTGAGGAACAGAAAGCTCTTTCGGGAGTTTTTCATGTCGCTCTACAATTTTCTCGACACTTTTCACCTAACTATAATATTTGAGAATTTGATTAATTAATTAGGACTAATTATGTAATTAGGTAGAATAAAAAGATAATTTGAGCATCTCCTAGCGACGGCAAACAACATTACCTTGCTTTCGTCCAGCTACGTGGCATTCGCATGTTTTTTAGACTCTGGCTGAAGTTAGCTGGGACACCCTGCATGTACAGCATCAGGATTGGCCGAAATTTTCTCTTACGAAAAATTCTAGCGTAAGAGCAGAAGATAGCCAGTCCTGATGTCGGGCATATTATTATAGCGAAGGTGACCACGTGATTTTCAAGAACGTTTAAATTCTAACGAAAAACTTGGTGACTACGGGCTGCACGCTGTTGTCCGCACTGAGAACACCCCCCGCAGCGTCGCCGGTGGTGCCCAGCCGGATCTCTGCGCGCATTCTGGTCGGCGCTTACTGGCTCGTGGTGATCATCCTGACTACGGCCTTCGCGGGCCAAATGAAGGCAATGCTGATGGTACGCCAGGAGGCCGACCGCATCGACAGCCTCAAGGACCTGTCCGAGAGGCCCACCATGAAGCCGTACGCTCCGGCCGGAAGCGCTGTAGTCTCCTCCATCAGGGTGAGACCGGAGGGGTTGCGTTATTTGCGCTTTGGTCACGTACTACGATTAGGTGTGCGGTTTATAAAAAAGTTAGATGCATCCGCTATTACGTGCCTGCTCTTCCAACTGTTGTTGCGACGTACCTGAAGTAGTGCACCATCCCCTCTGCGCTTACAAGAACTAAAATTACACGAACTAAAGAATAATGATGCAGGAGCCGATAGAGATCATGGCTACTTCAAAAGAATGCCCCACCTCCCCCTCAAATAAATAAATAAATAAATAAATAAATAAATAAATAAATAAATAAATAAATAAATAGGACAGATCTCAGGCAATGTGGGAATTGATGTTATGCGAAGCACTTTGCAGGTAGCTGGCTATGCGGCGTTGTTTGGGGTTCCGCAAAGAGTTTCCAGGTGGACCCAAAGTGCTTGTGTAAATCGAGTAGTGTGCATGACGCGAGCGTACGTGTGTGTGACGATAGCAGCAAGACGACGACAGTGGCGACGATCATACGACCGCTGTCGCCAGGCAAACCTCTCCAGGATTCATTAACTCTCGCTATCGTATGACCGCGACCACGTGTTTCCTACGGCAGACGCTCTGTGGGAACTTATACGATATGCCAATTATTGGGATCTGCATACGTACTGGACGGGCGGCAGGGGAGAGAAACACAGATTGTACAAGTGTTATACAACCGTGCGACCCAATGTATATGTCACGGGCTCTATGTTAGAACGACGCGGTGGCACTTCGGCACACAAATGTTAAAGCGCGATCGGCATGAGCCGATCATGAAGGCAGTAGATTAACGTGGCACAGTTAATTCGCAATGCATCGCACGGCACTCTCCTTCGCTACGAGCAGAGTGCCGGGCAGTGCAAGTTAATCGCGAAGACGGAGCAGTCTGACACAGCGCCTCAAAGCACGAGCTGTCACACGATGCACGCGCAAACCGCTTCAAAGAGTTATTCGGCTTTGGCGCGAGAGGAGTGTACGTGCGTTATGAAACGCGCTAAAAAAATGCTGGTAGCGCCAGTGGTTAAACAGCTTTTTTTAAAGCTGTACACAAGAAGCTTACCGGTTAAAAAATGCTTAGAGGATAGGGGTTTATTTGTTTCGTGGGATACTCGTTATCTATTGTGCAAAATAACCGGGACAATTGAACACGTGTTTTTAGATTGCTGGAGTGGGTTGTTTCTTTGGGATATCTCACAGAGAACCTTGAAAATTGAGTTACCATTAAGTCCGCATGGAATCCGTTATCTGCCGGTTTAGAACGAGGATGGCGTGCCTTTTGGTCTTGTTAAGCTCCTGTGCCCGCAATGGATATCATAAACTCGGACGGCTGTGCACTATACAGATGTTTGACCTGTTGAGTAAGGTTAGGGTAGGTAAAGTAAGGTTAGGCTAGGGTAGACAAGGTTAGGTGAGGTTAGGTAAGGTTAAGTTATGTTCAATGAGACAAGGTTATGTTAAGCTAGGCAAGGCTCGGTTAGGTTAGGTTAGGTTGCGTAAGGATAGGTTGGGTAAGGTTACGTAAGGTCAGGCTATGTTAAGTACGGTTAGGTTCATGGTACATCAAATAGAGCATTTTGAGTTTCGTGCCTAGGTTGCAGCGCAGCAATAAACGAAAACAAAAATACGCATCAATAAGTGCACTCCTGCATTTTCTGGCTTTCTCGAAGTAGTACTCCAGGGACCCGTACTACCAGAAAGTGTGGAGAATGATGCAAAAGTTCAAGTCCGACCTACCCCCAGCCGTCGTCCTGTCCGACAGCTCGATGCGAGAGATCATACGCGGCAAGGCGGTGCTCATCCTGAGCCGCCCAACGCTGGCCGAGCGGGCTAACGAGGTGTGCGCCAACTCCAGCGAGGGCGAGTTCTACGTGGGCCGGGTGCCCACGTTCAAGTTCAACTCGGTTTTCTACCTCAACAAGCGCATGCCCGCCACCCTCAGGGACTTCATCAACAAGAGGTGAGCGTCATGTCGACGTCATCAGAGAAGCTTTGCTTATGCACACCGCGCGAACATCGACTCCACCCCACACCGTGTGCACTTGTGTGGGCTTCGTTCGTGCATTTGAAACAAACTTGTATGACCGAGACACCCGCGGACTTTGTTCCAGCTGAAGCTTTTCGAGTGACTTTTACCCTTAATGCAGATACGTCTTCTTCCGTCATATTTGAGTACCACCTCATAGAGGCTACAGGACTTTATACATTTTCGCATGTTCTGTCGCATATTATAATCCAGGTGAAAAGGTGCAGCCATCGACAGGAAACAGCATCAAGAGCTACTCTATCAATTTTCATTTCAATAAAAAAATTGTGTTAGTCTCGCCCGAAAACGGCGATAACAAGATTTCGCGTTGCGCTAGAACTCCTCGGACGGTGTTCTAAATATAGGCGGAGGCGACGTGTTGGCACGACGCAGCACGTGCACCAACTGCTGCTGCGCAGAGGAAGAGTGCCCCGTCTAGGGTGCCTCGATGTCCTCGTCGCCCGCCCCTAAATACAGACCTGGCGGAGACAACCGCGGCGTCTACTACGGCCTTGGGCACGCGAATGGCGGACGACATAGTAGACGCCTTCGGCGGACGCCGTAGGGACGCGTTGCCGCCGCTTGTATGCATCCGCCATTCGCGTGCCCAACGCCGTAGTAGACGCCATGGTTGTCTCCAACCTGTACGGAGCGGCGGGCGAGGAGGACATTTAGGCACTCTAGCCTTGACAGATACCAGCCATATCGCAACGCTGGTGCGGTGATGAGCGTCTCCTGTAGTATTGCAGAGGTGGCACCTCCGTCGTGCACGATATGATACTGAAGGAAAACCGTTGGCGTTTTTAAGCGCCCATATAAAGGATTAGATAGATTTAGCTTGACCTTTACAACGGCGTGCCACGTACGTGGCTGCTCTGTGGGCTTCTTCAAATGTGCAGTCCCGGATTGTCCGCAAACCGTTCGCTGCTTCCGCTGTGACCAATTCTGACAGAAGGGCACGTACGTCACAGCTCACGTCACCTAGCTGCCGGAAACTGTCCGAGGTAGAACAAATGGTTCTAGGAGGTGTTGCTTGAACGCGGAGGTACTTTGGCCACCGGAAGTCACTCTCCTGGCTACCAGTGTATGTTCGTAGTGACTCGTAGCTAACCCACAAAAGCTGATTCATTAGCGAGGTGCCTAACAGAACGACGACCAGAGGTGTCATTCCCCACCGTCGTCAACATTCATCGTGCTTCCCTGCCGTCGGGCTTCACACCTTCGACCCGTTCATCGTCAACCTTTTAGTGCCTATGACAACCGAAACTCAACCTTCTATCGTCTCCCAAGGACACGAAAGAAGGTTGACCTCACTGCCTTTGCCTTGAACCAAGCAACTTTGAATTGCTTGCACGCTATTTACTTTGACCAAGTTCACATATACACTAATGGTTCTTCCACTCAGACCAGATCCACCAGCGCGGTGTTTATCCTGTCACAGTCAACGAGCATAAGGTAAGATATTTCTAACGTCACAAAATCGAAGATTTCAGAGCTTATTGCCCTCCGAGGCACCATTGATTATATTAACCAACAACCGGCTAATCGGTGGGCAATATTCTGCGACTCAAAAACGACCTTACAGTGTCATTTGTCGGCTATTCATTGCAGGTTCAGCGAACAACTTGTGTCGGGAATACGAGAAACGCTCCATTTGGTGATCGCAAAAGAATAAAACATGGTGATTCAGTGGCAGCTGAGTTATTGTGGTATTTACATCAACTATCTCGCCGACAAAGTTGATAGAAAATATAAGATATGATGTGATTATGCCTCACGCCGTAGTGGGGGATTCCGGATTAATTTTGACAACCTGGCGTTCTTTAATGTGCACCTAAATCTAAGTACATGGGTGCTTTCGCATTTCGCTCCCATCGAAATATGGCCGCCGTGGCCGAGATGCGATCCCGCGACCTCGTGCTTAGCAGCCCAGCAGTTGCTATAAAAGCAAGTGAAGGAACAAACATTGTTTGTATACATTTATCAACGTCTGACGCAGCCCAGCACTCTAGCAAGCTAGCGCATGATTGGAGAGGAGAGAAAAGATACAGAGAAAGGCAGGGAGGTTAACCAGAGGTAGTTTCGGTTGGCTACCCTGCACGGGGGAAAGGGTTAAGGGGGATAAAAAGAGAAAGAGAGTGGAAGGGGGAGATAGAGAGAAAGACATGAGCACGAACAAATCGCGTACACTATAGAGCGGTAGGGGGCCGCGTTCTTAATGTCTATCGTGAAGCCCCGTAGATCGCAGGAACCTTCATAACGCGAGTAAGGCCTTCAACGCGGATATTTTTTCGGAGCCCTAACCTAAAGCTTTGAGTTCTGATAATCGACGATTGTCCAACTGGTCCAGTACTCTGCACAGTACGACGTGGTAAGGTCGTGATTTCGCATACGTTGGTCTGGGAATCCGGATTAAATTTCGCAGGTAATGAGCTAGCTTAATTATATCCAATAAGTAGCACGAACAGTGAGAGCGTGACGTAAACTGCGCATTGCAACCACAATGAATAAGTGCAGGATGCGACTACATTACGTAAGCTTTATGGTGGTTTCACGACAGGGCCTCCGTGACTGCATCATCTCGGAGGCGACGCTAACGAATTCGCTGAGTAGGGCGGCAACGTTCGAGTAGCCACTAGCAGACGACGGTAGCCAGGAGAGCGACTTCCGATCACGGTGCTTTCGAGTGGAACCTCGGACAGTCCCTTGCATCTGGGTCACGTGACTGTGACGCATCCTTCTGTCAGGGCTAGTCAGATCGGAAGTCGCAGTCACTTTGCGGACACTCCGGGTCGGCATAATAGAAGGGGCCCACTGGTTCAAGCAAAAGCCTCCCGACAGCTCCGAGAGACGGCGAGCAGCCCGGGACTTCCATTACGTGCGAAACTAACGCGATTCTGGCAGTTTTCGGTCTGGTGGGAGGAGCTTCCGAAGCTGCTCGAGAAAACAAAATGGAGGTCAACAGTCCCAAACAGTCCAGGACTGCCAGTGACGGATAAACGCCGAGGCCCAGTGCGAACGCTATACTCGCGGACAACTTTCTGTTGTTATGAAGGGAAAGCTACAGGGGGCGGAGCTTCCGCACATATGTTACCACGCCAAGTAGTCCGCCAGCGTCTGACAGTGCTTTTGAATGCTCGGAACAGACGGTGAATTGACGCAGCTTCCACGAACGACGGTTTCTCGTTTGCCCAGACGCGGAAGGGAAAAGCCGCAAAATAAGTAAATTTTACATTCAGTGGTGTGTTTTGTCTTATTATTCTGTTGTTAATAAGGTCTGTATGTTTTCTCTTCCCCAGCTTAAACTAATGTGGATGAAAACGTGGGACCCTTTTCAGAAGCGCTCTCACATGTGCGCGCTTTGCCTCCGTGGCTTTTCCTTCATAGCCACAGAAAGTTGTCCGCGAGCATAGTTCACATGCGCACAACGCTCAGGCAAGCAGCGGAAACCAGGACGCTGCCCTGGCTTCGGCAGAGACGATTGAGCGGAGCATGATGTAGCGTCCACAACTGGGATATTCGCATTCGCAGTCAAATGCACCGCGTGTCTCTGGAGACCTACATGCGCGGGCCCATGCACCTCGATACAGGGCACGGAGGAAGAAAAAAAATTCAGTGCCATTCCGCTCTTCGAAGGTGGATGACCAGCGAAGCTGTGTATAGTGATGACCATATTGATTTAATACACGGGGATAACTATATTGATTGAATAAAGACGCACACACGTGACTTCGTGATTCTGGCATCTTTTATTTTATTTTGTTACCCTATTGATCATCGTTTATGGTCCCTATGGTAGACGGCCATGGGTTGAACGACGATGCTGGAAAGATTTTTCAGCAAACGTCAAGTATATACTTGACGTTTATATACATGACCGATTCGTATAGCTGGTACATTGACATGTGTTTAGTATTGAACTCCGACTCTATCCTCCTCGCGGTATTCGGGGTCCCAAGGGGCATCGCGCATGCACTTGGCGTCGGCGGCCCGCTCGTTGTCGGTGGTCTCCTTCCGCCGCCGCCGTGGCCATTCCCGTTGCTGTTCGCGAAGGCGATCTTCACGGGGCACGCTTCTGTTCTTCGTCGGACGGAAGGCGGCTACGCGACGGTTCAGGCCCGTCGACCGAGGCGCGCTCGGCGTCAACGGCTTCCCGCCACCTTCGTGCCATTCCCGCCTCACGGGTTGCAGAATCAAGCGTCTTTCCTTTCTTTAGATCACTATCATCATCGCCATTCCCGCTTCTCAGGCCGTCGCTCTTGGAGGGCACGTTGCTTTTCCTCGGTGCGCACAATACGCGTCCTACCCATAGCACGACCGGAACGCATCTGCTGATAACGGCGATAGGCGATGTCACGGTAAAGAGGCACGCACATAACGTCGGACTATAAGCGCGCCTTTAGCGTCTATTGTCCGACGTTATCGGCGCGCGGGCAAGGCTCGACGCCAGGCGCGTCGGAGCGCTGTCGACTTCTTGTTCTACGCGAACATCTTTTACGCACTCGGAGAAAAACGTGAACCTAGTCATATACAGCTTCACTGTGAAAGGTTTCTTGCTTCCCTTCGCTTTACCACCTGAAAGACCCCTTGACAGGGGTATCACATAAGGGGTGGCAAGACATCAGTACATAATTTGCATCATCCATAATTGACCACGGAATCAAGAACAGAAAGAACTGAAAAGAAAAACATATAGTACATGATATAAAGCGTTAAATTCGTCAGTACAAGTACATAGACCAAAGTAATACAAACTAATATTACACGAGCAGATAAGTGCGTTAACATGTCAGTTTTATTGTGAAAAGTGTGCAGTGGCACTCTCCATAAACGCGCAAGAGCGAATGATGCGGCGATATGGTGAAGCGCCAAGAGAGCGCTTGCTGCCCTCCTTGGCTTTTGTGACGAGACTCAGCTGAGAGCGCGGCTGTAAGCCCCGCTTTGCTTCTTCTTTAACCTTCTTGTTTTTTTTTCCGCTCTCTTTCATTCTCTCTCTCATCTTTTTCTCCCCACTCCCCTTACCCCGTGCAGTGCTGTTGAGGTGCCCTCCCTTGAGAGACAGTTACGGCACTGCACTTTTCTCTTCCTTTCATCTTAAAATCACTACTACTACTACTACTAAGCAGGTTGTTCCCATCTGTAGGGGCCTGGCAAAAGAATGAGGCGGAAAAAATAGCAGTGCGCATGCAAGTGCGGCTCACGTGAAAGGTGTGCCGTGTACGATGGGATGTTTGGGTTGCGGGGAGGATATGCGGTGGTTGATTAAGCGAGGTGTAATAAAATTTGTGGGAAATTGAGAGGGTTGCAATGCGCCGGCGCGTACAAGGAGGAAGTAAATCCAATTATTTTTTTAAAGTAAGAAATGCTCACTTCATATGAATAATTAGAATAAATGAACCTTGAGGCGCGGTTTTGAACGCTTTCGAGTGCATTGATGAGATATGGTTGGTGCGGATTCCATATGGCAGATGCATATCCCAGTTTCGGTCGGGCAGTTGACAGGTAGTCCAGTAGTTTAACCGGTGTGGGGGCGCGTTTTAGATGAAGCTTGAGAAAACCCGGTGATTTGTTAGCAGATGAGGTAATGTTAGGGACGTGTGTGTACCAGGATTCCAAGTCGTTAGATACAGTGACACCTAAGTATATGTAAGACTTCGAAGCACACACGGGAATGTTATTGATTGTGTATATGTAAGGAAATGGATCGTGCTGATTGGAAAATACCATCAAGTCGCATTTCTTAGGATTAAGTTTCACTAACCACCGGTTGCACCATAACTGTAAACAGTTAATGTCCTCATAAAGTAAGTCTTAATTAGATGTGCCAGTAAATGTTTGATAAATGACGCAGTCGTCTGCGAACAAACGAAGTTTACAAGACTCGTGAAGGGGTAAGTCATTAATGTATATTAAGAAAAGCAGAGGCCCAAGAATAGACCCTTACGGTACACCGGAAGTCACTGGTAGAAGATTTGATGCACGGTTGTTAACTGTAATCAACTGAGATTGGCTTGTCAGGAACGCTTCGATCCATCGTAAAATCTCGGGGTAAAGGTTCGTAAGAGAAAGTTTTAGTAATAGACGTTGGTGTGGGTACCTTGTCGAAAGCTTTCGCAGGGTCAGCACGACGGCGTCAGAACGAACATCTATCACTATGGCAAGCGCAAAAATGGCGGGAAATATGTGCGGTACCCAGCGTTAAAGAACAGCTTTCTATGTGTCACAGTAGTGCGCCCGAAATAATGCAAAGTACTGTTATAACAAAGAGGCAACCCCGTCTGACGGCTGGTCATAATTCACGACATAAGCGATAAGGGTGCTAGCTTGCAGTAAGTTGTTTTCATCGTCTCAGGCCTTTTATGGCACAGAGGTTTTAGCAAGAAACTCTATGCTTTATGGCATCTCGGCCACCGTTTTGTTTGATACGTTCGAAGGTAACACCGAGAAATGTGTTGGCAATACATTGGGTATCCACACTCTTCATTTGCCTGTGCCAGTTTGAAGCGTCTGCTATTGTACAACGTGCACCATTTGAATATACTCAGCATGAAATCTCATCTGGAGTCATTGAGTCAATTCATTTTAAGATATTAGTTAAAAACGGTGTATGTTGCGAAAGAAGGCATCGTTGCTGCCTTGGTTTGGTCATTTCTAGTTTGTGGGCCAATAGAAATTGACAGAAATGCTGTGCAATGGCCAGAGCAGATCTTGAGGTTTAATGGGATAGCATTTAGCTTGCACTGCGAGTACATATTTGGCTCCCACAGCGGTGCTCAACCAGGGACCCCATGGGAGACACGTGAACATTTGGTGCCGCCTTAATAGCAGTGCTTCACTAGAAACCTTCATCTCAGCGGAAGATGTCCTAACCCTGCGCGGGTGCGGCACGTTTGCGCCACGCAGCAAGCAAGGCAACTGCTGTTAAACAGAAGAAACAGGGCCCTGGCACCTACCAGGCGTCTCACAACGTCGGCGTAATAAGGAGCAAGCCATTGGTGTTTCACGCGTCGCACAGACCTCGGCGCCCACCGAAATATTAGACATCCTTAGCTTGATTGTCCGCTCAGCTCGCATAGACAGAGTAGCTGAGCAGGAACGCATGCTTGCGCACAACGCTCATGGCAGAAGTTGAAGGTAGAACGCTGCCCTTGATCCGTCACCGAGCCGGTTCAGCCTATATAGCATTGACGGTGCGCCACTTTGCTTTCTCATTCTTGCAGCCAAACGGACGTCCGCCGTTTCTGGAGGCCCTCGCTCTATACAACTCCACGCGCGTTCTGCGCATGCGCTATCGACTGCGCGACAGCCCGAGTGCACCTCGAGCGTCCGTGCCATTGCTATCGCAATAATATTAGATAACGTCAGCTTGGACGCTGTAGACCTGCGCCGAAAGCAAGCGCTTGGTCATGGTCTCCGTGTCCTTGAAACTCGAATGAATGAATCGGAGCCGCCGCCTTGATAACGAGTAGAATTTTCCCCTGAATGACAATCACTTGACAGCCTTTCTAATCTGCGCGTGCCCTCATTCGTTTTGTTCCCGTGCTTGACAGAATCCTCTGGCTCCGCGACTCCGGCCTGTTGGAGAAGTGGTGGAGGGAGTCCTCGGGAAACTGGGAGGGCTGCGGCCAGGCGACCAGTGACGGAACGCTGACGTTCGCCGACTTCAGCGACTTGATCAAGCTTTTGATGGCCATGCTCGCCTGCGCCTGCGTCGTCTGCCTCGCCGAGGTGGCAGTTGGACGCGGTCTCCGCATGCGCCAGCTCAGCCAATAAGAAAATCTGAATTCGGCCTACATGTGTGACTGGAATAGCGTAGCACACTATAGGTATGCATGGTCATTGCACGAAGCGTACAGACGCGACGCTACTTTGCATATCCTTAACTAGATCGAACTCGTTTTCACCTGAACACGTGTTTCGTAATCGCGAGTCAGCCTCGAAAGAAGCTATAGGAACAGCGCAACGAAAGATGGAAGAGAAATTATAGGAGTTACAACGTACGCGAAGAGACACAATGACGGCGGCACGGATTGCCGCGAGTGAGTCGGAGCTTGTTCTGCACACGCGCTCTCTATGAACAAACCTATTGACAAACTGTTGATTCTATGCTATCAACGACAAGTCCTCTGCAGGAATAACTAAACTGGTATAATTTCCACCTTCCGAATACCAGCAGGAGTTCCGCAGGTAAGGTTATCGCTTAGCCCAACAACCAACCTTCTCTACTTCAGAATAAGCTGTGCTGTGACGGCCGTACATCAACTCACTATTCCGTCCGGACACATTTTTTAATCAATGTCTGTGAGCACAGCCTGAGCAGGAGCCTCGCCATGAAATACAATGTTTCTTGAACGCAGATTAATCTTCATAACCTTTTTTTTTTTCGATCAACGGTTATTTTCCTCATTTAAGAAATCAATACTTATCATGTACTGCACTGACAGATAGACCTTGCTGTATTTAGTAATTCCCAGCTGCTAAAGAACGAAGAAAGAAATTAAGACAGGCAAAGAAATTTGATTGAGGCGGCCACAACAAAGGAGGCAATGCCATTCCTGGAGGAAGGCCCATCAGCCCACGCAGACAGTACAGGCATCGCCTAATCACAATATCCTTTAGTAAGCTTATCGTTTCGAGCAAACGACGCTCCGTCAATATCTCCCTCCTTCTCTGTTAAAAAATCGTCTCGACTTTCCGCGTTTGGACAATTTCTCGTTAGGGCGGCTGGGCATTAAGCACAAGTTCGGTATAATACCACCGGCTGCGATTTCTTTGCCGCGAGAACAATGAACGGCTGCGCCTGCAGCTGCCGCGTAACGCTGCGGCCACATTGTCTGTTGGTTGAAAGCTCGATGAAATATTTAAATCAGTTGAAAGCGCTTGCAATAGCGGTCTAAAAAAATGGCGTCTTGCGATTCCACGCCGCGTTTGCTGGCACCAAATGTGGCGTCCTTGCGCGGGCTCTCCGCCGACTTACCGCAACGAATTTTGCCGAGTCGCTCTTATCGAATGGCAGCCGATTTAGAAAAAATAAATGGAGCGGGGATTAAAGACGCTTGCAACACACATATATAACCTACGCGCTGCATTCAAGACTAATCTGGCCGACTTAAGCCTGGCGGAAGAGTTTCGAGATTCAAATCGGATTATAACATTCTGGAGCCGAAAGGATCGCGAGTTCTTGCACTTGTACACTTGAATTATTCATTTTGCCTCACAATCTTTCTGCTCTTGCTTGGTCCTAAGCTTGCCGCTGCTCGTAAACGGTAAAGTACAAAAAAAAAAGGCATGGTGGTTGCTTTACAATTACAAAACACGTGCTCTAGAAATGGTGTGAGTGGGGCTCACTAAAGGGTAAATCCTGTATAGCTCGTTCGTAGATCTATCGCAATGATAAAGGAGAACTGCTAGTACTAATCTTCTGACAGACCAATTAATTGAACAGAAAGCAAGGAAATACGGGTCACAGGAAGCACACCATACTGTTTAGCGAATCTGATGAATAAACGTTCCCTCATAACTTTGCTATCGCTGCCACACTGCGTGGTTTATTTATTTATTTATTTATTTATTTATTTATTTACAGTACCTCAAGTACCCCTGCTGGAGGGGCTTACATGAGGAGTGATCGATTATACAAATGAGCAGAAATACAACACTGCGGCAGCAAGCACTGAAATGAGTTGCAAGAACACCAAGAATGAATGAAAATTAAAACCTAAGAAACTGACACATACATAGGCTAAGAGAAAGAAAAACGCAAAAAATGCAAAATGCGAAAACATATAAAATATAACAATCGACAAATATTGAACATAGTGTGTAAAAGTGGCAGTAATAAAATTCTAGACATTAATTATGGCAAGAAAAAACAAAAGGTAGTTATCTCGATAAACCCATTAGGACGTCGACAGAAACACGTTTAAGAAAATGCTACAGATACTACACGCAGATGACGCAACCAGGCAAGTGATTCAACGGCAGACTTAAAACGCGCAGAATCGGCATGAGCCATCACGCTGACTGGAGCGTTATTCCAGTCGATGACTGTTTCAGAAAAGGATGAATGAAGATGAGCAGTTGGGGGGTCCGAGCAAGTGATTGACAAACTGCTTTATGGTTTTTGATACGGCTTGAAAGACGGTACGCTGGTTTGATAAGGCTGTTGTCGGGAGGGAGGGTGTGTTAGAGTCTATGACAAAAGCAAAGTCTGAATATTCTGCGACGCCTATCTAGTTTGCGAAGATTAGCTTTTGATTTTGTTTTAGTAACGCTTCTACGATATGAGTAGTCCGAAAAAAATGAAATTTGTGCCGACTCTATAGGGTCTTGCTAAGACTGTGTTTATGGGGGTCCCAGATCGCGCATGCGTTTTACTACTGAGGTCTTACGAGATACTGATAAGATAATAACTTAACGAAGTGCGGGGAGAGGGCAATATTATGTTGTAGATAGGCAAGAGTGCGGTTAGCTTTGTTTGTGATGTGCGTGACGTGAGATGACCACGTGGAATCGCGGGTGATGTCAAGTCCTAAATATTTGAGGGAATCTACTGAATAAATGACCGCGCCACTAATTATGTACGTAAGAGTTTGATATTGCTGTCGTCTATGAAAAGAGCTTACGGAACATTTCTGAATATTAAGCTTAAGCAGCATGAGCCATGTTTGACAACAAATGTAAACTTTTGTTAGGTCACACTGAATTTAGCTCATCGGTGGAATTTGAGATGAAACGATAAATGACACGACCATCTGCGAATAGACGAATGTTCGAAGAGAGGCACGTGGGGAGACCATTGATGTAAAAATCAAAAGTTGCGGGCGTAGTATTGTTCCCTGTGTGACATTGGAGGCGACAGGGAAAAAGGTGGAGTTCACTTCATTGGCGGAAGCAAACTGTTGGCGATCGATGAGGGAATTCTGTGATCCATTCAATCGCTAAGGGATGTAAGTTTAGATGCGGTAATTTTAGCAAGAGTCGTCGATGAGGTACTTCATCGAAGGCTTTTTCATAATCAAGAAATATGACATATACTGGAATGTTATTATCAAACTAGAACTGATATCACTAATAAAAAATGCTAACTGAGTTTCGCAAGAAAGGCCCTGCTGGAATCCGTGTTGGTTAGGAGTAAAGAAATCGACAGAAGTTAAAGAAATTAACGCCGCGGGAGTGGATAACGTGCTCCATTATTTTTGAACACGCTCTGGTGCGGATAATGGGACCGTTAAGTGTTGGTTGAGCCACTTTTGGAATAGGTGTAACTGCCAATTTTCCAGTCAAAAAGAACGAAGCCCGATTCGAGAGACTTCGAAAGCTTGCGGTAGAATAATGCGCAGGTTATGCTTAGAATGTTTTAATACTTCGCTATTAATACCGTCAATTCCTGCTGATGAGGTTAGTTTTAATGAGTCGATGATTTTAGAGGTACCACGGAGTTCGACATTGATACTAGGCATGCATGGATGATCGAAGAAAGGGTATGCTAGAAGGCTATTGCAAGGCTCATTGGTGGAGACAGAGCGAACTGCGGTGTTAACAGTCTCGGCAACTTCATGTTTTGGGATGGTGATACCGGCTTGGTCTAACAGAGATGTAGATATCGAAGATTCACGAGGATTGATGGTCCTCCAAGAGTGCTTCGGGCTGCTGCGTATCAGTGAAGGTAATGTGAAGCCGAATAAAGGCGCGCTGATTGCGTGTTAAAAGAGAGTCGAATAGCTTAGCAGTAGATGGGTATTTGTCCCACGTGGTCGAAGTGTTCACCAAATTAGTCTGAATTGGAGTATCTTTTTTTCTTCAGCCGTTTTAAATCCGAATTAAACCTTGGCGACATGGTTTGTTCACGGATACTTTTTACTGGAATGCAGTTTTTTCACTAGTCACTGCACTTGATTTTTAAACACGGACCAATTCAAGTCTACGGAGCGTGCGTGTAAATCCGAGAAAAAGAAAAATGAGTCACAAAAATTGCCTAGTTCGCTGCTCATGGCGTCGTAGTCTCCTTTGTCATAAAGTGTAAGTGTTTTTGTCCAGGCGTTGTCGTGGATCGATTTGCATTTGTACATGCCGCGATACACTGCCTGGTCACTGATGGTATCGAGGTAAGTAAATGGGCAGAAGCGCTCAGGTTGTGATAATAGCACAACGGCAAGATTGTTAGAAGACTGCGATGAGCATCTTGTTGCCGAGCTGATCAGTTGCGATAAGCCAAATTTAAGGCACGTGTTTACAAAGTCACTTTCTTCATTTTGTTTTGATATTATGTAAGCTAGGTGAAACCAAGTAACGGATGGAAAGTTAAAATCGCCAAATATAGTGATAACAGCTGTCCTTGGGATACGAAGAAGATACCTTGTGCAATGCGTCATAAACAACGCTGTAAATGAGTGGTCACTGTCTGGGGGACGGTAGCAAGCCCCAATTATAATCGGTGGGCTCATTGCCTTTACAGATGACGAAAATTATCTCTAAAGAGGAAGGAACAATTATACGGGCGCACTGCAGGGAGCGGCGAGCGCCTACAGGAACACGGCCACCTCGTTTGTTTTCCCGGTAATGTCGAAATAAATAAAACTCGGGGAGAATGGAACGAAGCTCTTGGTCACCAACAGATGAATTTAGTCAGGTTTCTGTAAGTCTTACGAGGTTAGATGAGGACGAGTCGATGAGACAGCCTAGAGTATCCCCCTTTGGTAAAATACTTCTGGTGTTAGTAAAAAGAAACGACAAATCAGTTCGCTGGTTATGCTAGAGGGCAGAGTGCAATTGCTACGATCCAAGTTTGACAACTTTTTCAACGATATGCACGTATGGTTCCAAATGATTAGTCTGTTATAGCACCTTATGAATGAAACATTTTGGCTTTTCCCGAAGTCGACCAAATGTTCTCGACAGAAGCGGGTGCTTGGCGAGCACCCGCAATCTTCCGCAATGCTTATACCGGGTAATATCATTTTCCATCCTATCACTAGAACATGCTTTCTTTATTTGAACTGTGCAATCTTTACTACTACAGGACGTTTTAGTTAGTAACGGAAAGGGCCAGAGTGGTGAACACGTTCAATATCTCGTGTTTCAGCGGTTAAGTGAAGATGAGAAACGCAGTGATCTATCACTTCTTTTTTTTTTTCTGACTGTGCCCAAGTCTCTCCGCCAGTATCGACAAGTCCGTAAAATATAAAGTTATGCCTGCGCGTCCTGTCCTCCGCCTCGTCTACACGGACGACTAACGCATCGATTTGGTTAGCTTGGCTCTCAGCAAGGGTCTCAAGGCTCTTGAGCTGACTTTTTTTACAGCGACAGACGAACGCCAATCCGGTTCTATTTTACTTAGTCGTTGGTGGATGGTGTCAAGGATTTGGTCGTTTTTACTTGGCTTAGTTTTAGTGCTCAGCTCCTAGGCGACCGTTCGTGCGTTGAGCGTCGGCGTTCCTCGGCGTCGTTTCTCGGGGCAACCGAGCGAACGAGCGCGGCGAAAGATGAAAGCGAACGCGGAGCGCAGCGGAAGATGAAAGAAGAGAGCGCGAGGAGGCAAGTGGAGGAGGAGGCTACAGTGAAAGCATGAGGCGGAAAGTAGAAGAGGAGAGTATGGCGAAAGGGTGAGTGGGAAAGCAGAGAGCCGCACAAGAATACGAGATGGCGCCATGTTTTTTGCAATCTGATTGCATGCGCTACGCGAATTGTGTAGTACTTTCTGGAAGCCCACGCCATTACACCGGCGCCTTCGACGAGTCGTGTATAAAAGCCGAGGCGCTTGAACCACAGATCACATTTTCGACGATCGCCAACTCTTCTCGCCGCTATGGTTCTGCTTGAGTGTTGCTTGTTTTGCTGGGCCCAAGTACGCCCAATAAAGAGTTAAATTTGTAACTCACGGTTTCGACACTATGTCGTTCGTCACTGTCACTACCACGCTTCAGTATAATCGTAATACGAAATAGTGTCAGCCAGTTTTTTTCTTAACAATGAGCGACGCAAGCGGTGGAAGTGCTTCGTCTGCCGCAGCTGCTAAGCGAGCTGCCCGAGCAGAGGCTCAGCGGCGCCGACGTCTGAATCCAGAGGTGCGCGCCGCCGAAGCACAAGCTAAGCGCCATCGCCGAAAATAAAGAGTTCTCTGTAACTGTATGTACATACATGTCTCTCTCAAATTATTTGCCTCAATAATCGCGAAATGAAAATAAGTGTAGCGCTGCGCTCAAATTTCGAATTAGGGAGCATCGTAATCGTCGGTAATTTTTTAGAGATCTCATTTCATTTAAAAGCGTTGATTGTCCGGACTGGAGTTCGCTGAGAGCCAATGCTAGGTCGCAGCGCTCGTCAGATGTAGTAGGAGCAGTTCGAGTTCCAGTAGGGCTGGGATTTTCCTCAACATTTCCCGCCAAAAGTAGCACCGAAGAAAAAAACACGACCGCAGTCTATAACTATCGCACAACATTGTGGGCTCGGCAGCGCTATAAGACGAGCATAACGCGTACGTCGCGAGAACAAAATGAAAGGGTTTTTGTTTCAAAGTGCAGCTCCTAGGCGCCCGTTCCTGCGTTGAGCGTCGGCGTCCCTCGGCGTAACCAAGCGAACGAGCTCAGCGAAGGGTGAAAGAGCGAACGCGCAGCGCAGCGGGGGATGAAAGACGGCGATAGCAGAGAGAGCGCGAGGAAGAAAGCGGAGGAGGAGAGTATGGCGGAAAAGTGAGGAGGAAAGCGGAGTGCCGCACGAGACGTGCGGCGGGCGTGTCCACCGGAGCCACGCGTTCCCGTGTTCACGCTTTCTTTCTGAACAATGAGCGACGCAACCGGTGGAAATGCTTCGTCTGCCACTGCTGGGCCACTATTTTGTAGCGATGCCTTATGCCTTATTCTATGCTATTCTTATCCTCCACCACACACAGCCGCCTGATCCCGTTGATAATGTGGGCAGACCGTCGCTCTGATCACTGGCCAAGCGTGAAAAGCCTGAAAAGGCATAGAATCGGAAAAGGCATCGCTAGAAAATACCGGCCCTGCTAAACGAGTGGCCCGAGCGGAGGCTTAGCGCCGCCGCCGAGAGGATCCTGTCGTTTAGAGTCAAATTCTTTGCCACAACATATCGCGAATTCCAAGCAACAACTGCGCTCAAAATTCGCATTAGGGAGTATCGTAATCGTCGGTGAATTTTTTTACGTGCATGAAAAGAACGAGATTTCAATGAGCATAACCCATTGATGGCGTGCCACTGAGGCCACCAAGAAAGTGCTGATTCAGGGATGTATTTTATCGGTTCATATGGGCACGGCTGGCGGTGCGATTAGCGGCCCTTCTTGGAGCATGCGCAGGTAGAGTAACCAGTTGGGCGATGGTGGCGCTGGTGCCACGGGGCCCCGACGCTGTTTGGCCCAGCAACTTTTGTGTGTATTGTCAAGCAGTTGCCAAGCAAGGTTGCACCTGGAACGGCGAAGCTCGTGCTATTACGACGAAAGGGCCTTGACACTGCGGCGGCAAAGAAGAGGCCAGAACGGTAAGCTGCACGAAAAGGACAGGATTCCAATAAGCATAACCCATTGCTCGCGTGCCAGCGAGCCCACTTATATGAGTGGCTATGGTTATAGTAATTTATTTCGGCAAGGTCCCGCAGGAAACATTTTTAAGGCTGGGTGTACGCGGAACGGTCGAGTTGAATTTCAGAGCAGCTATGTAGAAATTCACATTTCCATAGGACAAATGTAACATTAAGCTTAGACGTACGTGAAATGGTGACGTCTATATTTTCTTGTTCTCTTAATTTCTTGGGACTTAGCTCAAGAGCCTGCGACAGCTTGTATCAGCACGCTTGCATGTACTACATACAAAGAACACAGAATTAGCTTGACGTAATAGTCCTGCGGAAATCCGCAAGGTGGAGAGAAGTAATTAATAAAGGGAAAATTACCTCTTTCCACTTTGCGGATTTCCGCAGGATTATTAGGCCAAGTTCTTGCATTTGCTTCGAGTTGTTGATAAGTTCGACTTCGCTCTGCCATCTGCTAGCCGCGTGGTTAGCTCCGATGATGGAGCGGCTGCCCCGAAAAGGCGGTAGTCGCGGGTTCGAGTCCGGGACAAGGGCAAATTTTTCTTCAACTGCGAGGCTTTTCTTTTGAGGAACCGGTATGGGTTTCCTTTCTACCACTTGGTACGATTGGGTGGAGGTCTAATTTTCCCTTGATTAACAGAATTAGCTTATTGTGTTGAATTTTCTTAGATCACTGCTGCAACAAAGGCGATTTTATCAACCATTGGCCGTAGAATCTTGCGCCATTATCCCGTTTACGCATTCCGAATGCCGCTTATGCCGCTATGCCGCTATGCCGCTTACTTTCAATAAAGAACAAAGCCACACACGTCAGTCAAATAGCTTGACGATTCCGTTACCGTCCTCACCTTTTCAGCGCTTCCTAACTCGTCCCAATGACGCAATGCCCACGTTATCATCTCAATAGACCACTTCGGAGTTGGGGGTGAGAACGGAGTAGGAGCTGCGGGCTCCTTGCTGGCTTTGCTAGAAGATTAAATTAAATTCTGGGTTGTTAGGTGCCATAAACACGAGGTGATTATGAGCCACGCCTTAGTAGAAGACTCCGGATTAATTTTGACCACCTGGGGTTCTTGAAGGAGCACTCAATGCACTGTACGCGGGCGTTTTTTTTTTTTTCATTTATGCCTTGCGGAAATGATGCCGCCGTGCCAGGAACTTGATTCCGCGCCTTCGGGCTTAGCAGCTCAATGCCAAAGCTATTACACCACGGTGTGTAGGCTTTATTGACTCAATTATTATAGGTTGGAATGTTGACAGCAATATACCGGCACTATCTTCATAAAATATGTATGCGGTCTAGTTGGGTCTTGATCTTGAAGAGAAGATGCACTGCAGAGCCAGAACAGGCTAAAAACCCGAGAAAGACTCGAGCATACGTAAAAGGTGACGCACTTTCTGCCCACTGTCATCTTATGTTTGCGCGTGCGCTTTTTAGTTTACCGCCTTGTTAGCTGGGAAGCGAGACTTCGCTTTGATCAAAGTAAATTGGTCAACCAAACGAGATGAAATTGATCAAGCAACATTGCTGGTTTATGACATGGCGGTTTCTTCAGTTGCACTATGCATTAACCCCGACCGCCTGAAGTCACATCCGCATGTGAAATGTATGCGCAAGGGAGGTAACGGCGACTGTTCATCGCTCTTAGTTTGTACTTCGACGAGTGAATGCGAAGGACTAAGAACATTTCGGCAGACGTACCGGCCCAAGGAGGTGATGTTGTTCGAGGACTGTGTCCGGCCACTGGCTAACGTTAAAGAAACATTTAATTCATTATACAGCTTCACAAGTGACATTTGCACGGTGAATAACGTATAGCTACTTACTCAAATAGACATCGAGCCATCATCTAAATATATTTATCCTTACTCGCTCTCTCTCAATTGCGACATTCTTTCTGTACCTGTTGCTCTTTCCTTCCCCACCTTATATTTTGGTGTTTAGTGACCTTCACAAAGGCTTACACTACAGTGATTGGAATGGCCGACAGTACTGCGTGCGACGTCTGCCGCAGCGAAGAGAACATCGAGCATTTATTGTGCCAATGTCGTCGATTTGAGCCGGATAGGCAAACACTAGTTTTTTAACTTTTCGGGCCCCAAAGAAAAAGCGTCGAAGCCACTGCGCGTGCGCGAGACGCAAACTGCGTTAGGGTTTTGCGTCGGGCACGCTATTTCAGTGATTTAGCAAGAGCCCCAAAAGTTGCCCCAAAAGATTTGCGCAAACAAACATGGCGGCACCCATCGAAGCGACGGCTCTAACATAGCACCAAACTAGGTTTGATTCGTCGTAACACGTGAAGTTCGGAAGCTATAGAAGTGACTGTGGTTATCACTTTCTCTCAACTAACGTGTTTTATGAAGGTTGATTCATTAGACGCCGCTGATTCCGAATTCGATTGTGGATTTTATGGCTCGCAGGCCTAACACGGCTTAGTTTGGCTGGTGAAGGTACGTGAAGTTGCTTACTCAAAACTAAGCGCAACCAATTGCTTGCTGCTTACAGAATAACCTCTAAATTGTAATTAAACGCCAATACACGAAAGTCAAAATTACTGTTCTTATCATAAAATGGTATATTTAATTTAATTATTTCTAATAGCTTTTCTTTGACCCCGTAGTGGCGCTGTCAGCGCAAGACGCTATCCGCAAACGCAAAGCCCTGCGTGCCCCAACGCTAACATCCGCAAAGCTCTTTGGGGCCCCAAACTATGGGGGCCCCTATTCTAAAACTCTCTACTATCTATCGGACTGCGACAACTGGAAGATCGGCCGTTGTCCGTGCCGGCGCTACTTGAAGACCGTTCCCATCGCTAACTGTGGTATTTCTTGAGAGCTGCTGGTCTGTGTGAACGCCTTTTACTTGGTGAGGCCCTCCACGCGCGTCAGAAAACTCCCCACGTCTTTTCTTACCCCCGTCCCCACTCCTCTCTCTCATATTTCTATTCCCCTTTCCCGTCCCCCCACGTAGGGTAGCCAACCAGCTAGACGCATTTCTACTCAACATCCCTGCCTTCTTTCTTTCCTCCTTCTACACTACATGCCCAGACAACGAAGGTTAGCGGCCTTGTGACCTGAAGAAACGAGGATCGTACGGATAGACAAACACGCACAGACCCACGCTCAAAGCGGGACAAATACAAAGTATAGGCGGTAAACTAGTCACGTGCTCGGAAGCGACAAATTCTAGTTGACTCGCGCAACTGCCATATACAGTACTCCATCAGTGTCGGGCAGGGAGCAGACGACGACGCGCACTTCTGCTGCTGCTATAAGTATACTGCGTACTGCTGCTGCCGCGGTTGACGGAAAGCAACGGCAACAGTAAGCTCTGCCTCGTGCTGCATTCAGGGATATTGACCTGTCGTGGCGTCGGTAGTCGACCCGAAGACGCGAGTTGTTGCCCCCATCTTTCCACGCTTCCGAACGGGTCGTCGCCCGGCCTCGGGTAACGCAAGAGTAGAGGGAGGGGACAACCGGAATACGTTACCTCACGCATTCACCCAGGTGTGTTCCTTTTCCTGGTCGCCTCATCTCGTTTCTGTCGCCATTGCGCTCTCTGCGGACCTCCCTTTCCCGCCTTGTGAACTTGCTTTTTTTTTCTGTCGTCTCTTCATTGCTTATATTTTTTTTTCGTTCACGACTTCCTCGTCTGCATTTGGAGGAGGTTGTGACGTCGCCACACGCATACGCTTGATCAGCTGGAAGCTAGCCATCTGGCCGATTTCAATCTGTTGCGTAATCGATGCGTGTATGTCGTTCGTGCAACGTTATCGGAGGTATGTGCGCATTTTAAACTATTCCTTCGACCATCTTCCGGTATACACAATGCTCTTTTTCTTAGTTTTTTTTTTTTTTTTTTTACTGGAACCTCTCGTACACAGCCAGTTTAGGTTGCCAAGCCAGCCTGGCTTGGCATTTCGCCCGGCCTATTGCTTGACGAGAAAAAAATGTTTCATTTATGTTGGGGTTCCTTCTCTTCATTCTTCTATGTTATCTATTTTATTTATTCATTTACTGTTATATGTCTTTACGGGAGGTGTAAATGTAAGGACTAAGTTCCTTTAAATCCTGCTTTAAATTTAGGACATGATCCGAAAGTTACATTACGTGACGTGCTTAAATTTCTAGATGACACTGGCTTTTTACACAAAATATAGATCAACACAGCCTTTTTCTCTTTATATTGAATTTTAAAACACATGGTGTTTGGCGCAGCATAGCCTTAGCCGTTCTTGCGCCACTAAATCATGTTTAACTAACTAAAATGTCAGATTTATAGAGATCGGTTGTACGAATAATGTAACCGTTCTGTAGCGAACGGTTGTGCATATATTATGTGCTGTAGTATCTATATTTCAGTTCGGCAGCATGTTACACTCCTGTGGCACGTGAATGCGAAAGCCTGCTGCACACTGGGTAATGCGCCGTCTCGAATCGTCGCGTTGCTGCTTTGGCAGTTCGGCTTCTTCGGCTCGTTTTCGACGCTTAGCTGCGGCTTCTCGCGCTCGTATAGCGGGGTCAGACTGTAGCGCCAATGACGTTTCTCTTCGACTTTACGTTGCATCTCCTCAGCGGGGGATTGAAACGTATGCTGTTTGGTGTGTTGTATGGGCGATTTCAATGAATTCAATTTCACTGTTCGCTGCACTTTGCCGAATACTTGTAACCTCTGCATTACGAGAGAGATGAGTCATTGCATTTTTCGCTTGCTTTGAGCAGATCACGTGTTTTTTTTTTTGTGCAACTCTGCTAGACGCATCGTTCCTGTACACGGTGTGCGTGATTACAATGAATGTATGCACTGTACGCTTCACTTTGCTGAATGCTCGTAGCTTCTGCATTATGAGAGGATATTGCGAAGTTGCCGCAAACAAAACAGTATTTCAAGGAAGGTACAACACGAAGCTGTTCTGATAACTGATGATTTAATGAAACAAATGCCAAGCTTTTACAGATCAGACATACGTGTGCACCTGGAAAGCAACGCAAAAACCAATAAAAAGCACAGAGTGACCTTAAACAGGGGTGCGATACAAATACTAAGAAAACGCTGACAGACTACTGAGGCACCGAACACGTGTGTATCGCATGGAAAGAAACAAAAGTTCTTTCTGAGAGACCGCAACTGACGGCGAGCTAACACAATCACCATCGTTAAAGCGTCGCATGGCCACTGCCTCTACAATCTCTTTCCAGCTGGCCATCTTTTCTGCCGACAATTTGTCTTTGAAAACATGGGAGAGCAGCCCAAGCAATTACGGCAATGAATAGCCAAGGTGGATCCTCTAGCTGCCCCCAAGGAACGTTCATGCCCACGCAAGCGAAGGTTAATGCACTATACCGGTTTGTCCAATCTAGTAGCTGCCACACTTTAGTGTAATCTTATACTATATGACACGTGTCCTGCAAGGCACATGCGAATTTGTGTGCTTCGTTTCACAGGAGGCCGAAACCGTGGTTCCCCTTGCTACCATGCTGCACAACTTCGAAAGTTTACGAGGTGCTGAAACGACAATATCAACCCCACATTTACCAGAAATCTTTTTAAGATTATGGGAAACCTTATACATGTAGGGAAGTACTGCAAAATTTTTCCTACTGGCCTGTTCATTAGAAATTGATGGTTATTTGTCCTTTTTTCGAAACTTGACAAGCAATGATTCGGCAACTGAAAGAAGAAAGCTCGAAAAACCCGCCTTTTCCAGACGTTCCACTTATTGTTGAAAACGAGGTGTTTGTGGTGACGTGACGTGATTTTAAAAGCGCTGATCTAAAACATGATGAGGCTACACCCCGCTTTATAAGCTTTGAATGAGATGAAAGGCAGTAAGGATGTTTCGGACCTGGGCTCGCACGCCCAGCATGCATGGTCCAGCGGACGAAAAATCTAACTTTAAATCTAAAAATTGGATTGACCCATTATGCAGAAGCTCGTGAGTGAAGTTCAACTGGCTTGAGCAACTGGAAGACTGACGAAATCGTCGCCTAGTGAATGTTTTAGTATCTTAAAGAATCGTCCACGTATCTAAAGATTCTAAAAATGGAAGGATTAATCAGCTTAAACTTCAGCGCACGGTCAAAATTAGCTTCAGCGCACGGTCTCCTTTGTTTTCAACGACTGATATTATCGGCAGAAAAAAATGGCCAGCTGGAAAAAGAGGTAGAGGCAGTGGCCGTGCGATGCTTTAACGATGGTGATTGCGTTTCCCAGAAAGAGCTTTTTTTCTTTCCATGTGGTAGACACGTGTTCGGTGCCTCAGTATAGTCGGTCAGCGTTTTCTTAGTATTTGTATCGCCCCCCTGTTTACGGTGCTTTTATTGAGTTTTACGTTGCTTTTCGGGTGTACGCGTGTCTGATCTATAAAAGCTTGGTGTTCGTTTCATTAAATATTCGTTTGTCAGAACCGCTTCATGCTGTCCCTTCCTTCAAATCTTGTATTTTGTTTGTGGCAACTTTCCTAAATCGTGAATTACCAACTGGCCTACACCCACACTCTGCTATATTATAAGAAGGATGAGCCATTGCATTTTTTGCTTGCTTAGGGGGGTATGAGTTATTGCTCCTGAGGATAGTTTTTGTACCATTGGACCGGACGACGCACGTTTTTAAGACCATTGAGGGCGTGAGCCGCTTAAGGCTTTCACCTTAATAAGTAAGACAATGTATCTAATGACGAGGTATAAGCTCGAAAGTAAACTGAAACCCAGTAGTGCATACCCATTGGCACACATCCAGTGGGCCTAGTGCACATACCCAGCCCCCCCTGTGACGCATAATTTTAGACTGCACTATCACCGGAAGCGGCCCACCGTAACGGCGAAATACCCCAACCTCCCTTAAGAAAGTGGCTGTGCTTGTAGAAGTATTCGCCTTAAAATTTGGTGCGTCCTACGCTTATGTATATTTGGTGTTACGCGAAGCTTTCTTTGATGTTCCTACAAACGGTAAAGCAAATGGTAGCCAAACGTAACGCTAATGACGAAATGCTTGTACAAAATAAAGAAAATGAAATGCAATTTTTACGCGCTTCGCTGTAGTCGAGTTCATCAATTTTCTGTGGCCAACTTCTTTTTCAGTATTTTTAAGCTCGAGACACCTTTCTCAATGCACGCTTCTGTCACATTTTTGTTCAAGTAATTACGAAGACTAGCTGATTAGCAAATGCATGTAGCGTCAGGCTACCATCTTGTATTTCTTTCACTGAAGTTCGCACTATATTAAAATCAAATTACGTAAATTTGGAGCATTTATTTTACAGCAGCACATCATAATTTGTGACTGAAGTAGTTATTAAACATGAAACAGTTGGCACTTAGCTCAGGTTTCCGCAATTCAAACGAATTGAGCCATCAAAACTGCAAAGGAATCATGGGGCGCATTCGCAAAGCTTTTCGTCCTTAAGTGCCCTTTGCCACTGGCTGACCGGCTTCGCTATACTATGTCCAGCATCAGGGCTGGCTGGAACTATTACGAACCATTATAGCGTAAGACGTTTTTGTGAATACAGGATCTTTTAGTCAAGGACGCCCTTTTTGACCGAACAAGTTTCGTCCCTAGCGGGCGAAGAAAGAAGGGCGAAGTTTTAATTTTTTTTTTGTTACGATTGCAATTATATGAACACTCCAAGCAAATGTTCGCCGTCGCCATTGGCGACGCCGTGAGCCTCTTCATATATGTATCTAGATACATGTACGCTATGCGGTTATTCATGCCGTATATGCGGGTTATATCGCTACGCTATTAAATCACTCAAGTTGCCGGGACTTACGTTCTCGATTACGTTATTCATCAGGATCTTCAGAATTTAATGAAATATAACAATCACAGTACATGCCTTTGATCTTAAACCTTCTCAGACAATTAAACACAACAGGTGCCAAACAATATCAGTCAGTGCTCAAACCTGAAAGTGATTTAATTTTACTGGAGCGGCTCATTACAGGCAGCGTAGTGGCGGCCAGGTCTGTGCGATGTCACTACAGGCCCAACGCGGCGTGTTAAAGCTTGTAAGGGGGCTAGAAATTTTCTTTTTTTAATCTTTCAGTCCTCTTTTTCATTTCTCCAGTGTAGGGTAGCCAACCGGCCACAGTTTTGGTTAACTTCCCTACCTTTCATTTACCATTTGCTCTCTCTCTTGGTGCACCTGCGTACATCGCGTCCGCGTTTGTCGGATCCGTGTACAGCTAGAGCACCGCCTGATAAGGGAAGCGCAACCCTATAACTTGCTATCGCAGTCAGTGATTAGCCCTTTTAAAGTCCCCAGCCGAACCGCCACGCCGGTGGATTGGTATGGCGTCGCGAATTTCAGTGCATTTTCGAGTGCTTATAGGCAATTTCTGCTCCGCCCCCCCCCCCCCTCAAAAAAAAAAATGCTCGATGCCCATTCACGCTGCGAAGGATGACCAGCGAAGCTGTGTATGTGGTCCCTTTAATGGTGCACTGCACCCGGGCCACAGGTCAGCCCGGCATTACACTATCTTCGGCATCGGCCCACGTTTGGGGAGTGCTTAACGCCTGCTTCACGTCCGCCGCGGGTCGGATCGGCCCAGCATTGCACTATCACAAAACTCCCCACGTATGAGGGAGTTTTGTGTATACACAGGGACACGATCCTGGGGGAACTAGCTCTTAACAGCTTCGCTGTAAAAAAAGGCCTTACTAAAATTTAATGGGTCTGAGTCTTCATTTCTCTTGTAATGCATTTTAGTCATTGTATGCGTACCCATCAATAAACTATTACTGTCAAAACCTCGCAACTTCACGAGGAGCAAACGCAGGAACATGAAGGCCCGTATATTCGTATGTGTATTTCCCTCTGTGTCTACCTCTTCCTCCTCCCTCTCTGCAATGTATGCTATTTATTTACCCTTGTATACATTTATTACACGCTTGAGGGTATAATAAACAATATTAATATGCCCATTCACGATCATAATGTAAGTGCAGGCTTCTACCACTCGCGACGTCAGACATATAAGCGAAAGCAGCCGGCCAATTCCAAGCAGCTCTAACGAATTAAAAGCTTCGCGAATTCGCTCCACAAAACTCGTATTTGGGTTTCGTGCTTTCTTTGCGTTTTTCCTATAGTTAACCAAAGCGGGTAATGCCGACGTTCCTGGCATTAAAAAAAAAAGCATAATTTAGCAAACCAGCTTATAACCTATAACATTCCTCTCTGGCGTCTTTATTTAAAACAGAATTGCGAAATGCGTTCTCTACGTCCCGGCGCATATCCAGACCCGTGGATTCACAAAGAAAAGTTGTGCATATCGAATCAACATCTTGGAGTCTATGTGAAGCGAAGTATTCGTGAAGCGCTTGATCAAATGCTACGAGGTAATTTATTTTATTCTTATATACGTCGCAGGCGTAAAGAAAACTTGCGCGCGCGCTCATCTGCTTTCGCGCACCCGCGCTACACAATGTGTCACTCGCAGGCAAGACAAGACAAGACTCAGTCGGTCATATTGAAAGAGCTAGTTAGCGTTGGCACAGCAAAAAAAAAAAAAAAAGTATACTCGCGGTTGTGGCGCAGTGGTTAGAGCATCGGAATACTGTGCTGCGGGAACCAAGGTTCGATCGCACTATCAGGCACGTAGTTAAATTTTTTTTATATTTAAGCACGAGCTCTTCTGCGAAGCAGCGGCAGCCCCCAGCAGCCACAGTTAGGAAAGCTCGGGTAGATAGATAGATAGATAGATAGATAGATAGATAGATAGATAGATAGATAGATAGATAGATAGATAGATAGATAGATAGATAGATAGATAGATAGATAGATAGAGAGAGAGAGAGAGAGAGAGAGAGAGAGATAAAACAAGAGGTGAAAGAGTTAACCAGATTAAGTGTCCGATGGGCTACTCTGCATCGGGAGAGGGGATGAGGACAGAAAAGACGAGAAGAAAAGATAAAAATGAAAAAGCATCAAAGTTTGCACATTATAGTTTTTTGATCACTATTGCCGCTTATGAAAAGCACACTAGCGCTTTGTCCCAGCCGACGGCGGCCCGAACTGCTCTAAGAACCAGGGAAGGTTTGCAGAGAAAACTTCGCTTCTGAACCTCTTGCGCTAGCACTGTTCTTATGAGCAGCTGGCGGCGAGTCGTGACGTAATAGCGAAGGCGGCCTGCACATGGCAATGCGCAGGTATGCGAACAGAAAACTTCGTTCATTTTGCTGCCTGGTTGTGTTCGCAACTTTGCAAGGTCTCGCGACGCCCCTCTCGCTTTGTGGCTGATGTGGTCTGTTTCTTTTCGAGTGCCGCGGCTGGGCTGGAGTGGGAGAGCTTTATCGACAAGCCGCAATGATGTAACCTCCACTTCGCTATCACCGGCGCTCTCCCCGTCTCCCATACGAGTGGTCGCAACTGCCGGCCGGATATCTTCGGCGTCGGCGGTGACCTATACACTGTCGCACGCATCAGCGCCGATAACGCAGACGGGAGCAGTAAAGGGGGGAGGCAAGGTTGACGAAGTGCAAGGGCGTCTGCCGCAACAATGTCGTGGCTGCGGTAAAAAAAAAGTAACAAAAGCCGGAAAGTCGCTCTACCTTTTGTGGTACGCATTATACCGTAACGATGCAGGCGTGAATTTATCGGTCCACCCGCCGTGGTTGCTCAGTGGCTATGGTGTTGGGCTCCTGAGCACGAGGTCGCGGGATTGAATCCCGGCCACGGCGGCCGCATATCGATGGGGGCGAAATGCGAAAACACCCGTGTACTTAGATTTAGGTGCACGTTAAAGAACCCCAGGTGGTCCAAATTTCCGGAGTCCCCTACTACGGCGTGCCTCATAATCAGAAAGTGGTTTTGGCACGTGAAACCGCATAATTTAAATTTATCGGTCCGTCGCCGTCCCCGGTATATATGTCATCCTGAGCAAATATGATGCGTGATGGTTATGCCGATGGAGACGAGGCTGCTGAACACTTGGTAGGCACGCTTTTCGAGACAAAGCGCAACTGAAGACGCTCCTGATAAAGAAATCCCTGTTCAGGCACTCTTAGGGGAAGGAGGAATGGAGGCTCAATGCTTCGCCACAAAAACATTCGCTCGTAGCATCGGTGCGAGATAGCTAATAGCTAAATAAAGCTAAATAATAGCTAAATAAAGGTATGCTGTACACAGTATACCTATATATTAAATGGCTCGTCGCTATGTTTACTTTCTTGCTGCAGTGACCTTATGCGCAGTTCGGCACAAGATTTGCCGGTTTCTCAGTATTTGTACCGCTTCATTTTTCCAGCCTCAATCATTCGGGCTCAAAACGGTGAACCTGTAGTGAACGGAACAAAGGTCGGTGACGACACCAATACTGTGCTTCTCTCTGTACCTTGAGCGCTGTTGAGGTTGGCGTTATCCGTCAAGTTAGGCGCTAATTCCCTTGCACCGCTGATTCGGAAATGGTTTGTTAGAATAAAGCGCCACTTTGTAAGTGTACTCATAGCGTTTATCGCCAGAGCGGCCATTCCCGTATCAGAAGCGGCGGTGTATTGGTATTGCTCTGAAACAGAGATCTTGTCGGCGTTCGACGGCGCCTATGCTGACGTGCTCTGCTGCGCATAATGACCTCGGCTGCGACCTCCAGATTCGAATCCAGCCGAATAGCTCGACTCATCGAAGCGTTCTTCGCCCGTTTAATCTGTCCGTCCGAGCTGTGCTCGAGCAGTAAGGGCGTATATAACCGTGTGTGAGGCTACAGATAAAAAGTATGTATTGGTCGTTGCGACATTCATGTCACAGTTTGAGTGCGCCGCATCCGATTGCAATTTTATCGAGGCCCGCGAAACGTTGCGCGAGATAAAAGAGAACTAATTGCGTTGCCAGCCCGTGCGTCGACTCTCCTCACGCCCTTCTTAAAAGTACATACCTGGTAATAGACCTAAAGATTAGGTACACTGGCTCTCGTATATATATAAAAAAATGGCCAGGCTTAGCTTGGTTAAGCCAAGAATGCGTTGCATATTGCGCGCGAGTTGGAGCCCAGCTTTTCCTCCGGCTGTCGTGACGTCACGTCGCATGGTTGCGCTAAAGGTCAATGGTGGCTGCCCGGCCGCGCCCAAGGGCTGAACTGAGTGATTGCAATATGCAACGCATAAAACTCTAGTGTAGGGGTATGAGCCACTCTGATGGCTCATGCTTACTACGTGACGCCTGTGGTAGATAGGAGGCTCCACATCAAGTGTCACGGCCCTGAGTGGTGGCGCTGGCTAACACTCCCAGGTTTAGTTCTAGTAGACAGACATAAATACCCTAGACAGTGGATGGGGGGAACAGCGCCACGGTAGCACATTTGGTAAGAGCATCACACGCGTAATGCGAAGACTTGGCTTCGTATCTCCCTGCGGCCAGTTGTCTTTTTCGAGAACTTTCTTTTCCACTTATTTATCATTTCTTGAATTCAATTAAGAACTAAAAATAATCTCCCCCTGCTGTCCTTCGTCTCATCATCTTGTATTGTGCTAAGGTAAAACATTTTGTTAAGTTTCCGAGAGAACCACGCCACTGGTGTAGAAAAACCAAAGCCGGGTTATGTAGGGAAACATTCCACACGACTGTAGTACACCAGAGTCGTCCTGGTACCGCGCCGAGATCATGAACCCAAGAAATGATAGGACCACCTGCAAGCGTTCGATACCTTTGAGCAGTTGTTTTCCTCCGTTTTAACACCAGGGTATGACTACGTTTCTCGGAAGCGTAAGTAATTAGCTGCATATGCTACTGAAGAGATCGTTCGTTGAGCACATAGCAACATGCCTGAGACTGGTCCACCCTTTCATGTACTGCACCTACTGAGGTTTTCTGTATTTAGTGCGAACTTCGAAAAGATCTGCAGATAGCGGAAATTTCTACCTGTTGGTTCATTTTTTTCAAACATGGGATTTTATGTGCCAAAGCCACCATCTGATTACGAGGCACACCATAATGGGGACTCCGGAATAATTTGGACCACCTGGTGTCCTTTAACGTGCACCTAAGTCTAAGTACACGAGTGTTCTCACATTTCGCCACCCACCGAAATGCGGCCACCGTGGCCGGGATTCAATCCCGCGACCTCGTGCTTAGCAGCCCAACGCCATAGCCACTAAGGAACCACGGCGGCTGCTTGTTGGTTCGTGATCATCGAGTTGTGTAGCAAAAAGGGAACGACCACAAAAGGAAGCACAAGACGAGCACAGAGCGCAAATTGCTTTCTTTGTGCGCGTAGTCTTGTCCTTCTATATATATGTGGTAGTTCCCTCTGCGCTATACAACCCCGTGGTAGAAAGGATGTTCAGGATGTTTCGTTTCGTAAATCGGAAACAGCGCGCCATGATGACCGATTCCGGCATTGGGAAAAATGCATGTGTACATTAGAGTGAATTGTAACGGCGGTAAACCTTATTGTAAATGTTTACTGCATACACGCTGACACGCACGCACACGCACGCACACGGTCAAAGTTCCAGCTGACAAGCCTGAGACCTGAGGACCAGCTATGGCTTGTGGACAGGCTTGGCTGTCGGCACAGGGCCACGGCTATCCGGAATAGGGTGGCCGACCACCTTCGGTCATTAGCAGCTTGGTCTCCATGATAAAGTTCATTCATTCACTCCTGCGGATAGACTGTCTTCACTTTTTTTAAAGCTATCAACACAATTTTTTTGGGATGATATGGCCGAAACTACGTAGCGCTAAAATCAGCGATAAATCCTTAGATTTTTATTGCGCCGTACAAGTTTCTGGTAAACTCGGACTTATTTGCAGACAAAAAGTAATTCCGAAAACCTTCTTTCGATTTTGCCACAAGAAAACCTTCAAAAACGCAGACCCTTACAAGAAGGTGTGATGGTAGGCTACGCGGTTAGTTCATTTTAGAAAGTATGGCGAACCTGGGAGCAAGAATATATGAAAAACCATACTTGCGCGAAAACATATCTCCGTGTTGAGCACGTTGTTTTGAGAATATAGGTTCGGCTCAAAAATTAAGGGGCCGTATTCAGAAAGCTTTGCGTTTTTAAGTTCTGCCTGTCAATGGCCGATCGCCTTTGCCAATAATGCGTCCAACGCCACGGTTAGCTGGCATCTCCTCTTACAATAAACTTCGAGCGTAAGGGGGTGTTTATAAAGGCAGACAAAGAACGTTTGACTACCCTCGCGCTACCGTAAGAACACAAGGACGGGGACATATAATATACACGAAGGAACAAGGCTTTGCGAATGATGTGGTCGAACTTCATTCTTGTTCTTTCATTTGCGTGTCTCTGTCCTTGTGTTTTTATGCTAGCGCGAGGATGCTGGACCCCGTATGCGAAAATAACTGTTCCGCTAGTTAGAGAAAATTCCAGCCAATCCTAATGCTTGACATACTATTAGCGAATGCAGCCGACAGAAGGCCAATAGCACTTGTATATGAACAAGGGGCCGTATTCACAAAGCTTTTCATTCTGAAGTTCTCGTTGCGATTGGTTGGCAGCTTTGAGTAATATGTCGAACATCATGATTGGCTAGAATTTGCACCTAAGAACAATTACCGCGTAACCAATCTTTCTGAATGCGGGCCGAGATTCCGTATTCATAAAGCTTCTCGTTCGCAGTTGCTGTTGGCCGTTACATCTTGTCGCCTGCGACACTATTAGGTCCAACATTGCGATTGGCTGCGAATCTGGCCTTACGAACAAATAGCGTGAGAACTTCTTTTCTTTTTTTCTTTTCGAATGCTGGCCGAGAAGCACGGTGACTTTGTCCCACGGATGCCAGCCAATTATGACGTCCAGTCGAAAGCATTGTTGACAAAAATGTTTGCTTCCCAGGTGCGCACTTGGTGGTGTTTTCGTTTCACCCGCACGTGGCCACAGTGATATTGCTTCTGAGTCTCGTGCGGGCTACGTGTATACATATGCACGCCAGGCACTGAAAAGCGCTCCCCCACCACTTCCGGGGGATATGCATTCGTGGCCACGCCTCCGGTGTGGGCCACACAAAGGGCACTGGGCGCGCTGCGGTCAGGACATCGAGTGGCCGCGTTTGAGGCAGATGTCCGACCACTGGCAGGCGTCGATGAATGATGACCACCGAGTAAGTAGTTCCTGCGAAATGAAGGGGCCTTCCGGTTTAGAGCCGGACGCCCGGTTTCCCAGCTGCGAGTTGGCTATTGCGGAGCACTTGGAACTGGCCGTTCTTTTTTTTTTTTTAGAATATTGGTCTTTATATCCTCCTAGTTCAATCGCAAATTCGCATAGCAAACATGCTTCAAAATGTTGCCGTCGTTAACCGGAGCAATGTGCTTTTAAAAGCGACTTCTCGTCGTCATTTAGAAAATTGAGGCAAATAGGGCCTATAGACGACTTTATAAGGCATGCTATTTGCAACTCGATGCATATGATAATGAAAGGACAATACACCTGAGAAAATGAAAAAAAAAGACACCCCGAAATTCAAGAGCAAAATATGAAGTAACGCCCACCGACGCCACAACGCGGGGGGAGGGCGGGGGGGTTGCTGGTCTTGGTCGGCGCTCGGAAGAGAGTAAAGTTTGGCCGCGCGTGCCCTATAGGCGCAAGCTTGGCACGGCAGCTTCCACCCATTTCTTGGCCGATCCCCCATGGTGGGTAGGAGCCGCACACGTGATAGTCAACAGCAACAGCTTGTCGTTCTGGAAGCCTACAACGCTTGCCGCTGCAGCCACCGCTCCGCTAGTCGGCTTTCAAACACGAATGAGAGCAGAACATGGCACCGACGTCACCGCCGTTAGCCGTTGAAAGTAAGAAAATTGAGTTATATTTCGCGAAAATAAAAGTATCTACAACGAAATTTATAAGCTTTCAAGTATGCAGCTTCGCTGCGCTGCGTTTTCGTAAATCGCCAATGTTCGCTGAACTATCCCGGTTCCTATCCACCGTTGTTCGCAATTTTTTTTCTGGGCCCATACTCAGAAAAACGTTCTCACGTTAGAACGGTTCTTACGAGCAAGTGCCACGTAATCGTACCACTGCGCACGTTATTTACGAAGCGATTGACTCGTCGCAAATAGCACTTAAGAACGAAAAGCTTTGTGAATTCAGCCACCCATAGCGCCGTATTCACAAAAATATCCTAGGCTGGAATAAAGAGTAAGTTTCAGTCAATCATGATGCTGGGCATGAATTATCACAGGCGGCCAGCCAATGGCAGAGAACATTTACTGACGATAAGCTTCGCGAATTCGGCCCCCAAATTTCTACATTGCTAGGCAAACTCGTCATGTTGTCTGCTGCTTCTATTGTTAATTGTGCGAGATCTTTAGATTGTCTGGATGGTGACACGGTCGAGGTTACCGGAGTTGAGCGATGAAGTACGGTCATCACAGCGAATTTTTTTTTTGTCGGTTCGTGGAATAGGTTTTCGTGAAGCGGCCGAATTCAAAGAAAGCTTTTCGTTCGTAAGTGTTGTTTACTTTGCCTTTGCCTTTGCTTGTTTACCATGCCTTTGACAAATATCGATCAACCAATCAATCGATCGACGAATCAATCGACAAATCAATCAGTCTTTATTTCCACTTCAATCAGCAGAGGGATACAGGAAAATATGTGGGTGCTTGGCAAGCTTCTGAGCCCTACACCATTTGCCAGTGGCTTCAAATCAAGGCAAGAAGGATGCAAAAACTGAGCACAGGCAATATTACATACAAGATTGCAATATGTATATATAACCAACTAAAGCATTCAGCAGACAGGCAACTTGTCTTTAAAAAACATCAGCAATTATGATACTCCCTAATGCCAAATTTTAGCGCAGCTCTACAAGTATTTTCATGTCGCGATATATTGGGGCGATGAATTCGATACACGCAGCACAGTCGGCGATCATCGAAAATGTGATCTGAGGGTCAACCGCGTCGGCTTTTATACATCGTCGAAGGTTCCAGTGCAATCGCTAGCGCCACGTGGCTTCCAGAAAGTACTATGCAATTCGCGTCGCGCATACAATCAGATTACAAAACAGCGGCAAACCATTACAATCGAAACAAGCGCGAATGAGACCAAACCAACAAGACTAAACAAGTGCGCGCGACAGCTGACGCGAGGAGACGATAGTACGAAACGACCGGTCCGGCTGAGATCAGTTACGAGTACGCATCGAGCGGTTGGGCGGGTGCGCGTGACACCAGTTTCCCGCGCGCGCGTCACTGAAGGGGCCGCTCTCATTGGTCTCCGCCGTTCGCGGCTCGCGTCTTTCATATCACGCTCCGCGTTCGCTCTTTCATCTTTCGCTGTGCTCGTTCGCTCGGTTACGCCGCCGACGCTCGCCGCAGGAACTGGCGCCTAAGAGCTGAGCTCTATACAGAGTAGAACAGTCTCGATGCAGACTGGAAACGTAAACAATGTGGCAAAATACAGAACATTTCTCAATTATCAAGGCGAAGAAAGAAGTAAACAAAGAGTAAAATAAAGTAAATGTTTGCATTCACGAGAACGGAATAAATATTGCACAACACAAGTCATTTTGCGAAATGACAACGGAGTTCAGCATCGTTACAAGTTCCTATGTCAAAGACCGCAAGTATAATGGTGTTGAGCAGCTTAGGTAAATAGACTTTGAGCTTCTGTGAGCCATAGTTGGTACATCGTGTGCTAGTGCAAAAAGCATTTTTATATGGCCTAAATGGCACGATGGAAAGGGTACGATGAAGGTAAAGTGCAGCTGCCCCAAAAGTAATCGAAATGTTGCGTCTGCGTTCATGTTTGTAGGGAAGCGAAGGACGGACATTGCAGAGGCTAAACAACTAGGACATGTTTGTATTTATTAAAATCTCTGGAATGGGACACTTTTCTAGGGAGATTAAATATAATTCTTAGGGCCTTAATTTTTTGAAGACAATGTAGATTGTTAAGGCTCGTATAATAGTAGGAGTTCCCCAAACAATTAAGATAAGAGTATTGAAGATACGACAGCAATAATGACTGAAAGTTTCACATTGGTAGGGAAATGCTTTCCGTGGCGATGGGGATATAAAATACCTGCAGTACGAGCATCCTTAAGGCTGATGTAATCAACATGCGTATCCCATACTCTTGTGTAAGTGAATGTATTTCATCGTACCCTTTCCATCGTGCCCTTTACGCCATATAAAAATGCTTTTTGCACTAGCACACGATGTACCAACTATGGCTCACAGAAGCTCAAAGCCTGTATGAATACCTATACGCCTAAAGTTTTAAACTTTGTTAAGATTTTGATACCCTTTGTGCCATACTTAAATACTCTTGTGTAAGTGAATGTATTTCCTTTAGAACTTCAGTTTGGCCTAGTTGGTGTTTACTGCATATCATATTGACCGCAAATAAAGACGGGGACAGGGGAAGATAACACAAGCGACACGGACGGTAACCGCCCGGGTCGTTTTTGTGTTCTCTTCCGCTGTCGCCGTCCTTATTTACAGTCAATACGATATGCGGCTTTCCTTTAGGGTGACAAAACGTTTTAGCTTGGCATTTTAATAGGTAAAGTATTACAATTTGTTCAGTGGCGAATTGTAGCAAGGTTAGTGTTTTCTGCATCGATCAGGTACTTAGGGTCATTTTCAATAAAGAATATACTTGTGTCGTCAGCATATCCGGTATAATAAAAAATGAGTTTCTGTTAATATTTTAACGATGTCTTTAACATATAGATTAAAGAGAAGTTGCCCAAATTACTTCTTTAAGATACCCCGTTCCTGAATGGCATTGTTCATGACATGTAAACATTGACGTCAACGTACTGAAGCCACTCAAACAAGTAAAAACGTACGAGTTGTCGCATGGCAACTGATATCATATTTTCCCATTTTTACAAGAACTGGTATTATAATTTACGCTATCTTAAGCCATTTTACAGTCTATTAAAACTAATCTAAAAAGATATAAGAAGATTCAGTCCATCATCACGATTGGTTCGTATCTGCTCTTGCGAAGAGTTCTAGCATAAACATGCCTTTCTTCCTTTCTTCTTCTCTCTTTCTTTCTTCTTCGTTCTTTCTTCTTCGTTCTTTCTTTCTTTCTTTCTTTCTTCCTTCTTCTCTTTCTTTCTTTCTTTCTTTTTCTTTCTTTTCTTTTTTCTTTCTCTTCCTTTTTTCTTCTTTTCTTTTTCTCTCTTTTTTTTTGAATGCGGGCTTTGCTGAATAGGTGCAGTTTGGCCTGACCGTACGGCCTCACCAAGAGAATGTTGACCGAAATGGCAGTAACAGGTTTGAGTGCGGCTAAAGCCTCGGAACAAGCAATAATTTCGCGTTCTGGGGCCGCGTTCAGGAAGCCTTTCGTCCGTGTGTTTTGCCATTGGACCGGCCGCCTTCGCTTATAGTGCGTCTAGCATCAGGACTGGCTGCAATTTTCTATTACTAACAATTCTAACGTAAGTCCTAAGAGGCTTTTGAGAATACGGGCCCTAATCTTTCGGGTGATTCTCCATTTCACAAGTGCCAAAGCAGCGTCATATAGGCTATAAGTTGCAATGATATGCTGGAGCCGTCTACGCTTTTGTTTTGCTGAAATCGTTCTTTTGCTGAAATCACACGTGCAACTCTTCCTAAGACGAGTCTTGCCGCACTTGCACCCGGACAATGTCGAAGGGGTGCTGTAGGAGTGCCCTTTTTTGTGTGTGAACAATGGATCCAATAATAGGCATGCATGCGCACATGCACGGAACTTCATAAGCCAGTGAGCCCCAGCATGTGTGCAGGTGACAGCGCGCAGTGTGTGGCACCCCCCCTCCCCCTTCCCCCCCCCCACACACACACACACACACTTGTGCTCGAGAGGTTTGCGCCGAGGTCACAGACCTTGTCCTTAGATTGCGTGGTGTCAATAAGGGCGCCAGAATAGCATATCGCGTGATCCCTAGTGACTACCGGGATATTTTTAGCCCCCAGCTGCGCTTGCCTCTAAACGGCGCTGTACGTAAAAGCTCCTGCCGATAATTCTTTGAAGAAGGCGAAACACTTGGGCTGCTTATGGAAAGGGGCTTCGGGGAGATGGGATCTTTTGATTATAAAACTCCAATGCGGTGCGATGCAACCTGCACGAACACTAAGAACGGCAGTGCTTCTTTAGATACATAACGCCTAAATCGGTAGCACTAGTTCCGACTAAGAAGGGAACCTCAATTATTAGGATGCAGTGACCGGAAAAAAGTTAGAGCATTTCATGGAAAAATTTGCCCTCTCGAGCGTTTTGTGATAGCCGTTCTTTGACTGGCGGGCCTATCAGCAAGAACCAGGTATATTTGTTTTTGTTCAGAGTGCTAAGTACGTTCACCCGTCTTTCAAGGATAGACCTGGCATAGAAAAGGTGTTTTTTCAGCGATACAGTATGCGAAGTGCGACGGTGCCTTCTTTGATGATACTCTCGTGATCGCAAGACAGGAGGATTTTGGAAATGCTTCTTGTGCCTCTTGCTAGATTTCTTTCTTAGAATAATTTGGAAACTAGGTTAATTTTGGAAACTGCGGCCATAGCCAGGAGGGGTCAGTAAGTAAGCCAACGGTACACCATTATCGGATAGAGTCGCCTATTTGTAACACGCACGCGGTTTGCGCGCCTGCTTAGTCATACTTAGTTTGGTTTTAGTTTTCGTTTTGCTTTTTACATCGAAGCTACATATGGCTAGCCGATTCGTCCGTCCGTCCATACGCTGTAGGCCACCTCTACGTCGAAAACTCCCCCGGCGCAACCGCATGCGCATGCGCGAAAAAAAGAAAAAGAATGAAAGAGGCACGCGATTAGCCAACACCACCTATCCGCAAGGCCTGTTTACTCCGAGCTATGACGTCACGCTACCTGGTCCGAAATTTCCATTGACAAGGCTGGCGGGATGAAAGCGGTGAAGTCAAAATCACAGTGGCCTACTCGGGAGCATCCCCATTAGTTTCTATGGCAGTCAAGCCAGGTAACATGATGTCATGCACCTGAGTGAAAATGCCTTGTGATATCAGGTGGTGTTGGATTAGCTGCGCCAGTTGTGACGTCGTCGCTCTCCGTCACAGCCGAGCACGCGTGCGGCAGTTTCTCTCTGGCTCCGAAATGGGCAGGCCACGCGTCATACGTACTCCTTAGGAGCAGGCAGCTGGCAGCAACCGGGAACGGGCTTGTCTACGCCGTGCCCATGCTGCAGCCCGGGCACAAGAACAGGCTCATGCAGCCGAGCGCAAGCAGCAACTGTGTACCGAAGATGCGGCAGCCTACCAAGCCGTTGTTTAGTGAACCATCGAGATTAACCCGCTTACAAACGCCGGGGCGGCGCGTTTCAGCTTCGCTGGTTAACCATGTGTACGGAGTGCTTGGGTGGCGATTTTTTAGTCATGGCTTCTGTGGAAAATTCGAAGCGCACCATGATCACACGGTTCTTTGATTATCAATATGTATGTCCAAATGTATATTTCCTTTGTTCTTTCAAAAATTAACTTAATTGAAGGTGAACACTTGTCCTATTTCTCGTTCATATCTTCCTCACCTTGTTTCCGCGCAGTGAAATTGCACCTCGTACAGAGACATCACGCACAGATCGTGTTGACACGAAAGGAATACTGAACCTCACATTGCAGAACACAAGCTCATGGAGATTATGGCTCACCCATCTAAACTACAGTGTATGCTCGTTCTACAATAAGACATAATAAGCGCAGTCAAATGCACTAGCATTTCGTGAAATCTCAAACGATAGTATTGTGCAAGCTGCAAACGTGGAGACATACAGAGGAGCGTCCACTTAGACGCAATTCCTCGAGAACGAAATAGGACCTCACTTCAAACACCTCCAGTTCTCTGGGAATCGAGAAGGCGGTACGAAGCATGATTTGGTATATATACTTTCATTCCTACCACGATTTCCACATCGCTCGTGATAGCGAGCTGGTGAAATCAAAAGCAGACCTCTTCCTTTGAAGTTCGCCACTGAAAGAAAAGAAAATAAGCGCGAACTGTCCAAGAGGGATGCTTCCTACTGTCTTTCTCTGCCGTAGGCTGTGGCGCTACATGAACATATCTAAAGAAGGTTCTCCGCATAACGCTTCTTTTGATCTACTGAGAGCAACGTATTGCGATGTGGTTCAAATAAACTGTAAACATCGGCATCAAATGTCCTTTATTGGCAAGGACAACCCTTTCCTTTTTTTTTCATTGATGGAGGGCTGCCTTAAAGTGTAATAGATGTAAACACAACACATACATCATCGAGCCCCCCTGCATCTCGCAGAAATTACGGCGAAGTTCAGTAATGAGAGGCCGCTTGAATCCAGGGTGTAATCAAGAGACCGCCGCAGCTGGCATGTCATGTCGAATTCCAGTGCCGTTTTATTGTGGCAGTTTTATTGCAACGCTGTTCCTTTTCGCTCTTCCTCAACGTTCCACCCACGTTATCACTGCTATTGGCAGGCCGTGAACGGTGATAACAATAGAATAGAATGGAGCGGAAGGAATCCTCCCTCTATAGCGACCCAGTCCTTGTAACTCCTGGCACCTTCATTCAGGTTCGTGTGCTGTTTTTACAAGGATCATCGCTAGGGGCGCAGGAACTGGAGAAGGGAATGTGGCCGCCTCCGCTAGCACTGATGGTCGATCACGCTTTCATATATTAAGTTCAACCTGGTTTCACTACGAGCACTTCCACCACCTCCCTCCCATTTCCTTCCCTCCCTCATCACACTCAAAGTAAACTTAGAATGCCCATCTGTCTTTAACAAAAGGAGCGCGAGCCGGCATCTCCCTTGCCGTTGGCAAATAAATGTGCTAATCAAGTTTTTCCATACTTTTGTACGTAGACGCAGGGCTTCTCGGGCAGGCACAGCCCGGTTCACTAGCACAGCTCTAGACACGCGAGATTGATGAAATCAAATCAAAGTAAATGGTACTAGTTGAAATGAGAGAGAGAGAGAGAGAGAGAGAGAGAGAGAGAGAGAGAGAGAGAGAGAGAGAGAGAGAGAGAGAGAGAGAGAGAGAGAGAGAGAGGAAACATGGATAGGAAAGGCAGGGAGGTCAACCAGAACAGCATCCGGTTTGCTACCCTATACTGGGGGTGGGGGAAAGGGGAATAGAAAGAGGAAGAAAGGGAGAGAGTAAGCACTGAGTACGTGTAAGAAGGACACCATACACAAGGACACTATAAACGGCCTCTTAAACCGGTGCACTTCAAGTACTGCACTAGTGCACGAATCGCTTTTCGAGCCAGTGACGGGTGTGGCCACGGTCCGAGTATCTTCCGAGTCCAGTCGGTGTAAAGTTGCCCGCAGAGAGAGGCGTTGGACATCGCAGCGAGGGCAGGCACACAATAGGTGCTCGATGGTTTTCTCGCACCCACAGGAGTCGCACATCGGGTTCTCGACAAGGCTGCCCGGTGTGCCCACGAAGATACCAAGACGCGTCTAACACCTTTGGCGAGGTCGGACGCTGCCAGGGAACTTCGCCTACTTGCACGCAAGAAGTCACAAGATCTCTAGATTTCAAGTGCCTTCAATTGCAGATTACGCAAACTGGACTCCGCGCTACGGCTGCAACTACCATCTAGCCTTTCCCGCGGCGAAACAACCTTGCTGTGCCGCTTGTGGCTGGGAGTGGCGTTCACGAACGCATACTCCTACCGTATGGGAATGGCCGAACTGAAATGAGAAATTTGCAGCATATATGTATAGAAGCAAATACCACTGCCATGAACTGTATTAGGACCTCCTCGTGGACATAAACCATAAAGAAATGCGTAATGACAGATGTATAATTGAAATGAGATAACGCGAACCTTCGTAAAAAATTCAACCTAATGAGGGATACTAGAAGGATATCTAGGCAAGCTGAAATCAATTCATTCTGAAGCTACGTATATGAAGACGAAGACAAGGAAAACTCGTACAGGTTCAGACTCTCGGCTGGTGTCTATAATATCAATAAAATAATATGAAGTCTTTTCCTCTCTCGCGCTACACGGCTTCCGAAAGACACTTTTGTGAAACTGAAGTAGCATCATTCACGCATAAGCAGAGTGTCAGTCTTGATCGATCCTCCTTGGTAGATAACATATTTTTAGATTCTCAGAAGCATTTGACAGGGTATGCGATAATCTACTATTACATAAACTTCGTCTTCGAGACATAAATAGCAAGTTAGTTACGTGGCTTGAGTGTTCTTTAACTAACCGCTCTCAGGCCAAGTACCGCAATGCTCGGTACTTGTCCCTCTTCTTTGTTATTTACATCAATCATTTGCCGTCCTGCGACTCCTCACATAATCATTTCATTGCTTACGACCGTGATAGCCTTTCAGGAAATAACCAATACGAACGACGTAATTATTCTACAGAATGATCTCAATGATGTTTCAAGTTGGTGCAAGACATGATGCATGGAACTAAACATTAACAACCGTAAAGTCGTGCGTGTGTCACCGACTAATTAAGCACCACACGCTCCTCTTCTTGACAACGTTCTTTGACCCCGTGACTGGGTACACATACCTCGGTGTACATATTAGCAGAAACATTACCTGAACTGCTCACTGCGCTTACGGTGGTAAGCAGTGCTAACAGAACCTTGAACTTTTTTCGTCGTAACTTTTCGCTTTCTCTATATGTCTTAAATATGGTGCTCTAAAAAACACTGATACGTCCAAAGTAGGAATATGCCACGTCTGTTTGGGATCGGGGTCATAAAAACCTTATAAATTCTCTTAATATGGTCCAGAATAACGCAGTCCGTTTTATTCTGTCTAACTATAACAGAACTGCAAGCATAGCCACCATGGAATCAAGTTTGAACTCACATTCTCTAGCATCACGTCACAAACAGCTTCGTCTAACTTTTTCATAAAATATTTCATCACCCTGAATTACACAACGAACTGCTTCAGTCACCGCAATACATATCTCGAAAATTAGATCATGCTAACAAGGGCCGTATGCATTTTTCCAGAACAAATTCCTTTTCATTTACATTTGTTTCACGTACATCTGACGAGTGAAATCATCTTCCCGAGGAATGTCGCTAGAACTCTGAACCTTGAGCTCTTTAAAAATTTCCTAGCTAATATTGTACAACTACACCCACATTTGAATAGGCCCCAGTAAATACAGGCATTGGGCCTGTATTTAAAAAGAAAAAATCCCTTACGCTAAAATTGTTCGTGAGAGCATTTTTCAGGCACTCCTGGTGCTGGACATATCATTAACGATGGAGTCCAGCCAATGGTAAAAAAAGCAGTTACGAAAGTATATTGTTATGAATTCGGCCCCTGATGTTTCATGAGTTTGATGCCCATTCGTCCTTCACTTACGCGGGCGTAAGGTTTCCAGCAAGTAAATAGCTGCAGATGGTGCGAAAGAGCATCTTTCGCACCATCTTCTTAGATCTGAGAACTTGGCAAGTAGTTTTCCGCCTCCTCCTGATGCAACTGTTTTCAATTTGGCTAGAAGAACCGAGCCCGTATTCACAAGTTTTTTACGCTAGAACTGTTCCTGAAAAACATATGATCGTGATGAAGAGAGAGAAATCAAGAAGAGGAAAGGGGGACATACTATTAGTGAAAGCGGCCGGCCAATGAGAAACACCACTTTCGCACACAAAGCCTTGTGAATTCTGCCTTTGTTTTACATTGTTTTCTTGCCACCAACTTAAACCCACCGCTTGCCTTGAAATATGTGCTACTAAACATTCAGGAAGGTGTTTGTTAATTGTGACTGCCTTATCGGAGCCACAAATAATTCGCGAATTCGTTTCTATTTGCTATACTAACGGTGTTTTTTAGATAGCCGAACAAGAGCATTCAACATTGTTCTAAAAGCAAATATTTTCCACTTCTGGAGTTACTTTACGTAGTGTACTTGAAATCATGAAGCAAACAAATGCAGTTTCCTAGCCAAAGTAAATAAGCTGCGTTTCTCAAGCTCCCACCTGCAATGCACGTATTCACAAAAGGATCTTACGATACAATTGCTTGCGAGTGAAAACTTCAACCAGTCCTAATGCTGGACATACCATTAGCGAAGGAAGCCTTTCAATGGCAAATCGCTCTCACGATGGAGAAGCTTTATGAATGCGTCCCATAGTATCTCGCATTGTTCTTAGAAATCGGAATTTTTCAACGCCCACGCCAATTTCGGGTCATGTCTTTCGAGCGCAATAGTGCAGGCACTTTATTTTTGTTCTGTTTTGCACGAAGCAGGTTGAGTAATACACGGTGGCGTATAGGTAATCTCGCGGAAAATATATTTGGAAGTAGAGAGGTAAGGCTCAAGGCTTTAGTTTCAGAAATCAAACGTAAGACGACGCACTGCATTAGAGCCCTTGCGAGTCCAGGCATGCGTTTGTACATAGTAATGCCAGAGTTGAGATGGAACGCTAAAGGGTCACTGCATAGTCTTGTTTCTGCGCAACGCTGTTATGAGCGACGTCGAGAACCAAGCTCCTGCCGAAGAAGAGAACCCGCTCGAGAATAAAAAAGTGCTGTGCCGGAAGTCGGGGAAAATGATTTTTAGCGGGACGTCCGCATGCACTCACTACGTTTGTCTGAAAGTAAAGAAAGCAACGCATACTTTTGCCTCGGCACCCCTGCAGTCAAGGGATCCACTGCTTTTAGACTCGAGTTACAAGGATTAGGCATAAGTTATGCCTAATCCTTTCTTAGTTGTTTCTTCTGTTTTATAGCCGCTTACTACCTCCTTCGGGGGTTGTACCGGGAATTCTTCCTCATTTCTGAATTTTCACCAAACTTCATTTTACAGCGAAGCTGCTAGTGCAACTACGTATATAGAAGTTCTCAAAAACGTTACATGCCTGTCCTCCTGGTTTCCTAAAGAAAAGCAACCCACATTAATCACGAATTGTTTATATAATGAGAAAATATGGGAAATATGCTGTCTGCTGTCCTTTTTTTCGCTTTGTACGAAACTTTTCTTGTGGCAGATTTTTAATTCGCTATATGACTCGCACAGTGCTATATGTATGCCTTCTTCGGACATGTTATTAATTTGTTATTATTTTAACTGTAGTTGGCTAGCTGGCTAAATAAAGGGACGTAATCAAGGGGCCTTAGCATACGGTTCAAGCATCCGGAACTGATCCTTTTTTTTTACGCTTCCATAAAGATTCCCTTCAGCACAGTTGAAAGCGGTGTTGCAGCTGGTATTTCTCTCAATCAGGCTCTTCATCACGAATCTGTGGGTGCAGGCGTGCATACTTCAAGCCCGTAGATTAAGGAATACGAGGCGGACGCACATCGCTAGTGAAACAAGCAGGAAAGGCGCAGATCGCAGCTCAACACTTGCAAAGCACCGGTAGTGGATGGCTGACAACAGCCGCACTTGTGCCCATATGCGCATTCTGTATTAATATCCCTTAAGCTACAGAATTCTTCGCAAGAACAAATTTCGGCCAACCCCGATGCTGGGCATATTATTAGCGAAGGCAGCAGGCCAATGTCAAGGATAATTTACGAACGAACGAAAAACTGAGAATTCGGCACCTCGTCAGGAGAACAGCACATCCGTGTTAAATGTCACACTTGATGGATGCAGTGGTACGCATAGAAGGCAGTAGATATGCGAAGTCTTCAGTGACCTAGCACGATTGTGAAATCCGCGGAGGGACCACCAACGTTATGACAAATCAGCGACCCGACTTCTATCGTATATATCCTTCACACGACGACGAAAAATAGGAGCACAGCGCAGAGCACGCGGCGTTACTATTTGCAGCATCCCAACGAGACCCAGCGACGCTTTGGTTGCAACGTATACATGACGCCACGCTGTGCCATTCGAACAGCGCTTTAGACAGGACGCAGTAAAGTATATAGGACAGACACTTCGCCCTGTCTGAATCGCTGTCCAGTTACCTTTTAAGAATGCACCAGGCAGCCCAGTTAATTCAGCGAACTCTTGACGTGCAGCTCTCTATGCTCCACTCATAGACGCCTAAGGTCTATGGATGTTCGAGGTAGACGTGAGATAATGACAGCCGTAATAAAGCTGCCGCTTCTTCTTAAATAATTATAAATTGCTGCCCCCGAGGCACACACCCTGTGGGATGACACTGTGGGCACATGTATAGCACTTGATTAACTGCTTCAGAAAAGCTTCACCTCACATATATTCCAACATATGGGTTAGATCTCCTTGTTTCTTCTTTTACTGCACTATCTTCGGTATCGGTCCTGGTAAAATGGAGAGATAGGCCGATAAAGCTAGGTAGACTCGAAGCAGAATGCGTCACAATAAACCTAAATAAGCCTTGTTGCCAAACACGCGAGGACTTTCCGTCTCAAAGTCACGGTAGAAAGAAGGCACACACATAGCACTGTACGAGCCATCTAGCGAGTTAAAATCTGCCGCAAGAAAAGTTTCGTACAAAGGGAAAAAGGACAGCAGACAGCATATTTCCCATATTTTCTTATTATATGAACAATTCGTGATTAATGTAGCTTTTTTTTTAGGAAACAATGAGAAAACTGGTTAGAGCATTATCGGTTCTTGCCAATTACAAAGGTAGCGCGAAAACTGCAAATGAATGAGATCTCAGTGACGTGGTGATAGCTTGGGCACCGATATAAGTAGTTTGGTCAATACTAATAGCGAAATTTCAACGCTAGAGCTCTCGAAAAAATTACTGTATTCTGTCATCGTTGGTCTCCTCGCGACAGAACCATTTTTTTTTTTTTAATCTTTCGTAGGAACCCGAAGATAGATATCTTTTTCTTTTGATATGCAACAGCGACACCATGGTCTAGGGTGCAATTATGCCTCGCTGAATTTCATCGTTAAAGCTAACTGCCGAAATAAGTAATTCAGATCCTGTCAGATGCTGTCGGCAGCCACTTGCAGAATTCTGGGGCTTAATCGCCAGAGCTGTTCCTTTGTAAATGGTATTTGTAATCGAACAACCGCCTTCGACAACCAGATGTTGTACATCACGATTGGCTAGCAATAGCTCCTACGAACAGCTTTAGCGTAAGTTTTTTTTTGTGTTTGAATATATAAGGCCTGTTTTCATTGTGAACGGTGACTCAAGCAGGTGTAATGTAACAATTATTATTACAGTGCTATTTCTATAATGAAGAAAAATGTGAAGGTAGGAGTCTTTGGGGTCTACTGTGCCTAAATCACAAATACTCTACTTGGGCAAGAATAGCAAAGACAAAAAAAAAAAAACAGTTAAGGCAGAAAATCCCAACACGCAGTCACACAATCGCAACATACAAGCACACAAATGTGTTACCTTACGGACATGACGTTCGACTCTTCGTCAGTCATACGAGATACCCTACTGCCACGTCACTACGGTGAACGGGGAATAACAATAAAGGAAAATAATAAAGTGGGAGGAATCCTTACAATTTACCAGCTTTGATTTGGCTTAGGCAAGCTTGAGAGCGTGACGTCACGAAACTGCACTGACGCTGCCATCAGTCAGTGCAAGCCCCTTGTCCCTCAAAAAAAAAAAAAAAAAAAAAGAAAGAAAAGAAAGAAAAGAGAAAGAGGACTAATTGAACGAGTGAGAATTTTGTCGGAAGATAAGACTCATAAACGTAATCACATTTCCGAAAGTTTCCATTTCAAAAACGTACCGCGGTCACGACCCACTGCGGGACTTCGCCGGACGATAAAGCTTAAGCTCTCCAGTAGGTGTCCGCAGTATGTCGAGGCATGATTGACGATCATCTGTCTTCATTGCTGAAAGCTCAAGTTATACTATGGGCTTCTTACAGCGGCTTCAGCGCGGTTCCAAGACGTCTATCCCCAGTTAAGTACGTGAAAAAGGCGGAAAGCGGCGTCGGTCATACAATTGCTGGAAGTTCACAGACGTAGCGAACGCGATCCTTCCTTTTAGGTGCTTTGACCTTATTTATTCCAGGACGAAAAGCTCAACAAAAAGTAGGTGCACAAACACACACCCAAAAAGAAAGAAAAAAAATGAAAAGAAAGGCAGTGGCGTAGGTCTAGGCGCAAAAGTAACTTTTTGGCTTGTTTTTTTATTCCCTTTTCGGCTGCTTGAGCCGCCCGAAAGTGTGACGGTGCGCAGCGAGTTGTCACTTGCGGCCAATCCCTTTTTCTCTGTCCAGGCCGCACAACGTACCGTCGGTCCCAACCATTTCATTGCTTCAACAGTGTTTAAACGTGCGATCTTCTTTCATACATCATACCTCGATGACTCGACGTATTTAGCGGTGAAAGGTTCCAGTAGAGAGCGAAAGGTGGTCTTAACTACGGTTCTCAGTAGCCCCTTGTTGCCGCCTCGTCCGGTGAGCACAGAGGACCGATGGGGCACGTACACTTCACACGGGGCGTATAGCACAGGTGTCTTCAAAGACACCGCGCTGTGGTTCGAACAGCCTTTGAAAGATCCCCGTCGAAAATGCCGTCTTGGGGGTAAGCGCATTACTTCGAAACGCTCGCAGCTCTCGCTTGCACTTTTTACAACATTCCACGGCGCGGACACAGTCTTGACACTCGTCGAGGTCTTGAAATGGCCCGCGACAACTTCTGTGCTTGTTAGACGCCAGGATTAAGATATTCAAGCTTTATCACTTTTTAACATCACGGTTATGAACATTAAGACTTTCACTTTCCTTTATGCATTTTTTGCCCCCGTTTCTGCCACCTGCCGGCCAGTTGTGCCAAAAAATGTTGACGCGGTGTCACTCGGGCCCGTGACGAAACGTGATAAGAAAGATTATAGCGGGAATAGCATGCACACACCTCTCCAGCTGTGATTTCATGAGGTCACACTCAACAAAAATTCCTCGTTACTTCGCATTGCCAACTTCCGTCATATCTACATAACGGGTGGTTTTGTTAGACAACGGCAACCAGGTGGAAGTCACAGCTGGTACGCATTTTAATCGGTGAGGGCCCGAATGCAACGTTACTTTAATGTCGGCGAAAACTCTCGCCATTCTTTTCCCCACAAGTATCAAACACATATATGGCCACGGTCCACGTGACATAGCTGCGTCCGCGTCCAAAGTGTGACTATCAGAACTGGTATTTGTATTCCGGCATAACTGGGGAGCGGTGTAGTGCATGAAACCATTACTGAACACGTTATCACTTTCAAGTAATTTCTTTGCCGCTTAGAGCAAATGTTGAGAAACGAACAAGTGCGGTCCTTAGGGAACAGACAGAAAACACACGAAGACGGTGGTGCCCTGCCTGAACTATCGTGCACGAAAGCACGTGCCCTTGCCGGCATGTGTTTTTCGTGATGGGTTCTTCCTCGGAACAGACAGAAAACACACGAAGACGGTGGTGCCCTGCCTGAACTATCGTGCACGAAAGCACGTGCCCTTGCCGGCATGTGTTTTTCGTGATGGGTTCTTCCTCTCGTTTGGGAGGACAGAATTGTCGTCCGGTGTGATCCATGCCTGACAAAACAAGCTCTCCCTCGCCAGGTGCGGGCCCTCGTCCAACCATATGGTTGTCATCCCGCGGCAGCCCCTTATCACTCGCAGACAGAGGCTGCTTGTATTTCCGGGCACTCGACCTAGAATGTTTCTCGCACCCAGACGGCACGAGTGCGGGCGAGGCGATGGCGTCAAGTGTTTTCATGTACAGCGCTCCGGCGAAGTGACGTCACGTCTGTCGAGCGTTCTCAGAAGTAAGGCGCGCGCAATCGCAAATCCCTCCAAACGGCTTCCGCATGCCTTCTCTTGTCGTATTGTCATCGGCTAGTGCATACGCAAGTAAGGCGGACAGAAAAGAGGTGGTCGTAATGTGCCTCGTTTATGACGCGCAAACGCACTGGCGTAGCGACTCCTTCATCGTTGCACTATAGAAGCGCGCTCGCTGGCCGTAATTTTTTTCCGACAGAGAAATCGCTCCTGCACACGTATTAGGTTGGCGTATACTGCACGTGTTACATTAATTCGGTGAGCTTTAATGTTAGCTGTTACTTTCTCGCGCACCAATTTGTGTAGTTACGATTTCGGAATGTGATTGGTTTCTTTATCGACAATAAAGCTGCCGCATCAGCCACCTTCCATGTCCGCGTACCTGGACCAACAGGTGACTGTGCGCGTGGCATCTGCCACTCAATAAATAATTGTTACCTCGCCGAAATCTTCCAATCGCAGATTCGAAAGCAGTCCAGGCAACGTGCAGAAGGGTGTTGCATGAGCAGGACATACACACCCCCTTTGACCAAGTGTTACGTATAGGAATGTAATCACTTTCGGGAGTGTCGGTATCGAAGAATCATTTTAGGCATGTTGAGAAAGAGCGGCCAATAAAGACTAGGTCAAGACAGCTGCCGTACGTGTCGCGCCATGTAGGAAGGTTGGGAAATCGCCATTCACGAGCGAAAGGCAGTAGTGGGAAGTTAGGAATGCCAATTCAGCAAAACCTCGTTGTAATGAAGTTAAAGGGGGATTCACCATTACTTCGTCATATCCATTATTGCATATCCTGCAATATGAATCGCTATGAGGATTTCCACAGGAATTTCACTCGCATTGCTTTATCCATTATCTCCCTTCCCAGAGTCAATCCGTCGCTTAACTAAGACTTCCGGTCGGACTACACCGACGCGAAGCGTGTCTTCTGTGTCGGTTGTGGTTGGGAGTTGCCTTCACGAAAGCTTATTCAGCACTAATTGAAATGGCTGATAGTCCTGCATGTGATGTCTGTGGCTGCGAGGAGAGCATTGACCACCTAGTGTGCCACTGTTCTCAGTTTGAAGCACAAAGACAATCTATGACAAACGCATTCAGGAAACTAGATGATCGTCCTCTGAGCGAACAGACAATCCTAGAACACCGTCCCCACCGATCACCGGCTCAGAAGGCAGTGAAGGCACTTTTGTGCTTTCCGAGAACGTCTGGCTTGTGCGAGCGCCTTTGACTCTGTAGTGCTGCTCGTGGGTGTCTCTCTACCCCCATCTCTCTTTCTCTCCCTTCTTTCTATTGCCGTACTCCCTTCCTCCAGCGCCGGGTAGCCAACCGGACTCTTTATTCGTTAACATCCCTGCCTTACTTTTATCTCTCTTGTTATATCTCATTACGTTGCAGCGATATTTAACTGCATTTGTCCTTTCGCAATAGCCCTTTCGCTTCCTCGCGCCAAATGATGAGCACTTATCTCTGGCGACTACTTATGGAGGCAGGAATCATCGCGAAGGTGTCTGCTAGTCGTTTTGAATCAAACTTGCGAGAGCGCCTACAAGTCTAAATACGAACTTGTTCTTTTTAACAGTTCATCAGAGTTATTGATGACCTTTATGAGGTGAAGATAGCTGGCGAACGTGAGCGAGTTGACGACGAACAAGAACGATGGCTTTGCTTACATGCGCCACTCGTTGTGGACATGGCAGCTTAGCATCCGGATAATATGACTGACTTAATTTGCGTAAGTCTCGCAAATCACAATGATCGGGAACTGATTGCTGAATACGAGCATACTGGTGAATAGAACACCAGGGCTCTTATTCACAACAAAGTTCTCACACTAAATTGTTTGTAAGAGAACATTCACCCGCCGTGGTTGCTTAGTGGCTATGATGTTGGGCTGCTAAGCACGAGGTCACGGGATCGAATCCTGGCCACGGCGGCCGCATTTCCATGGGGGAGAAATGCAAAAGCACCATTGTACTTAGATTTAGATGCACGTTCAACAATCCCAGTTGGTCCAAATTTCCGCAGTCCCGCACTACGGCGCGCCTCATAATCAGATCGTGGTTTTGCCACGTAACATCCCATAATTTAATGATCTCTCTTAACAGAGGAAATTACAACAAATCACAATTCTCGACGTATTATTTGCGAAGGCTGAATTTGCTGAATAATACATTAGCCTGTAGTATGAGTATGCATGTAGCCGATGTTTCTTTTTCTTTTTTGATCAGAGACCTCAAGTAGAAACAAGGCTATTACGAAATTTGTAATATAACGATTACCTACTTCATTGTGTGTCACTGTCTGTTCGACCGATTTTACTTAGAACTTCTGTACGCTTGTTCGGTTCTCAAATGATGTTTGCTAATCTTGTATTTGTCTTGCGTGGTACCGCGGGTTCTTTGCTTTCCGTGCTTCAAATATGTGTACCTGTCTCTTCGTTGTCGCCTTCAGCATTCCAGCATCGTGAAGCATAGGCTCCAAGAATGCGACAGCGCTTGTTTCTTTTTAATTTTATTCAACGTAGAAGTGCGGTTTACCTGATTTAGAAACACAGAGGTAAAGGTTAAGGATAGCTGGATTGGTTAGCGATAGAGGAAGGCTTGGCTTACTACTCCAGGTGCAACAGACGCACGAACGAAGCTGCAAAACAGAGCCCACGGGTTCTCCGGCAAGAGAGCCTGGCATTTGAAGGAAAGTTTGTCTCGGTTTTGCGTCTTTCCGAGTTTCACGAAACGCACTTGATTTTTTAAACGAGTTCATCTTCTGCTTCGAATAATCGAGTACGCGAGGAAGCACACTGACTACCGACTGGGGCACGTGCTTTTGCTTCTCGTCGTATGAAAAAAAAAAAAGGATGAATAGATGCAATATGCAACAAGAGGTCTTTTGCGAGCGAGTTCAACGCAGCGCAAATTTGCTCCTTTCGCAGTGGACTTGCGCGCGGGAGGAAGAAAAAAAAAATCCGCGATAAAAAATGCGACGTCCGTGTTTACTATTGACGCACACTCGGATACGTTCCGTGGGTGGCTGTGCTGAATGGGAGTCCCGACTTACGAGGCGGGTGCCGATAGCTGGGCAACTGCCGAGTAGGCGCGATATGCTGGCGCCCCAGTGTGAAAGCGAGCGCGGCTCTTTCGAGATTGCGAGGGCACCGTAAGACGTGGTATTCCCCAGCTGTATACCGGCTCGCACGCGATGAATAGAGCATCAGTGAAAGTGAAGGGGCTTTCGGCAGCGCAGCCTAGTTGAAGAGAGGATAACAATAATTAGGTTCTAACACGTAAGCTCCTTTCTTTTCTTTTGCCTTTTATCCCGTTGTTTAGTGCGGTCGTCCTTCTCGCCGAGTAGTAGTAGTAGTAAAAAAAAAGGAACCCCATCTTTATTGAGGGAATGCCCTCGAGGCCTGCGAGTAGGCGGGGTAAAAGAATCGCCAAGCTCACTTGTTCACAGCAGGGTGTCCAAACTAACCTCCTTGTTGTGAGAGGCGCCGTTCAGCCATATCTGCAAGCTGTTTTCGTTTTGCGTGCTGACTTGGGCATGGGCGCCATGACGACATATGATACCTGCAGTAGTAAGGCGGAGTGGTCGCGAGAGAGGCGAATTGGCCTATATAGCCATCTGTACTGGTCTTACAGATGTGCCGGTGAAATGAAGTAAGATTGCGCACATCATGTCTCTTGCGTATCATTTAATTAGAACGCTTCAACAAACTTCGTCTAATGTCGATTCCAACAGGTGCGTTGGATCTGCCGTGCTTTCTTATTCGAAGATACTGCTTTTTCATTGGCAGGGCAGCGTTTATCATGAGAGAAAATCAACAAAAAGAAATTTACAGCTTTTAATATTTTCGAGCCCAGATCATCGAACAGACCATGACAGCCCTTACGCCAAGGACTATATACGTGGCAGCTTCCTTATTGCGAATAACTTGCTACGTCGTGTTACGTCTAACCTTCAAGAACAATGCAATTCATTTTTAGTGACAACAAAATTCAGCATCTCGAAGAAGACACTGCTAAACCTTACGACGTCACGTGAAGGCGGTAGGAGTATCACAATGGCGACCTATGTGAACGCCTTTGACTCGCTCAGGCCTTCCCCGTGCGTGCGCTAGCTCACCGCTGGCTTTCCTCCCCCCTCCCCTCCCTCTCTCTCTTATATTTCTATTCCCCCTTTTCCCGTCCCCCAGGGTAGGGTAGCCAACCAGACGCATTTCTGGTTAACATCCCTGCCTTCTCTCTTTATTTCATCCTCATCTTCCTCCTCCCTTCAGCGCAAGCGAAGAGAAAAAATTGAGTGGTTTAGCTCTGCTATGCCAGGATATACGTAGCGAAAGCTAAGGCCTATGCATGGTTAGCGTTAGTTAATCTTGATTGCAAGTCCAGGTTAGTCTGGTTGTCTAGCTATGTTGTGGCGTTTAGCCAGTCGTTCGGCGCGCTGTTCGTCTGTTTCCTGGGCGATTCGTTTCCTCATCTCGTTCCGATGTCGATTCCAGGCCTCCTCCTGCTTATCAGAATTGTCGCCGTCCATACTGCCGTCTCAACTGTGGTTGCGACGCACGCGAGCTCTCCTTTTCAATCCTCCGACATGTTGTCAGGCATGCGACGCAGCTGGCGAAGCGAAGCGAGCGCAACATGTGAGCGCAACGACGATGTACGTGGTGTGACGTCATACCAAATGGTGGAAGCGGAAAGGCGCGGCGCTGCGCAGCGGCGGAGCACCTGTGGCTCGGTGCTACTAGTGGCGCATGCGCAGTAGGGACTAGGGAGCGAGATAGAAATATCCGCGGTGAGGCACGCATTGTGACGTCATGTGCCTCCCCGGAGCACCGCTACGGCGAAATCGCAAGTTCGCGGCCAGTAAAGCTTTCGCTTTAAAAGGAGAGAGAAACAGCTGTATCTGCGCAAAAATGTGATGACGCGTAGCAGGTTTCCAAATGGTTGCGGAGACCTGTCGATTTGACTTGCAGGGTATAGGAAACCGGAGATTTGCGCCTGGTTTAACTATTCGCGTTTATTCTCGTCTACGAATGAGCAGCCGTTACCACAGTGATGTATGAAACGATGTTAACATCTACAATATTTATAACGTCAGCAAGTTTGTGTCATTACACTGCCCGTTATGAAGCGCACTTCATAAGAAGCTCTACAATGGAGTAGTGGGAGCAAATAAGCATTCGGTTCGTTTACGCTGGACTCCTCGGAGAGTGCGAAACATCCCTGCATAACTGGTAAAGCCTGGCTCCGAGCTGCGCAGCCTGCTTCGCTAGTGCAGTACGTTCTCGTATTTTATACTTATACTACGCCCGTGGGGACGAAATTTATCGCGTGTTTGCTCAGATTTTGTATTTGCTTGCGCTCACCTCACGCTTCGTGATATTCGAAAGCTGTTCGATAAATGTGTTCGTATTTACGAATTGTGACTATTCCTATCGAAGGCCCAATCGAATAGGACGCTATATTATTTGCTGTTCGAAAATGCGGAATATTCTCACGCCCCTAACATATATACCATTAATTAAATTCCGCTTGTTTTCTGAGGGACAACCGCTTAATTGTATTAAAGTTCCTGCACACCTTTGGCAATCAACTTTCCAGTTGTGCATGCCACTCTGCTCGATGCAGACACGGAGAGAAACCAAGGCTCAAAGCCCTGCAGCGTGGTTTGCGAGTTAAGTTACAACAGCACGAAACTTCACAACCATATGAAGCTTAGATTCCTATGATTGCGACTAGCGAAAACCGGCCTCCTCGGTTTTCTTTTTTTATTATTATATGGTATTTAGGAGATGTCATCGCCTTTAATTGGCGCCGGCTACTCCTTTTCACATGCGAATTAAAAAAAAATTATATCACATTAAAAATAATGAAATTGTAACAACATAAATTCCAGTCAAACAAGTGCACTAATGCCACACTATAAGTAAAAGTCAACTCCAAACCCTAAAAAAAAAAAAAAAAAATCTGTTTTCCTTTTTCTCGTTAATCATATGGAATGACACGAGTCGCACGGTCTGGAATAGACGCGACGATTTCGCGCTGGAATGTACGTCAGCAATGATTTCACGCGGCTACCGCCCTTAGCAATCATAAGATTGACGTCACGTGGCAGCGCACGCCATATCGAGGGGAGACGCCGGCAATCGGGAAATGACACTTTGTCGCGTTTTATATTTTATTCACGGCGTTGTTCGCGCTCAGAACGTTGGGCTGACCTAACTTATCAGAACCCTAAGGATTTGACTAATATTGGCGGCGTTGTTTTTAGCGACTCTTATAGAACGCGAAAAAAAAAAAAAAAAGGAATACACAGATAATCTTGCATGGAACGCTGAATAACATTTGTGCTGCCGTGTCGCTAGAGTGTTCATAGGCAATGCGGAAGTTAAGTGTTCTTTTCCTGCTGCCATTTAGTTCGCTACGTTATTCGTTTGGATTGCATGCCTTTTCCTTCGGTTGTCTGCCCTTTGGGCAACCTTGTTATTCATTATTTATTGAACCTATATTTCATGCTCACTTAGCAAGCCACCTTATGATTTCCATGCTTCCAAGTGAAGTAGGGGAAGGATCACATGATCCCACGTGGAGCTCTAAAGTGGCCCTGAACCAGTCTTTTTTGACGTAGAAAAATGCATTTTAACTTAAAATAGGCTGTTTCAGGAACATCTTAACGCAAGAAGTATTTCAATGCATCCAGCAGTAGCGGCGTTATTGGCAATAAAACACGCCCCTTCGCGGTGCTCCCGCTCCTTCAATGCCTTACACTGCGAAGGCTACGGCGGGGCTGCGCATGCCCACAACGCTCCGCGTACTGAAGTCACCATGGCGCGCAGTTCAAATTGAATTTTGGGCGTTGACTTAAACGCCACTACTTCGATATTGGCGCCTACGACGCGCCAGAAGTATAAGCCAAACGCGGTTGCTCTTTAGCGAGCCGCAGTGTGCTCAGCTAGAGGACTCGTCGCGATTCCCCTTCGGCGGCCGCGGTAGCTGCGCTACGTATATAGAGGACCACAGCTACGTGCAACTGTAGTGCGTGAGCACAGCGTTCGGCTTTGTGCTTGACAGGGTTGGGAGTACGTGCTTGCGCTCCTATGCTCCACTCTGTCTGTGCTACGTGGTGCAGCCCGGCAGGTTGGCGTGCACCAGCTTGGCCGAAGGATAGTAGCCGCACCCAATTTGCGCATCTTGGAGCGCTGTCAATAGCTAAACGCCAAGCGATGTCTGCCAAGACGTCTAACCAGGAGCGGCCAGGAGTGAACGCACACTGACAAGCGTATAGTGTGGTTCGAGGCTTGTTGAGTGTCGAAATTAGCGTGACCCGATGGCTACAACACTGATAAGCAGGATGGCCAAAGTTAAATTCTTACGCGGGCGGCCGCAGCCGAGCGTGAGCAGACGGCAGTCGGCGTCTTCCGGAAGTACGTAATCATTATCGAAGTTCGAAACGAAAATTTTGCCTACTTCAGCCTGTTATAAACTTCGTCAAGAGAAAGAGACAGAAAGATAAACGGGATGGGAAAGGCACGGAGGTTTACCGGAAGAGATTCTGGTTTGCTGCCCTACACTGGGGCAAGGGTAAGGGGAAATGAAAGACGGAAAGAACAGCAGAAAGGAAAAAACAGCGAAACGAAAAAAAAAAAAAACACATGGAAGGTCATGAACGTCTGAGGACTACAGCTTCTCCAATAAGCCACTAGAACGTAAAAATTTCAAGTGCTTTCACTGTCTTGTGGTGTGACGACTGTATAGGTCGGCGTTCCAGGACTCTGTTGCGAAAGCGGCTGGTCAAGACAAGCCAGCGTGGTTCGAATTTGTTTGAGTTCCTGTTACTGTCAGTTGAACTCGTGATCAATTTCTGCAACAATGACATGGCAAGAACGCAAAACAAGAATTGCGACTCCAATGACGTCAATATCAAGAGAAAGATTTACTCGCGATGCTTCATGCATTTTACATTGACTTGCTTCGCATTTTTCTGACGACTGATCTGCAAGCTAGGGCTTTCTCCACGACCACAGATGTTCAGTATATCCGTGACAGAACGGTGGATGTGACAAGCTTGTCATCAAAAGCTGTTGCACCTTATGCACTATGCGGGGAGCTACGAGAAGCCTGGGGCCGAATTCGCAAAGCCCTTCGTTTGAAAGTGCTGTTTACCATTGGCTGGCTACTTTCGCCAATGATATGCACGGCATCATCACTGGCTGACACCCCTGGTGAACAGTTTTAGTGCCAGACCGTTTTTGTGGATAAGGGCCCTGAACTTTAAGACATACAAGTGGAGGGCGAAAAAAAGGAACAAATGAGAACGGCGATCACTGTCCCAGTTTATGTTGCAAAGCTGTAGATATATGGAATCGTCTTTCAGTTAAAACATAACTATGTTCGCTAAGTTATCCGCGTTCTATGGCAATCATTTTAAGAAAAAAGAACAAGAAAAACAAACATTCAATATAAGGGAAATGCCAAGTAGCGTTTTTTTTTTATCCCCAGCTGTTAGCAAGGCTTTATTAACGCATAATGAGAGAATAAAAAAGAATCACAAATTATGCTTTACGCTTGAAGGCATGACGGCTATACGATTCATTAAAACGACAAGGCTTTGAAGTAGTGGGACTTCTGAATCGTGATTTACTAATTCTTTTGCTTGTTCTGACGTCACATCAGGGGGGGGGGGGGGGGTGAGTATTCTGTAAGAGTCGACCTAATGGACGTTTCCCATTTCGTCTCCTGTTAACGTTCTGATCGGCTAGGCTGGGCTGCGCGTCCGCAACCGCAAGGCGCCACAGCCAATCAGCACTTCTGCAGCAGACGAGATGGACACGCCCATTAGGTCGACTCTTACAGACTGCCTCCCCAGTTCAACAAGTGCCTTTCGTTTTTCGAGGTACATTCAGTTCGCGCACAAGCGTAGCAATTACACGCTCAACAATAATTAATAACGATTGGGATACGTTACTGAGAATACATGTATTTGAGCGCCGAAGAGGATACACGCTTTAGTAGTGTTATTGTTTTCTTGATATGTGATATCTTTATTTCGATACGTTTATTATGCATTGCGTTATGGTATTCCTTGATTACCACATTCGATCACCGCCCTCTAACGCACGAAACGGCACGAAACGCTTGTTTACGACAGTGATGCTACAATCCGTGAGCATCGCCGTTTGAAACACTAAAACCTTTCCTTTCGGACACCCCGATCCTGCGCCTACAGCGGATGCCCGCCATCTGCTTTGGACGTGTCCTAGGACAAAAACAATTCGCGCAAGTGTTCTTCAAAGTGTGAAATTTAGCAGTGATAAAGTTGAAGACTATGAAAGATGGATTATGGACATCACATTTTAGAAGCCACTGTTGCACTGTTTCTGTGAAATGGGCCTGCATGCTTATAATTAACTCCATTTTGACGTAATGCCGCGTGACAACTCAAGTGAAAAAAAGAAAGATAATTTCTTTTGTGCAACTACAGTTTTTCGTCTTCCCTTTGAATAAGTGCTCGTACTTTCAGTGCTTAAACCTAACCAAAGGAATCGCGGTGTAGTTTACATCCATCCCCTCCAACGCATGCCTTAACGATGACCAGCTTTTTTTTGTGTGTGTTTGTCAGCTCACAACACATGCCGGAGATGTCGGGCTAACTAGAACCGCCTGTCGGCGCACCCACGGGCATGCACTTCAAGTGCTAGATGCTAAACACGTGCTCTATGCTGGCTGCCATACCCCCCCCCCCCCCCCCCCTCCCTTTCTATCTTAAATTCTTTTATCTGGATATGATAGCAGTAGGTCAGCAGCAGTAGCTACTCCCTGCCTCTTGTACAGGTGGTACAGTTACATGCATAGTTACGATCGTACGCTCATTAGGCTCTACGAAACGGAACCCGAAAACCAATATTCACTCCAGACTGCTGCCTGTTTGACACATAACCAAAATACACGTGACACTCTATTTCGCCAAATGTTGGGGCGTTCCACGTCGCAGAGCCCACTATCGTGATCAAAGATTGCGTTGGAAGCTACCATATTTACTAAATTAATAATTGATGTTGCGTATGCACCATATTGCTGCTGTTTTTATATACCGTTTTTCACATGTGTACCCTAAGTATGAATTTGTAGTGCACCCAAAGGAAAAAAAAAAAACGATTTTGTAATATATGCTTTGCATATCTAATAATTTCCTCATATTCTAAACGCTACTTAACACTTATAGCGGCATGAGTGAATTTGTGCATGTCTTTTCTTTTTCTTTTTTAAGTTGTGCTCGTATGACACGTAAACTTGAGCGCGTGTACTTCTTCGATTGTTTATTATATTCCTACGTGCAATGTAATTTTGTATTATACTCTGCGCCCTTGTACTGCCATCTATCAAATGTGATGGCCAGTGGACGCATTTAAGCGCATTATTGAGGTTTTTTCTCCACTGCCCACATCACCGTCTTCTGACGTTGGAAATAAAATTGAATTAAATGTATACAGGTAGCTTGCTGTACTCTTTGACATAGCTTTGTAGGAGAAAGACCAGAATAGCAGATAATCCACAGAAAACGACGTTATCACATACAAGTACTCTGAAAGCAAGAGAGAGAAAAAGAGAGGTAAAAGAGGTGAAAAAGGCAGGGAGGTTAACCAGAAGATAGATATCCAGTTTGCTACCCTGCACTGTGGAAGGGGCAAGGGGGAGACAGAAAGATCTTTAAAAAGAAAAAGTGCCCCATGAGAGGAGTGTGCACTTATTACTTATCAGATATCATACAGAGATAGCACGAATAAATAACGCCTTTATAAATGAAGCGTTTTTTTTTAAGTGCGTTAAACGGCTATTCGAGCACCCTCTTTCATAGCTCTTGTCGGCCACGGGCTCAATAATTGACTTAAACTGAGTAGTTTAAGGTGTAATGTCATTAACGACAACTTAAGTCTGGTGTGTCGTGACGTACTTTTCTTTCGTTTGCTGGCATTTGAGCCGAAATGGCTGGCGCAAAGACAGCTCCAACTCTGCCATTTGTGCGCAAACCGTACGCGGTGAGCACAGATGGCAAATTGATGACGCCGAGATTGAATGACAATGATTCCTTGCGTTTCTAGGTCCTATTCTTTCTCAGCATAGCAACAGTCACATACAGGTAACGAGCTAACGACGAACATACAATGAATACATTGTCTGCCAGAAATGCAACCTTTACAAGCTGTGCGTAGCTCCCTGCTCCACATCGCCGTGTCGCACAGTACGGCGCCACGTGTAACAGGTTACGCAACAACATACAACTCTACCGTCTTGACCCACCATCATAGTGGTCAGCATTGCCTTTGTGGTCAAAGAGCCAATCCACAACTCTGTCTAGAGCTTTTTTTTACACTGAAATTCTGTTGAGGCTGCGATGATCATCGATGAGAACTGTCACACTATAACGGCTTGCAAGGATTTGCGATGTACAGGCTGCGGGCGTCTGTAAAGAATCCCGCTTAGAAAGCCGCATGTACAATGGATATCGCGCGCGTTACAGAGCTCCCTGGCATCCGCGCTTAGCTAGTTTTTACCTCCTAACTTGGTTCCATTGTCGGTCGGCTTCATGTTGTTGCTGCTAAAAATCGGGACCCTCAGTTCCGATCCTTCTCGCTTACGATCATCTGCTGACACTTCAGCAGTACTTTCAAACTAACCGGCGAAGCAAATCAACTTCGTCGACTTAATGGAAGTCGTCTAGAAGAGTATACTGTTCCTTACAACCGACAAAAAATATACACTGAGGTTATTTACCCGAGGGAATCAAAGGGAATCTCGCTTTTGTTCCTGAGGCCGGCGACTGGGTATATAGACGAAACCGGTGAGGCGCCCCCACGACATGGGCCCCCATACAGATTCACCTCGACACCCATTGGATCGCGGCTGGCAGCAGACGGCAGATGCTGGCGCCCGACACAACATAATATAGCGCGGGGCAGCGGCCGCGCTACCAGACACCCATGGTCACGGAGAGGGGCCCCAGCCAGGGTCAAAGATCCCCACCGCTGAGCTGGTGGTGGTGGCTCGGCGAGGGGTGGGGGAGGCGTGGGGTTGTCGAAGGTCACGGACGGCGGAAGTTGGAGCAGCAGACGGCCGGTCACTACCGGGCGCAAGGCGGCACAATAGCCGAAAAACGATCGAACCTCCCTGAGGGGGTCAGCTGAGAGGCCGAGCACGGGTGTTTCGGGCGAGGGCACGAAGGGAAGGGGGGTGGGGGGCGCCGGGAAAGGAGCGTCTGCTGGCTTGTGGCGGCAACGAAGTCCTGCGAAATGGAGGAACGGAGGGTGAGGCGCAGTGGTCGAAACCCGGCTCTCGTCTGCTCAGTCCAGGTACCCCCCCTTACCACCCAAAATAAATAAATCGTGGGACAAAATAGAGGCATGGCTGGAGGGGAGGGAGACGACCGGACGCGATAAGGAACAACCCGAAAAAATGGAAATAGGAAGCGGTCATATTGGAACACTTAAATGGAGCGAAGGCACGAAGCCAGGGATTTCGGTAGCCTTTTCCTTTGGCGGGAGCTTTCGCTTTTGTGTATCGGCGGCGTACAGTGCTGGGTTCCCGCACATTCAATGTCAAGGTACGGCGACGCGCCGGTAGGAGCACGAGAAGGAGCCGCGTAGTAAACTGGTATGAGCGGCTGCTGTGGACACGGGGGTGAGTGAGCGCGAGAGGGAGAAGTACGGAGCGCGTTGAAGAAAGAGGGAAGGAGAGGGGAAGAGCACGGAGCGGGATGACGCCTTGTCGAGGGCGCGATTACTCCCAGAGCATCTGGTTTGGGAGCGCGCTCTCGCTCGCGTGTATACCTACCGCTCCGAGCGAGTAACTTTCTTTCTCGATCGCGCCGCCAACGGCTCGGTCGCCTCTCAACTGTCGTCAGTCGCGGCTTTCGCACGTGCGCGCTCGGGAGGGGTTTGCCCGATTGTCGTCGTCGTCGACCTCTCGCAGTGGCGGGCGCCGCCGTTGCCATTTAGCGCTCCGCGAGAACTTGTGCTTTGTTTTTTTTTTTCTTTCCCGTTCGTTTATTACTGTGTTCTCCCCCTCTTCTCCGCGTAGATTTTTCTCTTCTTATTTGTGCCCAGTGATAGCGGACGCCTGTGAACTCTGTCACAGCGAGCAACACGAGCTCGGCGAAGAGGGTGTTCAACGCTTTCGTCGTCTCGAAACATCGAGGAAGATATCGTACATTTCCAACCTTCAGTGATTGGATACCTTTCTTTGTTTTTTTAATTCTGCACTCCGACTGAGGATTGGTATGGAGGTATGTTTACTTTTCTTGATATATATCTCGTTTCTTGAGGCGTTTAAGAAATGCTGCGATGAGTGACACCTTTATGTTGATTTGTCATTTATTGTGTCAAATCTCGGAGTAAAAAACATAGTCCATGCACAATTTGTAAATGCAAATTTTAGAAACGGCTATGTCAATGTGGCGACTTCACTTGAAACGATGGGAAGATTGTGTAGGCATTTGTTTTGTTGTTTACTGGACAAAAACGTACCGCTTCGGCCTCGTGAGTACACTGAACGTTAGCAGCTTCCGTGGCAAACAGAAAGGACTGTTGACCTTCGTCAATGAGCATGGAGCGGCATGTGGTAACGGACTAAATTAATTTTCAAGACCGCACGCGTTTCTATATTTAGCTACTCCCTTGCTGCTAAGTTTACTGTAACTTTAATCAAATCATTGCAGTGGTGAAAGTCGACTTACAAGCGCAGTTCAGATCTCGAAAACGTATCGGCTTACCTCGAGTAGCTTCTACTAAGGGACTCCTTTGATACACTACGCCATAGGCAGCTTAAGTTTTTCACGATGATCACGCGCGCGAACGTTCAAGAAGTCATCGCGAATGCTATACGAATAGAGACAAAACCGCTTCCGCGAATCATTCGTGCTCCCGAGAGCTCTAGCGAACTTTGTATATGTCATTTCACGATATTTCGTGCCGATAGACTACTGCGAAATATTAATCGCGGAATGAAATACCGAAATATTGGACTAAGCGAAAATTACACCGTTCACGCTAACCAGTCGCGATAAAATGTTCTCGGTAAACGAATAATTGCTCTCCGCATTTATACGGATGAAATTTGACGTACTTAAATGAAAATGTCAATTACAGCAAGAGCATGAAGATAATTTGTTCTTAAATTATGCCGTCTGCCTTCTTTCAGAAAAAAATTGCCAAATAGGAATATTTCAAAAGAAATAAAGCCGCACGAAGCTTAGTTTTGTGCAAGTAAAACTAAGCTTTGTATACCTCACGAATTATTTGAAATATCTGATGCGGAAGAAATTGGTTTGGCATGCATTATGCTAGAAAATATCTGTAGCTACAGAACACCACCACCACATACCACTATTTTTTGAACAGCTTGTTTTGAAACTTGCGTAACCAAGTGAACACTTCTTTCTAATGTTAACTGCGAATTTACATATTGTTTCTTTTTTGTCTCGATTGACGCAAGTAATTATGTGCAGTTTAAAGAACAGACTAGTTTGTGTTGCGGAGTATGAGGTGTTAAGTTGCTGTGTAAACTTCTTTTCTTTAGATGCCACGAATATCTCTCAACTCTTCTCAAGCAGATAAAGCGTGTTAAGAAAAGTTACTCGAAAAAAAAAATACGCGATAGTTTCTTTTTATGAGCATCAAATATGATTCAAGTTAATTAGGCTGTTTTTCGAAGCGAGCATTTCTCGTGTGGCTCTTGAGTGGAAAGAACCACAGCTAACGCTTCCTTGGGTCCTGCGATGCAGTGATGATAATGTCGCGTTGTACTGACGGCGAAGAACAGAAATACCAAAAGCGCTAGTTAAAAATTTACCTCTTCTTGCGATTTAATAACAGCGGCAATCGAATGAAAAATAGTTCCTGTCAAAAAAAAAAAAAAAAAGTGATCTACACGCCACTAGTGCGAAAAAAGGTCACCGTCAGGTGCTGATTGGCCATTTGGTAATTGTGACTTCGATATAAGCAGCGCATCCAAAATAAGACGGCCGCAAAAAAAAAAAAAAGGGGGAAAAAAAAAAACACGAAGCGCTCAAACGTAGCCTGTCGAGGAAACGAAAACAAACAATAGACAAAGATTACCATCCCCGTGTGCTCTCAAGATCGAATCAAGTGCTTAGGTAGGGGCGCGCTTTTTTCTTAAAATGCTACTGCTTCGAGCGTGTAAGCGCTTCGTGTATGTATTCACTTTGTCTGTCTGTCTGTTGTTTTAAGTGCACGGCTTATCACTAGGCCGCCGTCAAAACACACAATTTACGCGTTATAGACCGTCCATCGCAGCGTAACAATATCATGTTATCACTATTACTTTGCCACTGCTTTATGCACTAAAATACGCGCGGCGCAATCGTATTTTTCGATTCGAAATATCATGCACATGTGACGTCATTACTGCCTTTACTTTTATACTGAAATTTTTTTTGTGTGTGTGCGAAGTTCATGGGATAAGGTAAAAAAATTGATCTCTACGAGTTTGCGGTCCTTTTGCGCATTGAACTCTTCTACGCTCTGTGTTAATACCTGAAAGGCCGCGATGTGACAGGGAGAGCAAGAGAAAAGAAGGCGAAATGGGCCTGAACACGGGTGATCTGAGCGTAAGGGAGATGTTCTTTGAGAACTTCCCTTACATGTTGTGTTCGTGTTTAGTACTACTAGAGCAATAAATGACCTTCGTTTGTGGGCGTAGAATAGTATTTTTATTGCCACATGGGCATGAACCTCTAGATTAACACGAGTTGCACACAGTACGTATTTTATGGTTAGTTTTTTTTTTGTACTCTTGATGCTTTTTTTCCTGTGTACTTAGTATGCTGCGGTGTCTGGGATATTTGTATGTTATATCGGGCGATGGGCAGCTTCAGTTTCTTGACTGCATGTTGGGCTAGTCGGTCGTGATGTAGCCTACCTTCCCGTTTCTCAGCAGTTATTAAACAATACGCAACGATCCCGAGTGGCATCGGAAATGCACGCTTCGGCGTGCTTTATACTCATATAATGCGTGTCCTCGCAGGTGCATTATATGACAACCGTTGTGGCAATCATGCATAGCCTCGCATGTTGTTCGTGATGGGGTAAAAAAAAAAAGCTTGCGTCTACACCTTTGCCTATAGTAATAATTATTTACGGCATTTATCCTTGTTTGGGTTGAGTATACTTCGTTGCGACTCTCATGCTTATTCATACGTAGTTTTAAGCTGTCTAAATATACGTCAATATGTTGCATTTAGGATTTAACATGATGATGAAATGTCTACAGTCTCTCTCACGTAGATAGTTATTTTTCTCTTATTTCTCGCGCGCGCGATTTCATCCGTGGGAAAGAAGCATCGCGTGATCGGTTCATCGATTGATTTGGATTAAATTCGAATTGTTGTGTTGCGGTGGTACCCGCACCCATAAGGCGATGTCGTCTGCATAGATTGAGGACTGCACGGCGAGTGAGGGTCGATCGGCAGTGCAGCAGGCGCTGGGCATGCATGGGCTGCAGAAGATAGTGCTAGCCTTTCCTCCTTTCCCCACAAGAACCACTTCTCTCTCTCTCTCGAATTGATGGCATTCGCGAGACTGCTCTACGCGAAACGGCTGATGAGTTGTGGAACGGACCACCAATAAATGTGGCACCCTGCTCAATGACGGCGCTTTCCAAAGAGAAACTTCGTGTAGCCGTGTATATATATTGTATAGAACTGGGCCTTGAAGCCTTCATGCGTGATTACGGCAGCTCATAAAGTTTGCAGTTAGGTCAAGGTTACTCAGTTCCCACTTGGCTCGAGCTGTAGCCCATCGAAGAATAATTTCGCGCAGAATATCCTGTGGGCGTTATCTGAATTATGCGTGAGCATTCGCTGCGAATCCCCCGCTGCTTGGTCGTCGTGTGCTACTGTGTTTGGTATGATTGCGAGAAACACCGCGAAGGAATAGCGAAACGGAGGAGCGCGGTTGCAACACTGAAATGTTTGGATCATTCCGCTGCTTCGTGGAAGATGAGCACTGGCCTATACCCGTACTGCAGTACGTGACGTAATTGAACAGTTGTCACGTTTGTTAGTACTCTGTATATAGACGTGGTCGATGACGCTGCCCCCTCTCGTTACGAACCGTTATCAACTGTGATCAAGCGCACTCCCGCGGCGGCTATGCATGACGGAGCCGCGCGGGCCATATCTTGAAGGCGATCAGCGATGGGGCAGAGAGCCGCCGAGTGCTGATAGATTCCCGTGCGGCTGTGTTCTCGCTGCTTAGTTCGTGTTTATGTGAGAGGCAGGACGAAAAGTGAATTAGCTCGCTGCGGCGGATTCTATCATGAAAGCGATCTCGCCTTACGTGACAGAAGGACGGACGGATGGACTGTTTTTCCTCGTTCGGTAGACATAAACATAGGCACAGAAACTGTAGCATTGCAAACAAACAGGTGGCGCGCGTCAAGCCATGGCCGTCATGGCAGTTGTATTATTGTTAAGATATCAGTGTGAACTTGACGGGGAATATGCACGCTGTGTAGACGTAAGCTTTAAGATTTTCTTTCTTTCTTTCTTTCTTTCTTTCTTTCTTTCTTTTGTGATGTGCGCGTTCTATTAGACGCATTTTCAATCGGTTACTTTTTGAGTAAGCATTGATTAATGACCCTCTGCTCCAGTTCAGTGTCGCTCTTTCACTCAACCGTGCGAGTTAGTATCATCAAACGTAATCAATATAGAATGCGGTCGGCCCTTTTACTCCTTGGCTGCTTATAACCTTCACACATTGGCTCTCGAAAACGCCACCTCCTGCCATAATTTTTCTCAGATATGCTCTTTGCAGTAACTGTTGTGGATATAATCACTAAGACGTTGCCGGTGGCTGAGTCATGTGACGTACAACGACCAAAAGAATCTGAGGTTCACATGAAGATGGCGACGACGACATGGAGACATTGTGCACTGCGTGCACGTTCGATTATGCGCATGGCTATGTATAAACGGTCACTGAGGCCAGTGCTCTACAAAAAGCTGCAGTAATGCAAAACTAGCTTTGTGTGCCAGCGTCGGAGTAAACACCGAAACGCTGGCTCCGATCTATTCAGACCCCTGTTGATTAACAGAACGACATATTGTATGTTGAGGCTCATTTAAAATAAATAAAAAACTTACAGTGCTATGCCTTTGCCATTAAGTATAAGGAACATACAGTAAGAATCTCGTTAATCCAACCACGGCAAATTTTGCGCGATACAAGGTAGGTTTCGTGAAAAAGTGGTTGGAGCACAGATTTCTTATTTCAGAGGGTGCAGGTTCTGGTGCCGCCAGCTCCATAACATGTATTTTTAATACTGTGTTCCTTTGCGTTTCTTGGTGTCCTATGCAAGTTACATTCATGTCGATCGATGCCTCTACTGGACTATTGAAATGGTGACACAATGTGCAGACATAAGGAATACGTGCACATAGGGGCTGGAACTACGATGCTCCTCGGAAATTGTTCGGCGAGTAAAGCCGTTGCCATCGTATTTCACTGTATCGCGTACGCCTTCGCAAGTGAGGCGAATTGTTACGTGGACTGTACCTTCGTAATCGGCCTTGCCCGCAACCTTGCTTTCGATGGTCTTTGTAAGTTGACGTCATCTTCACCTCCCATTAGGCTTTCAGAGATAATGCGGATGATGGTGTATCGCAGGCCTTCATGTTCGCAAGGGGGAAGTCAGTGACTATGCACGGGCGAGCCGTCCGGTGGGACAACGGGCAAGAACAAGAGCACGGGTATTTCTAGCTGACATTGGGCATGACGTAAAGTGAGGATGACTTGGCAGGCAGTATGGTCTGCCATCATATTCAATACATATTCGGAAGAGTGCGTCTGGAGACAAGAGCGACTGTGACGGCCATCCCGGCTGGTGACAAGATCGCGTTCCTTTTTGTTGCCATCCGAGATTAGTACCGGTGATAATGACGCATGATGATGACACACGGGGATGAAAATGAGTATTTAGGACTATATAGGCCACCCACAACGAAAAGCGAGTGCGATCAAAATGGCAGGGGAAGGAGGGATACCATTTGTTGTGCGGTCAGAAATAGTTAACAGGAAAGCGTCGCGCACAGTCCAGTTGCCTCATAAGGGTGAAGTTCCCCTTAATGACCCAGTTTCTTACGAGTTATTCGCCGGACCAGCTTGTGGTAGCATGGTGTCGAACCGAAAGAACAACTCGGCTGGCATGTTGCAACGGTATTTCTATTCAAGCCACGGCGTCCGCTTGCAACTGAGGGCCCGATGCGAGATCGGATAAGCTGTTTTTCCATCTCTTATTTTTCTTGAACTGATACCGTCGACAACATGTACCACTTCTAAACGCACAGCGTGAGCTTGTGTGACGAAACCGCGAACAGTGATGTGTTCTCGATTACTCCGAGTAAGATGTCTAGCTTTAGTCGAAGCAGAAGTTGGCAGAATTTTCCACAGCTGCCGTCGAATGAGAGTGGTATAGGTCGAGCGAGGCATACGAAGAAGTGAAAAGTTCAAGGGTGTCGCCCACATTGCCGTGTCACCGATGATAAATTGATACCCGCGCACAACATAACAATGACACTGGTGACAAGATCCTCGCCGGCGATACCTCTTACGGGCGTGTGGCCTATGAGTGGAATGTTTCTGGGTGCGCTGAAAAGTGGTTTTGTTTGCGCATACATTCTTTCCATTAGAAAACGCGCGAAGATGAAACTTGGAAATTTCCACTGGGAAGTTCCACTGGAAAGTGCGATAAAGTTGATTTTATGTTAAACGATACTTTCTTACTGAGCTTGAATACATAATTGACTAAGAGTGTTAGGACTCACAGAGAACTATAGATTAATGCAACAACGCACGGAAATTCTCTTGGCGCGGTACTTTACTGGTTTTTGTTTCCTTTCTTTTTCTAATTCGCAGGAGGTGCTTGTCTAGCTTCAATTGACGGTGTGTGAGACCATTTGTGAGGTAAGTAAACTAGAATGTTAGGTAACAGAACCCCGGGGAACAACACGCCAATGATATTGATACTCGCCTTGCAATCTTGCGCTACTTCGGAATTCTTCACTACTGTACTCTTGGAAACGCCTGCAATGAGTGGATTGTTCTCGTTGTTAGAGTATTGGCTTACGATTCGCAATTCACACGTAATGCTATTTCTTGAAACTACGGTGTGTTAATTATTACGGTTGTAATGCTTTTGCGGTCGTGGTGTGGTAGCATTATTGATGAAAAGGAGTAATCAAAAACAAAAGATTATGTCGCCCATGTCGAACTTGAACAACGATGACATCAACAATAATGATCTGAAGCGAGTTCAAACAGCGAGGTCTCCCGTTTGCATTAGCATCGCAGTTCACGAGTAATCAAGAAAGCAAGCAAAATGACTGTGATTAATTAGATCGTAAAGTTTGCCGCGTGCGATAACCATGTTGCAACTTGGGAACACGTACGCTTCCGGTTCCGTTTTGACAGAAAAGTTCTCGCGTTATAACTGTTCATCAGACGCCAGCGAATCGTGATTTGGGACACATTATTAGCGATGGCGACTGGTCAGTGGCAAGCAGTGCTTGCAAATGAAAAGCTTTGCGAATTCGGCCGCATATTCTCCGCCCCGTGGCCCACAATTCCGAAGCAACATCTTTGCGTTCCGCGGAAAGTAGAAGCATGCCGCTCTTTCGGCATCTTCCAGACACCGGACACTCCACATACTTTGGATTGACATTTTAGCGGGTCGCGTGACCGGAATATATATTCTGTCCGTTTTCTTTTTTCCCATAACGATTTCATTAGGCACACTTTAAATTGATTCCGTTTCGAGCCGCGTGTAGCATGTTTTTCTGCATCCGGGAACTGTGTTCATTTATATCTTTGGTGTACCTCCTGCAGCCTTCCTTTCTTTCTTCCTATCGACTTGTTATCTCGTTTTCGTTCCCCCTTCCACTTGATTTGCCGCCTCGCTAGAGTAATCAGCATACGAGATTTTTTTTTGTCTGCTTTGCAGCCTCGGAGATTATAACTAACCAGGAAGGGCGTTCCCGCAAAAAGCATTTTGTTTATGCTTTCCTTCAGCCTTTGGTTAAGGCATGCATAATGGCGCAACGTTATTCTCATTGAGCCCGGAAGCGAAGGCATGGCGCATTACTTGCGAAATTGCTTTCAGTTAGGTTTTAATTGCTCTTGGATCCTTAACTTTTCTCCTCGATTATATTTCTTTTTGGCGCATGGATATTTCCACCTGCCTGATTGTGGGTTTCTCCGAGCAGTGAGGTTGCTTCTGGTTAGCAACGGCTAAGTGCTGTTGAGAATTGGACGTGCCCTCATTTTCCCGCTATATCGGCTTTCGTATATGTGAGCTGTACGTAGAGCTTTCGGAATCAGTTGCAAGATGAATGACGTGGTAGTTCCCCATAGATAAAAGGTCTGCTGCTCGCGTTTAACAGCTCTATGGCGCAAGAAAGAAAAGATGAGAAAATGGGGTGGAATACGAAATACTCAGCTTCTAACAAAATGGAGGTACGCTGTTAAAATTTTTGTTTCCTTTCGAAAGAACAGAACGAAGTGTGCCCGAATGAGCGATGTGGCATTATACACATGGCAAAAAGTAAAAAACAACAGAAAACTCTGCTAATTAATTTTTTTATAATGTCAGCCTGCATATTATTTGATCGCTTTTCATGTACGAACGGCTGCCAGTTATTAAAATGTTAGAAACGTTGAAGGTTTATTTACCAGTTGGGTTCAGCGCAGTTATATTATTATTATTATTATTATTATTATTATTATTATTATTATTATTATTATTATTATTATTATTATTATTATTATATTTTCTTGGTGCTGAAGTTTTCTGGAGCTCCAGGACTAAAGGTAAATCAGAATACATCACGGGGTCCTGGAGCGTGTGCCGCACTGCGCATGTTATAGTACAAAACAAGGCAGGGTATACAATTTCAGGCATAAGAGGCAGGCGAGGCATGATAAGGTAGCCTCACCAGCTGTAGTCCTCTTACAACCTATCTGATTTTATAGAAGGTGAAAAAGTTTGGTAGTCAATTCGATAGTTTGTTTCACAGTTCTAGTAACCCTATGTTTAGTTAGTTTATGCCTGTGAGTGCATTATACTGACAATGACGTGGCCCCTTCAACGTGGCCAGATCAACGTCGAATCCTTTTTTTATCCTTCTTTCTTTCTCACATATTGCATCCTCTTGCCCCTCCCCCAGTACAGGGTAGCCAGCCGGAGATAATCTCTGGTTAACCTCCCAGTCTTTCCTTTGCCTTTCTCTCTCTCTCTCTCTCTACTAACGCGACCAATTACTCAGAGCCTGCGTAAGTGATTCATATTTATCGACCTTCCTGAAACTGCTACTGGCAGCCTGCTGCGAGCTGATATTGCCGCAGGCTTCAAGTCAACCCCACGTACAGAGAACACTCGCAATTGTGCAGCTATAGAGTTCTCGCGAGTGTTAAGTCTACACTGGCATGCAGGTATGCCGATTTTCGGAATATTCACGGCAAGGGCTGCCTGTTTTCTATACTGCCTAGCCGAGTTTAATGCGTGCTCAGATTCACTAATGCACCGGTCATCGCCAGAGAAAACACGTTGCACTACTGCAACAAGGCAGGTGTGAGGCAAGTGCGATTTGATTCGGCGCACGTCAGCGAGAGGTAGGCTTAAGGAAAGAAATCGTGCAAGTAGTAGCGTGCGCTGTACTGCCGGTTGTTCACGTCACTCACAGTGCACGTCACAGTCCTTCGAGCTATCTTCTTCTCGTTTGTGGCAGCGCCATTGCACATGTTTTCGAGAGTCGAGTTTCAAGTTCCGCCTCCCTCTGTGAGGCGGTGGCATTTTCCAGATCACCAAGCCTCGTTTGTGTTTATTTTGTGCGTTTCTTTACGTAGGTAGAAGGACGAAAAAAAATTTTCTGAGGGACCGATAAGAAAAAACACAGACATCGTAAAATGCAACAAATTGAAGGGTAGACGTTCGGAGAGGTTTCTAGATTACCAGCAACTTCGCAGAAGCGAGGCAAAAAGAAAAAGCAGTTCCGTAGCTCTGGCTCCTTTTCCCCCAACACATGAAGGTACAAGCACACGGACGACCTTGGTGAAAGTCGGAAAGCGCGCAGACGGACGTGATCACAGAACCGCGTCTCGATGCTGCGAGTGGTTTTATCTGTCCGTGCAAACAGCAGCCATATAGGAAGTGAAAGGCACAATGGCCAGAAGGTCATTTATCGGTATACCTTCCAAGTGGAAAGGTTGGCACGCGTTCACGCCGCTGGCGAGGGTGCAGACGAGACGTATTGTCACCGCACGCGTAGAGGCCGTCGTCATCGTCACGCGGGGGAGACTGCGAAATGTCACAGCTCTGAGACCCGCGTCAAATAAATTGAAGGCCCGTCTCACACGCGTTACCTATAGGGAGGTTGAGTGAGACGAATGACGGCCGTCCACGTAGTGTGCAGACGTTTTGGTTATTGTGCTACGCATTCCCTGGATAGATAGATAGATTTAGCTAAGGGACCAGGTGGATAGGTCGCAAGCCACGTGCCTTGTGCTATTCCGTTGAACTTCTATTGTTAAGGCACTATGAGTGACGAAAATTAATAAAAGCAAACGCCGGTTACCGCCAACAACAACAACAAAAAAAAAATATGACGAAATAGAACTAAATGGTGGATGACGATATTTCACACTTACGCGCGAGGTTGAAAACAGACGAATAAAAATGAAGTTCAATGTGCATAGGTAGTCGGTAGAAAGTAACAAAATAAATATCAAATTCAAACGCATACACACCACCTGTACTTCGAAGCAAGGTTGCACGAAAAACAAAAAAGTACTCGCAGCGCATAATACCCTTTTTGCCATGTCTGGAGTCACTAAACAAATAATCGGTAAAGAATAATCACAAAAAAAAAAGCGCTTGACACCCTATTGTTCTAAACTTTCTCGCCTTAGACGGGCCTTGTTTTCTTTTTTTCTATTTATTTACTGTCCTTGTTGTTTTACGGTCCTTGCTTTTTGTAAACTGCAACGCCACTTAGCAGCTCCACACTGAATTAGCTGTCTCCGTCTATCTTTTCCGTTAAGTCATCGTCGTCTGGCCACCTTCCCATTCTAAGCTCCACCCTCGGCATATACCGTAGACAGTAAATTGCATCTTCACCCATAATGCGAAGCAGCGACGCGATAACGGGCACAATATTACGTGCAGTAAGTCTGCTACTCTCTCGTGCGGTATAACTTGCATTAAACGCTTGAAGATGCAGGCGAGCAATCTCCTTATTAGGCTTCGGTCAGTGATTCTTCTAGTCAGAGTCGTGTTTGGTTGCGTAGGTGTTGCTCCCCGGTGGTGAAGAAGCAGAGACACGCCTATTTCCCCCTCCCCCTCTTTCCTAACCTGTCTCTCGCTTCTTGCCACTGGCTTCGTTTGTTTCGTATCCTGTCACTGCGGCGTTGGTTTATCGATAAGCAGCAGAGCGAGGCATCAGCCAGTCATCTTAACCAGCGCCCAAGAACGTCAAGCACAGTATTTTAGTGGCGCAGTATTATCTGATGTGGTATTGGCGGAGGGACTGAGAGGTAGGATATTTGACTCAGTCAGTGGATTTGTCGTTCAGAGAGAGGGAGAGAGGGGGGGGGGGGGCAAGCAAAGGCAGTAAGGTTAACTATACGAGCGCCCGGTTTGATACGCTGCACTGGGAAAACGGGAATAAAGGGACAAAAAAAAAAGATAAAGGGAAGAAAGAGAAGGCACTAATTTCGCCCACACCTTAAGAAGGACACAGTCTACGAATGGTCGCAAACAACTGTCGACTTCAAGTACTGTAACAACGCCTTAGTTGCTTTGAGTTTAAATCCCGGCTGGGCGTTGCGACGTCCTTTCCTAATGACAAAAATTCTATCAATGAATTCTGGTATTCTAGCGATGGGTCCCGGAGGTCTTCAAAACGACTAGCGGAGTGAGCCCATGACAGCTATAGCTGTAAAGAAAACTTAGTGCGCCAGCTCGAGGATTTAGACTACAGCTCCTGCCGCTCTGGGAGTTGGGAGCTGGACCTGGGATCTACTTCGTTATCGAGATGCTTTGTGTGCTGTGTTATGTGCTGTCTCTCTCTCTCTCCTCCCCATCTTTCACCCCCCCCCCTCCCGCTGCCATGTGTAAGGTAGAAAACCGGTTAAGCTAAACTGGTTAACCTCCCTGCCTTTCCTTCTCCACTTTTTCTTCCTTGGTGCCTGGAAATTTGGACAGGGTTTTGCACTTCGCACAGGCTCTGAGCGTAGTGCCGTCTGTCACGCATTTCGGAGGCCACATCAGGCAATACTGTATATAGCGTTCGAGGACGACGTTGTGTGCATCGCGCAAGTAATTGTTTTTCGAGAAACAAACGTCAGAATCCGCTGAGAGCGAGATAGCTGCTGTCGTATAGTCATTAATGAGTTCAGAGCTAGAAGAATCGCTGCGATCTGCTGTTCTTTTTTCTCTTTCCAATACGTATTCAATGCGCTCATTCTTACAGCATTGAATGATTTATGGCAGCACCAATGTGCAGCACTGCACACAGGCGGCGTATCGTTGCTTTAGAATGGTCGCATATCAAAGTAATAACTAGCAGGAAGACGATGATCAAGACAAATAGATTATTTCCCCAAAAGAAAGGAAAGAAAAGAGTGTTTGGAAGGCGATCTTACGGTATTTCAACGCTGCCGCATCAGCCTCAAAAGACCTTCGTTCCGGGGTCAACGAGCACATTTGAAGTTAACCTGTAGTGATCTTTCAGAGACTTCTTTACGCCATCAATATTATTGGTAAACACTCATGATCTTCCGCTCCCAACTGAAACTCCAATCACGACGTATTAGCACAGTCATTTGTTTACTAGTCATCAAATATTTATATACTGGTCATTAGCTCTTCAACTGCTTCACGTACTCGTAAGACGCATGCTGTTCCCTTGTTCCCTTTGTTCTGGTTTACCGGAACTATCTTGTGCGTGCTATTCGGCTCTAGCCTTCCTTAACAAGCATGCATAAAACGATGTTAGTCATGTATCGCCGCGATGAAAAATGACAGCGATGAGCGTCATCAACGTTGGTTGACGACATAGCAAGAACGCTTGCAGGGTCATCCACCTCAGGTACAGACGTTCTTTTCCTTTATTCGTAACATTAGGCGAGTTGTGGTTTTGCAGTTACGTTGTGTTGAGATGGGTGAGAGCCAATACTTCCTGGATTATATAGGACCTAGAGAATTACGCTTTTTACGTAAGGAGAGGCATCAATATTGGTTCCCTTAGCAATTTTCATTCATTCATTCATTCATTCATTCATTCATTCATTCATTCATTCATTCATTCATTCATTCATTCATTCATTCATTCATATTGTTCTTTATTTTAAGAATAAACGGCAGTGATCTATCGTTTACGTTACACACAATTTGTGCCCAAACATTTGCTACCTCTGCTCTTTTTCATGTCAGCACAATCTGCATCTTTCGTTTTGGGCACAGGCTTATTTTCTAGGTGACGAGGGCCGTAGCGCAAAGAGAAACGGAGTAGCTACCGTCGCTGGAGTCTGAGACTTTTGTTACGTATAAATTATACAATTCGTAGCCATGACTTGCAAGTGAATTGGTATAGCAAGTATGATTAGTAGATTTGGAGCAAGCAATCAATATTTATTCAGGTATGGGGAAGAGGGATTGTTGCTCGAGTTTGCGCTAAGCGTCGTTTCTCGCACCCATATTAAGATGCGCTTATTCTTACTGCTTCAGTAAAGCAAGGTGGGTGGAATGCGCAAAGCTTTTCGTTCGTAATGATGGTATGTTCTCATAAACAAACAGTTCTTGCGAACAGTCTACTCCAGCGAACCTTCGTAGCACACGAATGGCTTTTGCGAGTACGGGCCCGTATCTTGTCTACCGGACAAGCGAGCACGTTTAATCACTACTGAAAGAAATGCAGTAATATATAATGCAGGGATAGCGAATTCTTGCATCGCGTTCGGCATTAGTGTATTGAGTGTCAAATGTGATTTCTAACATTGTCAGACGCAGTCACTCTAGACGAATTAGACAAAATGAAGTCGTCTTCGAATACGATTATCTTCAAGTTTCGAATATATATTTACAGTCCTCGCGAAATTAAGGAAAGGTTATTTAACACATTGCACTTTCGTGGACACAAAATTGTGTAGGCCAAAGCGCAAAACAGCACTTGGATAGCTAGCATAACATCATTGTGAAAATTACCGATAGTATAAATAATTTCGAAGTATGTACTGGAGCACTGCAGTCCGTCACAGCATCCAGCCTGGTGTAATAGTGTAGTTCCAAACCCGTGGCTCGATTCGCAAACACATATTTCAGCAGTTTTCAGTATTGTCCGCTTATTTCGGCCATCGCGATTCCGTTGCTAATAATCGCACACAAAAAGAATCGTGCAGCGGAGTTAACGTTCCACGCGCGCCGGATGCGGTCGCGTTATACTTTCTTTTACCTGACCGGGAACACGCAGTGAATGCCACGCGACGAAGCCACCTGCACGTAACTTGTAGGTGTGCCGGGCGGCGCTAATGATGCTTTCCGCCCGTCACTCTTAGCCAAATGCCCGTATATGCGGCTCCGCGCAACCTGCTGCCTGTATGTGTTTAAACCGAGCGTGTTACGATCATTTCGAGAGCTAATATCGCCGTGAGCCTTCTCTAAAGAACCGATAAATGTCGTAACTCGTAAATGCAATGAAATCGTGATTGCGCCTGAGAGAGACTTTAAGGATGGCTGGTCTCAGTTCTAATGCACGCCGGGCTTGTCACCTGAAATGGAAGTAATCGAAATGGTTAGAATTGAAAGGAGCACGCACGCTTGCACGGCACGCATGCACGTAGGCCAAAACAAATAAAGAATGCGTAAAAGTAAAATGAAATGGAACATCGAACCATGATTAAACATGAATATGTCAAAACGTAATAATGTTCAACCGGTGGTGGCAAAGACGCAGGGTCGCTGTGGTTGGAATAACATGTCCATTACTACAGCTAACCCCACGTTCCTGGAAAATCATGTAGCCGAACCTGCACATACCAAGAAATCTCTTGGCATACTAGTCTATGGTCTCCGACAGAATACGAGACAATTTTTATATGGGATAAAACGTGCCTCTAGTCCGCAGTGTTCCTGTGGCTATCCAGACGAAGATGTGCATCATCTCCTCCTCAAGAGCGCTAAACATGATCCATAAATACGGGCAAGTATACGCACGCGGCAAGCGTGCATGTAGATAGCGCACGCTCTTTCATTAGATGTGATACAACAATGAAGGCTACCGCAAGCAAATTGGTTACTCTTAGGTGGAAGACCATTCACTGTAAAAGATATTCGGTCCATGGCTAACAGCGGGCCTTCAAAAAAGAGCATTGTTTGCTTTCAAAAAGGTTTTCGAAGACGTACTCGCTCTGGCGAAATATTAAAGTTCAGTTTATCCTAATAAGTTAAATGAGGGATATAAATGTTGTTCTGTGTTCAAAATTGAGTTATGTGGTGATCGTGTTTTTTTACGCTATGTGTAATTACTTGTCTTTGGTATTTTGGCCATTAAAAAGATTTAACTTTGTATATCCGCATGTGTACTCGTGGACAAAACATTGCGATTCATGTAATTTCGGATTGTATTGTTTTTATACATCTGGTGTTCTATGACTGCCATAATTTGTGAGGTTATTCTCTCTTTTTGCGCATATTTGTTTCCTTTACTAAGTGAGAAGGAGCAGCCGGTGCCGCCATAAAGGCGCCAGCCTATCCTATTATTAATTTCCATAATAATAATTTTAAAAAAGCTAATCAGGAACAGATGTGATCGCGTACGATATGTGGTGCTATTGGAAACGGTAGTTACGGCGCGCATTGAATTATCCGCAACGGAAGATCCGGCAAGACCTGGCAATGCCGCATACACTGGAAGCTGCCCAGTACGCGGGGAATGGCCTCGGTGTTGTCGAGATACTTTTACTTAGCACCAACGCTACACCTTACATCTACTCGGCCATTGCTCGCGCCAGAAAAAAGCCGAAGAGTTTGCTATGCACCACGGCCGCGCTTCATTTATCACTTGAGTGGCTTGTCGACGGTTCATTACTCTTTCGTATAGTCGACCTTCAGAGGCGAGCGAGTGTGCGGTACTCCTAACCTGCTCGGCTACCGCTGTCAGCGTTGAAGTTGGGCAAGGCATGGAATCGGGGCCCAGAATCTATCCGAAAAACCCGCTCCGTTGGGCCCCGCATGCCTGCCCACGCCCCCCATAAATTCAAGCGCGAGGTGAAATGGGCGGACGACTGGGAGACATTGACTTGGCAGCGTCGTGGGCCGCTGCTGTGGCGGAGAGGGCGTCGCACTCGCCGGAGTTCGAGGCGGGTGTTACTCGGAAAGTCCACTAATCGGAGCCTGACCTGGATCGACAGAGTTAGTGGCCCTGTTAATTAGAAGCCAATGAATATGCGGCGGTTGGCAGTATATTACCCAGCAACCACAGGTACTCCGTACTGTGAATATATTGCGAGGTGTTTAGCTTCAAACTAACCTGATAACGTTTAAGCGAAAGCAGCCCGCATCTGTCTCGAGGACTTGAAATACTAGCATCGCCTACGCAGATGTTATTTTTCTTCTCCGTACGGCCTGTGAAAACATTGAATGAACTGTTCAAACTCAAGCGACAGGCGACTTCTTCAGCAGAAAATTGTGCGACAACGTAATTGTTAAGCACTATTTTAATTTATTTACTAATTAAAATAGATTACTATCTTAATTTTTACTTTGAGGAAGTGAAATTTCCCCTTTTCTTAACATAATTTGCGCCATTTCAGTGAGTGACTGAGGTAACATTTCATGTTCAGCAGTTTCACGTGAAACGGCGGTATTGACCAATTGTTTAGGACACGGAATGCGCAATGGTATTTTAATTGCACAACTACTCTCGACACCAGAATGTATCTAGAATAACTTACATGTAAGGGCGTAGCAGAGGCCTGTGACATTAAAAAAAATCAAACAGGCGTTGTTTCGAAAAGAACATTGTGCCCTGTGACCTATTAAAATATCTATACAGCGCATTAACCAGTACTTCAGCTAAATACCGGATGGTGCTATTTTCATTTTTTTAGCTTGTGCCAGAGCGAGCGGAACTGACAAACGGAGACATCATGTATAGGACTAAATGAATGTAGCACGTACGTCGTAGTTGAAAAAAAATTAACTGGACCAGAAGTTAGAACCACTAACCTTCTAATGTGCGACAGCACACTTAGAATGTGATCTAAGTAAAACTCTTGCTTGGGCTAATTGGTTCGTGCTTGAATTAGTAAAGGCAAGGCGCAGATGACCAGGACTCAAGAACACAAACGACAGGACCGGCACCGGAAGTTTATTTCCGCAACAAGACTGCCTTATGTAGGTTAATCAAGCCGAATCACACACTAAACTTTAGAAGTAAGATACAGCAATCTACCGACCTGTAAGGAATCCTATCTGGCACAAAATATTATGAGCAAGCGAGAACCACACGTGGAGCAGCACGGGAAGCAATTCATCTAGCATGGTCTTTTCCAAGCCAACGCGGAGAAAAAACGAGACATAAAAAGTACCGTCTACGCTCCACTATCAAACTATCCACAGCATAACACACTTCAAACGCCTAAGGCCCAGTCAGTGATAAACCCGCACGACTATGAGAATAATGACTGACGAATAACACGGAAAAAACATGAATAAAGGCGTCTAAGTACAGCGTCTGCGTCAAAACTAAAACCTCTAATAATCACTCACCTAAAATATTGATAAAACGTGTGACCGCGCGAAAAATGAACCATGTGACAAACAATGAAATGGACAGGACAGTTTAACGTCACATGGTTCATTTTACAGCTTTACGTCACATGGTAGACAGCTTGCCAGCATTAACAAACCCAAGTAAAACAAGCCTACGCACTATATACAAATTGATTTCTAAAGTTGAAGCGCCAACAGTGACAGCACGCTTAGAAGGAACCAAGACAAGACAAGGCGCTACCTGTCCTCTCTTTCTACCTTCTACTATCCTTATACCTACTATCCTTATATCCTTATAACTACTATTCTACTATCCTTGTATGCTGATACTATCTATCTTAGTGTGCTGTCAAAGGTATGCATCAACTAGCCGCACAACGTGTTTGACTGCTACGCAAATTGTTCAGGCCCCTGCGCTCCGGATATGTGTAGGTCTTCCTCGAAATTCGTCAACGGCGCCAACTATTGCCGTCACCAGAGTCGCCTCATCAGGACCAACATCGTAATTGAAGCCCTAACAGTGCACGTAAGACACCACGCCCGGACTCCTTGCCACCGTCTAGCCTCTCTTCCTGCGGAGAGACCACGTGCCTCGTTCTGCCGAACTGTATCCGCACATCCTGAGCCTATACCAGCTTGTTTTACACCTATCGCGATATTTTTGACTACTCCTTGGTGCCTGACCGAGCAACCCGGTGTCCGGAAGAAAGCAGATATTCAACGCCGGCTCTTAAACAGATTACCTTACTCCAATTATGAGTTGCACCGGAATGATATATAAACATACACCAACGGCGGCTCCCTCCTTCGTCGTAATTTCGTCCTTCATCGTAATTCCGTCGTCACTCCGTCATCATTCCAGCAAAGGCCACCACTATCATATTGAAAACGTCTCACTTGACAACGAACAGAAACATCGAGAGCCCTGCAATGAACGAGCTTCTAAAGCAAAGCGCAGCCTTGCGGACTTTCCTGACCATGACTGCTGGATGCTGATGCTGTCTTGCTGAGTAGCTCACACTTAAAACAATATTGAATTGCGCGGCCGATAGTGGGATCGAACCTTGGTCTTCCAGCACAACAGCCCTATGCCACATCGGCTTATTAGACCACATCACGCGTGTACCTCTAATCGTGCCAACGCTAACTAGGTCTTTGAAATGACTGCCGCGGGCGTCACATTGCGTAGCACTGAAAAATCACCGCAAACTATTAGAGCGCAGGATGGCATATCCCTTAATTGGATTTCACTCCCTGCCGTCCTACCTTCCCCGGCATTGCGCGGAATTACTGGGAATATGTCTCGTGGTGTGAAAGCGACCGTGACTTCGACGATCCGTTGATTCCGGTTGATCACAGTACTGCTCGCAACTGATGCGGCGGTGTTGGATGGATGCTCACCCTTCCGGCACAACCTCTCGTGTCGACGGCTCTTATAGATGCGTGCACGCGAGTAACTGGCGGGACGCTTGCAGCATTGCAGCAGAGTTATGAACGGCTTCTGGGAAGCCCTTGACGAAGCATGCGAGATCTCTCTCTCTCTCACTCGCTCTCGCTCTTTCTTACGCCACGATGCCGTCACGAGAAACCGCGCCGCTGCTTATCTCACCTCCCTCCTCCCTCGCGTTATTTGTCCTTCGCGATATTGTTTTCTTCCGGGTGTGCTCGATGCTTTTGTTTGCCCTTGTGAAACACCCGCCCGTCGCCATCTAGAGCCTCCCCGCTTTTTCCTTCACGCATACCCCGGTGACCGCTAAGACTTCCGAGAAAGCATTTCGCACCACACCAAGCCCACAAGTTACGTCTCCGTGGGTTGCTCGTAAGGTGAGTCGCGCCCGATCATCAGATGTCTGACCTCAGAGATAAGCCACCCAAGTCTCTGAGGCACTGTAACGACGGATGTACGTGTGGAATACGCGATAATAGGTAATAATCTGACGTTGTTGAACTTTTGATTTCATCCATCATGCTTGTTCTGTTAGGCCACGTTACGGCACGAATAACGTGGCCTGCTGGTGGTTTTTGCAAACTGGTGAAGACCTTGTTAAACTACTACATCGCTTTCATAGACAAAGAACTTACACGTACGAGCACTAGATGCTAGCTCAGGCGATGCAAGTAAGCTATAGTGTACGCATGAGAATGCTGTAGCCTTCCGGTTTTAGAAGACTTCATGTGCAGGTCATGTTCCTTAATTTTAAACCAATCGCGTCACATTTACAAATAAATGAGTGGGCTGAAATTAAGTACAATGATTAGAATAATCGAATTGTTTTGTTATTTCAATCAAATCTAACTAGATATCCACGCTGAGCGTTTTTATTTGTTAAAGTTGTCGAGAACAGTGGCCTGCCCTTCCGTTTAAAGTATCGTCAATGGTTCCCCTTTTCGTAAAGCCTTATAAGCAAATGGTTATGATAGCAGGTTTTTGGGAAAAGCTATAAGCGAGGATTATTTTTGTTTTCTGGCAGCGATCAATAATTGGGGAGGTCATTCTTTCAGACCCATTCATATTTTACTCATGTTTTCACCCCGTTCTTTAGAATTACACCGCACGAAAGTCAGGTGTTAAGGGTGTGTTTCACAACGACTGCAACGGGCTTTGGTAACTTACTCTTAAATACTGCTAACTTGCTTAATGATTCATTTATAAATAATTTACGCATTTGATACAACTGTTTCTAGGTGATAAATATGTGCCAGCAACTTCGGAAATGCATCTGTAATATAGGTGTATTGGTGATGTTGATATCGTAATGATGTTTGGACTGTTGTGATATTAAAGGCTCGCGCGTCTCAAGTCTTCAAAGATTGATTAAAATGCTCCGTAAGGGCTGTTCCATTGATCTGCTTTACATAGGTTAATTTTATTTGCTTTAGCGCTTGTCTTCCTATTAAGTGAACAATTTCCCCCCACATTTATTGGTCATACTTAAGCAGACTGTTCAAAATATGTGATATCAGATGACGGACTGTTTCTTTTTCCTCGATGTAACGTAGCCTCTTAAATTTGTTTACAACTTTATATTGTGATAAGACTGCGAACGACTCTGCCTATATCAACCAATTGTTTGAGGATACTGCTTTGAAAATCCTGCTCCGGTTATATTTAGGAAGACCTTTTCTTTGCACATAGTTTTATGTAGTCTCGACGAATAGCTTTCAGTGCATCAGTTTTTTGCTGATTCCGTTGATAACGGAAAGCCTGTGGTTCTGACGTCACCTACATACAGGAAAGTCAAAACTCCTATTTAATGTAAGGACACTATTTAATGTAAGGGCACATACGAGCCTAAATTCTATTACTGGATTGCTGCAGGTGCTCCACATCGCTTCACTGGCAAGCTCTACTTAGTACCCTTTGGCAAAGCGCCTTGCGTGTGAAGCCATGTATGCCCTTGGACGTTTACAGTGAAGCTGTATATGGCTAGGATCCCGGGATTCTTTCGCGTCCGTCGACAGCAAACTATCATCAATGGCTCGTAACCCCCTTAAGCGCTAAGAGCGCGCATACACCCCCCCGCCCTCCAAGCAAGCAAAAAATGCAATGGCTCATAGCTCCGTAAGGCAGAGGCTATAAGCACTCAGCAAAGTGAAGCCAACAGTGCTTACATTCTTTGGAATCACGCATACAACATACAGAACAGTGTGTCGAAAGCTATCATCATTAATGGCTCATACCATAGTAAGCAATGGCTCATCCGTAAGCAAGCAAAAAAAAATGCAATGGCTCATAGCCCCGTAAGGCAAGAGGCTACAAGCCCTCGGCAAAGTGCAGCGAACAGTGCCTACATTCTTCGGAATTACGCATACAACATACAGAACAGCATACGTTTCCATAAAGAACAAGCTGAAAACAAGCATCCAAGCCACATAATTGATAAGGCCCTCGTGATAGCAATTCAAAGCACGTAGCGCTCTCCGCATACGTTTCCAGGTGAAGATGACTGTTGCGCAAGCGGCCGTGGTGACGCCAGCTTGTCATGTGTGGTGTGACGTTCCTAGCACTTCAGGGGGGGGGCGGGGGGGGGGGGTTATATAATGTAACCAGCCTAGCAACTAATTTCAATGTTGTGGCAGCAACGCTACGGGCGGTGGCGTGCCGTCAAAATTGCCCTTACTCCCATTCCTACCATTACTCCAACATATCACTACTACCATTACTCTAAAGCCATAAAGCATTGCATACCCTCCTCAGCAGTTGTGGTGGTGGTTTTCAACAGCTTTACTGGACATTTACTTTCGCAGGGCCGGTATGGCGAAGTTTTTCACACATTGCTGGGTCAGGAATGTCACGAAGTGTACTATCCACGGAGCAGAATGCAAAACGCGATCGCAGGCATGCATACGCGCAGCGCGAAAGCTGCTCCAGGAACGATGCCTAAAAAAAAGAAAACTAAAAGAAAAACGATAAAAATATGTGCCTAGACTGATGTGGCTTTCATATGCTCCATAGTGTAAACAGCGTAAGCGGACGACACAAAAAAGACGAATAATTATGCACTTTCCCCAACTTTCCGTCTTATTTCATGTGCTCGTTTTTCTACATTACCATTGCACTACAGATCATTTGGCGGGTTATAAATTATCGCGGGACGAAAAATGACAAATTTTGATGAAAACGTGATGTTTTGCCAATTTGTGATGTTTGCGCGACTCACTGCCCCCTTGTAAGTGGGGCTAATAGCACCTCAAGCTGCCTTTTTGCAGCGTTTACATTGGCCTCCTCCATCGTTTGCAATTTTTTGCAATGAAAACAAACACATTACTTAATAAAAAAGAAAGGCGTCGTCAAGTTTCAGCAGTGGAGGAGGAGGTTGTCCCTCGGCGAAGGAGGAAAAGAGTAGTGACGTCAGGGTCATGCGAGGCGATGGAGTCAGCTCCGAACAAACAGCGGGCTGAGCGGATAGGTGGGAGATGAATGCGGTGTCTTGAAAGATACCGAGTGACTGGATTACATCGACAGGACTAGGACAGACACTAGTATTTTAATCCGCCATTGTTTCTCTTACATGGTTGCCATATGCGTGTACAGACTCGGCTAGATTAAGAGAATATGGAACTACATTTACCCTACATCGTTTTCAACTGGCTGTAGAGTTGCCTAGGTATAACGAATATAGTTCGCTGTATTTACTCCCTGAGAAACAAGTAAATAAACGCAAGATATTACGAGCCAAAGCTTGGAAAACGTCTTGGTTGTCTGCGGTCTTGAAAAGAGTTTCTCCCGGCAAGTTGGGACTTGTCTTGCGCACACAGCTGAATTGGGCTGCTTGTAGGCATGGTTGTAGTGTACCTTGAGGTGCGACTGCCCAGAGAAGGTGATGATGTCATGACATCCAGTTTACACGTTTATGAGAGAGTTCCTTAGAGATTTGACGTGTCTGAAAAAAAAAAAAAAAAGATGGAGTTGCGCATTACCTTTTCCTTCCGTCTGGCGGCTTTTATTCGTGATCCGTGGATGCCGATGTTAGCCTAAAGTATGTGGTCATAGAATGGAGCAAACCCTTGCGTTGCCGCGGTTGTGATAGGAGCCACTGAACGATGGGAAAATAACGTTGTCGAGCATGTCTCCTAGTGTCTACTTAATTGGTTCTCGTTGTCGGTTTTCTTCTGGTGTTCAGATTACCGCACGTTTCTCGAGCCAGCCTTCTCAGGACTGAGTAGGACGGGAGGAGATTCTCCTTCGCCATTGTCGTGTCTAAAGGTACTGGTTGACACTGAACTACATCGACCGACAGCATTAGGACAGATACTGGTACTTTAATCCATCATTGCTCTCCTTACACGGTTACCAAATACGTGTACGGACCTGGTTAGATAGAGCGAATTGGAGCTACGTTCACCTTTTCATTGTTCCCAACTGGCTGTAGAGACTTGGCCAGATACAACGAATATAGGGCACTAAAAGGAGGGGCCGTGGTGAGGGAACGGATGAGCCGGCGATACGGTGCGTCCAAGGTGCTCGAGGAAGCTCAGCGTAAAAGCATTCGTAATTTTAACGCTCGTTAAATTATAGAAGCCAAATTGTTCCTATAGGTTATTCTAAATAATGTATATATTGTGTAAATAAGTTTTTCTGTTGTACGTGTTTGAGTGGAGGTACAACTGAACGGGGTTGCACCCTAGTCACGTGAAGACGGTGGTGGATACCATCGCACCATACAAAACACAAAACATGTCTGGTCAAGGCAAAGTAAATAAAAAGGACTGCAAAAATAGATTCAAAATAAATAAATAAATAAACAAATAAATATTGGCGACAGATGAAGTTGATGGACGGAAAGAAAGAAAAAAAGGAAGAAAAAAAGGATAAGTTTCACAGGAAGATATAAAGCGCAGGAGCAGCTTCCCGAGTTGGTTAGCGGACGATCGCCGAGCGACGAAGAGACGGCAGCGCTAACACAGAGCAGTCGTGCAGGTGTAGCATGACAAACTGCGAGTTCCCAGCCTTAGCGTGATGTGGGGTCAGAACATCTTTCCTGACACTGGCACTTAAAAGAGAAAGAAAGAAAAATTGAAATTCGAATGATATTATCTTTTTCTGCATTAGAACCGCCTTCCTGACCAAGGCATTGCACTGAGGACGCTTCTAACGGTCACGTAACGAGCGAAAAGCAGAAGGCATCTTAAGCGATCAGTGGCAACAAACCGAGCCTGGATTACGCGGGGCAGGGGGGGTAAGCCCACCCGCGAGCGTGAGGAAGCAATTGGCATCGCGTCATGCGCGTAATCTCCTTCCGGCAGAGCTGCTTCTCTCTTGTCCGTTGCGCCGTGGCTCGTTATTGACAACAATGCAGCCACGAGAACGTGCACACCAGACAGGAGGGAGGGAAGAAAAGAAAGAAGTCATAAAGAAAATACTGAAAGGAAACGGCAGAAAATAAAAATGAAAGAAACGAGGAGAGCGGTTGGAAGAAAAGAGAAGGTCGGCCGTGTGGGGTGGGTCCGTCTCTTTCCCCGCTCCATCAGGGGGCGTCACAAAGCAAACGCACGAAAAAAGCAGGAAGTGCGTTTCTCTGTCTCACCTCACCTAGGCTCGCAACTGCTCGAATTCCTCCATCCCTCACTCTCCGTCACGTACCCACTCTCCCAACCCTTTCTCAGAAAGGGGTAACGACTACAACGATGAAAAAGGTTGCCCCGCCTTACCCCCCAACGGGGCACAACGTTCGGTCGTCTTTCTATACTCGTGGTCCGGCGGGGGGACAAGAGAGGAGCTCGTATTATGTGTCGCAGTCTGCCGGTTACAAGAAATGGTAGCCGAAAAAAAAAAAAAAAGAGAACTGGTGTATCAGAACATAAAAGGCGGGTAAACACGAAGGCGTTCAAGTGAGGAAGTGCTGGGGCTAGGCCGGGACCAGCTGTCTCGCGTCGCGTTGCACTAACCCCTAGCTCGACCCGGAGTGAACGGCCTCCGCCAAAGGCACCACGATATTCCCCTTCCCTAGCTAGCGTGTCTGGTCGGTACTCGTTCTTTATTTCACGTCTCCCCGGCGTCATAGTACAGCAGATGTGGCGCGTAGATTAGGCTCCGCGGGGCAACAGAAGAGCCCACTGGTGTCGTCGTTCGCGGGATGGTCGCCTTGGTTCAACGGCCTTCGGAGAGCGGCACGTCGTCCGCTAAACGCGAATGGCCGCAAAGGACGCCGCGCGGCTGGGGAAACAGCGCGAGCTCCGAAACACTTTAGACAAGAGGCCACTTGCGGGCAAAAAGAAGAAAAAGAAAAGAATGAAGATGGCGAGAGGAGAACAAGAAACGTGAGCTAGCGGTCAGGAAAGCATCCGAAACCGGTGGAGAGGAAGCCGATGGCCTTGGTCGTTTTAGTGGAACTGCAAGACGACCCGCACATCTTGTCTGTGCGGCATGGACACGGTGGTCGTTTTTCAGAGTTTTGCCAAGTGCGAGTTGAAAAATCGGATTTGCGAGGCGCACAGAGGGTTTGCCCTTAATAGCTGGCTACTAGGGGCTTGGCAGCAAGAAATGACCTTTGTTTCTAATGTTTTTCTTTCAGTTTTTTTACTAGGATGGCCCCACTCACCCCTACAGAGGCAATGAGCTATGAAGGGTGCCTGAACTTTAGCGCATTGTTCGCAAAAAAAAAAAGAAGAAAGCAAACCATAAAGTGCTGCAGTTGACATTGGAGTAGGTCGGTTGGTTAGAATAGTCAACTGTTGATAACCTGTTTTATAAGAGTCGACAAGAACAGAACGACCGAATTTTCCTCAAAGGTACTTCCCTCCATCTTTTTTTTTGGCCGTGTGTGTGTTCCGTACAAGGAAGCAATAATACGTTTCGTTATAGATGTGTACTTATTTAGACGTGTTAAATTTTAAAAATTAAATTATGGGGATTTACGTGCCAAAACCGCTTTCTGATTGTGAGGCACGCCGTATATAGTGGAGGACACCGGAAATATAGACCACCTGGGGTTCTTTAACACGCACCTAAATCTAAGCACACGGGCGTTTGCGCATTTCACCCCCATCGAAATGCGGCCGCCGTGGCCGGGATTTGATCCCACAACCTAGTGCTTAGCAGCCCAACATCATAGCCGCTAAGCAACCACAGCGGGTAGATGTGTTATATATGGTTTCGCTTCGTTAGATATGTGTTCGTTATAGATTTTATTTATTTCAAGCGAACAAAACTTTCGGTAATAAGTTCTGAATCCCTGCTAGTTCAAAAAAAAAAAAAAAAGGAAGGTAATTGAAAAGCGAAGTGACTAAAATTGCGCACTCAAGATTGCATTGTTCAGTTCAATAGCAAGTTGCCGTGCCCTAATAAGCGCAAGCTATCTGTCAAAATTTGACGACTTTTAGGATAAAATGAACCCTTAGTCGCTTACGGTTTATTAGAGACATAATGATCAATTCATTACGGCCCAGTAATTATTCCTGGAAAAGCGCTAATGGAGAAACAAGAAATGAAATAGATTTCATACTTTCAGCCGATTCCAGCATACTGCAGGATGTAGAAGTGTTAAGTAGGATAAAGTGCAGTGATCCTAGGCTGGTGAGGTGTAAGATTTACCTCAATATGAAGAGAGAGAGTAGAACTAGTCAAGAAGAAACAGGAAAACCTAGACGCACTAAGGGAAAAAGCAGACCAATTCAGACTGGTGCTTACAAACAAATATGCAGCCTTAGAATAGAGCAATGAAGATGACATGGAGCTAATGAATGAAACCGTAATTAGGCTGGCTTCAGAAGCAGCAATTGAAGTGGGAGGCAAGGGACCAAGGCAACCAGTAGGTAAGCTCTCCCAAGTCACGAAGGACATGATAAAGAAACGACAAAGGATGAAGGTCCAACTCAAGAGATCAGATAGAATTCGCGTAACTGTGAAAACGGATCAACAAGGAGAAAACAAGGGATATTCCAAATTATAACGTGAGAAAGACTGAGGAAGCAGTAAGGAATGGACGCAGCGTGAAATCAGTGAGAAGAAAACTTGGCATAGGCCAAGCCAAGATATATGCACCGAAAGATAAGCAGGGGTAATATCAGCAATTTCGAAGATATAGGAAAAGAAGCGGAAGAATTCTATACTGACCTCTACAGTACCTAGAGCAGCCACGCTACCTAGATTCGAAGTAGTAATGAGCAGGTTACAGAGACTCCTTCTATAACCAGCGATGAAGTTAGAATGGCCTTGCAAGACATGAAGCGGTGAAAAAGCGGTAGGAGAAGATGGAATAACACTCAATTTAATCAAAACTGGAGATGTCGTGCTTGAAAAGCTTGCGGCCCTTTATACGAGATGTCTCACAATTCCAAGGGTTCCAGAGAGCTGGAAGAGTGGCAACATTACACTGATTCCTAAAATGGAAGGCGTTAAAGAATTTAATATTTATAGGCCCGTTAGCTTACTTCCAGTATTCGATAAAATATTAATCAAGATAATATCCAATATAATAAGGGCTACACTTGACTTCAGTCAACCAAGAGAACAGGCTGGCTTTAGGAAGGGATACTCTACAGAGGACAGCATCCATGTCATCAATCAGGTAATCGAGAAATCCGCAGAGTACAATCAGCCTCTCTATATGACTTTCATAGATTATGAAAAGGCATTTGATTCAGTAGACACCAGGAGTCAGATGCATTACGTAATCAAGGAGTACAGGAGGCTTACGGGAACATCTTTCTACAAGAAAAGTAGATACCTATAAAGAAAAGGGTATCACAAGACACGATTTCTCCAATGCTATTCCCTGTGGGCTTGAAAGAAGTATTCAAGCTATTAAACTGGAAAAGCTTAGGAGTGAGGGTCAACGTCGAATATCTCAGCAACCTTCGATTTGCAGATGACATTGTCCTGTTCAGCAACACTGGGGACAAGTTACAACAAATGATTGAGTACCTCAACTGAGAGTAAGAGTGGGGTTGAAGATTAATGCGCAAAAGAAAAAGATAATGAATAATAGCCGGGCAAGGGAACAAGAGTTCAGGATCACCAGTCAGCCTCTAGAGTCTGTGGAAGGCTACGTTTACCTTGGTCAGTTACTCACATGGGACCCTGGTCATGAGAAGAGAAATTACATAAGAATAAAAATGAGTTGGTGTGCATACGGCCGATATTGCCGGATCCTGACTGGAAGCTTACCCTGTCATTGAAAAGAAAGGTGTACAATCAACGCATTCTACCAGTGCTAACATATGGGGCAGAAAATTGGAGGTTGACAAAGACGCTCGAGAAAAAGTTAAGGACCGCGCAAAGAGCGATGGAACGAAGAATGTTCGGCATAACGTTAAGACACAGGAAGAGAGCGCGGTGGACCAGAGAGCAAACAAGGATAGACAATATTATAATTGACATTGACAATAAGAGAAAGAAATTGAGCTGGGCAGCCCATGTAATGCGTAGGTTAGGTAACCGGTGGACCACTAGAGTTACAAAATGGGTGCCAAGAGAACAAAAGCGCAGTCGAGGACGACAGAAAACTAGGCGGTGTGATAAAATTAGGGAATTCGCCTGCTCAAGTTGGAATCGGTTGGCGCAAGACAGGAGTAATTGGAGATCGCAGGGAGAGGCCTTCATCCTGCAGTGGACATAAGATAGGCTGATAATGATGATGATGAATTATTCACAACAATGCAGGTACGCACTGAAGTGTACAAGCGCACATGCTTTTTCCGCGCTAACTAGCTGGTCCAGTTGGACAGTGTATATAAAACAATGGCCCCTTTGGTCGGTTTACGCTACCATCGAGATTACACAACCACTTGACAGAGGCTACGACTGGTATTTCAGCGGCTACCGGGGCACTGCAACATCATTGTCAATGAAAGCGCCGACGAAGCTGCCCGTGAGGCACAGGGAGAAAATGAAAGCCCCTCGATTCCGTCGTCGAGAACGGTTGCAGCGCAGCACTTCAGTGGTCTAGCCAATATCACATAAAGTGGAATACAGTGGAGTTAACTAACCGGCATCAATATGCGCCATGAACTCGTATATGAAGTTACAAATGTTATCCGGTTTTATTCGGCGAGAAGAAACCTTACTATGACGCCTGCGAGTATAGGCGTTTCATTAATGATCCTACTCGTTCCTATCGGGAGAGGCTTGCCCTTCGGGCAGCTTTAGGGCAAGCCTTTCACTGAAGTTGTTGTACTGCTTTTCCTTAATTTGGTTGCGACCATCAGCCTTGACTATTTTCTTATGTAGTGTAAAGCTTCGGGGAAATTGAAGAGTAAACAGAAGTTCAGTTAGAAATAGATGAAGTTCTCTTCCCGTAGAAAGTCCAAGAAGGAAACTAATGTTACTAGAAGATCTCGGGACCATGGGCTTCGGATTCTGCGATGTGCAAAGCTGCAAAAGTGCTGCGGCGCGTTTGGGATGCACCAGCCTGAATGATTGCTTGTGAGGAAGTGAACGATTAATGCTTCCCGGAGTGTTTCTCCGTGAATATGCTGTGAGCTTTTCTCCTTCTCATCTTTGAGTTACCTTTCCCCCTTGCTCAGTGCAGGGTAGACAACTGGGCTCAGCCTGGTTAACCTCATTGGCTTTTCTTTTATCAGCACTTCTCTCTCTCTTTCTTGTCATGTTGCGCATCAGACATAAAGAAAATTGAAAACGAATCTCATTTAACTGCTTTCCAGAAAGAAACATTGGTAGATTCGTGGAGGTTTGACGTTCCAAGACTACCCTGGCGCTTTAAGCTCCGGATTAAATTTGACCACCTTGGATTATTTCGCCTGTGCCTTAATATAAACACTCGAGCGTGCTTGCCCTTCGGACCGATCGAAACGCGGCCGCCGCGGCAGGGGATCGAACCTACGACCCAGTGCTCGGGCAACGCTGTAGCCGCAGAGCCAACGCCGAGTGTAAAAATAAATATTCGGGTGAGTAATCGACAAACAATTATGAAAAGAGCTGAAACATAACGTATGTTTCTTAAATGAAAATAAAAGAATGCGATGTAGTCGCCCTATAATGAGAGCTACACGATTTCATATAACAGAATCAAGAAAGACCGCCTTTTATTCTGATCAGATAGCCACTGACTGGAGTACTTAAAGCACAAAACTTACTGACTGACTGGTAAGGTATACCGAAAATAGTGGCAATGATTGTCACCTATTTCACCGTATTCTGAAAGTGTCGCATGAATGAAAGGGTAGTCTTTCAAGACCTCTAAGGATCCGCTGCTTGAGGTTAGAGCGACGGATTATTGCGCACCACGACCTCGTGGTGCTCGCTTCTTCCATAATATGCGCAGTTACGTACGAACGAGCCTAAAGAGATTTTTCTTCTTCTTTTTTTGTTGGCGTTAATCAGCTTCGCATGCCTCGTGAGCAAGCTGACATTCGGAAAAAACGTTGCAGACGCAGCTTATCTCCACGGTGTTGGAAAACAAGAGATAAGCCCCGCTCTGGATATTGACCTAGAAATAGGAGCCCGGAAGCGTGCTTCAGTTGCTTGGGGAGACTTGTACGGAGCGAGGCGAAGCCGGGAGAGAAGAACCGGGAAACTAGCTTTTTAGGTACGGTGGAAACGAAACGTGAGACTGTTTACGATACTATCGAGCCAGCCTAGCTTACAGCAGGGTCACTTGATAAATAGAAAAAAGAAACAAAGTTATCAAATGAGTCTCCTTATAGTAATGGTGTTTTCGTAGAAACGCGTGGACTGTATTGGCTGACTCGAACTTAAAAAAAAAAATAGGGTTTAACGTGCCAAAACCCCTTCCTGATTATGAGGCACGCCGTAGTAGAGGACTCCGGAAATTTTGACCACCTGGGGTTCTTTAACGTGCACCTAAATCTAAGTACACGAGTGGCTTCGCGTTGGCGCCCGGGATTCGATCCCGCGACCTCGTGCTCAACAGCCCAACACCATAGCCACTGAGCAACCACGGCGGGTTGACTCGAACTTGTAACCTTCCCACTAATATAACTCGAGGCTTTTGATATTTCACGCGGATTGTGTTAGTGGTTATGTCGTAGCCACCAGGAATGACATATTTGGTGATTTTCCCGCTCTCTTTTTGACTCCATTCACCGTACTGGCAACGTGAAGAAGGCAATTAATTTGCGTTTTCGTGGTCGAACAACATCTTGACCTCTCAGTTACCTATCAAAATCGCATCAGTTCAGCATCTTTGTTTTCAATGTTACTTCTAGACATGACAAAAAAAAAAGTACGGTAAGTTGGCGAATTGGCAGGGGCGCATTTCAAGGTTAATGACGCCTCAGGAAGAGAGAAATAGTAACGAAACACGTGATGGAAGGGAGGACACGATGAAAATCAGCACTCAATGCATGTGTGTGTTCACCGTATATTGCTTTTTGTCTCCTGGTCTTGCTGTGTCACGAATACCCTCACGCTCCCCCCCCCCCCTGCCCCACGATAAAAAAGAGGGGAGAAAAAGAAAAAGAAACATCGCAACAAACACCGTTATTACGTTGAATTGGGAAAATGAGAAGGTGGTATTGAACAGAAAAGCAGAATAGATTGTGATACTGTACTAATATAGAAACTCTATATTCGCAAATGGCGCTGCAATATCTTTATTATTAGATGCAAAAAAGTACAGGCAAAATTAAATTCATTTTTTTTTATTTCCGGACAATACCCAGCGCCGGTATGTCTGGGTGACGTCATGAATCTGAAATCACTTTCTTGTGCTTAAGGGTTACGAGTCTCAGTGAAAATCCTCGAAAATTGCTAAAACTGTTTTCTTATAGTATACGACATAGTCCACTTTTACCATTAAAAAATAATAAAAAGGAAACTACCTATCGTGAAGGCCCTGTCGAAATCTGTGACGTCATGGGGAGCTAGTGCGGGAACTTCAAGGCGGCGTTGCTATCCGTTTTTTTTCTGTTGTTTTTACGCCTTTTCTGGTTTAGAGCCTGCCCGCCCTATAAAAGTGTCTTTTTTTCATGTTCTAGAGAGGGTAGTTTAGTAACATGCAGTTCAACCTATTTCCTCTCTTTAACGCCTTAGACCGTAGGCAGCAGGAACAAGGTCGTTGCATCGGTGGATAGGGATATAGCAGCTGGCTCGTGCGTGGAACGTACGTGAACCCCATATATACCACGCTGTGTGGTCGGCTGGGAACGCGCGAGTGCGAAGAAAACACTCTCTCCGGTGTCGGTGATAAGAGGCTCACTTTCGTCGCGCTGCTACGGGAAAGCTGCACCTCCATTCAGCTATAGCGTATAACGCCTTCCGAGCGAGCCGCGCAGTCCTCGGCGATAGAGAGCAGGTCGCGAAAAAAAAAAAAGTCACCTGCCGAGGTCTCCTTCTTGGCCATGGGGTGGACTCCAGATGCTCTGCAAGTATGCCAACGTGTCTCCTCCTTGACGGTCAGGGAAAGTTTATCTTTCGGGCTAAATCGCAGAACGTTCTCAATGTCCAAGTCTCCCAGGGACCATCTGTAGTGTAAGAGTCCCATACTTGCCTTTACGCCCTCCGTCTAGGTGAAAAACCTTTGCAAGGTGTACGACCAGGAAAGGTAAGGGCACTGTACGCTCAACTATATTTTGCAGAAGTGCCAGCACATTGCGGGGGGAGGTGAGGGGGAATTGTCCGGAGACCCCCATTTGGATCCGCCAGGGGCGTTGACATGCTTACACGGTGTAATGAGTAAATTGCTTGCATGGTGCAAGAGAAAATTGCTAAGCGCACAGCCACGGGGCTAAAAGAGGTTCCCGTTAAGTTGATTAATGAACTAGGACCAATAAGTAAGGCAGCTCCGTTGAAAGCAGTAGAAAAGGTCTAAAAGACAGACGAATACCAGACGGTTGCCGACAATGTAGGAGGAATTTAAATCATAAAGGTAAGGGGAGAAAGACAGAATTCGCTCGCATAGACCGTTGACAGTCACATCGATAATATACCGGTTAGCAATGCAGGCAATTAAGTTAAAGCTCCAAGCATGGGCAGAGAATAATGGCATTTTGGGGGAACTTCAGAATGGCTTCAGAATAGGTAGGCCTTTGGATGATGACTTATTTGTCCTTACCCAGTGTATTGAAATATGAAGAGTAGAAAGGAGAACGCTATATGTGGCTTTTTTAGACATTACAGGAGCGTATGACAACGTAGACCGCAACATTTTGAGGGATATTCTGGAAAGGGAAGGCTTAGGTGAAGATTGCCTACAGCTCTGAGATAGATTTACCTAGAAAATACCGTTTGCGTTGAGTGGGAAGGAGTGAGGAGCGAGGAGAAAGTTGATATCAACAAGGGACCGAGGCAGGGGTACCCTTTATCCCCACTGCTGTTTATGATGTACATGGTGAGCATGGAAAGGGCGCAAGAAGGAAGTATCGGGTTTACTATTTCATACAGACATGCGGGTACAGTACTAGAGCAGCAGCTTCCAAGTTTGTTTTATGCGGACGAAATTGTCTTGCTACCTAACAAGCAATGTGATGTGCAACGTCTGGCTAATATCTGTGGACCGGAAGTTGATAAGTTTGGTCTGAAATTTTGCGTTTAGAAATCGGGTGTTATGGTATTCAATGAAAACACCGAACATACAGTGACAATACAAGGCCAGGAAATACCTCGCGTAAAATATAAATACCTTGATATGTGGATAAACGAAGGCAATAAATATATGGAAGCACAGGAAAAAACAATAGTAAAGGGGAAGAGAAATGCAGCCATAATGAAACAGAGCGCTATGCGGATACAATAGGCCCGAGGTGCTCTGGGGTATGTGGAAAGGTGTAATTGTTCCAGGCGGTATATTTGGAAATGCGGTTATTTGCTTGAAAGCAGGGGTACAATCAGCAGTCGATGGGAACCAAAGGTCAGTGGGACGCCTCGCATTGCGCGCTCACGAGGAGACTACGAATGAAGCTGTGCAGGGTGATATGGTCTGGACTAGTTTTGAAGTTAGGGAAGCTCGCAGTAAAATTGAGTATGAAGAACGACTGAGGAATATGGAAGAAAGTGAATCGGCTGGGAGAGTGCTGAGATATTTGCACAGGAATAACATCGATTCACAGTAGAGGAAAATAACTACGAAGCTTACCAGCAAGTATGCGGCTTGTATGATGAGCAACACAGCAACAAAGAACGTTAAGCGGACAGTCGGAGAAGCTGAGATAACCTCACGGGTGGCGGAAATGGAAAAGAAACCTGCCATGAGTAACTAAAGAGGAAAAAGAGAAACGAAATCAGGAAAGAAACAATTTATGATAACTCAAAGGGAAGCTCCTTACTTTTCGAAGCGAGATAAGGGCGCCTTAGAACACGCACTTATAAAGCGAGATATAAGAAGGAAGAAGCATGTGCTTGCTGTGGTAAAGCTAGGGAAACGATGGAGCATGTTAGAATGTGAAGTTATCTGCCCAGCGGTAGATTTAGGCATCGCTGGACTCCTTGAGTTCAGCGAGAGCAGGGGGAAAGTAAACATGTCCGCAGTGGGGAGGGTGGGGGCGGGAGATTAGTAAGAGGCGATTAGAAGGTTGGTCGAAGAAAAGTAGGGAAACGACAGAAAACGGAGACGTACAAAAACAAAGTTCACAATAGGGTTCAGAAAATTTGGTTGTGGGAATTAATCGTGTTTTTTTTCTTTTTTAACATAGTTAGGACATTAGGCAATAAAATAAGAGCTTGGTGGAGCAATCCATCTCCCTGTTCCAAAGGGGACGCTTATAACATCCATCCATCCTGTCTATCCATCCGGTGTGGCTTGCGCTGAAACAGTGGGAAAGTATAGGGAGCACGGTACAGTAGGGATGTTAGCGTTGCTTTCCTGTATAATTTATTCTCGGGCTAGCCATCAAAACGAAACCAGCCCGCGCGAACAGTAAAACTGGGATTGGGGGGGGGGGGGGTTCGTTTGCGTTATGATTAACTTCTCATTACGTTTAATAAACTTATTACTATGGAATTAGGCGTGCTTCTTGCTAAATTATTCCCATTGCAACTTTTCAAATATTGCTGTTACAATTTAATAAAATATACTGGGCCGCAATGCCGTTTCGTACGACGATTCCACTTGCATGTTGAGGGCAGCAACTTGGTATACGTTACCTCTAGAAAGAGTTAAGATTTGGACTTGTTTTCATCATAGGATATCAACAGTGCAAGCTCAGACGAAGGACATGGACGTTCCGACCTTGTCCATCAGAAATTTTGCCTGTTCATTTGTTAAATAGCTTTATCTTTGCAATATTTACAAGTTTCTAAACTTCCTACAAAAGTGCAGTATTAGCGGCAATCATTTGCTTAAAAGATGTTGCGACTTTATCTCTGCCGCAGCTCGAAACCGCGTTATTTGCCACAGATTGTCTTGCCGGCTATGTATGCCAAGATAACCTTGTTTGCTGCCACCCCAGCACCACCACCACCATAGTATTTATTATTGACTGTGTAAGCTTACAAACACAACACAGACTGAAGGAATAACAGGCTAGCAGTTTTGTCCAGACACCCCACCCCCATCTCCGTCAATACGCTAAACGCCTTTTTTGAAGAATTGTTCGTGTTTTCAATTTTCAGTACCCAAGTGGCCGGTAGGATAATGTTGTTACAGATTTGTGTGACACGTCATGCTTAGGACATAATAAATTAGACACAATATTGAGCGTGAGCACGTGCGCACGCATGCACGCACACCTCTAGAAGATTACAGGAATGGAGTGTTACTATTCCTAAAGCCACCAATCCTCACTAAAGAGACAGAGAGCATCATTTCATTCCCTACAGATCCTTCCATCTGAAGTAGTGACCACTTCGTATCTGACTCGCGCTCTAAAATAGTAGTTCACAGTAATCACTGGAAGGCGCCACAGGTCACAGCGGAGTGGTTGAGATAGGGCTTCATTCATGGACTACGAACGCTATCCAGTTGCAGAGTCGCATACTGCGAAGGGTCAGCCTCTTTAACTTCAGCGCACAGTCGCGCTTTGGAGAGTTCGCAGCGGAATAAAGCTCGCCGATGGTCGCAACTCCAAAATACCGCCCGTCTCTTCTCCAAATTACAAATACCCTACACAACCTCTGGAATCGCCCGTACCATAGTGTGGTTACGAACTTTCTTTTAGGTTATCCTAAAGAGGGGGAGGGGGGCGACATTATACGTATCTAATATATATGAACGCGTAGTTATTAATCGGCCGCTAGCGAGATGTCTGCGACGTGATCAGAATAATCGGCAATGGCGGCTAATCTGTAACAAGATGCGCAATTGCTAGGAGTGCCTTTGGGCAGGTTTCCCGCGTCTTCTCTTGGCAGACCCATAAAGACAAAAAAAAAAAAGCCATAAAGACTACCAATGTGTTATCGTACGGTCAAGATGCCCGCATACGTACTGCGCATTTTATGACACACGCGGTGAATTGGTACGCCGATCTGATTATCTAGTGACAGTGGCTAGTAACAACCATAAAGAGGTCCGAGATGGACACGTTTATGGCGAGGGTGGTAATATGAGCAAAAGTAGGGAGGTCGAAGTCTGCACCTTCAGGGGCAAGGTGCAAATCCGGTACGAGTAGTGCGAGTGAAGTGAGTGGCAAGGTTCCGAATGAGTTGGAGAACAGTAACTTTATTAATTGAGTAATTTCTAGCTAAGAGCTGTTAAGGTTAACGGAAGTTCGTTGGGATTTAGGACAAATACTAAAACATGCAAGATATGCAATAAAGAAAAATGTTTAAATCAAAACGGGAGAGAGATCAAATCGAGCGAACTGATGAAAAACCATCCCCGATGCTTTGCCACCACGAATCGTGTTCGTAGCCTTCAAAATCCTTTCGCGCTCGTCGTTCCCCGCAGGGTAATCAGAACAGACTAATAATCTACACACCTTTGTGATGTTACGAATTCACGACTCGGGGCACATAAAATATACCATCTGGAAGGAAGAGACCCCGAAGTGTTATTCCACCTGCGTACATACTAGCGCAAGACGACCGCTTCCAGCTAAAACGCGAGTTGTTTCGCATTCCTGAGACCACAGGACGAGGTTGGCATGCAAGAGCGGGGCCTCTTCGAACTAGTCCACGACCGATCCGTACAGGGGGAAGGCACCCGCGAGAGACGAACCGCAGCCTCGCTTGACGAGTCTTTGACCTCGTTTAAACCGTGCACTGACCCCGTCCGGCGCATGGCTAATGAAGAGCTGCGGTTGCCACGCCGATAACGCGGCGTCGGCTCACACCTGCTACAGAATCGTACTTCAATCGGCCGCCTTTCCCGGGTTGCGTGACTCTCATCTCTCTACGGAAGCTTTTCGGTTGCGACCCCCCCTCCCCCCACTTCTCCTCCTTTTTGCGACTGTGGCGAACCACCACTGCCACTTTCGATTCCGCGGAACCAGTTCGCAAGCAGGGTCAGGAAGACAGGACGGAGGAGAAAGCCCTAGTCTTAAACTGGTTTCACCGGAGATATTTTTTTCTTTCACGCTAAAAGCGTCGCCTTTTCGTGGTTCTGTCTCCATTCCGAGCGCACGCGCTATCGCGATGTATAGAGAGACACTAGCAGCAAAAGCGGTGGTAGGCTCTGCACTGAATGTCTTAGCCGCAGTGGTTACTATACTGCCATGCGGAAGCACTCCTTTCGGCATCGGGGAGCTGTGCAAAACGGAATTGGAGTCGCACAGGCTTCTCGTTCCCATTGTGAATGTTTAATGTAGGGGAGATCGCTCGAAAGGGACATTAGCATTGGCGTGCATACGGCGCGACTGCTAGATCTGGGATGCCTGACTGAAGTATAGTTTTTCGCATGCGTAGTGCTTTTTGCGTCGGTTAGAGAAGTGAAACCAGCGTCGGTGTTACCGCATTATTTCTTTCTTTCTTTCAAATCTGTGCTGCCTTCGAACGTCCCCATAGAAGCATTCCTAAAGTATTCCAGCTATATGTCTGCTGGCCCAAGCAGATATATTTAAGCTTTGTTTGTTTTAGGTATTACGGAACGGTCTTTTAGAGGAATATTGCACAGACATCACTGGGATTGTGCAGGAACGAGTGATTATGCCACATCTCGAACAGAAGTCATAAATTTCGCTTTGCTTTTTGCTGATATTGTCCTAGAGTAAGTTCAGAAAAAGTAGCAGCGATTCCGAGAACATCCTCTTAGAAGAATACGAAGCTACTAGACCAAGCGCGCGCCAGAAGTCAAGACGACAAAAGACCGGGGTCCTTTGATCAGACACCGCTCGGCTCCTTTGTTTGAGTGCCATAAAAAGCCCGAGACATTGTATCAGCTGGAAGTTATGCCCTGAGCTTTTACAAGAAAAAAAAAAAAAAAAACGGGGAAACTTCCTCCCGAAATTTCGGTATTGCGAAAACTAATCGATTTTAGACACTGACGCTACAAGGTGACCGAGAACAATAGGTCGACACGAGGGGCTCGATTATTTTGTAGTATACGAAGTAACATATGATAACTTCGCAGAAGGCACACGTAAATTTGTGATGTTTCATTGACATGTAGAAATGATGAGGTGTAAAGGGAAATGAAAATGGACGCAAATATAACTCGTCGCAAGTGGTGACCGAACCAACACCCTACGCATTACGCGCGCGCTGCTTCAACAATTAGGCTACCGCGGCGTTACGTTCTCTTCCACATACAAGGCGCCCACTGGGCTCTGTTCTGGGTTGGCCATTTTACATAATACGAAATGCTGAAATGTCACGTGCTACGCAGAAGTAAAGAAAATCTGGTGTCTTCCACCTCATAAAACGGTTATATTGTAAAAATGTTATGTGATGGCGAGAGTTTGGTAGTACTCTTCAGCCTTATGGCTTTCGAGTATTCGCGAGACTAGAGTATCTCGTGGTATAGCATGAAAATGGCGTCCTACACCGTCTGGCCTTTTGCAGTGGCAAAACAGAAGTCTCTCTCACGCCCACGTTGTAATCCCACCTGACGTCTTAAGTGCACCTCGTGACCGTTTCCGCTCGCGTTAACACAAAGCATTCGCACTTTCTCCTTATTTGACGTTGCATGTTACCTTTCTCGACGTCGTTGCCTTAATTATGTGCCCGGCGCTATCGCTTAAGCTCGAAGGAGCCCACTCTCGGCAATTAACACCAAGAAATCAGACCACCGGGATAATAGAGGAAGCACTTGCTCCGCTCCAGTTTCTCATACTCTCGAAGCGAGGAAGGACCTCAGTGGCGACCATGCGTGAAAAATCTCCCTAAGGAAAGCTTCTCCACTCCACTTGCCTGTCATAGAGAATTTGTTGCAATACCTGCAACTACAAACTATTACAAAAAACAAAATCTCTACTGTACAAACAACTAAGAGCGAAGTAGCTGGTTTGGGAGTCAAACCATTCATTCCGGCATCTTATACCAAGAATGTTGGCAAGATACGCCATGTGCCAGTTGAGTATACAGAACAACTGGATGACTTCGTGAAGGACTTTGGCGTGACATCTGTCCGCCTTCAGGCGCGCTCCAAGCGCCAAGAAGACGAAGCGGTAGAATCACGCCCCCTGAGAACTGTCATTCTCCATTTCAGAGAAGGCAAACCGATGCCGCAACGAGTGCATTTAGGTTTCACGAGTCATCCCGTAGAAGAATATCACGGCCCTGCTCTGAGATGCTACAACTGCCGCAGATTCGGAAATTTATCGAAGAACTGCCGCAGTCCACGTCACTGCAAAATATGCTCAGAAGACCACGACCATTCAGAGTGCAAGTCTGTGTGTGCCAGCCAAAGTGTGCCAACTGTGGCGGAAACCATACAGCTTTCTTCTCCGGGTGCGCTCAGAGCAGAGCTGCCTCAAGGTTGCGCAGACATGAATTGAAATAGGGAAGGCTGCCTCCTCGTAATGCGCCCCCACCCAACCTTGATGCTGTAAGATGCGCGCCTCCAACTGCCAACAAAGAAAAAGAATAAGCGGTCAATATGAACTATTCTGCAGCTCTAAAGCATCCCGGTCGACAACGTTCTGACAGTGAGCGACACGATCCACCTCCAGAGAACACTACTCATCTTACCCAGGCTTCGGATAAACTTCGCCGACCTTCTAAACAATGCCCTCTGCCATTGACACAGCAACCTCACCTAACATCTGAGCGACTACCTCAACATTCGCCTCAACCACACCAGTCATCCCAGCGACCATCTCAGTCAGCTCTTCAGCGACCTGCTTCGAGCACACATGGAGCTTCAGCGTCGTTTGGTGATTACGTACGCGTCTTTACCCGTGGCACAGATGATCCTGCCCATGCTATTCACAGCCCTGCGTGCAATTCTCAGTGCCATTCCACACACAAACAACCTTTCAGAGGTAAAAGCACTGCTTTATATGGAATCGTTGGTGCTTTCATAACCACCAACAGCTCAACTGCAGGCTTACAATGAATAATCATTATAACAATGTTTTCATATTTCAGTGGAATGCTAATAGCCTTCGAAATGAGTCGGCTGATTTTCGCAAACTACTAGCTCAACATAACTTTCCTGTTTTATGTATACAGGAGGCAGGCGTACGAGATGATTTTCGTCTTTCGAACTGTTATATATAAATCATCGCGCATTGCTGGAAGTAGCAGAGCGATGTTATGGGTGAGAAAAGACCTGCCGTCCTATTTAATACAGTCGAGCGATACAAATATACCGGTTTTCGTGGCATGCAAGATATCTTTTAGAAATACAAGCTTCACAGTGATCAGCCTTTATCTACAATGTTCTAGCAAAATATCAGTGGACAGCTTGGTGAATGTGTTTGGTATCGCAAACACACACGTGCTGGTTTGTGGGGACTTCAACGCACATAACGTCATCTGGGGCAGTGAATATGATTCCCGTGGAATCAATATAGTCTGCCGCAGAACAAAGTAATCTGAACGTGTTAAATGACAGCTCTCCAACGTTCTTGCGGGGGTTTCGTTACTGAAGCTGTATAGATGTTACGCTCTGCTCACAAGACCTTCTTGATGGCGTTGAATGGTCAACGGACATAGAAACGCGCGGTAGTGATAATTTTCCGATCCTGGTAAAACATTGCCTCATACGGAGTGAGGGGACCCGACGCTAATCAAAATATACTAATTGGCAAAGTTTTGCAAATATATTGTGCGAGTCTTACATCGTCGTCGTCGTCAGCCGGGTTACGTCCACTGCAGGGCAAAGGCCTCTCCCATACTTCTCCAACTACCCCGGTCATGTACTAATTGTGGCCATGTTGTCCCTGCAAACTTCTTAATCTCATCCGCCCACCTAACTTTCTGATCCTCAACTTGACTGAGTTTAGTTCAAATGAATTGAAAAGTGCTCTTTCGTCATGCTGTACAAAGACAACCGCAGGCCCAGATGGTGTTACGTATGTGATGTTAAAGAACCTTGGTCCAGTAGGAACAATAACTCTTTTGGAGATATTTAATGATATCTGGATAAGAGAGACTCTTCCGGATTCATGGAAATTAGCTCGGGTAATTCCAGTGCTAAAACCAGGAAAGACTCCATTTTGTCTTGACTCCTACCGACCCGCCAGTCTCACAAGCTGTTTTTCCAAAGTAATGGAGAAGATGATAGACAGTCGACTGCAATGGTGGTGTGAACACACAAATGTGTGTTCCGACCACGTGACTTGCTTTCGACAAAATCGGTGTACAATGGATGCAGTATTAGACATTGCCACATGCGTCGAACATGAACGAATTTGCGGAAATGTGACAGTAGCAGTATTCTTAGACATTCAAAGAGCATTCGACACTGTAAGTCACATACACGTCCTTGCTGGTATATTAGAGCTTGGCCTACACGGTCGAACGCTGCGATGGGTATCAAATTTCTTGAAAGATAGAAAAATATATATGGAAACAACTGAAGGATAAAGCAATTATCGCAGCATAACGCAGGGCGTACCGCAGGACAGTGTTCTCAGTCAGTTTTTATTCAACTGTGTCATGGCAGCCTTGCCACAAAAACTCCCGTCTGGTCTACAGTATTCTCTGTACCCAAATGACATCTGCATATGGGCCTCTGGATCTCATGTACAAGACATTCAAACAACGCTGCAAGAGGGTCTTGATAGTATCGACACCTCTTTAAAAGAAAGAGGCATGAGTCATTCATACGCAAAGACAGCCGTACTTCCTTTCACTAGACGACAGTTGATTAATTTCCAACTTAGGCTAAACGGGCAAATTTTGATGTTTGTGAAAGAGCATAAATTTCTTGGAGTTATTCTTGACCGCCAGCTAACATGGGCTTCACACATCCGCGCAATTGAAAAGCAGACCAATGCAATAATAAACGTACTTCGGCGACTCGCAGGCACAACGTGGGGAGGATCAGTCTCTTCGCTATTATAAGTTCATAACGCACTCATAAAACAAAAACAATTGCTTACTCTGCACCTATTCTCCATGGTTTATCGCAAACTTCTGAGGAACGTCTTCAATGTTTACTAGCAAGGGGGCTACGAGTGTGTCTTGGGGTTCCGCAGGCTACCTCGAGTTATTTAGTAATTGCTGAAGCTCGTCACTCCCCATTTCCAGTCATACGAACGGTTGAAACATGCCGACATATTTATCGCATCTTAACCCAACACGAGACGCATCCATTAAGCTTCGCGCTCACCGAAAGAAACAAAAGCAACATTCACGATGTTGTTCGAGAACATAAAGCATTATTACTAAGATTTGAATTATGCAAAGTGGATCTTAGTTACCCTCCCTGGATGTTAAAATGCCCTAAAATTATCGGTTGATGGGATTATATCTAAGAGAGACATGTTCATAGTAGCCGCACAGCAACTGGCACTCTTCCAAATTTACTCATTATATCCCCAGTACATCCACGTTTATACAGATGGTTCATGTCACAAAAATTCTTCGACTTCAGCATTCGTCATTCCACAATTAGCGCTAGAGCAAACATTTAAATTATCCCGGGAGACAGCTTCCACCATGGCAGAACTGTTTGCAATCATGTGTGCTTTGCGTTTCATAACATCAGAAAAACATTCGCAAAAATGTATTATCTTCAGCAATTCGTAAGCCGCTCTCACATTACTACAGAGCAATAAGAAAAATTCTTTGAACACTTCGCTATTGTATGAGACGTTCAAAGAACTTACAAAAGCAAGCGCAATGAACCACGTAATTGCATTTCAGTGGATACCTGGGCACTGCAATATTGCTGGTAATACTGCAGCGGACGCAGCTGCGAATCGACTGCACAATAACGCAGAGACAACCAATCTTCCCCTATTGCGTAGTGAAGTCCGTCTGATCCTGAGACAGATTTCTTGCCGCCTCAGCAAAACTACCTGGTTTGACCAGCAAACTAAAAACTCGGAGTTCTACTCCATAGACCCACGTATAAACTTAAGGATGCCGGAAACTCTAAGAGACAACAGAAAATTTGAAACATTGGTACACCGGCTGCGTCTTCGTACTGCATTTACGAAACACTTGTACATGATAAAACGTGTCTCTAGCCTGCAGTGTTCTTGTGGCCATCCAGACGAAGATGTGCATCATCTTCTCGAGTGCACGAAATACGATACGCAAAGAACGGTACTGCAAGCTAATTTGTTTATATTAGACAGAAGACCATTCACTCTAAAAAAGATACTTGGCCCATGGCCAACTGCAGGCCTTCAAAAAACAGCGCTTCTTGCTCTGAAAAAGTTTTGAGGACACCAACATTTTGGGAAAATATTAAGTATCAGATGATCCGAATACGCTAAATGAGTTACATAAACGTTGTTCGTGGTTCATAATTGGTTTATGTGGTGATCGCAACTTTTACGCAATATATATAATTCTGTTCTGTACTTGCAGTGTATTACATGTGTTGTGTGTTTTGGCTGTTCAAAACATCTGACTTTACATATGCGTACGTGGACTGAACTAATGCACAGAACTGTGCCACTCATGTACTGTTGAACTGTATATTTTTTATTGATCCAGTGTTCTACTGAGTGTTATACTTTGTGTCGCTATTCTCCCTTTTTATGCAAACTTGTTTCATTTGCCAAGTGACAAGGAGTAGCCGGTGCCACCATAAAGGCGCAAACCTCTCCTAACATTCACTTCAATAAAAAAAAAAAAAACCGGTCACTGTCCAATATGTTTTTTTTTCCATGTTTCTATGTATTCTATAGGAGGGTGCCCACAGGGAGTGCTGGTACATTATTTTGAAGAAAGAACTGTTCTATACCGTGTTATCTCTATTTTCAAAAGTTCTGTACTCCTCTATAGGTACTTGCATTGGGCACAGGCACAGTTAATGTACTTCATAAGTGAGTATATAGCGATTATTTAAAAATGTAGTTAAATTTAAAACCAGGGTGGATGTGTGAGCAGGTTCCCACGCGTATGCCCCGTGTATTAGCGCCAGATCGACTAAGCACTTCTCGATTCACTTGATGCGTGTCGGAATGACAGACGTAACAATAAACAGTCTGAATACGGTGCCAGCATGGAGTCGCAGACATGGGTATCAGGTAGTGTCCTTGTGATCTAGAGGTGGGGTCGGAGGGGTCGCGTGATGCGTTGTTGACGTTTTCGCATGCCGTTTCGAGACACATCGACGTGAGAGTGCTGTCACGAACTCGTGATACGCCCAACCCTTCGACGTCGCGTTTTGCGTCTCAGATTAACGCGCCATAAGTTATCATTGTAATAACTAGCCAATATTGCCACTGTTTAACGCCTTCGCAAGGGGGAAAACTGTCATTCAACCGACTGTAGCACGAAGCTACAAAAGAAACTCGCACGGTTTTCTCAGAAAGATTCGCAGTTTAGGAGAAACCTGTCTTCGTCCGGGATTCGAACCCGGAACCAATGCCTTACGGCAGAACTTATTTGCTGTGTAATTCTTATAACACGCATCTGGTTGTCTGTTCTAGTATCGAAAATGGCACCAAGGGAAGGGTAATGCAATCGAAGGTTTAGATCAGGGAGGAGATTAGCGAATTCGCAAAAATAGAATAAAGTCCGCATCAGCATGTTCTGACCTGCTGTTGCATCCTATCCCTGGACCCGCATTCATCAATACGTTCTCACGCTGAAACTGTTCCCATTATCTGATGCCAGCCAATGGTAATATCTTGCATGTATTGTTAGCGAAGGCGACTGGCCAATGGTGAAGTGCACTCACGATCGGAAAGGTTCATGAATTCGGGCTCTGAGGAATAATTTGAGGTCACTGGGAGTGTCCTTGACCCAGGTACATTTCTTGTTTTTTTTTTCGGTGATAGTCTCTTACCGATTAACAAGTGTTATAAAATTAACGTTTGGCGCAAGACGCGCTTTCATATACTGGTACTTTCTCGAATGTTGTCGCCGGTATACTATAGCGAAATATTGCGGTTTAATCAGATTGCGTGAGCGACGCGAATAGCGGTGTACCCTGTGGAACGTAAGCGAGCTAGTAGCGATTACACTGGAATGTACGATAAGTCACTTGCAAACGGCCGACGCACTTGACCCGTATAGATCCGATTTCGACGACCGTGTTCGCCGCTATCGTCGCACTTGAGTGTTACTTGTTTTTCTGGGCACAAGTTCGCCCAATGAAGAGTTAAGGCGCGGATCATAGTGCGGCGTTTCAAGCGGTGCCAAGCAGCTACCGGCGAAGCGGGAAACGTGATGCTGGCGACGCATGGAGCGTCGCAAATTCGTCCGCCGTATATAGCTTGGCACGTTGAGCGTATAGCCGGCAAGCAGCGTGGCAATCAGCTGTTGCCGCAGGGCATGTCCACAAGTGCGCGGTGAGCGAGGTCTTTCTGATTTGGCGAAGGCGCAAACTTAGCAGCACACTCTCTTCTGTGCGTCCCAGCTGTATAGATCAACATGTCTTCAGCATGCTGCTGGTCAGCCAAGCTTGCGCCCGATCCGGTCTAGCCAACGTTACTAGACTTGTTGGGTCTAGCGGCTCCGGCGAGCGTGAAAGGACGTGTTCTACTCCCTCGCCAGCCACGCCTGTCAAAGCGCGCCGAACGCTGCCGGTCACGCTGGCTGCCGCTAGAGTGGAAAGCGTCTACTCCTCGCCGGCGTAACGTGAATCTGCGCCGCGCGCGGCGCGCGTTACGCCGGGGCTATATCTGCGCCTTTCGTTTCGTGACTAACACGGTGTGCCCATGGTGTGCCATTGTCTGTTTCTCCACAGTCGCTACAACGTCACGATATAGCTACTACTGCTGCTGCTGTGGGTGATGATGACGCTGGTCGGACTTAATTGATTCACAATTTGCTAAGCGATTTTACCGAGAAATTGCTCGTGTTTCAATTTATTGAAGTGTCCTTAATCTATTGACTGGATTATTTAGTTCTTATTTGTTTGCTTATTTATGTTGTTCTTCATTGAATAATTTTTCAGATGAGATGCCTACGAAGAAGCCTGCTATGCGCGGTGCATCGGACTGGGTTCCGGGAGAACAGCTCGTTAGCCGCTGCGGCAGCCGAGAAGCAACGTCCTGTGGAGCACGATGTGTGCCCCGTACACGGCGACAAGCTACAGCAGTTGCAAGGCATCAGAAGCCGACCAGCCGGCGCTATCAGCGACACCGCAAGGCCGTTCCACGAGATTCCTGGCCCTAAACCATTGCCGCTGATCGGAAACATCTGGAGATACCTGCCACTTATAGGTGAGAGTGCATTCCTTGAGAATGCTATATGCCTCGCAAACACTTACCACAGTACTCCGATGGCCGCTTACGGGCTTTACTGAATGGCAGTGAAGACTATGAGGTTGCTCTGTCTTCTTTGTACTGGATGCAGCTGCAGTGGCGCCGAGCATTCAGCAATGCGCACCGTGGCCGCCAGAAAAAAGTGCCTGCTGGAATTTATCGCTCACGGCCAACGCCGCCGACGCCGACGACACCGGCTTTTCTGCGACACGAGCTCCTTAACGCTGTCGCGTTAAAATATGTTGAAAGCCGTGATGGCGTCCCCCGAGCCAGTGGACAGAGAGATGACTAAACTCTAGAAAAAATTATGGGGTTTTACGTGCCAAAATCACATTCCGATTATGAGGCACGCCGTAGTGGGGCACTCCGGAAATTTTGACCACCTGAGGGTCTTTAACGTGCACCTAAATCTAAGTACACGGGTGTTTTCGCATTTAGCCCCCATCGAAACGCGGTAGCAGTGGCCAGGATTCGATCCCGCGACCTCGTGCTTAGCAGCCCAACACCGTATAGCCACTAAGCAACCACGGCGGGTGACTAAGAACTCTTGGAAAGTATGTTTTGTGGAATTGAGCCGTGACGGCGGGTCCTTAGACGAGGTGCTCCTTTTACTGTGAAAAAAAAAAAAAAAATTGGCGCACTCCAGGCGAATTTCCGCCTCCGTCGGCGTCGCCGTGATATTTCGTTAAAAAGGCGAAGTGCGGCAACATTGCGTCGCGCCCCGCGGCGCCGTATGGTGTAGGCGCGACGGAAAGCTTGAGAGGGCCAGCAGAGAAGGATGGTGGCTCGATGCGCACCGTCTTCCCGCTCGCGTAATGTTGTGCACGGAAAATTGGAGTGGGGGTGGGGAGGTGAACACGTGCTAAAGGGGGAAGGGAGGCAGGTGAGAACCTGCCGTTGCTATGCGTGGTGTGGCTGAGAGTGCCCTGTCTTGGAGGCAATCTGCGGCGTCAGTTGCCCTCAGCAACTTCCTCAGTTGCCCTTTTGAGCGAGCAACTGCTGTCTTACTAAATGAGTTGAAAGAATCGCTGAATGCTTCACGCAGTGCGGACGCACGTGCATCCCGCGCTACGAATGCCTGAACTACTCCAAGAGACATTGGCCTATAAACGAGATATATTATTATAGTATGTCGGGTTATGCGTTCGCCATGTGTCGTCCGGTGCCCTGTATTTTCTGCGTGTATCATTTCATTTATAGTTCACCAGGAGCACCATGCTATAGGCGTGCTTGCAGAGAAACCTCTGTTCTCATTAGAGCTCTCTCTCTCTCTCTCTTTCTCGCTCGCTGAAGTTATCATTTGTTTCGCTTCTCGCAGGGTTGCAGGCGTATACAGGGTGCAACGGGATACGCCGTGAAAACTCTTCCGGTTCGCATATAAACTGTTCTTTATTTTTTCCCCCTTTTTGTCGTAGGCGATATGGACCTGACGCGGATGCATCGGAACGCGCAGAAGCTGCTCGACCGGTACGGCCCTCTGGTGCGAGAGGTGGTCGTGGGCGACCGCGTGGTCGTGCACGTGTTCGACCCGCGCGACATGGAGCACGTGTTCCGCCACGAAGGGCGCTACCCGGCGCGGCTCTCGCACCGGGCCCTGCTCAAGTACCGTCGCGAGCGGCCGCACATGTACAGCAGCGGAGGGCTGTTTCCTACGTAAGTGATACCTTCCGCGACTCGACCGCGCGCAGAAGCTCGACCGGTCGTGGCCTTCGAGATTGGACTCGCGCACCGAACCTCCCTGCCCCATCTCGAAGGGCGTGTAGAGAACACATCGGATGATTCAGCGAAAACCTAGCAGTTACGCTAAAACAGAAACATCAAGTTAGCCTAGAATGGTGGAGTACCTTTTCAAAACACTACGAGCCACCTATACCGTGGACGAAGAGCAAGCAGTTACATTAGACCAGCAAAGAGGGTGAGATCTATGTGCCGGCCATGAATGTGATGACCATGACCGTGACCAGCGGCTTAGAACGCCAACTTTAATTGAGTATCAAGGCTACATTAAATATTTTGCAGAAGCTTGTAAAGACGTCACTGATTTTGGCAGCGTCCGCTGGACGCTATGTGATCGTTGTACGCTTAAAATAAATGTCTTAAGTCACAATGTACAAGTAAACGCTCATACTGGGGCCTTGTCTTGTAACGATTCCTTAAAATTTTCCACCTTTTTTGCCGTTCGTCGTTTTATTGCATGGATCCATGTCCCATGAGAACAGTTTCAAAAGAACAATTAGCGGACGGCATATCCTTGCGACTTCCACGGCTTGGTATACGCTTGATGGTGATTCGACGGTGGCCGTACATCTAGGCCAGTATAAATTTTTTCAGAAGTATAGAAAGTTGAGCTAGTTGGTAGGGATTCACCGTGAACGAAGATAAGGCGTGCAGACACGGATACAACAGAAGAGAACCAGGCAACACAAAGGTTGACTGGTAATATTTTTTTTTGGACCAATTAGCGAATATTGCTACAAAGGACCACGTGTAGAGAAAAACATTGTCGAGGACTTCATTATACCTCTGGCATTTCTCGCGGAGCCATGAAGCCGATTGCTAAAATGCTGTAGTGTTCTTCTTTTTTTTCGTTCTGGCATCTCATGTCACTTTTGCTTCGCATCTCAATATCAATATTTGGGAAAAAGGAAGACGATCCAAGATGGCAAGTAAGTCATTGTGTTTGTCCGTGTGATTCTACATACGCAGGAATGGCGAAGAGTGGTTCAGGCTACGGCACATGTTCCAGAAGCCGCTCATGCAACGGGACGCCATGTCTGCCTACATTGACGTCTTGCAAGATGTCACCCTGGACGTCGCCAACCTGGTACGGCAAACGCGGGATAGCAGAACGCTTGAAGTTGAAGACTTCCTCAAGGAGCTCTACCAGTGGGCCCTGGAATGTAAGAGCCATCAATGCTTCTCTGCACGTTTTTGAAGGTTGTTTTGTTCATTTATTATTTAAATCCATGAGGTTCGCTGTCTCAAACCAGCAGTGCGAATGTGAGGGACGCCGTAATGAGTGAGCACAGAATTTTTGACCATATGGAGATTTTTAACTGAAACCACACTCACTTACTTGTGCACTCACTCGCACACTCACTCGCACACTCACTCGCACACTCACTCGCGCACTCACTCGCGCACTCACTCGCGCACTCACTCGCGCACTCACTCGCGCACTCACTCGCGCGCTCACTCGCGCGCTCACTCGCACACTCACTCGCGCACTCACTCGCGCACTCACTCGCACACTCACTCGCACACTCACTCACTCGCGCACTCACTCACTCGCGCACTCACTCACTCGCGCACTCACTCACTCGCGCACTCACTCACTCGCGCAATCACTCACTCGCGCAATCACTCACTCGCGCAATCACTCACTCGCGCAATCACTCACTCGCGCAATCACTCACTCGCGCAATCACTCACTCGCGCAATCACTCACTCGCGCGCTCACTCACTCGCGCGCTCACTCACTCGCGCGCTCACTCACTCGCGCACTCACTCACTCGCGCACTCACTCACTCGCGCAATCACTCAGTCGCGCACTCGCGCACTCGCGCAATCACTCAGTCGCGCACTCGCGCAATCACTCAGTCGCGCACTCGCGCAATCACTCAGTCGCGCACTCGCGCAATCACTCAGTCGCGCACTCGCGCACTCGCGCAATCACTCAGTCGCGCACTCGCGCAATCACTCAGTCGCGCACTCGCGCAATCACTCAGTCGCGCACTCGCGCACTCAGTCGCGCACTCGCGCACTCAGTCGCGCACTCGCGCACTCAGTCGCGCACTCGCGCACTCAGTCGCGCACTCTCGCACTCAGTCGCGCACTCTCGCACTCACTCACACAAATTCTGCACCGCGTTTTGCCCGATAGCGATTACCTGCCTGCCAGTGACGACGCAAGGTGCGGACACCCTCCCGACGTGACCCACGTGGCCGCAAATTAAACTGTCTCCGGTGTCGGCGCTTTTTTTTTTTTTGTGTGTGGCTGACACTGTATCCAGGGTCGGTGTGCCGACTAGAGGGGGCCGATGCTAGAGACGTGCAGCAGTAAACTGCGCTTCACTCGGCGAAAGACCACCCAAGCAGATGCGCCGAACCCCCAACACTAGGAAATTTGACATAACTGTTTGCTGTATTGAAGGAATTGTGTTCTTGAATACATACAGTTGTTGCAATGAGAATATTTAGGGATAAGTTGTTTTAGGCCTGCATAACTGCGTAGAAAACAGGGCCAGCAACCAGTACACCAGTAAGGGTGGCAAAAATGGTAGTATTATATTGCGGGCGAGCTATTGAACAAAAGAGAAGCACCGTAGTAGCCACACTTACGAATGTCCAGGGTAGGTCGCAAAGAAAGCTTCTCTTCAATGACAAAAATAACGGCAAATGAGATTAAACGAACGCGTTGGCTTGTTCCTGTAGCAATGTCCGCGTACTAAGGAATAATTCTTTAGTCCAGCAGGAAATACGTCTACCAGAATACTCCGCCACACTCGCCATGCGTTTGCCACGGCGAGACTCAGTGCTCAGCAGCAGGACACCACTGCAAAAGGAATCAAAAGAAGAAAAAAAAAGATGTTTCTGGCCTACCGCTAAGTTCTTCATATAGCGTCCCATCTATCCGCTCATGGGGGTGGACGGGACGCTAAATTTATTTATTTATTTATTTATTTGGTGTCATTAAGCCCTGAGACGCTCTTCACACATTCAGCGAACGACGTAAAACTTAAGCGTGTTCATCCGAGTTTCGCATTCCGTGTGCCATAACTTGCGCGCACGCGAGCTAAGACTCTTACGTAAAAGACCTTGGAAAAGAATGCGCGGGCTTGCGTGAGTGAAAGCGTGCAGAAGAAAGAAACGGATCCAGCTGGCCATCGTCTCTGTACTCGCAGGTGACCTAACGCAACGGGGAAACTTTACATAACAAGATATCGCATCTGTGTACACGGGACATGTCCCTGCGGGGGTTCTCTCTAGCGCCCTGCTCCAATGGCACACTGAGAGTTCAAGCCTTATCCCAGGAAGGAATGCGTTTAGGCGTTACCAAACAGTCATTTTTCTTGCGGTGGAATATGCAAAGGCGCTCTTCACTCTTTTAGGCTCGCCCGTTATCAGGATGTAGGCTTCAGAAGGAGAACGCCTGACGTTTTGCTATGACGTTCAGAGTACAATAATGGTCTAATGTAAGTGACGTCGACTTTTATTTCGTAATGACATACCCAGTTTGTCGTCGCAATCCCGGTAAGTGAGGTCGCAAAAATGCGTTTCGTAGGTGGCGTAACCGTGCGTCATGACGGGGGGTAAAGAGTATGATCAAGCTTAATGACGTCGGCGTGTTGTCGTCACCGCTGCGACGTCGTTATTTGCCGCGGTGACGCCGCATCCGCATCGTTCGCGTTATTGTGGAAATCCTCATGTGTCGAGAACAGGCTACACTTCCGAAGTTCGGAGCTATGTTTCTTGAGTGCAGTAGCCTAAACTTTTCTTAATCTTCTGCTTGTTACTGCTTCCGTAATTCTCTTAACTATCCAGCTCCTCGCGGGGTGGCAGTTTTTCTTGTTTAAAGTAAGGAGTGCTATTTCAGCACTGAGTTCGACGGAGGTTTAGGCGAGAAGTTCGTCAAAGAATTCGAAAGACTCTTTCCGAACGTCTGCTGAAAGATATCGCTAAGAGTGACGTGCGTGATCTGCAGGCACGGGAGTGCTGGCGTTGAACACAAGGCTGGGCTGCCTTCAGCGAGGTTTAAGCAGCGAGTCGGAGCAACAGCGGCTCGTGGAGGCCGCGTCGGAGACGCACCGCATCATCATGGTGACGGAGAACGGGCTGCCTTTCTGGAAGTTCTGGAACACTCCCGCCTACCGGAAGCTGGTCCAGTCGCAGGACTTCATGGCCAGGTGAACACCGCACGTGAGCTGCAATTGCACGCATTGGGCACCTGCAACCACGTACTCACTCTTATTTTGGTAACCTCGATTGGAGATGCGAATAATTTATTTGTTGGTCACGTATAAATTGGAAATTTTGGTCGAAGATTTACTCCAGTGGTTGGGGCAGTGAAATAACCTATAATGTCAGCAACAATTACCGAAACAAGGAAGTGGTTACGCTCCTACTTTTGTCGAGAAGTAACCGCATAAGCATATAATAGAAGTGTGCAGTTTATCCTTTCCGTCTTTCACTTCCCTTACCCTTCCAATGCACTAGGGTAGCAAACCAGCGTCTATTCCGGTTAACCTCCCTGCCTTTCCCACCCTGTTCCTCTCTCTCTCTCTCTCTGTGCAGTTGAAGGTGTAAAGGACGAAAGGACATATGTACTGAGTAGTACAATATTTTTCGAACGACCATCGTGCTGCAACATTGGAGGCTTAGGAGGGAAGTCGCCAGAAAGTGGGCAGCGTGTGCAACGTACACGTCACGTGATCCATGGCATAGATGGCTCGCACGTAGCGTCACGGATGTGATAGTAGAGAACCCTTCAAATGTTCGAGAGCGCTGTTGGAGATAAGCTGAAAAGGATAGGATTAGCTTTCTGCCATGCTCCAACATGTCGGTCGGGACAAGGTGCATCGTAAGCCAGCTTCTGTAATGCAATCTATACGCACCTTGTTCTGAAGCTTTCAAGGGTTGATAGTTATGTCAAGACACAAAGCACAGCGATTGGTGGAAGCGAAATGGGAGGAACGTGATGAATATTCGCTGTGGCACGTCCAATCGCTTATCGCGAGACGAGAGCATCCAAGATGCGAAAATGTTGGAAGTGCGCATGCTCTGTATATGGCTGGACGTGTTTGCGATCTAGATCAGAAGCGCGAACGCTCGTAAGCTTGAGCTCGCAAACCTAGGTGCGTAATTCAAGACTAGCAGTGACACGTGGGATGATTCCATTGGGAGGGTGTCTCCTAGTGGCTGGTGTCGGTGTCGTTGGGCTAGCGCCTTCTGGCTGGAGCAAGTTGCCTATCTAAAAAAGGTCGCACGAGAATAATGGTCCAGACATGACCTAAACCTAAAAGAAATGGAAAGAAAAAATTCACCGACGATTGCTGTATTCGCTAATGCTCAATTTGAGCGTAGCTACACACGTGTTTTCATTTCGCTGCATATTGGCTGGCGCGGGCAATCTGTCTCGTGCGGCGCGTTGCAAATGGAGCCAATGGAGCCAAGGGTGGCGCGACTGTCTCGCTTATCTGAAGATCGCGAGAGGCGGCGCGTGGGTGACGCGTGGACGCGATTCAGAGCAGGTGGCGCAGACAGACTTCCTAGACGACGCGATATACTATGGCACCATCTCGTAGCCTTCGTCGCCGCACTACGCTTTTCTTCTCACGCTTTCGCCACACCATCCTCCTCCGCGTTCCGCCTCGCGCCTTTAATCCCCCCCACCCCGTTGCGCTCCGCGTTCGCTCTTTCATCCTTCGCGGTGCTAGTTCGCTCGGCTACGCCGACGCTCGCCGAAGGAACGGGCGTTTAACCCTTTATTGACGAGCGTTGCCTACAGGCAACATACCAGAAAGGAATTTCGTTCTTGCCGAGTTTAAGTATTGAGTACGAAGTTTCTAGCTAAATGTCTTCGGCCAACACTTAATGACAGGCAGCAAGCGTCATTTGTTGGTTTAGAGCTGTAACACTGGACGAGGAAGTACAAGTTTGGCACGCGACTCACTGTCTTGTGCAAGCAAGGTCAGAGGAGACAGGCCGATGCAACATATGCAGCTGGAGTGGTGTCACACATGGGATGTAAAGCAAATGACATGTGCACCTATGGTTCACATATGATGAGAGCTGTCTATACAAATTGAAAATGAAGCTTTAGGTGACTTGGGGTGAAGCCCACTTCCAGTTTCCTGCCTGTGGTTTTCCCTCTATTGCTGAAAAAATTCTGCAAAATATCTTTTTGTTGATTATGCTTATCCTTGATGTGTTTTGCATATTTAGATAGAAGAATAAACATTCCTTCTCGGTATTTATGTGTCTCGTCATTAAAGGGTTAAGAGCTGCGCTCTAAAAAAAAAATACATATTTTCTGGCGACGCAGTTTATTCGTATAGAAGGCTCACCATTCAAGGGCGTCTGTGGATGGTCGTATCACACCGCCGTACGATTCGCAACAAACGTAGTTTCTCTTCGCTCACTCAAGTGCACGCGCACTCGAGCATCGCGCCACATGCAATCGATAAGTGCGATGGACAGCTACGTTGCCACCGGAGGAACGTCCCTCGAGTGCTCCTTGCAGACTCGACGTTATACTTCTCGTTATCTGCTGGTTGGTGTGGGTTCGTGGCGTTGGCCGCGAAACCTATGGTTGCTTAAACGCGATGCAATAAATACAAACTGATTGGCAGACATTAAGTACAGATTTGTTTATTCCGGAAAAATATAATTTGGTAGTGGGTATCGACCACAATCGTATGAAAAATAGGAATACTCAAGCTGTCCAAACTACCCCAATCGTCGAGGACGCCGCGTTGCCCAGAAGCTTTGTGCTGAAAGGCGGCACAGAAACATAGTACTCTAACATCGAACCAGAAGCAGCGTTGTGACTAAGCAAGCTGCCAGTGTTTCAACGGGGGTATTTGTATTCGTAAATGGTCAGAACGTCAGAAAGTAGGTTTCCAGTTAGGCGAGAATTAACATGTGCCGTCAGTCGAAAATTCCGAAGTTTCGGGAATCGTTGCAAGGCTTCTCTACCAGGACTGGCGTGTTGAAGCTAACGATTGTGAGACGCTCTGTCGCTCTTACTTTGTTAGATTCTTGAGCAGAAAGAAAGATTGCACTCTCGCCCACAATGGGAAGCATCGGCGCGGTAGATGGCGCAGCATTATGTGCAGTAAGTACTCCACTGTGTCACGTGACAGCGCGAGGAAAGAACCAGCACATTAGTTTTTACCACCAGGAGTTCCTTAAAGCGCGTTCAAAGTAACTATAAAAAGGCGTTTTTTCTTTGCATTCCACCGCCATTGGAATGGAATCGCCACGGTCGGGAACCAAATCCTTGACCCCAGCAACAGAAACCTGTAGCCGCAGAGTATCCGGGTGCTTCACGCGACCCAAAGACGCGTCAAGTCGCGAGCCTAACGGCATCAAAAATTTTGACGGAGACTATACGTCTAGCGTGCTGCAGCGCCTACACATAACACATCCAGAATCTTGCATGAGCTAGCTTGATTGAAGTTCCAGTGCTGCTCAGCTTCGACCCATATACACGTCACAAACGTCCGCTGCCCATCGGATTGTCTGTAGGAGTGTTAAGAAAACGGACGGCTGTGGGAAGCTCTAGAAGGCCAAGCGGTTGAAGCGCGACGTTCGGTACCGTGTAGTTTGGGCGGTCGCAGAGCAGCATGTTATGTGTATTATTAAAGAAATTCAAATCTGTATAGGTAGGTGTGGTAATATTTTCATCTTGCACAACACGCTGCAGGTTTGCAATGGGATGTATGGGTGAATGTAAAAGGTAATCGAGTGTAAGGAAAATCCACTGATCTTGTATGCATTAGTGAAGTTTTTCTCTTTGAAAGCCTTAAATAAAGAGGAATTATGTGCTACATTTCAAAGCTGACGGAAAGCAATGAATACAAAGCGAGCCGATTCGTTCAGAACAGGGCCAACAGTGATCGTGCCGCTAAAGTTTCTAATTGTTTTTCACGTGATTTACTTCTAACCTTTTTTGTTCAATTCGCAAAAACGTATTGAGTGGTTCGACAACTGTCAGATTTGTACTTAAGACATTAATCTTGTTTGTGACGGAGTGGGAGCGAATTGAATGAATATTACTGTAACGCGGCTATTGCGGCTTACGTCAGTTCACTCTTTTATTTGTGTTCTTGCCTGTTTACATTTCACCATGTTGATTTGATTACCTAGTGGACATAGTGTTACTTATTTGCTCATGTCAGTATCCTGCAATTAAGAACGTTTATTCATCGTAGTGTTTATAATTTCAGGCTTCTTAAAAAGCAGATTAGGTTCCTAAGGTCGACATCAAGTTCTCACTTTCCCTTATGCTACATGATGCTTCAAGGACCTTGTTCTAGCAGTCCTTAAATGTAACTTTGCAATGCTGTTGTTATATTTAATAAGTGGTTGGTGTAATTGCGATGCATTACATCTGCCGTAAAGGCCAAAGTTTTGATGCATGTGGCTTCAGGAGGAAGAAAGGGAAAAGCAGAAGGCAGGGAGGTTAACCACAATAACGTCCGGTTGGCTACCCTACACCGGGGGAATGGGAAAGGGGAAAACAAAGATGTCTGGAAGAGAGAGGAGGGAAGGAAAGAAGGAAATTAGCGGTGGGTTCGCTAATGCGTGTGGTCTAATTGTAATTGCACTGATAGTCACAGACGTTCACACAAGCCTGTCGCCCTCAAAAAGCACAAAAGTACCTTCACCGCTTTATGAGCCGACGAGCGATGGGGGCGGTGTTCCAGCAGCACCTGCACCTAAAGCGGTCGATTGTCCAGTTTTTGGAGAGCGTTAGCAAGTTCCGTATGGCTTCAAGTTTCATACTTTCGCTAGGCACAAACCAGTATGTTCAAAGACAGCGAGAATGTCCCTAAAAGCCGGGGAAAAAGTTTTCAGGAGTGGCATTTCCGCAAAAACAACTTTCTATTAAGCTAGTTTAATTCCTTCTCTATCTTTTGCAACGTTTTATAAAAGTGCCGGCGAGTCGCTATTCTGAGTATTTGTTGCGCTTTGTAACATGCTTTCGAAAAAAGAAACAAGATAAAAAAAGTACAAAACTCGAGAGCCGCTTTGCTCAGTGGTTGAAACTGAAAACAGGCCACTCACAATCATTGATGGCAAATCTGAACTCAAATTGAGTTTCCGCTTTCCCATTGTTTTGAAAGAAATAAGGGTGAGCTTAGCCGCGATATTTTCATGATTCAGCAGAGCAATAGCTAATTCATTTTTGCAATTTCCGTTTTACGACACCGGTGAGATTTATAGTCCCCCGACCTTTTTGTGTGCCAAGCTCCCGCCAAAAGAAGCACGAAAATATACAAGCTACCGACCGAGAGACTCTTGCTTGCGCATTCGATTCGCGCGCTTCGAGCGAGAGGGAGAGAGAGAGAGGGAGAGATAAGAAAGGAAAAAAAAAACAGCAAAAATTTAACAAATGCGGCACTCGATGCGGCTCCCACACTGCAGTACTGCATGTTGGTGAGGCTTCGCCTTCTATATCGGTATCGATTTTGACGTCTAGTTGAGCAAGAAGAAAGCAACACAAAGTATTCAGGCATGTGCGCAAAGGTCATACCCTTTAGCGATAAGTGCTGACGCTTTGTGTCCAGAAGAAAAGGCCAGACTCGAGGTTCCTCTGTGAATCATTGCACGTCAGATGCGGACAAGGTGATGCACTTACGATGCACAGGTCTGTGCGAGTAGAAAAGCATACTTCATTTTTTTTTATCGTAAAAGAGGACTCGCGTGGATTAACCACTGGTTCGTCTTCAATACGTACAAGTATCTTTACTTGCTCGTTACTAAGTCCCAGAGATTCTTTTTTTTCTTTTTTTGTACATAGCCTTGCTGCGCTGGGCACAGTTGCAAGTTTCGAGCTGGAAAGCTCCATTGAATTCTGTCACTGCTTTTATTCTCAAGGGTAAAAAAATGAGGTTTTGAAAATACAGCGTTACGTTTTCTTCTCTTCTTTATCGGCCCACTAATGGATGCACCGAAAACGTAAGTGTTCTCAGGATGACACCTTTCGAGTGCATTACGGGTCCCTTCAAAACCGTAAAAGTGTTAATGGTGCGAACTTCTCGAAAGCTATAGGGCATTTCGGTCGAACATATGTAAATGCATCCGGACTACGCTTGCTAGTAGACCCATCTCCGTGATTATTTAATCGTCATATGCAATGAATTATGGTCATTCGCAATCCCGAGTGTATATAAAAAAAATTGACACTTTCAAGACTTGGTACGCAGATGCGAATATTGTCTGTGGCGTGCCTGGTTTTACGAGGCTTTATCGCCTTCTATAACCCACAAGCCTTCTATATTTCTGCGCATTCAGCATGCCAAAGCGCTTTACAGGAGAAGCAAACATCTCCATTTCGTAACAACTTTCTTTTTTTAAGGCGTACAATAACGGCCTCGGTGTAGACATTTTGATAAATAGCGACGTGTATTAGATGCAACAAGCCGCACACGGTTGCTCGAGCATCCCACAATCTGTTTATTGTTTTCCCTTTCTCTCGGTTTTCTGTTAGCGCAGTGTAGTCAGCAAGTACCTGGAGAGGACGAAAGTGGCGGATGAGAACGTCGAAACCGGAAGGGAGCTCACCGTGCTCGAAAAGTTCCTGTCTACGCCTGGAGCCGACCTCAAGGATGTCTTCGCCATGATACTCGACATGTTCCTAGCCGGCATCGACACGGTGAGTCCTGCCAGCACGATCGGTGACAGTTGATTGTCTGCGTAGGATGTGTTATTGCGGCGCGGTGTGGTGCTTTGGTTAAGTTGCAGCGAATGTGGCGAGGACTTGTCGGAGCTGCTGGTGATGTTCACAGAAAAGGAAAAGAAACGCGGTATCATTAAAAGCAAGGCACCTGGAAGCGTCTTTAAAATTTTTTTTTTGTTTGGAGGGTAGCACTAGCGGTGCTCAACTTTTCCTAGCAATCATTGACAGGTTGATGTCAGTAATGTGCGATAGTTATATTGAACGTGCTTATCGTTTGCTACCCTGGTCGGCAACGCTAGCAAACCACACTTGGCACTCGTTACTTTTCGTCAGCCTTGTGGAAGGTTGCGTAACAGTAGTCTGTGCGAGCGTACAAGCGCTACGACACGACTCTGCGGCTAATTGGTAGTTCTCTAGGAAGTTATTTAACGTAAACGAAGCAATTAGTGGACTCAAGGCGACGTTTGCAAGGTATTATATTGACCGTTCTTATTAGCTCCTTCATCATGGGCCTAAAGATTAAAGCATCGAATTCGGTTAGCCTAGGAATAAAACCTACCATTGAATTATCGTATTCAAGAGCCTTCCGCACGCATAACTAGCGTTAAGTTTACGAATATTCGGTCTTTACTAATTATTGCGCATTCTGCAAGCTACAAGAATGAGCAATAGAAAGAAAAGATTAGTAAAACTTTCTAACAGTATCGGCGGGCATCCCCACCGTGGAAGTCGTTAACTATCCGACTTAAGGTGAACAGGTTAAATATTCAGCTGTAGAAGGGAAGTCATCAGCGCACGGCGCTTTAAGGTGACCTACTCTCAAGCACTGACCGAGCCCAGTGCTGCTTAGCTTTGGTGATGTGACAAGAACCAATGCAGCTATCAAGACGCGACTGACGATGCAACCTCGAAGCAGAATCAAAACCACGTTTCACGTTCCCTATACATTGCACTTAACAAGCGGCAAATATTGTTGAAGACGCGCGCGTCAGTTCGGGGCCGAAAGGATGCTGATACGCGGCCGCACGCCTCTCGAAAAAGTGGGTCATTGTCAGCGTCTGCTTTACGTGATAAGCGCTAGCTGACGCGAGCAGGAAAGCGAGTTTCAGCGTGTTAGCTTTTACGGGATCTTTTTCCTGCTCTGGCTACACCTATAAGACCTTGCAGCAAAATAAAGCTCTCACTCTCCGAGTTCGAAACCACATTATATAACCTTAATTTCTTCACCTTGATTACTACTGCCACTATGATCCGTAGAATTTCATAATGTTACCAGAGGGAGCTGTGGCGCAATTGTCTACGGGATGCTGCAAGCAGGGCCGTTCAGCCAGCATGGTAATGATGGGTTGTACATAAATTTGCCTAAACTTCGTCCTCCTGGCTTCAAATGTCTTCGTGACTTTGCAAGGGGATCATTTTTAAGAAAGTACAGCTTAATAAATAATTAAATAGACATTTAAAATTGTCCGATTCGAACACAGGACCTCAAGCACAGAAGCCCGATATTGAAAGCAATACGCTACGGACGCCAGGACAAGCGAAACCACTGCAAGTAGCAGCAATTATGCATGCTTGCCATGTCTTATAAGTTTCTGCATTAAAGAAAGTTCAAATTGCTTACAAATTTAGTCCAATCTAAGCCCACATAAAGCGTAATAAAGCCACAGGAACGTCTGAAGCCCCAAGTACGAAGTTCAGACAAATCGATCTACTGCCCATCATTCACATGGTGGCTTAACGATCGCATCGCCAGAGTTCCCTCTAGTAATTGTAGGGAAATCTATGCTTTGACCCTGATGCTGTGAGTTCATCCAGCGATGGACTACACGTTCCACGTTCTCAACGTAAAGACCTACGCTACTGAGCACAAGATTTGTGAACACAAATGCCACGTAAGCGGACTGACTGAATAGCCCAAGAGATAGCGTTTGCAATTTTTTCTATATCGCGTTCAGACTCTTCCGCCGGTCGGCGTCGATCCAAGAAAACATAACTTGCGAGCAAAGCGATAATAAAGTTTTTCAGAAAACACACCACAACAAGACGGTGTGCTCACTCTTCCCGAACCGCTGAGCATTTGAGTGAACCTGACGAGGTAATATCTGTCCGACGAGTCGGTTAAGTCTTCATTTGCTGGGTTCATGCAAATGTTCTGCTAGACGCAGATGAGAACCGGTTATGTGTTAGAATGCACTGTATCTGTAGTGCGCTTTTAGGCAAAGGCATTTCACGTGTTTCCAGATGTCGAATTGAAAGACCGACCGTTTACAATCGTGAGCTTCCTACCTAATTCCATCTTAACTGATTATCGTCCTGCTCCTATCCAGTCGTGTCTGTTCAACCCAACTCGTTTGATGGTGACACCCTAATCCTTGCTCTAACTGCGCAGCCGTCGAATGCCATAAATATTATACATCGATGTTTCCAGACAGCGTACTCGACCACATTTATCCTCTACTACCTGGCAAGGAACCAGCGGTGTCAAGACAAGCTGGCTCTGGAGCTAGGAACCCTGCTTCCCACCAAAGACTCCAAGCTCACCATGGAACAACTTCATGAGGCGGTGTACCTCAGAGCCTGTATTAAGGAAAGTCTAAGGTACACTTTTGTATTTTCTTTAAAATACATCAAAATCATTCGTACCACAGCTCTCAGTACTCCCGATGCAAAGCTTTCGTTTCGAAGAAACATTTCCTATTTACGCTTCTATATGGCTAATAACACGTCGAACATGACGATTTGCTGGCATCGGCTGTTACGAACACTTCCAGGTGCAAGAACTGAGTACAAGTCTAGAAGAACGTGAGGATTGAAAGCGTAAAGAGTTCGTTTGTAACATTTGGTTGAAAAACAAGCGCAATATTTTATTCCATGCTTGTGTCATGTATAGCTTTCATCTAGCACCGACCGAAATGTCGCCCTGTTTTTTCAGCCATATGACAAAAACAGAGCGAGAGACAGAAAGTTTGCGCCAATAACCTGAGCTGAAGTAGGAAAAAGAAACATCGTGGCAGTTTCATTGCAAGATCTGTGTTTATAGAGAACCAGCGTATGGGTTGTGACGGTTGTCCAAACATTGGCCTTCGTGCTGCGTATGTTTACACTATGTTGTTTGCTCCACGACAGCACTGACGTTGCAGGTGATGTGCGGCAGTGGCAACGAATTTCTGTATCAGGGGGCCAGGCGTACGTTGCGCAAGGCATCTGAACGTTCAGTGCAGTCCATTTGCCTCCTTCGAAGTTTCTTCATTCGAATGCATGCATGATTTATCAGAAAAAGAAATACTTCGCCCATAATATATCGCATTTATTACAGCTATTTTCCGCACACACTAAAGACTGCGTGACATGTTTACTGATGTCAAGAGAAGATATCTTTGTCTCTGAAAAAGAAGAGAGAGAGACAAAAGGGGAGGAAAGATAGGGAGGTTAGCTTCTGTAAGTACCGGCTGGTTACCCGGTGCTGGGGAAAGGGGTAAATGGAATGAAAGGTGAAAGAATACTTTTTTTTTAGAAATATTCACGCAATAACGCGATGAAGAAAGCTTTGTTATATTCCTTAGAAAGCAAATTTCTTTTACACTGGTATTTGAAAGTTGAGCTGCCAATTTGTTGCGAAAGTCGTAGGTCTGTAGAAACCATGCTTATGTTGTCCGTGAATGGATGTAAAGGAAATATTATTTTACGATGTTTTATGCCCTTCGGGAGAACCGTGCATGTGAAATCAAGTGTATCATTCTCAGATGAGTCAAATTACTGGGGCAAGAATGTTATAAAGATGTTGTAGGAAACGTAAATGGGAAGTCGCGAAAGCCAAATTGTTCTGTTCATGTTAGCGGAACATTTTAGACGCTTGAAGCAAAACATTTTGTTGTTTGTTTAAGCTAGGAGTATTTGTTATCTTAACGAAACGGGGGAAAGGGGTAGGAGGGGGGGGAGGTCGGCATCTACTTTCGACTGAAACACTGCATGTTATCCTTTCCTCAACATGACCTTTGAACTTTGGATGACTAACTTTCGCCGTGTTCACTTCTGCGGTGCTTGTATGGGTAAAATGATTGCGGTATACTGATAATAGTGATATGCTCGTTTTGGTAAATACATCGTTATGCCAAAGGGAATATTTACGTTAGAATATATCTGTACATATCGGCCGCCTGGAAATATTGCGTTGACTTAATGGTTCAGGAGCAGAAAAAAAAATCGAGGTCTGTGAAGAGCAACTTGATGAAAATGAACGCACGTTCGCTCCTCTTTCGTGTACGCAGGCTTTCGCATATTGTATCTAGAAGTATAAGTGTCAGCATGACATGGGCATAGGTCAATGGTGATCTTACGCAAAACAATTTAGAATCGCAAACTATTAGTGGCAGCACATTATTCTTACTTGCATTAACTGCGTCCGTTGTACCGCAATTTTATTTTCTTGTGAGCTTTTTACATTCGGGGCTGAAATGAAGTCCGGAAGCTCGATGTCACTTCATGCTTTTAGGTTGACAATTCCTTCAAATTTGTTCCTGTCTTACCTTTAAATTTTTTTTTTCATGCTTGAACAACACAAGACTAAGCCCCATCGCGATAGGCATCGGCCGGGTCCTTCCAGAAGACATCGTGCTCTCCGGATACAATGTTCCTGCAGGGGTAAGTTTCGATAAGCCAAATGCGTTGTTATCGGTGCTTGTTGAGTCAACAGTTATGTTTGCGCATTACGCCAGTATATGGTATCTAACGACATGACGAAGCTATACTCGTACCTTGAAGTGCATTTACGAACTGCAGCTGTACGTGATTTCGCACTGCCTTGTCTCGTTCGTTCATGTATTCATTACTTCGTCGCTTTTACGCGTTTTCTTAAAAAAAAATATGGGCTGTTACGGAATTCCCCATATAATTGCAGCCTCTCGATATGGAGGCAGTTACTTTCGACGACTATGCGTAGTACTGTCTGTATATACTGGATGGTTATCTCGTAGCTCGGACCAGATTAACATTAATTTAATAATGTGCACTTTCTTGTCACACGCCGAGGAATATGACACTAGCAAATGAAGTTTGGTGATATGTATTACGTAGTTCTTTTCTTTTTCTTGTTAAGCGCGCACTACTATCGTCGCTCACAAGAACGGCGGTTAATATTGTACCATATTGCACATAGAACTTGCAATAATTAATGCATGTACATACCGACATTTTTTTTAAACACAAATACCTTTCTTCATCAGCTTCACCAGTTACTCTCGCATTCAATCTGATTCGTCCATTCGCTCATTCATTCACTCTTACCGATTTAAACAATAACACCGCGATGAACGAGTCTTTATATCGCAACTCTCCAGTTCTTAAGCTTATGCGGAACGAAATATTGCTTTCTGTTGGTCCTTCACGCAGTCTTAATTGGAAGCAAGGGTGCACAAGAAATAAGAGAATTCCGGTTATCAATTTCTAAGTCACAGACTACATTTGGTGCCAGTCCGTGATCACTGCGCTAACTTTTCCGGGCTTATTGAGAATAGCTGCAGTCATCTTTGGCTGGTCACGTTCTGTGTTCCCACGAAAGGCAAACTTTTCGTGGGCAGAAAACTAAAGTGTAACGTTCTAAGAAGACTCCCGAAACCAAAGACAGACTCACGGTGCTTAACAGCCCAAAGCGATAACGGGGTAAGACGAACCGAGCATCAACAGCTTGCTTTGAAGTGAAGTAATTTGCTCCGTGACAAGTGAACTTCATGTAGAACTATAAAGGAAAATATAGCAAAACAACTTTGAATGGGAAAATGAGAGTTATTAGCACTCGCTTAAATTTGTAATTGTTTGTCTCGTAATAATTTGAAACTGTTCAAAACAATATTGTTGAAGGTTCATTATCTTCTCCGTAATAAGTTGAATGATTAATGTGTATATGACAGGCAAACTTTCTAGCGAAGAACACCTTACTAAGGCTCGGCGCAAACCGAGTGTTCAGATATTTTAGAATACTGAAAGATATCTATAGCGGCTCCACAGCCACCGTAGTCCTTCATAAAGAAAGCAACAAAATCCCAATAAAGAAAGGTGTCGGGCAGGGAGATACGATCTCTCCGATGCTATTCACAGCGTGTTTACAGGAGGTATTCAGAGACCTGGATTGGGAAGAATTGGGGATAAGAGTTAATGGAGAATACCTTAGTAACTTGCGATTCACTGATGATATTGCCTTGCTTAGTAACTCAGGGGACCAACTGCAATGCATGTTCACTGACCTGGAGAGGCAAAGCCGAAGGGTGGGTTTAAAAATTAATCTGCAGAAAACTAAAGTAATGTTTAACAGTCTCGGAAGGGAACAGCAGTTCACAATAGGTAGTGAGGCACTGGAAGTGGTAAGGGAATACATCTACTTAGGACAGGTAGTGACTGCGGATCCGGATCATGAGACTGAAATAATCAGAAGAATAAGAATGGGCTGGGGTGCGTTTGGCAGGCATTCTCAGATTATGAACAGCAGGTTGCCATTATCCCTCAAGAGAAAAGTTTATAACAGCTGTGTCTTACCAGTACTCACGTACGGGGCAGAAACCTGGAGGCTTACGAAAAGGGTTCTACTTAAGTTGAGGACAGCGCAATTAACGAGCTATGGAAAGAAGAATGATAGGTGTAACGTTAAGGGATAAGAAAAGAGCAGATTGGGTGAGGGAACAAACGCGAGTTGATGATATCTTAGTTGAAATCAAGAAAAAGAAATGGGCATGGGCAGGACACGTAATGAGGAGGGAAGATAACCGATGGTCATTAAGAGTTACGGAATGGATTCCAAGGGAAGGAAAGCGTAGTAGAGGGCGGCAGAAAGTTAGGTGGGCGGATGAGATTAAGAACTTTGCAGGGACAACATGGCCACAATTAGTACATGACCGGGGTAGTTGGAGAAGTATGGAAGAGGCCTTTGCCCTGCAGTGGGAATAAGCAGGCTGATGATGATGAAGATGATATGTTACCAATAACAACCTACGCAAAACAAACTTTCGAATGCATGCGAAATCCTTACCCACGCCGCAAAACTCACACCCGTGGCATCCGGGCACTTTCATTGCCGATTGAATAGCATAATGCAACACTTGCCAACGTGTGTGACAAAACAGCGCTTTATACTTCAAGGCCACCCCCTCCCCCCAGAAAATGGCAAGTATGCGTGTGTGTGCTGTGTACTGTCCTGTTTTACTGGTCTTCACTTTAAAGCGAAAGCTTTACTGGCCGCGAACTTGCGATTTCGCCGTGGCGGTGCTCCGAGGAGGCACATGACGTCACAACGCGCGCCTCGCCGCGGGTGTTTCTCTCTCTCTCTCTCTCGGTCCCTAGTCACTACTGCCCATGCGCCACTAGTAGCACCGAACCACAGGTGTTCCGCCGCTGCGCTGCGCGGCACTGCGCCGCGCCGCACCGCGCCGCGCCGCGCCAGCTGCGTCGCATGCTTGATAGCATGCCGGAGGATTGAAAAGGAGAGCTCGCGTGCGCCGCAACCACAGTTGGGGCGGCAGTGTGGACGGCGACAATTCTTATAAGCCGGAGGAAGCCTGGAATCGACATCGGAACGAGCTGAAGAGGAAACGAATCACCCAGGAAACAGACAAACAGCGCGCCGAACGACTGGCTAAACGCCGCAACGTAGCTTTAGACAACCAGTCTAACCTGGACTTTTCAATCAAGTTTAACCAAGGACAACCGTGCTATGCCTTAGGTTTCGCTACGTATATCCTGGCATAGCCGAGCTAAGCCACTGCCCAATTTTTTTTACAGCGTTGTCCTGGCGTAGGTTGCGTCGCCCATCTCCGAAATGTAAATCAGTTTGAGGAAGTGTTGTCCGCGATTTCTTTCTTTCTCTAGTTCTTTCTTTCTTTCTTTCTCTAGTTATTTCTTTCTTCCTTTCTTTCTTTCTTTCTTTCTTTCTTTCTTTCTTTCTCTAGTTCTTTCTTTCTTTCTCTAGTTCTTTCTTTTTTCTATTTCTCTAGTTCTTTCTTTTTTCTATTTCTTTAGTTCTTTCTTTTTTCTATTTCTCTCTTTCTTTCTTTCTTTCTCTATTTCTTTCCTTTCTCCTTTTTCTTCCTTTCTTTCTTTCTATACATCAGCTTTCACAGTGAGGAGTGCTGGTGCCCAACGCGCGCCCTTATGTCTTCTCCCTTTGGCGCAGACTGTGCTCATCATGCACAACCAAGTGGCCTGCCGCCAGGAGAACAACTACCCGGAGCCCGACGCATACTGGCCCGAGCGGTGGCTGAAGGAGCGTAGCGAGGGGGGCCGGGCGCACCCGTTCACTCAGCTGCCGTTCGGTTACGGACCACGGATGTGTATCGGCAAGCGCTTCGCCGAGACCGTCATGTGCCTGCTCGTGGCCAGGGTACGGACCGCATCGTTGCGTTGGCGTCATGTCCTTCCTTGACCGTCTCTGAGCGTCGAGTAGAACGTAAACCGTCCCAGGAAGATTTTCTAAGTCCAGTGCTAGCTGAACCGGGAGATCTGCTGGAATATGGGCAGTTATGGTACTGTATCTATTGGTTAACACTACGAGGCGTGTGGCTGCTGTGCTGTGACGTACAGATATGTCAGAGTGAATTCAGCAGGTGGTGTTCAACCGGCGCGAAGCATCAGAGCTTTTCGAGTGTCGTTTACAAGTCCACGGCCTGTTTGAGTGGAAGAAAAATGATGTTCCCGGCTGCTAATCACATAGAAAACATATAGAAATGCAATGTTCCTGACGGCAATAAAGCTAATGATCGGCTTACATTTGTTTGCAGTTTGACTGCATGAGTACGGAAAAATATTTGAAAAAAAAAAACAGCAAGCGCGTTTTTCTTACGAGGCTTACTGCCTTGACGAATAACAGCTAAGAAAAATATCGATAGACCCCATGTGCCATGGTCTGATGAAACTTCGGATACTTAAATTCGACTGTGCCGTCAACATTCGTTTTAGTCCAGTAGCGTAGGGACACTTTTCGGTAAGTGCTACGAATTTCGACCGCCTGCAGTAGTATGTTTGACGTCGCGGCGGAGACGCCACAGGCGCTTCATTATTTGACCACGAGCATTCACCGAGGCGCTCTGCTTAAAGTAAGCAAACAGTGAATGTTTCTCGTTAGAAAGCCGTGAACGACGACGCGAGCTGGCAAATAAATCCTGTAATGCGCATTAGAACCATATGTGAAAGAAGAAAAGCTGCTTTTAAACGATCGCCAAAGTTGGGCTCATATTTCTTGTCTGACCTTTCTTTCCCCTCTTCTTTTTCCCCTGCAGATCGTTCGAAACTTCGTCTTGGAGTACAAACACGAGGATCTCGACTGCTTCACGCGGCTCATCAACGTGCCAGACAAGCCGCTCAGAATGACCTTCATCGACAGAAATTCATGAGCCCCGAGCGCTAAACACCCGTGCGGGGGTTTTAAAATCCTCCCAACGCTTCCTAATGAGGAAATATTTTCGTCATGTGTGCTGCCTGACGACGGAAGCAAGTCCAGCCAGCGCGCCTTCGTCGACTCACCGCTTTCGCCGAAGATGAACTAATGGAAGCACGCAGTGACAACGCAATCAGAGGTTGCAGCCCTTCCGTGTTTAGCTCAACGATGACAAAGAAAAACGCACACCGACCAAGCAAAGCTGAACGATCGATCGCAGTGCCCGGGGCCGTGCCGTGGTGGGGAAGAGTGTGAATTCGCTTTCATGCTTGACTCCCATGTGTCTCACAGCCACCAGCTAGCGCTTGTTGTTTACGTTCACATTGTTGAAGATCGAATCCAGGCCAAGGCGGCCGTATTTAGATGGGGGCGAAATGCGAGAACACCCGCGTACTTAGATTTAGGCGCACGTTAAAGAACCCCAGGTGGTCTAAATTTCCGGAGTCCCCCACTACGTCGTGCCTCATAATCAGAAAGTGGTTTTGCCACATAAAATCCCATCGTTTAATTTTTAATTTTAACGTTGTTGAAGATCGTTTGAGACTACAGTGAGTCATCAGGACTCCCAAAATCACTCGTCTTAGTGGTTCAGCGGCAATGCTTATCTGCTGTAGGACACGAGGTCGCGGGTTCGAATTCCGACCCCGTAGACCATGCGCCAGTGAACGAGCATGGCGCTGAACAGTATACAGCGTCTTATTAACTTCAAGTATATCTATGGCGACACCTTAAACTTAATTGACGGAAGCCACCAGTGCACGTTGGCGCATTGCGGCACAAACCTGCATGTTATACAAAGCACGAAATTGCCATTCAGCCATCTCGTGCAGAACTGAAAGTAAAGCTGCAGCCGCAGCTGCCGTGCTGACGTTGCAGTCTTTGCAAACTCTGGGACTCGTGAGAGTGGACGTGCCTGACAAATCTCGCGCCCGCAGTTTCAAGACCAAGCACTCGATTCCGGTGATGTGTTGTGACAGTCCAGTTATGTGCGCCAAAAAGTGTTACTTGTTTAGCCTATGTATACAAACTAACGCCCATCAAATAGAAGGAAACAAGCTGGTTGAGCGGTTTATTCATCCTTCATTGCGTGTGTTTTTAGTGCCATAGGGCATAATTCTTCTAAACCTTCTTATTTCCTTTCCGTTCTTGGATTTACGCATTCAGCATCGATGAAGGAAAAATACGATTTTCTGGAGTTTATTTATTTATTGTTTTTTTTTTTTTTTGCTGATGAGAAGACTGGAACACATGAATCCGAATATGTCGTCGTTAAATACACTGCACGTCAGACTGGAAATGTCTTTCTTTTTTAATCTGAAGAAATGCGGAGGGTAGCCCATTTCACAAGGGCTCGTCAGTTTCGTGTGGCCATCTAACGTCTAGATAATAGGGCAGCTTGGACTGTACCTTTGTATCTGTTGAATGTCATGCAATGTGAACGGTAGAAGTCGCAACCACACATGCCACGGAGTGACCTACTCAGCTTCAGTAGAACGACGTTAGCAATTGGCTAGTTTCGGCGCACTTCTTTACAGCTACTTTCGCATAACAGCAGACCTCCGCGAGCGTAGTACAACCATAATACTCTGAGTGCACTATAGAAGCCGCCCTGTGTCAAAACTTTAAAGTATGTGCTTGAACGACAGTGCAGTCAAATCAAAGACAATATTTGGCTTGTGATCATCTCGTAATGTGTCTCCGGTCTTACGTCGGTGCCTTTATAACATATGCTCGTTGTGTATCTGCAACAGGCAGGAGCTACGAAGACATCTTTAAATATAATGAGCACGAGAACATGTACAATTTTTGCCTCTCTTTTAACACATTCGAATACTTTTTAGGAGCGCGGAATATTGCTCTTGACTGGACCAGTATTAATCTACATTTTTTATCAGGAGGTCCTCGTTATGATGAAATCCTCTGTGAAGGTCAGAGTTATTTAACCTCAGTCAGTTACATTTCATTCTTGCGAGAAACTCGTCAAGGTCGGTTGCTGGTTATGGAGGTACGTTACTGTACAAGAGGTCGCGAGCTCGATTCTGTGTCCCCAGGATTTCGGAACCTGCACTCGTCGGGCGATATTTCGGTGATGGCCACGCGGACCGCCGTAACTGAGTGGGGAAAACAAAAAAAAAAATATCTCTCGGACAAAATTAGTTATCGAAAACGACTCGCGGTTATACACACTAGGAATCCACTGGAGCTTTCTGGCGAAATTCTAGTAGCGTGCTGCGCAGCACGTAGGTTCCTCAGACATTTGAATATTTTACTACGGAGCCTATGGGAGAGTCCCGTTGGCTCTATCGTGAAATATTCGATTGCCTTGGGAGTCTAGGGGATCTGCGGCAAGCTACTGGAAGTTCACCAGAACGCCCAAGTGGGTCGATCTCTAGTATGTATAACGGCGAGTAATTTTCGATAACTGATTTTATCGTGAAATGTAATTATTTTTTTACTTTTCCCCATACAGTTACGGCAGTCCATGTGGTCACCGCCGAAAGGTCGCCCGACGTGTGCCTGTTCCGAAATTCTGGGGATGCAGGAGGTCGAATGTGCAGGAGGTCGCGGTTCTCTCCAACCACACTGCGATGGGGGAGAACTGCGAAAACATTTGCGTATAGAGATTTGTCTGCTATTTGACAAATAATTAGTCTTTTTTTGAGAAGTCGACAAACACTGACACCAAGGACAACATAGGGGGAAATTACTTGTGTTTAATTTTTAAGCCAACAAACACTGACACCAAGGACAACATAGGGGAAAATTACTTGTGTTTAATTGGGTATTTATGTGTCCTAGTAGAACCCTGGGAGTGTTAGCCAGCGCCATCACTCACATACCTTGGCGGCGGACGTGGAACGTCCTTCTTGCCGCAGGCGTCACGAGAACGTGATCTTTTTGGGTGAAGGCAACTGGTCAATAAACCCACACATGCTACCTGAAGGCATCAAGGTTGCCGGATTCGAGACCCTCGTTATGTAATAAACGGTCTAAATAATAAACGGGACCCTCGGTTAACCCTCTCTCTTCTCGTTTTCGACAAATAATTACGATTCGATTTTAAGACATGCACAGATAGAGAGAAAAAGAGAATGAACAGGCTGGCCGCTACCACTGGGAGGGGCACAGTGCCTGCCCAGTCTTCAGAAACTATGCGGGATAGAAACATAGAACTGCAATATAGGAAGAAGGCAGAAGGAACAAGATAACAAATCACAAAAAGCTATAGTAAAACGACAAAGGATGGAGAAATTGCGTGTCGTTGTAGTTACCCTAAATACCACGACTACGACCTTCCACACAGTTCATTAGTGACTGGGACGTTGGAGCTTATGAATGAATCACGTTAAACAATCCAGTCGGCTCTTGTGATCGATTTTAATGATCGATTTTCCCATTTTCACGCAGTAAACAAAGAATCGCTCTTTTCCAGCTATGACCTTAGACAAGGGTCGTTGCCTTATTCGTATCTCTCTGGCTGGCGCAACAAATTGCGTATTTTCAATTTTCGGGACGTTTGTATGTGTGGTAGGCAATAAGAGCGGGATGATAAAAGACCTTCGCTTAATATAATTGCTGTCACAGATCTACATCAATGCTCTAACTGGATTACAGCATGCAAATAAGTTTATCTTGCATACCACAGTGGAAAGCTGTATATATACGGGGTTTATTTTTACATTGTACTATAGTTACGGGTCGCATAGTAGACCTGTAGGAATAAAATGTGTGCTACGTTAAAAAAAAGTTTGAAAATTCATGTGCAGGAAAGTCAACTTCCTGCAATTCTATCACTGATACAAGAATACTAATTTATTGCTTTATTACACCTAACCATTCTTTCATTTGTTTCAAAATTTGCCCACGTCAGTTTCTTCATGGCAAGGCTCAAAATAAAGCTGCACATCCACACCAATAAAAATAAACACTCGTTGCAACATTCACAAGGACACGGTTTGCTGCTCTTCTCCTTGTCGGCATGGATCAGCGCACCCGACTCCAAACTTTGACTTCAAAGCCAAGTTGCACTGGAATCTCAACAGCGATTAACGTGAACCATCATTACATGACTTTGCCTCCAACATCGCGTACAGGAGCTCGCTAATGTTACACATGCGAAAGTTATTCTCGGCAAGCTAAAATTAAGATGACGGTGATTAAAGAGGCACCAGTTTACTGTTTAGCGAGCTTAACTGAACTTCTTGTTGATGGCAAAATTGGTGAACGAGATAACAGCAGTTCATTTGGCCTTCCAGAAGCTCAAAAACCGCGTTGAAAGACTAGTGTGCTGCCTTACCTAATTAAGCTTACCCGTGTTGTAACTAGGACTAATCCAACCTAACTACTGAAGATTATGGTACAGCGCCGATTAATTCGATCACGTCGGCAATTGCGATGAGGTAATCTCCGAAAAAGAAAGGGAGGGAAAAAATGAAAAGAACGTGCATATCGACCCCCGAAAACGTTTCGTAAAGTGACTGTAATTATCATAGTGTCGAAACTCGCAAATATTGGCGCACCAGGAGACTTGCATGTTATGCTTAATGGGCGAACAGGACAAGTCTGAGACTTGGATTTTTGCAGATTCAAACGTGTTGGGCTTCTCCTGCTCCGTGTCCGAGCTGGTTTACGCCAATTCAACAAACACCACGGCTCGGAAGCTTCGGACGCGCAGATTATGTGGTATCGATGTTGTGTCTATCTGAGCCCTAACGGTTCAAAAGATTCCTTGGGGTTCGAGGCGTGATATGAGATGGAACAGCCAGTAATTGCACGATGTAGGCACTGTTAGTAACAAAATAGGTATGCATAATTTCTTACCGAAATAACGCAGCGCAAGAAAAGCATGCACTATACTTTTTCGTAACATTGGCCTTGCCATGCACATCGCTTACGTGCCCCGGTACCAACTTAAATGCACGAGCTGTGCCGTTGGTGTGCGAAAGCTTGAGCTCGCGCTTGAGCAGCCTCGTAATAATACCAGCAGGAAGCTTAGAGCCTTTTTGGAAGGTCGGAAGGAAAAAGCGCAAATAACGCAACGATTCGAAACGGCACCATCATCTCTGCTAGTGACGTCTCCTGTAGATTTGTCAAATAAGAGCCTGCTGCGCCACGTGTTCTTTCGTGCTGTTTGTATTGCAATAAAAGAAAAAAAAAAACTTTTTTTGTTCCTATATAAACAGTGTAAAGGTGTGCGTACGACAGGTAATGAGCCAGTAGAATAATTTTCGTAACAACTTCTTTCACTACATTTTTTCAAGAAACCACACTTCTGGAACGACAATGATATATTTTCCAGAATAAAACCTTCCGAGCGTGCGCGGCACGTTTCTTGCCCCATTTCAAGACCTGTGTGCTAGCTTTATCATCTTCTTTATTTGTTAGCGAAAACAAAACAGTGGTTTGCGCTCATACAATGACTGTTTCAGCCTTCCGTAGTTCTACTACGTCGTGCAAAGAATTTCAGGTCAGTGCTTCGAACGAAAGGTCCCATAAGTGGGGAAAGAAAGACGAAAACATTGCCATCGAGTAAGGAAATACGAAAACCAAGCCACAAGGGAAGCCACGCTCAAAGCGGGAAGCGCAAATGAAGCCGCCTATAAACTAGTTCGATGAACCCTAATTGGATCGCAGCGCGTGCGATGACGCCGCCAGTGAGCTACGTACCGTGGGAAAGGAGTACAGCGTTGCGAGCCTGCCATCTTGCGGCTGAGCGCAACGAAGCAGTCGACAAAGGACGGCGATGAGAACGAATGACGCAATAGTGACGAGAGCACGGACCGCACGTGACGTTGCTAAGACACCGCGTGTAACACATAGGCCGGCCTCATGTGACCCGCTCTTCCGATGATTCTTTGACACACGGGTAGCGAGACGTGGCATCTTGTCTGCATTCCGCTCACGTCTCGGGTCACCAAAGAAGTTGCGCTCCAGCTTCGAGCGAAATAAGTTGCAAGGATCGCCCGCCGTCGCCCTTCTTCCTGATTTCCTTTCTACGCGCAATGACGGGGAAAAGACGGGAAGGAGATGACCTCGCGTCATCTCCTGTTGCTTCTTTCGCCAAACACATGTCTTGTAAAAATAAAGCAGAACTGCACCGAAGAAATCGCACTGACCAATTCCGTCTCAAGGAGAGAGGGAAACCATATTCGCATTTCTGACGGCCGCCTGAATGTTGTCTTGGCGCGAATGGGGACCGAGGCAGTGGCGGGCCGACGCGTGTGAGGAAGGAAAATGAAGAAAATGGCGGGAAGAGTGAGGAGGATACCCATATTGACCGTCCTTTCCTTCGCGGCACCGCCTGTGTATAGGCCATTCTCACGCACCCTGTCGTGTTCGAAATCAAATAACGTCCGAGGTCGGTCGCAGCTTGTTTATTACGAGAGACGAATGCCGAGTGCAGAGAGCGCCCAACTGTTTGTGGGAAGCCATTTTGGTTCCTGCTCCGTTGAAATGAAAAATGACCGATTACAAAGCGGTTTGTGTCTTATCTACGACGAATGGAACAAACGCCTAAAGTGGAACTCGCTGTACAGGTAAACCTGTAATCTCTTGGTGTGCTGTACTGAGCGTTCGGCTCTGTTTTAACGTTTACCAATGAGCAATAACCATAAGCTCGTTTCACGGCTACGATGTAGGTGGTGTTGAAATCTGCGAGAGAAACAGAGAAAGCAAGAAGAGTAAAGACAATGAAGTCAACCAGACGAGCGTTCGGTTTGCTATGCCCTACCCGATGGGTGAAATAATTGATATAGGAAAAGTAGATAGGAATGAGCACGTGCACAGAGGTAGACGTACAGTGGAGGCGAGCATAACACCCACATCGAGTAGATTCAATGAGTAGATTACTTCGGCGATAATACATGGACGCAGATGCATTTCGACGTGGCGTCGACTGTGATCTTATCCACTCGCCTCCCCAGGCGACGCTGACGCTAAGAGGGGATTTCAGATTTTCCATACTTTGTTGCGGCATTGCTATACACTTGAGAAAATACAACATATGTAGCACGATAGGGTGCCCCAACCTTACGAACTGCCAGAGACACCGTGTTTTAGATGCTGAGCACGCGCGGTGCATCGAAAATGCTGCAATGTCGAAGAACCACACGCATCACAGGCTACAACAACAACAACACTCTATAGCACGCATCCTCGCGCCAACGGCATCTCGCGGGAAGGCATGTAGGCTTTTGTCAGCATTAACTAAGGTACACAAAAGAACAAAAGGCGAGGAGAACCAGACGCGCGGTGTGAATGCTCAACCATTGCTCAATCCCCATTTCTCAACACAGGTGATGGTCACTAGCACGGCGGGAGTACGTGCAAACGAGAGCGCATCTAACCTAACAAATGGAACTAGCAAAAAATACGCGCATCACACTGCTGCGATGCTGATAGCGTGTTCGCGCGGGTTGGCACAGGTGAAGAGCGTTGCTTCATTCGCCGCACAGGGATTCAGCGAAACCGGGATGCACGCTACGCTGGTGCGCATCGGCGAAAGCGTTAAGTTTGGGTGCGTGCTCCACGGAGCTCCTCGCCATTTGTCAAGGAGCTCGAAAAGCAGCAAAAGTGAACCGCCCGCACAATGCGAAGAGCTGGGAAATAGCTCGGACGGACAGATGCACTCACGCTGGCACGCTTGCGTGCCCTTTCCTTCCTTCCCCTTCCTCCTTCCCCTCCCCCTCCACACGCACACACAAACAAACACAAGCAATCAAACCAACCAACAAATGCACATGAACGTACGCGGCTGATCCGTAGTGACGCTAACACTTAAGAAAAGCCCATTAACATCAACACGAATATACGTACAAGCACGTAGGTAATCATTTGCGGTCTTCTGGGTCAGTTGACCCATCCCCTCCCCCGTCCACAGTTCCAATGAGCGCGGCATTGTTGCATTCTTGGCATCGGTTACCGAATGCTAACTTCATTATTGCATCCCGTTCCATCGAAGATTTGATTATTGGTTCAGTGAACCATCGCGACGCAAGGATCAGCATTCTGTGCCTGATTGACGATTCCTGTGCCGGGCGTGTCGAGTGGACGTGCAACGTAATTGCGTTGCCACATAGTACCGGGCCAGATGCTATAACTCCAAAGCAACTCCACCAAAGCAAGGGCGCCACACAGAGTCTAGGTGCGCTTTGGACTTGGCATTGTGCGAGTTATTTTATCTTCGTCGTTTAATAATAAGCAGAGTGGTTAGAACGAGAAAGCCAAGACGATCATATTGATACGGTTACATCATAATCGATCCCCATGTTGCGTTTCTCCGAATACTGTGTTGCTCGAGGGATAAAAGCACACGGCCTATGGAATGTGTTGCAATTTCTCTTCGGCGTACTAAAAAAAAAAAAAAAAGGAATATCAACGTAGCAATGTCACTGCTGGAAGTTCTTTAATCAAGGGAAACTCCCAATGTTTTGAAAATTCAGCGCACTATCTAATGAAAGCTTGCTTCTTTTTGTAAGCCTCGTGCTCACAAAGACGCTTCCAGAAAAACATCCTGAAACATGCCTTTACAAGAAAAGTCCGACAGAGACATTCTAAACGAAAAATAAGCAGGGAAAATTTCTAGTGGTGTGCAAATATTCGAACCAATCGAATAACAAATTGAATAGTGTCCTGTTCAATTAGGTCTTCGGATTGAATAGTCACTATTCATAAGTGCAAATATTTTTCCACTACCTTTCGTATATTTGAAAGCGTCAACTGCGCCCAAGTAAACATAAAATTGGTGCGAAAGTACGGTAAATTTTCGCCCCCGCGGGCATAGCATAGACATAAAACAGAACTTGCGTAATAGAGCAGGTTACGTCACTTCCGTAGTCATACTTTCCACGTTGTAGAGCGACCATACGCAATCCCTGACGAGCCCTGTGCAAGGGAAGAAACTACTTATTTGCTCCTAATGCTCCATTTGTGTTTTCATAAACAAGTATTCATAACGTACTATACAATGACAGCATATTTTTGTATTGATTTGATAAGGGCTATTCATAATTCGAAAACTGTTTGAAAAGTATTCGAAAAGTATTCGATTCGTATTCGATCCGGTCTGAAGAATCACTATTCGCACTCCCCTAATAAATTTATAATCGGAGATAGTCGTTGCTGTTTCTGACGTTCTGATTTATTTCGAAAGACTAAAGGACGCGCACGGAAGTATTTTAGTAGAGTGCCATGGCTTTGCATTGAACCCGCTACGATACTGGATTCTGGGGTTCTTACATGCGAAAACCACGATTTGATTCTGAGGCGCGCCGTAGTGGGGGACTCCGGAATAATTTTGACCAGCAGGGGATCTTTAACGTGCCCCCACGGGACACATTTATCTTCTTTTATTGCATTTTACTGCCATCGAAATGCGGCCGCCGGTATTGGATTCCGCGACGTCGTGCATATAGCAGTGCAACACCATAGCCGCTAAGGCACCGTAGCGGGTCAGAATATTCACGAGTAACGCGTATCGGGAATTTCAATTCTACAATCCCATAGGGATCACAAAACTCTCTTTCACGGGCCATATCTGGGCTGACTGACTGGTGTTGCACTGCTATCTCAATAGCTGCGCGCGCAGTTCGAGTCTGCTCCACGCATATCATTGCTCTTTGTAATGCACGTGGTATAATCGCGTGGTCTCATTTTGCTTTTCGGCGCGATTTGCGAGAGCCAGCAAAATCATTGTTGCAGGTACAAGGTAGTGGAGCTTCCCGTAGTGGAGTAAAGTTAGGGGAGCTTCCGTATATCCTGTTGTCCGGTGACTCAATGCGCTCAGGGTGGAGCTACGAGAACTGTGACACGCTTCTGCGCATTAGCATAGAGAAAGGCGAGTGAAAACGCACTAGCGACGATCATTTCCACGTTACGTAACATGTTTCCTTTTTTTTTGGTTGTGCCGCATAGCGGCCTCCGCCAGAGCAGTTCCTGCAATTCTGGGTTGAAGACAATAAGGATGTACAACGGCGGGAATGTGGAGTATTGAATTTATTACGACAAGCACTGCCGTCTCCGGCAACGACTCCTCACACATCCAAGAGAGTCACGAGTGCGTCGCAGCTATCGCAGTAGCGTAAACATCTGCACTCGCGAGAATTCTTTATCAGTTCGCAGGAAAAGAGTGACACGCTATGCGCTCGCGATGCGTACGATGTTCGCGCATTGCCAATAAGGAGCTGTCGGCGAGCCCTAGGCGATGGCAAGAGATTAGGGAGAAGGGCACGGCGAAAGCACGGTCGAATTCCAGGAGGCTCCAAGCGCAGGATTTTGTGGTCTTTCCGGTCCGACAGGGGCTCTGGATCATCGTGAGGCACCGACGGCACCGGTGCGGAAGCGCCTTCCGAGGGAAACGATTGTCTTCCCTTTACCTAGGTACACTGCTGAAGTGGGGAGAGCGACGATATGTAGGGAAGCCGAGAGAGCGAGAGAGAGCGCGCGCCCACGCACCCTCGCGCGTCGCCCCGGCAACGGCGCATGCGCGGACGCTCTGCGCAACCTTGTCTGGAAGTCCTCTCCCTTCTCCCCAATATTTTCGGTTTCCTTTTTCCCTTCCTCCCGACGGTTGTACTCCTGTCTTTGCCTGTTCGACATCCTTGCTCTCGCTGTCCGCTCCGCCCTCTCTTTGTCGTTCTGCTCTCTCTTTCTTACAAGTATCCCTCCCTTCACCGCTTCCTTTCCTTCCCCACGAGGCGGAGGCCCGCTCCCTATACGCCCACGAAACTACGGCGGCGACGGCGCGCACTAGAGCACCGTTACTTCGGCCGGGCCAGTTGCAGCAGTCGTTGACTTCGTCCTCAGCGCGCCGCCGCTGATTACTTCTTCGCGCCGAGCGGAGGGCCTTCTCGAAAGACGAACGGGAAGCTCGGGAGGACGCCGGGCCGCCATCTGAGGACCAAGAACTCGGGCCGAAAGCGCAGACAACAGGCCAAGGTGAGCGCCGGGGCCTTGGAGAAAAACAACAGAGAAGGGCCCCGCAACGTTTTGCTCCGCGCCGTTCGGGGGCAGCGCGGTACCGGCGACCACGGCAGCGGCGGCGCTTGTCGTACAGTGGGGGACCGCAGCAGCAGCCATGTTTCGAGCGCGGGAGGACGGGGGGGTCGAGACGTCGCGCGTCCAACAGCTGTTGGCTCTAAAACCGTGGTTAACGCCTGCGACACCTCGCGTCTCGGTGGCTACGAGGTTCGTCACTAGTGAGCGCGTTGTCTCTGAATGGCCGACGCGTTCGGGCTGTTTCGGAAACGTCCGAGCGGCCTCCGACGGGACCCAATATGCGCGACACGACAACGTTATTCGCCGATGCGAGTACGTTACAGAAGATGTTTCGAAGGCGAGGAACTCGTGGCAAGCAGAAGCAAATATCTTGAAGCTGAATAATTGCGAAGGAGGTTATTAGTTGGAAGGGCGCCACTTGTGTAAAACCAATCAAGAGCGTTGCATAATGGGCAACTCGCTCGAACTGCTCATGGTCGCCGAAATATTCTCAAGCGACATTTCCTCCAATACTTATTTCTGTTCTTAACAGAAGAACATTTTCGATGCTACTTGGTTGACATGTGCGAATTTCTAGAGTGTTGTTATGGTGAACATCCGAACAGCGAAACGACTTGACCATACGGAGCAGGTAAGGCGACAGAACGTCTGCCGCAGGCTGCGACCTTGATTGAAGCCCACCTGTAGATGGCGCCACTAGCCGCACTGAGATTGCGCAATGAAATCATGAACAGACCAAGAGGTCCATCGTTTGGACAAGTACCTGTAGCGCTCTTGTGCTCCCGCGCCTCTCTTTCTCTTTTTTTTTTTCTACCGGCGGCGGTTGCTTAGTGTCTGTGGCGTTCTTTTGCTAAGCCCGAGGTAGCGGGTTTCATTCTTGGCTGTGGTGGCAGCACGCGAGACGCTCGTGTATTTCAGTTTACGCTAAGGGCAAAGAACCGTAGATGACAAGGATTAATTGAGAGCGCTTCATTACTGCGTCTCTCCAATCTCTGCAGTTGCTTTTGGCTTTTAAACATAATCAAATCAAATAATTTTTTTTCTTAGTCGATCTTCCTTCTTAGCGGCGGCGACAGCAGGGCAAGAGCGATTGGTGGACAAGACGCTGCAGTCAAATGGCCAGCCGAATTCTATCGAAGCGATTGAATCGACGACAATGGTCCAAACTTGTGAAGCTTCATTTTCACTCGCTTTGTTTCCTCTTACCGTATATTGAAGCAAACGGTTGGAGAGTTTCAAACACGTGATCTACTTGCTGAAAGACTTTACGAATCTCAGCGTGAGAATATATCGTCGTTGTACAGGCACTCACTCGTACTCTGAATACCCATTATGAGAGCTGTAATTTGATAAATGTGATACTGTCGCTGAGAAAGAACTCGATCTCTCTAGTTATTATGCGTATAAACAAGCCATATGTTGTAACCGGCATCAACAATACACCAATATAATAAACTCGCTATATTATGAATATGGATATACTATGAAAATAACCGTTGCATCAGAAGTGAAACACATGGAAACAATAACGTACGTCAAGAAATACGTTTAAATTAGGCACGCAACAACGATAGAATGGGTTGATCTAATAGAAAGCTTGGTGCGTTGGTAAAAGGTAATGTACTGCCGTGGACTAATGAAACGCGATGAGCAAATTTTGAAGTATAAGGCCTCCTACGAATGAATAACGATAGTGCGATTTTGTACTGCTACTTTCCTGTCACTGCGACTTGAAAGTAGCTGTAAGAAATGGTTAGGGCAACATCTTACGCGTAAAGGCCGACATGTCGACTTCGCGTCGAGGTTTGAAAGCGACGCGACAAAAATAATGCTTTCTAACAAGTCAGTTTAGCCCTAACTTTCTCGCATTGCAGTTCTTCACGACTGCACGTGCCTGGGGCTTTTCTGCGGGCGAGTAAGCCTTGAATGCGCAACACATTACTTTTACCTCCTGTGCATTTTACATGTCCATTAGGTGTGGGGCGCTTGAAATGCGTGTCTCCAATGCACATTGTCGACTTAACTGTTGAAACGCATTGTTGCTCTCCTCAGGGGAAACATGGCGGCCGCAAACTATGAGAATATCCCCAAAGGGCGGGTTTCCTTGGCATGTATCTGTCAGGTTGAGCTGGACCTTTAACACACTCTAACACACTCTAATTTTTCCGACAATAGCTGCACCCGATCGTCTCTTGCAATAGCACTGAAGCACGTCACCTGACTGCCAACAAAATAATTGTTGCTGGCGAACAAAATAATAAGATAAACTTCTTCGCCCGCTATGGTGAATCTCGCTGGATACACGAGGCGTTCTAACCTCGCATGTGGAAAGTACCTCTTCTGCAGGCTTCCACGGAGCACATTCCGTTCAGCGTCATAGCAAGAGCACGCCTTCAGAGGTTTAACGCAGGAAGTTGGGCTAATTGGGATTGGCGCATTTGATGAGACATAGTTACTAGCGCTACTCAGACTAAGGGAAGAAGTTGGGACAGGATAGACTGCTAGCTCTGTCCAGACTAGTGCTCTGTCCTGTACAAGCTTTTTTCCCTTAGTATTATTAGCGCTAGTAACTGTGTCTCAGCCTACAGAGGTGCCTCGTTCCACCTGTAACGAGGAATAAAGCCAAGAAAGAGAACACAACGCTAGAGAAGGCTTTTGCGCCTCTCGGAGAAATCGTTCAAATGGCAATGCCCTTATCGCGCAAGAAGCATTGCAGTGAAGCTTCAGCCGGTGAAACTCCGCTTGCAGCAGCTCAGGTTGCTGCAGTAGTTCAGGTTTGCGATGTCTTTGCCGGCCCAGAATTTTTTTGTTGTTGTCATGTTTGATGTAAAAAGAACGTGTTGTAAAAGCTCCGTAAGATACAGGGGCGAACCATCGCACACAAATAAATTTGTGCCCTTTTATTAGGGATGAAAGTTTGTTCCATGACCAGCACCTTTACCCTGAAAGGGTAAGATCGAATCGCTGAAGTGGACAAGTTTTCTTTTAGGGCGACTTTTTGCAGCAAGTAAACACTATGATAGCTGCAATGAAAGACGAAAACTGCATGAAATAATCTTTAATAGCCGTAGTTGCTAAACTGTTTAGTCGGATATTTCGCGGCTCACACGGTGGTCACAAATATTGCACCTTTCAACTACGGCTTCATGCAGTTTGCGCTCGCTTTCATGAACACAAGGATGTTTTTTTTTATAGCCTTAAGGTTAAAGGTGTTAGCCATGTAAACAAACTCGCCCCCTTAGGTGTGCCAAAATTCGAGGGCCCTTTTTCTTGATCCACCAATACTGTGCCATAGCAGCTCCTCGTTGTCCGTGATGTCATTCGTGCCTATCCTCCAGACAGGGTATAAGACAAGCATTTTTCATGGCCAAGTGCTACACTCATTGCAATTGTACAGGGTGAATTCAAATATCAGAAGGGCAAAATCGCAATGTCATTTTCAGACCTCAATGTCACCAAATTGTCTATCAGCGCTTGTAGCGCCAAGTTTATATCTTTTAAAGTAGTTAGCTGATTCTCAACAGAGCCACCTCCTTGAGCTAGACTATGAACCACTTTTCTGTTCTAAACCGCAGTAGCAGTTTTTCTCGAGGTATTATCCCTCAGACTTCTATTTCACAGAAATCATACGACATGGCTTAGCACAGGACAGCACACATATAGCAAGTCGACGCATGATACGTATAGCCACGTATATGCGCATAACCACGACAGATGCGCCGGTCGGGCTCTGCTCTCCACGGAATCACACAACGAAACAACAAACGCTGCCTAAATATCCTCACCGCATCAAATGTACGTCGCCAAGCGCATCGTCGCATTATTAAAGCGAATTGATTTCTGCGGCTATATCGCGCCCCGTCTTCTTCGTGCTCGGAGACTCTCCGGCGCTGTCGCTCGACCCAGTTTCGCGGCGTGTTCAAGCCAAAGTATAGCTCTCCGATACGCACACGTTGTCGCGCGATATATATATATATATATATATATATATATATATATCGCGCGACAACGTGTGCGTATCGGAGAGCTATAATTTGGCTTGAAAAATGTCGCGCGATATATATATATATATATATATATATATATATATATATATCGCGTCCAAAGGTTTACGCCAAAGGTCGGTGGTCCAAAGGTCGGTGGTATAGTAGTGCCGTGTCGCTTTCCTTCGTCGCCTGGTGGCAGGGCGCGTTTGTTGCCGAAGTCTTTTCGGCGTCTCGTGTCGAGATGTGCCGAAACGTCACACTTCTTCCGTAGATAATGCACAGTGCCATATATCCGCAAACCTGTCTGTGCCTATACTATCGCTATAGTCACTGAACAGCCGCATCTTCTGCGGTAACTTGATTTGTCTGAAGAATCAAATAGCCCGAATTCGAAAAAAAAAAATAAACATGGAGAGTTAGCGGGAATTGTGACAGAAATAGGTTAACATTACATCGTGCCTCTGTTAGGTCCCGGATGCGTGATTTAAACCACGTTTAAAGTGCTTTCGCGAGCTCACTCGACACACGTTCTGCTTCTTCGAGGAACGGAAGTGCTACTGGCGGTGGTCCGGAGCAGGCTACCTTCAGTTATATATATATATATATATATATATATATATATATATATATATATATATATATATATATATATATATATATATATAGCAAATTTTAACAGTCGGCACGAACATAACTTACAAAGGACATTGATTGGAATTATCAAAGTAAGCTTATATATGACATTTATCAGAAAGCTGACTGAAACGATGTTATTGAGGTCATGAAAGAAAGTAAGCATTTAGACGCCACAAAAAAAGAGGCCAGTTTTAAACACTCCGAACACAGCGACATCTCTGTGGTTTCCGCTAAAACAAAGATATGGGACAGGTTGACGCAATAATAACGAAATTAGCTTGCATAAGGAAATGGAAAAAAGTAATCAACGACGTAATAAAAGCGTTTTATTTACAGCGACCAATCTACCTTCGCGGTAAGAGCGGGAAATACCTACGTAATCGAAACCTCCGGCGCCTTTCTTTGTTTGGTGTACCCATCTTTCATGAACGTTCATATCCACGCAGAACGAGTAGGCGATAGGCGAGATCCCACAGGAGCGTGTGTGCTGAAAAAAAAAGGGGGAAGAAAAAAAGAAAACGAAGACAAAGTACGCATGACGTTCCGCTGGTTTCGGTAGAGAGAGGTTGCGAGATAGATTAATATCGATTTTCCGCCCTGGAGAGGGCCTCCACCTATCTAATCTGTCTTTGTTTGTCTGCTCGCCAGTTTTTTTTTTCTCTTCTATTCGCTACAGCGAAACATATTAAACTACCTCGGCCCACGAACCGAACAAGCCATTATATCTGTCGGGAACCCGCTGTTCGCGTAACACAAAATACCTCTCGACGGAAAAAGTGCTTTTACGGGCTTCAGGTTCGAGGAAATGAGCGGCAAAAAAAAAGAAGAATGTTTTACTTTAGTACAGTAGTTGAGCTTCGTCAATTTTGATTTTGGCACGTAGTGGAGAAAGAGAAAGAAAGAATAAAAAACAAAGATGGGAGCGAACATGCTGAGCGTCGTGAACAACACGAACAAGAAGGTTTTAGATCCCAGAAAAGTTGACAGAAAAAAAAAAGAAGAAAATTAACCTAAGAACAACCCGCACCGATTTCGATGAGAGGGGAGCTTAAATTCCGACACGCACCTAAATCCGAGGAGAAATGGCTCGACAAGACCGGCACCGAATATCCTAGTGCAGAAATGTATTTGGTCAGTTCCAGACTTTCACGACGACGTGCCTGAAAGAGGGACGCAGTGGCTAAACCGGCTGCCAGTTGCGAAATAGGTTATAGACTCGAGGGGATGCCTCGAACTTATAGACGCAGATTCGCAGGCGGCTCGTGGAGTGTTCCGAAAATGGTTTTCCATATCGAGAAAGCTCCGCGCTTTGAAATGCGCCGAAGTAAAGGCTCTGTGGAGAGCCTTTAAGGTAGAGAAAAGCTTCTGTCGCACGATTCGCGCTTCGCTTGCATTTTTTTCCCATCAGCATCCGATGGGGAAAATGTGAGCACTTTTTTGCAAGGTGCCACGGCGTGCCAGTTTGACAGTATAAGAGCAGATATTTGGGAGAGTTGGCCCGGATACATGAGGGAAATGAACAGCGCAACGTTTACTCAGACCATAGGCACATGAGACACTCTCGAGCGCTGATTCATAACTTTCTTTTTTTTTAGGGAAAGCCCAGCGAGATATATCGGAAGAATTATCACGGGGCAAGGACAAAAAAGTCATGCGAAAAACAGATAATCATGCTTTTTGCGTACGCCAAACCATTCCGCGTGCACATACAGTCAACGCGCTCACCATTTGTCAAGGTACTCTACTTATTTTCCTCTTAATCCAATTTTTCGATAGCTGGTGCATCTGTCTTGTGCTTTCTGAATGTGGGAAGTTTCAATTGTCAAGCGGGTTACACTATCTTTATGTCTCGCGATGATGTTAGTTTTACTCAAGTCCGGCATACAGCCGCATACGCAACAGTGTAGGTTAAGGTGAGCCGGTTGGTTGTTCTTTCTGCCATTTTAATGTTCTGTTATCGGAAATTTATCCGTCTTTCTGGTTTACCTATGTAGCACCGTCCACACGATAAAGGGCAGCTTATATACATTGCCTGTTTTACGTTCTACTGAGTTGTGCTTGACATTGCAGGGTACTTTGCTGAGAGTACACCTCGACCCTGCCTCGAACACGTGGGCAAATGCTGGATAACTTGTGCGATGCAGGAAAAACAACTACCATGTCATATCGGGCACGGGAAGCAAGGGAGTGTGTATAAGAGAGTGTATAACGCGGAAAGGAGGGTGTTATTCGGGTCCCTCAAGAAGACAGGAGTCCCTCACAGCTCTTTTGAAGACATTGTTTTCCCGCGCGGGAACCGGTTGTGTAGGAAGGAGGTCTCTCGCCTTCTCTTAAATTACCTACAGGACACAGATTTGGCCTCCACATGGTGAACTGAGGAGTGACCATTTGTATTTTGTGAGGTCTGTGTCTGATTATGTGATTTACTTATTTTAAGTGTCGCTACGGTGGAGCAATTGCCGGCAGCAACTGCAAGGCTAATCCCACCAGTAGCCTACAACAACTCAACTCAACTCAACTCATAAGGCAGGGGCCATCAGTCTAACTGGCGAGCTAAATACACAATATAGGGAGGTACATGACGGAACAGAGAGACACGAGAGACGTAGCGTAGTCTTGGTCAAGCACTTCCACTTAATCAATGTAGTGGAGAAAAAAAATCGTACTAAAGTGAGCAACTAAGCGTCATGAACATTTCCGATGGAGGAGGAATTAAACAGCGCGAGCGTACCGTGCTTTGGGTGCCTGTTAAAGAACGCAAGGTGATCAAAATAAAACTCGGCGCCCTCCAATACTGCATCCCTCATGACCCATTCTGCCAGTTTCAGGACGTTAAACTCCATGATTTAGTTAACTGCAAACGCATTTATGATATGAAGTCATTGTGATGGTGCATTGAGGGCGTATGCCACGCAAAGGTATCATTTGGCGCAGCCCACATGTGCGTGCATTTACTTTAGAAGTTTCAGCTCGTATAGTGCTACTGGCCGTTTGTACCTCTTACGGCTGTGCGCTGCGTAAAAGGCGCCAAGGTACGCCCCAAAACACGACATAATATTGCCCCGTCCAATACGTCATCGTGTAATAAAATATACGGGTTACAATGTGATACTAGGGGAAATATTGACTACAGACAGACTGACGGATCGAAAAAGAGGATCAGGAATAAGTAAATAACGAAAAACGAAAAGAAAGTTGTTGTTCTGTGGGGTTTTCTGGCGCAAAAGCAACTAAGGCCATCTTGCGCCAAACGAAAGGCGTAATCTAAAACCAAATTCAAGCGGACTTTGAAGAGGGCTGTTTAAGTGATTGCCGAGGAAGCAGTAAGTTCTGAAAGCTTTTATACTATTTCCGCGGGTCTTCAAAAGCGTGATGAGATCTTCAGGTTGCTTTCCAGGGTGCTCTCCTATTAACTATATTAAATTATGGGGTTATACGTGCCAAAACCCCCATTTAATTATAAGGTATGTCGCAGTGGAGGACTCCGGATTAGGTCTCCTATTAAGAGTGCCAGGCGAAATGGCATAACACAAATCCCCCCCCCCTCCAAAAAAAAAAAGGAAAAATCAATTTTAGGAAACTAGAAGTGCACAAAGTACAACAAATGGTGAAAGACACAACACGGCCTTCCACAGTCGCTTGCCCTTTGTATGCGGCCACTACATTCCAAAAATTTACCAACTCGCTCAGCTTTCGATTCTTGTGCAATGTACCGAGCAGAGATAGGGGAAAGAATACCTGCCAATTTTACGCTGAGGGCTGCAGAAAAGTTTATTCACTTTTGTATTTATTTCCTTTTTTTTTCCTAATTCATCCCCGCTTCGGTGAACGGAAACTCGCTTCCCATGAAGCAGACGCTGACAGCTCACTACCGTCATTATTACTGTTGCTTTCTAGAGTAGTGGGTGGTGGGAAAATGAGCAACCTGCTGAAGGAACAACAACAACAACAACAACAACAACAACAACAACAACAACAACAACAACAACAACAACAACAACAACAACAACAACAACAACGTAAGCGTATTCATATTCAGCGTAAGCGGCGTACGCGATACATTTGGCTGTCACACCATAGTTCGAGTTAAATCAGCTAGTTTGGTTTTGGAGCCATCGCGTAATTTCAGAAACTTGATATCGAAGCGTTTAAGTATTGGGTTGCAATACTTATGATTGGTTTAAATCTGAGATTTTTCTCCATCTATCTCTCCTTCTGTTTTTTGAGTGAGCTGCAGTGAAGCGAAGCCTCGTCGGAACGACGACTCTGATGCGAGTCCAGGCGCTTCACTTCGCCATAAACTGTCGTTTGACGTCGCAATTTGCAACAAGACTGGATTCAGAGGTGATGGAAGCGCCTTCGTAGAACTCGTCACTTAGTTTCGTCCAGAGATTCATGGAAGACATTTGCTGACACCGCAGATAGTCCGCATAGAAGTAAGGCCTGCCAGGTGCTTCATCCACAACGGAGAAGAGGCTTGCGCAAGACGTCGCTTCTAACGGGAGAATTGCGAAACGGGATCACGCCGGTGGATAGAAATGCAACACCAGTTTGGTTGCGGGTAGAGCAGGCTCCTGTTTACGCTTACGCGTAACCTCTCATTGGGTGCGCATTTCGCTAGGTCGGCTGATAAGCATGATCTGTGAACTTTGCTAGAAGCCAGCAATCGATAGCCTCGAAGGCAGCTGGCGCCCTATCTCACCGTTCAGTACAATATACGGGCGCCAAGAAAACGATTGTTTTATTTGTTAGTGGTGGTATTATCTTTCGCCTCATCCCTTCCACATTTTATTTCCCACGATTACAAAGTCTTTACCCCAATTTAGAACAAGAGCGCAGCAACGGTGCACGAAAGAAGCAGACAGACCGACAATACCCACAGGAATGAATGCCCGTTGATGGCTTTTGTTTCTGAAAAGGGAATTTTGCAACAGGCAGTCAGACATTTTCTACAGAGGTGCCTGCCCTTTGTCCCCATCGACGACCCCTCTCCTTATTGACCGCCGTGTGGTTGGTTGTCACATCCTGGAACGACAACAGCTCCCGAGTGTTAGCGCATTCTTTATCGACATGAATGAATTAAACTATTCATTTTAGCGTTTTATCCGTCTCTCTTTCTGTCCCATTTTTGAGCCTATTTTCAGCACATTATCACTGTAAATGTCATATACCAGCTATCCTAACAGCTCTCTCTCTCTACCACTGAAAGAAGCTGCGTGATGAATACGCAGCATTAGGTAGTTTAATAAGCCGCCATTCTCCATTCAACCTACTGATTCACAAGGCCTTACGTCCCATAGAAACACTGGGGATGCGAGAGAGAGTGCAGTGGAAAGGGTTCAGGATTAATTTTGATCAGCCGGAGTGCTTTAACGTTCATTGACCCCTTGGAATGCAGCCGCCGCGTCTGGGAATCGAACCCACACCCTCGTGCTCAGCTTCTTCATTGTCGAACGATGAGTTATTGTGAGGGGGTTGATGGTGCGCAAAAGCAGGTGTTAGCAAGCATGGGCACAAGAAGACCCACTGCGACGCCACGGATGCCATGTCCGCGTCTCGAGTCCACATTTCGCACTCCTGTCTTTTCGACCCACGGATATCTCAGCTCAGTTTTTGTAGCTTTCTAATCATTAGGGTTGTTTCGAGCAGATAATCCACGTTGTCTGTGGTGAATGCTTTGTAAGGGACGCAAGGAGGCGCAAGTGGAAGAAAGAGGTGGTTTTTTAGCGTTCTTCTCTTTCTTTCTTTCTTTTTTTGTGTGTTGAGCAGACAGAGTGGCATTAACGAGGATGTGATGACACTGTCATGAAAGTCGTACCGCCTTTGATAAGGGTTTGACAAATATTTTATTTCATTCCGTAAAAAAATATAAAACATAGAGAGAGAGAGAGAGAGAGAGAGAGAGAGAGAGAGAGAGAGAGAGAGAGAGAGAGAGAGAGAGAAGGAGCAGAGCTTAGTGACAGCCCAAATTACAACGCCACTGAGACCAATGGTGCGTCCTGGAGCGACTGTAAATGTGAACGCGGCGTGGGCATCGGATGCTGTCGTCATTGCCAGTAGGGAAATTAAGCCCGTCGCGACGGCACTGCGATAAAGCTGTCTGGGGCCTACGTAGAGCACTAAACAGGCTGCTGCTTCCAAGAGCACTTTCCGGGGCAGGCTTTGCTTACTGCGTCTCTTATTCCCGCTATGGGCTCTGTGCTGCCGATGGCTTAATCTGAGTGTAGGCGATTGGACGCTCGAGGCCAGCGTTGTTTCCGTGCATAAAGCGCTGGGGCACGATGATTGCGTCCATGGCACGATTCGGCTTCGACATTACTACCTGCAAGATAAGCGAACTGAGTGATGATATTTTCTTACTGTTCCACTTAAGTTGTAACAATGAAGCGTCGCACACTCTGAGTTTCTTAATTCGGGTGCCTTCTTGAGAATGAAAAGCAGGTGTCCAGGATAGGCATACATTTCATGTAACGAGCTAATACCGGCGTAACGCGGGGAAATGAACCATCTGGAATAAAATATAGGTATGTCTTTGAAACGATCGGGATAGAAAATTCACTAGCTTGATAGCGATGCTCCTGCTGAAACATAGGAGCAACTGGAGATATTTGTAATAGAGTTTCATCGCACTACAGGACTTGAGTGTGTAATAATAATAATAATAATAATAATAATAATAATAATAATAATAATAATAATAATAATAATAATTATTATTATTATTATTATTATTATTATTATTATTATTATTATTATTATTATTGAATGAGCCACGGTAGCCAACCGGGCTTGGTCCTAGTTAACCTCCCTGCTTTTCATTTACCATTTTCTCTCTCTTTCTGTATTATTAATAGCTAAAACAACACCTTAGGCAGGAAAGAAAGGTATAGGTGTAAAAATAAAAATAAATGCAGAATGTTAGAGAATGCTTGTACTAGAAAAGGTATGCCGACATGATATAAGAGAAAGGGAAATTATAAAGTCAAGAAGGTGGAGATATCCAGAAAACTCCCGGTGTGCTACCCCACACAGGGGAAACGGGAGGAGGGAATAGAAAGACTCGATAGAGAGAAAGGGAAAGTCCCCGAACATATGCGCGCACAAGAAAAACGTGACATGTTCAGAGGTGATCACACAGACAGGTCTATCATTAAAAATAAGGCGATAGAGCGTGACACTGAAGCCGTAGTGCATATTTCGCCACAAGCAGGGTGACCGCGTTTGGTGTGGTATCAAGTCGTCTTTAAGAATTGGAATAAAATGTAGAGCAAGTGCTTGCTGTTGATTTGCGAGCACTAACCTTGTTCTACGATGAACATAACACGTAATTAGAGAAAGAACCGACTAGAGAGCAAGAATTGGTCGTAAGTAAAAGCGAAGAATCGGATAACGAAGCTGAAACGAAGGCATTCGATAACAGTGCTTCAGCTTTGAGGCGTTAGCGAAACCCTGTCACGAGCCTTGTGGACTACGTGAAGCATCATAACGTCATTCTCGCGGTATAACGCTGAAGAATCTTCTTCTGCATTGCGCACTTCGCTTGTAATCTAAAATAATGAAGTACTGGACACAACTGACCGAGTGAAATCGCGCAGCGCCGAGCACGCGTACAACGCACTACACATCGTTAAGTGTGAACCCTTCATCATCAGTCCTACTATATTGACTCGTCCCAGCCATCTTATTTTTTCATTTGGTCGTGGTTTTCGCTGTAAAACACAGCAGCCGTACAGAAAAGCGGTTTCAACAATTGGGGTTGTTGGTGTGGAAAAAAAAAAAAAAAGGATGACGCAAGGATAAGTGCGCATCCCTCAGGCAGATTCGCTTCGCGTTCGTGATCTCATTCGGCTCGACAATTATCGCGACGAGCGAATTAAAGGCATTAAGTGCTTAGAAAAGACTGTACTTTGCGCCCACGCGGCGACTGTTCGATTTTCGAGAATGCGCACGCTCCGTGCGATGCCGTCCTAAGCGTGCAGCCGTTAAGCCTTCTCCAAGTTCCGCTGCTGCGGAGTTCGTGTGATCCCGTAATTTCGGAGTTGGACTTAGACGGGTCACCACATATAAAGAAAGATAAAACACACGGGCACAGACGGACACCGATCTAGACTCCTCGCAGTGTATGGGCAGTGCAATGAAAGCTACGGGGCGCGTGAGCCAATCAAAGAAGCCCGCGTGCAGATGGTGTCAGTCCGCGGTGTGTCAATCCGCACTTGCGCCAAGCCGGTGTTACATTTCTGCAAAAAAATTACGTGCTTAGGACGCTAGAAATGAGACAAATATTTACCTACCCTCCCCTATACTACAGCTATGCATGTATATATTGGAAATATAACCGATGCCGAAACGCGGAACTACATTATAGTGCGTACTACGCGGTAAACGCAAAGGCCACAACGATGTCTTAGCCCCTCCTGTAACTTTCGCTGTACTGCAAGTTGATTTTGAGAGTGATGATTATCTATTTGCGTTGTGTTTTGGCTGACACAAATATGGGCAGATAGAAAGCAAGTATAGCAAAAACAAGGTGATCAGCTGGATGAACGTCAGGTCTGCTACCCTAAACTAGCGGTAAGGGAAAGGAGGAACATAAAAGCGAAATAGTGAGAGAGTGAGCAGTGTGTGATCGCCGAACGATGTACGAGATAACTATAAACGTTCGCCGAGGCCGGCTCACGTATAGTTTTTTTGCGCCACCTACCGATGTCCAAGTATTCTGACCCAGAAAATGTTTTAAGGACCAGCTTGTGTAAAGCTCTCTGAAGTGACAGGCGTTGGACGTCGTACCGAGTTCCCTCGCTTTTACAGAATTACCACGTGCCTAGCGGAGATCACGCTCTGATCCTAATAGCATACGGCGATTCCCCCACCACCCTACCCTTCCCCTCCTATTCCCTGGCTTGTGAAGAGCAGGCAAACACTAGAAGCCCGGACTGAGAAGTCTAGACTTGCAGGGTAAGAGCAGGACAAAGTCGTAGATCCTCCGTATCATCGGTTGAAAGCAGTACTGCTCGCGCGGAATTTGGCGCTGGCGAATGGCGTAAGGTATTAACTAATTTTAGAATAATTAGAGCTACAGTGCGAGTTGTTGCACTGTTGCAGTTCATCGTCAATACTAACCTCAATTTGACAAATCTATTCAGATAGGAAAAACAAAATGTATCATGCAAGATTGTTAGGGCTCTGCAACAAAAAATGGCAAACTAGTACTTTGGCAAAGACACGCATTCCTTCAACTGATTGTCTGTCTTTTATCGGTAGGCAGCAACTCTCATCTTACAGAAAGAGCTTAATTCGTGATTGATCGATTTCGGGGAGAACAAGTGGTAGCATGAGAACAAACTGAACTAATGCACAGAACTTTGCGACTCATCTACTGTTGGAATGTATATTTTTATTCATCCAGTGTTCTAATGAGTGTTATAGTTTGTGTCGCTATTCTTCCTTTTTACGCAAATTTGTTTCGTTTGCCAAGTGACGAGGAGTAGCCGGTGCCTCCATAAAGGCGCCAACCTCTCCTAACATTCACTTCAATAAAAACAAAAAACAAATTTATAGTATTGCTCGTGCAGCTACCTTCATTCTGCTCGAGTAACTGCTCCCAATCCATCCGTCGGATCGCTAATTTTCTTTCTAATCGATCATTTTTCCGGGACGTGACTATCTGCGCGATGCCTCGTTGCACTAGAAAGCATCCTAGAAATGCACTCGAGAATGATGCGACGGGAAAAAAACGCTGACGAAACATGATATTTTTGCCCCTTAATCAGCTTCCGCTGATCTAGCCGGAGATGCGCACTGAAACGTATAGCGCAGAAGATGACGGATTAAGAATACAGCCCCAGTTTTGACTGCATAACGGATACTGTACCCGTGTATAGAATCGGCAACGACTTTAGCTAGGTTACCTCCTCGGTGTCGGTTTTACACGTGGTTCTTGTGCGCACGATCACAGTTTCGCACGCGTACATGCGTCCCCCTCGCTATCGATTATACTTGGATTATGCATTTGGATGTATTTGGATACACTTTGTTGCAGTTGAGCTCCGTCCGCGTCAACATCATCCGCGTTCGCACCATCTTCGATGTATTTTATGCGCTCCATTATGAAAAAAAAAAAAAAACAACTGCAAAAGGTCGTCGAAGCATACTGCTGGATAGGTGGCGTCTTCGTTTACAGAAATGCAGCAGTATTAATAGATTACAAGCCAATATCTTTAAAACAATTAATTCTACGCAAGCGGGCTTCTTTGCATAAAGAGTATAATTGGGGAGAAACCCTGTTACAAAGGCGTTTGTCAGCGACATATGTTCGTCATTCCGCGTACGCGGATGTCGTTGGGAGATTGCAGCAAGCTGCATGCAGGCTAGAACCAATATCATACTACATTAAATTAGGATAACTTTTTCCTGTTCACTGACGTCATAGTACGGGAGTGAAATGAGGAGCACTGTTGGAAAACTCGCAATGACATATTAAGACAGCGAGAAAGTTAGGAAAGCAGTTAGAAAAAGAAATTTGTTTAGAGCGTACATTCGTCATATTATAAGGGAGAAGGTAACAAAAATTTGCAGTTTTCAAAGCACTGCGTTCGTAGCAACAACAACGAAAGAAAGAAAGAAAGAAAGAAAGAAGAAAAGAGCCGGTGCCAGAATGGTGTGTACAGGCAGTGGCGTAGCAACAGGGGGGGGGGGGGGGGGCGGGGGGCCGTGGGCCCCGGGTGCAAGGGGCCAGGGGGGTGTCATATACGTCTGAAGACACCCGGAACTTCTTGATATCCTCGCCTTCCTCGACTACAGCCGGGGGGGGGGGGGGTGACAGAAGACCTATGGGCCCCGGGTGCCAGACGACCTAGCTACGCCACTGTGTACAGGCTTTATTAGAATAAATGAAACCACTGCACTCATGAATAAATCTGACACCTAGAGACTTAATCGGCCATTTGTGGCATCCGTACTGCTCTAAGCGTATGCAAGGGGACAAACTTTAGTTTATTTGTTCCGAGTTACCTAGCGCCAGAAGTTTCACAGGTACGACACGATGCGGCCAAGCCCCTACAGTGCCCACGTTCCTGGCTTCTTTGTTTCCTCTTGCAACACCTCTACGTGTTCGCAGTACCTCCCCCAGAGTTTGATGCGGATTCGCTAATAAGTTAACACTATTGAAACCCATTCATGCGCTTTTTATGAAAACCTGGCAAGTCACACTGTCTTGATCGACGTAATTGGACTGACAGTTTTTTCTAAGATGTGTCTTGAGCAATGTGCGCTATTTGACAGCTCTGTAACGGGAGGGAGTGCTTTAGGCGAATACGCGCTAACGTTCGCCACAATATACCGCGGGCACATAAAAAAAGAAAGAAAAATGTTGCACCAACTTATGGGAAGACTTCGCAAGAAGCTCATGCCGAATGCATACTTCCCGATTCAAATCTCGCACCGACTTGCACTACAGGGCGGCCATTCTACGTGGCTATGAAATTACAAGAAGAAAGCAGTGAAGCGTAACAAGAACATGGCAGTCACGCAGTCAAGATACGGCAACTCTACTCAAAGTGATAGTGGCCGAATTCCTTTACCACTTCTAGCCCTTCATCAAAACGCGTTCCGAGCGTGACGAGGCACTCTTGCAGGCCGAAAATTCTTACGCACTCGCGAGAATGAGTGCGCAGAATAACCGATCCACTAGATAACAGCACACATGTCGATATTGAATCACCAACTCGCCCAAGCTCCCAGTTTATCAAGATAGCAACCACTGAGATTCTTCTTGCGTGTGCAGAAAAAACGCGCCACGCACGGAGTCCCCAGGGGGACAGAGGAACCGTTCAACAACGACCAGTTTCTATTTCACACTCGGCGTTAGGCTTACGTCCATGTCGTCTTGTCGCCGGTGCAGCTCGCAACCGGCGTCCCGTAGCAACAGGGCCCTCGTGGCGGTAAGCGCAGGTTTTCTTGCCTGTTCGTAAAAGCCTTCGGTGTAGGATGATCGACCAACCACTTCTCCTAACGGCGTCTCTCCTCCCCTCCCCTCCCCTTCTTCCCCCTTCCCTCCGCGGGAGGTTAGGTTTCGCCGCAGCGCTGTTTTGCTCGGGCCGACCTAAATATACCCGCTATCCACGTCTCTCCGCAAGCTTCGCTTTAGCTCAGGTTCTGACGCACCGCCCCCGCACGAAAAACAATCTTCACTAGCTCGCAGGCCGCCTGATGTGACCTGAATCCTGCAGCGGCAGAAACACGAGCCCCGCTGGGCCATAGAGTACAGAATGCCTTTTTAATTGTTACCTTCGTGCTTTTATTTTCAGTTGTTGGTACGTCTCGTGCTTTTTTTTCTTCCCGTCGTGCGTACTTCTACCTCCGCTATCGCGCTCTTGCCAGGCGTCTGCAAATGCTCATTTTACGGGAATTGTTCATGCCTCAGATCGGTGCAGATGTTTAAACGGGAGGACTTGGCATCGCCGCGGCAAATGTCATACAGTTCTTGTTTTCATTTTTACGCACGTTCCTCTCTCCTACGGCAAGAAAACTTGGAGAGTAATAGTTACCGCTTGGTGGCTTGCGGAGGACGTTGAGTTGTAATGGTGGGTGGTATTTAGAGTATGTGTGCGCCTTTCTCTGTAGAGCATTCCCCCCCCCCCCCCCTCCTTCCTGTCTTCCACTTCTACGTTTGCGTCTCCTCTTTTCTGCAGCGTTGTGCCCCTTTTGGTGGCAGTTGCCAGCCTGCTCCTCGCTTTCACTTTCCTGTCTAGTGCACGCATGGTTTCAAAACAAATAATAATAATAATTACTTCGCGGCGCAGCAAGGCCTATTTCTGTAGCGTGGTATTTGCAGCGAGGGTTCGTTGTTCAGAGAGCAATTGTGCACGCTACTTTCCCGCCGGTTCAGTTTTGCATACGCTATTTAGGAACAGAGGCACAGGCACCCTTCTCTCGTTATTTACTAGTTATCGATACTTCCGTCTTCATGACGTCTTTGTTGCAATAAAGTCGAGAGACATATTGTACTCCATAGAGCTGGTCCAAGCTATCGAAGCGCTGGAGTAAGAAATTCTCTTTGCAGTTGGCTGTACATACTTAGTTTGCTTACCGTGCTCTTTTCGAACAAAAAACAAAAACAAAAAGACACACACACAGAAAAGGACACATACAATAGCACATTATCGCGTTCCTGCCTGTGTACCGTCTTGTGTTTCTGTGCTCCAAAACAGCGTGGTAATAATTTCTTTTTTGTGTGTATTTAGATGTGGAAGCATGGGAATGGAGACTACGTCAGAGCCGGCTATACCGAAACCACAGATTCGTTACGAGAGTAAAAATTTAAAAAAAAATAAAAAGAAAGAAGAAATTTTCAGCAATCACGATGCACACACGAACAACAAGCGCGAGAAAATTGTCTCGTCCACGGCACCAGCACCAAAAGGATAGTCCAGTAACTATGGGATGGTGATAGGAGTGAATAAGTCCCCCGCAAGTCTCTTGATATATACATACAAGGGCAACCCCACAACTTTCACCACGTTGCTGACGCTATGCGTAAGAGAGTCTTTGAAGTTGGCACTCCACCTGCAACGGGTCTCGAGCTTGAAACTGCGGCCCATTCTCGCTCCATGGCAAAGCACCATCTGTGCGTGAGGCGCCACTAAAGTGCTTCGGACGTTCTTGTGGGCCGCGAGCCTTAAAGCCTTAATAAAACTTTGCATATATATATATATATATATATATATATATATATATAGCATACCATTAAAGCTTGTTTTTCTCTCTCTCTCTCTCCACCGCGAGATGACCACGCTAAAGAAAAAGAACCGTGATGTAGAAGATAAAGAAAACTAAGTTTCGTTTACTGGTGGGGTCAAGGTTCGAGACCGAGCAGCGCCTCTGCAATGAGGAAACGATACAGCCTGTATGTAGTACGACCAATAAGGCATCGAGGCGTACACTGTGAAGCGTCCGTTAGTGCTGCCCCTTTTAGAATTTCACCACATGTTTGTCTGCACCAGCTGTAGCTCCCGCAACAGTGCGTGTTTACACAGCAGGATTAACACACGCTACAAACAGCTTGGCGGTCGTTGTATACGGCCCACTCTCTTTGCAGTGCCATAGCTACGATTTTCTTTTAGAAGTGGGCGTGTACTGCTAATACCGCGCCGAGCAGGTTTAGGGCACGGTCCGCTCGGTGATTACTGCACCCGAGGCGTTAATCTGAGATTAACCTGTCCGTCAGCATTACGGTCGTACCGGAGTTGGCTTGAAAAACAAGACGTTGTACCTGTCGCCGCGTAGTGGACACGACTTAGTCGCAAAATGTTACAGCTCTGTCAGGATAACATAATTACTTTTATGACGGTCTCATTTCCAGGCGAGAGGAACATTCGCCAGTTGTTACGTTATTCTTGTTATTGGCAAAAGGGAATGACCTTAAACAAATTAAAGGGCCTCAGTGTACTCGGCCAGGACACTGAGTGCCTAGTCTTCATATTTATTCTTTATTTATTTGATCCTTGTATGCAAGGTATCGAAAATGTAAAAAAAATGCATGCGAGATTTAAACGATGTAAGCATAACATTCAGCGTCACGTGTGATTAAAACACTACAGACTACATAAGAAGAAGAAATAAAGAAACCCCGACTATCTAATATTAGAAAACATCCGATGGTGCCGAACGATGGATTGCGGTATGCAGCTGCCTGTCACTTCATAACTGCGCAACTTTGTTTTCGAATCCAACTGTAAAGGTACCTTCGCTGCATAACACTTTCAATATGCACGTTCTCATGTGCACGTGTACATCAGTATTTTTCAGCTCTTCACGCCCTATTAGAGTGAATAAAACTTCAAGTGCGCTTTGTATTTCTTCTGGCAGTTTCCGCCTCGTCTGAACAAATGTCTGACAGACGCTGTTGCCGCCTTGCCTCGCTTGTTTTGCGTACGAAACGAAACAAACGCAAGGCGGACTAACTCTCCTCACTTGTGTACCCATCGGTGCATGGTTAAGACGCTTCACGTAGGTCTACTTGAACGGCTGCGAACAGAGGTTCAGATCATAGAGGTCTCTGTGGGAGGAATTGCCTTTGAAGATAAGGATATAGTCTGATAAGCTCCTTAAGCGCGTATGTTTCTCTCCTTTCTTTCTTTTAATTCGCTAGCATTAACAGTGCCAAAGTGCAAAAAACGTGTGCTGTGTGAGAAGCCGGTCACGGGATACAGGTGTGTATATATATATATATATATATATATATATATATATATATATATCATGCGCTCGCGCACATGCATTAAGCAAACCCTTCAGGCACAGACACGTATACAGACGCGCACACTCCTATGTTGCCAATAAGAACCAAAGAAAACATAATACTTGCGATATGGCTTTGAGTGTTCCTGCACGGAGCGTCCATTACGTGTTGCGGTGATCAAGAGAAAAGCAGGGACAGGCCTCTGGTTCACGCATCCTCTGTCATGTTTCATGCAACACCGTGTGCAGCCGGCTCACGCAGATATTTCCTTTTCCTTTATTTTTGCTTAGCGACGAAGCCGCTCAACGACGCGCCCGCAGTTACATGATGCACCCATTCAATGATGCACGCGTGATAACGATTGCGTCCGCAGTTACAGCTCTGCCTCAATCTGCTCACTGTTTTATTTTGTATCAAACACACACGCGTTTTCCGCGCTCGTACGTACGTCTGTAGTCCTTCATCCTTCGGATAATACTGTTCGCGGAGACGAGATATGTTCGAATACTTTGCGGTTAAAAGTGAAACGTATATTTTAGGAACAACGGTGCCCCTCGCACGCGCTGTATTCCCCACTCCACGCCTCTTGAGTGTTACAAAACTTGTCTGTAGCTTAGTAGTGCTCCGGTATGCACACTAACCATTCCGCGTGTCGAAAGCGAATGAATATATGTGGACCACTCAGCGATGCGTAATTTGTGTATACTAGACTCATATGTCAGAACTTCTGTTCATTTCGCTGTCTCCGTGGAAGTGAAGCTTGTGGGCTCTCATTTCGTGGTCTTGTGAAGCCACAGTGCACAGGAGGCGCATCTTCTTGGCAGTGTACATGACACACAACAGTGCATTGAACTGTTTCTGGAATGAATGTCCTGGTGTGCTTAGGCCTGTCAATCGTCTGCGGAGTAATGGTTCTTTTCTTGTGAACACAAGAAAATAGAGAATTAATAAAAAGATTTACATGGTGACTGCATCGCTCAACTTTAAGTGGACTGCTCACTTTCAGCTCCCACTCTCTTCCGAACAATCGCTATCTTTTTTAAGCTTTCTTGTGACCACATCCGAAAACAAGAGCAGTCAAGACGGAAAACTAATCTTATGGCAAAAGTAAATGGCCAGCGAGGAATTACATAAAACATTCAGCCCTTACGACAGGTTAGCGTCACCATAGTGTCAGCCTTTCCACAGTTCTGTCTAGCTGTTTCTATCATTCTTATGAGCTGGTGTGCAACTTGGTGTGTAACTTGTATTTGGCAAGTAACTTAAACAATGAACGCAGTTGTAACTTTTGTGAAGGGCGAAGGACATAAATTTAATATCTACGGCAATATACACGAGCATGCAGAATTTCTCGAAAGCATTAGAATAAACGGATGCCTCGGAGAACGAAACTTTCCGATGCAGAATAAGGAACTCTAGTATGCTTATCTACGCTGTTGAGTAATGGTGCGGGAAAGAAATGTACGAGCTGATAGCTATCGCGAGGCGAAGAACAGGCCATGCACCATGGCACTTGAAGAAAAATTTTTGCAACTTACTTCTCAACACCATCTCCGTCGGCTATGGCCATATGAGGCACAACACTGTAGTCGTAATTGAACATACTGAGGGGGAACGATTTCTAATTGAACAATGTAGTGGCTGGCCGCACCTACCAGAGACGGCAACCGTCATGCGGCGTGCATCTAGAGTAAGATAACTCCTCGTTATATGCCCCCTTATTGGAATGGCCAACAGCCCCCCGTGCGACATATGCAGCTGTGATGAGACGCTCACACCCTCCATCTTGGCGTGCCCATGATGTAGTGCCCAGGGGAAAATGACCTGTAGAGTGCTGGACCAATTGAACAAGCGTTCACTATCAGAACTAAAAGTTCTTGGGCAGTGCTCCCTAAAAAAAGAACTCTGTGCAGAAGTCGCTTTTCGCGCTACTAAGTGTCCTGCGGATTAGGGGTCTTCATGATAGACTTTAAAAACGCCGCCCGCTAGCGGTATATAGAGTACGCGGTTTGTCTGTGCCCGACACTTTCACCTTCCGTCCATTTCTCTTCCACCTTCCACCCTCTTCCTCATTTTACCTCCTTACCTCTTCCCGTCGTGCAGGGCAGCCATCCGAAACTACCTCTGGTTAACCTCTCTGCCTGTCTATGCACCCTTTCCTTTCCTTCTTTTTTTGCAACATCTCTTTCCTATTGTCTTTTACTCCCTTTATGCTTTTCCCTAGCACAGGGTAGCCAGCCAGTCTGAGAACTGGCTAACATCCTTGTCTTTCCATCTATTCCTGCTTCCTTCCTTCCTCCTTCGTATGCATGCTTTCTCTTTCTCTAGGAGGCGGCGAACAGACATCATCGTTCTTTGTGAGTCGCCTGCATTGCAGACAAAAGAAAAGCGAGGTCCACGCCATAAGAGACAGCGGCCCGAAGATGCCGCGCCACTGTGCATGCTCGGATCGATGCGCTCTTGCCTTGGCAGCGTTAGCCTCCGTGGGAGCGCCTTTTCTGTATTTTTTTTTTTTTTTTTGCGCTGCTGCTCTTTTCCAAGACATTTGCTTCTATGCGCCGACGTCACGATTATGACGCAGGCTCCTCTGGCTCCTGTTTTTCTTGCTTTCTCTTCGCTATCACTATAGCGCCTTTAATGATTTGATGGTCACTGTACTTTCGTGAGTAGTACTATCGTGCGAATCGTTTAGGCTTGGTTAGGGCGCAACTGGTGGCATTCCCACCCGCCCTTGCGTTTCTGCGATGCTGAGAACGCCTTTTCGGCAGCTGACACTGATATCGTTGCCACTGCGAATGTCGCGATCATGTGGGCGAGCAGTTATATGCGGAATCGATCGCTCGATTTCAAGCACAGCATTCTAACCACCACGCCGGACCCGCCGTGGTTGCTCAGTGGCTACGGTGTTGGGCTGCCGAGCACGAGGACGCGGGATCGAATCCCGGCCACGGCGGCCGCATTTCGCTGGGGGCGAAATGCGAAAACACCCTATGTACATAGGTGCACTATGGAGCCGCATTTAGGTGCACGCTATGGAACCCCAGGTGGTCGAAATTTTCTGAGTCGTCCACTACGGCGTGTTTCATAATCAGAAAGTGGTTTTGGCACGTAATACTCCATAATTTAATTTTAACCACCACGCCAGAGCCGGTTCTTCACAAACAATAAATGATACATGTAGCGCTAAATTGTACTGTCACTTCCTTTTCGCAATCAAAATGGCTGTCCACCGTAAAAGGACAAAAAAAGTAAAAACAAATAAACGAAGCATATATATGACAGGAGGACAGCACAAACGGCAGCGGGCTTTCAGCCTTGTGTCTGCCGCAAGGAAAACAGACCACCAGCAGCAGTGAATATCGCGCATCGTTGCAAGGACTGGGGCGTTTACTTGAAACACATGTACCAGTCCTAGTTCGCTACCAAGTGAAACAAACACGCTTTCAGCAAACCCATTGTTCCTGCAGTCATCCATTAGAGGCGACGCCTCGACAATGCAGCGAGTTATAACAGGGCGATCCCAAATGAAGTTTTATTACTGCGATAAGCACGAACGGACAAAGACAAGTGAAGAATACAGGACGATCGCTTACTAACAGCGGAAGCGTTTTTATTCGTTGTTTATATATACCAAGACTTCGACGCGTGAGCATGACAAGTGACAGCCCATCAGCACGCGTACAAGGCGAGATTACGAGATCGAAATTTACCAGTGGTAGCACCATGTCAGACCTCAAGGAATCTACTTCACAACGGTAGATTTCTGGAGCCGCGAGGTAGTAAACCGCTTTGATCCCTGACACGTGGCAATCGTAAGTAAATTTCGGTCTCATAACCTCGCCCTGTCCGTGTGCTGAAGGGTTGTCACATGCCATGCGCACACATCGAAGTATTGATGTATGTGCCAATTTCAAAGGAAAACGTTTCAGGGGCCCTATAACGTAAAACTATTTCAATATGCTTTTACTCCAATTTCCTGACGTCAAATTTACATAACCGCCGACGTAAGGATCGGGCGGTGGCCCACAGGGTTGTCTGAACAGACCAATCACCCGCTGTCCTCGTTTATAGGAGGTCACTTTTGTTTGCTTTAAAAACAAATAACATTGCCCACAGTGAGCGGCTTAACTCATCTAATTGGCTGACAAGTGGCGAGGAGCACGCTCAAGTGGAGAGGGATTCGATGGGGCCGAGCCACTGCACTGAAGATTGATAACTGGACGAAGAGGGTGGTGCCGGCGTCTGCGATTGGTCCGCTTTCCCTTACTTATCTTGTGGTGGCTGGTCGAAACTTGCGACGGCATGCAACGGAAGGTTAAGAATGCCGCTAAAACGAATCCTCACCAAAGTAGAGTTCGCAGAGCGAGGTCGTAAACGTGCCGAAAGTGCTTGAAAACGTTACACGGCCACGCAAAAACGTTTATTGTACTCAAATAAACCCATGCTCCCCGACAGGTGCGAGTTGCCAGCGCCTGAGTGATCAGCGGCAGCCATCTTTTATTCCTTTCGGAAAGGGGAAGCCTGTTGCGGCTATTCAGAAAAAAATTCAGTTTGTTCGCCATATCAATGCATCTTTAGCGCGTACACGTCACTTTGACGCGTGAATTTTCGTGGTTTTGCGACGTCGCGTGACAGGCAGGTGAAGTGGATACAGCCTGAAAACTTTTGACCAATAGCAGAGGGTTAATAGCTAAAAGGCGTCGAATCAGAAATAAGTATTTTTTTTTTGTTCGGCACAATGGTGCATAATCAGTGTGTACGCTTCATATCAGATGGGGAGCTATCGCGTCTTTCGTGACGTCGCGTGACAGACAGGCGAAGTGGGGGTGTTTCAAAAAAGTTTTTGATCAATCGTCGGAGGGCTGATTGCAGAATTGGAATAGAAAAGTTTGGAATAGCTTTACGTTATAGCGCCTCAGTTGTTAGTAAGCGCTCGTCCTATGTTTTTCATTCGTTTCAGTCCGTTCGCACTTTTCGCAATAATGAACGCTTACCACCTCGCCGTTTTCCCAAAATGAATGGTACTCCTGTATCATTCATATTAAGCCTGTTTGCACTGCGTTTGGCCGCCGGTTTTGGCAATGAGACTTTGGACGTCCGAGTTTTCAACAGGGCTTGATCAAGGCACGTGAAACAGGATTAAAAGAAGAAACATCTCAGCCCTTCTATCTCTAGTACACCCCTTCGCGAGCAGGGTGAAAAAAAAATTCAGAAATATTTTTCTCTTCGTCCAATAAACGTGGCAGAATCGTGTAATATTCGAGGTGGTAGAAATGCCAAAATTTGTTTGGCGCTTGAAACTGAAGAGAACAAGTCTACGGGGACGCATTTGTCCAGAGAACGCTTTTCCCGATAAGTTTAGTAAAAACTATATTCACTTTCAAAAAGGAAGGGATATTTTGGTGCACGATATTTTTTACGATCACCGATGGAAAATCTCATGTCGACCAACGTAGCAAGAAGCGCGGTGGGAACGCTACAATAGCGCAGTATCATAGGAAACTGGGGCACGGGATAAAAAAAAAATCAGATGCTTTGAATCCGTTCTTTTCAAAGAAACAATCCCCCTATTCTTCAGCCTCTCCGGCGTTGGATCACTCCCGCGGGAAGTGTTATTGATCGCTGCGCTGTAAACAAAAAATAGTGCTCGCACGAACTGCGCAATTTAATGCACGCCGGGGTGGGTGTTCTCATTTCCCCTTCCTTCCTCCTTAATCGATTGATTTGGCGCGTCGTCAGCGACCGCAGAGTCGGATACTGTACGCTCCTCACCAGCGGCACTCATTTAATTTCCTGCGCTCCGCGATATGCAAATCGGCTTCTGTAACACAAGCCATCCGATGCCTCTGAGGGGCAGCTTGGTTATTTGACAATAATTAGCCTGATTCGCGCTGGCAAAAAGCGTTATTTGCGATGGAAAGGGAACGGCTTTGAGCTGGTATAGAACTGGGAGAATTTTGAAGGGGGGAATGTCGATTGTTCTTTTTAAATTTGGGTCAGCTGCAAGCAGACATATTCAGGAAACCAAGGCATTCCCCCTAATGAATACTTCTATACATAGATAAACAACTACAACTAAGACAATGTAAACAAAATAACAAAAAGAGACCTAATCAAGCTGAAGCCAATCTCCGCGCGTGCCTCCGCTATACGGACTTACTGCCGACAGCGGACCTGTTTCGTAAACACCACTGTGGATTTTTCCTACCGAGTTCAATATCTTCTACCTGGAGGTATAAAGCAGGCTTACGACGTGGTGTTTACGCACTCACTAGAGCGCGTTTATACGTACGTACACGATCGTGTCGTTAGAGTTTTCTGCGTGTGCCTCTCATTGTCTCTCGTCACTCCGCGTGCAACAAGCACACACGGAGCGAGCAGGTACTGGCAACTATTGCTTCTAGGCTAGTGAAAGCGCCTTAATGTTTTTGGGCAATGAATCCCTTATAGTGAGTTCACTTCCGTATTGAAAGCTATCTGCAGGCAAATACGGAGAATGGCTTTCCGAGTACCTGACTTGATCAGTCCCGACAAACAGTGCAGGAGATATCTATTGGACGTTGTCATAGTAGTGCGCCGCCCGATTTGTAAATAGGGCGTCCTACGTAACTTGAGCCAAGCTTTACATATATGCAAATGTCACCTAGCTGGACAGAGCCGAGGTAATGTCGTTTGCAGTCGCTTGCAGATACTCAGATTATTTTCTGCATTCCGCCTAACTACACAATTAGTCCTATTTAATCAACCAAATCACATGTTACTGAGTTTTGTGTGCCGAAGCAAAAACCCCAGGTGGTAAAAATTATTCGGTGCCCACCACTACGGAGTCCCTCACAACCCCCTGTGCAGTTTCAGGATGTTCAACTTCAGTTCTGCATGACCAGGAATGCTAAAAAAAAAAGATATGTTGATAAAGAGACTGATGGGCTAGTTGGTACTGCATAACTTGAGGGAAAGCACAAAAAAAAAAAGAAACATGAAAACAAGAGAAGGCAACGAAAACACAGCGCTGTGTCTTCGTTGCCTTCTCTCATCCTCGTATATGTTTGTTTTTGTTTTTGCGCTTTCCCTCAATTTACGCAGCACCAACTAGCCCACGAAGACACAGCGCTGTGTCTTCGTCGCCTTCTCTTGTCCTCGTGTTCTTATTTTTTTACGCTTTCCCTCAAGTCATACAGTGATAACAATCGTAACATTCATATTTCGTAGCCGCTATCTCAGTAAGCATTGTCCTTTCGAGTGAGCAACGTATCTCCTGAAAGCTCGTCATTCCACGTAGCACGAGCGCTCGTTGTGTTGGTGCATACGGGAATACGAATCACGGGGGTTATGTGTCATCCACGATGAAACGCACAGCGCGGTTTTCGCAGTCGTTCCGTGCCAGCCCGCCGCAATGCTCACGCGATGCAGAGCTATAAGGTCAAGGTTAGAGCGCATATTGCGCTCTGCTCGGCGTGAATGGTCGTGACATAAATGAGGATGCCTCCCCCTCCCCCTCCCCTCGCTCGGTTAATTTCCTTCCGCCATGGCTTGTTACGTAGGTGACATTTACTGAGGGACAGCGGCTATAGTGCAGGCACTTTTATGCAGCAAACTCGCGGAGCCAGCCGTGTATACGACCGACACACGTTGGGAAAAGTTAATTACCGACGACTCGCTTCCCGCATTGTGAGAAACGCGTATGCTTTTGTTTCTCTCTCTCTCTCTCTCTCTCCATTACACCGTAGAACTTTGGCGCTCAAAATTGAGATAGATAGCCCCTAGTTCTATAATGCGCTTGCGCTTGGTAACACAAATGCCAGCCTACGCAAACTAGCTATTTGCGCACACGCAGAAATGGTGTTGCTGCGTGGGAAGTTCGAAAGAAAAGTTTGTTGGAAAACAAAAGCTTTTTTTTTTCGCGTAATAAAAAAAAAAAAAAAAAAAATGTGTCCCTGTTTCACTTGATAATAGTGCCCGTGATTCTCCGGGCACTTAGAGTGTGTGTTCCGCCGGTGCACCCATGGGAATTCCGTAGCAAGATTGTCTGGGCGCTATATTTACGCGTTTTGACTGGGGGCTCATAGTGACATATATGGAGCGTGATTGCCCGTCAAACATGTCTAAACACTGCGCGCAATCTGCGAAGTGTACAATGTTTCCATGTTACAGCGGAAAGTCAAGCATATATATATATATATACATATAGTTTCAGTAAAACAGGTCTGAATCATCCCTCACGGTCAGAGGTAGGCTGACCTTTCTTTTTGTTTTTGTTTTTTTCTTTCTTTTCCGACTGAGAGCACTTTGATTTTTGTCGCAGCTTCATAGTTTGCAAGAAGAAGTCAGCTTTAAATATAGTATACAACGGAATCTTTCTTTCGTTTTCTTTCTTTCTTTCTTCTCTTCTCACGGCAACCTCTCAAGGCAACGTGCTCCACTGGAGACAAGAATACCGCCCGCATGAGCAGCTCATGCGGGCGGTCGAGGCAACGTTTGATTCTTAGACTGCAACGTATAATCTGGACCATTGTTTTGCAACAAGTGATGCTTTCTTATTCGTTTACTTTCCGCCGCTTCTCACTGCTGTTCGTTTGCTGCAGTTTATCGAATGAAATGAAAAGAAAACGCACTGTAGCAAATGTTCTGATAAAGCATTCGAAATGAAAACTATTAAGCCTCGAGCGCCTCAAGTGGCAGTGCAAACGGCTTTCTTTAACAAAGTTTGACGAAGGATTGTTTGCGTTCTCGCGCGGAAAAAAGCTTTCAGACGACTTAAAAAAAATAAAGAAGGTTTCGCAACTGTGCGGTTAGCGCCCTCAAAGCAATCGTTGCTTAGGGTAGCAAAACCTAATAAATCCTAAGTAAATGCGAGGGTTCATCGATCGGTCGCCCGTTCCATACTGGACAAACAGAACTGAAAGGTCAAAGACACAAAGGGCAACGCGGGACCTTTATTTTCTCGAACCTCTTCGTCCGCGTGGTCGAAGGAGAATATAGACAAGTAAAAAAAAAAAATTGTACGTTCCGCTAAGGAATTGTCGTGAAAGAGCTTTTCCCAACATCAATCTGCCCAACATGCCAAGATCAGCGTCGCTGAAAATGGGCCCCATCGAAATTTTGAGCAGCGCCTGCCCACGAGGACGCTGCGAACTGAATCGCAGTTTGCCTCTTCCAGATAAGTGCAACGGAGGAAAATACGCGCACCAAAACAAAACTCGCATGCCTAAGTATGCGAACCATTGCCCCGCTGCCTAAGAAAATATCTCGCATGGTGGACGACGCAAGAACGCTTGAAGGCTTCACGGTTGCGTTTAACGGGGCGTTAAACGCAGCCCTAATCCCAATCTACACAACGAGGACGCGCGGCGCCCAGAGAACGAGTGGTTTGTAAAGGGCTTAGAAAAAGTAAAACTGTGCTTTAGGAAAAGAAGTTTGAAGGGAGGAACGACGTTCTTCAATGGCGCAGAGCTGCTGCATGTCTGCCGCCTACGGTCGTAGTGCACGATTCCCCGGGGTCCTAACAATGACGTAGACACAACTGCTTCTGGCTTTTATTTTTATTGTAAGCAGTTCGCGCGTACTAAGTGCGGCGGCTCGAGATTTATCGCTGTAAATCCAGTTTTCACGCACTTAAGGGGAACGACGGGTTCTTCTCAGCCTTGCCATTCGTGGCTTGGTTATCACCGCGAGCAAAGGGCGAAGAACCGAGTTGGTGGCAGATTTATTCGAACGATCATCGCGGATTCCTTGGAAGAACGAAGGGCCGCCACCGCACGTTTTTATTGCCGTGCAAAGAGTTCAATAGTCTGCCGAAACGAGTTTTTCTTTCATGTTTCTTGTAGTTGGCCACTACGCTCACGCCAAAGACATATTCTATTTGAAGGTTCCAATTTACTTCTCTTGTTTTCTGCTCTTCTCGATAGCTGATGCTACCGGAAGTGAATGAACGAACTAGAGTTTAATTTCATTCAACGACATTTAAAGTGATGGCCCACTCAGCTTCGTGCATGGTATGCGTCACGGAATATAGTCGAGGGATGTCGGTGCTGTAGAGGAGATCTTTTAACTTATGTGAGCGGGTGCGCAAATTTCAGCTAGTGTAGATTTTACCGACTAAACGCTGATAAGTACTAACCTATTTGCGCAAGAACGCCGTCGTGTTGAAACGTGCAGCTATGGAACTTTGTTTACTTGGCAGGCCTCCAGCCATAAGAAAACCGGCCTTCACGACACTCTATAGGCATTAGCGCCTCTCCAAGGGTCCCGACTTTTAGATGATTATTCTTCATATTCACCTCGTGCATGGCTCTCCGATAATCATGAATGACAGGCACTCAACATTGTGTACGTGCGTGTGTAAGCATGTTTAAACTATTCGTTAATCTGTCACCATCTATGTTTTTTAATGTTGGCCTAACTTACAATGGATGAACAGCGGGTGAACAAGGGAAGCTTCAAGATGGCACCTACAATTTGTCACTTCAGGCCTCCATCTTCTTGTGAACCACTTGACTCGTTTTAGCAAAATATAACGAGTGCAGCACATGAACTGTAACATTTCTGTGGACTAACTTATGCCATGTACATTCCTGAGCAATATAAGAAGGAACACCGTGTTTGTTTTTAAGTAACGATCGCTCGTGGTGGATAGATTTTAATCTGACGCGAGTATGAATAACAAGTACCTTCATTATTCAAGGTTTGTTATTGTACACTTTCAAGCGGGGAATCTGCTTAAAGCCACTACGGGCTAATAAAGAAGTGTTTTCTTTAGTGTTGCTCGACGAGGTTCGTAGCGCACAGTTTCTGATATTCTGTAATATTGGTGGTATTGTACCATTGACGTGCATTGCGAATTTCATATCGTTATTTGCTGGAACGATTCTGTTTTCAAAACACGCTTCAGCCTGATTTTGAGGCTTCCCATAGCAATGCGGCAGCCAACTTTGGCGCCTTTATCATGGCTTCAGGTAAAATGCTCACATAAAGTGTCAAGCTACGATAGTTAAACGCGTGCATAACAGTCCTACATTAGAAGCGCACGTATAAACATAGCTTTTTTGAATTTGTGTGTATTGCACGAAACACAAAAGAAATTTTGTATATTATTATGGCCGTGAGCCACCGACTTCGGATCCTTACTTAGGCAATTGAGCGATCTTTCCATAATAATATTCGTTATTTATTTGTTCCCGCATGGTCTGGGTGCCATCCTTGATGGATACAGCAGGGTGGCATGATGGGTGTCACTCAGCTGCTTCTGGTGGGCGCTTGCTGCCTCCTGGTGAAGGAGGCCCTGGGACTGCCCACCACAATGGGTGGCACAGCGGGAAGCCACTCTCAGCACCACGACGCTCACGGACAGCAACAGCACCAACAGCAGGAACCATCGGACGCCGGCAAGTTCCTGATTGCCATTTTGATTGTGCTCTTGTCGATATAAAAAAATTTGCAGAAATAACGCACTCACGTTGGTCTCTGAGCAAACAGGAAACAATTTCTGAAGCTTGCGTTCCCGCTTTGAACTCCAAGCATCGAATAAAAAGATCTGACATGCGTTTCTTATGAGTTCACTGCAGTACTCCTATGTAATGCGGTGAGACATACATGATGTGTTGTGGTTGATAGAAGTAGGAAATTTCACAAATACTATGGGTAAACAACGTATCCTTGTTCAGCATACTTAGGAAGCGCCTTTTGGACATTAAAGTGCCTACGAGAACACCAAAACTAGAACCTGGACTGGTTCGGGGGTTGGGTGCTGGCCGGGGTCGCCGAGTGCAGGAAGTATATTAGATCTTGGATGCGAGCACCCTCCGGTAAGCTCTGGCCTCGGCGACCCCAACGCACGGACCAACCTGGTTGCCACTTTGATCCCCTTGCTGCCCCATGACTACCCTGAAGATCGCATGCCACCTGTTTTATTATAATCTCTAGTGCTCACCTGAGGCCTCTGTTTGCCGGTATTTTTATTTTCGCATGCTAATATTCTCACCGCAATGCATATCTACATTGAAACGAAGCTAACTAAAGCACATCCGTTGTTGTGAAAAATGTATACGACTCTTGCCTCGAATACGTGAACTAGTGACAGAGTTTTCTTTCGTTACTAGTTAAATTAATTCGTTGATTCGCGCAGTCTGTGCCTAATGCATGATAACATTCTTGGGTTGCCTTTTTTTAAATAGGTGACTTATGACTGCCCTCTCATTAGCTAATTCCAGATCTGGCGATCGGTTTCTGATGAAGTTGCTGACAGAGTATCCCTACGCACAAAGTAATATAATTTATGCTAAAAGAAAACATGTATTTCCAGCATTGTATTCAATGAGTAAAATGTTTTCTCCCCATGGTTTCTTGCATGGCGAAGCAGACAAGCGTTCCCAGGAGGACATTATGTTTGGAAACCAGCAGAACAAGCCTGCAGGAATGGTTGATGACCTGATCGTGTTTCCCGAAAGAAAGTCCTCCTCGGCGCATGCCAGCAAGGAAGGTTCAGGAGCTAAGCCGGACAAGAATGCCACTCACCACCAGCAAGCTCAAGAAAAAGCCGGTGTGTTTCTAGAAATAATTTTAAACTACGCACGCACACACATACACAAAAGGGGGAAAGATAAAGGAACGAGCCATTCTGCCATTTCTGATGGCATTTTGTTTTCTAAACGTAAATTCGAATTCAGTATTATTCAAGCTTGGGTTTACTGACGCAAACATCAAGTCGTATTAACCATGCGGGCCACATAATCGCTTAGTTGCTGTGCGCAGTGCCCTTCTACTGCCGGTGTTATTTTTCTCCCCCGGTACTTAGCCCTTGTGCTACCCAATAGTTTGCCCTGCCGATAGTTTGCCATCGTGTTAATTTTGATACCATGCATGGATGCCTTCTGGAGAAAAAGATAAGAACGTTTGCCACGAACCTCAATTAAAAGTGTGCTCTCATACATTTTGGGAATTTGATGAATTCATTTGCGCCTAAATTCTTTAATATTTCTTATTGTGTGGTAACCTCCAATTCGAGACGTCAGAACTTCATCCACTGTAGTCGACGCGTCAGCACATGCTCGCGTTCGCGTCGCGAGTTTCAACTATGTCCTCACGTTAGACTCCTGGGAGAGAGAGTTTGTTTAAAGAAGGCACCTAGGAGATCGGCTTGAGCTAGTATTAGGCTTAAAACGTAAGCAGTGACTAACAGATTTCTAGTGCTGACTTTATGCGCTCAGCATTTCACTTGGCTTGCAAATGATAGTAAGTTATCTTTGACGTCTGCAGGATGGGATGAATATCTCTTTCTTTTGTAAACTTAAATTTCGCTAGGGACGAGACACCGACGTAGAAGAAGACAGGACGAACGCTGACTAACAAATGGGATACTGACATCACGCAAGCTGCCTCTTCGAACTATGCGCATGCCCAAGCCAGATCATAAGCGCGTGACAATGGAACACTCCCTCGCCAAGCCCCTATCTACAGCAAAAAATCAAGCTCTTTCTTGAAAAGATGCACTGACGGTTCGCTGACGCACCCATCTGGGCCATGTCTTGCTATCAAGGATGCTTCCAAGATTTCACGTGCCCTTTGCTCGCCCTAACACCTTCGTTTTTTCAAACATCGGCTTGCACTTCTTCGCAAATGACCTACAATGAACTGGCAAGTGCTTTCCGCTGCCACCTTTTGATGAGTTAGAGTGCTCCATTAAACGATTGTTAATACATCTTCCGGTTTGCCCCACGTAGAACATTCCACAGGTCAACAGAAACTCGTATATCGTCTCTGTTGTAAATGGTACATACGTTGTACAGATACGTACCAAGCAGCAGATGATTACCTCCGGTGGTGTCACAGACGGGAACCGTGAACACGACGAAAAACTCGTATTCTTTCCCCATTTCTTTCTTTCCCGCCTCTGAACGGACGACAGCTGGCTAGCGAAGAGAAAATTAGGGCGCTGGGCAACTAGATAGTTTTCGCTACAGACGTCGTTATTATTTCATCTAATGTGCCCTACAGCGTTCACGAAGACGCACCAGACGTAAAGAATGAAGTCACATCGTAAAATATGGCCTAACGACAACATTGGAAAGCCATTGCGAATTCCTTACCCATTGTATTATTGCCGCATGCCAAGCAGTGTTGACAGGCACAATTGTGCGTCTTCACCATATTGACCTTTATATACTAAGAACAAGCGATTTCTTATACAAAATATGGCGGTCATGTTCGCCACTTTGCCATGCGTGAAACAAGACGACCTCGGTTGCTGTGTCTATTCTTTCAACCTAAATATGCCTTCCTGGGCCATTCTAATGCCTGTCTTTCCTTCATGGACCACTCTGATGTCTGTAAACAGATTTTGAGCTGCAAAGGGTACTTTGGATAAGCATCGATGGGGCCAACGAAGCCGCTTTCAACTTTCCTGATAGTAGCCTAATTCTCAGACTGATGTGGGGATTAGCTTTGGTTGTGCATTTCTTTGAGACAAGCCACATGTGTCACTTTTCGTGCCATTGCTTTAACCTAAGATAGCATGCTAGACGAGCCGGCAGACCTTTTAAAGAACAAGTAGCTTTTTTTCGGCTTCTTCAACTGCTTTCGCGGTGGTCCATGAAGGATGGGCTTTCGCCGAGGCAATTACATCGGCGATGAAAGTCCGTCTAGCTCCGACCAACCTCGCACGTCAGCACTCGCGTCGCTGGAGACAACACGAACATGGCGAGTCGCCTTATATGTAGGGCCACTTACGCTACTGCTACAGACGTGCTGGCTGACGACTCTGTTCTCTGCGGACTCGCGCATTGAAATATACAGACACTGCCTAAATGTCCTCACTGTAACAAATATACGCCTTAAATTGCATAATTTATTCAATAAAGGGAATACATCTATTGAAGCCTACGACTATTCGTTTACATTGACAATCGTCGTCGCGGACTTCGGCGCAAATTTTTATTCGAGAGGTTTCATTAAAGAGTGCTTTTACCTCTTCCATGTGCCGCCATCGACGAAGGTGGGCGCACCGCTTCGGGAGCCGACACATCGTCAGGTGGCCCTGCGGAGGACGAGGCACTCGAGCAGGCCCCGCCGGGCGCCGATGACATGGACCAGCAGCAGTCGGCGGGCGACATGATGGGCTCACCGGCAGGTCCGCCGACTGGCAAGTTCGACTACTACGACTACGCAGACGACGCGGGCGTCTCGTCAGCAGCAGCCGCCGCCGCCGCCGCCGAAAGCGTGGAAAGGGCCCCCGCACCGCAGGACAACGGCGGTACGCTAGACAATCTATCTGACGAGATGCTCAGTGAAAAATTTTTGTACACTTAGTAACACTGTTACCCAAGGGGTAAGACCGGATCAATTGATGGGCACAGTTGAAGACATTGTTTTCTGGTGGCGTTTTGTGGCGAGTAAAACATTGTGATAGCTGCGACAGACGACATGGAAAGCGCATGAAGTGAACTTTAATATGTACCGCTGTCAATTTATTCTCTCAGATATCTTGCCGCGCCAGGTTATCGGAATCAACACCAGATTTGTGCACGTTACAGAAAGAAAAAGTTATCGAATACACTTATAATTATTTATTTCAGAAATATAATTGATTACAGTTACGAATTACTACCCCACGAGAGTAACAGAACAATGAGTAAAATGTAATTCATCACTTTAGGGTTACTCTTTCCCCTACTTATATTAACATTGCACATTGAGTGCAGTAAACAAAACGAGCTGACCTTTTTAAATATTTTGTTCGGTGATGTTCCCTCGTGTTCTTTTTTCTTCCTTTTATTTTTCTCGAAGACATCTGCAGTGACTCTGTAAACTAGGTCGATGTTCGCGCTGGAGAGAAGGGCCGTGTTGTAACGTACCAAAAGCGTGCGCACAAGATTGTGGTCACTCGATGCCACGATGCTATGAGCACAGCGCATCATTGTTGCTGGGGGTAGGGGCAGGCGCTCCCAACAGGGCCAGTGAAAAACCGGGAAATCGTCCATAGTTAATTACCTGGAATTATCGTCCGAAGTGGTCATCGCTATCGAGCTACATGTAGAAGTGCCGTGTATAATTGTCGGCCAACATTGAGGTCGACCTCCCCCGCCCTTCTCTCGTTGGCCATTGCTTAGAGATAGATAGAATAAACTTTATTGTCCAACGGATAAGGTGATCTATACCCACCACCCGACACGCCTCAGATGCAGGCTTAAACAACTCATTGTAATGGATATCAGCGTTTCATGTTCCTTGAAAAAGAACGTTTCATGTTCACGTGTCACGTTCAAGTTCCTTGAAAAGATGGCGTGAACGCATACGTACACTGATAGAAATAAAAAAGAAAGGAACACAAACTTTGTGCGACTTGAAGGGTCTCGGTTCCTCTCTCTTTCTTTCAATTCACATTTATTCATGCAACATTTGAGAAACTTTTGGAAAGATTGCGAGTGAAACACAGAGGCGCATCAAAAGAGGCCTTGTCCGGCATGGAGGGACTTATTATGATAACGAGTAGCGAGGATGACGATGAGGATGAAAAGCGCAGGAAAGGAGGATAATTGTCTACTCCATGCCACGCCATGGTCAGGATCACCCGTCGCGTGACTGAGTGCAGGCTGGAGGGATGAAACACAGCATGGTGACGGAAACAAAAGCGGAAGCACAAAAACGTAATCTTTGTTCCCGACCAAAAGAAAAGACATAATAAAAACAAAAACCTGACATAGTTGGGGTGTCGGTTCGCAGGCGAGCTGGATTACTCGCTGTACGACTACGGCGACGTTGGCGCCGGTGGCATGAGCTCTGGCGTGTTCCGCCGCAAGCGGAACCTTCGAAACAGCCTGGAGGAATTGCTGCGCAACCGGCGGATTCATCGCCGAGCGCTGCGGCTCAAGCGAGACGCCAACATGGACGACTTGCTCCTCTTCCTCACACAGATGGCCAAACAGGAGCCGTATCCCCTGTTCGCTGAACAAGAGGTACAGTGGCCGGTGCTAATTCAGTGCAGCATAAGCACGTCTGAGATATGTAACGCGCGCGCGCTTGAGTGCGATCGCAGTTGCATCATATCGTCCATCATATGCATAAGACCAGATTCGTTAATGTTCCCATCGTGTCAACGGAGTCTGCAAAGAGGCTGAACAACGCTTAAAGACAAACAAAAAGAAGGCCATCAATCAAGCATGTGTTCACTGCACTACAATCAAACATCATAAAGAATTGTGCGTGCATCCTTCAATACGGATACGGATAGTCTCCTTCTTCGGCCATGGGTGCATGCCTTATTTTCCCCCTAATGCGGCCCTTTATACTTGCCTAAAGAGTTCAGTTTAAAACTTCTACGGATAAATTCTCAAGGCTTGCTTGTTTTTTTAAAGAAAGTGCTTGCCAATGGCCAGCCGCCTCTGATTATTGTATGCCGCTATCAGAATTGGTGAACGCCGGTCCTTATGAACTGCTCCAGCCTAAATCTCACTTTATAAATGTAGACTTTGGGACAAAATTCGCAGAACTCTTGAGATTTCCATATCATTAGTCGGGTGCCTTCGCTAATGATATGTTCACTTCAACATTTGACCAGCGCCTGTTTTTAAGGAGCGCTCTTACTTTACCGCTTGCTTTGTAGCTGTTTCACTCACTTCTACGCGCACGAAAATCCGGCAGGTGCCCCCAGTGTCTCGCATCACGCTCAATCCACCCGAGCCGGAGAGTCCCCTGGAGCAGTACCTGAACGAGCTCGGGACAATGAACAACGAAGAACGCGCGCGGGCTTTGGTGGCACTGGCTGCTCTGGCGGATCAGGAACAACTTGCACCGGCCCCCATGACAGGACGACCCGTCTTCGAGGAACAGCAGGCGGAACCATTGCCGGACTGGTTCCAGGTAAGCGTGCGTAGTGATTACATCGTGCTAGAGAGTTGCTGTTCGGGGTGTTGGTTGGGGGGACGGTGGGGGGGGGGGGGACGAGAGAGGAGGATTCGTAGTGGGGTGTTATATGGGGGGGGGGAGTTTAGAGAGAAGGATTCGTGGCGTAGATGCCGTAACTGTTTAGCTAACGGAAGTCACCTGAATTATTTGGCGGTAGAATAAGTGCTATCAGAACTGAGCGTTCATATGCTGTCCTCTATACCATGGACTGGCCGAGCTGAACGGGGCTCATATTGGGTGATCTGAGATCTGACAAGAGGCAATGTGTGGCGCATAACGTGGCGGACGGTAGATAAGTTTAGCGCGTGCTAATAAAGGTTGAAGTCGAGCCTGTCACGGTTTGAGAAAGATAAAAAGAGTTTGGACAGGAGAGAGCCTAGGTAAATAGATAACTCAAGGGGAGGTATCAGGTAGGAAACATGTTAAACAGGTGAAGATAGGATATAAGAGTTCACGCACGCTAGATACGCAGACAAGAAAGAAAGAAAGAAAGAAAGAAAGGATTCTGGTCGAGAGATCTAACCCACTGCCGCGAATTTTCCAGCGCTGAACTGGCAAGAAGGCTATATCGCGGTAGCGTGGTAGCATAATATTAGCATGCCGAGTTTGCTGTCTTAGGAAATTGTACTGCTTGGTGCAATATCCGGCTGGATAACAATTCTTACCTTGCAAGAAACCTATATATTGGGTATTTCTGAGATTATCGATAAGAGAGAGGAACAAAGAAATTGTCAAGTTTGCTTTCACCTAACTAGCTTCCTGGTAGGAGATATAAGGGCCGAAAAGAGGGAGAGAGAAACGAGCGGAAAGGCAGGAAGATTAATCAGACGAGCGCCCGGTTTGCTCACCTACACTGGCGGTAAGTGAAAGGGGGGATAAAAAGGTAAAAAGACGGCCGAGAAAGAAAACGAAGTCTTGGGGGTTGAAAACTGATTTTCCTTCTTTTTTCAGCAAAGAGAAAGAAAAAAAAATACATTAAAATTTCAAGATACAGTAATAATTTCCATCCTCTACTGCACAGCATAAGATTCTAGAAGCGACCACGTCGACGACATGAGAAACGACAGCATAGTTTTCAAGTGTGTTCATTATGTGCTTTCGGTTTCGTTTTGAAAACGCAGCGCAGCTTTCAAACGCAGTGGAATATAGGACATCCTCTGAGTTATATGGCGACATTGGGAACGATAGCTGATGACTGCCGTTTAGCACCCTCCCCATTCGAAGACAACTTTTTTTTTCAACAGCTTTACTTGATCCACAAGCATTTTAGTTTTTCACGCAGATTTCCCATGACACCTCCCCCCTCCCCCTCCCCCTAATTTCACTAAATGTAATCTCAGTGGCACTTGCAGTTGTGCCAGGGAAACGGGCCAAATTGGGTGCGCTCGTAAAACACTCGCAACGCTCGGGAGCATTTGCAAACTAGATTAATTGCACAAAGGCCGCAATTATCAACCCATTGTGAAATTTGTCTACGCATCACCCATTACCTGGCCCTTACTTTCAACAAATGTAAACAAGGTGCCTTGTTTAGTTCACCGAAGACAACGAGAGAGTCCCATACAGTGCATGGAAATTTAAAAAAAAGAGTGTTCACTGATTAGCAATGCGATAGATCGGACTACTCGGCCTTCCATGATCAAGCTTTTTTCCACGCTAATAAGATTGGTAAATAATCTTTTGTAACGCTCTTAGTTAGGTTAGAGACGATAACAATTCGTCCCGTAATGAAATTAAGAGGGAATCTATTTGTACTAACTATAAACCTGGTGTAACGTAGAGTTCCCTCGGGACGCTGGGAAACAGCGTAAAATTACCATATAATGTTTTCGAACCGTTGTAAGAAGGAATGCCTTACAAAGGCCTAGTAATTCATACACATGCGAATAAATTTGCACACACGTTTGCCATAGCGTCTCCCTATATTCGCTAAATTTGGTCTCAGTGGTATCTGTAGTTATGCGGCGCAAGCGAGCTCAATTTGCCGCCGCGCGCGAAGCACTCTCGTAAATAATGACTGGAACTTTAGGCAAACCGCCTATTTCTTCCTTGCGTCCTCATCATGCCTGTTTAACATATAAACAAGAACTATGGGTATAGAAACATTTTAATGGCAGCTTCAGCCTGATTGAAATGCATATTTCGATGTTGGAGCGTATATTGGATTTTAAGGATCTAAAGATGCCTTTTTTCGTGTTTTGTCCTAGCCACATCTTGCTTATAATGTCGTAAGCCACTGGGAAACTTGGCCGGAGACAGCCATTTATTACCACAAGCAATTAGCCAGTGAAAAAGCTGTTATTAACAGCTTTGCAGCACAATACAGAAGTGCTGTGAGAAGGGCTCAAATTGTTCCCCGAGGCAATACGTTTGAAGGTGACTTAGCATACCTGTACGCCCGCTTATCGTTTTTAGCCGACTTCATCTGAAATTTTGAATGCTCATGCGCAACTCTTACCCTAAGTTTGGGGCTCACTTTGTACGTTGAGGAAAGGTTCGTTGCCGCCCCACATTGACCTGTTACCGATAAAGTTAGTTCGAAACTTCAATATGTAAAGGACAAAAGCTGCGGGTTTTCATTAAAGAACTGTCAAAAGTCCTGACCGGCGAACACTGCTATTCCCGAGGGCATTGGATTGTTGAAAGTTCTAATTCCCCATTCTATCCCCTTCCCCGTTTTAAAAATAAAGTTTCTCTCTCTCTCTCTCTCTCTCTCAGAAGAACGTCTCTAACTTCCGCGGATGATGAACGTACAACATAATAAAAATAATACTCAGTGAAAAGAGGCACAGCATCAAACGCGAATTTTTTTAGGTGTTGCTAGTTGCTTTTGAGGTGATGCTAGATGCGCTGCTTTCACAACTTTTCCTGGGGGTTCTAGGCAAATTAAATTTCAAATAAATCTGCTAAATAACATAATCTCCTCATTTCATTATATCCGGAATATAAGCTAAATTTAACAATACAGGGGTTTAGTGCACCGTTGTCTGTATAATATTATAATCCAATCTCAGATGCACGGTAGAAGTTCTTTTTAACTGAGCTTGCACATGCCTAGGGACAGTTATTAGCGCATACTTATGCCCTAACTTATGTCTTTAGTGCTTGTTCTAGGAGCCTAAAAAAATAATGTTTAGTACCTAAACATTCGGTCTCTACTTGTAACTCTCCGGAAGCACTTGCATACGTACTTTATTGCAGAGACCAGAATAACTCACACACTTTGAACTTTGCCTGCACATGACCCATGAAGTGTCCCATAGTTTCGACAAATATAACAAGGTGAAAAAAAAATGACGTACAGGGCGAAGAACAAGGACTGCGAGAGACGACACACACACTGCGCCATTGTCATTTTTTATCCTGAATCACCAACTAGCCCAAGCAACAACCCTGGTTCAGAACAAGGTGCTTTGTTTATTTCACCGAAGAGCCTGCAAAAAGCAACTACAAATCTCGAATTACGCATGAAAATGTAGGAAGAATACGAGAGTTTAGCAAAAATTTGCAACGCTTCAAATTAAGCCGGAAACGTGAAAATTTCGCCACACATTGCACTTAACTTTCACCCTATATTTCGCATGTTTGTAGTTGATGTCTTGTACATTGCTTTGGGAGTCTTGGAAACATTGCCTCTGACGCAAGTATATATGACGCTTGGAACGCTTGAATACGTAACTTCCTACAAAGGCCGTAAATAACCTACACAGAATAAACGTTTATGATTCGTAACTCACGACACACACAGCAGGCCGCATACTAACAGCGAAATTCTGAAGGGCACATGCTCAGTGTGCCCCCCGGCCCCCCTATATGTTACGTCACTGCTTCCCGTGTACATCTCTGTGCGCAGTGCATGAACTCAGAGCACTACCACACAAAGGGCTTAATATCGGCTGCATTGTGCGCATTCGTATAGTTCGCCTCGAGCAATCCTCTAGTTTTGGAATGTAGGCGACCGCCTAGTCGTGGCCAAAAACCGTTGCCTACCATAACAATAAAGAAAACAAAACAATAAAAAAAAAAAAAGGTTTCTGATCGGAAACTTACGTTTGGACCTAGCTTCTTCCCGGTCATTTACCTCCGCGTCTCCTTGTTCTTGTGCGATCGACGCGCAGGTGACTCGGCGTTCGCGAGGCTCCTTCTACCCCCAGGACTACCGGTACCTGGTGATGCCTCCGACGCCCCAAAAGCGCAACGTAGGTGCCGACCACTGGGGCCGCGTTCTCAGGCAGCGCCGCCGACAGCAGCGATCGCAGGACCAGGCTGACGTCAACAGGCTATACGCACTGGCCGGACTGATGGCTCAACCGGACCAGGAAGACCTTTGGCGCGAGATGTAGAGTAACCGGGTGGCCCAAGGCTAACCCTGCCGAGAAACAGGCCGGAGCTGAATTGTAGTGCTATGGTTTCCAACGTTACCAGTGCAAGTTGCCGATAGCGAGCGAACGCTCACTATCGCTTGCGCGGGTAGGCCGTGTGTCCTGCGTACAGAACGCCAGAGAATGCTTTCGCACGCATTCGAAGGTAAAAAAAATGCTCATCAGCCCCTTCTGATGTTCCAATTTGGCCGCACATTTACACAAGAAGGGACGTGAAGTTCTAGCCGTGCGCGTTTCCATCAAAGATTATTTCTTGTTGACAGATTAGACGTAAGTAATGGAGTGTAAAAAGTTAGGTGAAGTCGCCTAAAAATGCTCATTGTGACGTACCATAGCAATTGGAAGCTTAGTTCATACTGTAAATTTCTAGGACGACGCCTCTATATTTTTCTTCATTGCGAATCCTGACATTGCGGGCAAAGGTTAAGTATAATCAACTTTGTCAATTGTAGTTAGTTCAAAACTGGAAAAAAAAAAAGAGGACAAGTGTATATATCTTTCGAGCAGATTGGATTCACGGCGGAAATTTGAAGCTTGAAATTTTGGAGAGCGAATCCTTGTGATACACGCCGCAAAATGCTGAATAATTTCCTAAAGAATACGGATCTTGCCGCTGCAGCTGTCAAGCAATCTTGGTGCGTGTGCAAAACATGCATGTACGTTGGAATCTTAAACACAGCTATAAAAAGAAGCAGCACACTTGTCGGTGTCAGCAATGAAGGCGTGTACGTCAGGCAACGATTTCGTTTGCGTCATCATGCAGCGGTGAGTGATGTTGTCAAAGCAGAATAAGAAAATAAGACAGTTGTGTTCCGATAAGACATCGCACATTTATGATATATACAAAAGGACACGCACTAGGAATTTCCGTTACCTATTGTATCCACTTGTAACCAGGATATCTTTGCACATCCTGCTTTTAACCGGCAGTTGTGGAGAGCCAAGATGTGTGTCATTTCGTGGTGTATACATTGTTGTTTAACATTTGGAATTCGTACATCAAACACACCATGTTGATCCAGTGGCATGCTTAGTACTGTTAGTTGCATTCGATGACTCTCCAGTAATGATGTGATGCAAACTGCCCTCATGGGTCAATTTTTGCGGATATCATCGTGTTTTGTCTCATCCAAGCACTATTACGAGTGATACTACATGTACATGCACAGGTAACGATGGGAACCACGGTAGTTAGAAGGCGAGACGCATTTTAAATGGACAATGCTTAGGCAAGGAATGTGTTGCAACAGAACTGCTCGTTGGCCTAGTTGGTGCTTGCTAAAAGGCATGTTTTTGCCGCAATTGAACACACACAAAAGGAAGACACATAAAGACAACACGGGCGGCACTTCCAACTGATTTAATTTGGGCTGTGACCCATGAATATATATACACATACACGCATGCGCTGGATGTTCACAGATCTACGTCACCCAGCGGTCAAACAATCTAGTTTCCGATTTATTACTGTCTGTCCTATAGAAGTGCTATATAGGACAGACTGGACGCTGCATAAATGAACGAGCCAGGGAACACAAAGTAAATCAAATAAAAGATGGCGTGGCACATTTGCCTACGCACTGCAAGGCCTGCATGTGCAAACCACTGTTTTCTGAGATTAGGATTCTTGGCAGAAGTAGATTTCAAACAGCACGTGAGCTCATGGAAGCTTACTATATAAAAAAGAAAGGTACAAATTGCATTAGCGATACATCTACCGTGCTCAATAAATCGAAAACTAGATTGTTTGACCGCTGGGTGCCGTAGATATGTGAACATCCAGCGCATGCGTGTATGTGTATATATATTCATGGGTCACAGCCCAAATTAAATCAGTTGGAAGTGCCGCCCGTGTTGTCATTATGTATCTTCCTTTTGTGTGTGTTCACTTGCGGCAAAAACATGTCTTTTAGGCAAGGAGCTGTCTTGCAAATCAGTTTTCTGGTTTTGAGCAGTCAGTCTTGCTTAAGTTATTCGGTTGTAAAGCTCCGGCGACATGACGTTGATAGGACTGGAAGAGTCCCCTTTGCAGAATGTTACCAAATAACTTTAATACTAAGAAAGATAATCAGCACATTAGATCAAAATTAAAAAGAGAGCGAAAAAAACGTTGCTCTAGCCTGGGCATTGTTCATTTCTTGTTGGCCTCTCCAAATGTCAAATTAGTATTGATTCATACTGGTCACATAAGCTAACATTTCCCCGTGAGACAAGTCAGTTGTAACTAGGTCTATGCCATAGCGTTTTCTGTTCTGTTTCAAGCCTACCTTTCTTATTTTTGCTTTATTTACATATGTGTGGCCTCTGCAAACGAAGTCAGCTAACAGCCAGAGAGGGAGAGAAATAAAAGAGAGGAGAAGCAGAGAGGTTAACAGGTCCGGTTTGTTAGCCTGCTCTGGGGGAAGGGAGTATAAGGATGAAAAAAGAGCAAGAATATAAATGAGAGCAGGGGACATCTCAGTGCTTTACGGCCGCTGAAAGTTAGCTTAGAAAAGCACTTTGCTTTGTTTTAATTAATATCTCTGAAGTATGACTTTGTAGGTTTTTAGAACAAGCAGGATCAGCAAGTGATAAATACTGGGTGTTTCAGCGAACACTTCCAAAATATTTTAAAGGTTGTCTGCGGCAGATAGCACAATTCTAGTTCAAGAGCTGGCCTACTCGAAGCGGCGGAAAAATTGAAATGCATAATCGATTAATAAGCAGGAATTCACTAATTAAGTTTTTAACCAGTTAGCGTATGGCCCTTATTGTAATTTACAAATTCTAGCCGGGGAGTTCGCAAGCCGGACCTACTTGGAACGAATTCTCAGGATGACACCAGTTTCGAGACAATAATTTCCGAACTTTGCGGAGAAATGCACTGACGTACCAGTTATTTCCTTAACGAAACGTCGTTTTGATGTAATATCGTTTTGACAAATAGTGTTTTGAATGCATAAAACGTCGTTTTAGGCATTCAAGCACAAATGTGACTAGAACACCACTTGAAACTGGTGGCATACTAAGAATTCGTTCGAAGTGGATTCGCCTTGCGAACTCAATGACTAGAATTTGTAAATTGCAATGAAGGCCATAAGCAATTAGTTAAAAAGGTAATTTGTGAATCATTGTTAATTAGTCGATTATGTATATCAATTTTTTTTGTAAGTAGCGTCCGCCGCTCCGAGTAGACCACTTCATGATCTAGAATTGTGCTATGCTGCCACAGGCAATGTTCACGAATTTTTTTCAAGTGTTCACTGAAACACCCTGTATATATTTTATGAAGTTTGTGTATACGATTTCAAACATGGAGGGTAACGATGGTTCTCGTCAGTCGTTTTATGTCTCACTTCGACAGTTTCAAACGGCACAAATATATCGATCATCATGCTTTGTATTTCCCGCTTAACATTTGTGTTTTACAAGCTTTTCTCTGCCGTATCTTTAAGCGCGGTGTCTGTGTGTTAAGCAGTAAAATCGCCGGAATGTGAAATTGCAGTACGGGTGAGAGCTTTACGGACACAAGAAATCAGAGTGCGAGTTTTCAGAAAGATATTTCCATTCGTTTGAATCCATATCGTGAACGTGTGCACGTAGATATATAGAACAAGTAAAGTGATAAGTCTATTTTCCCAAGTTTACCGCTGTTGTTTACACCGTGAACAGTGTTACTACTCGTCTACGTAGCTCAGTCTTTTTCACACTACACGAACCAATATAAAAATCGAGACGGTGAAGATCTGTTGGAGAAGAAGGTGGATGAAGACAGATGGTGGACCAGGATTCAATCAGAGGGGCCAGATATGAGACGTCAACCTTGTAACAAACTTCTACATTCTACGTTTTTTGACGCCGTTTTGTTCTTGTCAGAATAGCGGAATTGCAGATTTGGCCAGCGAAATGTTCCGTGTGATGTGCTCGAATTTCTGAACTTCCATATTTACACCAGTTTAGATAAAGACTATTTGCCTTCAGAGCTAAACTTAAATTTTCCTTGATGCTTGCAGGTTTTACGCACGTTTCCGGCGCTGTGTAAAAAAACTAACCAAATTAGAAAGTGATTTGCGTAGCTCCCCGTAGCAATGCCATACCTTGTGTAGTTGGTCATACGGCGTCTGTTCGGCTGCATCATAAAACACGCATCTAAGTCCGTTGAAAAGCATTGCCTCATTTGAGCTTGCGCTGACCCAACCTTTGTAAATGTTAGCTGCGAAACCAGAGATGCTGTGAATACCACTAGCTACGCAAAAGGGGCAAAGCCCATCCTAGGAGAATCATAAGCTGGCAAATACAAACTGCAGGACGCCATGAAACAACACTGAAACCGAATGTTGACGTTGTGTTATGCGTCTTCGCTGAATGACGAACGCAATTCGCGGCTCTACGTGCGTTTTACGAACGATTACGTCGCCCAAGCTTCAATAACTGCGCTGAGCGACAATCGCACGAAGCCTTCCCCAAGGTTTTGTGTCTATGGCGAATTGCTGTTGCGCTTGTGCTTTTAACTCTGGGATGCTTTTCGTTGGCTTATTAAAGACTCTTGTTGGTCCGAGTAACCCATCTCAGCTCTGGGATCAGTTTTGCCGATGGTGATATCGTATTTGTAAACTCGCCTCGCCGTTCATATGTGTTTTTGAAGGCGCTTCAGAAATTGATGAACAAGGCTTTTCCTCAGTGTTGACACTGCTTTTTGTAACTTTGGCGTTTCGCAACCCCGGTCGTGTGTGTCATAGAGTTGATGTGTTCGCGCCGCCCCGCTCGCACAAAGCACAACTTGTCAAGAGAAGGCATGTGAAGAAAAAAAATGCCGGAATGAATGTTACTCCACGTCTTTCCTGAAATCGTCCTGAAACTTTCGGCTTTGCTTCTTCAGCCGCTAACTTCGTCTGCACGTGATAATTGTAGCATCCCGAATAATTAGCGCCCAGCCCATAGAACCAAGAGGCCCAACTCCTTGATATTGGCAACATTTTCAGTATTTTGTTTTGGGTGAACTTCTCAGAGAAAGGTGACCCCATTTAGACATTTCTACAGAATATCATGGCTTCGCTGCGGCATTGATGTTGCAGTCACTGGAGCAATGAAACGCAGGAGCTGATGGAAAAGAGATGATAAGGAGTGAGGGCCTCATTCGGGATTATACGCTGAAATTCCGCACATGATTATTCAAGGGTGGATAACGCTATAACGCAATTCGTAGCAACAGTTCCTTTTGTTGAAGCATAAGAACAGAGTAAAACACGGGGAGAAGTTCGTAGTGACACTTTCGCCCCGTGCCTTTCGATGTGACGGACTGTTTCGCCTGCCTGCAGTCGTTGGTCAAGGAACCGACCAACATACTGGCCGGCGTGGCACCTCAGCTGCTGTAACCGGCGCACGACTTCGCGCCAGCACCACAACCTGGAAGCCATTCGTTGCGGGAAGTCCTGTGCCGTTTGCCCGCTCTTGTGGTACCGTCACAAGTACGCAGAAGTTAAAAGTTGAACAAAAGTGATGGCGCGATAACTGGTCACGAGCCCTCAACTGCTGGCGCACTGATGTCTTGTTTTATAGTATATTGTGAAAATGGCTGTTACCTGTGACGAGGAGAAAATGGGAGGTAGCCAGGAAGTCGGTAGCAACTTGCTTCTGATATTGCAGCACGTGATCGCGCAATCGCACGCCGGTGATTCGTAGGTTGTGCCCGAGCTACGCGTTGAAGACAGATCGTTGACACGCTGTTGTTCATCGCCGTGAATGTGAACCGTGGTCCCAGAAATTTGTCGAAGGAAGGAGTGCATTTGCAAACAAAAAAGTGAGACAAGGTGTGCCGGGACTTCGGCACGACATGTTACCGAAGGGTTTGTTGTTGGCGATGACTGTTAAACCGTTTTATGAACGCAGAGTTTAAATGAAGGCGCGAATGTGCGTTGCGTACGTGACACTTAACGTGTAAATGTATCATATGAAAACATGGCGTGGCTCGCATTTGATCAAATGTGAATAAAGGATGTTTTTGGAAAATGCAAACAGGTGTGCCTGCGTACTCGATGTAGCTTGTGCTCCTTTTACTACCGCGACGGCTTTGATAACGGATCTCCAATGACGCCCGTACAAATGAACCTCGTTCACAGCGCACGCTGTAAGTATTTAGACAGATTATGTGTTCGGGATTTCTGAGAACATGTTGTGTCAACGTATTCCCTGAAGATATAAACCAACTACTGTCATCATTATAAGAACTACGCGACGAAATACTGCAGTGTAATTTATGCCGCAAATTTGTTATTCTTTGGGAACGTTGTGCTTTATAGGAACGTGGACATGGAGTAAGAAATCTCATAAGGAAAATGTGAAAATACAGTGTATGATAATTGATTTATTTTAAGCAGTGTGGGTTCATTTGCAAACACTGCTCTTAAGTTTTATGACAAGAAAGCTTAGGCGCAACATAGATGAAAACCTGAGGACGAGAATACAATGGCGCTACTTGAAACTTCCTTTCTCAGTCAAGGCACGGACATTTAAAGGTCTACACGTGAAATGACAATCAAAGAACGGCACAATACATATCTGATGCGACAATTAAGAATGAATATACACAAAAAGAAGTAGAGGGGGATGGTTGCAACAGATTTACCCCGATCGTTTTAATCATAACTCTTGCGTTTCAGGAAATAAAATGTACGCATTTAAGGGTTAATGATGTGACCTGTCACAGATAGTTTATCGATTATGGTCGAGTGACCTTCGACTACAACCTATAAATTGGCTGGCGAGTGGGAGAAGCTTATAAAAAGTTAAGGAAGGACGAAAAGCATGTAAGCGTAAGATCAGACTTGTATAATTTTCACCGCGCCTTATCGGAACAATTCGCAATAACCAAAGAAGAGGGATAACAAAATATAACAAAAAGTGGTAAGCAAGAATTTCAACGCGCCTCTCGGGACGAGGTGTGCTCATAGGCCACATCGCTGGCTAAGGTGACATTCCCGGACTACCAGGTGACATCAGGTCACAGAACATCCTGCAGCGTGTCGATAGAATCTTTCGCGGGTTTTGAAGCGCTCTGTCGTTATCGTGCACTTTTCAAGATGGTGTTTCAAGATGGAAACAAAAGAAGCTTCGCTTTAAAAAAACATTCGTTATATTAGCAAAGGTTGATCGCACGACGAAAATATACGCGTTCCCTAATAGCGGATGTGTAAGCTCCGCCACATTGCACACCTGTATTGCGGTGATATTTAGCACGCGGAAGTAAAAATAACATCAGTAAACGGAAACGATAGGAGAGCATTTGAGATTATAGAAAGTTGCGGTTTTGGCCGAAAGGCGAAGCATCGATTGTAATAGCAAATTAATAGACAGCTATACGAAGTAAGGATAAGAACATTCGCTTACTAATTAAATTAACAAGCATGGTGCCAGCGCACACAGGCAAACATAAAGGTATCACACTCGATGAAGCAGCAGCGAGCGAAGTGACCTTTGTGCTGTCTATCGCTTCAACGCAAACTAAGCGACGCGAACGCAGCTCATACAAAAGTACGAACCGTCTGCAGATCGTTTTCAAGATAGGGCGCGCGCAACTACGCGCTTCCGCGCAAAGTACGTAGTTGCTGCCCACCCCCCTCTTCCCTCCCGCGCTGCCTCCCCGCTTTCCTCCCTTGCGTGCGAGAAATTCAGCTGCGATCGTCGATTCCCCTTGCGCGCGGTCGCGAAATACGCAGTTGCGGCCAAAAAACAACGCCCCCCCCCCCCCCTCCCCCCTGCCCACGACCTTTCGCTCGAAGGAAGACAACGCGTTTCCTCTCAGCCTTCCCCTCTTGCGCGCTTTCACTCACCCACACACCATACGGTGCGCGGCGACGGCGTTATCGCCCTCAGACTTTATACGGAACATCACGGCGACTGAGATGCCGACGGGAAAACGCGCCTGGAGTGTTCATATAATCGGTGTCGCAATAACGAACCAGGCGTCGTAAGAACTCCAGGGAAAGTGAGAGGCGGCAGAGAGATCAAAATTGAATCTTGGACTGGTCCCATAGTAGGCGAGCCCCCAACCAACGGTTCAGCCGGGTTTCCAATTTTGCATCCTCTGTTGCCCTATTGGTGTACGGTAGGCGCAGCCAACGTATACTAAATGCAGAATGGGTAGCCCACTACCTAGAGATCATATTTAATGCCTCGCTAACACAAAAAATGGGTCCCAGATGACTGGCTAGTGGCAAAAGTGGTTCCGGTTCACAAGCCTGTTCAAAGGCAAAATATTGGAAACTATCGGCCAATTACATTGACGTGTGTATCCTGCAAACTACTGGAACACAAAGTTTCAAAGTCAATGTACGCCTACTTTGAAGGCAAGAAGGTGTTTTCCCGCAAGCAGAACGGATTTCGACAGCACCTTTCGACTGTCACATAGTTTATAGAAACGATTCACGATTTTCATAGCTTCCATGAACAATCAAAAATAGGTCAACGCTATATCTTCAGATTCGTAGAAGGCTTTCATTCGAGTCATACATAACGAGTTAATTAATAAAATGATAGAAACGAATATAAGTTACGAAGATGTTATGCGAATCCGCTCATGTATACCTTACAGGACGGATACATTAGGTTGAAATAAATAGTAACAAATCTAACCCAAAAAGGATAACCTTAGGCGTTCTATAGGGATCTGTTTTAGAACCATTTATACCCGTCGCCGTTGCTTAGTGGTTATGGTGTTGGGAGGCTAAGCACGAGGTCGCGGGATCGAATCCCGGCCACGGAGGTCGCATTTCTATGGGGGCGAAATGCGAGAACATTCGTGTACTTATATTTTGGTGCACGTTAAAAAAACCCCAGGTTGTCCAAATTTTGGGCAAATTCTTTCCTGGCATCGTCGTGCTGGCTCCGTTTCTGATATGTATCGGTTGCTTGATTTGTGTGCACTGGCTCAACACAGCGAACTGGTTAGATTTTAATTTCCTTTCTTGTTATCAAAAGGCAACTTATATATTGAAACTACACCCTACCTTGCCAACACCACCTAGATAGCACAAGGCCTTTTCACTCCGATCCATGACGTCATGTTACCTAGCCCGGCTGCCATAGAATACAATGGGGATGATCCCGAGTAGGCAACAGTGATTTTGACGTCACCGCTTTCGTCACCCCAGCCTTGTCAATGGGAATTTAGGGCCATGTTTGTGACGTCATGGATCGGAGTAAACAGGCCTTGCGCTATCTAGGTGGCATTGACCTTGCTCCCAGGCAGGCAAGAAACGTCAGCTCAAGCAATAATTGCATGTTCTCTGTTCCAAAAGCATATCTGGACATGTACGCGTATTCGTTTTTTTTCCGCGAATGAATAAAGAATGGAATAGCTTGACGGATTCTATTTTCCCATCGAGTAGCACTGAATGCTTTAAGGAACGCGTTAAAAACCTTTTTCTGAAATTGAACCTTGGTAGCGTTGTGCGAATGTTTTAAGACTGTTTGAGAATACATCCTGCAGTTTTTCTTTCATGCTGCTTGCGATATCACTGTCACAATGTTACAAACATGCATTTCTTAGCCAAAGCATTGCATTTTGTATTTGGGTATTGGTTTCGGTGGTTATTGTATTGCATTTGCAACATTTATTGTTTCGTGTCCTATTCACGTTTTGTGATGTGTTTATATATTTTTTCAGTTATGTCCCAACTTGCTGTACCCGCGCTGTTACGGCCAAGATGGCCAACAATATCTGAAAACAAATAGATTAAATAAATTAATGAATTGTTGTTTACACTTAGCCTCTGCGCAAATTCTCTCTTCCCTTCAGCGCAGTACATTGCGTATGCTTGGCCTCATTACACCATTGTATTGCAATATAGTCATTATGAAACAAATTAGACTCTTGTTGATCACAGGACCACTTACCGCGCTTGCCTCTACCTCCACTGCGAAAACTGTACTCGGACACTTGTTCACCACACAACCTGCGCGTTCAAATTTGCTCTGCTTACCGCCTATACTACTGCCTTCTTGCGTTTCTACCACTGCCCCGCGGTACCTTACGAATATTTCCGCAACAGAAGTAAACTGTAGCATGAATCACAATTTATCTACATGCTGTATGCGGGACATCAGACAGTACATGTTCCTCTGGCCGAACTCTCTGTTTTTTTACTATGAAATGTTTGCTTTCTTTTCAACGGGGCGTGAGAAATAGCGAGATCTAGCTGGTTGTTGCGACACCTCGGGGCAAAACCCTGAAGTAACGTTTCCAGTCTCCCCGGTACGCCTACAGATGCCGATTGTAGTCCGCATTGGCCTGTTTTATCCCTTTTGCAAATGCTGTAGGATTCAGTTATATACACAAAGGTGGCTATGCGGTTCGAATATTATTCTTCGCTCTTTACTCGCAATACTGAGACACTTACGATTTCGCTTCGCTTATTGGAAGCGGATATGCTCGGCGGTTTATTTCACCGTAAAAACATATGTCTGTGACCCCTACCTATAGTTAGTTCATGATTTGTGTTCCTTTCATTATCACGTGTCGCTCATCGCTTTAAAATTGGAAGTGATGATTGCGGTGCCAGTTGGTTCACACTGTTACTTGAGAAAATCATCGAAAAAAGATGTGGAGCTTGATTTTTAAAGCTTGATTTGATCTTATTATTAACGAAGCATAGCCGCACATGAGACGCGTGGAAACAAATTTCTACATGCCGAGTATCTTCATAACATCTTCACAAGCTTGTCACGTTATATTCAATAGCGCGGTGCGTACGACACACATAGAACGCTGAGCACGCACACGTCCACAAGTGACTGTTCGTCATTTTCAAAAGTATAATTAGAGTTCAAATTTACACGAATTACCTTATAACAGCGATAACAATATCGACAGAGACACTTGCAAGGCTGCTTACGTGCGGGAATGCGAAAGCGTTGTAGTCCCATAGGTGAAATTTCTTTTCGCGCGTTTCCTGTCCGCGCAAGCTGTTACTTGCGTGCTGACTGCGCCTCGGTAAGGCGAAATCAAAACGCGCCAAGCGTCTCAACGCGCTCGCTTGCCCGCGAGGAGTTCGTAACTGGAAGGACCGCGCAGTTTGTTCAATTGTATATCGTCATTGTATACACCCATGACGTGGCTCCACCTCCTCCCTATTGGCTGCGCATCACTTGCAGAATGACGCACGGACTAGGCCACACCTTTCGACGTGACGTGTGCGATGACGCACGGTGTAGGCACACCTTTAGTCAATCGGGACCGTGGAGTCGGAAGCGTTATCGTGTCGCACCACGGAGGCCCGGGTTCGATTCCCCGCCCAGATCGAAATTTACCGCATTCTCTTTTTAAAAAAAATATTTCTTTCTTTACGGGAACGACCCTTATAAATCTGACGTCAATCCGAGAATATTTGACGCGTGTTTACTCATTGTGCACTCCGCCACTTTTGATACCATCGCTCGGTGGCGATGCTGATGACGCCGTATTTTTGCGTAATGGGGCACACAATGCTTAAACATGAAAGGACGCAGACGTACCACACGCAAGATGCTTGCCCGTAGTTTCTTACCTGGCCACCTCTTCATTCCGATGACCTGTATCACATCTTAAAAGGTTTATAACAGTATTTTCAATAGCGAAACAAATACCACAAAAACGAGAGAAACACGTACCTTCTTTATAATAAACGCAGCACAATCATCTTCACCGATGTACTATACGAAAAAAAAAATCTATACATGCCTATAAGGCTCTCAAGTATTTATTTATTCATTTATTTATTTATTTATTTATTTATTTATTTATTTATACATGTTGCAGACTCAATGAGGCTATTGCAGAAGTAGGATGAACAATAAACATACAAACATTTATAAACAAGCTTGCGTGAATTGTTTCAGTGGTAGCGAACAGATGTTACCCGGTAATGAATTACAGACTTCAATTGTTGATGAAAAAAAAAGAAACAATCGGGCTACGAAATCGCGCCCTTAAGAAAATGTGTTTTATTGACCAGGATTTCTTGTGTTTAGTGCGAAATCTGAGATTTCCATCGGTACAAAGAAGAGACGAACACAGCACTGAGCAATAGCAAATGCTTGGCTCCACTTTATTAGCAGTGAAAAACGAAAGACAGAAGTGAAACGCGCGCAACAGAAACACGGACATTGTCGCGTTCGAACGGGTGCAGAACATCGTCAGATATGAAATATGACTGGATGCGTCTTACAAGCACAATGAGTTTTTCAAGGAGATCATTCGCATGACATTTATTTATCTCAATTTCCGCACGAAAGCAGTTAACAGAGCATTCACACGAGGTCCGGCAAAGCTTTAGGAACGACTTAACATTGCTTTTTGAAGTGGTTCGTCTTCTTCACAAGAACTCCACCACTGGCGATCAGAAATTGTTGCCGTAGCCTGCAGGATGAAGTTATTGTGCAGAGGGACCAGACGAACATATTCTGGTTGAACAGTCAACGGCGTATAGGCGATATTAAACTGTACTTGGCGCATTCCTATGGAACGGTATTACACAACTTCCTTTTTTTTTTAAATTGCAGATTCAGTGTTGTCGCTTACACATTGCGTTTTGCAACACTAGCTTTTGCCTTCTCTACAGCGACATATTAATGCACAGCTGCGACCTGTATTTAACTGTCTTGCGCTGCAGCTACTGAGAAAATATAGTTTTGTTCTTCAAAAACTATACGTGACATTTCTTTTATGATATTCTTAACGGCCTTTGAAGAATTGATGGACTTGTTGCTTTCTTCCTAAGTTAACTGCTATGAACGGCTACAATCACAGGTTAAATTTCTGGGGTCCATTGCGTGTAACAGAACCATCCTCTGCAACAACAAAGTGAAATTCCAGGAAAAATACTAAGAAAATTTGAGCGTGTGATCGCAGTCTGCTAGGCAAGGTGAAATTTAACCAAACGTGGTCTAACAATTGCATCCATCATAAATATTTATCTGCTGCGCTCAAAATGGTCACCTACACGTGTCTTGTGTCCCCTCACTTTTTCTCCCACTGATCACGATGGTTGCCGAAATGTTCGTGTACATTTACTCGTAGAGAAATATTTATTTTTGTAAGCATACCTGCAGAGATACGTTGACAAATTTATTTTATCGACTTTTGCATTGTTGCTTACGTTACATGTGCGTCAGGAATTCAGAGCAAAGGATAGCAGGGATTATGCTGGACAATTCGACACCTTTCAAGATTCAACGACACTGAATCATCAAATGTGTGGTTACAGAGTTTTATCATTATGTAATATTATGGTGGAATAGTGTACACTTACATAAAAAAACAACTAATGTGTTTGCGTTCTTGTGAAAGCGGTGACAGTTTCTTCATTTGTGTTTCTTCAAGACGCTTTCTGAATATTTTTCTAACGTAGCGTTTCGATAGTCCTTCGGTATAATACAAATGGTAAGCAAATTCCTGCGTACATACATCTCAGCGTTATGCATTCAAACTTCATCGACGAAAAGCCTACCACACTGTTCATCGGTTGTGATTTTAATAGCCTAATTTCTTTTCGTTCACCTTAATTGAATCCACGCTATCACTAAATTCATAAGGTCTAACGGTTTCAGCTCCATTACTACGCCAACAAATTAGGTTTCCACGGCACTTTTATGTTCTGCGAGGTGCTATCGCTATAGCTAAGTGTAAGGACAGCCTACTGTCTTCAGAATTTGTCTCCTTTATCAGATTGCACTTTATCAGTATCACTGTAAACGTCATACCTAGTCTTTCTTTCTCTTACTCCCTTTCCCCTCTTTCGTATCGCTTCCTTTAAGAACGCTAGAAATAAACCGCTCGGCGTTCTTAGTGTGCGAAGCCTCTTGCCGTCATGACTGCCTATTTCCTTTAGCAACGGTACACGGTGTCAGAAGTGGGAGCTGCTAAAAAGCGAGCTGCTAAAAAGCGAGTTGCTAAAACACCTGTAATCAGAACTCAAACTCGTACAACTAACAAGGCAGAGCTGTCAGTGAGAATCGTTGTCAGGAACTATACTGTCTTGCCACACTGCGACACGGTAAGAGAAGGCTAAACATTATGCGATGGTCGTAGCGCAAAATGACGCTGGGCAAGAGAAAAGTCAAACAATATGGTTTGTTCAGTGTCCATTTCGCGCTGACACTGGTACAGTCCTTTACAAACACAGCAGTCAAGTCTGTTGAAGGAAGCATTGTTTGCACAGAGTAATTTAGCGCATTGGAAACGGAGTACGAAAAAAAAAGCGCTGTTAACTCGGAGCGTTCTTTAGCTTGCATTATCCTTGTATCAGCTAAAGGTGGTTAGAATTGTTATTTCTTTAACCTCGTGTGCCCCCTCTTGTCTCGCATAGAGGAACACGGCGCAATTATGCCGCCTATTATTACGTGCACCGTTGAGTGAAGGTATTTGGATCAGGGGTGTTTCGCGGTTACTGCATCCGGCCATGAAACGATACATTCAGCTATAGCTTCGCGTTGTGTAGTCACAAGTTTGCCATGTAATTTAGGGCAGGGTGTCCTGGCTACAAAGTGGCTATTCTTTTTTAAATTTTTAATGGCACCCGTATCCCAGATACTTATTCCCGCGGGTGAACTTTCATTATGAATACGGATGAGGATCTTCCTTAGAGGGCCACTCCAGACTCGAAAGCTTCGTTGGCGGTGTGTTTCGAGCTGTCTTTTCGTATCGCACTGGCACCACAGAAAATCTTCGCACTAATACGCCAGGAAAGTTACCCCTTTTTTGCGCACTTTATTTGAAAGAAAGGCAGCTGCAGAAAATCGTTAAACGGTGACACTAGAACACTTTCATAGTTAGGCCAGTATCAGAGCAAACGTATACAGCTGGCTGGCGTTTGCAGGGGAGGTGATAATGAGACGTGCTGGTGGATCGGTTTTTCACCGTCGTGTTCAAGGCGTGCATTTCTGTTTAATACATCACCCAAAAAGCTTTTGTGTTCATTTTTGCGAATTTGTGAATACCACGCCGAAATTGTTTTACGCCGTGGTATGTTTAATGAGTACTTAAGCGAAGCACAAACATTTCTTTTGGAGTGCGCTGGAATTTTAGGAAGTTTCACAACGTAAACCGAGAATATGCGATACATAACACGAGTTATTTGGTTGGGTAAACTGTTCCACATGGTACGCCAATATGTGAATTACCTATCACATTGATTTCTAATATATAATAAAATATATAAGCATTATTTTCTAGTATAGGAGTTCTGCTGAAGCCTTTAGGAGTATTTCTCAATAAACAAACAAGCAGTTTCATTGGGGCTGTTAGGGCAAGCACAAGCTTATCTAGAGTGCAACAGTCGCTCTCCATCAGTGTTACAGACCTCTGAGTTCTTGCTGTCAGTACGTTAACATGACATTTTGTGTCGTGACAGCACAGACTATTTTTTTCGTGGTCGTTGATTTCCCTCTGTTCGCCGACAGCGCTGACTTAATTTTGATTTCTTGCTTACAGGTATCCTTGACTCACAGTGCAACACGCCCTCTTGCATGACGTGACTACACAACTGGAGTGGCCTAGAAGTTTCCTCATTCGCAGGAGGGGGGGGTCGCATTCCCGGCGTGTCACTTTCCAGATTATCGAGACAGCGGAAGGGGAACGTGACGACATGACTAGAACACGCCCCATCAGCGCTACTTCAGCGTGTCTTCCTTCTCGAAAACGCATTTGTAGCCTGCCCATCGCTCTAATGAGGCGTTTACCTCGGTGCGACGTCACGCGAAAGAAGAAACATTTGCGAGAACAAGAAAACGACGCCTGCATACATCCAAACGCGTATACTTCGCAGACGACCTAGGTAGCATCTGAAAAAGCGGCACGGTGGGAAGAGGCTTATTATGCGCAGTTGCAATATCGCATGAGCTAGTTACGGCATATGTTGAGATGCTCCTGTAGGCTCTGAATAGTGGAAAGAGTGAAGTGTTGTTGGTTTGGAGGTGAGTGGGGGCAAGAAAAGTGAAAGAACAGCAAGAAAAGAGGCAAGTGTTGCTGTCCTCACCATTGTACTCGTCGAACACGCAAGGGGACAATATAGGCGCACATCCACGCAGCACGCCTTCGCACACAGAATTGCACGTAAATACACATACACACATACACACCTTCACTCGCGCACACAGATGTCTCTGGCAAAAGTACGCAACCGAAACAAGCGAGCGACAGCAAACAAACAGTGGAACAAGCCACCAACGTGGCGTCAAAGTAGCGGCAACGGGCGAGGTGATTGCACCATTTGAAGATGAGAGAGGAAAAAAAAATATATATGCACGATCGTCGCACTCCACGAGCGTGCAGACGCATGCACGTCATCGTCTCTATACTGATCATTGCACAGTTCCCGCGGGGCAGAGAGAGAGAGAGAGAGACAAACACAAAGTGTCCACCGAGTGAAACACAAGCACTCAGTAGACAGCACGAAAACCTGCGAAGCTTAGAGAACGGTGAGCTTCTTTCTCCTCTTCTTAGCTTCGCAGTGGCAACAGGCTCTTACACATAGAAAACATGCTGGCAAGTTACGCACACTTTCTTTTCTTCTTCTTCTATGTCTGTAGCGTGGAAGGCAGACTCACGTTTTCTTTTCATATATATTAGAATGCCTCTTCGCTGAGTTACGCACGCATGCAGGTTTGTTATGGGTATAGAGTATGAGTATTAGAACGCACGCTAAAAGCCGGACTCCGTTCTCGTTGACATTCACCTGACCGAGTCACTCGAGACGTTCGTGCCCAAGTTCGCCCAAAAGGTAGCGGCAACTTGACGACCATTCGACAACCCCTGGACCTCCAGCTTCGTCTTCTGCAACGCTGCTTTCCTCAATTTTGCATTTGTATATGGTAGGCCTACAGCAAAGAAACGGTAACAAAAAGTGACATACGAAGTCTGTGACTGTCGGTGCGTGTAGCTTTTTTTTTTTCTGGGGGGCCGAAGGCCCAGCGCAGCATTTGCTCTCGACGGTTCAATTTCAAGTTCCACTCTGTCTGCGTTTGGAGAAAAACGCAGTACATCCGCGTCGTTTTCTTCGCTAAAACAAAGTACTTGTGCTTGCTCTAGCGCATGACTGCAACGTCAGTCGGTTTATCCTTCCCTGCATTCGGTTCTCTAACAAGCCACCACAAGATAGGTAGCATCTGTTTTTTTTTTTTTCAGTGGGCGACCCGAATCATCTTGAAATATCTTTGTGTTTCCCACATCCCGTGTTAATAACGTTTCCGATATCACTGGGAAAGTGCTGTGCTGTCAGAAATCGCCTAGGCCAGCGCGAACTACTGAAAAAAGTTTCAAGGAGTTTCAAAGGGGTCCTCTTCACTCGCTGAAAAAAACACAGCGGCACAAAATTTCTTGGCGGCACACAGACGAGGTTCAGGGCACGGGAAAAAACATTCGACTGGGTTAAAGCAGCTCGTCTCGCCTAAACACAAGAACGAATCTATCGTCACGCTGGGAGATGTCCTCATGGACAGGCTCTTTAGTTTGGGCTCATTAGCTTTTGCCCTTGACGGGCGCGGTATTAACATAGCTGTAAACAGTACGACTTGCTCGCCTCAGTGATGAAGTTTATGAAAACGTGCAAGACATGCCGACAACACGTTCATACGCACTAATAACGTGCGGCGTCATGGTTAATTAGCTTTGATTATGACGTTCTAGTTTTGATTGGCCGTCACCAAACGTATCTTAACGATACCGTCTTTCCTACGGTTGGCAGTGCAGTTAACAATGCACCGCAAGTGAAGTAACAACAATGCTTATTTTGACACGATACGCCTGCGCAAAGTGAGAAAGTTGGAGCATTTCTATATGACATTACATTATGGGGTTTTACGTGCCAAAACCACTTTCTGATTATGAGGCACGCCGTAGTGGAGGACTCCGGAAATTTCGACCACCTGGGGTTCTTTAACGTGCACCTAAATCTAAGTACACGGGTGTTTTCGCATTTCGCCCCCATCGAAATGCGGCCGCTGAGGCCGGGATTCGATCCCGCGACCTCGTGCTTAGCAGCGAGCATTCCTATATGACTTCGAGGTGTCTAGTCGATCTAAACAGTGGTTACACTGTAGATGAATAACAACGTGAAGTTAACAGCAGGTTAGGAATAGTATCCCGCTAGCTGATTTACGAATCACCTTTAGTACAATCAGAGACTTCAAACACTCCCAGTTGCAACAAATAGTTTCGGTTCATCACAATACAGGGTGTTTTTTTTTCTTTTGAGCTCCACCACAAATTTTAAATATTGCCTGTGGCATATAGCACATTTCAAATTCTTGATCTAGATTACTCGATGAGGCGGCCATTACTCCTACGAGAAATCACGGTGATTAATTGAATATTTACCATAATTACGCTGATTAACTTCCTGATTTACTTAGAATTTAATTATATTACGGCACATATATCAAACTACGAATTAAAACCGGTGAGTCCGCAAGGCGTATCCACTTGGAACGAATTTTCTGGATGGCACCAATTTCTAGATATTACCATTTTTAAAGTGTCCGACGAAATGCATTGGTGTTTCGATTACTTTTTGTACTTCGATGCATAAAAGAGCGTATACTCCCCCCCTCCCCCAAAAAAGAAAAAAAAAAGTAACTAGAACGCCAATGCACTTTTGTCGGACACTTTGAAAATTATCTCAAGATTGCTGCAGTCCTGTGAACGTGTTCCAAATGGAATTCGATCCAAAGCCTTGCGAACTCACCGGCTAGAATTCGTAGATAGGAGTATGTGTCGTAACGTAATTATTTAAAACAGTTAATTAGTGTAATTGCGTTAATCGTTCAGTTAAGCGTTCTGATTTCTGGTAGAAATAATGGCCACCTCATCGAGTAATTTAGATCAAGGGTTAGAATTGTGCTATCTGATGCAGGCAATTTAAAAAATTTTGTTACAGCTAAAAAAAGGACACCCTATGTGTACAAGTGGCCAAACGCCGGCGCAGTTATTGAATCCTTAGAGCCATGAAATAGTGAAGCAGCATTTTGCTGGGTTCGCACAGAACTGTGATTCGATCAGCATATTGAGTTATCGCAAACATTTTTCCAAGAAAACCGGTAAGTTCATTTCTTCTATCAAATTTTATCTCCGCTGCATTTACTGCAAAGTCTGCGTTACGAGTCATGTCAGGTCGGCGATTCTACGCTTTGCAGGAACCGCGAGTTACTGTATGCATTTTCCGTATTCAAGGTGTTTGGCAGATGTGTTGTCTGTTTAGTACGGCGCCCGTTTGAGGAATATAATGATACTGCGTATGAACAGGCGTATGAGAGGCGTTCTTATGCAAGAACGTGCGCTCAAGGTTGTACCAAATATATGCAAAGCCTGTTCCAGCTACGTTTCATGATCTCGCAGTAGCCTAGGCTTGAAAATTTAGCACAATTAAGAAATTGGACGAGGTTTGAATCTGAATGAGATGGACATTCAAAAGGGAATGCGCAACCACCGCAATTAGCGTTGCCTTGTTGCTCTTTGGCTCGAAATCTTCGAAACTTGTCATGATTACGATGAAAGCGTGAACAAAGTTCCTAGCTAGGTAGGCGTTTTTAGCTGCCGACACGAGCAATGAAATAGATGTTCAATTACTCTGTTAAGAGACTACCACTCCCAAAAGTAATAACTAAATATAACCCCCCCCCCTTCCCCAACATTTATAGTGGATGACTAGAAAATGTCTTAGTATTTGAGCACCACAATGCCTAAACAGCTAATTCCACTGACTGCTTGCACAGCCATGGCATTATGTATTATTTTCCGACTGGGCTATTATATCTTGAGATCAAGCCGCATTTAGTTTCTTTAGTTATTGTCATTCGCGTCGACCTTGAGTGCAACAAGAGATGCCTCAGCGCTTACTTTCCACATCACTTCAACGGGAGGAAATATGAACCAATTGCGATGAGAGATTGCGACTAACACTTTTCTCAGGACAACTTAGGAGGAGAATGCACCAGCGATCGACTAAAAAGAAATTGAGCGCATGCTTCCTTAGAGAGACAAAAAATAACATAAAGAGAAATGTAAAAAGAAAGATCACTTTGGTGGAAGCTCCGGATGCACTACTTTTGCGATTGAACGTTTGCAGCTTCTTCACTCTGCCTGGATGTCCACTATGTATCTCGAACAGGGACATTTCTCTCAGACACTGGAACACCGCAATGCCAGCTCATGATTCGAATCCTCGCATTCACCCTTCAGTGTCGCGGCCTGTTTTGGCCATCGTCGCTCTCCTGTTCTGGCCTTTTCTTCGTTGCTCTTCGACCATCGCGTTGCACATCGTTGAGTTGAGCGCCCTGCTTGGCTTTTTTTTTTTCCCCTTTTCTCTCCTGCCTCCATTACCGCGGACAGATTTCGCTCGGAGAGAAAGAAGTAAAGAAAAAAAAAAGAATGTGGAGCGAGCACTGTGACGGGGAAGTGTTCAACAGTCCCTCTTGAAGAGCGCAGCGTGTCATTTCAGCCGCTGCGTTACGTTGGCGAGAGCGACGGAAAATGCTTGGAGGGCACTGAACGGGTACTGGAAGTCGAGTGTGTAGGCGTTCCCATCGATGCGGCCGAACTGCATCACCTGCGGATGAAGCGCCGAAAGCGAGCATGTTAACACTGAAACAAGAAAAAAAAAACACTAGAAAAGTCAAGATCAGAAAAAGAAAAGACGGTTTTTTCAGTGCAGAGATGAAGTTAGGAGATGCGACTTTAAGTTACCTTGAGAGCACGACAAAAAAGTTATGCAATTACTCAGAAACAGTGGCATTAAATAGCAACGACCTCGCAAAGGCTGCAAGGTTGTACGTTGCAGGAACGTCGCTTCTACGAGGCAGTCATAAAGTATTTTTCAGGCTTTCAAAGTGTTAGTGTATGCTAAGAATGACATCAATGAGGCAACATCCATGTCTCCGTTGTCTTGCTTTCTGCAACGTAGGTACTAGCTGTAACTTATGCGTACAAATCTGATTTATCATAGCAGAATTCCTAAAAAAGATGGCGATTATTTGTTTAAATTGCGCGTAACTTTTCTAGGACACATTAAATGCTAAAGAAAGAAACACCAGGGAGGACGCTGTTCAGAAAAAGAGAAGACCAAAGATTTGTTGCGTGCCATACATTCCATAACAAGTACGAAATCAAGCACTGCACAAATTCTATACAGAAGGCCCGGGTAAAAATAGCACGTAATACTATATCGTTATAGATCTAAGCTCTACTATAACAACAACAAAAAAACGTTGCAGGCTTGAAGCACTTCTTGTGGGCAACTTTCAAAGTAAGCGAAAGAAAACAGTGCAACAAAGACAAAAATAGAAGAAGAAAAAGAACTCAACACAAGCGCGTGGACAAGCACTACGGACTTTTGTTGCATAAGAAAGCTTATCATGCAAGAACTCCACGAGACGAGTGGTCACCTGGTTTCCCTTAAACTCAATCTGGAAGTTCTTGGCCGACTCCTGGGTGACGCGACCGCCAAAGTCTAGCTGGTAGACCTGGCTCACTTCGTTCCACAGGGGCGCCTTGTTGTGCAACACAAACTCGCGGTACATGGGCGGCGGCTTGCTGGGCGGCAGCATCTCCTGCTGGTGCACCTTGCCGTGGCGCTTCTTCAACTGCATGCCAGGAGGGAGACGCCATGTCACGGACGTAAAGCATTGCACAAAGGGAAAGAACTTCCTTTTAAATATTTGTGGAACCTTGAGGCGTGCGCGCACTTTTTTTTTCTAATGGGAGACTGCAACATACGCGTTCCGCAGGTAAGGAGGAGGAGGAGGAGGAGGAGATTTTAATGAAGAGGAAGGAGGAGAGGTCGGCCTGGAGAGCGTGTCTCTAGCCTGCCACTCCCCACTGGGGAAAGGGGAAGAGGGAAATACAGGGAAAGGCAGGTGGCGGTTTCAAAGAAGAAGTTTTCAGCTAGCAATAGTCGCCCCTCAGCAGCACTTCATTGGGTACGACACCGGCGCTGCGTAATGCTAGGTGGCGGGTGATTATGTTATGGTACAATGAGCTACTATATACACGTTCTCCAATACGCGGATGCGCACTGTAGACACAATACACGCAAGAGTGACTGTCTGCACGTCTCACAGGTTCTAGAGACGACGGTCTAAACAAGTAAATTCGCACAAGCGTATTTTGTGCTGACGCAGGGGCTTATTACTTTACGGAAGCGTTCCGTACGCAGGCTCTAATAATGAAGTAATTTTTCCCGTACTATTGCAGTGAAATAACATTGCGGAATACATGCTAGAATATCACAGCCTTGCGTAAGATTAACGGAGAAAACATAATGAAATATCGCAAAGCATACGGAAATGTGATCACTTGTAACATAAACTTGAAACCGGTATAGTCGGTGAAGTTCCATCACATTTGTGCTATCATAAGAATACAGGGACACGAGAACATAAAACCGAACGCTTCTTGTAAACTCTTCGTCAACGGAGCTCCCAAAACGTGCTTAGAAGACCGGCAGTGCCGGCGTAACTGTTTTTTTCTTTCGCGCACCTTCTTGCGTATGTGCGCCTTCTGCATGCTCTCGAGGTCGCGGAAGCCGTCCGAGAGCACCTCTTCGCCGCTCTGCCCGCCTTCTTCGTCCGAGCTGTCCAGGACGGCGCCGCTGCGCTGCCCGCGGCCGCCGCGCACTTTGCGCAGCAGCAGCGGGCTGTAGAGCAGCGTGCGCAGCTGCTGCTGCCGGCTCTTGCGGCCGGACACCGGCGACGACGGGATGCTGCGGCTCAGCGCCGGCGATGACGGCGCCGAGCCGCCGCTTTCGTCGCCCGCGCCCACGGCGCCTAGCCCTGGTGTTGACGAACCGCCGCCGGCTAGATAGATAAATAGATAGACAGATGTTGATTTACCAACATTCATTTGAAAGGCTATAAGAGCGACCTTGATATATATATATATATATATATATATATATATATATATATATATATATATATATATATATATATATATATATATATATATATATATTAGATAGATAGATAGATAGATAGATAGATAGATAGATAGATAGATAGATAGATAGATAGATAGATAGATAGATAGATAGATAGATAGATAGATAGATAGATAGATAGATAGATAGATAGATAGATAGATGCTTTCTGTTGTTGTTTCCTCCAGTCCTGATACTTAAACTAGCCTTCAGCACATCAATATGTTCTTCGTTGCTCTTGAAACCCCAAGTCTCTTGCAACTCTGCACATGTCCCGTCTCTTTAGGACGGAAGTGCACTACGCCTAAAGAAAAAGCGTGCCACTAGACTGTCTGCCTGGTTTGCATGCAGGTAAGGCGAATGTTATTTGCATTCTTAAAGAGCGTGCCTGCACTGGGTATCGGCAGCGATCCCCGGTGTCGTCGGGGCTGGCGGCACGGGCTCGCAGACGGCGTGCTCTCGCGGCTCGTCGTCCGGTTTCCTTCGTCCTCAGAGGCACCGCTGCACAGCGTCGGTTGCGGAGACAGCGAGTTGCCCGGCGCGGTGCCACGCGAGCTGCCCGCCGCGTGAATGGCCAGCGAGGCACCGCCGCAGTCCGCGGAGGTGGTGGTGCACACGAAAGGGTTCTCCTCGACGAAGCGCTGTTTGCGCGCCGTGGCCGGCGAGGAGTTCTGAGATGCCTCGCACACGCAGGCTGGCTCCTCGTTGTGTCTGTGCTGCAGCTGCGGGAGAGAGAGAGATGCAAATAAGAGAAAGGCGGGGAGGTTAACCAGAGTTACAGCCTCCGGTTTGGTACCCTGCTATCGGGGGAGGGAAAGGGGAAGTAAAGACGGAAACAAGAGAGGAGACAAAAAAGAAAGGCGTGGAAAAAAAGAAGAGTCAGCAGTTGCGGTACAGGTGAGAAAGGAACGAAACTTTAGCTTCGATATTGGAAATGGTCTTTGCGTTAGAAACGCCGCTGGCTCGAATAAAAACGTACAGAATTCGGCTATTAAGACCTCTTTTCTTTCTTTCTGTGGGTGTTCGGTAGTGTCTCGCTGCCCAAGCTTTGTGATGTGTGATTTCGTAGAAATGCAACACGCCGTAAGCACTTCTTGGAACTGAGTTAGCGCGCCTGTATAGGCACTTGGAGAACACAAGGCCGCCACGTTGCCGCAATGAACAAAAATAGAACTGCTCGAGCCAGAGTTCAGGATAGCAACGAGGACAAAAAGACTCTATTGTCAGAGAATGGCTGAATCTGCTGAGCGTCAGGACGCAGAAAAAGCTGTCTTATAGCGATTTTCTTGACGCAGGAAATAATTTTCTGACGTCGGGGGACCTTTCGAATAACGGTATCATTGATTAAATTTCATTGCAACCTTCTTTTCAAAGAAGTAACATGGACAATTAGAAAGCTAAGAGAGAGAGAGAGAGAGAGAGAGAGACGCGCAAGACAAGTAATCTTAGAGGGAACTTCGCACACATTGGCTAATATACAATTCATTTCCTCACTAAGCCACGACAAGTACAAAAATTTCTCCATGCGTCGAACAAGATTTTTAGAATTCTGCCAATCCACCTTAATTAAGGGCTTCTGTGGGCGCTATTCTTAATAAAAGGCCCCGCCTCGATTTTAGTACAATGCCTAGGTCTAGATTATATTCTTTGATTAAGGCAAACCATAGATGAGCGCGTAGTTCATTTGTTATCCCGCGAGGTGCGACTTAATGAGTTTTCATTGTTACAGAGTTTTTGAAGAATATACTGCATTGGTCGGGCAAGAATTGCTTCTTTTTTTCTGTAATGTCCACTTGAACAGCAAAAAAAAAGTATCACAAAGGAAAGGGCAGGGAAGCTCCTAGATTTTCTTTTTTTGAGCGTTCATTCGGAAAAATAGGCGCCATTTGAGAGCGAGAGAAAGCGAGCGAGCGAGAGAGAGAGAGAGAGAGAGAGAGAGAGAGAGAGAGAGAGAGAGAGATGTATTTACATTATTTAAAAGCCGCTCATTATTTATCCGAGACACCAGCTCCGGTACAGCGTTGCGACCTTGGGGTTGGGGAAATTCCCCCGGATGTGTTGAATGTATTTCTCTGTCTCTCATGAGCAGTGGCTGCCCATTTCTCGTGAGTTAGCGTTCGTTCCGCGCGAAACAGTGAGTGAGCGAAACGAAACAGTGAGTTAGCGAAACGAAACAGTGAGTGAGCGAAACGAAACAGTGAGTGAGCGAAACGAAACAGTGAGTCAGCGTTCGTTCCACGCACCTTCTCGGCGAGGAGCGCGCGCGCCACTTCGGCCGCGTCGTCGCAGCTCCTGGAGCTGGTGGAGGAGGAAGACGCCTGCGCCACGCCGTGCGCGCTCTGCTGCTGCGGCGCCGGCGAGCCCGAGCGCAGGGTGAGCCGGCGGGCGTCGCAGCCGCGGCTCCGCGGGTCGCCGACCAGGAAGTCGGCGTTGGGCGGCCCGATGCTGCTCCGGTTCCGGTGGTGGCTGAGCAGCAGCACCGAGGCCACGTCGCCGACGACGCCCTCGTCGGGCTGCTCGTCGTCGATGTACTTGAGCTCGGCGGCCTTGTCCGCCCAGCGGGGCACCGGGTCCAGCAGGTGCCGGACGCCTGCCGCCCCGGGGCCCGCGCCGGACCTGTGGGGGGCCGACTCCCCCTACAGGGGCGCGTCGCCTTCCGGGGACAGCTCGGGGGACAGCCGGCTGCGGGACGCCACTCCGCCGCGCCGCAACCTGCGAACAAAAGAAAAAAAGAGCCTAGAACCCAGAACTCACGAATCTAGGACCCGCCGCGGTGGATCACCGGCTATGGCGTTGCGCTGCAAAGCGCGAGGTCGCGGGACCAAATCTTGCCCGAAGCGGCGGCTTTTGGGTGGGGGCGAAATGCAAAAGCGCCCGTGTCTCGTGCACTTGGGGCACGTTAAAGATACTCCGCTGGTCAAAATTATTCCGGAGTCCCCCGCTACGGCGTGCCTCATAATGAAATCGCGGTTCTGGCTCGTAGAAACCAAGAAGTCAATTCAATTCCACACTGGGAACGCGTATAACCGTCGAGATTTTCATTAGGACATCCTGGCGGTCGACGTGGGGAGTTTATGTTAGCATGATTAATTGCGCATATCAGCATAAATAACACGAGAAAGCGTGCGCAAAAAAGAGCTCTGTGATCGTCCTTGTGATATTGCATTATGTAGGTAGTGTTCATATGTGCAGTTAGCCGTGCTGATAGATTTTAACTTTCTCGGTAAGCGCTCTCGCTTTCTCTGCTCAAAGGAGAGCAATTTCTATCTTATTTTACACACACGGCAAATATCCGTAAGTGAACTGAAGATTGCATTGTAGGGATAGGGCAAAAATGAAAGCGCCAGTGCGTTCCCTGCTCGTGGTGCCGTTACAGATTGCGCATTCTTATTTGTTGCCGTCATATAACACCGAATAATATTTGCGCTTACTTGACATTCCGGAATTTGAACTAGTACTGACTTAGAGCTCTTCGAAATACTTGAAAAAATTATTTTTTGTACGTAGCTTAATGGTTCTGCTTTTTACAGTTTTGGTGCGTTTTCACTTGGCAGTTATCAAATGCACGACCTAATTGTAGTGGTCATGAGAGGTCCAACCATGGACCGAGGAAGTGGTGTGACTTTCTCCTCTCCATCCAAGCAGTGCCCGCTGGCTCGAGTTTGTGTGAAAAAAAGAAAGGAACAGAAAAAGAGAAATATTGAACAAACGACGAAGGAAGACAAACAGGACCAAGGGAAGACGACAAGACAACAACTTCTAGTCCTGTTTGTTTGGGCTGTTTCTTCAATATGTCGATGTTGCCAACCAACTAGCCCAATTCATCCTTCTTGCGAAAATAAAAAAAAGAAGAAAAACACGCCACAGGTGGCTACAAACAAATGCGAACTGTCCTACAGCGCACTCGACTATGAGAGTTGGTCCGCGGCTCAACTTTCACAATTCTAACGTAACAGAGAAAGGCGGGCTAGTTGGCAGTCGATATATGAATGCCCAATGTAACCCCGCCAACTAGGAAACACACTGGACAAGCGCGGACACGCGCTTGTCCAGTGCGTTTCCTTCTTCGTCCGTTGTAGTTTGCGCGGTTACGTTATGCTGGTCTCAGTAAAAAAAGCTTTCGAGTGGCCTCCTCCTCACCCGGGCCTCGACTCGGGCCTGAGTTCGGCCTGTGGCTTCTTGGACGGCGACGCGGCCTCTTCCTGACAGGCGGACGAGGAGGTGCCCGGCAGGGCGTCGGCGTGCAGCGACATGGTGGTGCCCTGCGGCCGGGGGCGGCCCGCCTGGCGCAGTGCGAGGTGCTGCACGCCGGTCTCGGCGGTCGTCTCGAGCGTCAGGAACTCCTCGTCGCCGCAGCCACCGGAGCCGGTGCAGCACGCCACGGCCTGGTCCCCGTCGGCGGGCAGCACGCCGGTCTCCGGGTCCGGCAGGCCCGGACTGCGGCCCATGCCGCACCGCTTCTTGGGCGTCATCGGAGCGATGGGCGCCGCGCTCTCCTCGCTCGCCACGGGGTCTGCGCGTGCGCGGGAGAAATCGAGGGGAAGTCGCGGCTCACGGTATGCCATCACACGGTAGCGTCGTCACTGGAACGGTAACATCGCCGTCAACATCGCGCGTATTCTTTTCATTCAATGAATGAATGAATGAATGAATGAATGAACCATTTACGAGTGTGTGTCTTCATTGCTTCACACTGTTTCTATTGATGTTCTTCTATGCTCTTTTTACTCATTCTTTATGTTTTTGTATATTCACTCCTGTGCTCACTGAAATTCTTTCGCCCAGTTATAATGGGATGCCTTCCCACAGTCCTTACTTTCGGGCCTCCTCCTGATTATGTATCAACCTCATATCTCATATGTGTATTGTATTTTGCTTTTATGGTAATAGTGAACTTGAAACTTGAAACATCATGTATCATTTTACTCTTGCCTAAAACCTTGGTTTCTCAAATGGTTGTAAAAAAATCGCTCTGCATTCTCACATTGCGGTTAAGTTTTCTTACTCTATAATAATAATAATAATAATAATAATAATAATAATAATTATTATTATTATTATTTACGTTGTTATTGATGATGATGGTGACGTTGTCATCTACTTGAAAAAAATGGGCTGTGCTGCTTAATTTTGGGAACTATGTGAATCCGCTTTCTTGTCGAATAGGCACTCTGTCAGCTGTGATTAGATCAAACGGTGAAGAATTAATCTCTCTTCATAATGGTAACAGCGCGAACAAAACAACAACGGAGTGAAAGGACACAGGACGAACGCTGACTCACAACTAAGTACACTGACGTACACATCAGGAATATAGGCGGCACAGGCGATCACATGGTCAATCTAGGAGCGCGCAACCAGGCCACGTGGATACAGGGCACCTGTTACCGTATCGAGCTATCTGGGCAAATTAATTCCTGCTGAGAAAGTGCGACCGAAGGCTGGCTAATGCACCACGTGCCCTTTCGCTCAATGTGGGCTGCTTCCACGACTAATCTGGTGGATGCACCAGTATGCTTAAGGAAAATTGTTGTCTCTTTGAGCAGAGGCTTACACTCACATTGCCGGGAATGAGCAGACACATGCGCATAATCATTCTTGTCCAAGTACAATTCACGCTCTCTATGTCTTACATTGATGCACCGGCCGCTTTTCCCTATGTACACTCGCCCACACTCGAGCGGGAAAGAGTACACCCCATGGGTAGCGAGGCGTACATACTTATTGATTCACTTTGCATCTTACATTAGAATTACGTTCTGCTCCACTTTCGCGCCTTTCGACCGCCGGACAAATAGCACTAAATTTTCCAATAGCCGAAAAGACAACCAGCACCCCATAACGACCTGCAACGTTCTTCAGGCCATGGCACAAGCGGTGTGCGTAGGGTACAACTACCACGTTCTTCTTCCTGCTTTACTCGAGTTTTTTACTCGTTTAATCAACTGCTCACAGCTACTCGTTATCAGGCTACCCGGGTACCCAGCTTCATCTAGCCTGACCACCTGACGTGCGAAGGCATCACCCAATGCATGCCCACATGTTTTTACCAGGACGGCCAGAAGTACGGAGATGCAAATGGCATTTTTGACTACTTTAGAATGACCTGTGGTGAAGTTCTACAGGGGCTTGGCAGAACGAGGGAAATATTCCCAACAGACATGGTCGTCTAAAAAACGTAGTCTAAGGTCAAGGTACTTTAGTTGTGCGTGGTTGTATTGTAGTTGCGTGGGTTGTGCGTTCCTCGATTGACCATGTGTATAGCTGTATCGTTTATATTCCCGATGTGTGTTTCAGTAAACTTAGTTGTGAGTCAGCGCTCGTCCTCTGTCCTTTTACTCCGTCGTAGTTTTGTTCGCTCTGTTACCATCATGAATGTATATCAACCCGCCCAACTTTCCACTTCAATATAAGTAATCTCTGATTGACTCCAAAGGTAAACATTTCCACAATAAAGTGAAATTTTACAGCCTTCTGAACAGCACCCCAGGAAAGGACGTAAACATGTTATATTTGCGCCCTAAGACAATTGGCACGTACACACGGCAAGAACTAGTCAAGGGTATTAATCTATGCTTTGAGTTTGACCTTGAATTTGTTTTATTAGTGACAACTCTATTCGAGTACAAAAAAAAAAGCGCTTAGGACTCCTCAATACTGTAAAACGGTCTCAACAAAAAATTTCACAGCAAACGAAAGGTGTAATAGTATTTATACAAACGATTAATATAGCAATAAATTGGTAAGGCGGGAAGTATGAAAAAATATATGCAGTAAGTACACTGTTAGGAATAAACACATAAGCACGAGCGCAACAGCAGAACTGACTCCAGCAATTGTGAGATATTGCTTGTTAATACGAAGGCGCGCATACGTTTTCCGGCACGTGCAGTAATAATACGGCAATACTTTGCGAACTTACGGTTAAGAACGAAGAAAACAAACTACGATTAGTGCACCAGCTGACGGTACGCAAGCTCCTCTACGACAAAGTGATCAGTCTGATCGACGACCTGAATCCTTCGTTGTTGTCGTAGCCGTTTAAATATCGCGCGAACCCACGAAGGACTGGCGAAGGCACGCAGTAACAAAAATACGGGGATTGCTTTCCGCCTCACGCACCGCACATGTCGTCGTCTTCGTCCTCCGAGAAGCCAGCGACCACCTGCGCCGCAGAGCCCGCCGCCGATCCGGCCGCCGCCACGGTGGTGCCATTGTGGAGAACGAGCGAGCGCGAAGAGGAAGAAGAGGAAGAGGAGGCGGCGGCGGCGGCGGCAGGCGGCTGCGGACCCTGCAGCTCCTTGATGAGGAGCGTCATCTGGCGCGGCTGCAGATGCAGCAGGCTGGTGCGGTACGTGACCGTGCCCAGCGTGGCCGGCAGCCAGCGGGCCAGGCCCAGCACCTTGAACTTGGTGCCCCAGAGGTTGGACGTCACGGCCACGATCTTCTCGCGCTCCGGCAGCTCGTCCGTGTACAGGAGCTCGCGGCGCGCAGCACCACCGCAGCCGCCGCGGGACGACAGCGAGATGCCCTGCGCGAGCGCCAGTGGTGTTGCTTAAACATTCGAAAAAGAAAAGAAAAGGCAGTTTTGCTTGAAGGTGAAGCATCGAAGGCGATGGCGAGGGTTAGCGTTGCTGTGAGGGCGTCTCAGAACGCTGGCGCAGCATCGCCAATGGCGTTGCAGGCACCGAACCTCGATGGTGTGCGAGCTGAGGCCGAAGGAAAACCGCCGGGGTTTTCTTCAGCGCCAAAAGAAGGGATTATACGCATTAACTTTAAATTTTTCATCCGTTCTGCTGAGAGCAGCATATGCAACCCGGTGGGGGGCGCACAGCTATTCAACGTTCATGTCAGCAGCAGCATCCAGAATGCTGCCCCGTGGATGCGGTAATTAGTGCTGATTTACCGAAGGATCATGGTGCGTCCACTGGGCTTGGTATATTTTAAAGCCGGATGCACGTTCACGTGCGGGCCGCGCATGCTTGTCGATACCGCGGCAGAACGACAGTGGCTGCACGAGCGCTCCTCGAGTGTTCGTATAATTGCTCTCGCAATAAAAGCTCGGAAGGTGCGACGACTGTAAAGCCGACTATGTTAAGGTCACTTTTTACGGCGGAGCTGTATATGTCTACCCTCCTTTACATTCTTCAATGTCCGTGCTTGAAAGCTTACGCGCCCTCATTGAAGAGGCAAAGCAAACCAGCAGGGCATGTGCTGACAACTGGCGTAGCAAGAAGAAAGCTGAAAAACCACCCAATACATAGTTTCATACAATAATACTACGTCACGTAGCCAGCCTTGACAAGCGAACGCTCCGTGAAGCTACGGTGGTGGCCCAACACGTGACCCCATGCGTCGTGATCACCGAGCAAGAATCTAGATTTGCTGAGACGTTTCGTCTCCAGTAGCTATGCCAGTAGATTTTATACAGTGCACGCTTGTTCAGCGCGCCTCCCATGGCTCGGCATGCAGAGTGGGAACGCTAAAACCAACTGCGCACTTTGACGTGCGATCACATGTTGGGCCACCAGGCTTGGCTTTAATCGCGTTGCGGTATGCTCCCTCCTATCTTTTTCCTTCCTCCATGCAATAACTACTAGCGGAAACTCCGGCGCTAATGTCTACGGGAGCTGCAATATGGGCGGTTCGGCCAGCATGGTAACTATGGGTATATGGATTTGCCTAAACTTCGTCCTTCTGGCTTTAAACGTCTTTTCGATTTTGCAAGTTCGTCACTTTCATCAAAGTACTCTGTAATAAATAATTAAATAAACATTATTAACATCATCCGCAGGCAGCATTGGAGCACAGGACTTTTAGCAGAGAAACCCGACATTGGGGCCATTACGCCATAGACGCAAGCATAGAGAAGTCGCATAGAATGCCCTTGTGAATTCCTTGCGGGCAAGCCAGCTTCTTGATACGCTTAGCGCGTTTCAATTTGAACACCTCGAGAGGGTGAGCCGATATTAGTAGCGATTGTGCGTTTTCGCAGAGTATTCTAAAGCCACGTAAGGGAAGAAACCCCAAAATAAGCAAACTTTTACACTCGGTGGTGTGCTTTGCCTTTTATACAGCTCCGCTGGTGGCCCACCTTCAAAAAGTGGAATGGCTGCGATTTCAATCAAGTAGCACTAAACCTCAAATAAAAAAGTACCAACGAAAGACAACAAAATCCTGACACATTGCATAAACACCCAAAGACTCTGAAGGACCACCAGCGCAACAGCATTACAAGCACTATTCGTGATTTGCAAAACATCCACTGGACAAATCGGCAGCCTACATGGAAAAACCTTTCCGTATTAAGCATCATACGCGATACAGACTTTTACACACAAACGTAAAACTAAAAAGGACGATACCACAGCGACATGAAGACGCGTGAAAAGGGAAAGACCTGTGTAACCAAAGCAACTACCGAAATCTGCTTAAACGTACTGTTTTATTATGCAACGAGTCTAACAGCGATAGCTGCGTGAGGTACACTTTTTGGTGGTTATTGTGATGCCACTTATCTGGGAGCAACACGTGTTGTAAGCACCCCACATTGAAAATACAAAAAATATATTGTCATGGTGACAACGAGATTAAAACCAGGGTCCTGTGTATCTGAATGGTAGCATTTTTTGAGTGCGTAATGCTCGGCCTGGGGGAGAAGTGCGCATGCTAAAAGCGCATAAATATGGTCCGCGTCTTCTGTGCGTGGATGTGATCCCTACGTCTAAATTGTCTACTGGGATTATGTGGAAAGCTCCGCGGGGAACGAACGCTTTGCTACAATTGCTAACGTCGACCGATCGAGGGCGCGGTTGCGCGCTCAAATAGTGGTTTACGACGCAAACTGAGGAATACAATCTCGTGCATGGAATCCCTTCAAGGCTCATACTTCTGCTCCGACGTCACCGTCCCGTGCCCTATGCACGTGAAAGGCTTCGGTAGGAGTCTTAACCATAAATGTGCTTTTTGGCTTCAGCAGAGTCACCAGACATCGATTCTCATCGCGAGAAAAAAAAAAAAAAACTACGTGAATCAAGCGACGTATATTTACAGAGTGACGGGGTGGCTTACGTGTTCACCGAACGAACGACGTGGGTCATAAATCGTGTGCAGTGCATGTAGAGTTCTCGACAACACTTTAGAAAAGCGCCCAGGTGCACGAAACACGAAACCCTCAAGCAGTATTACACGGTATAGCCTGCGAACTCGATTAAAACCGCGAAGCGTGCTTCTTTGCAACTAAATGCTTACTCAGGCAAAGCCACCTTGACAGGTGCTTTTTGGAGATCTGCGCACGTACGCATGCAGTCGCGCATGCACACACGGGCGTACTAACAGGTTTCGGGTCCGACCAGCGCTACTCTGCAGTTACAATCCAATCTATGCAAGATCCACAGGCGAAGACACGTACGTCGCCTGCGAGCGCTGCGTCCGCTGCAGCCGCGTTGCGCGCCGCCCTCCTGCGACGGCCGGGAGACGAGGCGCAGCCTTCGTCCGCGTCGCTGTCGGACGTCAAGGCCGCGGCAACTGCTGCGAGAAAAAAAAGAAAGGAAATGAAACACCAGTGATTGTCAAACTTAGGCGCCGGATGACACAGGGTCGGTGCCCTCACTGCGTGTACCGCTTTGATAGCGTGTAATAAGTAGACACTTAGCATGTGCCATCGCGGTGTTCGGAAAGGGTCGCCTCAAAATCTTCGTTCCTTGTCTGGCGAGGACTTCAGTTTCAACCTTTAGCTGCTGTCAACCCGCACGATTGGCTAATAAGAGAAGCTTTGAAAGGCAAGTGTCATGTGCGAGGCGTTGCACCTGAAGACAGAGTCCGTAGTACCTGAACACAGAGTCGACGGTTGTTCGCCCAAGCGGGCACGTAGTGTTCTCCGGCGCGAATTCCTACCGTCCGCAGTGCGGGGGAAATTATGTGGTCTCTCATCATCGGCAACACATGAGAAATCATATACTGTTAGTTTCACTGGTTACGGCAGCATATTGAACATTACAAGGGCATAACTGCACAGCGACCATATCATTTCGAACCCCAGCGTTGTCCACGCAGGCCATTGGGGCTTCGATTAGAATGACGCAACACTGTAAATAAACAAAAGCGCGCTGGCGTTATTGGTAGCCTGAGCGTTATGCTGCGAGCTCCGAATAGCTAATAGCATCGCTACATGAGGGAGCATGATAATACCTTTTTATGCGGAACAGGCGAAGTTGCCCACTTGCGATAAAACGACACTGCTGCCTCGCATTCTGCGATTTGATGTGACGTCATGAACGTTGATCGCGTCGCTGCTATTTTCCTCCCTTGGCTCGCTGGACTGTTCGTTCTGCCACTGTTGTTATAGCAAAACCTCGCATAAAACCGCATCAAGATTGTGGAACTTTTGCTAATGCCCCACCAACGCACTGAGTTGATGCCTCTTCGATAACACGGCGACCACAGCACCAATGAGAAATGTGACAGCACCCAGAGCCATTTCGTCCTGCTACTTAGAGCAACTGCCCAAACGATAAAACTGAAACGCGGAGAAGCTAGCAACTATATGTGGGGCGATTATGCTTTTAAAAGCCTATTCTTGAAAATGTAAGCACAAATTATGCCAGGATGATGTCACAGCCGTGATGGTCAAGAAAACGCCCGGATAACAAAGACTTGCGCACTTCTAGCTGTAACGTAACGTGGTAAGGGCCCAAACTTATATCAGGGGACGTCGCCGACATACATATATTGCCGAATTCATATTATGCTGTATACTGGGGCCTGTCCGTTGTTTACTTTTTCCGGTGACCATTTTTAACCGTCTGATCACTGTCTAAACTCTGTTGCAAGGCTATCGCTCGGCGTAAGACGTGCCTACACAAGATATGTCTACATTGCGCGCCGACAACATGAAAATATACTCACTGGCATCCCTCAAATTAGTAGACATGGTGCCCGACTCGGCACTTAATCCGGGTGAGCTGCGGCCATAGGACGACCCCTGGCGGCCATTGCCGGCCTGTCCAGCCGGCTGCTCGGGGTCGAAGATGACGAACTCAGGCCGCAGCTTGGAGGCACGCTTGCCTTTCAGTAGCGGCACCAGGCCGCCCAGGTACTCGAGGAACAGGGTGTAAGTGGCGCTGCCCGACACCAGGTCTTCGGTGTCATGGCGCACCATGGTGCAGTGCAGACGCACGTGGTGCGGACGGGACACAAACTCGCGCAGCTGGTGCGCCTCCGGTAGGTAGCACTGTGCGCGCGTAAACCATGGAAGCTGTCAAGGTTGCAGTCACGCTACTTCACACAGGCGAGCATACCAATTGTGTCAAACTGTTAGAACTATAACCGTCTGATACACAACCGTATAAGTTAAGTCATACAAAAAAGGATGGGTTTTAGTCTGCGTGCCTTGTATAAACCAGAATTTGCAGCACTTCTAGGTGGCAGCCATCATTTGCCGTTACTAAAGGAAAGGACCGTCTGCATAAACAAAACTTGCCTAAACCCTGTTGTTAGGGCCATTATTCGCCGACATTTCCCTATAGCTCTGAGCGTTCACGGTGAGAAAGACAGAGACACGAACGCTGACACAGGGATGACGCACGCGTAACCGCCGCCATAACCTTTCGTCCTCACGCGCGCAAAGTGCGCATTTCGGTAATGGAGACCGAGCCCGACGATGTACGTTTCCTGTACACTCGGCCTCATTCCCTCCCATCCTAGCACAGAGCTAAGCGTACAGCATGGCTTTTTATGGATCGTTAACGTTTGTGCCTCGTAGCAAGCCTTAGAAGACCGGACTGTTTGATGGCGCCCTCCCCTTCCCACCATCGCGGCACACACGCTGACAAACACTCACGCTCACCCTCTCTCGCTCCGCGCGCGCGCAGACACTCACTCACACGGAGACTCGAAGGAGCGGCGTGTGTACAGCCTGTTAGTCTCTCTGTGCTTGCGCAAGGATTTGGCGAATAGTTATCCCCTTTTACGACGATCCGCATTTGTGTACGTAGGGGACCCGTCTTTACCCGACGTCTGCGATGCCGGACTCGTAACCCGCAAGCTAAGCGCAAGAGGAAGCCCTCTCCGACCCACCCACTCCTTTTTTTGTGCATTGTACGGTCATCTTTCTTCGTGGCTCCCATATATTTTTCCGTGGCGGTTACGAGCGGTGGGTCACAGCACTGATGGCAGTCCGGGGCCTTTTGCGCCGGCGAGAATGGGATCCGGTCGGACTGATAGCGCGAGCGAAGGAAGAAGTCGCTGGAAAAAGGAGAGACGAATATTCGCCTAATTAATCAATCGAGAATCCGTCGAGGCAGTAAATTACTTAATCGGTATCCTGCCTACTTCGTTCAGAGATGAGAAACTGAATTTGTGAGAAGTGCTACTCGGCGGGCAGCTGCCAGACAGACCTATTAGAGCGAGGTAGAAAAAAGCAAGAAAGAAAAAGCAAGTGCCGCGCGTTTGATTTGCAGAGATACTAAAGAGTCAAAATAATTAAATTTAGTCACTATAAAGTCTTCTTTCAAAACTCAGTTTAACTAATCTTGAGGGAGGAGGCTTACTACTAACATATAAACAAACAAGTTTTGTTGCAATGCTTTTGTATGCGTGTATGAGCACTGAGTTCAAAGCCTCAGTGCTGGTACGTCAGTGTAGATTTCAATCAATTTTCTCGTATTTAAGATATTTCTGGCACAGCAAAACTTTTCGAAACCTGCTACGTTGAGTGTATATTTCTTAATGCAATGTAGTCGTTCTTTACCGACAATTAATTAAGCAAACCCCAGTACAGCCTGTCAAAATTACTGACGTCTTGGTAAGGTAGCGCTTGAACTTTAAGGATCTGTAGCCACCGGTCTCTCAAATTTGTGTCTTTTCTCGCTTAGCAAGACGGCTTGCGCCATTAGTAGTGGTGGTTCTGTAATTGAAGAAATCTAATTTACTAATACGACCACACTTAATGTTATCTTTAATTGCGTATTTAATATATTCATGGAGCAATAGCCGTTTGGACAGAGGCTAACGATTTTGCAGGTAAACCTTTTATTTCCGGCGCTCGCTGCACTTGCATGGATAGGAAATCACCGCATTTACATTACCGTCCTCGTCTTGTTCTTATGTTGCGCTCCGGTATATAGATTTAGCAGGTGAAATAAGCAGCATCAGGCTGTGATAACTATACTAACCATCCCGGAACTTCCAACTGCAACCGTGTCTCTCATATCTTAAGTGCGGGTCTGGAACGCTTAACTCAATCAACGATAGTGAAGGTTGCATTATAGAGATTAATAGAAGAAGAAACAGAATGTGTAGGAGTCAAACTTTCACCCTTTTCTCGCTCTTTTTCCCAGCTACCTGCGGAGCGCAACCTTGACTATTACATGCGAAATCAACTAGCCCATTCACAAGCCTTACAACCTAACAAAATAGTTCATTACCCAATACTTCGATAATTAAATAATTCGTTCATTCACTTGTATCAGTCGGTCGGGAAGAATGGATATGCGCCAAGCAGGCTCTGCGCAATGAAGCATAATACTTTCGTCGAGTATTTCCGTGCGTTTTTTTTAAAGATGAAGTCCAGCTGCAGGGCTTGGGGCCGCGTAGTGTACCACGTGACCCACCTTGACGGTCTGCCCGAAGAGGTTGGCAACCAGGGCTCGCAACCGTCGCGGCAAAGGGAGCGTGTGCACAGCCGCCTCGTCCCTGAGTGCCCGGTGCAGCGTTAACCGGGACAGCAGCTGCAGCGAGGCCATCCGCCGCGTCACCCAGCCAATGTGGATCACGCTGCCCGTGGCCACAAATAGCCTCTTGTCGTTGTGACCCCACGTCAGGGCCGTCACTGGGCTCTGCGAGCACGGAAGCGGAGAGAAGGCATTATTGCGCCTTATTTCGCGCATTTAACTTTTTCCTTTCTTTTCGTTGAATTGAACAAAATCATTTTCCCAATCTGGAAGTGCGCATCTCTGCACACCACATACGCCAACCTGTTGGCGGCACCATTCATCGTTCGAACGAAGACTAAAAGTGCTGCTTGCATGTGCTGGTGCTTGGGTCTTGCGCATGGTTTCATCACGAGATCCAAGTCTACATTTTACATTTCATAATAGAAGCAAACGGTGCTTGCACACGACGCTGTTTGCGAAAATGACTACGCTGTCACGAGGTTGGCAAATTGCTCCGCAGGAAAGCTAGCTTTACAATTATGAAAACGGTCTATAGGCCCGTTGCATACGTAACTGTAAGGGAGCGAAAATTTATTCATATGACCTTTGCTGAGGATGTGTCCCACTATTTGCGGAAGTAGTGGCTCTCTTAACTGCAAGACAAACTAAAAGGTGCCGTTTTCGTAACTACGGATATAATTCTCTACGCGTGTGGGGGCACAAACGAAGGCGATTGGTCAAAGAAAAGAACAGAACGTTACACGGTGTTAACGTAAACGTATAGGCATAGTGTTTAGCAACTGTCTTTAACTGATAGGCTCGAATTCCATTTGATCAATCACCATTTCAATATGTGGCGAGATTTCGACAGTGCCATCCTTCGACTGAAGTTATCACTGTACCTCAACCACTGCTAGAAAAAGTTTTGTAGCTCAGCATCTTCAACGTTCCATGAAGTACAGTAAAGTGGACTGACATTGTTCACTAAACAAATCGAAATCATTGCATGGCTTCCGAAGTCGGGAGGCACGCGACGTCTACATCACGCAACCGATCTCGCATACCATGACCATTGAAGCGATGTTACTGCTTCACTCCAGAGGAGGCGCTACCGTCCCATCTATGGAGCCAAGCATGACTGTAAGCTCAAGGTGCTACTCTTTCTTAAATACAGTTATTAAAGCGGTCATATACCGTACATCCAGCGCTAAGGCTACAAGCACTGTCAAACAGTGCGGCGTTGTCGTCTCTTTTTTCGACTTCGTCTTTGATTACACAGTGTTTTTACGTTCGAAATGGAGAAAGCATACAATCCGCACATGTCGATCCATTCATTTCAATAGCTGCGTTTCTGGCAGTGAATTTATTACAGCTTCATACAACGTAAAGACATGCTATTCGCTTTCATGCAAACACGTATCAAATACTTGTATAGAGCACAATGCGCAGTTTATTACACATAGCTTGCACTACTGTTACCGTACCTGTGTGTATGGTATGGCAGCTACGAAACGAAGCAGCCCTGCGTCCGTGTAGAAGTGGATGCGGTTCCGGCAGTCTCCGTCGGTAGACTCTGAATCGACGCCGGCTACAGCAAGCACTTCGCCGCTGTTAGACCACTCCACTTTGATGTCTGCCGAATAAAGCACGAAAATTCGTTTTTTTTTGTAGCAAAATAAACGAAACATTTATTAAGAATTCGCCCCATGTAAAGAAAACCGATACACCACATTTGCGTATCAAGTGAGGACACGCTATATTTTTGTCCTCTACCATCATACGCTGTGACATATTAGTGTTATTTTGTTTTTGCTTTTGAACAGTGTATAAACATTTGTTTGGTTCTAATAATCTAACATCTTTGTAATGTATTTTTTATTGATTTATATCAATTTTTTCTGCGATTTCTTCAGATTCAGCTCACCGAGTCTGATGCTTAAGTACAACCGGGAAAGTTGCCACCGTCAGGAAGCTGATATATTTCGCTTTCTCCATATCCGAGTGGCACCTTTTATAATATAACAAAGTATTATAGGAAAAATTGGCACCTTTAGGCGGTATCGTCTGCTCCATTCGCATCACAAACAAAACGAAATTCGAAGAATACAGATAAACAGTGAACACTGTAAAAGAGTACGAACAAATACAAAGTTCGATCTTATGAATAAAAACATAAATAGGGGCGAATAAAAATTCAGTTGGCAGTACAGCGCTGGCTTTGTGTGCACGTGTGCCTTTGTCCCCGCCATATAGCGCCGTTTAAAATTGCAATAAGCAACAATACGACGTCGTATGCTTTTTTCTAAACTAGCGGCTGACACTGTTACAGTGTGCTAGAAGAGCATAGTGCACCAGCCATTTCAAGTTCCGAGCTTCGAGCCACCCAGTATCTCACCCTGACTTAGCACTGTCTCCGAACGGCACTGAACATTTCAATAAGATGACCGTATAAGTTACAAGGTGCAGATTGTTTATAATAATTCACACATACCGGCCTGTGAAGCCTTTCTCTGCTGAACTGCTAGGTGTAATAAACATACATAATCGAGGCACGCACCTAAGAATGAGAGAAAAAGGGAAAACGCATGCACCGTTATTCCAAAGCATTAACTTGCCCTTACACCTTCCCGCATTGTTAGGAGAGAGGAATTCTTCGAAATTGGTTTGAGAAAGTGAAGTAGTATTAGCTTTTATCCACGGGAAGCCAAACAATGTTTCCAAGCAGTATAAATTTAGAGCTTCGCTCAAGAAAGACTTCACCTGCTCCTTCTCCTGTCGCTTTCACAGGAAAGGAATGCGGCATGGCCTGCAAGTCGAACATTACCGCTGATTTTCGCTCGCCCCAAGCTATGGTTGCAACAAATGATAGCAGGCGTGGACAAGCACGAGGGGACTGGCCACCGAACTTCCAGTAAAGTTAATTTAAAGTCATGATGGCCCAGCGTTACGAGGATACTATCAATGGATGTAACTGTGGTAGTTAAATTTGACTTCAATTAGACAAAGCTATTTGTCCATAGTACTATCATCATAAAGCTGCGAAAAGGCAAATGATCGCGTTTTCATGATATCTTCTGTGAATTTGTTGTATAGTTCTGTTATACCCCCCCCCCCCCCCCATTTTTTTTATAGGACTAAGTTTCCGTCTTTCTGCCTTGTCGCTTGATGCGGCGAAGTCTGAGACGGACGCGTCGGCACGCTACCATGTTGGGCACTTTATTCGGATACACATATGCGGCTTTGCTATTATATTAACACGGAATTTCCGTTCACTAAACCTCTGATAGTGTGGCGATTTCGCCGCAATTATAATAAGCTTGCAAAAGAGCACTTTCTGCAGGCGACAAAGAAGTACTTGGAGAATGCACCCTAAATTTGAGAAAGCCATATCAACTAAGATTTTAAATACGCAATGGAACCCCGAGCAATAAGGAAAAAAAGAAACACGATTAAGGGTACTGCTGGAAAAATTCTTTGAGATATGTTTCTTTCTTCGCTCCTGCGTTTTAACCACTTGCACGAGTGGTAAATACGCTGGCGCGAGTAATGCAGGCCTCGAAAAAATAATACAAGCCGTCCTCTATCGGAATTACAAGTAACTAGCAACACTGCTTCGGAAGTGTTGGCTTCACTTCACAACAGGACCAGGGAAAAAAAAATGAGAGAGAGAGAGAGAGAGAGAGAGAGAGAGAGAGAGAGAGAGAGAGATAAGGCAGCAGCGGCGTGCACAAACGAACAGAACGCCCCACTTTCAAGGGAACCCTGTAGTGCTTCAGTAAAAGGACTGGTCATCTGCATCAGTGGCACGTTCCTTTTACTCTTTCAAGCATGTTATATTACAGAGATACGATCATTGTGCAACAAATGAAGTGACCGCATATTACTGTTTAAAATGATGTGGTGTTTCTGAAGTTCTTTCCCGCTATCCGCATGCGTGTGCGAGAGAAAGATGCTGTCTTTAACTAAAACTGAGATGTTTACCTATCTGACTTCAGGTGCTTGGTGAAAAATATTATTTATTTACATGGTCGTCAGTGTGCGTATGTCAATCCGCTTTTCTCAACAGCTTTAGATATTTCTAGGTAGCCTGTAAAGCGTGCTCTTTTGCAACATAGTGCTTACTGCAGTGAAGCCAGAACGCAGCCGGAAGTTAGCGGATTTTTAGAAAATGGTTATTAACAGCGCATAGGTCATTTTAGAGCGAAATGTCCACTCATCGAGGTAGAACGCTCAAGGTCAATCTCGGCGCGCATTTCACCTTCAGCCGCCGCACATAAGTGTGAAGGTATGACGTCACGTCACGTGATGATCTGCGGAGTGCCGTCTCAGCTGCGCTCGCTCGAGCCTCGCCGCTGTGTACCTCGTGACTAGGCAAGGATTTAAAGGGTTAAATATAGGCCGGCGTAGCGTGAGCGCGCGCCCACGTTACATCACATTGGGAAGAACAACAATGCCGGGAAGACTCTTTTTTAAGCCGGTTATTATGCTCGTCAAGGTAGCTTTGCTTCGCTGCAAATGGATTCTAAGGGTGTAAGCACTGTGATTCTACGTCACTACGTAGCATAAACTTCGGTGGTGGCCTCAGAACAATGACGTAGTGGCGCAGTTTAATGATGACCCTGACTGGCACATTCGCAAACACCGGATGTAGATCTTATGTTCCTCATTGCGTGACTGAATATCGCACCTGTTTCGATTCAACAAATATTTCTTGTTGACAAGAAATACAAATTTCCCCAGTAAGCATAGAGCGTCTGTATGCGTGTGCTACACTCTTAAACAAATGGGGTGTATATTTTCCACACAACAATAATCGTCATCTGGCTTCGTTGCGTTTCCTTTCTTGAAAACGCTGCGCGCACTATTTTCCTGTCAAGAATGCTCTGTCATGATGATAACGCGCATGCCGTTCGTGACTTGGAAGTACAGGGCTAACATCTTTAAAGAAAGCAAATGCGGGCAAGACATGACGATTATCGTTGCGTGGCAAGATACGACCCAACGGGTGTAATTTTGCTGAGGAGTGTATGTGGAGCAACTTCACTTAACGTCAGACGCGGCCAATTGCGTTGTTTTACTTCGGCAGGATCGCTAGAATCCCATGCCTCAGCTGTTTCCCGCAGTTTACGCAAGCATCTTCTCCTGCTCTTAAAAACAGTGGAGGGTAGCCAAATAGGCCTTTCCAAAGTTTATTTCGTTGTAACTATTTATTAAGGGTCCTAGCTAGGGAACACTCTCATTTCAGGTGTTCAGACCTTGCAGGGAACTGCGCTGACTTCACATTTTATCATAAGTGCGTCCTGCGGAGGCGCGTGACACATGCAGTCAGCAAGGATGCAATACGGTGAAGGAACCAGGCGGTCGCACCTTCACGCTACGCACCATCGGCTCAGCATTGGAGCGAGATCTCAACTATGCCCTTCACTGCTTGCATAAGCGTTGGGCGCAAACCCACAAGGATTTCTGCTGAGCAGGTGTGTGCAAGCTGTTATGATACATTAGCATCAGAGGAACGTACACAGTGCGTCATGATGAAACGGCCTATGATTACACCAGTGGACTGAATCCAAACAATGTCCATGACCTAATTCAGTATACGTGCTGCCCCTTATAGAGGGTAGTGAAAATCCCCGCAGGACAAAATGAGTTTTACTTCGTCTGTGTACGTTCTTTGCGTCCACTAGTTACGCGTGTCCGAGTCCCCCAGTGGCCAAGGCCTAGCTAGCAAGGCGAGTCATATGACATCAGGCTGAGTGCGGACATGAACACTAGACTATTATAATTCGTCACCCTACAGTCACACTTGCACAATACTCAACTGGTTCAACTGAGAGTCGAACATGTCCGCGTGCAAACACCGCCCACGCGGCAGAAAATGCTAGCCCCAGCTAACCAGGCTTGTCAAGCCACAAAGTAGTGTGAGTAAGCACATCTATCTGTTATTGTAAAACTAGAGCGCAAGAATGATGCCAAACGAACAAGATGACACAAACAACCACTCTTTCACAACTCTAGTTTCCCGATAATGAAATGCCACCTAGCCCAATTATCGATCCAATCGAGTCAGTACCCTTCGTAATGAATCAATGCATCCCGATATAATACCTGTATATATACAGATGGCACTTAGGCATTTCTAAGACGCATATACGTGTTAGTATAAGGCCGTATGATATCCAACCGTTTCAACATAGAGGTGGAACGCGTGTGCTGTTGCAGTACACTAAGTGCTACATATTAAGTCAGTTAACTGGCATAAAGCAACCAAATAAGCGACTTTAAAGACGCGCTCTGCAGTCTATTAAATATTTGCCAACGAAACGGTGAAAATTATTGAAACGGCAGCCGAAGAATCCATAGGAATGTCTGTATCACCCGTTTGAAGCATACGGAAAGAGGTAAGGAAAACTTTTAAAACGCAATTGCACTTATTATTTGTTGATGAGTAGCGACGCGCAGCCGAGATAGCTCCTATTCACACAATGTCTATTCAATAGCAATACCTTTCAGACCGGTGTTGATGATGGTAGGCGAGATGTCGTCGTAATTCTTCATGACATGAATGGCTCCGTTGCTGAAGCAAACGGCCAGGACGGATATCTTGGATTCGGGGGCTGCGTGTTGTGTGAGCACGAAAAGGAGGAAGACAAAGTTGGTTCGGTTAGTGCCCATATCTCTCGCACCATCGATTGGGTATATATATATATATATATATATATATCGGATACGTTCAATCGTCCATGCGAACGAAGGAGGCGGGTAGCACCGCTAAATGCATGTGCACGATGTAATGAGCTCTCCCTAAGGTATCAGTGTCTTTAGCTCGAAGGTGAGCCCATTCCTTGTCTGGTCTTGTCGTACAGTATAGGCTGGAAGATGGCATTAAGGGTTGGATTGCATTCAGGTCGTGCAGGCACATTAAAAAAAGATATATAGAGAAAAAAGAAGGAAGTTTAGCACTCGTAGGTGTTTATAACCTCGCGGACGAATATAAAGCAATAACTTTTTTTTTTCAATGTTGCAAATTTAGATTACCAGAGACTGCTCGGAATCTTTCACCTGAAATGTTAGCAATCTTATTCATCGATCAATAAAATATATTAGTTTCTTAGCTGTTCAGATTAACTACATGCTATACTCAAATAAAAACTGCGGAAATATCAAATGTCAAAAAGATGCATAAGTAGCGCGCTCATCAAAATTTGATTTAGCTCGGGAGCTCCCCATCTGAATATATGGAAAAAGAAAAATCGTTTTCCTCGGCTACCACATCACGACCTTCGATGTGAATTGTTGCGTTTAAAAGAAAAAGTTAAAATCTAGTGAGAGTTGATAGCGAATTTTTTTCTTTAGGCCGTTCATTTGGTAATAAGAATTGTTGAAAATGGCAAATTTTCAGAAAAACGAACTATAAAGTTTAGAACTCTGTAACTCAGTAACGAGAAAAATATCACAATTATGCAAATCGCATCGAATAATAAATCTAATGTGGACCATATTGATGGTTGGCTATACGTATTATATGATACTTATTATACGTGGCTTTCAACTTGGCCACTAATATGTCAGTAGGACTTTCGAACAACCTTTGTAAATAACGTTACAAATTCACCTATCATATAAATTGAAAGCTGGAACCGAGCTCCTGTCCAACTCTGATTCCACCTATTCAAATAAATGTGAAACACAAAAACGTTTTTTTTTAGATATCCACTGGGCTCATTCTGAAGAAATTTGTTGCATTTGAGAGAGAAAGTGAAATTCTAGTGACCTCTGGAAATGGAAATCCAATTTATCGCCTGCATATTTTATGAGAAGTTCTCAAAAATTGGTAAGCTTTACAAAAAATGGAAGCACGAAGTTTACAAATTTGTAGTTCCGCACACTCTTCCCTTCCCGGGAACGAAAGAAATACTGGGAACGGAGAGAGACCGGGTGACCAGCTTTAACGAGATCACCAAGCACTATAAAGTGGGAAGGACTCATTTCCTCCCGGCACACTCCTCGCTGAGTAGACGGCAAGCGACGGCATGGCGCCTCTTACAAACAGATACATATCCGAACCCGGTGGCCTACCACCGCTACTACCCGGACCTTTGCACGGATAAACGTAGATTCTGCCAAGAAAGGGCGGACCTACAACATATGGTTTGGGCTTGTTCTCGGACACACACACAGAATAATATAAAGAAGACCAGAGAGCAGTGGGAGACCGCGTTGCTCAGCTGTGCACCGGAAGACCAACTCAAGGCAATCCAGTAGGCCGAACATGCCGCCAGGGCCCAAGGGCTCGAGGCCGTCATCTAGGTAGAGAGGCCTAGGTCTCAAATCTGCTGTTCACAAATAAAGTTTATTTCTGCTCCTCCTCCGCACCAAGAATGGATATTGCAGTTCTGTAAACTGCATCCGTTAAAGCATCCAAAGTTGTCAAGCATATTATATCAATCTATAGCTTCCATGAATTTGTCACGTTGTTTCAAAGGTATTGCAAAAGTCCTACTCAGATATTAGTAGTAAATTTGAGAGTCACGTATGTTACATAAGCTTTGTCAGCCTTAGATGTACTATTATATGCAATTTACATAATTGTGATGTCGCTTTTAATTGCTGAGTTACAGTGTCGTAAACTTGATAGTACTGCTGTTTGAAAATTAGCAATTTTCAACAATTCTTGTTTAAAAAATTGACGGCCTAATTCTAAAATTCGCTACCAATAGTCATTAGAGTTTCACTTTTTCTTTTAAATTCAACAGACCACATCATATTTCGCGCGGTGGTAGCCGAGAAACACGATTTCTCATTTCCCATGTATTTACATGGGAGCCCCCAAGCTAAATCTTCCTCTTAAATATGCAACTAATTATCTGATACCCATTTAGCATATGACCTCCAACTCGTAAGGAGGAGTTAGTTCAACCAGCCTGAGTTGTTTTTATGGGCCTTTACTTCGTTACCAATCTGTATTCTGCTGGAGACCACAGAAAGCGTTTACGTAACGGCTGAGTGTCACGCTGCTCAGCATGCAATTGAGTCACAGGTTAAGTCAGCATGCGTATAAGCCTCCCCCCATGAGTTACTGCTACCGACTTATTCAAAACGTTTTATGTAACCCTGGGCTATAGAAAGTGTTGAATACATTATAGATAAAACTTCATAGTTACAGGTTGCGCGAGTTCACAGCGAAAGCCATAGTTGCAGTCGGCTTCCTTTCTTTTTTATTTACTGAGTGCCGATGATAGAGGCTTGAATGATCCACCATCCGTCTTTTTAAGGAATCTAAACGCCACTCCCTTGGGTGTGAGTGCACAACCCCTTCAATCGGCATGCGCCGCTGGCGCAATACAGAGCGTGCATGCCATACAACGCAGCAAAGAGCTCTTTGGCAGCAACAGAGACACATGGTAAGAACGTATTCAAATCAAGTCCTCAGTAGGTGAACGGGTGCGCATAACTTCCAAGAACTTACGCTAGAGGAGAATACTTCGTTCAAGATCAGAAGCACAGAAGGCCGTATTACGAAATGGTCTTGTTGCTATCCACAGCCGAGGGAAATCGCAAGGGCTGCCTCGTCTGCCTACAGGGAACGTCTCGCGGCAAGTAAAGATGAATAAATTAATTTACAGGGAAAAGAAAGGCGCGCGGAAAGCACAAGCCCATGCCTATTCCCCTTGCACGTGCCGCAAACGGCATGTGGCAAAAGGCTGACGCAGAAAGAAACCGATCCGAGAATCCCAGATGACCAAAAGAAAATAAAGGTAAATGGGATTTGTTTTTGCTCGCGCGTGTGTGTGGGATCGAGCAACATGCCAAGCACGCGAGGAATTATATACACCAGGGAAGCGAAACGTGCAGGGCATTTATTCTATGAAGAAGACAACGCGGTGCTCATGTCATGCTCTCGATCATCGCCTCGTATTTCCTCTTACCTCATTGCTATGGCAACACTAGTGCTCATGTTTCTTTGCTTCCGGCGCAAAGCGCGCTAAGGATAACGTTTATTATGCGAAATAGCTGCACCCTCCGCGAACTTAATTAATTGAATTCTGCGGTTTCACGTGCTGTAACCACGATTTGATTATGAGGCACGCCGTAGTGGGGGACCTCGAAATAAATTTGACCACCAGGGAATGTTTAACGCGTCCACAAGGCACGGGAGCCTGGCGTTTTTGCATCTCGCCCCCATCAAAATGCGGCCATCGCGGCCGGGATTTGATCCCGCGAGCTCGTGCTTAGCAGCGCAACACCATAAGAGGTAAGCCGCCGTGGTGGGTACGCGAACGTACTTAGTATTTACGAAGTTTCAAGAGAAACCACGGTATATACTTCCGTCTTTTCACGGAAAACGAACTAAAAATTTCACCAGCTCTCGCTGCAACTCAGGCGATTCATCGTCCCGTGCAACTGCAACGTCGTCTGGTTCAACACCTTTCCTAAACAATGTTCACACCTGAGCTATATTAAATATTTGTTGGGCTAGCAAACCCCGCTTCGTATTTAGAAAAAAAAAAGAAGCTGTTGCCGTTGCGGCTTTTGAAACAGATCTCGCGTTTCTTCACAAGGCTTGATGCAGTGCGAGTGATCACTGGTTCAAGTGCAAGTGCAAGTGCAAGTTCACTGATGCAGTGCAAGTGATCACGATTCACATACATGAACACACCGCTACCATTAAGCGAAACAATGTTGACAGGTTCACGGTGCCGTAATAATTATATCAAATATAAATTTGCCACTGGCGGACAACTGATATTTTCTTCGCGCTGCAAGTCAGTTCATATGCAATTCCACCACACACACGCACAAAAAAAAAAAATACAAGACAATGGAAGCCGCAAGAACATAGTAAACTTCTGTTGATTCTACGCAACCTACAAGCGGATGAGGACGACTAAGCAAGAACACACAGGGCAGCCGCTGTCTGTCAACTCAAGGCTCATTCGACAAAAAAAAAAAAGAGCCAATATATATGAATACAAAGAAAGCAACCCAAGAAAAATTTCTAAGGTCCCTTGAGCATGAAATAATCATGAGTTATCAATTAGAGCCATTTCTTCTCCTGACAGCATTGCCGATGACAGACAGTGCTCATCCTGTGTGATCTTCCTTAGTGATCGTTGCAAGTTTCCGCACGGCTTACAATTGATTCGTTCCAACCTGCGCACTTGATCGCCCTTCTACAGTTCCTTCTGTCTCTTCTGCACACATCGTCGCCACGGTTAAGGCGTAGTGGCCTTTAGGAACGATTACCGACTCCCACTGGCGTGAAGTGTTGATGGTAAAGCGCACGCACTGGTTTGCCCGTTACAAGCAGCTGAAGACATGGAAGAAATTTCTGTGCTGTTACAAATTGCCAAATGAAACCTGCACTGCATGGAGCGTTTATGGTGCGCAAGATCACGTGGAATGCGCACCAACCACCGCGTGGGATTCACGCGCGCAGCTACAACGGGGCCGCGTGAGCAATCGGACAAAAACAGCAGCGACGCCTGAGTGCCGCTTGTCACAAACCTAATCTTAAAGATATCGGAACGAATCACTGTTAAATGCAACTATGCTTTCTGCGCAAGAATGCTGCGGATGGTTATCCTGAACGCTGCAGGTGAAGGTGGTCATGTTTTATTTCACGTCATACTAGAGGGATAAAGCGAGGGCATTTTGGCTGTGGCCTATTTCGCGTAGCATTGGTGAATTCGATTGGCCTGCTAGCAGTGGAGAACAAAATTCACGGTGGAGTAACACGCTAGGTATAAAACACGAGCATTCTGGTGTTGGCACGTCTCTGACGATTGACGAATTCAAAAGACGCGAAAGACGCTCTATACAGAACGCTGATAGGTGTGAAAATTGTGACGCGCACGCATCAAACGATGTTTTCAGGCTCCGCTTCTAAGCGAAAAACACGTTTGAGCCGGCGCCAATAAACTACGCTCAAATTACGCTTACAGGCGAGCTATTTGAGTGTGAAGCGCGCAACTGAGGTGAGCCTTAACGGCCAGTGTTGGCGTTAGCATGATATTTCCGTTTGTTCGTCCCATCATACGTTTTGGTGCACTGAAAGCAACGTGAGCAAGGCTTACCCTGTGCGGGCGGGACGGAGGAGGCGTCTCCACTGGAGGCCGCCGCTGCTCGGTTGTCGTCGTCTGCCTCTTCCATCTTGAATTTCTCGCAGGACCACGCCATGGCAACGATGGCGGCATCCTCGTTCAGGGTCACCTGAGCCACCAGCTCACCATGCATGTCGTTCACCAGGATCTGGCCGTTCGATGTGCCGAACAACACCTGCGGTTGTGAAGAGAACACGGAGGCTGTAGCGATAGCACAGAGGCCCGGGCATCAAATCTGTTGTTCCGCTCTTTCGCAGTTTCAAAGACGCATCGTGTTCAATCTGTTTTCACGAAGAATTTTGTGTCAGAAAAGTTCCATCATTAGTACTTGCACAGGGATTACCGCGCTACACACGCCACTGTTTGACACGATTCCTGCCCTCGCGTTCTTTTGTTTGCGTTTTATGCAGTTTTACTGACGTTGCAAGTTCATAGCAGCGGAAGTATTTAGCGAACTTCAAGCTCGAAACATCGCATTCGCTAAGCCCTTTCTTTTTTCTTTTTTGGCTGCTTTCCGCGACTCTCACGTAACTTCATTTTCGCCAGCGTACGCTTCATATAGACACCGGCATCAAGCACAAACTTTTTGTCCGCTCTCTCAGGTCATTGCGGGGCTGGTAACTAGGCGTGATTGATGCGCTCGGGCCAAATGATCTAAGCACTAAGTTACATTATTCCGCTAACTTACCAGTGTTTAGCCAGCTATCATACCTTTTTATGCACTGTATACGCTTTTTTTTTTCGATGCAGTGTACGTATCTGTTTCCTACCTGCGAGCGAGGCCCACCGTTCGTGTTTGTTTTCTCTTCGTGGACTAGCGCGTATTCGAGCGGAAGAAGAAAGAGAAGCGGCGAACGCAGCGTCGTCCACTGCGTTTACCGCTTCCCTTTCTTTCTCGGCGCGTGTGCGCGCTAGACCGTGAAGAGAAAACAAACATGAACGGTGGGCCTCGTTCGCAGTCGTCTCCGACGGATGATGAACGGCGGCGCAACATTATGCCGGCGTCCCCATCGATCCATCTCTATCCTGCGCACACGGCGAGGATGCTATAGCCAGGCACCAGTGTTGGCTCTGCCGCCGCCGCTGCTGCTATAGTGTGCGGAGGTGTTGCTACTTCCCGGCAGTTCCTGTGTGCGCGAAGGGTAAGAGAGCCTTCACGCGCCAGAGAGAGCGGATTCTGTTCTTCGGCTGAAACATGGCGCAAACATTTGTGTGCAGACCGAGGTAACGTGTGGCTCGTGTTCCCTGGCACTTGACAAATAACGCTGTTCAAGCGTACTATCATTCTCCGGGTTTGTTGAAGCCGTTATGGCCTTACCTGAAGCCGCCTATTGTCGGGTTGATGGACTAAAAGCGCTTGTCCTAATTATCAGACTCTTCAAATTATTTTTTCGACGACAAACCCGCTGGACACGCCTTACGTCACTGTACTTTGGAGCTTGCATACGGGATAATTAAGACTGGTTAAGCGGTAAAGGCCTTGGGAACCAGGGAAGGAAAGATTTGCACGCAGAGAGCTATTAAGCAATGATCCGCTGCCTGAATTCTGCCAGACTATCTGACCACGAGGGATTGTGTAGTAAGTGCTCATGTGAGTGAGTATGCGTCTACTTATTGGATATATTTCACCCTTCCTTCCACTCCTTTTTTTTCCTTTATTGTACTTTTTTTCTCCTGTCCTAAGTGTTCGGTTGCCACGCGCAACAGGATAGCCTCCTGCGTGTACTTTTTTTTTCTTACCTCAGTCCTAAACGTTTTAAAGCAATCATACTAACCAAATTTATCGCGTAGCAAAAGGCGTCGTTTTGCCAAATCACCGACTTGCATGTTACGATATGTGCGATACGAGACATTCTTCTTCAATGCCCGCGCAAGATGCACGTGCGCCCTACTGTAGAAGTTACCCGTTAATAACCATCAGGAACGGGGGAATATCGTGCACGATTACGCCTGCGGAAAGCTTTACCTGCGTCGTTTCGGCTAATCCGCAGCGCTGCACGCAAGTAGCTCGACACTGAGCGCGGCTACATTTTCGTCAGCCACGTGAAAAAGGAGCCGCGAGGGAATCCGCACGCGTCAGAGATAACGGATGGAGCGAGCGCCGGAGACGTCTGGAGGGCGGCTTCATCTACCCGGCACCGAGAGGGCACGGAGAGGGAGGCGGTACACGACGGTGGCGGCCTGTAGACTAACGCCGAGGCACAGATAAAAGCGCTTCGTACACCTCCTCCTCCAAGGAAAAACGCCTGGAGAACACCTGCGCGCTAGCGGCGCAGCTTTTTGAACTTTGGATATCCCCGCACAAATGACATTTTGGCACTTGGGAGACTGGTGCTGGGGCCTCCTGATTGTTTTCTTATTTGTTTTTTTTTAATGCTTTCGCGATGCTTCGATTTCTCATCAGAGATTCGGTGGGCAGCGAAGGCGCTTCTGTGATGCACAGGAAAAGGAGATTACGAAACAGAGTAGATTGCCGTTCCGTTCTGTTCTGTTCTGTTTTGTTATTCGCCGGTTGCTGTGGAGATACTGAGGTGGAGAGCGCCTTGGGTACTACAATTCTTGTAGCGTATAACAACTAACGAAATGCCCCAATATAATAAAATAAATAAACTAGTGACAATGAAGCTGGTACAAATGCCGGCAACGATGACTTCAGTCGACATCGAACGTCTGCCCTCGCCGCCATGGAAATGATAGACGCTTCATAGTTTTCATGCGTTGGCGCAGGATTACTCCGTGTACAAACTAGGATGGTAGGTATTCACAGATCTGTTCAAGGTCACTTACAGAGAATAAGTGCGCCACTTCATAAGTAGCCCACAGGACCACTTATCACAAAAGCTAAACTATCCTTGAGTCAACTTAAAGGTTTTTAAAGAAAATAGCGTTATGCAAACACTGCCTACGCTTTTTTTTTCAAGGTTGCCATGCCGATTCAGCGAATGCTAGCTTCTATCCAGAGGCGGCGACGTATTGCGCCTGCCCAAGTGCAAGCATAAAGCGAAACATAGACGTGTAGTCGAAAAGTCCGCAAAATCATTCGTGCGTATAACTTTCGCATGAAACGTATGCTCATTGCATGTAAAAACAAATATGTTGGGTAGTATCGAAGTAGTGAGCTATTCAAGAGCTCGCGTCAGTGTAGATAGAGAAAACTATTGCAGAACTGTGTCCTTTAAATGATTTCCAAAGCCCTTCGAGCGCTGGAGATCATTTATGGATCTAGTGAAAGGAGACGCTTGCTTCTGTTGTCTTTGTTTAAAATGTCCCTATGTGGCGTGCTTGTACAGAGTAAACTTTTAAACTTACATTTCAGAAGGTTCTTTGCCCCTCATGGATTGGTAGGACACAAGCTTACACATACGAAAACAAGCGGAGACACGGCGGCACCAGCAGGATTCGCTTTGTCCGATTAGAGTCACATGAAAATTTCGTGGTTCTCGGCGTAACGTCAGCTCAGCCGCAAAGTTTCATGACGTTACTGGCAGCAGCGCCCGTCGTTCGTCTGAGAGTGATTTCAAATTCAGACAGCATTTCAGCGCTCAGTGAACCATTCACTGTAAGCTTCCAACCTGTCCAACGCTTCTCTCTCTTTTTCTTTTTTACAGCGAAAGCTGTACATGACTAACTTTCCGTAGTTTTTTTCGGCGTCCGGCAACAGAAAAAATCATCATGTGGGCCGATCCTGGTGATAGTGCAGAATGCGTGCAAGCTCGATGGCACATACCCCTGTGCGCTCGGGAACTTGTAACGTGCCCTTGAACTATTCTTGACACACGTGGGAACCAAAGAGGTGCCAGGCGCACGGGTACGTTTTTGAAATATATTCAGCGGGTTAGAAAGGATGATACCACACCTGTGGTCGTCAACGGAGACTTCAACGTGGGGCATTTCTAAGACAGAGAAGAAATGATTGATGGAATAAATTTTCAGACAGCCTCGGGCGCACAGAAACATCTGACAGGAGCATTTCACAGGCAGAGATATGAAACTCTCCTGTCGCATACTTCTATGCGCCCAAGGCTGTCAGAATGATTACATAGTTTTCAACTACGTATTTTGTCACCGCACGTCTAGTTAAAGCTCCGTTGTCGTCCTCTATAAAGTTTTGTAAGGCCCTAACGGTAAGCGTGTTGCCAGTGCGACAAAAACACCCTTAAGGTTGTAAATACTTTTGCAGTGACGGAGCTAGAAAACTTAAGCGCAAGCTTTATTTAGCTCAGGCCCAACTCCGTCCACCTATCAAAATAAATGTAAAGCGTAGAGACGCTTTTTTGAGATACCTACAGGGCTGATATTGATGCCATTTCTTGAATTTTAGAGAAAAAGTGAAATTCTAGTATCAACTGGAAGCGTAATTTCAACTTAAGGCCTGTATGCTTCATAAGAAAGCTTCAAAAATTGGAAGGTTTAAAAGAAATATAAGCACGAAGTTTACAAGTTTGTAGCTCCGCACCAAGAACAGATATTGCAGTTCTGTGAACTGAATCCGTTAAAGCATTCAAAGTGAACAAATTTGATACGTGAATTTCTTACGTCGTTCACAAAGGCTTCTGAAAAGTTCTACTCACATAATAGTGGTCAATGTGAGAGTCACCAATATTACAAAAAATTTTGTCCGCCTTAGATGTACTATTAAATGCAATTTACAGAATTGTGATATCGTTTTTCATTGCTGAGATACAGACTTGTAAGCTTGATAGTTTCGTTGTGTGAAAATTTCCGATTTTCGACAATATTTATTAAGACGTTGAGGGCCTAAACCTCAAATTCGCTACCAACAGTTGCTAGACTATCACTTTTTCTTTGAAATGCAACAAAACGACATTAGATATGTTGCGGTGATTGCCTAGAAAAGCGATTTCTCCTTCCCCGTGTATTTAAATGGGAGGCCTAAATCTTCCTCTCGAGAAAAACTGAGTATAGCATACCGTTGAGTGCGTATGCCATTAAAATAATAATAGATAAATAAATGATAGAGAGAGAAAAGAAGGAAAATAAAATAAAGAAAGAATGGCGCTTTCCCGATTTCTCGCCTCGGGGCATTTCCTTTGGTGGGAAGGCCTCTATTGTAGTCTCCTGAGCGGCCTCACGGGGACATTCAAAGCGACAACTCTGTTTGTCGCAGTTTTCTTCCGCCTGACGGGTGTTGACTCGAAGGGAGACCACGAAACCTCATTCTCTGCCGAATCCTGCGCGTTTCTGGGCGCTTTATTCTCGAAAAGTGTTCCAGACTGAGTGAGAAGAAGAAAAATAAATTCCGCTACGCCTGTGCTACTCCGACCGGAAAATGCCGTTTCTACTGACGCGGTTTGTATTGTGAGTTTCAAATTTACGGCTTTTCCAGACACTTAGTCACGGCGACGCTATTCCGCGATTGGTGTCGCTGAAATTTATGTCGCTCGCGGCCCGCATTGAATTTTTTTTTTTGGTGTTGGTTTTCGTGTTCTAAGCAAGAAACAAAAAACAAAAAAAAATTCAACAGAGAAAGCAGTATTGAAATATCTACTTTGAAAGTAAAAGCCTCAACTCGCACTGTTTATTTCGCATGGCTTCTGTGAAATGTCTTGCGCAGCTTGGGCAGCCATTCTCGGTTATTTATGAAGTTGAATACGAATATTTGAATGTTCGCTCCGTCTATGTACAGATTTATATGTTATTTGGTCGTGTGCCACGTGACCCATTCAGTTCTATGCGACGATGACTAAGGATGAAGTTAGACCACCTGACAGCCCGTGATAATTAACGCGAGAAGTATATGATCTGCATATGTAAACTAAGTGATGCGTGTTGTGCTTCAGTGTCCGCATAAAGGAATAGTAATTAGTGTCGTTTAAATTAAACCAGCATCTTTCATAATTATCCCAATTAAAAGTAAGGTACAATTAACCCGAATAAATGTTGGTAAGCTGATGAGGGGCGTTTGTTCATTCTAATACCGCAGTCTTGCGCATTAAATTCTAGCCACTCGGTATGCAAAAGTGCCAGTTAAATCATTCTGTAAACGACACGCATTAAGACTTTAAAATCTGTAGCCAAAACCGCACGAAATGTAAGTGGGGTAGCCTCATTTGGTTGCATGCGCAAAAACAACTAAAGTGATTCGGGCAGGAACTCCGCAGATGATAGGATGACAATTCGAAGCTTATAATGAATAGATGCACTACGAAATCATATTCACGTGGTTTCATCTCCTTCGCGCTTCGTAAAGCGTCTCAATTTACCACGTTCATTAAGCTGAAGCGGAAAAAGAATTCACGCGAAATAAACTGTAATGTAGCTATAATTTTCTCAACCCACACACACACACAGAAAAAGGAACAGAGCCTAAGTATAGCCTTTGAAAAACAAGAAAAAAAGAAATACGTAAAATACGGGGACAAAATACGAAGCAGGCTATTTGAAAGCAGCAGAGCTCGCCGCGTAGCCTCCCGAGGAGACACTCGTACTGCTCTTCAACTTTCATGCGTTCACTATTTCTTTTTGCTTCTTTATGAATCGTCTAGCGTAGCAGCGCTAGCGGGTAGGCCTGCATGCTTTACGAGATAGAAACGAACCGAGTAGTCAGTGAGACCACCCGCTGTGCGGTACGCTCTCGAAAGACACGAAAACCGCGCGTGCACGGGAGCGAAATGACAGCCCTTTCTGCATATCTCGACAATTCCGGTCCGCAGCGTTTCAAGTCTGTTAGCGTCATAATATAAGTATGAAAGGAGAGAAAAAAAAAACCTGGGACGACGTTGCGCTTATCTTGCCCTCATGCAGACACGCATCCTTTAACGACCTTTTATTGCCCAGTCACAAAACGGCGATATTTATGCGAACGGCAAGAACGAACAAGGACGTGTGCCAGCTCGTAAGGAAAAATGAAAAGAGGTGCAGAGACAGAAGGACGAAGAAGACGTTCGTTTATGGGTCTCCGCCCACGCCCGCCGAAGAAACACTGATGAGTTGAACACAACATGTCATAAGACAAGCGGCGCTGTCTCTTTTAACCATTAAGTAGTTTTCTTTTTCCTTTTCAATGCTTACCGGTGTAGCGTGTCGATGCTTTTGTTGGTGCGTGTGGATTCCCATGCTCCGCGGTTGTGGGACGAATACCCTTAAACTTTCGAATGATTGCGTTGTTCGCTATGCATTCAAATGCAATTCGCATTTATGGCGGGATAAAACTGCTTAAAATAATTCGCGGTGCATTCAACCACCGAAGGACTGTTTCTAGCGATCTTCTAGCCCGTGAACAAACTGCCCATCCTCAAAGGAGGAATCAAGACTATAAGCTATAGCAACAGAGAGCTTAGCAGTGGACGCTCTTGTTTAAAATAGGCAAACGATACCAGCCGCAGAGTGCTCTAAATGTGCTCACAGCATTGCGAAGGATGGAAGAGCGACATGACAGAAAGCAAGAAGTGTTCACGTGGTTGCAAATGTGCACGTACCTTTTCAAGGATTAAGGTACACGTGGAGAGACCGACAAACGGCGAGATACATTTTAGAGGTTCAGGGGTCATATAACTTGCTAAAGGTTGCGCTGTACAACTAATCACGACAAATGGATTCGAAACGTTTTCGTTGAAGTGTTTCGAGATGGAAATGTGTTTTTCTGTAGTGTCTTTTCCAACTAACAGCAACGATGAAATTGTGTGCCAGACACAGCAAACAGAGTATGATAGCGCTTGGCGATTCGTTGATTACGCTCACCCCTATAGGCTTCCTATTTCATACAGGGAGCTTATGAAGCCTGCCCAATGTTTCGAGAACCGTGGTAACATTGAGCCCTCGCTTCCGCGTCTTTGGTCGTTCCTTTCCAAACTATGACTCTGCTCTGCCATTTTTTATTATGAGCAACGACCATTCTAAGTGTTTTCGATGTATTAGCACCCTCCTATGACAAGGCGGAAGCAGACGCAGTGCTTAAACTGATGGCATATTCAACATGTCGCTTCACCGCGTTCTGGCAGTACCACTTAGGTTGTACAAGGCAGCTTTAAAGCCGTATTACGAGAATAAGCCTACTTACAATTGGTAATCATGCTTCATAACCACCACTGGAAATCGCTCATGCACACATTAAAACTTTACTGCTGCTGTCTTGCGCCACCTTTGAAGCGCAGCCTGAGTGAGCCAGTTTTTTCAGTGATACCAATAGCGATACTCCTCTTCAAACTCCCGACATATTCGTCCACTAGTGTGTCGGCGGAAAATTGACTGACACGCCATCAGTAAGTGAAAGGCTGAAAGCCGTCGCTCATCCATGCTAAAAAGTAATAGAGATATCTACTTTGGCAAAAAAGAAAAAGAAAGTGGGGATATAAAATGCTGTTTCTTTGCATTGATTATAGTCTGTGTCGAGATTTTAGTCTAGTGTGTTTCGATAACCTGATGTCATGGGGCGATCAACCTGTAGTTTTGGAAGCTACTTACGGCACAAAGCAACAAGCTAATGGAGTTTTCGCTAAGCGCTCTTGCGTAGTGTCTCTCTTGTCGCACAACAGACTTGAGTGCCCGACTATAGACATCCTACACCTAAGTTATCTCTCTCCCTCTTTCACTCCCCATTCCCCTCCCCACGTGTAGGGTAGCAAACTGGACTCAGTCTGGTTAACCTCCCTGCCTTTCCGTCTTCCCTTCTCTCTTCTATCTCTCTCTTTCTTGTCGCAGTCTTTTCTTGCGCCTCTTGCAGTTGTGCTGCTTAAAAAGTGGCATTTGACGATATTTTTTTCTTCTCCATTGGTGACGCTACGGTCATCTGGCTCTTACAGTGTCCTACAAGCATAGCGTCCTGGTTTCGGAACTGGGGGCTCGTAGAGACTATCACAAGTTTCGTGGCTGAAGAACGCCGGTGAGAATCATCATTAATAACCCTGCAATGACTCCGCACATATTTGTATACACGCGAGTTGTTTTTGACTGAAGGCGTTGCAGTGCTTTGCGAGATGTTCGACGAAGCTGCATTTCGCCAGCAGTGGTTCAGGAACATCCCGCCTTTCTCGTGATGCGTGTAGCCAGTAATTAAGTTGTGCATGTGGTTTGACCCCGCGATTCAATTTATCGAATGAATGAAAGCCACATGATTAATTCTGCCATACGTCTATACTTAATTATTCTGTAATTACGAGCATTTTTCTTAAAGTACGCGAAGGATCATCCTACAGCGTTTTCACTTGGGCTGGTCAATTCGTAACTCTTGTTAAACGGCAGAACGTTAACGACGCAACACGAGACACATAAAAGAAACAATAAGGCAGAGCGCTGGTCATGTGGTTCCTTTAGAACTGTGTCCTGCGTCGCTAAGTTAAAATAATGCTGTTCGTCCTACGACCCTGACTTTTTAGATCTTTTTTGTAGGTCTCCGAATAAAAGGATGCAACTTTGACACATTCTTTGAAAGTGAATAGTAATTCGTGACAGCAGGAGATAAACAATAAGGGCCGAAGAGTAAGCATTTGGGCTGGCTGGTTCATGATTACGAGCGGTAAACCGCGCTAAATAACAGGACAAGGGCCACAGGCTGTTGTCTGTGTCCCTCTCCTTGTCCTGTTGTTTAGTGCTGTTTACTGCTCGTAATAAGGGCCGGTCACGTGCCTGGTGGTCGTCGGGCGTCCAGATGCCGCAGAGCACGGCCGCGCGGTCCAGGTGCAGCGTGGAGGACCAGTACCGCTGGCCGGCCACCGATCCGACGAGCACGAATCCGTCGCGGTAGCAGATGAGTGCCATCCGGCCATCGTGGCTCCAGGCGAAGTCGGTCACCTGGGTGTTGCGGTCGTTGATGAGCTCGATGGACCAGCGCCCCTCGTACTTGATCCACACGAAGATCACGCCGCTGCTGTCGCACGACGCCAGCTTCTGGTACGGCTCGTTCCACTTGACCAGCGTCACCTGCGAACAGCAAGGGCGCGCTCTGGTGAGTAATGCGACTATGTACTATCGTCGCGCACTGCTGGATTGAGAAGTTCTGCACGGATGTTGAACGGAACTTGAAAATGGAAGTATAGATAACAATACGGTGGTGATAAACTTGTTTCCTAAGTCCACGCAATCCAGTCATTTAAACCAACGAAACCATAAAACATAGCCGGTAATCGATGACACTTCATCGATGAATCGCTAACCATATTTAAAATGGTGCTTACTGTAGCATAAACATATTCGAGTTACGCTACCTAATACCCGACCAGTCGAGACGCTCAAAGTTAATAAAGCAGGTTCAAAGTGTATCTAGGTAAAACATTGAGCAATGAAAGCAGAGCTAGAATCAAAAGAACTTCGTCACGTGAAATGGGTGTTAATGAGCAGGTACATAAAAGTACGAAAAGGAACAGCGCGTGAACCGCCGTACCTGTCGATGGCTGGTAAACATCCTAACCACACCCGGCTTTCTCTCTTTGTCCCAAAATTAACCGTCCCTCCCGCCCGTCCCCGCGGAGTTGCGGGGAACGCCGCTACTGCGACGGTCGATAACACGTGACAAACGCTGATGACGGCTAATTGTGCTTGCGGGAGAAAATAGCCGCGCGTTAACATGCATGGTCTCCGCGGGGTCCGTGCGTATGTGCGACACGCGGCCTGCGCTAAGCGCTTTCGACTTCCGTTCGCGAAAGTTTTCGCTGTTGGACGTCACCGCATTAACGAGGGTAACGGTCAAGCGCCGGTAGTCGATGCGGCGCCGCAGCGTCTTAATTATCTTCCGCTGCCCCGTGTGACGCGAGGAACGTAAGCGACGATAAGTACCAGAAATAAACGGGACCTTTGGAAATTAGCCCGATGACAGCACAGCAGCGAACTTGATTTGCTCTCCTCTAAGTGACCTCGCCAGTTATTGTGACGTGCTTAGCCCATGTCATGGAAGTAGGCTACGTCTGCAAAACCTAGAATAGGCAAGCTTCATGTCAAGATTCTCCGTCGACGCCAGCGCGTGTCTCTCCTTTCAAACAGTTCCTTTCCCGTCTCGCAGTATGCGGTAGCCAAGCAGACAATTCTGGTTAACATCCCTGCCCTCTCTATTTCTTTCCTCCTCCTCTCCTCCTCCTCTTCCTACATACAAGTGCATGCTCACGTTCATCACCTCCACACATCACTTCGCTAGCGGCACACAGCTCGTATTGTACATGACCGCTTGTTTATTAAATGCACGTGAAAAGATCAACAGCGGTTGAAGAAGAGATGTCTGTCGAGCCAGCCTTTCAACAACAGCACTTGTCTACGTGGAGGCAGCGCTGCCATGGATGCTCGAAGGCGTGTGTAGAGTAGGATGACAGAAGCTGAAAAGTTCAAAAACGATGGTGTTCAGTTGTGTTAGCGGCGGAAGGGGGTGCGGTGCAGCTTATTGTTTCGGGTGGTAGTAAGAATGCAAAGCATACAGGAATATTCAAGTGTATGCAGGCCCAGTAAATTCCAGTAACCTGATCCTTCGTGAAAGCAGAAAGAAGAGATATACGGTTCTGGGAGTGTTAAAAAACAAGCAATGAAACAATTTAGAAGAAATACAGAAAGTGAGTTGTATCAACAGACCCAAATTCCAACTCATCGCTCTCATTTCACTTTTGGCCCAGTTACCCCATCCGCGTTGCTTAGTACGAGGTCATCGGTTCGAATTACTGCATCTGATCACATTTGGAATTAGAGGCATCTAAGAGGTGCTGAGATAATGCAGAGAAAGAAGGAAGATGAGACTCGACACGCGCATTTCCTTCGCACAAGCAATTTTTTTTTATCGGGACTTGCTCCCCACCATCGACTTAACGATGCAAGGATAGCTCTGCTTTTGCGAAGTTTGAACGGGGAAAATAATTGTCCGAGTTTGATCCAGATCCGAGGGTGTGCGTGTCCTTCCACACAAATCACTTGTGGCAAATCGTCATCGTGAATTTTACGCCTGCAGTACAGCGCGCGCCGAAAATCGTGCTTCCGGAATGCAGTGAAACGGAGGAGGACTGCGCGCTGCACACCCGGCAGTTTTAAAATTTTCGCTGTAGGTGGCGTCCGCGACTTGTACTGCATAAAACCCCTGAAACTTCGTAAAGTAGTGAGACTCTTTTCCTTCGCCTTCACTCCTCCTCGTTTCTTCTCTCTTTCACGCTCCCTCCTCGACCGTGGCGCCGCCTACACTGCTCGAGCGTAGCAACGGCGCCAACATGCGCTCCTCGCCACTCCGTAGACGTTTCTCGAGCAAAAATGGCGCTGATGCACGGCGCGAGGGCCCACGTGATGCTATTCGGCCAATAGCGACCCGGCGTCGGCCTCGGCCAGAGCGCGCGAGGAGGAGGCGGCATTCTTCAATGCGTGGTACTACATCACGAAGTTGAAGGGGTTTTAGTACTGCAGTGCCCTCTCATGGAGCTGTGGCTGTATACGGAGCAGTGATGTACCGGCAGTGCGTTATGAGCAGATGACACAACAATGTCAGAGGGCGAAAGCTGCCGACTAGCAACGACAACTAAGCGTTTTTCTTATTTGGCTGGTATAACCGCAATGCCACAGTTACGCACGCGCAGCTGCAAATGAGTGGTGTGCCCGCAGATTGTAGACAAACACGGAAAACGTTATCGTTACACAAAGACGTCACTAGAGAGCCGTATAACGCTAAAATATTATGGGCATTTACGTGTGTCCGTATAACGCTTCGGTATTTTAGTATATGCTGCAATGAGCTGCAGCTCACTGCGTATTGTATGCGAACATGCAGAAAGTGAATGCAGAACGGAGACAGAAATATTCGGAACGACTTTGATTCGCTGAAGCGCATTCCTCAATGCGCTGAAGACCGTCGAGTTCTTGCACACGAAAGCAAAAACAATATTTGGCCGCTTCGTGTCAGAAATTATTCTCAAAGAAAGGTATATACAAGAAGGCATAAAGACGTTCAAATGACCAAGGACGAGAAGAAAAAATAATATTCGAGTTTAAACTGACTCAATCATACTGGCAGCTTGCTTAGGCACTGGTGTCGCAATTTCATCTGGTAATACCACTGTGAAACACCACAGGACTCGCCATTACGCCACTAAGTTTACAGGTAACGTAGTCAACACTGTAGCCAATAGCCAGTATGCTGATTCGTTGACAGCTGTTTCGAATGCACGCTTCTGTCTGTCTTCCTATGTCACGTCGCTTCTTGTGACATCATTATGTTGCCCCGAATGACAAAAAATGCCAGCATGTTAAGTGTGTCGAGGTACGGTGTCGGCGTAGCATGCCTCCTCACTACCACAAAATATTGAATAAGATATACACAGGCATACAGCAGCGCCTCCCTGGCGCATACCATGTACATATAGTTAATTTTACGCCACGCATTGAATCTTTCAATCTATCTGTTCTGAGCGTGTTTCCAATTCTTTCCGCGTGTTTAATTTATTAGCGTTAACTTTTCTGGTTCGCAAGTGGAAGTCGCAGTTAAAAGGTTCCTGACATTCGGACCGCACTCGTTCGACCACGCCCTCTCCAGGGCGTGTTCTAATGTCCCATCGTCGCTCAACACAAAATAAATCAGTATGTTCTGTGGCCTGCAAACGCCTAACAAAACCGCCTTTGCACCCATTGACCCTCTCCTCCTTTCGCTTTTCTGTTTAGGGCGTTCTCGTCGATCTCCCCTAATTAGCTCTACGCACGTGCCCCTGTGCATAATTTCAGCCTCGGAAGCGATCTCGTCCGCGACTCCTAAGCGGCCCGTTGCGATAACTACGATGGCGCGTGGCACGCGGCAATCGCCAACATCGCAAGTGACCCGTTTCCGGAACGACCGTTTCCCCGCTGGCTTTCCCCAGCTCCTGCATCTGAGTCACTTTGCTGCGCACGTCATTGGTTGTACCGTGTTTCTTTGTTTGTAAGTAACGTATACCGTAAAGTACCGCTCAAGCGCCTGCCCATTTTGCGCCTCTGCGCAGACAAGGGGAAGTTACCTTTGCACTGAGACTTAAACACAAAGCTGCGCTGGCTGTGCTGAAAGGACAGTGGCTAAAACGCTTTTTTTTTTAATCAGGTAAGATGCGTGAACGACGTGAAGATACGGGCCGAAATAAAAAATAAAAGAGTGCAGCAGCATGTTACACTCCTGTAACACGTGAAGGCCAAAGCCTGCTGCACACTTCGTAATTCATTAAATTATACAGTCGGAGGGGTCAGACTTCTCGCAAGACATAACGAGACGCAGAGTGAAGTACACGTGTAGCGCTTCAGGTCGACTGCCTGAAGGACACATGTGAGCACCTAATGCACTACCTAAAGGTACCGTGCTTGTCGCCAGTGTGTGCTAAAAATGTGCAACACAAGCCGATCACAATTACATTAAATCCTCTCAGCAGAGAAGAGCAGCGCTCGCGGGCGAATACCTCGCTCTCGTCGCATCGCACGTCGCGCCTCGTTTCTCGCTTGGGGAGCATCCGAGGCCGTAGCGTACTTCCGAGGCCTACCGCGCGCTAGGCCCCGGGCGAGCGTCTTTCATCACCGTATAGCTCACTTCGCAATCTACTACTGCCGCAACCGCCGCCACCGCCGCTCCGTGACGTCAGCGACGCAGCACCTGTTCTTCATTTTTCTGTCTACACACGCCGCTCCTTCCTCTATCCACCCGCCTCTCGCTCCGAGAAGGTCACATGTCATTTTTTTTGTGCCACTCGACTAGACGCCGCGTTTTTTTTTTTCAAGGCCATCGCGCGACGAGCCACTTAAGACTTTTGCCTTTAGATACCCTTCTATGAGACAGTAATACGACAGGCAATGCTGGGTCGAGCTGAGATGCTTCCGATTAACGCGTCTAATTTCTTGATTGAACAATAATTCCCGAAAGCGTTAACTGTGGAAAAAGCACTAGAACAATGTAATATGTTCTTGTGAAACTGTATTTTGCAGGAATATTAATATGCTGCAGTTAAAGACTTCTCCAAAGAGAGCCTAAAGTGTTTCTGATCTTTTTGCAACTTCTGAAGCAACCATGTGCGTATTTTATTATAGATTGCGCTTACTTGAACTAAACGTGAACTGCAAGTGAACTGGGCTACAATTTCACTTCTTCTAACTTAATTTTATTTTACGGTCTGCCATTGCACACTGTGCAGATCGCGCGTATTTTTACATACGGCGCGTTAATGTTGTCCCGTTGGAGTCACGGTGAAGTGTCAGGCACTGAAAAGAGCACGAGTTAAGCATTTAACCCTTTAAAGGACGTACGTGCACCCAAAAAGGACAGGCAACCCTCATATCACACTGGTAGTGGCGAGGAGCACAGTCGTCGGCAGTGAAGATGTGATCTCGTGGGTCAGGTTCTATTTACTATTTACACATGCACTATTACACATGCACCACCATACACTCTAAGAACAGTTTACAACCTTTGGAGTGCCCCTTCTGATAACGCGCGTGCCGTTCGTTACTGGAAAGTTCCGGGCTCGCAGCGATAACGAAAGGAAACGCATCAAGGCAGATGACGATTATCGTTGTGTGGCAGAAGGGGCACGCCAAAGGGTGTAAACTGTTCTTAGAGTGTACATTTCAGAGTAATCGGTGGTGCTCGCACACATTTCAGAATCTGTAACACTATTCGCGTCGTTTGCGTAATCTGTTTAGACAAGTTTGTCTTTTTTTCCCCCGTATGAAATCGGTGACAACATTCAAGAAATTTCGATACAGAAGACTCGCCTTGCACGGAGCGACAAATCGCACCTGCACGGAGTAGGTGCACTCTGATCGACTCGCACGCGAAGGTTATGCAAATTTGGACAAGTTCATGTCATTGGTTCTCATACAGCAAAAACATGACGCTGCAGAAGAACCGCAGTCAATAACACATGCTTACTGAAGTTCTTATGTCCCTAACACTGCCTTTGTCGGCGCTGAATACTGCTAGTTGTAGCCCATTGCACTGATGTACGGAACAGTCTGGTGTTAAAGGGAACAACCAATTGTTATAGCGCTACAAATTAAACCTTAATATCGTGGCATGAATGCACCCAGACTATGTTTATACATATAGAGATCAGCCAAATGCGTCCTATCAGTCGATTTTTTTTTCTCGATAATGTAGAAATCTATCGAATATATCAGTCGATTTTTTTTCTGGATAATGTAGAAATCCATCGCTTATATTCGCTTTATTACCAGCTAAACGTTCCATCTAACTGCGGATCACACTGTACGTTTCCCGACAAGCGTTTTTTTTACGCTTTAGGCTTAGACGCTTCAAAGCATTGCGGTTGGTAATGGGAAAGAAGTGAAAAAGAAAATACTTTGTTATGTTTAGAGTGAGCCATGAGTAAATATTACCATCTGAACTTCTTTCGTGGGTAATAGAGGCAGGAATGGAGATGTCAGCAGGCGAGCGCTACGGGAAAAAGAGTATCCGTTTCCTACGGTCCACTGCCGCCATGTTGCCGCTCTCGCGGCGACGCTAAAACCCGACGGTTCCTTATCACGTTCACGGCTTATATGTGCCTCCTGGCGAACGCGACGGGAGCAAATGCGCAAAAAGAACAACGCGAGAGATGCGGACAGCTGGAAATGTCGCCGGTGGGGAGCAGCGGGCGGCCAGCCTTTTTGCGTCATTTTTTGGTACAAAGACCGTGCAGGGAGGGCTATGAAATATGGCACTTTTTTGTCGGCCATACTGTTGCCGTAATACGGAAGCTGCTTTTTCTTTTGAACCTCACATTTTTCAAAGGGGTATAAGCTTGCTGTGTGCTTTGTCCTATAGCTTTTCATGCAGCACTAACCTGTACAGCCTAAAATAAAACAGAAGTACGTGTCGTCTAAGTGTTGCCAGACGAGAAAACGCGCGTGTTCTCAGCGAAACGAGCGGTAGCGCTGTCTGCCGCAAATAAGGTGAACCAACTTCGCATTCTATCTTCTCAGCCTCGGGCGCCTCGTCCTTTTATAGCAGTGGCTATATTTCTTTACATAATATGGTGCACTTGAGAGCACCAGACTAACAAACGTGCTGCTTATTTAGAATATGCCCGGGATCAGCCACATGACAATGAGGAAACAAGAGTGGAGAAAGAAAACCATCAAACAGGCATGATATGGCGCTGCGACTACTGCGCACGCAGGTGTGCTACGCAAGTGAATTGTATACTATTCAAGTGAAAACGCCTGCCTATTGAGATCAAGGTGGAATAATTTCGCCCCATGAAGTCCAAATTTATTCCGGAATCTTTCACTACGGTGTCGCAAAAATGGAGCTGTTGATTTGGTGTGTGTGTGTGGTCAATGAATGAATGAATGAATGAATGAATGAATCAATCAATCAATCAATCAATCAATCAATCAATCAATCAATCAATCAATCAATCAATCAATCAATCAATCAATCAATCAATCAATCAATCAATCAATGTGTGTATCTAATCGCTACAGAGTTAGGGCACCAACATCTTGGAGACTTGCCTTTTGCTCTTCGGAGTGCTGGGCGGCTAAACCGACCACGCGTTATCCACCTTATAGGTAATGATCATAGGAACCAAAATACAATCAAACGTCTGATAGCAGGGGCGATTGTATCCTTTACTGCAAGATGTTCTGCGCGTGTGGTGTTTCTCATGCTCGTCCTTTGCATATCCTCACTTCGCAACGCTTCCTTTCATGGCGTACAAGACGTATACCTAGCACGCTGCCTGCCACCATGTCTCAATGTATGATTTTACTTAATATACATACCTCGCTGATGGATCGCCGCATTGCCCAGTGTAACGTTCTGAGCTTTTTTTTTTGGCAAATATGGCGCAGCTTACCGCTCACATAAAGTACCAAGCATGTTTTTATGGTCCGTCCTCTTTATGACCGTTCTTTATGGCAGCAACGATCTGCGTGCCTGCTTTCATGGCATAATATAGTAGACTGACAGCGAGCATGAATTTTTTTCGCAACAGCTTATACGAATTTATTATCTTTTGCGAATCAGGGGGTCGTCGGTAAGTTCCGAAGACGTGGAACAGGAATCACGAGATGGCACTTTACTATGTTTAGACTGCGACTGGTAACAGGCATATTGAACACGGCAGCGGCGAGGAATGCAAGTTCGCGTGTTCCCGTTCGCTTCGCTGGCACAACCGATTGCGTGACTCGACGCAAATTTTAGGGCGCCCGCAGACGCAAACTCACCATACCCTTGCAAGGCAAACTGGTTGCTTAAGACAGGGGGAAAATTATCAAGATGTCCATTTTATATGATTCACTTGTGACTTAACAATATGCAACTATGCGTAATCTCCTTACATGAATACTGTTGAGACATAACTGAGCAAAACTTATCGTGAAAGCTGTGGCAATCGTGACGCATGAAATGTTTGTGTGCTAGCGCGCTTGTATACGGGGCACCCGCACGAGCTGTACGTACGTACGTACGTACATATGTATGTATGTATGTACGTATGTATGTACATATGTATGTATGTATGTATGTATGTATGTATGTATGTATGTATGTATGTATGTATGTATGTATGTATGTATGTATGTATGTATGTATGTATGTATGTATGTATGTAGTCAGTGGACTCGCGACGTTGTACCACTTGATCTGTGTTCATTTAAGAGGTACTTATTCATTGAATTTAATGAAGCAAATGGTGTGGTTTCTCTTCTCGAGAACCGATTGAATGAACTGTTGCAGTGTAAGCACTTGACGCTTGTTCTACACTAAAGAAAACAATAAATAAATAAAACACGGTTGTGTCCCTACAAGTCATTGATACAAAATCTAGAAAGCATAAGGAAGCGTATTGTGATCACGCGCAGCGGTCGAACAAACATGCTTGAAAAAGAAGTATGACTCACATTGCATAATATAGCGCGATAACGGACTTTTCTTCTAAGATTGTTCACTCTTAAGTTTAACATACTTCAAAGGAAGCTTCTTCCTTCTATGGTGAACTGCATTGTAATCTTCCTAGTTCTTTTTATTGTAAGTTGTGTTAGCTGTTAGTTGGCTTATTACACATACAAAAGCTACAGATAGTTCTCGCGAGGGGTAACGGGCCGCCCATCTTGCAAGCCAAGAAACTACAGAGCAAATTGAAACCTCTTTGCAACTAGTTTACTGACACAAAAAAGGCACTTCGATAGATTAGCACGCTCGGCTCACTCAACACAGACATGCATCCACGCGTACTTAGAGAAAAACGAAAATCACCAACGACCCTTCCGCATATAATTATTACAATATTTTTTCATCCTCACATTTTCAGCAGTGAAAATTTCACGTTTCTTTCCTTGCACTGCTTCATAACATTCCAAGTTGTCCTAGTGTGAGGACTCCTCTTGTCCTCGGTCCATTAATTTAATTTAAAAAAAGACACCCAATGTCCATCTATATTAATGTGGTATACGGGTCAAACTCTGCCTCCAAGCTCGATTTGTTTTAGTCTTAAAGCCAGCGCACGAACGAAAAGCGTTATCTCTTTAACGGTGTGGAACCGTTTATACTCTGCAAGGGTGGCGCAATTAAGAAATGTGTAAAGTGCTCAACTTTACACGAATAATCAGATTAAACCCGGGCAGAAACTACAGACGTGGAAGGCTTAATTTTTTTAAAGCACGCCAAGTAATTTCCATCCTCGCTTTTCCTCTCCGCCTCACACACAAAAAAAGCAATATAAACAGAGATAAACTTTTTAGCCTGAATTGATGAGCAGGGCTTCGCTGTCTTCCTCCCATTCGCCGCGAGTACAGCCTCCGTAAAGCTCCGACTCTCTTCTTCCAAGCTGTGCTGCTTTATAAGCTCATTTAGCCGCACGGCGGGAGTTTAGAAATAAAAAAAAGCGGCAAAACGTACGCGCGGTCGGCCGAAGCAGCCGGATACGCCTCCACATGCCGTAAAAAAAAAAAAAAGAATTAAAAACGGAGAACGACGAAGCGAGTGCGCGGGGGATGAACGAGAAGCGAGAAGGTGCCAGGCGGACTGACCGGGTCACGGAGTGTGAACCCGAAGGCTGGCGTAAAGCTCGTGAATATTTCAAGAGGGAGGAAGGGCAGCCCTTTCCGCGATCAGGGCGTCGCCGACGTCCCTTCGAGCTCATCAGCGCAGTACCCGCCTCCGCGCTCTGCACCGCGAGCTGAACGCCTGCTGTGTTTATTTCACCGTAGTGTATCCCTCATGCCTGTCGCCATAGAACAGACACCCTTTGTTTCAGCCTGGAACGGCCGACAGGCCCCCCACCTGCGACACATGCAGCTGTGATGAGACACTCGCGCACCTTATCTGCGCCTGCCCGCGCTATAGTGACGAGAGCCGAGTGATGTGCTCGGTGGTTGGATAGACTGAACAGCCGTCCATTATGAGAACAAAAGTTTTGGGTCATTGCTCCTAAAGGAACTCGAAGACTATATTTGCGCTGTTCAAGTTCCGGAGGTTGGCGGCGGGCCTCTACGATAGACTTTAAAGAACAACGCCTGCTTCCGTTGCGTAGTGTACGCGGTTGAAATCTGATTGTTCACAACGCTCTCTCTCTCTCCTTTCATTTTCTTTCTCGTTACGTTGTCTTTCTCTCTTTAACCCCGTAGCCTCTTTCCCAGATGCGGCGTAGCCAACCAGAACTACCTCTGTTTAAATCTCCCTGCATTTCTTACACCCTCGCAACGCTCTTGTTACGGTCTAGCGGATCTGCTTTGCTATCGTCGATCTCGTTGTGCCGTCGATGGTCACGCTCGGTTACGCCATTGCGATTGGGCGCTGGCCGTAGCCCGGTTAGCTATGGGCACTATCAGACTCGAGCTGCATGGCCCTCGCTTTTACCACGTACATAAATCTCGCAAATGTCTCAGTGTTATTTACTTTGCGCCCATGCACGCCATGGAGAGCCAAGTTTTCGGATGGCCCACTGACATTTGCGGACACATCTGAATCGTTATCGCGTAGTACCCTATTTCCTAAATTTTTGGTTACACCGGGAGAACCCTTCTGCGTCTTCCAAAAACATAGCGGTAAAGGAACGCTAAAGAGAAAAAATGACTTAGCGCTATTACAAATTAAGCTTCGAGAAAACCAAAAGCACACACAAAAAAGCAGCTCTTTCTATGAGAGGAAGCTTGATAAGCAGGAAAACAAGCAAAAAAAAGAAGACTAATAAGAGCGGCAGTACTGCCTTGAAGTTCCCGCAACAGCTCACTATGACGTCATGAATTTTGACGATGTCTAACCGGACGCAGTCAAGTATTACTCGATAAAGGTGGACTGAATTGCAATGTAAAGCCGACAGATTAAATTTAATAGGTTTATAGATCATTTTACTTCGCCACAATGACGAAAGTACGAGAAGAATGAAACTTTAAAATCTAATACATCACACTCACGTGCCGGTGCTGAAGTTGCGGCGCGAAATAAAAAAATAAAAAAATAAAAGAAAAGTAAAGTTCGTTCTTTGCTTTCTCTTGTATTAATGAACCTCTTATCACGAAATAATGACAGTATTGTTATGAATAGAGATTCTGGAATAGTGAAATTTTCGAATGCATTCAAATAAGAACATTCGAGAAAAACGACCTCGGAATATCGAATCGAGTGTGTATTAATTTCTAGACAAAGATTGCGTAGATTTGGTCTCGTTAACAAAAAAAAAAGAAAGAAGACGCTTTTTAGGTTACTTGACACATGCATGCAATGTCATTCGCTACTAGACGTCCGGTCAACTGAGGGTCATGTGTACAAAAATTAACTGCTTTTAATTATTTGCTGCATCATGACGATCACATTATTATAACAGGAAATCAGCATGGTCACCGGATTTACGTGGAGTGCTGAGTGCATAGGAGAATCGGAGTGAATTCTTGAATCGAATAGGAATCAAATAGCAAAAGCTTTTCGATTCAGATTCGAAATTCTGAATATACGCACAGCCTTAGTTTTGAAATGATACTTTTTCACTCCAAAGTGTTTCAATATTTATCTCGCGTCTCCCTTTAATGGTGAGACACAGGACACACATCCCACACAGCGCTTGTATACATCATTCATTGCACCTTTTCTTTTTTTCTTTTTTTGATAATCTTGCCAGTGCATCAACCACTGACAACAAGCCCCATTACAATCTTATCGGGACCTCAGGTTCGTGGGCTTTTGTGAACATCTGGGACATTGAGCTGCAGGTCCGTCACGCGTAAGTGCGCCTATTGCCTTTTCCTTTCCTTTTTATATTGCTGCTCTTAGGCACCCGTTCCTGTGGAGAGCATCGGCGTCCTACCTCGTAACAGCGGAGGATGAAAGCGAACGCGAAGAGCAGCGGGAGGAAGAAAGACGGCAATAGCGACGAGAGCGCGAGGAGAAAAGCGGAGGAGGAGGGTATGCTGAAAGCGTCAGAAGAAAAGCGTAGTGCCGCGCAAGACGGGCTTTGCACCGACAATGCCTACGAGGTGGCGCCAGAGTAGCGCGCGTCGTCTACGTGGAAACACAGCGCTGCATGAGCGGAGGTCCGTCTGCGGCGGCTGCGGTGCATCGTGCCTGCGCGTCACCCACGCGCTGCCTCTTACGATCTCCCGATTAGCGAGGCAGCAGCGCCACACCTCGCTCCGTTTGCACCACCGCACGAGACCGAGTGTCCGCGCTGGTCAATATATATCGCGCAGTGGAAACACGTATAGAGCTGCGTTCAAATTTCGCATTATGGAGTATTGTAATCGTCGGTGAAATCGTTTCCCCTCCTTTTGCTTTTGTTGTACTTCACGCGATTTATTCCTCGCATGGCACCTAAGGAAGCAGTATTTCATACTCTATAGTGTAAGCATTACTTCTGTTGTTTCCTTGCATCCTTCACCTTAACGTCGGTCTAGTCTATCTCTGTATACATATTTCTGCTACTTTAGCCCTCGTCCTCCAGCCTACGTAAGACTCCCAGCCAAGCACGATCTTTAATAACATTCTCTTGTTTTGTCACTGTATATGGAAAAAAGCGCTCGAATAGAGACATGTCTTGATATTTCTATGATTTTTGGATTTTGGTTTACCATACGCCCAGTTAACACGTTATAACAATGCTTCCTTTCCTAACGACGCCATCTGTGCCCCTCTGAACTATACACTTACTGAATCCTTCTTGTTCAAATATTGACCAAGCTGAATGCTCCTAATGCAACTCGCTTCAATTTTTCGCTGTAGCGGCGGCCCCTGATATTTTTCTGCACTCCAGAGATGGGGCTCGCAATCCACACTATCTCCAATCTGAGATGAACGCCAATATTGCGTTATCAGGCCTTCAGTTTCTACAAACAACGATCTTGTTCCTCTTACTTACATGAAAGAGAATGTAGCACCACTTAAACTTACCTCCCGTGGTTAGACATCACCCGAATCCCGCACTCTCCGACATTATTATTATTATTATTATTATTATTATTATTATTATTATTATTTGTTTTGAACACATATACACAGTTAACAGGAAAGGGAAAGCGAGGAGCAGGCTCGCGGTAGTAGCACATGCCGCACGAATGGTGACGCCAACGCACGAGGTTCTTTTGCGACGAGCCCCCCGCCTCAAGCATTGCCCCAAGCGACAATGCAGATCACGAGGAAGCATGCAGGAAGCAAAAACTAGAAGAGAGCGTTACGCAATACCACTGAAGCTGGAAAAAAGCCTGCCCAACACGCGTGATCATGTCGCTGAGTTTTAGAGCCTTCCACCGCTGAGCTAACTGTGCGCTATTCCGAAAGAGACAACGGGTGAGACAGCAATGTGCTGTACTCGCTCGTTGCAACGAACAGAAGAAAATTATTGTACACGTCACAAGAACGCCCTAAATTGCATCGGCATATTGGGAGAAAATGTACAAAGAGCGGTTAAGAAAGCAAGTGAATTAGTGTGCACCGACTAAAACCTACCGGGACCCTGTATATTGCACACTGGGCAGAGTCGGCCGAGCGCAGGCTCGCGTGTAGGGCCAGCCAAAGAACAGAAGCGAAGCTTCACAGACAGTTGCCTTGCGAAGGCTGGCTGTGTGACGCAATGAGGGAAACAAGAAGTGAAAGGCAGAGAGCTTAAGCAGGCAAAGTGTCCGGCTGGATGTTCTACCGCTCCCTCAAATTGAGAAAGACGGAAAGCGATCGAAATAAAGTTTTTGGCTCACGCTACAAGCTAATACTGCTGACAGAGGTTTAGGCACTCAAAGGATACAGATTGAAAGGAACACATACAACAGGACGGGCGGTGGTCGTATGTGTTCCTTGTCGTTTGTGTCGTTTGCGCTCTTACAATAACGCTGTCAGCGAGATAAGCCAGCTCGTCCAGATCAAGGTCTTTCAGCTAATATTGTAAGGGAAGCGGTGGCTCCAATTTGGCCAGAGCTTCAGCGACACTCGACGCAGTAGTCAAGGCAATGTCGATAAACAAACTATAAAAAAGTCACCTAACACCCGCAGCACAGCGCGATCGGCTTCTTTGTTTGCGTTGAAATAAGACAGCAAGTATTTCGTGCGAAACTCCGGCGGACGTTCTCTTCCAATCCCTAATACGGATTCGCCACCACACTCCGAGTATATGGCCCGGAATTTACTGCGGCGCGGTATTTCCATGGGTCGACTGCATAGACTCCGGATTTGTAGCGACAGGGAACAGGAGCTGCCGGGGACAACCAATGTTGACTTCGTCGAGCTCCTTAATCAGGATCGCCTGTGTGCAGCAAACAAACAGAACAGAAGAATGGCGAATAGAGAGAGAGATAGAGAGATTAAAAGGAGGAAATAAACAAACGCGTCTGAATACGCGTCTGCTTAAAGCGGGGGCGTTCGGGGAATTTCCTGGCTCTTTTGGTGCCGCAAGCGGCAACTAAGCTCTTACGCAATGAGCGCTAAGCTCCACCATCTCGGCGCAAGAACTACATAAATAGAACCAGGTTGTACCTTTAATGCCACGTTTTGTTCGATTCGCGCTGCTGGCTCGTACGTCTGCAGAGGCCGGTCCACGCGTCCTGCTGCTACTGTTACCGTACTGGTGCTGCCTCTGCGCAAGTGACGAGCTATCGGCGCTTCGGTTCGCGGGCTTGCGTAATCCCTGCGCGCTTAGCGGAAGAACGGCTCCCCTTCCGGCAGGACAGGACGGGGGTCACCAGAATTGTCTTTGCTTCGCGCTTGACTTGGCTCTCCGCGCCAGTTTGAAACTATGTGCTATTGGTACGTGCACTTACGTGCCCCGTCACACATATACGTGCTATTGACACGTGGAGAAATGTACTGTCGGGATGAAAAGAAGTAAACGTCCCCTACTCCGAGAAACAGTCTACAGCAAAAGCAGAGTACGATAGAGACATAGATATATAGAGAGAGAGTTGGAAAAGAAAAAGGTTATGCACATCTAACGAGCATGTTGAAACCTATGGATGAGGAGTTCGGCTAATGGTATGCGATGAATCACTTGTCCCTGCGATAACAGTTATGATTACGATTATCTTTTGTGGCCCCTCAAGGGGCACTGCTACGAGTGACTCTTCGAGTGCCTTACGAGTGTAACTGTGATTGTGTTTCGAGTGGCTTATGAATGTCGTTAGATTGTGCTTAGATTGCGCTATGTGGGTTCGTTATGATTGTACTTTCGAGTGTCTTGCGATTGCCGCTATGATCCTCTTTACAGATTTTCTATGCAGTTTCGCTACAAATGGTTTTCCTAGTGCCGTTCCATCAGGATTAAAGTAGTTTTATAGTGTGCTATACTGTAATCCACGGTTGCAATAAACTGCCACAATGCACTGAAATAGTAGATTTCTAAACTATGTCGCACAGGCGTAAAATCATACGCATGGTTTTACGCAAATTCCAGAGGGTATGTGGCTAAATTTCGCACAACTTGTATGAGTTGTGCGAGGCTTAGAATAATATCTTTAGTTGACGTCTCAAAAAGAAAAAAAAAGAAGAAAAGAGATGCACTGATAAAATGCGCCCCCGGCTGATCTTTTGCGCGTTGTAAAAGATAACTCAATAGAATGCGACATTCATTTATGAACCTCGGCATGTGCCAAGTATTGCTTACTAAGCGAAAGCCTAAACTCTAGCTGTTAATGTAGCCAGAGGTAGAATGAGGTTTTTCGTTTTTATAGGACCCAGTAACAATAAATCTACTCGAGAAACTCGAGAAATGTAAACATTTCTCGAGTTTTTGCGAAGGAATCTACTACTTCGCATAGTAAGGTATTCGTAACCACGAGAGAGCATAGCTTGTGATAAGTGCAAGACACTGTTGCTATCGGTGCTTTCATGCAACATCAGCAACGTTTCAAGCTGCAACAGTGCAATGAATGCAGCACTTTGCAAGCGCTGAAAAGGTGTTTGAGCAGTGTAACTAAAAGGACATCGTGAATACGACGACTGTTTTGCGTAAGACGAAAGCTATACAGTTGTAAGCTTTATACCGTCACTATGAGCCAATTAGCTGTAAGCACTTAGCAGGCTTGCCTTTACGAAGTATACGCTCAATGATAAACAAGAACGAAGGAGAAAAAATCAAGATGGCGATGCTTACTGCATATTTCATTCAGCAAGTTGCGTCAGCCGCTAAGACGGATAGAATAACGCGAGCCCAAACAAAAACGCTGCGTACAAAGCCCGAAATAACAATAAAAAAAACGGCTGCGTAGAAGTGCATTAATAGTACGGGCAAAGGTTACCGCGCATCCCAACACTGCCCCGTTTTCTTTTCGCTTCATCGGCGTGGCCGCTCACCAAAACTTTTGCATGTTTAAAGGGCTCCATCAAAGTTTCAATGAAGGTTGGCATCACGCAATGCGTAGAGAATGCACTTGCTTCGTTTTGCATTCTGGGAACCCGGGGCGGGGCACACCCGCGCGTGCGTTACGTATCGGGTCACGCCACTTTTGCGAAATGATAGGTTTTGCAAATAGGTTTTGAAAGGGGCTGGTAACGAAGTGCGGTGAGGCTATGTCGCTCACTTATTTACTCCGGGAGATTGCCGGCCACTTTGCGAGTCTATAGGGCTTTCTCGCATCAGACGTTCATGTTGCCGTTGTTTACTAAAGCTTCGCCTTTTATTTTTTTATTCTTTTGAGGTCAGCAGCTGGAGGATGGTTGAGAAAGGACGTATTATAAATCGGCTGTCATTGCCAGCTGAAAGTGGTGTACTTTTTATCTGTCCGTCTGTCCATCCGTTCGTCCGTCCACCTGTGTGTCTATGGATAGATTTCTTTTTCTTTTTGCAGGTTATGACTTTCTAGAAAAAAGAAATATAGTCTGTGACGGTATTCTCATTGCCCGTTGGACGCAGTATCTTCACTCTGTTCCGGATACTCCCAGCGTTCTTGCTGCCCAACATTCTCTTTCGTAGCGAGTTTTTCAATCAAAGTTGATTGAAAAAGGAAAGAGGACGTCAGAGAACGAAAAAAAGAAGAACCTGGCGTTACAACGCCTCTATTCTATCGTGCTCTTCGCGTCACTGCATTCGTCGTGTCGAGAAGTAATACCTAGTTTCCATTTTTTTTTTTTTTTGTGTGTGTGTGGCTTTCCCTAGATCGAACCAACAGAGCGCGAGACACAACGAGTCTCATTTTAGTTCGTTCAGGTTGCTTGAGATTTAACAACGCTTCGCAAAAAGGTGCGTATAGGAGTGGCACAATACAGAACGGCACACGAAGTAAGTAGGGACTTTCTCATGCCCGTGCAGGAGAACGCCCCAAAGAAACATCTTTCTGCTGTCAGGTGATGCGAAAATAAACATGAAAGAACGGAACGAGATGCACCGAACTAACGGCTCACTCATATGTGCTGAAAGACATACCCGCTGCGCGAGCACTTTAGGAGGCTCGACGTTCCACTTGAGCGCGCATCAACTTTGAGCAAATTTCGAAAGACGGAGAGGCAAAAACGGAAGCGAATCTAGGAGGGCTCTCTTCCAGAGCCATTCCACGCGAGACACTAAACCATGCAATAAAAAAATGAAAGTATAAATTAGGGATAGCGAGGAATCCACGCTGGCAGGCCGGAAAAAAAAGCGGACGTTCACTGAGATGTGAGTATTTGAGTGCGTGTCGGCGCTGACATTGTGTGGCAAGCAGCGGACGCATCTAGAATCCGCGCGAGGAAAAAAAAGAAAATGGAAACTGGAACTCCGAAATCTTGCTGCGCCGCTCCCTACAGTGGTTTTATAGGGAGAGGTCAGGCTCGTTTGATCAGGCTCCCAGCTGTGGGCAGTAACGGTACAACTGCTCACTTCGCCGCACTTCTTAATTTCGTATGCCCTCAATTCTCGCAAGATCGCATAGACGTAACAGCTTTCGAAGTATTTTAATACGATGCAGCTCACATGACTGATCACGATGTGGTTTCCACTACATGACACAGTATTCTGTTTATTGCTGATTTGTAAAAAAAAAAAAAAAAAGTTAGGCACCTGTTGTGTGACTGCCAAATCATTAAGGAAGTTCAGAGGCTTGCCCTTCGGATGGCTTTAGGTAAGTTAGATGACAGGCCTTATACAAAACCGAAGACTCCGGGACCGCGGCCACGTGCGTCTGCGATGAACAAATCTACAAAAGCGTGGCTGTGTTTCTTGAGATCAACCAGCCAATATCATCGCTTGCAACTCACTGATCAATGAGCGCTTGTGCGTTTGACTGTGTGCACACTGTGACCCTTTCATCACTCGTCCTATTCACCTCTTAAGCCCCTTCTTCAAATTACCCCAGTTCAGGGTAGCCAGCCGAAGTCAGCCTGGTTACTCTCCCGGCAATGCCCTTATCACACTTCTCTCTACTTAATTACACTTCTTCGACTCGGCCTACTTAGAGTACATCTGCCGTAAGACAGCCCTGCCGAGGAGCTCCCCAGAATAATATCCCAACACCCCTGATGTCATGTTATTTAGTTCTGTTCAACTAAAATATTAGTGCTTTCATGCGATCGTTGTTGTTATGGCATGCGAGTTTTCGTTAGCAAATCTTGGCGCAGCTGGCATCGAGGACACTCACAAACCGAGCCAGAGCTTGTGTTTTTCTAAGATACTCCATGCTGGTTGAAGTGATTCGATGGAACCGCAGCAGCACCCTATTTTCTTCTTGATAAAATTAAGAAACTACGCGGAAATATTTAGGCAGCACCCCCCCCCCCCCCTCTACGCAGAGCGAAAGGGAGCCCCCAGAAATGCTCAAAAGTTTTCGCTTTAATGTTAGAGCCAGCCCGAGCGATGAAACCGCGACTGACACAAGCGCTTGAAAGAGTACTTTTCTGAGCAGTTACGAGTTTATGTCAAAGCATTGGACTGCATGGTGGCATCCGCGCGCGTGCGTGAATTGACTGCGCATTTCCTTCCCTTGTCCCTCTTTCTCATCTTTCTAGTTCTTCTTTCCCTTACCCAACGCAGGGTAGTCAACCGCTCGCTTTTCTGGTGGACATCCGTGCCTTCAGCCTTTATTTTTTCCTCCTTTCTCCTGAGACCGTCTGTTCGACCATTGCTAAGAATTAAAAGTGTCTGTGTGCAGTGCTCTTCTGCGCAGTGACTTCATCTACAAAGGCCCACCAGTGGGTTTAGATAGAAAGAAGAAAAGGCAGGGATGGTGAGCAGGTTTGCACCTGCTTTGCTACCTTACACTCGGAAAGTAGGAAAGGGAAGAAAAATGAAAAAAAAATGAAAGGAGGTTAGTACCCGGGATGCGCGCACACTTACGACCGCGGTAATCGCTTTTTCAAAGACGGCCGCTGAGGCCAATCATATTTTTAAAAAGTGAAACAGGACCCTGATGGTTTTCTGTGCGTATGATGGTCGATTCCATGGTCCTAAAATCTTTTCTTCCGCAAACGCCATGTCGTCATGTTGGCTTAAAGGGGTACCCGCAGATTCTCTTTTGTCAACAAAGAAGGGCGGTAGACAAAGATATCTACCAAGGTCTTGTCGCAATCACGAAAGTTAAGAGTAAGTCGAAGCCGTGGTCTTGAGCTTTCCCTACCTCCCTACTTTCTCACTCGCTTCCTGGAATTGATATCAGCCAGAAAGCATTGCTGTGCACCCGGATTATAAAAAAAAAGAAGAAAAGGTCCTTCAGCACACACAATGTCTGCGACGGCAAACTTAGAGCGTCTTTATTGCGTCAGCGGCCGAATGCTCGTGAAAAAACGACGTCACAATCCGATGTTCATTATAGCACACTCGGAAAGCGACCCCACAAACGCTTAAGACAATGACGAAAATAAAATAACGCGGTAGAACTGACAAGAACGAACAATGCTAATCCGTACAGGGAAAAGAAAATGGCGATGTACTGAGTAACATGACCTATGTATATAAGTTACCCATACCAACGCTTACCGACGCGTTTGCGTATTTTTGTGCAGTTCTTATTGTACATTATTCGGGTATTTTGTTTCCTTCCCAGACTTTTTCTTGTTTGGCCCATCAGTATGTCTTGAGCAACTGGGCCTTCACTGCTGCACGTAGCTTGCGGAACGCAGGCGTTTCCGACCCATTTGACCCTTCTTATTTCAACGTTTTGCGCAAGGAAATTCGTAGTAGAATACGGCAGTTGAATTGAGTTATAGAAAGAGAGAGCGGAGAAAGTTTGTGTGCGCCATATCGTTTCGTTAAGAGGAGACGTATAGCAATTGCGTTATATAGCTACACACTTTTAGTTTTGCAAGTCATTTGTTATGTGCATTAGTTTTCACGTTTTGTTTCCGTAGGTTTAGTTTATTTTAAAGGTCGAATAGACGGTCATGGAAGCCTTATGACAGCATTTAGCGGGAATAAGAAGTTCTAAAGAAAGTCGTTTGGTCTGCTAGAGCACGACATGTGGGGGGGGGGGGGGGGGATATCTTACGACTTGCTCCGCGACTATTACAGAAAAAGAAAGGAACCGGGACATTTTCCCACCCCTATAGTCCTTTCCAGCATTACGACATCAGCCGTCGGTTTCAAAGATCGTCAGTATTAGTGCTCGGCTTAGAGCCTGAAAAGTCGCTTTCATTTCAACCCTTTCATCTAGAGAGCGATACGACAAACTAGAAAAGGAAGAAAGAGCACGACCTGATGCCGACGTTGGGAAACAGTGCTTAGAAGAGTTCACGATATTGTTGCAAAAAGAAAAGGAGATGGGCAAATGGTGTGAGCCAAAGCAGATAAATTGCGTGTCGTTCGCAGAAGAGCTCTCCTGGCTCTCAAGGGTTCTGTTGCCTCTTTTCGATCTATGATGCCCCCGGGAGGCGGCAAGCGATCGGGGTCGTCTTTACGGGAGGGTTTGGTATCCTCAGCCAAAATTGGCGGTTGCTATTCAGCGTACCAGCAAATTCCTCGGCCTTTACATATTCAAGCATTTTTCCCGCGAATGTAAGACCACAAAGTTTTTGTTTCTGCGAGGTAGATGAATTTGTGGCTTGAAGATACTTTTCCCGTTTCTGAAGAAAAAAAAAAGAAAAAGAAATCGCGATGGTACCGTAAAAAAAAAAAGAAATTGCGTGCTTCTTTGTTCTGCTTCTTTGTTTCAAAGAACGACGTTAAATCAAGACTTAAAGGCTATATTTGACAAAAATTCGACATGCATTTTACAATAAGGCAACACATAACCTCGCATGCGCAACACACGCCTCAAGGAAAGACACCACGTCGGCTACATACTGTACCGGACATTATTTGACAAGTGTTTGACATGTATTTGACAAGAAAGGCAACACACAACTTCTCACACGCAGTACAAGCTGAACCGAAGCTATTAGGGAGAAAACGACGGAACGATCCCGGACTTATCACTGTCGAAGCGTTTGTGGAGGATATGAGTGTTCCGACATTGCACGCTTGACGCGTTTTTCATCGGCTTCACATCAATAATAAATACAAACGTTGAGGCAGCATAAGCGTGACTCCAACAGGTGCATTTTTGTTTCAGCGAGTGAGATAGTGTATCAACCTTTTGGCGATTTCAGTACTTTAACTCTCCGTTTGTCGGGTCCGCCGCCATTTCGTCGTCCGATAGCAATGGTCATCGCATCTAGGATGGAGTGCTTTAACGTCAGCGAGCACAGTTCGGGGATTTTTCCCCCCAGATATTCCTACGCCTTCTTTATTTATAGTGGTTATAAGAAAGCAGGAATGCTAGAAAAAAGATCGATAACATACATACTGGTAGGGCTTCAGGCGTGGCTTAGAGTTACACTCGGACAAGTGAGATGAAAAATGGAGTTGCGAAAATATTTGGTCGTCCACTCAAATACAAGAATGCGTAATGACAGCTTCTTGTGCAAACGCGTTCCAGCAAGATAAGAGATCTGATCATCAAGTCAAAAGAAAGAAAGAAAGAAAGAAAGAAAGAAAGAAAGAAAGAAAGAAAGAAAGAAAGAAAGAAAGAAAGGTTTTGACAGGCATCGCAAGAATATGAAAAACGACTTCTGTTCCGAGAAACCCGAAGTGGAAGTAAAAATCGAAGGGGGAAATATGCGTGCGACCAAACATACGCTAAAACAAATACTCCCCCATAAATGGTAACATGGTGGCAGCTTTCGTATAAACAGCGGACCGTGAGCAGAAAACACCGGGTACCATCGATGAAACTCGAAACTCTACGAGTAAAAAAGAGAACATGAAGCGAACGTTGGCGCATTGACGACCATCCAAGATATAAATTATGTTTGTGGATATATTTATTCTTGCCGGTCTATGCTTATAGGTATATTGCTCGGGCGCACCCCTTGGAGAGATGCCCTGCTGCCGGAGGATATAGAATGACCAGTTACGCTACAACTCTGAGAGAAGAGGTGACCGACGAATGGGAGCATGCGGAATCACTGGACTACGGCTTCCCGTTTCTGTTGTTGGGGAACCTGATAACGAAGAAAATATAAAAAAGAAAATGAGGAACAACACATATTCCGTATTGAATTTCATCTGCTGCAAATGTATGCATAGGCATCTAGTGCGTATCAATGTGGCAGCATATGATCATGTGGGAAGCAGAGCTGGACGTCTCCTTTCCACGCAAAACTCGCGATGCAACTAGTCCAGCTTGGTCGTTTGTAACTCTGGTGCGTATGAAGGAAGCGCAATCCTACAGAGTCACTCAACGTATGTGGTGTGGTGGCTTCAGCGCTTCTGACAGCAAAAGTATTTTTCGATTCTTAATCAGAGTAGCGGCAGAAATTTCGCATTTGTTCTTTGCTTGCAGTGCGATCTTGAGTGCTAAAAAAGTCACCGACGTTATTTAGTAGAACCTGCGGTAATTGGGGTCGCTTTTAACCATGCGTATGTAAATTTTTCAAGGCGGGACACTGAAATCTATCACACAGATTACTATAGGGAATGTGCTTTGCTTAGCAATGTGTTTAGCGAACAAATTTTGGCGTATTGAGCAGTAACATATCTGAGAATTTGTTAGGTTTAGTTCTTGCTTACTGCATGGTTAGAGTAATGAAATCCCTTCGTTTTTTTTTTTCTATTTCTCTTTTACTTTTGAACGGTTAACTAGTCACAAGACGACGTTGCCACATTACGTCACGGAGAGCTGGTTCCCGGATGCAGCTAAGGTCGGGAAGCCATCAAACCGTTTCGCGTTCATCGTACTAGTTTACCGAGTATCTGTTCTATATGACACTCGCATATTAATTTCAAGAAGTGTAGTCAACCTATTCAGCTTGACTTATCGCTTGTGCCGAATCTCCCTCTGACGTCACCACGCAGAGGCATTCGCACACTCTGGTATACGAACGCGTCTCGTTTTTGCTCGAAACTTCCTGGCTCTTCGAGAACCGGTTCACCCTTCTCGCTGCCGCATCTATAACTAAGTTTATGAAGTGAGAAAATGCAATAGTGCGGGAATCGAAAATCGTCAGACAATTCGCGCAGCCAGTAACAACGTTTCATTCCCGGTCCCTCTGCTTTTATTTTTCTTTCGTTTTTCCTAGTTCCGTCTTTTCAGCAAGGCGCACCGAGGCCTATGCTTCGGTGAGTACAATACCCGAATGGTGTACACTATAAACGCCAGGCAGCAATTTATTGGAAGTAGGAGAGGAGAGGCCGTGCCCAAATTTAGTTCAGTCACGTCCGCGCATGGCGCTTACTTACTTCCAGTCTTGGATAAAGGGCCTCAGAAAACGAGAAAGAGTGCGAACATAATGAGTATCCACAGACTAGTGGTGCAGAGAGACGGGAAAAAATATAAACAGTTCATTTCGCGGAGATGAAAGGCTCGGCGCGCGATCTCTTTGTTCTCTGAAACGGTATCGACTATCACGGGTTCGAGCTTGGTAGGGCGGTGTCAGCCAACGTTGCGCGAATACTAGTGCGCCTTTGCGAGCAGGGTCTGCGTAGGTCGGCGGGCGTTTTTTCCGCAGTAAACACAGTGGTACCTCAGCTGACAAAGAAGAGAGGTTTACTTACCCTCAACCTTCAGGGACAACCATTCTCGCGCCAGTACCAGAGTGGTACGAGGAACAGAGGCCTCCGCACCGACGGAGAATGCGCGGTACGCGCTCCTCCAGCACCTCGATGATACAGCGAGGCTCCCAGGGATGCGCCACGAAGTGCGAATATGCTTCGTTCTCTCCGTGACGAACAATGAGCCAGTCAGCGAAAGCGTAAGACAATCTGCGGCAGCCTATACTACGATCCCGGAGCAGTTCTGAGCGCGAGGACCACAAACTAGCACTTAGCGCCGCTTTTAGGCTTAGCTTAGGAAAGGAGCATTGAAAGGCAGTCGCTGGCCTTGCGTGCGAAGCGCCGTATACAAAAGGCTGAACTCCGAGCGACTCATTTCTGGAGGAAACGGCCCTGAGAGATGAAAAGGTGTAAGCAGCTTAAGCTATCATCACCTCGTTGCACTATCTCGGAGAACTCAGAGTTCGCTCTCACGACCGAACCGTGCACAACCGGAAGAACGAGGGCTCGCTTCTTGTCACATAACGGTACAACAAATACAAGTCGCTGGACGTTCCGGGGCGGGACGACAGCTGAGTGACAGACCGGATGTGCCGCCCCGTCCTACCGTGGGTTGATATGAACAGAGTTACTGCAGGGGCGCAGGAATAAGCAACAACCGCGCAATGTTACGGGGCCGCGCCACTCTCCACATAAGCGTGTGGTACACGTCGTGCATATGTTTCTACGGTGTCATTCACCGTATTGTAGTTACGAAATTCGAAGGTTGTCAATCGCAGACTTAAGGACTTTTGATACATCTTTGAAGGAATGTAGAATAACTTAGATACTCGTTGTTTAGAAGAACAGTCACGTACCGGATAATGGTGCGCAGTACACCCTCAGACTATTTGCATATCATTACAGAAAACTTGAAGATGAAAGGACATACAGTTTTCAAGGCAATACATATAAATTCTTTTTCTATGGCGTAGGGGGAAGTAGCGACGGTAACTTTTAAAATTTGCTTGTCTTACGAGAAGTCAGCCTTAATAAAGGTGTGCACAATTTCTTCGGTATATACGAAAAGAATAAACAGCATTTCCCTAAAACGAGCCCACTATACAAACTGCACACAAATAAAAGCTTGTCGCAAACACATCGACCCTTATGTCAGTCGTGCACAGAATGGAAACCATCCAATTTCATAATGCATATTTATTTACTTTAGGAAAACATGGTACGAACATTTCGGAGATGGGTCTGGCCGACACCAGCTATAGACAGCAAAACACCAACCCTATGCTTCGGGAGTCTCGGGGCTGGTCGGTGCTGGTCGGTGTTGGTGTCGGTTGTCTTGTGGAGCTAAGCACCTCTACGGCATAGCGGCTATCGACAACGACGGCTAGTATAAAAAAAGAGACGGATATGCTCGGACACGTCGCTGTGCCTAGTTTTGTCTTAACAGGTGGTTCCCTCCGTATGAATTTACTTAAAAAATGCTGATGGGCTGGTTGGTCAGCCATGATATCGATGAAACAGCGGACTTGAAATAGACAAGCTCACGCAAACATGAACTCTCCCGTGCTATGTTGCCTATATTACTGGCCGTGAGTGACTGCTATGTCATCTATTCTATTTAGGGCCACGGGTGGCAATGGCTACCACTCCTAGGACGAGATATAGTGCAGATAAACAGATTCCCAAGAAAGTGGACGAAAGGACGACCGCCATGATAGTTTCATGGTAGAACGACGCAGGCGTAATTAGATAGATGTGGGCTAGGCCCTATAAGTTATTTTCCCCCACTTTCGTTTTCTTTTCTTTTTGTACCTACCTTTCAATTCAAACGAAAAATACAATTTCCTCTATGCTTTCCTTGTCTTCATTGTCTGTCGGCGTGATGTGGTTGCAAATAACAAAAGTTCGAGCTACTCGGTTCCCTTTAGTATTTTCGCTCTCTTCCGTTGGCGTGAAACGCGGTGGAGCTGCGGCCTCACTCGCCCTCGTCTCGTATTGATGACGTGTCCTAAGGAGGCGCTTCCACTGCAATATTGAAGACGCGCTTCTTCCGAGGTGTTGATGACAGTGGTGCAAATAGAGCGCAGGGCAACGGCGGGAGCAGCAAACTTGGCCAACATTGCGACATGACATAAACTCGCGTCTCTTGAGCCGCTGAAAGGCTCGAGGTGAATTAGAAGGAATACCACAGACACGTGAAGGTATACCGATGATCTTAAAGAATGGATGGACGGCAACGAACTGAGTGTTCAACCTCCTTAGCTATAAATCGAAATAAGAAATATGCCGAATGTTGTCGAAAGCAATTCGATACACAAGAGCAAATGTAGTTTAGCAGAACTTCTTGTTGGGCGAGTTGGTACATATTAACGAACATTGTTTAACTGCGCTAACAAACGGACCACGGAGACAGCATGGGACAAGGACGGGCGCAATCCTTGTCCTTGTCCCATGCTGTCTCTGTGGTCCGCTTGTTAGCGCAGTTAAACAATGCACACAAGAGCAAGTCGAAGGACATCAGCGATATGTCGACGATATGCTGTAATGTCTAAGGAAAGACAAAGATAACGAAATGATGGCTATTGCAAGTTTAAAGAGTGACATGTTAGTGCGATAAAACAACAACAACAACAAAATCAGCCTCCCTTCCACCCTGTGAAAGTGAATGTACAGCGAAGCTGTTGAAAACGTTAGAAAAGCAAAACTAACGTTAGACAACGTTAGACAAGCACCACCACCACAAGTGACGTACGTTACGCGCGTACCACGTGTACAGAACTGCAGTATACGTCCTCATTCTTGTAGGTCCTCCGCCAAGCGCAAGTGCATTTCTGAACTAAATAATGTCAGAAAATGCGTAAACTACGACTTACACACAAGCTGCAGACATGATAGCTGCGAATTGTTATTCGATTATACGAGAAAACATAAATCTGTTACATGAAAACTTAAAGACAAAGCCCTTTTTCAGCTGCCGTTCAAGGTCTGTCTGAATGGCTGCTTTTGGGTGAGCGCGAGCCCACGAAAAAAATCCCGAGTGACTAGAGGCTAACAGCTTCGCTGTAAAAAGTGATGTGCGTTACTCTGGGCTATGTTTCGTGTTGTGTTGTGTGTCTGTGCGTGCATTATTCATTATGTGGAAACACGGAAACGCGGAGCTCCTGTGCCAGTATCCATGCGAGTAATTACACTAAGCTTACCTATTTTCCAGACACTGAGCGAATGAACATGCCAAATTATACAATAACTGGGCGTCGAAAGGACACTAGAGAGTACAGCAATTTGAGCTGCTTTAGTAAATTATCCTATTATAATACCAAAAGAGTCACTCTTTTACCGTGAGAGTAGGCTTGATAAACTAGCAAGGGCCCCGTAACAAAAATGTGGTGCGGCGACGCCGCCTTAAAATTCATCCGCCACCTCACCATGACGACGTGAATTTTGACGGGGTCAGTTCCGGCCGAATTAATTTAATAAGTTAATAATATTCAATAGGTAATTAATTTTACCTAAATAATAAGGTAAATATCGACTAAGGGTACTAAAGTCTGAGCTTAGGGAGCTTCAAGAACCTTTACCGAGTCACGAGGGCACAAAATGGAAAAAAAAAGAAAGTACTGTTAAATTTGTGACGTCACACTGACGTACCAACGCGGTGGTTTCGGCGCGAAATTCGAAAAACATTAACTTTGACCTTCATTTTCTTTTCCAATAATCGACTTATATACAGCGAAATTAAAGAATACGAAATTTCGAAACAACACTTTACCAGTCCAAATTCGTTTAGTCTTTCTCCTGAGTGTCGCTGTAAAAGCGAGAAGATGGCGGAACGGGTCGTTTCCGATCAGACTCTGGTTCCCCATACGCCCACGGTGTTGATTGAGCCCGCATACAGATTCCGCATAAAGGACGGTCGTACGTTACAAAAGCGGCAATGTAAGCGTCGCGTTTGCGTGGCATCGCCCGCGGCTGTGTAGGGAAAGGCGGGCACGGCAGTGGCGTGCACGGTCTCGGGAACAGAACGTGCTCGTATCTCTTTTTTTCCCTTTCGTGCTCCCTTTCACTTATCGCTGCCCCGAGGAAGGAAAAAAAATCGATTTCCGGTCTCTGCCGCCGTCTCCCTTTTCGCTGCGCGCGCGACGGCCTTTTGTTTGAAAGCTGCCTCGACCAACTCGGTTTCGAACACCCTCCCCCCCTCCCCCTCCTGCGCTTCCATCACTGCCCCCATTCCGGCCGTTCTTGCTTCCTCTCCATCATTTTGGTGCCCCGCGGAAAGCAAAGCGAGAACGTGGCATGCTGTCCTTTTGTTTTATGGCGCGGCGGGCTCTCTCCGATGTTTGGGCAGTCGCTTCGCCGCAGGTTTTTTTGCTCGATCTCGTTGGCTTTGCTCTCTTGACGGGCCGCTAGCGCTCTTTTGTCCGATGCAAAGGGGGATTGGGGGCGATGCGGCTTTTTGGTGCGGCTCCTGCGTGACTCCTGCGTTCGCGCGGTGGCTGGCCAGAACCTAACCGCAGGGTACGGGACAAAGCGTGAAGAGGCGGAAGAGTGCAGAGACGCATTTTGGACTCAGTGTTGGACGACGATGGCGAAGGAGCCGAGCTTTTTGTATTGTACCGAGTGTGCTCCCAAATTCATCTCGCTACTCGTTCTTTAGAGAGAGAGATGCAAATGGGAGAAAGGCAGGGAGGTTAACCAGAGTTCAAACATCAGGTTTGCTACCCTGCACTAGGGAAAAGGAAAGGGGAAGTAAAGACGGAAAGAAGAGCGTGACAAAAATAACAGCGTGAAAAAAAAATATATGAAGATGGATGGAATGGGATCATTATAGACTCGTTCTTTAAGAATGAACGACGTATATGAAATGGTAGCAACGTGTACGAAATTTCGCGACATGCGGAACAACGGTAATGAGGTGGGATGGGAATCATAATATGGTGACTTTTTATTATTCAAAACCCAAGCTGATGGCATACAGCAACGATGCCTTCGTACACTCGACGGTGTTCCGTGAGGATCATTGTTTCTTTTATGGTCGGATTGATGGCATTAATCAAAAACATGCATCACTTAAGTCCTATTTACCTAATACTTTTTTGTCAAGAGTAGGTAAACATAGCGAGAACAAAATATAAATGCTGAAGGACGCAGGAATTTAGTTTCAGCGGTGTGCTGCCGCAGGTACACTCGTACAACAACCAACAATTTTTACTATGTTCTCAATTGCTGACGAAGACAGAGCTTCCTCTACGGTGACAGGTGCTTTCGAAAGAATCCTTCAACGTTGTTCTATATTTGAAAAATACGGTAGTGCGAAAGGAAACAAAAAATAAAGGTAAAACAACACAATTGATGTTAAGTTACTCCATTTGCAGGAGACAACTGGCACAGAAAATGTACACAACATAAAATTTTAGTCAGCGAGAACAAAATAATGAAGACGACGAATTTGCCTCGGATGTCAGCTTCCAGTAGCGGTTCGTTCGCAGCCACCCCTGTCAAGCTCAATACCGGGACGACCGAGCTGCTGCCAGTACCAGATCCCTCGAAGGAACGTCGGCACGCCAGCCTCTCCGGTTCAGCCGAAGCGTCGAAAGGGATGCGCATCACGCCTTGAGACCAAAGCTGAAGAGCGGGCGCTGGAGATAAGGCGGAGGAGGAGCCGAACGGAGGCGGAGGGCCAGTGAGGGAGTCGAGGGACTGAGCAGCACGTGTGGTTGTGGGGAGCACCAGGCATGACGGACGAGTTACGATAGATGATAAAAACAAAGATTGTACTAAGTGCACACGAAACTATCATGAGTCTAGCGCCGGGTCTCAATAAGGGTGAGCTGAAAACGAAAAGGTGGAGAGAGCAGAAGGAAGAAAAAAAAAAGAAAAGGAAGCTGCTGTTTGTAATTGGTACTTTCATCCCCCCCCCCCCCCCCCCCCCCCCCGTAGCCTTGGCGGTGTAGGAGAGTGGCTAAGGTTTACTGCCTGCAAACGTGTACTTTAATGTCAATAATGAGGCCATAATATAGCTGTTAGACACGCTCATTATAGCAACAAAGCTGTAGTGTTGTCTTACACAGCTCTTGAAGCACTGCTTGAGTGTAGGGAACGGATCAGACTACGGCGCCACAGTCCTCAATTTATGGAGCATCCTGTGTCTTTGTAGTCGCGCTTCAAGCTAGCTCGCGCACAAGTGCAATGTAGAAAATTGTAGAACGACCGAGTTATGATATACGAACTGGGTTTCCCGGTGTGAAAGTGTGCTGAGCATTACCAGACCCCTTTCGCTTCTATTGCGAGAAAGATACAGTATACCCTTAGTAAAGGCTTAGCAAACAAAGTGCGTTGTATACAAACGGTTAGTTCTGTTTCCCAACTGCAAGTGTAGACACAAACAATTAACAGCCAGTTCAATGTGTCTCAAAGAAGTAGATAACAACATGTTAAGTGAGCAGATGTGTTGAACGGGAAAAGAAAAAAAAATGAATTCAATCCAAATAAAGCAACCGCAACAAAATGGCACAATTAAGCTAGGAAAGGGTACACTTATGACAACGATGTTCATGTGAATGGAGCGTTTCCGTTCAGAACTGAGCTTCCTTACTGCTTTTCTCTCGTTTGTACAGCGGGCTCATTCGAACTACCCTGCAGTGCACACCCGCATGCCTTGTTGATTATTATCATCGTGGTAGAATTTTGCTATTCGCACTGTATTGTGCGAATTGTATTCTACGTATTCGAGATGGGATCGCATATTCTGCTGGAGACGAAAAGAACAGTGTCAATGATATATGATACAGTAACAATAGACACATCCCTTAGCGACAGAAGGAATAGCTGTTGCACTTATGTTTGATAAATCGAACACTATGATGGCGCACTGTGAGTTTTTACAATGGTCTAGTTTTACAACTTTACAGGTTTTAAATAGAGACAAGAAGGAGAGGGGATACTTTTGTGAGCTAAAAAATGTCTGTATGTATTATGGATAGCCTAGAGTTTTATGGCCAGGATGAATCATGTGAAAATAGGAAGGCGTACCTTCTACACTGGTGTTATTCAAACATTTAACATTGCTTCTCTTATCGTTAAAGAAGTTCGGCAGTTGTAAAAGCTATAAAGGCTCGAAGCATTGGAGTCAATGTCTATGAACGCTTCTGTGGGACTAGAAAAATTACTTTAGCTTACGTAAATGTCACCTGCAAACACTAGAGTCCGCCCTATAAGACACATGCTGTTATATATTAAAGCTGATATGTGAAGTTGGCAAAATAACTAAGGCAAGAAAGATGTATAAATGCTCTAGCTAAATTTGTATGTATTGTGTATGGACGCTGCTGAGGAGCAAATGCTGGTTTGTTTCTCGACTTGACAGCTTCCATCAGTTAGATATTTTAATTAATTTCTGCTACGTTAACGCTGCCGCTTATAGACATATTATCGCAGCCTTGCGAGTTTGTCGTCTTACGGTTCTTAAATAATCAAAACCATCCGATAGATCTAGCTCTAATACTCGTAATTAGCAGCGGCTAAGTTTACCGTTATTCTACTTGCACTAAATAGGAGGCATGCTACGCGATAACTCAGCGCAACGTTAACTTTTATATCTCAACCATGGCACGATACTTTACGTGTAGCATATGTTTAAGTAAGCTCGCACAAGCTGAAGGTACATTACCGCTCTATAAGAGCAGCGATCAGTCCTTTTGTTTACTGGGGGCAACACTACAAGACAAATGTTTATTCCAAGATTCGAACGGCGTTTCCGCATGGAACAGTGTTAGCCCGCGTCGGCACGGCCTAGATCCCGTGCACCACTCCGGATGAAACCGGTCGCCGGCTGAGCCAAACACGCGCACTCACAGGCACGAAGGTAGACATATAAATGAATAGGCTTACGTGAGTAAACGTACGCGCGCAAACATGTCTCATGCACGTAGACACGTTTGTAGAACATTCGGGAACACGCGTAGGCGCACGCGTGTATATTAGGAAACGTTGTTTGTCAAGCATCCCGCCGAGAACAGCGTCCCATGCGGAAGTGACAAGCGCGTTCGATGCTGAAGGCTCACAGACAACGGTCACACAAAGAACAGGAACGCCAGGTTATTCTACAGAAGCCGTTGACAGCGCAAACAGCGCAGCGCACGTGAAGGGATACGCTAATGGTTGAATGACCGTTGCTCACTCTGATAAATTTCTTCGTGGCTACACCAACGGGCAGGCAAGGCTAGCGCTGATTTTATATATATATATATATATATATATATATATATATATATATATATATATATATATATATATATATATATATATATATATATACTTTGCCCCTCTCGAGCAGGCCGGAAAAGCACGAATACTTGACATTTTATCAGACCTATTCCTCTTACACACACAAGACCATTAACAAAGTCATTGGAGCCATTTTATGTGGAACATATAGGGTGTCATGTGTCTAATAAAAAAAATAAAAAAAAGCTAATGCAAATGTGTGCCTCGAAATTTTGGACTCGGCAGCTTTTACTCACCGTGTGTATCACATACTGGGACACAAGACCACGAAGAATGACCACAGAGGCCTCACAGAGGCTTCACTGAGGCATGTAGTGCCTGCGCCTTGCACGCCCAATTTTGTCAAAGCGCACCTGAAGTGTCGAATAATGAGAAAAAAATACCCATGTCCACGGCATCGTACGCATGAGACACGTGAACTTGCTTTCGAAAATAATTTCAGAGGTAGTTTTATACACCAAGACTTTAATATCTTTTTTTTTCCTTTTGTAGCTATGTTAAGAAAGGAAAGTCCTAAATTCCCTTGCGCACTCCAGAAAGTAGAATTTGGCGGCATTGAAATCTGTATGCTTTGTTCGTATGCGCCACGGAATTGAGCCTAACAAATAGGCCGTTGTAGCTCCTTGTTCTCATGGGCGCATTTCGAAAGTAAACCGAGTCGAAGTATAAATGATGCCTACGCGTTCTATCTGAATATTCTAGCATCCATTAAAGAACGACTCTCTTTCTATCCCAATTCGGCATAGCTTGCTGTAACAACTCGCTTTTGTTTCTTTTAGCTTCGGTGGTCACAAGGCGAAACGACCCTCGTAAATTTCAACCTCGGGCTCCAATCCCAGAGAAGCGTTTTCTTTTTTTTTTGCCTTTTCCCAAATGAAATGGTTGAAGCCTTGCAGGTGCGCCTTTACAGATTCACTTTCCGCGCAATCGGTCCGGAAAACGTCCGCTTTTATTAGTAATGATCACCTCTCATGGGATCCCAGTTCTGAAGAGTAGCCCCCGTGTCGCGTGTTTCGCCGTCACACTCAATGTACAGTTCAGTACTGCATCAATCTATGAATCGCGAATTATTGATCGCTGCTATGTATTTCCCAACAGTTTTAAGAAGTAAAAGAAACAAATAGACGTACAGAAGCTTATGTTTTACAAGCACCTGAGAGCACTCTTTTTTTCTGTTAATTTATACATGGGCAGTTAACGAACCACGTGCTCGGCCGCCATGGAGACTAAGAGTACTTAAATGAATCGTGCTGATTAGGGTGCGCACACGAAAGACACCTGTAGTAGCTGCAGAAAGGTGGTGGAAAAGGAAAGGTGCAATCACGTCTTGATAACGTGACCGCAATAGTTAAGTTTTAAGCAAACTAGTAAACTCTCGTTTATAAAATGCATCATTAAAAACGTCACCGACTTTGCGCGGTGAGCTTACAGAACGAAGACTTTAGAGAACGGTCATAGAGAGTGCTTACAAAACTAACCCGCAACAAGTAACTGGTTGCCTATCAAAGTATGAGACAGTGAATATGACAACGTGGAACAGCCAGAAATATATTTTGGAGAGTTTAGTGAGGGCATTGGTTTAGAAAATAAACTGGTACTGAAACGTTACAGTCACTCTGGGCCGAATGCAGGGTAGTTTGGAAGCGACAGGAGAGGTACTTTTTATTCCGTGCCCGTAGATTGGAAGCGATAGATACAAAATATACCTTGACATCTTTGGTCCTCAAAGTGTAGGCTGTTGTAGCGAAGATTTCCGTAAACTCGGCACGCGCCTTAAGATGCATCGATTGCCATGCCGGCAAATGGCAAATGAAATGTTTATGCCTGTCACAGTTACATACACAATATCTAGGGGAGTGGATGTGGAGAAAAAGCTCTCTAATTTAACCTGAAAGCCACGTTACACTCATTCAGCACGTGCAATAGGTAAAGAATATGGCCGGAAGAATTATATAATTCCTGTTGACTCAATCATAACACATTTCTACGTATTTAGGTATTCTCTCATGCACGTAATTTGGTATACGTATTGACCTTGACATGCATCAAAATGTCAGGCATATGCATGTCACAACCGCATCTGTGCATCTTTGCGTATACGATCCCATACTGACGTCTAGAAGGTAATTTCGAAATACTCAACAAGCGGTCGAGTTATGTTTTCTTTTCGTACGCTTTTACGGCTCCTGACGGACCGCTTCTACCTTTAGAATTACTTTGTCAGCCCCTATTGGTGCAATCCGCATCGTGGACACTTGGGATGTCATCGAATCCGAAAGAGAGTATGACAGCGCCATCTACTCGGGCCAGTGGTTCCCGTTTTCTCTGTCAACATCACCTGATGCGTGCGGAGCCGAGTCAGTGGCACAGATTCGGTCCCGAACTCGAGACAGCCTGAGAACGAAGGGCTCTGTTTTTCTTTCCTGGCAATCTCTCGAGTAAACCCGTCCAGGCGCTTTGTTCGGTGCCGGCTATCGCGTATCGACGGCGATCCTGAGCGTATAATTAAAGGTGGCTCCGATTTTCCGAGAAGATCGTCGACTGCTCGCGCCTTGCGAAAGATTCTCGCTCCAGGGGACAGTAATTAAAGGGAGCCTTAACTCGGGGACACTCTCATCCTTCGTTGCTGCCATTGTTGTTGTTCTGAGAAGACAGCGCTGGAATCCGAGGCCGTCTCTCTCAAGCGAAACGTCTCTTGAGCGAGACCGATGGAGCAGTCATTTGGATCACTGCCAATGTCGTGCGCGATAACACGACTGTGATATCCACAGAGCGGGGTGTACGGTGCTTTTCTCGTAGCTTTTCCGGCGTTAGTGACTTCAGTATCTAGAATTGGCAAAGTCCGGTTATGATTTGGATTTTAATATACAATGGTAACAAGACCAGGTAACGTCCTAAGTCATGGATATTATTTTTACGCTGAATAGTGGCTACGAAGTGCAAGACAGGCTGATCGTATTCGTTTTTGGTTCTTCAGGCACTGGTTCAAGCACTGGTTCAGGCACTGGTTCAGGCACTGGCTCGGCGTGGTGCAGTGAAATTCATCCGAGTAGATATATATGACACAAATGGACATCAAGCCGAACGCTCTCAACAGTACGCCACTACGCACAAGCGAAGCGACAATGGATCCATTTCTATACAATTACCACGTAACGCCCTGAATGAGCATAGTCAGAAGTGCCGTGAAATTAATAAAGTATACGTTAACAATGTCTGAACTGAACAGTGAATGCGGTATGGAGCATGTGTTCACGTCACTTTGTGTGGTGCTCGTTGGCCGGGTGTGTCTTGCATATCCTGCTCGTCAGCGGACGGTGGTGCTGGAAGTGCGCGATTGTTGCTGATAGCAGCTATTTCTGTTCCCACGGCATTTCTTTTCGTAGAATGTGATGCAGCATTGGCGTTGTTAATGAGATCCAAAGAAGTCGTCGTACTGCAGTGAAGTTCGCCGAAAGTAATTCATGAGTACCGGTGACGTCATCTGCCACGGAGCAAGAGGCTTGCAAGCGCTTCTTGCCATAAATGATTTAAGGTAATCTGAGTAACTCGAGTCTCGTACTTGCTTGAATCTCACTGAAAACTTAGTTGTTTTACCATTACGATATTTCACGTTAGAATACTAATTACATACTTTTATCAATGCCACCGCAATGAGAGCAACATCTGTTGTTCCGCAAAGAGGAATTCCCCGAGATAATTGCCTGTCTGAATGACTTTCAAGGTGGCTTTACCTTCAAAAGGCTAACTTACAGGGAAAGCACCCTTCACAGTGAGGTTGCCGCTAGTTAAGCGGTTGGAAGCATTTATGTACCAGAGTTACTAAACGTTTGAATAGCGAGAGTAATACAAATTATTTAGGCACATAACACAAGAAGGTTATGTGATTGTGCCCATCCACATCTTATGCAATGACGTTCCGTTTCACAATACTGTAATTTTTAACACTCAAATGAGTACCGTGCTATATCTATATCTATTTACTTATATTTTTTTTTTTGTAGCAGGTACGCTCCTGAACTTTCACGTTTGCCGTCGATCTTAGTTTATTTAACCCTTTCAGACACCACTTTATCCCGTTGGTTGAAAACTTGCTTTCGCCACTTCTCTTGCATATTCAGAATCATAGAAAGTGTACAGCTGCATAAAAGATTAAGAATTTTCAACTGTTTAGTGAGTTTTGTCAAGTTTACAGAATTTAGACTCCATGCAAAAACTCGCTACAAGAACATCAAATATAAAAACAAACTATTTCGTGTTTCGAAAAACACGAAAAGCACTTATCCAGCCACTTGAAAGTTATGACTGTTGCATGACATTGTGAGAAACAATGAAAGGAGTGAACCCGCCACGTACAACATACGGACACAGAGTAAGAACACCCAACCGTCTACCTCCCCACTCATTTTGCTAAAACATTCTGCACGTTATTCGAACTTGCAGCACAGTTCCAATAATAAGTGTTTCAAGATGTATGAAACACACTTCAAATATCATTACTTTCATCAGTGCTTTTCCTGTTGATGCACTACCTTGCTGTACACAACTGTGTAGACAGCGTCTGAAAAGATTAAAGAAAAAAAAAACACAGCGGCTCTGGAAATAGAGATCGCCGAAAGGCTCAAAGACAGGAATTATTTGTGCTTAATAAATCAAATAAAGAAATGATAAATTAATGAAAATGAAAGTGGATGAAAAAACAGCTTGCCAAAGGTGGGTTTCCCCACTTGCGGCAAGCTGTTTTTTCATCCACTTTCGTTTCCATTAATTTATCATTTCTTTATTTCATTTATTAAGCACAAGTAATTTCCCCTATGTTGCCCTTGGTGTCAGTATTTGTTGGCTTCTTATGATATGACTAACAAAAATCGGGTCCCTCCGGTTAACCCCATTTCTTCTCGTTTAAAGACAGGAACTAGGCATACAAAGTGACATTTCAAAACTAAGTATTATTACTCGTCATATTCGCCCCTTTTTGCGTATATTGTCTCGTTGTACGCGCCTATATTCTGTGTCTTCAAGCTTTCGCGCAATGGCGTTTCTCTCATGAACTAACTTGTCTACCAAAGAGCAATTCTGCTGCAGCGACTCGTTAGAGTTACGTCACGTTCACTGGAATCGACGTTAACGCACTGATTCTAAGCCAGGCAGGGCAGCTTCCCTAACAGTGAAGAGCTCTGCAACTCACAAAGGTGCGAATAACTTCACTAAACATTATTGGTCCAAACACGCTTGCATTGAACGACCACTAACGAAGCGTCAGAGTTCCCGCAGCTGTGCATAGAGCCACGCAGAGTAAGTTTATCTTTAACTTGTAACAACCCACTCGATTTCTCAGCACGGTTTCATGAAAGAAAAAAAAAGAACTAACGCAGTTCTGGGGAGAAGAGTATGTACAACTCGAGGGCGCGTCACCTGCTTAGTTAAAAGTTTGCAGTTTGTGATCCCGCATTCTCGAGACTTAACAGGCCTCTCGAGTTTCAGCCGTAACGTCGTTAATACGAACACGGCGTGCCACGAAGCGCCTGTCGCTCAGCGAGAAAGAAAAGTTTAAGAAAAAAGAAGGGAAGTCTGCGTCGGGAGCATCCCAAAAGCGTTGGATAATGAAGGCGGGACACCCTATATCTGTGAAGTAGCGCGGTGCACTGAGAACCGAGACCAGCAGCGTCTTTTTTTCTCTAACTCCTTTTACCTCGTCTTTCTTTCATTTTCATTGCCGAGAATTTAAGCCGCCGACGAAATAACTCTCGCAAAAAAAAAAAAGAGGAGTGTTTCACAAAAGCGAGGTAGAAGCCCGAAGCCGCGGAAATAATGTCATGAATGATAGTTGGGGTAAAAATAAAATTTTTAGATTTCCGTTGCAGACTATAAATCCTGCCTAATAATGTAGCACGGCTTCACATTTTTTTTTTTTTTTTGCCATTGCAGTAACTAGCTCTAGAGAAAACTTGTCATGGGGACATACCAAAATAAAGTGCAAGTTTTGTGGAGACAATCGAGTTTCAGAAAAAGGCGTCTTTTTTCCAACATGCCTGTTCGCGTTTCTTTCTTCATTCAAGTAATTTTTCTTTTATTTACGTGTATTTTTGTCTTTAAATAATATGTCTGTTCAGGTGAAGCTTTACAAACTGCGAAGCAATTCATCCCACGTAGAACTTCAAACTTAGCTTCAACGTAGTCCAAAACTAACGTGGTGCGTTTCTTTAAAGCTAAGCTAGGAATCTCATACGCATTCTAAAAAAACAATAATTTCTGTGGTTGTACGTGCCCAAACCACGATATGGTAATGAGTCAGGCAGTAGTGAGGGAGTTCGAAATAAGTTTGCCCACTTGGGGTTCTTTAAAGTGCACTCAACGCACCATCATCGCACCCACCATCATGCACCCAACTCACCCACCATCAAAATACGGCCGCCGGGGCCGGAATTTGATCCCGCGCCCAGCGGGCAAAGCATTTCAACGCCAAAGCCTCTACGCCACCACGGAGGGTGTCCGGACGTATTTTTAATCGCGTGTTTGTGTCGTTGCAAAACGTGCTTCGTACAAGACTACTATTTTCTACTAGTATAACGTTGCTCTGCACTCGCTTCCAATGTACGCAACCATTTAAATTGCCATCAAAGACATCAACGTGCGGGCAAGCATTGTCTTTATGAGACTCAACGCCCTTCTTTGTGATCGAAGCCACAAGGCGTAAAATCCCGCACTTCGTTCATGACTTGGGCAGATGGAAATTGGTTCTCGTATTGTCTTCCAGCACCGAATACATCAGCAGTTTAAGCATGTGAACACCGGAAACCAAGTGTTCACTCTCGGTCGCATTATAGCACGGGTAACATTTCTTTCTTTTCCTTTGAGGGCCGAAAATTGCCCTTCTTGTAAAATTGTTTTGTTTCTCAATTATGTGGCTTTTGCTGAAAGCAATTTTTTTAGACTACTCTCTTCCGCGAAATAAAACACGTTCTTGACCATCGCGCAGCAGGCTGAATAGATGGACGTGTCACTGGTAACTCAGGGACGCGTTAAATTTAGCAGGTTACCAAATGGCAGGCCGCGTGAGAAAACGTACGTGCATCTTTCTTTCTTTCTTTGCACAAGAAAGAAAGAAAGAAAAGAAATAAAGAAAGAAAGAAAGGAAAGAAAGAAAGAAAGAAAGAAAGGAAGAAAAGAAAGAAAGAAAGAAAGAAAGAAAGAAAGAAAGAAAGAAAGAAAGCCGCCATGCTTAGGCGCCAGTCCCCAGAGGACGCATTTTCCCCCAACTCTGTTGCTGACGTTCTTGCGCTGCGGCTGAAAACATGCCGGCAAAACACGCGCGGTGGGAAATTGATGGGCAGATATTTTTCCTGTCCTCCATACCCGCTCTTCCTCCCTGCTCCCATGCATGTCAGGAATCGCAGGGGCGTTGGCGTGGCATAGTTAAGCGAGCCTTTGGGACAGCTCAGGTAATCTCTTCCTCGCCATCTGAGCGTTTCTATTTTGTCTGGTGCTTCTCTTCTGTCCGTATTTTGTCCTCGGCGAGAAGTCGATACGATTGTGCAAAAACAGTTTCGCGCGACATCCCGATAACAATGGCCCGCCAGCGAAGGTTGCGTAAGATCATTAGCGGCTGTATAGTGGCAGGCCGCACATGCTGATTTGCATAGTCGCATCGACCCCGGTGGTTGCGTAAAAGCGCAACTGGAGCTGTGTGTGCGAGTTCGGCAGTTTGACCTTTACTGTCGCGTTAATCAGCCTGCGTCGCTTCGTAGCGACTTTTTGAATAGCAAAAAAATCCTCCTCAGCGAAACACCCGGCGGTCAGGCAGCAAGACCATACTTTGTTCGATTTCAAAAGTTTGTAACTGTCTAGGTAAATTTCTTTCGCCTCGGCTTTTTTATAGCGCCGCAGCGCATTTTTGAGATAGTCTGTGGCGCGTTCCGTCAGTTTCCTTTACAGAGACAAAGGCTTTAATAAGACCTGATGATGATATCCCAACAAAACGCCGACATAGTGCTCCTGATAATTAAGGTAAAAATAAGGGGGGCGGGGGAAAGAAGACATATAGAGTTAGAAAAAGAACATAATCATTCAGAAAAAATAAAGAAAACTGCAATAATGGTCATTTATGAAAGAAAGAATAATTAAAATGTTAGAAAGAGAAATCACTCTGGCATAAGATATGAAACAAGCGGAGTGAACTATACAGGATGTGGTTGAGGCCTCGTCACGTAATAAAGGCAAAGAGCCTTCATAGCTAGGATTGGCTGACGGGATAGTTGGTTCATTATCACAGAAAGAACAGCAAGTCAAGACTCGACACCAACGGAGTAACCACACACGCTACGCAGTGTGTGTGTGGTTCCTCCTTTGTGCCCCGTCTTGGAGCGCTGTGCTTTCTGTGGCCTTCGTAGCACACGAAGCACAAGTACCGTTCTTCCAAGGTGAGAGAACATGTCCAGGTTTAAGGCCTGTGTCTTGACGAAAGCATAACGGGCTCAGTGACGTTTTTCTTGAATCTCTAAAACGATTGAGCATGCAGATTGTATGTCTGCCACGTTCTCGCGAACAGTGCGTGTGTGACTCTTTGCAATAATTCGCTGCAGAAGTGTACATAGGAAATAATTAGTGAGCTTCGAAACTGAGCCGAATGCAATGCAGGCAAGTACGTTCACTCCTGCACGGCTCACGTGGCAATAGAAAGTCACATTTCGGGTCAATGTTGCGAAGGAGGCCGGAGCGGTTTCTCGTATCCCTTCACAGGAATCACTGGGAGCGTCACGCAAGAGCAGACTTATGAGCCGCTGCGTCATATCGAGAGAAATACGTGTGAAGACCTCCACTGAGAAGTCATCGTGGATAGTTCCAGTAGCTCCATCAGCTTTCGTATTACCCGCTATGCAGCAGTGCATTGGCAACCACTGTAGCACGACACTGTCGCCCACGTGACAGCGCTAAGCCTACACTACGTGTATGTAGATAGGTAATGTCAGTCATCAGTTTGTCCTGCATGCGCCCAGACCTCATAGATAGCAGAGAAAGAGTGAACGAGCAAACTGACTACGCTATACATCACAGAGGAGGCGAGGAGGCGCAAGAGAACTGGACTACCAGACAAACGAGCAACATATTTGGCATACTCTCTAACGACGTCCGAGTAGCCTTCATTTAAAGAGTTCCGTATTTCAAGAGTCAGTCTACCGATAAGGCAGTCTTCAACTATCTGATTCTCAAAAGCTTCGTCTCTCTTGACTCAAGCGATGACCCTACTGATTACAAGCATGGACTCGCATAGTTGTGCCACTCGGAAACAGTGCGAAACTTTCACTTAAACTAATCTGCTCTTGCAGTCAGAATAAAGAACATGAGGGAGGTTTCCTGATAATTGCAGTTTCAGTACGTTGAAAATAAAATTAAATTCTGGGGTTTTTCGTGCCAGAATCACGATATAATTATCAAGCCCACCAAATAATAGAACTTAGAATAATTTTGACCACGTGAGTTTCTTTGATGTGCCGCTGAATATAAGTACATGAGCGTTTTCGCAGTTTGCCTCCATCGAATTTCGGCTGCCGCGGCCGGGATCGAACCAGCGGTATTGAGTACCGCAGCGAAACACCATAGCCACTGGCCGCAGCAGCGGGTGTATCAATGAGAGATAATTTAAATGAAGATTGAAAAACAACTGCCCAGAGGGTTCGTGCAGTTGTTTTCTGTTATCCCCCGTCCGTTTCCGCACCTGCGTTTAAATCACTGATAGTTATCAATTCTACCAGCTTTCCACGTGCGTTAAGGCCCTCGACGCAGTTTAGCTTCCAGCTCTCATTTTTCACCGGTGCGCACCAGCATAAACGGTGCTCTGGAATCCGGTTAACCTCGAAACAACGCTGCTTCGCGCGAGTGTAGCCAGAGAGAGGGCCCGCAAATTGGCTTTCCTTGGTCCCCACCGACCCTCTAAACATTTCGCTTCCCCGTGAAGAGGAAGGCGCTGCCACAGGAATGAGGTGCAGGCGATTAGAAGGGCTGCCAAGGGCTGCTGCATGTGAGGCCAACTCGCTCGCTCGCCCACGCGCTCGCTCTCTCGCAGCCACGCGATCGATGCCCGCAACGCACTCTAGCATCCGAGCTGCGCCGGCGGCATCTTGGGCACCACATGGGAAGCGGGCGACGATGCGCCATCGCCAACTCCTACGCACCCTCGGGCGCACCGCCTGCACCACCACCGCCACCACCAACTCTTCTTCTTCTCCTACAACTTTCTTCATCACTGCCATCTCTCTCTAGCCTGTCTCACCCCGTCCTATAACTTGTATACTCGTTTGCCTTCGTCCGTAGTCTTATTGTCTGTCCCCTGCTCCTGTTTATCCTTTCGCTTCGAGCATGAGGGAAGCACTCGCCCTGCGCACCGGCTATCTTCCCGTTGTATTTTCCCCCTAAACTCATCCTTCTCTACGTGTTCGACTTGCTTTTTCTTGGATAGCAGCCGTCAGTTCCCTCACCCACCAATCTGCAGGCTGAAGACGGGGACTCAGCGCCTCGAGCCTATGACAGCTCTACACCTTACTATTTGCTCCCTGCTTCTTTGTTTCATTTGTTCTTTTAATTATTTCGTTATTTTTCCTCTTCTCTATCTTCCCCTCGCGTGGTAGGCCGTTATCCTGTTAACTCTCCCTAGAGATCTGACTTGTACACGTGCGCGTATACCTATCTGTCGTCTTTCGCGTACGGCGCTGAAAGTTCTCTTGGCGCGAAGGCACGCAACTCGGCCAAACGCGTTCGCTGCGTGTTCGCTTCGGCGCCGATCGATGAACTTCTTGAACGCGTGACCGGAAATTTCCTCCCGCGTTTTGTTCGACACTCGGAAAGTTTCCCAACCAAATATTGTTTCCACGGGGACGTGATATCGGAGGAGGGTGATGGTTATACAACAGAGGTACGCAATGGGAGTATAATTACTACTAAGGCAGGCCCTCATTAACTAGGTGCCACTGCTTCTGTCTATTATTGTTTCGCAAGTAAGCGAGTGGAGCTACGCTCATACCGTTCATTTACGTGTCAAGGCTTTGTAAAACCTGTGAACTATGTGTACTCCTGATGAAAAAAAGTGCAAGCGCATGCCATCTTTCTTTCGTCCTAATCGTTGTAACAAGTATCACCTAACAATGCCTAACAAATTGTCCGTGCCAGGATTCCTACGTCAAACGGGCATGATAGAAGCGATGTGGAAGTATAGCAAATAAAAAGCACGGGGACGCGAAAGAGAAACGAGCTTTAGCAAACACTAGATTGGGTCGTCCCTCTTAGTGCGCGGTTATACTTTTAATATTCTAGTACCACGTCCTCTTGCTTCGATATTCAGGTTTCAACCTAATAATTCCTAAGAAGTCGTCCACAGTAGACATCCGTGCAACTTCATTTTGTCTGTCTACGCTTCGTGCGAATAGTCAGCAAGAGAGAAAGAGATAGGTTGCTCGAATCTGAAGAGGTCAACCCTGCAACATGCATGGCTTGCTACTTCAGATGCAGTCTGTGAGATGACATAAAGGAAAAAAAATAACACATGAGTATGAGAGCACAAAACAAAAAGAAACATTAGAAACCAGGAATAAATAAAAAAATATCGAGCCCAGATAAAGGTCAATTAAAGTGTATAAGACCTGAAAGGACATCAGGGCCTTTTTGGATCGGATCGCGTCCTCAGATCAGTGCCACGGACCTAGGAAATCACTAACCCGTATTTTTTCTCCGTATATCAAGTGAAGATGTTGCTCCAAAATGTGGGGTGGCGTAGAGACGACAGGGACAAAACACGTGCTCGATACCATCAGGCAGTTTGCATTAGTTGAACACTGGTGAACTGAGTTGCCCCGTCTTAAGCAAACAAACAAAACACATGCCTTGACCCGTATCTGTGTTTCATTATCGCACTCTTATATTCAACGTTTTTTATGAAGTTGTAACATGAATTTTTGAGCCCCATTTATTACTTTACTGTTGGTAACATTACCATAAAAGCTCACACGTGCCTTGGGCGTGCTCTTACGTTTTTTGTTGTTACTTCGAAGCGGATAAAAGAAAACAACTCGGGGAACTTATTCTTCACTCAGATTTATGAACACAAAGCTAGACAAATCATTACGTCGATGTATTCGAAAATAAAATATCAGACCCAGAACGTCTACAAGGACACGGCCAGATACAATGGTTTCGCACCTTAATATTACAGTCATCGCCAAGGCATCATGTCATACGAAATTCGACAAAAACAAAACATCAGCGGTGCAAGTGGAAGAGCAGGATCTCGGTAAACTACGCCTCTCATTTTTATACAGTTATTTGCATTAAATTGTACATATACAACCGAAGGAAGTTTGACTGACTGTCACCGAGCGAATGTCGAGCGATAACAATGACAGCGGTTTAGCGCAGAACTTCTTCATCGCTTCGTTAAGAAATAAGAAATGACAAAAAGGTACACAGATACCATAGACGACGATTTTCAATGTAAGCGAATAGCCCCAACGAACGAACGAACGAACGAGCTAACGAGCGAGCGAACGAACGAACGAACGAACGAACGAACGAACGAACGAACGAACGAACGAACGAACGAACGAACGAACGAACGAACGAACGAACGAACGAACGAACGAACGAGCGGAACGAACGAGCGGAACGAACGAACAAACGAACGAGCGAGCGAGCGAGCGAGCGAACGAACGAACGAACGAACGAACGAACGAACGAACGAACGAACGAACGAACGAACGAACGAACGAACGAACGAGCTAACGAGCGAGCGAGCGAGCGAGCGAGCGAACGAACGAACGAACGAACGAACGAACGAACGAACGAACGAACGAACGAACGAACGAACGAACGAACGAGCTAACGAACGAGCGAGCGAGCGAGCGAGCGAGCGAGCGAACGAACGAACGAACGAACGAACGAACGAACGAACGAACGAACGAACGAACGAACGAACGAACGAGCTAACGAGCTAACGAGCTAACGAGCTAACGAGCTAACGAGCGAGCGAGCGAGCGAACGAACGAACGAACGAACGAACGAACGAGCTAACGAGCGAGCGAGCGAACGAACGAACGAACGAACGAACGAACGAACGAACGAACGAACGAACGAACGAACGAACGAACGAACGAACGAACGAGCGGAACGAACGAACGAACGAACGAACGAACGAACGAACGAACGAACGAACGAACGAACGAACGAACGAACGAACGAACGAACGAACGAACGAACGAGCGAGCGAACGTTTTCCTTGCCGGGCGGTCGGTCCTACCACCGACCGCCCGTCAAGAAAACGAACGAAAGAAGCAAAGTAAGCGTTTCGTCTTAAATTTTAGAAAGCTTCAAGCCTCAGAGAAACCAGGCGCGTCAGCGGAGCTATCCACGTCAAAGTGAGGTCATGCTGTGCGTTCAGATCTGACCGAGGCGGAGACGCAAAATCGAGCGATAGGCATTGACAGCGATTCTGTCGAGAACTTCGGCATAGTTGTGAAGTAGCGATAAAATGAAATGATAACACAGCGGCCTGAAAGATGCCAACGGTATCAAAAGAGCCTGTTATTGAAATTATAAAGCAAAAAAAAAATTACTATGGAACAAGAAAGTTGGTAGAAGCGACCGCGCTGCGGTTCTTGAGCTGTTTCCAAACGCGGAGGAAGCGGCGCCCGCACCGACGATATGAGAGCGCAGAAGTGGCGCGCTATCGATGTCGACGCGCCAAAAATCAGAAAGAACACGAGAAGTGGCCTTAGGACTCGCCTTGAGATGCGAGGACTCAAAAGAACGGGAAGCCGTCATTTCGCCTCCTTCGAAAGAAGCGGCCGTATAGCGACCCTCTCCTCTTTTGCTTCCTTGTCATTCGAAAAAGAGAAGAAAATGTGGTTCTTGACGACCCGCAGGCCCAAACAAAGTTCATTCTCTTTCGAAGCCGCGGTCGCATGAAACCGATATCAGAAAGGCGCCGGAATGCAACGGCCCGACGTGAAAGGGGGAATCGCTTCTCTCAAAACTTCCTGTTGTGGCCCTTGAAGCTCTCCGCGCACTGGCCGCGACATTTTTCCAGGCTTGACAACGTATGCGACAGCGTCGTGAAGCAAAAGGCGATGTCATCTGAAGCGCGTGATGTCCCAGAATTCAGTCGCAGATGTCGACCCGAGGGCGTCGATATCTGAATCGACCTTCGCTTCCCAAACGCGACCCGAGTGCGAGTTCTTTTGTACTGTTGCTTCGGTTGTAACTGTTGTCAACGCGATCCAACGCTCGATTTAGAGATGACGATCTTTAGGCGTGAAAAGAGACGCGGGAAATGGATGCGCGCATGCCTCATCTACTGGCCTTGTGGGTTTAACTTTAGTTGACGCATGGTTTCTACGCAAAGCAAAGTTTTGGTGGAGAAACGCGTTGCTGTTGTATAGCTACTGCTGTTGCTGCTTACATTACGTTTGTATGGCAAAATAGGCCACTCAAGAGGGCAGACATTCCAAAAATACCAAAAACGAGCTCCAGTAAAAAAAAAAAAAGAAAAAAGAAAAGCTGACGAAAAAGGCACACACAGCAATGATTACTTTCCAGGAACTATACTGTCTGCCATCACAAATATTGGTCTAAATGCCACACTGAATGCCTACAGGCATATTATAGGTCGCATTGCCTCTAAAATTATTTTATTCTCTGAGTACGTAATATATAAGCATACCACAAACAAGAGTCGAAGGCACAGGTTTCCTGGATCATGCAGTTTATATAGTGGCTTCGGCAACTTACGTATTTAGCATAATTTACATATTACACCGCAAAACACATCATACAAACTAATTAGAATATCTCATTGAAACCAGTGTCTCTCAAAGAGAAGGATAAAAGCGCTTACGTTGCGAGGAATACACAGGTAGCACTATCCCTCAGACGAAGTACGTGTCGTAGCTCAAAAGCATGACAGTCTTTGATGTCTATTCACTTCTGAATCTAGCGCTGTTCTTTCGAATAGGAATATGCCGCAAGAGCAGAATAAGGAGGTTTGCCAACTTCCCGTACGTCACACGCAAGGCAGGTATGCTTCGTTGCCATAGCTAAATACCTCGGTCCTGACTCGAAAAAGTGCTATTATGGAAGTGCTGCTTCCAGACTGGCCGGCGATCAGACACCGACCAAGATGAGAGCAACCGATGTAAACGGAACCTGGAGTCACGAGCTTCTCTTGCAGTAAACGAAGAAGAAGAAGAAGAGAAAGAAACACCCACAGCCTCGTAAATATGGTCCCAGGTAGTTAAAACTTCAGAGCCTTAACGCGCGACCCTGCCCTGCAGGCAGTCGTAAAAGCAGAGGCACTTCTCAAACACTCGCAAATTAATAGACGACACACTCGTGCACTCCGTGAGTTAAAACAGGCGTACAGAAACTGTGAAGCAGCTGAGCATTTCGATATCAATGTGATCGCTCTGTTTATTTTTCACAGCGCTGTGTACTGGAATGAAAAAAGCAGGTTTTTCAACGCATGACCGTTCAGGAGTGAAGTTGGCAAACGCTACTTTCAGAGAAGCGAGAAGAGGAAAGTATAACCATATCTTAATTCACGCTTCCTTTCGCCAAGAACCGTCTCGGTCGTAAAGTCCACGCTCATCACTCATAAAAAATTTGAGGCGTGGATCAAGTCGGGAAGAAGGGTAAAACATAGTGCAGACTTCGGAACCGAGCCGAATATAAGTGTGGTTCAGTGTTATCTTCTTCCACTCTCGTCGTACGTGTCATAAAATCTACTCATGCGAAAACTGCGCGCACTCGGTCCAGGTTTTTTCAGTTCTTACCGTTTTCTTTCGCTAGTTCTGCCGGTATTCGCCGCGATAACGAAATCAAATTACCGCCTTCGACTACGCACTTCGCGTGCAGTAAGAGGCCTAAACAGACCCTCAACTTTGGCACACTGGTTGGCAACTGACATTCCTCAAAGTGTTATCTGTGACGTTGACTAGAAATACCCCAACTAGGCTGCTCGCGTCGTGATTCGTGTTCTTTGTCATGTAAGCTTGAAACTCCTTTCATCGTCCTAAGAAAGTATCAATAGAGGCGAACGAAATTTATCTCCGTAGCAAATTGATCTTATTGCTGTTATTCTGGTTGCATATAAGTATTCCAGACAATCAAGAAATATAACAACTAAAAGATAATGCGTTAGTGATCATAAGAAGCTGAAAGCAAAGTCTTAGGTTTTATTTATAGAAGGCCTAATCTTACCATTACAGGATCCTTTCATATTTCTTTTGGATTAGCGATAATAGCCTCAAAAACATGCGCTTAAGACCATTTCTCCTGGTAATGCCGAAAGTTTTCGTGAACAAAACGCTTGCAACGCCAATGTCACGGTGCCTAGCATTCACAGACGTAGGCAAGATCCGGTAGTACATTATCGAAGCACTTTTAGCGCGTTATATTCTTTTGCACAATCGCTTGAGACAAGGGAATATCTATTGCGTAAATCGTAGTGGTGAAAAGAAATTCGAGTTGTTTTCTTAAGGTGATGGGAGATCAGTTAAATTTAATTTCTGGGGTCTCGCGCGCTAGAACCACGATCTAATTATCGGGCACGCCTTAATGGAAAACTTTTGACTGCCTCGAATTCTTTAACGTGCACCCAGTGCTATTTTTTTTTTATTTAGCCCCGTCGAAATGCTGCGGTTTCGGCTGACATATGAACCCGCGACCTCGTGCTACGCAGTGCTACACAGTAACACCTAAGCAACCACGGCGGGCAAAAGTATGGAGCCCTACGAACTCTACGTATGGAGCCCGTGCCAGGAACGTTGTATGTCCTTGGCATTCCTACAGATAGATACGTGCTGATGACGCCTTTGGAAAACTATTATCAAACAAGTTTTTTTTTAATGATGCCAGTGATACGCTAATCTCTAACAGCTCGCCGATACATAAGCTTGCCAACGTACGTTCTGCAATTTGTTACGCTTAGGAAACGCTGTATGCGATTATACTCACAAAGCCTTCGACACATGAGAAGGCGTGTCCTTAGGGCAAGGCTGAGTATCAAGCAACGTAATCGAGTGAAAATAAATTTTACTAAAACCTACACTCGACAGGACGAACAAATGATGACGAGAATACGAGGGCCTAATGTGTTCGACAAGCGAGCCTATACCCTACAGAAGGTTAGTAAAGCGCGAGCTCCGAAAAAAAAAACGTTTGACGTAAAAAGGAAAGCAACCTTGCTATTCTCCCAGAGGATGTTTTCGTCGCGGCCGAAATTTGTCCCAGCGATGAAAAAAGCTGGGAGGGATAGTGGCGGAAGAAGAGAGTGAACAGAAAATCGATAACTCCCAAAAGCTGTGGCCATTTCTATTTCTTTTTATTTTATTTCAATATTTCTGTCCAAAGCATGCCATAACTTTCCGATGCGATAGATGATTATTTGCTCAAGACCGTTATAACCTTTCTTGTTCTTTATTTTTATTTTTTCGGATGAGGTGATCTAAAGTTTGAAACGCAATTTCTCGATGTCCTTTTCTTCGCGTTTTTTTTTTTTCTTGTTTACTGATGTCCAGTCTAAAATGTGTTTACAGCCGTAATATCGGCCTGAGAGCTTTTAGGCGGCGTTGAATACGATGTCCCGCTCGAAAGGCTCTGTCCTTAAGTGAAAGGAGCCATCTTTGAAAGCAATATCGCTAATGACGGCTGACTGAAGCCCTGCAGGCATTGGACCGTAGGTATTAAAAGCTAAAATGCGCGGCTCAGTTTCCAGAATGAATAACAAGAAAGTAGCAAGTGAAAGTAGTAGAAATTTATGTCGATATATAATGAGAAGCTATACGACCATAAATAATGTAAAATGCAAGTGGTCTAAACGCTGCACAGCTACGAAGCATAATGTGAGTTAAAATAGCAGGCAAACAGAATAAAAGAGTATAGCCGCAGTATATAAAAACAAAGTATAAAAGTGCTGGACGCAAAGGAGTTTCTGATTACAGGCCCGCAAAGTGCGAGAAAACCAGAAAAAGATTAGAGGTAGCAAGAATGTCATAAGAGCTTGGGAAGGCATTGAACACGGGCGTATACACAACGATAATTGCAAAGCTTTAGGTAAATAAGATTGCTTCAGCAGGCCGAGTTAGTTGAAAGAGAAAAAATGGCACGTTTTCGCCGAGACATGTCGAGAACAGCGATCTCGTAGTGCCCGGAAATTAAAAGAGAGAGAGCGATGGTACCGCGAAGAAATAAATAAATCGTGATATGTCCTGAAGCAATTTTTGCTCATTACTAAAAGCAGCTGCAAAAGTGTCGGCGAAGACAAACGTAGAACAAACCATAGCACTACACCTACGTGAAAGCGAAAAGCACAGGTCTAGGAATAACGGTTCCACGCGGAACGGCGGCTGGCCTTGGTGCCCGTGTCTAAACGAGAAAGGGAAACAAACGAAATTCGCGTTGTGTCTGTTTGCTATCTGTGGCGTTCGTTAATGCCCAGTGTGAAAGTGCCGTTCTGTCCCTGGGAAATATTTTTGTTTGCAAGGGCTTATAGCTGCCTTAATATGGAGTGGAGGCATGCTGCTCCTATAATAAATTATTAGGTTTCTTTTTTTTTGTGAGTCGTAAAGGCCACTTGTTTTTCCCTGCAGTAAACGCAGCATCTCAGATTACATCGGTTATGTTGCTAATGAGGCGCTTTCCAAAAAATATGACGACCCTGCATGACAACTTACAACGTCACACGCTATGACGCAGTGGTCACGTGAAAGCCGCCCGAGCGTGCATCCGTCGAATACAATTTACGTGCTGGAGTAGAAACCGGAAGTAGGGCTGAAGACCCGTCTGTTTGTATTGCCACCTCCATTTTGACTCAGGCGAGCGATATGTATGGCAATGAGTGTGCAACGGCGGTGATTATCCTAGTATCGTTCAGCACATGCGGAGAAACGTCGGCTCGAGATGGATATGGAAAAAAACATAATAAGAAACAGCCTCTGGCTAGATTGTTCGGTGTCGACATTCCAGAAATAACACAGACGACAGCATCTCACAAAGGAGGCGGAAAGCAAAGAGCCCAAAGCAATTATCCCTACTGCTAGTAGAGCACACGTCTGGCACACCGGACGCTTAAAGGTCAACTGCATCAAAAGTTTGGGCCACGTAAGGCGCCTAGCTTCAGATGGTGTAGGCGTGGAACAGCCTCTGCGCCAATTTTTACGTTTGAAATACGACTGGACGTGGCACGTCGACTAACATTAGATGTTTTTGGTACAGAAACTGAAAAGTACGCCGCCATTATCAGTAGCTCGCCAGAAGTGACCCAAGACTCAGAACGCGAAGCTCTTCGGCATCACCTCCGAGATGGGCGGTGACCGCGGCCGCGCCGCGGCATGCTGAAAAATCTCGGAGTCGACGTGATGGCACTTACTCCATATTCGCTTACCAACGGGACCAGGCGTCGTCTGCTTTAGTCAGCAGCCACAGAGAATACATTCCAACCTGCTTCAAAGCTCTCCTCCGACTGCACTTACATGGCCCCGAGCAAGTGCTTTGTTGGCTGTAAATGTTCTACAAATTGACTATAAAAGTCCAAACAAGACCAAAGTTTACAGGAAGAAGGAGGCTTGATGGCATGAGCAGAGAACATGGAATGTAGCTGAAGCCAACGTTTCAACAAGGGGGCTTGTCTCGAGATTTTGTCGAATCGTTGGCTTCGGCGACATTCCCTGTACGGACAACTATAAAAGGCAATGTTAAATATACGCTTCCAATAATTGCGCGGGCGATGGTGCGAACACGAAGAATTACGCACTTGCTCGCAATAAACAACACGTAAGGGCTGCGAAATTCACCCTCGAAGTTCTGATAGTTCGCGTAGCTCGGAGACACGGCAACCTGCTAGAAGTGTGTTATCAAGCTACCAAGCCGCGCCATCGTCCAAGGTGCCGTGAACAGCCGTTAAGCTTGCCAAGGTGTAAGTGGGTCGTCCCTGTTCCCTCCATTAGCACTCCGGGTGAATAAAGTGGAGACGTTCGTAAAGCGGCGAGTATGGAGAGTGTCGGTGACTCGGCCGTGTGCCGAGGAAAGATTACAGAGGGTCGTTTCCGGGAGCTGCACCGTTTTGAGCAAAAAAAAAGGCGCTTTTTTCCTGGCCGTTAAATGCGAGTCGTCGTCGACCTCGTCACCGCCCACTCATATGAGCTCGACGCGCGCGGTCACCCGAAACGTTAAGCGGGCTTGACATCTCCCGCACCTCTCTGTTAGCCTGGACTCAGCGCTCTGGATGTGCTGGCGTCGCCATGTATATAATGCGCAGGGGGTCCCTGACTGACTTCGCTCGCCTTTATGGGCTAGCGGACAGCAAGCTCTTCGCTCGACGAGCGTAGTGTATGTACGCGACGCTTGTTGGCAAGTTGCTTAGATATACTAGCTTATCTACGCTCCTTTTTCTTCCTTTCCTTCGTTTTTCTTTTTTTTTTGCGTGCTCTTGTTGCTCCGTCGACGCTAGACGCTGACGTCGGCTGCACTGTCGAGCAAGTGTTTGTGGGTGGACGGACGAGGCGGCGTCCTTTTGCATGGGGCCGTTATTTTTGTCTTTTTTTTTTTGCGAGGACGAATGCGTGGTCGCAAGCACAAGTGGATCGCGGAAGGGGTACGCGGCAGCATATATAATAATTCATGATGGAGCGAAGCCGGAAGTAGAACGGGAGAAAAAAAGGGAGAACAACAGGGACGCCGAGAGACGGGATGGAAAAGAAAAGGGTTGGCAAAAACATGTTGACAGAGAGCTATGGAGAGAGTGGGCGACATCGTTCGTACAGTCATCATCTCAAAACGTCCCTGACTCGCCCTTTGTATTCGGAGCTGCTTGCCTCTCCGTATAGATGCTACGGCCTTTCATGCTGCGCGGCCTTCTTGTCATGCAGTAACCGAGTCACGCCTTCATCCTCGTTCGGGATCGCTGTCGGCCTGCGCTGTTTGTTTCGTTTTTCCTCTCTTCTTGCTTAGCTTTACGATCTTAGGGAGCGGGTAGTGACATTACGCCATGAAAGCGACAAGAGCCGGTCAGAGAGAGAGAGCGAGTCAGGATCATAAACTGGAAGCAGTTCGAGTTATCGTTGGCGCTGCTTCCAGCAAGCGAGTGATTATACGGCGTCCATCTATGTTTTTCTTTTTCTTACTGTATAGTTTTTATTTATCGAAAGAGTACCCGCCATCCACCCCTGCAGAGAAGTGGCAGAGAGGACGAAAAAAAAAGAAAATACACGCGAGAGCAGCAAGCGTGTGTAGAGATATACAGTGCTTTTTGTGTACGATAGGATAAAAAATGAAGAAGAAAAAACTTCGATGTGCAACTTGGCAATTGACCTCGCTTATCTAGGGTGGCCGTTTCATCCAAACTTTCTCGGCCTGTTGCCCCCGACGTCGCCGCTGTGGTGGCTTCTTTTGTCTTGCGAGAAAACCGGTCGTTCTCAGCGCAGAAAGGCGCTGAGAACGACCGCCTGTGAGAACGAGCGCTAGTGACCGGAACATGAAGCTGCGCGCGCGGCTGCGGAAGGGCGCAGATTTGCGGCTTGTAAGCTCTGGCAGGCCTTTTTCAAGACGTAGTGGTAATCTGGCGCTTGAAAAACTTGAAATCTGTCTCTTGCGCAGTACCGGGTACAACAAGTGACGAGATTTTATGCGTAGTGCCGGAAGATGGGTGAATGGATAGATGTGATGTTCGAATTTTGTGGACGTGCCCTGTTAAATGGCTTAATGGCAGGTACCGCGAAGCTCGTCCTTTTTATCTCTATGTTGTGTCTGAGTTCTGCCTAGTTCACGGTAAAGGGTCGTGCAGCGTTTAAACGGTATATGCAATATTACAAGTTATAATTACATGCATCCTAATCAGTATCAAATGTAATTAGATACGAGCTATGCGAGAAGTCACAAATTGGAGGGCACCCTACGGAACTTTGACCTCTTGAAATGCTGAAACCTGAATGTAAACCACCGTGCACATAGATTGAGTGGATGGACTGCTAAATGCATCCAGCCTCATCGAAGTGCGACCAATGCAGTCTGTAACCCGGTCGGCAACGCTGTACTGTGGAAGAGATGTTGTGGTGGTGGTGGTGGTGGTGCTGGTGGTGAGTGGTCGGGACGGGCGACTTTAGCCTGGCGATCAAGGCCAGCAATTGCTCCGCCTTAGCGTCCCTTATAAAATCACTGCGCTGTTTCACCACCATGTCCATCAGGCCAGTCTCTCTTGAGAACCCAATAAGGAGGCCTGAAGTTCCTTTGCGGACTTTAACTGGTCCTTCGAAGAACACAAGGTGTTGCAGGCACGTATGTGGAAGGTCCTTTTGTTGACGATTTTTCAGGAGAGCGTTCCTTTTGTCTCAGAATTTTGGGCACGACCACAGAAAGTGTTTAGTGTACCTTGTCTCGTCGCATGTCGTACAATTCAGAGAATTGATGCATCCCATCTTGAATAACCATGCTGCTGTACTAGCAGATCCTGTCCGTATTCCATGTAGAAATGAGGCTTCCTCTCGACGAAATCTCTTGGTTACGCGTGGCATACGTGGTGGAACCCATAGTGACCCAAAGTCATTTTGAATGTCATATTTCTTAACTTCATTGCTCTTTGGGTCCTTGACTTTGGGAGGATGATGGAGCGCTGGGTATGCAAGAGCATGAGCTTTTTCGTTGCAAGGAATGCCATTGTGGGAGGGAATCCACTGAAACATTATGCCGAGTTCTTTCACGAGGGCTAGTGATTTGCATGGGAACTTGATGAACGGTAAGCCACGGTAGAACTGTTGCAAGGTGGCCTTTCAGTCCGTAAGGAGGACCCCATATTGTGGAGGCAGTGTCTTGAGTTTGCGCAAAGCAGCAGCTATTGCCACGTCTTCCACGACTGTCGACGAAGCTATACAGTCCAGACGGCCAGACCAAGCATATCTCATAGAAGGAATATAGAATGCAGCTGCGCAGCTATCTTCGTCTACTTTTACAGGACCATCTGTGTATACTTGGAGGTGATTCGGGTAAGCCTTGTTCAATTGTTCCAGAACTAGTGACTTGGCTTTTGTAGCTGGAATACAGTTATTTGACTGCTGTCGTGGTACACTTAAGTTGCATGTTATATCCTCGAATGTCCAAGGTGGGTCTATCTTTTCCCTCTGTCTCGAGCAGCGTAATCCTAAGACTCGAAGCGTGTTCATTGCAGCATAAAAATGTGAGCGAGGCCTGTTAACTACATGACATGACATGACAAGAACTTTATTTGAGTCCTGAGGGACTGAGATCTTGGGGAGCTAAAACCGAAGGCTCCCGAAGATCAAGTCGGTGGCGCCACCCACGATGGGACCGGGAGATGAAGTTCCGCCGCAATGTCGTGGGCCCTCTGGACAGCCTGGAGTTGCATGTGGAGATTGCTGCTCTTGAGCGATTCCTGCCATTGTTCTTTCGTGATGGCTGGAGAGGCGTTAAGGGCTGGGCACAGCCAGAGCATGTGTTCAAAAGAGCATGAGTCATGACCACATTTGGGGCACGACTGTGAGTGGGCAGGATCTATCCTGTTAAGAGACCGAGGAGAGGGATACGAACGGGTTTGCAGAAGTCTGAGCGTGCTAGCCTGAGGTTTGTTCAATTTAGGGTTTTAAACTACAGGTTTTAAAAAGTCTTTGCCGGGTGAAGACTCAGGTGTAGTAATTGGTACTTGAGAGTCTGGGAAGCCTGAAGTCGCAGAGGTCGTGACTGAGCATCGTAGAGCCCTTCTTTGTTCGATGCCGGCTGAGAGGCTCCCAAGCACAGCCGAAGAACTTTTTTGTGTATGGTTTCTAAGCGCTCGTATTGACTATCTGAGGGTGACATTTGAGGTAGCTAGCATAGGATCCGACATGTAACTAACCATGTAGTATCGCCGTAGCATCACCGTAGCCTCGACGCCGGGTGTTTGACCCAGCATGTGCCAGCGACTCGCTTGAACACATGAGGGCTTTGTGACGATGACTCCACAACGTGATCAACAGCGCGGCGTCATAGTAGCTTGTGGCCTAAGGTAATGCAAATAAATCGGACGGTGGTGACTTGTCGAACCTGGTACCCATTCAAATTTAGGTTTAAGTGTGTAAATTTTCTTTTAATTCCAGGAAATAGTATGAATGTTGAGTTCTCTGCTGATAGTGATAAGCCAAGCGTTGTCGAGTGGCCCTGAACGGCATTTACTGCTCCCTGGGCTATTCGTGCTAGACGACGATGCTGGCAGCTGGGTAGCCATATGCTGGTATCATCGGCATATATAGACATCTTCACGGGTATTCGATGGTTTAGTATTATTGGGAGAGTCGTCATGGCAATGTTAAATAATAAGGGAGATAAAACACTCCTTTGTGGTACGCCACGAAACATACCGATTTCATTGCTAAAGGTGTCGCCAAGACAAACTTTGATGCGGCGATTATTGAGAAACGTATGTATGAAGTGCAAGAGATGACCCGTGACGCCTATTGCTTGTAATTGGCTGATGATGGCTGTTTAAGATACGTAGTCATAAGCCTTGGAGACGTCCATAAAAACAGCAAGTGTCGACAGGCCGTCTGCATTATAATGTTCTATTTTACATAGCAAATCCAGCACATTGTCTTGAGCACTTAGACGCGGCCGAAATCGAATCATGCACGACGATAGTTTCCGATCCTGCTTGGCGTACCAAATGAGTTTGGTGCACGCCATTTTCTCTATTAGCTTCGCTGCACAGGAGCTCAGCGATACAGGTCTGCACGAGTCGAGAGCAGTCGGATTTTTTCCAAGCTTCAGAACCGGTACTACCTATGCTACCTTCCATAAATCTGAGATATCCGCTCTGGCTCACACTTCGATAAAATATTTCAGCAGATCACGCCGTCTCTCTCGACCCTACGAGAGAGACGACGTGATCCGCTGAAAATTTTTAGCTAAGTGTGACCTTCCCGACCGCGCTTCCTCTATAAGAAGCACTAACTCCCCTCCTCTCTGCGGTCACAGGGACGCTCCCGTTACTCACAACGAGATTATTAAATATTTCTACATGTCCAGAAGGGTCTTTCCACCCCCTCACCCCAAGTTGAATAGGGCGCAAGCCGTTTCGCTTAGGCTTCTACAGACCAGCACATATCCGTGCCTGTCCGCTCTCTACGAGGCCTACCCCGACGTGTATCGCGACGACGCCCGCCCGTCCTGCGGCCAGACCTCCACTCTGCCTCACATGCTCTGGGAGTGCGGGTCGACATACCCCAAGTTCATCAAGGAGGAGTGGGACTCGCTTCTGCGTAGCCCCGCTCTAGAAAAGCAAATCCTGACCGTCCGGCGTGCCCGCGACCGGGCCGGTGGGCTAGACCTGCCGGTCCCGACATGGGTCTAGCCGGGTGCGCGATGAGTTCGCGTCCTCGCCGGACCTGCAATAAAGTTTACTCACTCACTCACTCACTCACTCACTCACTCACTCACTCACTCACTCACTCACTCACTCACTCACTCACTCACTCACTCACTCACTCACTCACTCACTCACTCACTCACTCACTCACTCACTCACTCACTCACTCACTCACTCACTCACTCACTCACTCACTCACTCACTCACTCACTCACTCACTCACGTCGTCTCTCAACCGGTAAGTTAGTCAGCATCTGATTGCTTACAAGGCCAGGTCAGCGACATCGGCGGCTGCTCATAGCTAGTTTCAACTCCCTCAGTGTGAAAGGAGCATCCATCAGAGATGACGATAGCGGCGGAGGCGGTTTGGCTGTGCCTGCTCACCTGGAGGAAGGGTATACTTGAGCAAAGGCATTAGTAAGACAAGCGAGCGACTTGCCTAACTTCAATGCAGGACTTCAAATGGCTTGATTGGTAGAACCTTCAAAGCATATCCTGGCGCAAAGACCGAGAGGCTTGCACGTAATGCTGCCCATTGATCTCTTTTTCATTGCCTTGTGTAATGGCGAATCACTGCGTTCATATTTTATATATTGTCTTCATTGCTGGGTCGCACTTCGTCCTCATCAGCTTCGCTGCGCTCATCTACGGTCAGCGCATAGATTTTTGAGCTTTAAGTCCGGAGCGGGGAAGGGGTCGGGTAGCTTCAGCTCAGCGGTAGCTAATCTCTTGCTACTAGCATATCCGCGAACAGGTCACCAGAAGACTCACTTAGACAACCACTGTACGTATCCCAATGGGTCACAGGGCGGGATCTTCGGCCGGTGGTTCGAAATCCAGCAATGTTGAGGAAGACCGGAAAATGGTCGCTGCCAATTCTATCTTTACTCGTCGTTGATGCTCGACGCTGACTGTATATCATTCGCCACAGAGAGTGCCTCAGTGTCTAAAGCACTGACAATTTGTTTCCCACAAACATCAATCACCTTGCATGACAAACCACTTGTGATTTTAGGTAGTCCAACAGTTCCTCGACAGTGCACCACTTCGGCACTCCTCTAACAATAATGTGTTTTTCAAGTAAGAGTTGGGCACTCGTTCTGATACCGCAATCCCTGAGAAGACTGACTTGCAACTGAGAAGAGCGTTCATACTCTTCGGCCTGGACATCCAAAAGCAACGCCCCTTGAGCAGTAAATCGGCTCCTAACTGGCGATGCGCCAAGAATTTCTTTAATGTCCGTATACAGGGCAATGTGATTTACTTTTTTCAGGTCACATCCTTCCGTGACAGATGTAATCATCACTGGCATTCTGACGGTCCTCTCTTTGCGGTGGCGCACAAGCCTGAAGCCTTCATCGTCCAGATCCCTGATATCCGCTACATGACGATCATCAATAAGCGTACACTCGTCATCTGTTTCTGCTGCCTTATATCGCTTTACATTCACGGTTGTTCTCAGTCAGTTGGTTGCCTCTGGCCCGGTGTCAGGTCTAGCGTAGTCATGACGGAGTTCTCGCTGCTACCAGATCGGGCTCATCTGCAGGCTCCTATTGATGCGACGGAAGTGGAAGGCCTCCCGGCCTCCGGTAGGGATGGTATCTTGGCGAGTCGTCTTACGTCTTCAACAACTATGGTTGAAAAAACGCCGAAAAAAAAACGCACAAATCTTGGAAGTGAGACAACAGAGCGACTGTGGTGAACCAAACTTCCTCTTCTTCTGCTTGTAAGAGAAAACTCCGAGGGATATCTGAATACATACAAGTACGAATGACTTTTGCGAAGTGATCACCTTTTCCGGGAAAGTACTTGGATAATTTTTGTGCCCCAAGAGTTTGTAAAGGACTCTTGGAGCACAACGAAGTGTCCATGTACTTTCCCGGGAAAGGTTAACACCGTAAAAATCCTTCCGACGTGCATTTATTCAGAGGTACCTCGATGTTTTCTCTTTCAGCGGCATCTAACAAACAAACAAACAAACAAATAGGTAAATAAATGAATAAATAAACCCTCTTCGTATCCTGCACTAAACATCAACAAAAAAAAAACTAATATTGAAGCGCAAGACGCGCAAAGTTGTTTAAAATGCAAAACATTTCGTGTGGTTTGTATGTTCGGAATACTCTTCAACCGATCGAAAGTACTTGTGGAGGGAGGAAAATAACACACCCTCCTGACCTTGCTGTGAACCTTCTAATCCGAGAAGGTGCTCAGGTTAAACGTCTTTGTTGCTCTCATTAAACGGTCGGCAAGGCAATTTATTTGAGTTTGCGCGTAAAATTAGATCCGCCCTTTCTGCTCGCAAGGCCATCAACAAGGTGATTCGGCGAATCACAAGGGTTCCACGCGAGCTCACATATCTGGCACTGAGGCGCACTTAGCACCGGCACTGGCATGTCCAGTGCCTAACCCACGCTCCATCCATCCTGTCCATTTCGCGCCATTAGCGGCTCACGACTTTCGGCGAAACGCGAGCAACGGCCCTTCGTCGCATGCTCTTTCCTTCTTTTCTTTTTCTTTTTCTTTTTTTGTAGTTCCTGCAGTTAGAACGAAGATCGAGTTGAAGAACGTTTCAGGAAGCACTATGGTGGGGTGGTTGGTGGTCGAGCGTGCGAGAGTCGAGGGAAAGGATAGGACGTCGGTAATTACCCAGCGTCGAAAAGTGGTCGTTGCCAGTTGTCCCTCCCACGCACTTTATCTTGTGTACTTTTTTTTTTCGCTCTCCCGTGCTTATCAGGGTAGGGCTGCGAACGGACGCAGCGTGAAGGCATTCATCTTTGGCAAGGCCTCTGCCGACGGCATCTACGAAACGGAAGCTTCTTTTTTTTTCTTTTTTTTTTGCCGAGGGGAAACAACCACCGCCCGCGTAAATTGATCGCACAAGAAAGGTTCCCGTGGAATGCGTTCGACGCCGAACGAGCGCACTGAAAAACGCTCCCCATTTGTGAAAGGACGTTAAATATGCACGGGGCTTATGCGAGGAAACGCCGGCCGTACTAATTACTGCTGCACTGCAAAGATCCCGCCCGGTTTCCTGACCGCGCGTTGCTAAGAGTGGGGAAGGTGTTTATCTTGGGGAGCGGCGCTTTTGGACATGCTGAGAGAGAGATAAATTTGAACGCGCTTCTAAATTTATGAACACGACTCTAGAGCGGTATAATGATCCTCACCGCTCGGTGTTTTTTTGCTATGGCGGTATAGTAGGCCTATTTCGTTTTTGCCTTCGCAATCGACATGCCTTTATATCCACGACAATCGCAATTAACTCATTTAACGCTCACTCACTCACTCACTCACTCACTCACTCACTCACTCACTCACTCACTCGCTCGCTCACTCGCTCACTCACTCACTCACTCACTCACTCACTCGCTCGCTCGCTCACTCACTCACTCGCTCACTCACTCACTCGCTCACTCACTCACTCACTCACTCACTCACTCACTCACTCACTCACTCACTCACTCACTCACTCACTCACTCACTCACTCACTCACTCACGCGCGCCTTGGTATTGCATACTTCCGATTTTAAAAATGGCGCTTCCGCAGTAGAAAACGCAGCCGTGACTTCAGATAGTCATCTGGCTGATCATGTGGCAAGAAAATGGTTAATCTTGTGCACTTCTGAAAGAAAGGACTTGGAAGTTAAAGGTTTAATACTTGAAATAGATGAGGATTCTGTTTAAAATGGTATTGATACTAAATAAATAGCGTCAGACAAAGAACGTGTGAGACAAGAGAAACGCTTGTGTTGTGAAGTGTCTTTTTTTTTTTTTTGTCGTTTTCCCTGTCTCCTGAACTGATTTTCTTGCCACAGTACATAGTAAGGTGTCGCATGTTAGATTACGGGCATCATTGTCCTCACTGTGCTTAACGTATCGCAATAGCACGCAGAGCAAGCTACTGTGCTATAATAAAGCTACGCTTGCTAGGCTGTCACAGCGGTCTTTGACCTTGACGCCTCGCTACAGCCCGGCAGAGCTAGGGATGACTAGAGACGCACTATGAAAAGAGTTTTTAAATTTTATTCAATTCAATCAACTTGCTGTACGTTATTTGATTAGAGAGAACGCGAGAGCCTCACGGGTACGGGTAGAGTTAATGCCCCTTATTAGGCACGTATCTCCTTTTGTTTATGATTTCATGTAAAGACAGCAGAAAGCTTATTCCGCTGAAAGCATCCGGTAGACTGTTACAGCGACGTGTCGCCTGACATGAAAAGCGACGAAAGTTTATCCCTTCCTGAAGCTTCAGATAACTCGGTGAAAAGCTTCAGCTTGTTCAAGAGAGATACAGAGAAGTGGGGGATTTTAATATACACAACACACTGATTGATATATCTGGTCGCGCACCGAGCCCGATGCGGCTAGATGCCATAACGCATCAAAGCGAAGTGGCTGTACACGGTGAAAAGAAGAACCGGAGTGAGGAAACAGTGATGAAAGGGAAGGATCGCGCTGTATCAAATTAATTTGGATAAAAGGGCTTTCATAACTCGCGCCGACAGCTCAGGGTACACGTTGGTATGTACCTGTCTTGCGCGTCCTTTTTTTCTTCCTTCCTTCCTTTCTTTCTTTCTTTCTTTCTTTCTTTCTTTCTTTGCCTGTTGCGAGATGCCGTACCTCAATAACGGAATGGAGTGAGAGTGGCTTTTAAAAAGTGAAAGAGGTCAGCCAACCCAGCAACCATCTCGCATCCAATCTCGCATCCAATCTCGCAACACCCGGGAGTGCTCCACGTATACAGATACATGGGAGTACGACCCAGGCTGTCGGCGCGTGTAAACAGATTAAAAGGCGAAATTCCTAGCGTGGCTAATAGGCGTGCCACAGCGGTGCACTCCAGCAGATGTCGTTTATATACAGGCAGAGTTAATGGCCCCTCCAACCTCCGCCATGTGTTATTCACTGCACCCGTTCGCTTCTACTGCGGCCGTTCTCTCTTGGGCCCATTTATGTGTGTCTTGAAAACGATGAAAGAAGGCGTCGCTCCACCGCATTCATTTTATCTTCATTTGTTGCTCGTATACGCTGAAAGTCGCCCAGGGCAGACGAGCGCTATATTTCGTTTCACTGTCGAATGTAGTTAAGAAAGCTCGAACTACGTTACTGTGGCGTCCGTTTGCCCGTCCTGCTTGCGTCACCACTTTACAGACATGCTGTCGTCGTCATTGTCAGGTCGTGCAGCTAGGAGCCGGAAGTGCTAACCAACGCGCTTTCGTGCTGCGCGCGCGCGCGCGCGCGCGCGCGCGTGCGTGCGTGCATGCGTGCGCGTGCGTGCGTGTGTGTGTGTGTGTGTGTGTGTGTGTGTGTGTGTGTGTGTGTGTGTGTGTGTGTGTGTGTGTGTATTTGTGTGTGTGTATTTGTGTGTGTGTGTGTGTGTGTGTATTTGTGTGTGCGTGTGCGTGTGCGTGTGCGTGTGTGTGTGTGTGTGTGTGTGTGTGTGTGTGTGTGTGCGCGCGCGACGTGCAACATTAATGAATATACGCCGAAAACATGTCTTTTCCCTCTGAATACGATTGTTACATGGCGCGCACTACAGCGCATGACGGGCGCAGGCATGTACGAAGCCTGTAGCTCAGCCCGAACCCTACATCATAGGTAGCTCTGTAGGCATCAGAGTACCGCTAACTGTCGTACGAAAAGTGATCCTAGTTCGAAGAACTTCGACGTTTTTCTCTCGCCTTCAGCTGGGCGCCGCAAGTCAATTACGTCTTCCTTGTTTCTAATTTCACTAATGAACACAAAATGAAGCAACAGGACGAACAACAAAGACATTTATATAATTTTTTTTCACCTCCGCAAGGCGACTGCTCGTCCTCCTACTAATGCACACATCGATCACAAGAAAGAAAGAAAGAAAGAAAGAAAGAAAGAAAGAAAGAAGGAAAGAAAGAAAGAAAGAAAGAAAGAGAGAGACAGTGTCACTAGAGGCATATATGGGCACCACGGGCGTCCAGTGAGCCTGAGAGCTTACTTTCACAGCACTGTCTAGCACGTTTACACAACCGAAGATTTCCTTCATTTTGTCTCGCGCGATGTCGACCAACGGCGCCCGTGCGCACGTTGTCAACTGCTGGTGGCAGCGCCCGTCAGAGTGACGATCGCTTGGGCTCGTGTCTCTCTAATCGGCCAACCTGCGCCCCACCTTCAGCTGGCGTTCACATAAAAGCCTCGAAAACGGCTTAGCACCTGACGCCCCGGCCCCGAAGGCCCTCGGACAAGTTCAGCAACAAATTCAAGAATGAATCCAACCAGAAATAAATCCAACATTAATTAAACAACACCATTTTTTATGTGCACTGAGTGAGCAGCATCCGTGCACCAGTTGCCTTTTGAACGCGCTATCTGTGCACCTGCTTAACGTCAAAATTAATAATGTCCAAGTGCAAGGTACAATGTCAGTGCCCAGTTTTGTTCGCATAACTTTTCTTACGTAAGTGTCGTCCATGACTGGACAGTGCCGCGGCGAACGCTTTGTTACCATATCAGCGATATAAGCGGTAGGTGTCAGACCACCGGCAGCCTATGTAGAAACGTTCTTACGTAAGGAAAGTTGCGGAAACACACAACCTGGTGTCCTAATTTGGACCATACCTGTCGAAGTTACCCGATTCTTTTATGAAGTAAGAGGGGTATGTTGTACTCTTCTTTTTTTTTTCGTGAGCACCAAAAGGACAGTGCATAATACCATTCAACATCACTTAGTTATCAAACGCATTTCCTATAGGCTCTCCTCCCAAAATTTTCATATCGGGCTTTCGTGTTACCAGCGCGCTACAAGCTAGTGGCGAGTGGCTGTAACATGTTACACAGAAGCTTACGTGCCTAACGCGTGCAAGCGACACAAGCGTTGTCGTGAAAAAGCGCTAACGTAGTCAGAGACACCCATGCAGTCTTCAAATAAGATTTGATTATTATATATTATTTCTTTTTCGTAATTCGCGGAGTGGGGGTGGTCTGCGCTTTAGGTTGCTAACAATTATCACATCGTCGGTGCAGATAACATTATCTAACTTGTTTCTGCTTGTCGTAAGCTGAAGAAGGCCTACTGAATTGAATTTCTTGTTTACGGAGCTGCTATTTAACGTGGTGCATCGACATTGCGTCAAGATAGACCACAGAACATCTTGAAGAAATTTCCCCACGAACGCTTCACCACAACACAGCCTGAAGCTGTGACATTGTCCATACCTTGTGGGCAAGCCTTTTGTATGTTCTTAATAGGAACAAGACGTAGTTAAAAAGCTTCACATTGACTACGGCTTCTTTGAGGGCACAGTAGCTCTACCGGAGAAGCCGTCTACTTTGACTTATAAGCACTCTTGCGCTCATAATCGCATGAGCTTCATTGAGCGCTCACTGTGGCCAAGGTAATACGAGTCCGAATGTGGCACGTGTTTGTGAAAATTCAGAAGTTCGCACGATACTACAGGGCAATCCACAAACGTCGCGATGTCTGGCACTTGTATAGTGACTTTGTATGCCTGGAAAGCAATGCTTCATCGCCTAATATCAGCTTTTCTTGCATGTCTGAGCAGCGCGCACACAGCGATCAGCTTCTTGCGTCATATGTGTCAGCAGACACGAATGGTATACGAGGCTCTCTATTAAGTCAACAAAGCGCTTCGCAGAAGCTTCTGTGGCCCGATGAATGCAGAAGGTACACCAGCTAATTATATTATGCATAAAAGACTACGCACATCAAACCTCGTAATGCGTTTAGTGCCCTCCTGATGCTTCCATATGTACAACACAACAGGTCGAAGATAAATTATGTGCTAGGTTGTGCTATTTCGCGTTACTTAAGTAAGCTTTCCGTAAATGGAATACAACAACAAAACTTGACCCACCGAGCAATGGTGAAAACCGTCAGTCAGCTGACATTCAGATTGCAGTGTTTGAAGACGATAAACGGAGATAAACAAGGCGATCAACATGAAGGAAAGAAATGAAAGTTAAAATGCTATGAAATACTCGAGCGGACGTCATAGACGCGCGTTAAAAGCGTATCCCTCGTTCCTCGGTTTAAAATAGTATGCTCACGCAATGAACACGAAAAAAATTTAGGTAATGACAAACGAGGAGCTTTCTGGTTTTCTGAGCACCAAACTACGTCGTACGCTTCTTTACCAGTGACACTGAAAGGGCTGCATTGGGAAAAATCAGCAGACGCTCTTAAGCAACCGAATAAGCGAACGCTGTACTCAAAATATGCACACTCTCGATACGAAAGGAAAAGAGCTTCACTAAGCCTTCTTCGAGGTTCCGGAATTTACAGGCGTTGCAGAAAAATATAATTTCCCTTCGAAACTTCAATCGAATCGATTGTGTCATAGCGGAGACCTAAAAAAAAGAAAGAAAAGGGTGCTCGCGCAAAATAAACGAATATCAATATATTTATTCTGTTCGACCAACTTTTCTTTCTGATTACAACTTCAGAAGTTTATATTTGACTTCCCACTCGGCAATGCGCGAACACATCCGCCAACTCTTTCGTGACAGCAACTTTTATGCAAACAAGCTTCAGGGACAGCATATTTGTGGAGCGGCGCGAAAGAACTACGCCTTAGGCAAACCTAAGCGCCAGTCTTGTTTGATTCGCGCCAAGGCATATGTTCCTTTCGCTCGAGCGAAGCAATCTTTAAACATTGCTTTTTCACTTTCAAGCTCTCTCCCGTGGAAGTCACTTCCTCTCAGCTCAAAGGCGTCAGCATACCAATGTTTGAGGGAACGCACACCAATTCGTCAAATGTACACTTCAACAGGACTTCAGTCGACTTTGCAAGTGTTCTCAAAAATACTGTTTTCAATTCTGCGTCCCATCTATAAAAATTGACTCGCCATCCCGGCTCTGCAAAAGTGGATGTCCAGAGAAGTTGCCGAAAACGACCGCTACAACTGCTCAGAAGAGGTACGCAATGATTTATTACTTTAGGTAATGAAAGTAATGCTAAATTAGAGTATTGGTAGTAATGGGAGTAATGCTGATTTTGGCAGCACGCCGCCGCTGGTAGTATTGCCGTTTCTTTTCCCCTTTGCCGCTCCTCGTATTCAAGTAGCTTTTCGGGAGTCCTAACTGTGCGTTGCGTATTCATAGCGGTGGTACAACAACAATGAAATCAGTTGCTAGGCTGGTTATTTTATACACGAAAGGCTAGAGACGTCACTCCCCACGTCGCAAGCTGCCGTCGCCTCGGCAGCTTGCGCAACAGTAATGTTAAGAGGGAAACGCATGTGGGGAGCGCTGCGTGTTTCCCATTGTCATCAGGAGCGCCTTATCAATTATGTGTTTGGAATGCTTTTTTTTTGTGCTTGTTCTTTATTGAACCGAATAGTGTTCTGTATGTTGCGTGATTCCAAAGAATGTACGCCCTTTTCGCTTCACTTGGAAGCATTTGAAGCCTCTGAAACCGCTTGAATCCTGTGCCTTGCGCGGGTACGAGCCACTGCTCCTGCCCTGCACTGCTGCCGGGATCGGCCCACATTTTTGCTAACGGACGTGGACATGAAGAATGCCGACCACCAAAAGCCCAACAGCTTCGTTGTAAAAAAAATTTGGGCACAATAGGACATATCACTACAAACAAACCACAACAAAGCATACAAGCAAGTGCACATGTACAGGCCAGTATTCCACTTTGTAATTTTCAGATGGAAAATTACAAATGGAAGACAAAGTGGAGATGTGAGAGTGCGGTATAGACACATGCTTTCTCTCTCTCTTTTTCACTTCCCATTCCCTTTCCCACGTGTAGGGTAGCAAACTGGACTCAGTCTGTTTAACCCCCCTGCCTTTCCTTCTTTCCTTCTCTCTCTCTACTTTGTGGTGCATATTTCCTACGTCGCAAAGATGTTGAACCGCAAGCCACGCTCTGCAGTCCCTATTGCGTAAAGAAGTTAAAGGAACGCTTAATTTGACGGTAGTTGCTTCAATTCACATGGCTATGTTGAAATGTAGAAACACTGAATTGAAATTTTATGACAGTTCCCTTCAACTTTCGAATATAACCGTATGCCGCAAATATTGTAGTTAAGCAAATTGGTATAACTATCTTATTTAGGGAACGAGTAGCTTTAATTTTCCTTGCATATGATGTCCGCCTCGCAGATAATTTATCTGCAGTGACATAATTCGAGTAAACTTCGCAGGCTTCCCCAAAAGAAGTGTTTAAAAGAAGTAACACTTTTTTGAGTTTGAACTACCGAGTTTGAGCGTGCGACACAATTTGTCTACTTCGGATAAAGATTTTCTCGATCGCAAAAAAAAAAATGTATTTACCTCAATCCAATGTTTGTCCTTAGCCTCGTGATTACGAGAAAGTCACACAATGTCGGCAGACATGTGTCACTGCGGAACATTTGTACAACCGCCCAGTAAAGAGAGTATGTATTCATAAAAATGTTCTTACGCTACAACTGTTCTCAAGAACAGACGCAAAAGATCAGTAAAACAATATAGTCTACGGTAAAAAGAGTCCTGCGGATCTTAATACTCACAAAAACGCTCCGCGTATTTGCAAAGAAAAACAGGAGCGATGAGATGGCTGTAAAACGATCAGGAGAGCACGCTTCGGACAGGAATTAATATGAAAGGTTTCGAATTTTCTCGGCTCTTTGCACGCAAGGGAAAAAAAAAAGGAACAGCGTCCGCTTTATTTCCTCTCTGTAGCTGCGGTTAATACCCCGCACGTGGCGATGGGTTTATCCGCAAAAGGTCGCTGCGCCTGTAAGCGCGTCGCAGCTGTATAAGAGAAGGCGCAGTAAAGTTGCGTAACTCAGAGGCTTACGTGCGCTTAGCCAACGGAAGCCGATATTGCCGCCTGGACTTCAGAAAAAAAATGCCCCACCATTGCAATAAAAACGCAGGAGCGTGCTTTAAAGCAATGTGCAACTTTTATAGTCATATGTCTGGTCCCTGTACTCCGGTGCTCCTCCCGTTGTTTTTACTGTCATTTCGCTCACACAATAAGCGTGCTGCACTATTTACTACTCTCTCTGAATATGTTCGTAACATCTTCATGACACTTCCGTTTTTATTTTTTAGCAAATATCTACCCGGCTGGACGCGAACAGATCGATCACCGCGTTTTTGCTTCAGGAGAATAGGCAAAGGGCGTTGTAGTGTATACAAAAAGAAAGAGCCACATAAACCGACTTCTATCCAAGCCCTTTTTTAAGTTATCACATGGGAAAACTGTCTCATCGTTTCGCGTGTCTTAGTGTGACTATAGGAAAATGAATAAAACAGAAGCAAGACAACGGTAGTGACGTCTCCATTTACGAAACTTAGCAGCGGTCGTAGATTTAGGACACTGTCAGAATCCACCCTATTGTCAAATTCCGCCATCTTGTCATTTTGAACCAATCGGGGAGGCCATAGTACCGCTGTGAGCCAATCGGAGCTTACAAGATGGCGAAGTCAAAAACATGGCGGAATTTTACGGTGTTTCCAATAGTACCCCCGGCGTTGGTGCCAATTGAAAAAAACACTAGACAAGAAAAAGCTATCTCCAATGCCACTTTCACCGAGGTACTACGTACGGCTCAGCGATATCGCGCAAACACCCGTTGCATGAAAGCGGATTTTCGCAGAAAACTCCAGCTCTCGTGGCCGCGACCACTAGAATGGTGGATACGGCACTAAGCCTTATCCGTTCTGTATACAGTTTCCGGGTATTACCTGCAAGTCCATTAACGCGAAGCTTCTCAGCGTACACTTCGTGTGAGATTAAACGTCTGATTACGGGATGCACTTGTTACGCGGATATACTCGTTATTAGTTCCTGCGTATGCAGACGAATCCGTGCCAAACGAGCCGTGTAAATACGGAATAAACCTGCCAGCGCACCATTTCGCAAGACACTATATATTTGAAGCCACCGAGGGCTTAAGCAACTTCCAAACCGTGTTTATGGCTGCTCATATGCCTCTTGTAACACTGGTAGTGTTAAAGCAGGGGCCGGCGCTCTACCATGCCTTTCCTTCGACGGGAAGTCAGACTACCCGATTTCGCAATTACATGTTTTGTTCAATAGCGTCGATATTTTGTTGACTGATTGTTGACAGATTCCCCGTACCTGAACATCTTCATTGACGTTTACAGCATGTTCTGCGTCAAAGCAATCGCCTAAACGCACCCCTACCTAATACGGTCCTCCAACAGCATATCGTGTGCTTGGCGTCATCACCGCCGCTTCGTTGCAGTCAGTGAACCACAGGCAAGGATTAAAAAAAAAATGGGGGGGGGGGGGGGACCGCACTCTATGCTATGAAGAGTATGTCTGTCACAATGATTCGAAATAAGGCGATTGTGTGATATGATGTAAACAAGAATGGCTCTAGACGTAGCGTCTTCAACTTTCTCTGACTTCTATTTCGATGCTCCTAGTTTTATTTCTTTGCCTCAAACTGCTTTCAACAAGCCGCAATTTCATTCGTAAATTATTTTTTTGTGTTACGTATAGAAAATCAAGACTGACCTTGTTGCATAATTAATTCTTTTACATGGAGATTGTATTGTTCTCTAAACAAATATGACACCCTACCCACGAACCGCTGCCCAAGTGCTGGCCTTTTTCCAATCAGTTCCACCAAAAAGAAAAACAAAAAATAGAGAAAAGGGAAAGGAAGCTGAAGCGAGCACCTCTTGAACAAAAACATAAAAATAAAGGAGCTGCGCTTATTATGTCGAGACCTCGAAGAAGCGGCAATTTCCCATCGGAACCTGCAACGTCATTCGCTGAAAATATACGGACGTCATCATTCTGAAGCCCCAGAGTACCGTAAAATGCCAGGCTGTTCGCGAAAAAGCAAATAAGAAAAGGAACCTTGAACTATAAGCGCGCTCACTGGCCGTTAAGGAACTGGCAAGGTGTCAACAAAATCCAACAACAAAGTGAAAGCTAAACGTGTCCTGAAACACGCCAGACCCCGTAGAATTTTCCACGTCGTTTATGCAGTGCTCTGCGTTCGAGACACCGAGAGCAAACAAGAGCGTAAGTTATGTGGGTGCGTTATATGCAGCGCGCTGTTCAGTTGCGCATTATTCATCTGCCCGTTGCCTCGGCATCGCGATAGGACCCGCAACGAAGTATGAGATGAGTTCCCAGTGAGCTCCAGGATGCGCCAGACAATGAAGTGAGGAGGATAATGATATGGGAGGGTTGCATCGTGCATGCATACGATGCCTGCCGTGCTTGCATGCTAAATATAACGTAAGGAAAGGCAGTTGTACGACAATAGCCCTTATGTGAGGCATACTTGAATCCACTGCCTTTACCAACGGGCGGGATCTCCATATTGTTCTGGTAGATGCCACTCGACTTAAGGCTCAACTCTGCCCCGACTTCTTCAGACATGCTTCTCATGACGTCACTTTTGCATGCGGGGATTGTTGATATGGCTCTCCGTGAGAGAGCGTATTATTCCCGTTCACAAACCTGCCATATTGCTAACGTCTAGATGCTGAAAGAGCGTATACTAAGTTTGACTATTATTTTCAAACGAGCTCGTAGGAACGATAAGTCTGAATGCGCGTATGTTTACAGAGATAGGTGAAAAGTTTAATATATATAAATAGACCGTAACTACGTCTTCGCATCTCTAAACAACAGGAAGAAAATATAAGGACACCGTAATCAGATCAATGTGAACATTTCTTGCAGCTACGGATCACTGGCTCATGTAGGTAGATAACAAAAAAAAAACGAAAGAAGAAACACAGCGTTCTACCCGATGTCACTACATTCTACCCGCGATCTCACCAGAATGCAGGACTTCAGTTCGGCGTCGATCGAATTTATTTTCCACCAAGCACATTCCTATTATCTTCAGTTGATATATATGCCTCTGTGCAGCGATGGCTTCCTTATCGCTTTTTCAGCACCAGTTAAGGTTCCCCGGTGAGCCGCCAATTACCCGTTGTACGCCAATGCACGGTCTGCTTAACTCTACGTTTGCTTCCTAATGTCTGTAAATATCACCGACTTCCCTTTAAGCTTTGAAGTCCTGCTGTCATTTCATATTAAGATGTTTCGATAAAAGAAATGTTTGCAGTTTTCCGCTTGAGTGACTCAACCTCAAACGTGGTCTGAACTGCTATGCTTGTTATCGAGTAAAAATTTGCACTCATCTCCAAATCGCTTACAGTTCAGTCCATTTCTTAAATTTCCGGGAAGTTTAGTTCGTTCCTTTTATCTTTTTCCTTTGTCAAATCAGTGGTAGTGCTACATACCTCGCTATCCCATTATTCCTACACGTCACTTTGCCAACACTTCTACATGCGGCGCGTTGGTGAAATCAGCACACTCGAGGAACATCGTGTCATTCAAGGAGGTCTAAAAATTTTAAACCTCCTTGGTGTGATCCAATTTTAGGCACATCCAGCTCCATTCCCTTTCATTTCAGTAGTAGAGAGTTATGCATGAGATGGCAACGATAGAATAACATCGTGTATTAGCTACACGGCGATGAAGGCGCATATTTGTCTTAGCAACGAAGTTCAGGCAGTTGTGCTTTCTTATCGGCGTTTGTCCTATGTCCCGTCTAAATTTGCGCCGTTATACCATGTTCATTGATACTCGTAACAAACTAGTCCACCTTAGCGTCCGGAGTGCTTTCTTATTGTTTGAATAACAGCGAAAGCACACTATGGTTATAATGTGCTATTGAGATAATCCGAGGATGTTTACAAACGCTGGTTAGTCTGTTCTGTGGGAGTAACATGTGTGCAGGCACAGCATTTTTTGTATCTAAAAAGTCAATGAAGTGAGGAATGGGAGCATCGCCAACAGTAAAAGAGCACAATTCTTAAACCTTGTATGATGCACTATGGGATCCCAGGCTTATTTATCATTTAATGTGTTACTCGACGACTCTATGCCATGAAAAGCAAATAGATATAATGCAAAAAAATGTTATAGGGCGTAAAGCTGTTTGCTTCAGTGCACCTTATTCGCTTGTGTTCAACGCAAACAAACAAAGCAAAGAGAACGTGTACATCGTGTCTCGTGAATTGTTGATTTCGCGGGCTTGTTTTCCAACATTTCTCGCCTCTTCGACGGAAGTTCTTTCCTTCTTAACTTTTTTTTTCTTTTTTGTTCCAGCTTCATTTTATTTTACTCAAGAAACAGAAAGAAAAGGAGAAGGCTCACCCGTACATCACGGTTTGTGCGCTAATCCCTCCTCGCATTAAAAATAAGCTGGCAGTCTATACGGCTACTTAAGTAGCGAACGAAAACAAACTCAGATTGTTGTTTCGCTTGAGCCAGCTTGCTTCGTGTTTACCCTCAGCACTAGTGCAGTCCTTTCATATTACCCTGCACGAAGACAGCAAAAAGAAAAACGTAGTCTAATCTTAAATCGCCTTAAGAGATGAGACGTCGATATTTTTTTTTGTGTGTGTGTGGAAGATTTGTATTGATTTCAAGTGTCACACGAACAATGGCTAAAATCTGTCTTTTTTTATAGCTCAGTGTACAAGCTGAGATTTTTCAAAGTGATTTCTGGATACCCGTTAGTACGATCAGTCATAGTCTGCCGCACACTTGTCTAGAGCGTGGTAATGGTACTTCGAATATTTCGTTTCAGTCACCTACTGCAGCTCCTGTAGTAGGGCTGCCGCTGCAGTGTGTGATTTGCTAAACCAATGTTTGAGTTAAGTGGAAGGCTCCACGATTTACACATATGCAGTGTGCTATATACATGTGTTACATACGTGTGGCACATTTTATGTATTTCTTACATAAACAAGAATGTCAGACTGTATAGTGGCATACGCGACAATCAATAATCTTCACGAAGCAAGGAGTGGCCGGCACCGCATTTTTAATGTGCCATTAAGAAAAGGAAAAGAGAGCGGCGTTTCTTTGCGCATTTGTGGCTGCCGAGGATCACCTTGCGCTGAGTGACGTAGCTGAATAAACTAATAACGGAAAGGCTGTCAACGCCAAAGAGAGCTTTAGCTTGTCCGTAAATGTGTTGCCGTTTCCGGAGTATCGGATTACCGAAGAGGTGTTCGGAAGCAACGGCGCTGTTAGCGACATCTTGTCATGCAGAACTTGACTGGCAAGCACACAAAGCTAATGCAGCCGTGGCGTACCATACCCTACCTAATTGCTTACAGAACGCTTTGGGAGCGACATAATCGTTAATATACAGTGATCTTATGATTTTCCTTAGACTAAAACACTTGCGCGACACAAGACTCTTTCAAACCCAATGTAGCTGGACAAAGCGTCTCTAGATGTCGCTACCAGATTTGCTACTGCCGTCCAAGGTTCCGATAACCCGGTAATCCACAAACAGTAAAAAGTATACGGGTGAGCTAAAGCTCTCCAGTAGATAAGTGAGAAGCACGAATAATAATTCGTGGTCATGGCAAGTCGTTGCGAACCAGCGGTTTATAGCAAATGGTGCAGACATACTTCACAGCCACCGCAAACGCTATCGAGACTAGCACGCTCGGGTCTGTGCTAACAGATCGAATGATTTACATTTCCCTTCCTCTCGAATGGTACTCTCCGCTCATTGGCCTGGCACTAACTCGTAAGTACTCTCGCTTATATTTGCTCACGTTCAGAAACTGCGTAAGTGGGCACGAGCATGCATGCATATGCACTGTTGGGTGAGTGCAGAAACTGTAGTGGAACTTCGAGTTGCACAACGCTTTCTACACTCATCTCAGCAGTTAGCCACCTTAACTGCGAGTTGGCTAACAACTGACAGTTGTGAATGCCAGCGCATTCAAGTGGCGGCCAATTGAGTTTGATGCAAACGACTGGGAAGTTGGGCAATACGTGACCACTGAAGCAGATTCGTATAAAAAGCACGCCCACGCTGGATGAAGAGCCATTCTCTCATCGGTTTTATCCCGTCGCCACCATTTTTCTTTTGACTTCATTTTTTCTAAAGCTGGGAGGTTGTACTGAACGCATTTTCTGGTCAGCTGCCCAGCTCTGAGTTATAGGAAGAGTGCTTCAGGGATTTAACTTTCAAATGTTGGCATCCCTTGTATCACCGCCCTTTAAACAATCAATATGGGTTATTCAGTGATCAAAGAACTTGATGTGAATCATGGGGTGACGTGAAAAATTGAGATGATATAAGATATATTTCGGCAATAAAGCACATTTCGCAAACATGCTTGAACAGTCAACATTGCATAGAGAAAAAAAAACGCAATAAGACGGCATGTACTGCGCAGTTTCTTCATTTCAATATAAGTCAGTGAATTAAGTCAGTCGAATGAAATATATTTTTATTCAAACAGTGAGCGTGTGTTAAATATAGAAAAGAAGTGCAATCAATGGGGGCCAAATGTTATAACTTGAATGAACATCCTAGAGCAAAGGCTCAAGTACAGTACATTGTGTTGTTAGGTATCTCGCGGTAGCCTTAAAGCTTAGCCACCGACAGTCTGGTCAACTTCGAAAGAAAACTGCTTCGGTCAAATGTGGCCGAAACAGTTTGTTTTTGTAGTTTAAGCGCAAACACTCAAAATCCACTGTCACTGACTGTCAGTTTTCTGCTTAAGATTTGCAGGTGTACTATCAGCATGAATTCTAGCGCAAACAAATCGAAAACTGCTGAAACGCGCTGAGCAGATCACGGTCAAGCGCGCACAAACAAGGACAAACTGAACAGTAGACAACGCAAGCGCAAAGCACTTGTGTTCTGTACTCCTCACTTTGTCCTTGTTTGTACGCGTTTGAGCGTGATCATGCTATGCGTAACCAACTAGCCCAAAAGTCAGTGCTCTTGAAATGCACTGTTGCCTTTCCAGGTTCCCCTGCCTTTGTTACAGTGGCCTATAACTAAGACTCCAAACCATAAATTTGAGACTAATCCATTCTTACAAACCAGCTACGGAGCGGTTACAGGTATAATTTTTATTCAACTACACGGGGCAGATGTTCTCATCAGCTATTTACTGCTCGCGTTTCGAGGGAAAAATTTAGGTGTTTGTGGTATTTGATAATTTAAGTATTCGTTGATGACGGGATAGCTTCCACCTAAGCCAGAGGCTGAGGATCACCCATGATGATTCCGCTAGTGGACGACATCTAATCTATAGGCGGGGCATTATTATTCATTCATTTGAAAGCGATCATATACAACGGACAAGAAAGGAAACGGGGACGGAGCAGGCTGGCAACTGCCACCGAGAGGGTCACAGCGCCTTCCTACTCTTTCGGAAGGAAGGAATGAAAAAATAAGTTGAAGATAGGAAAAATGAAAGCAAATGTTGAGCACTATAAGCACTGCGACCAAGAATAGCATATCCTAGTTGCTAAATTATACTTGAATGTCCTTAGAATGAACAAGTGCACTTAAATATTTCCCGACGCACCTCCGCTATAAATTTGTTTCACTGAACACTGTTCTAACCTACAGAGGCGAAGGATCGCAGCAACGGCCATTCTTTCGTATCTGTAGCGCTTACACTATATGCAAACAAAAAGAACCAGGCGGCCTCTCTAATATGAAATAGATTATTGAACAATCGTAAAGATTGTGCACTTCAGCCTAGCTCACGCAAGAATGCTATAGACGATTGCGTTTACAACCACTGCAAGAACTGCGCGTTAAAAAATATGCATTTATTTTATTGCAATTTGCTAACCATCCCCCTCGTACCTCGGTTTCCGAAGTTGGTCGCTTTGAAATAATTTGTATCCTTTATTTCTTTTTCTCACCATGACAATATTTATGAACTGCCTACAAGGAGCACAAGCAGTTTCATTAATTATTCTTATGCGGCCATAGTCACAAGAGGTAGAGCTTCCTTTTTTTTAACATTCTCTTATATTCCGCAATTATAATGTGCGCTCTCCAGTGTAATGAGTTCTTCAGTTCCTGTCCTTTCCTGATTATTTTCTTCTTTCCTTTCTGCAGTGCAATATATACGTCGAGTAATCTCGTTTACGCACTAGCTTGATTTTTGCTTTTAATAATTCAGCTACGGGTTTAATTAAATACGACACATAATCTACTGCATTCAACCGTGCATCTATACACTACTGTTTATTCCAGCATACCATATTCCACTTTCACGCTTCTTTTTCACACAACGCAGCTCTGAACTGTGCCACAAATATTTAAATCAGACGAATAAAATTATTATCGTCTGAATTATTGTAATTAAGATGGAGGAACGACGAACTGCATAAACGCTCGAAAGGAGCAGACGAGTTCCCTGTTCACAAGCAAACATGGCCTGTATTCACAAGCAGCTCTTGGGGTAGTGAATTTAGTTAGAACAAACGCTGATCAACATTGACAGTGAGCATATTACTACCAAAGGCAGCTGACCAATCAGGAAAAGTTCTTACGAACAAAAAGCTTTGTGAATTCGGCTCCAGAAGTATAAGTCGTTCGTCCCTTAAATTTCAGCGGACCTGAAAAACCGCAGAAAATTGTGCGGCACATTCAGTATTTCTCGCGCAGCGTAGAAGCGCCGTCATGCTTTTGATTAGGGGAAAGAAAAAAAACAGAACTTTTGATATAAATGGCGCCCAAGTGCTAGATATATTACCTTTATCAACCCAAAAAGAAGAAGCCAGTCGGAAAATAAACAACAACAAAATAAAACAAAACTATGGTATAGCATCTGCCTAGACTGACTAGTTTGAAAACACAACATCAAGTTTGGACTACACGGCCTCTTTAAGACTTCACTTTTCCATCTCAGATTAAAGTTATGAGCAACAATCTCAGCAGCCACGCAATATTTTGTTCTTTAACAAAATGTATTAATGCTGGTTCTCGCAGGTAACAACGTCAGCACTCTTTCGCTCAGAACACCGTCTCAGCACCGGTGGCGTTATGAGGTGAGTCATAAAGAGCGAAGTTTACGAGAAACGGGTAATAAAATAGGGCCAGCAACTTTGGCGAAACACGAAGTAACGGCAAGAAAGCGGGCGAGTGGAGTTTTTCCTGCAATTTCAAAATCCTTTCGCGGGTGGTTGAAAGCGACTGCGTCGACGTAACTTAGAAGCGCTGCAAGTTGAATGAAAAATGAAAGAACAAGAAAAGAAAAAAGAAAGAAAAAAAAATCCGAGCCCTACTTGCTTCCGTACCATCGAACGAAATCTTGCGTATGCAGACCCCGAAAGGTGAATCATACGCAAGGCTCTGCGGCCTTGGGGAAACTGGCGACTAGTGGGCGCGTGGCATGTACTTTCTTTCCGTTGTTTACTTATGCGCAACACCTCCTCTCACTCAGTCCTCTCCCGTATATACGCCTTCCCCCCCCCCCCCCCCTATGACTTGTGTTTCTGTACCATAAACTCCTTTCACGTTTTTTTTTTTTTTTTACCTCGCAGAGCAAGGATGCGCTATGTTGTTGTTGGTGTTGGTTTATTTAATAAATGCGACATCGTAGGATGTTTGGCTAGTCAAAAGCCTAGTACCCCAAAATGGTAGCAAAAAAGAACATTAAACAAGAAGACAATATCAATAAAATATAGAAACAACCAAAATAGTAACAATCGTTGCTCTTTTGATTTTAACGTAACGTTCACCAATATACGGTTAATGAAATCAAGAGTTCGACGAAAACTTGTCTCGTAGGAATTGCTCATACTCGAAGGTAAAACGGACCAATAGCATAAAAATAAGGTCACAAGAATAACCTGACATATCGATCATCCTGCACGCTGTACTTATTTCCTTAATAAAGCTCCCTTTTCTCAAGTCAGCAACTACAAATACCTCGGCGTTTACATCTCCAACAACTTTTCATGGTAAACTCGTATTGAACAGATAGTAATGCTAATTGTTCCATTGGTTACATAAAGCGCAACTTCTTCCTTGCTTCTACTAACCTAAGGCTTTTGTGTGTGCGTGTGTAAAACACTGGTCCGTTCGAAACCGAATCTGCGACCCACATGTTTAGTCGTTATCCCTCTGCGTCGAAGCCATCCAAAACAATTCTGCTCGTTTCATTTTATTCAACTATTGCAGCACTGCAAGTGTCGCATCAATGAGATCATCTCGTCATCTCTTAGTTTGCCTAATCTTTCACTTCGACGTAAATCTGCTCGACTGTATTTTCCCTAAAGTATACGAGATGATGATGATGATGATGATGATGATGACGATGACGATGACGACGACGACGACGACGACGACGACGATGACGACGACGACGATGATGACGATGACGACGACGACGATGATGACGATGATGACGATGATGATGATGACGATGATGACGATGATGGTGACGATGATGATGACGATGATGGTGGTGATGATGATGATGATGCCATTCCAACTCCATTCTACGTAACCCTCTCTTCACAGTATCCTTTTATCTTCCTGTACGCAATGACCATCGGTTTAAAGTCGGTGTCCCTAATTGTTCTATTGTGTATTTTCATTCTTTTGTACCAATCACAAGGACAGACTGGAAACGCCTTCCCGCCAACATCGCCTCTATCATCGATGACAATTGTAAGAAAGCGATTACACCATATTAGCTACTCCTTTCTGTAATGGTATTAACCCAGAGAGTAAATGAATGAAGTGAAATCAATCGCTTTGAGTGAAAAAAACGCAATACGTTCTGTCTGAAACATGAAAAGAATTTGACATAAAGTTGTAAATCTTTATGCAAATCATGCGCAATGCCGGGCTACTGGATCACGATGGATGGATGGAAACAACTTTATTTTGAATCCGGCAAATTTGGGATCACGATAACGCCTTTCGCAACATTCAAATTCTTAAAACGCTCCCTTATCGCTTTTCATGCAAGAAAAATTCAAATAGTGCCTGTTTCAAAAGGACACTAAAGAAAACGACTAAATCAATTAAGACTGATAGGATATTATTCCTCAACTTTATTTTTATTAATTTCCCGATGATAGGTGGGCTATTATAAGTTATAATAAATATCTAAGTTCCATTTTTATAATCTGGCGCCGGAACCCGAGCGCCGGTACATGAGTGTGATGTCACGAACTGGAAATAATTTCCTTCGTGTCCGTGGCGTTGTGGCTAAGTAAAAGGTTTTGAAAGTTGTTAGGTACATTCTTTTGTTTTAAATACACAATGTAGTCCATTTATACCAATAATAATCTAAATAGGACCGAGCAGACGTCATCAAAATTGATGACGTCAGTGCGAGCTGGAGCGGGAAGTTCATGGATGCGTCGTTGCCGCTCTTTATAGATTCCGTGCCTTTTCTTGTTTAGCAAGCCAAATCTTGAGACAAGAGTGACTTTTCTGGCATTGTATAAAGGTAGTTTACTAATAAAGTGCGAAGTGCTTTTTCTGCGTAATTTATTTTGAAATAAAGTATTGAAAACAAAAGTAACAAAAAAAATCAACGTGTTTCACTTGGTACCTGTGTCGACGCTGCCAATACATAAGCGCCTTTATAACGAAGTTTTCGGGACCTCCAAAATCCTTCGTTATAAAGGTCGTTTTGTTGTAAAGGCCACGTACCGTACCGCTCACACTATAGCTGACTATAACCACGTTAAAACCCTTACTTCATATGAATTCAAGGGCGACTTAGTGAAACAAGTCGCTTTTTTTTTTTTAAGCGCAGCGCAGGCGCCTGCTCCTGGCCTGAGCGTCGGGGTCCTTCGGCGTAACCGCGCGAACGCGCTCGTGGCACTGCTCGCGCGTTCGTTGTCATCGTCTTGTTCCACAGGTATAGCTCCGATGCCAACCATCATGCCAGCGTTCTCATACTGCCCCTCCCTCTGCGAAAGAGCTTACGGCACTGGCGCACTGCCGGTCGGTGCGGTCACTTCGGTCTCAAGTTCTTCGCCTCAATATATCGCGAAGTGAAAGCACTCATACAGCTGCACTCAAATTTCGCATTAGGGAGTATCGTAGTCGTCGGACACCTTTTTTGTATACCCTTTGTCTGATACAATGTACGACTGCAGTCGACCCTGTTGTACCGAGGTTCCCGGTATGCTCTGCAGCGAAACGCGGGAACTTCGCTGCCCATCGTCGAATGTCGCTATCACCTCCCTTGCCGTCCAATGTTTTGGTTCGTGCACAGGATTTTCATCAGTATCGCGTTGGAATTCCCGTCCTTTCCGCCATAAATGGCTTTAAAGACGTCGTCGGTCGACGTTTACGATTACATCATCACTTCGTCATCAACTGTGACTTATTCGTCAGCCATAGCATCCGCTGATGCGCCGAAACAAGCGGCGTACGAATTGAGCGATTCCTGAAGCGGTGCAACATAACTACTTCTGACGTCGACACGCCCTTCAATTGTGTCGTTAGTACAACCGTCATCGCTAGCGTAGAGCCAACGCCTCCTAGATGGCAAGTATGTGCACTCTGCTTTATGACGGCATGCTACTTGGACCAAAAGTTCCAATGTCAAGCCCGCAGGGACGAAAGCGGTACGTCACAATCTCCGTGACTTACTTGCGAGCATCCCCATTAGATTCTATGGCAGTCGGGCGAGGTAGCATGACGTCATGGATCGAAGTGCGCAGAACTTGTGCTATGTAGGAGGCCTTGGCAGAGCGTGCCTTGCTGACGTCTGCGCACGGCAATGGCAGCACTGCTACGTGGTTCGTTTGTAAAGCAACACATCAGCCGTCAAGTACGCCTAAATTCCTTCGTAGTACATGCAGCTGTTTTAGTGGCCTTAGTTGTAGAGGCGTTCACAATGGAAATTAAATATATGAATTCGACCGGGACTTAATCAGTTCTTCGTTATACAGGTTTTTCCGCTGCAGAAGCGTTCGTTGTACGGGCATTCGCGTATATGCTTTAGAGTTGTTTATAAATTACGGTGAAAGTGACTGGAAGAAAACGCGTTGTAAAGTGAGTGCTGTGGGGAAGTGGACGCTTGAGCAGCACTGTAAGTGAGCGATTACGAAGTGGGTGAATTGTTAAATTTCATTTTCAGTGGATGATGCAGTATTCATCATTGCTGTATTTTAAGACAGATAAGGCGTCTACATATGAAATAGAACATAAAACTGCGTAGCACAGTAATAAGAAACTCCCAAGCCCTATTAACCGGGGCTCTTGTTCGTTGGCTGTGAATGGGGTTGCACTTTGGTTCAGTGATGTTTTGTGCAGGCTGGAGTGTTTATGCAGCATAATTCACCACGTAGAATTTGGTGCCGAGTTTGGCACTGGTGAGCATGTTGTATTGCACGTAGACCTTGAAGACCAGCTTAAATCCGCCTATATATAGAATCCACCACCGTCACCACAGCGCGCTTTGCATGCGCTTACGCCATGGCTATATAGAGCTATGTGCTGAAATCGCAGCGGCAATATGCTTCAATAAAGCCCAACATCAAACTGTACTTTTTAGTTATCTTCCCTCTAACAAAAAAATTAAGCGGTCTGATACCTTTCGAGAAGAGGCGGTAGTAATACTGCAAATGCTTGTCTTCGTATTGTTCAGCAAGCGTGCAGGAAGAACATGTTTCTTAAGATAAAGATCCTTGCCTTATATGGCACGGACTAATTATTTCAGTGCATAAAAATTCTACAGTAGTACTTCGCAGACAAAACGTTCGTTTTAATCACCTTGTTTTGCTATTTTGCCAACAGAACACCAACGCTGCTCATTAAGAGGTACTTATCATATTGGTAAGAGCTTAGTTGGTAAGAGCATCGCACGCGTAATGCGTTGACGCGGGTTCGTATCCCACCTGCAGCGAGCTTTCTTTTCTTCATCCACACGCATTTCCGTGAATTTATAAGTTATTTGTTTCAAATAATAAATACAGGTAATTTTCCCTATTCTGTCCTTGGTGTCTTTGTTTGTGCGACACTTAGCATAGCGGGATGTTCGCGAGGCTCATAAATACATCTCCACACGTCGACGAGCGTCCTCAGACGTCTCCTTGGGCGGCATTTTTATCGCTTCTCCTGGACGTGGACGTCCTCAGAAAAAAAAAAAAGAATTCAGAGTCCTTCCACTATGTGAAAACGGAAGGCCAGCAAGGTTGTATTGCTCAACGGCTATATTAAGTTCCGTATGGTGGTTATGCGCTGTATGTAAGTTCTGCATTGTGGTTGTTCGTTTCGTCTTTTTTTGCATCTTTTATTCTTTACGTTTCTTTTTAATCTTTATTGCGTTTTATTTCTTTGCGTTTTTTACTTTTTACTTTTTTTTTTACATATGCACTGACTTATCGACACGCATTATAGACTGGCGTTTTGGCATCAGCATTATTTTTTATTATTTTAATTTTTTTTACTTGATACATATGCACAGACGTTTCACCACACATCGTCACAGACTAGCGAGCTCACATGGGTATGCGCCATTGAGCTTGAACGTTTCTGCGCTATCAGCGGGATCGGTCCAGCTAATGACTTGTTTTTGTCAACACCTCGGACACATTTATTTTTTCAGATGCTAGTCACAGAGAGCTTTGCTGGACAAAACAAATAGGTATAAGACATACATATGCATCAGATGCCTTAGTGTACTCAGTGGCGTACTTACAGATGCGCGTTTATTCTTTTTCTTTCTTATTTCGGGGGGAGGAGGCGGGCAAAGGGGAGGGGTTGAAGGCACGCACAAAAAGAATGTCCCCTTAAGCACACAAAGGTAGTGAGATACCACGCATGCGCGAATAATCTTCCATGCGGAAACTTTCGGAATGCCCACGCATTTTCTCGCTTTCAATGTTTCCTGCTTTTCAAAGAAGGACTGACAAAGACAGGTTACCTCGCCAGTACGGAAAGAAAACATCCGTTGTCTCTTGCTGGCGTTATTTGGCTTCAGCAGGTCGTGACTATGCGCGCCAATGGTGCTTCTTGGGCACTTCGCCTTAAGGCGTTTATATAAATACAAAGCCAGGCATACAGTGGTGCGCGCCACGAATTCGTCGTACTGCCAATTTTCGTCGCTATGCAACCCGGTGCCGGGCCATACATATGTAACAGGCAAGCGGCCGTTCGTTGAGCGAGCCTCGTAAAATATACAGCAAAGCAGGCATGCCGTGCGAGGAAGCCTGCATGCCGGCCAAGCTAGGCTCCTCCTTGCAGCGTTCGTTCACTCCGGGCGCTTCGCCGCATTGCTCGAGCCCCATTTGGCGCGCGAATACGGCCCCGTTAGTGCCCCATCCCGTAACAAGGTTGCTGGTTCCCTAAAGTGAGCATTCTCAGTTTCCCTTGCGTGAACAGCGAAGATGCTCCAGGAGGGTGCGTCGGTTATGCCGAACGCATATCCTTTGGTGAAAACGAGCGAAATTTGCTTAAGTTTCAGACAAAGGGAACTTTCTCTTTATGTTTGCGTTTGTTTCTTTACTTCTCCTTCTATAAAATTGCTCCTCTACGAAACTCTGGTCAGAAGTAAACTTGAACACGTGGCGTCTATTTTCAAATAATCTTGTTACTGTAATTGAAATTGTTCAAAATAACGCCGCCGGATTTATTACTGACAACTATCCCCGCACACCTAGTCTAACGTTACGTAACGGGACAAAGAAAGACGTACACAGACAAAGTAAAACTTATTTAAAAGACAAGACGTTTCGGCTTCCATGCGGAAGGCTTGTTCACAATGGGGCGAAAATGGTTGAAGTGTCTGTTTAAATAGGTTTTAGCATGTGGCGCAAGCACCGCGAGTAAGACGGGGGGGAGGGGGGGGGGGGGAGGGTTCCTCCGTTTCGATTGAGAGTGTGTTCTGTAGATTGCAGCTCGAGAGACACCAGGCAGAGACGTGACTTCCAGTTGCTTTCCTGGCCGAAACGACTAGATTTCATCCAGTCAATATTGTGCGTAGTCGTTGCTGCGTGCTCTGCCAAAGCATTTGAAGCTACTCTTCCCTTATACACATCGTTTTGATGTTTGCGCAGCCGCGGTCTAAAGTTGCCCGTCTTCCCTATGTTGGACGCAATCGCAATCCGCACAGGGGATCTTGTAAACAACGCCAACAAAAGCTTCTTTCGGTAGCTTGTCCTTCCCGCTAACGAGTTTGTGCCTCAGTTTGCGCACAGCAGCGTGAGCCACCTCAACGTCATATTTATCCAGCACGCGTGATAAGGTCTCGCTTATCCCGGGCACGCAAGGAGTGCAAGCGTGCTTCTTCGGACGGGCACTGCCAGCTTGGAAAGGGTTGAACAAACGGTGCTGCACAGCATTCATGAACGCAGGGCTGTAACCGCTCGTCGAAAGATCTTTCTTTGACATGTCTCATCCCGACCAGACGGGCTACCGTCGAACTCTCGATTACAACGTTAAATAACAAACGCCCTCGAACCGACATAACTTGCATCGCGCCGCATGATCGCCAGGCTTTCTTTCTTTTCCCAAAACCTGTTATCATATCCAACAGCTCCGACATTCTCTAGTTTTCCCACCTACTTATATTTCTTCCCGCATTAATCACAGTAGTAAAGTCGGTATTAGCACATGACGCACAGAGGCTTGTTCCTCTAGTAATTTATCCCCCAGACTTCGTAAGGCTGGAATCGCTTTCCCGGATCAATCATTTGCATGTAAGACATTGTCCGTGTTCGTGAATCATTAGCTAACGTTTCATAACCAGCAATTCCATGTATAGCCAAGAATTCCAAACAAGACATTGTAAATCATTAGCTAATATTTCATAACCTAGAATTTGTGATGTGTTTCTGAGTCCCACCACTCCACTCTGTAATGCCTTCTGACTTTGAGGGTATAAATAAATGAAAAAAAATGAAAAGAAAATGAAAAGACACTAGAAGCTAGCAATCGCGAACTGTTTGTTTTATTTGAAACGCACAAATAAGCTAAAGAAAGAGAAATTAAAGTGGACGAAAAGAGACGTTTACCGCATTTGAGATCTGAAACCCCATCACATCTTCCACATTAGCACTCGCTTTTCAATTTACTTTTTTTTCCTTATTAGTTCCTCCCTTTATAGAAGAAGAACAGTTGAGTTCCCCTGTGATTGCGCTGGCTTCACTCTTTGTTGGCTTCACGAACGTATAACCGTGTTATAAAGGTCTTCCAAAGTACTGAAAACTGAGTTTGTGCAGCGTGAACAGACAGGATATGAAGGAACACAAACGATGTAGACGGGCGTTCTCGTGTTCCTTCAAGCCCGTGTCTACGTTCGCTGCACAAATACCAACTCACCCGTGTATTAATTCTTTCGGAACCAACTTCTGAACTAAGTCTACTTACAATCAAGGGCCCATGAAATCGCAAGTAAGGTATTGCCGCGTTCCTTCAGACTTAAAAGTTCAAGGCGTCACAGTTTTCTCAAGCACTCTGGTTTTCCTACATTTCGTCACGTTTACGCGAAATCGAATTCGCGCTGACTCATGGCGGGTAAATTAGCAAGAGTGAAGATTCACGCAGGCCCCTTTGAACTTGAGTGCAGCTCAAGATTGAAAACAATTGGCGAGGCGCGCGTTTAAGAATAGCATGCGATCAAAATTAATCCACAGCCTGAACTACGCGGCGTCTCACTTCGCGTTTCCCGGTGCCGTCGCAAAAAGAAGGGGAAAGAAAGAAAAAGAAAACAAGAAAGAAAAATAAGAAAAAATATTGACCGTCTTTTCATCAGCTCCTTCCGACACGTCACCTATCACACTCTTTCTCTTCTTTTGTCCTCTATAGGGTAGGATCAAACAAATATTTCCTCGCTGTTACGAAGCACTGATCACCAGAAACACGACAAAAATATAAGATACGGCACTGGAATAAAATAAAGGAAAAGGTTGTCAGTGAGCGAAGAATAAGAGGTGCGTGCAAAGGACGGCGCAGAACACCGGACCCAGTCAACTAGAAGAATGGTTGCTACGTTCCTAGAAAAGACGAATAAAAGACAAACGCATCAAGGCGATATTACCCGCCATTGTTAAGGCGGCCGTTTTCTTTAAGCCAGGGCAAAAAAAATGTAAGTACCGAGATTGCATGCGAGTGACGTGAGACGCGGGAATAAAAGCTCCGTTGCGCAAACAAATTCTCTCGACTAAAGCGGGCAAATAAATCTGCAAAGAATATTTTCCTCTTCATAAGCTTCGCGTGACGCCTCTCCTGACACCTTCGCGAAGCGGGAGGCTTCTTTCGCTCCTTTCACTGCTCGCTTTGTACACACGTTCGCAACCACTACTTGTTTTATGTGCATTAAGAATCGAACGAAGAAACGAGCAGGATGAAGCCTTTGCGTAAATTTTTTTTTTAATGCATACAGCTAGTTTGCTTCGTTTTTATCGCCTCCTCATCATCCCGCCTTTGTCGTCTCTTGTTCGTGTCCAATGTTTGCGCGATGCCGGCGTCCCCATCCTTCTTTTCAACCGGAGGACCAAATAATAGCGATCGCCGGCAGCACCTTTCATAAAAGGCGCTTTCACCTGGACGAGCACGAGGAAGGAACGCGTGTTTCCTGTTTACTTACACCTCGAATGACATGCATCGTCAATGTGTTAAAGCAATTTCTCTCGTCGTTTACTGCCCGCGCGCACGCAGCGCTCAAACGGTGCTCAAAGAAGCGATATTTTGAAGATTTGCATGCAGTGTGGCGTTTCCTGACAACGTGTTTTTGTTTGTTTTTTCACGCCTTCTTTCCTATGCGCAATGGCGTTCCGTTAAGCGTGCTATCGTGCGTAGCGGAATGCTCTTTATGGCCAATGCGGAGTCTTCGACCTGTCGTTGCAATAGACGTTGATTTGTTGATTAATGGATAGTTGCTAAAGTTTTCAATATGCTCTGCCAAGCACAAGACAGCCCTTCAATTTCACGCTACGGCAGGTCCAAACTCCCAAGTGTCACGGATAATAAATGAAACATAATAATATAAAGGTGTCGTTGCAGGGAGAAATGAATACGGTTATCCGCAGCCATCCACTATATGTCTTCCCTTGTAGGTACGCTGTAGTTCCTTTCCCCAAATGTATCACACAAAGAGGCTACAATATCACATGGGATATTCTTCTTGCATGAACGAAAGCACAATGCAAGGGGCGATTTGCAATAGTGCGGCACAAGGGCTCGAAGCTGTGATTTTCTTAATGGCAACAACCTTTTGAAGTAACTTGTAGTGTTTCACTGAGCTACTTTCTGTCTCTTCGCAGCTTCTTTCTATCTGTGCTTCCTTTTTTTTTTTTGCACACGCAAAAAAAGAAGGAGCTGCAGTTCTGAAGCGCAATGAAGCACAGTCGTAGTACGACGGGGCAGAAACGTGATCCTGTTGTTGCCTAGATTGGCTGAAAACGAAGATGGAGTAAAGAATAATTCTATACGAGAATACCTTCTGCTGGGAACAAAAATAACAGACAATCCACTGAAACATTAAATGTAGTTCCACACTTTCAATAGCTGCGAATAATGGACCAATGCGGTCAATTTTTTTAAGGGTGACTTTTTGTGGCCGCTTGAACCACTGGTATAGAAACTGGTTTAAAATCCTAAAAGAAGAAGATGAGTGCTTCTCACTAACACTCACAGGAGTTGAACAATTGTCTAAATCGCATTTCTTTCTTTTTCTTTCTTATGAAAGTAAGGTAGCTGCTGCGGCGTTGTTGCCAAACAGCGTTATGCATGCAGAGATCTTTGTGCTTATAATTAAGATGCAAAAGAGATTACAGTAAGAAATTAAGAAACACTTAGATTGATAAAGTTCTACTTATTCTCGCGAAACCCCTTGTGCTAATTGTCTCGAACCCCTTTTTTTTAAATAACTCGGAAGCGAGTGCGTAATATATAAAATCGAACGCATGGCAGAACTCAATGGTAACAATTCTTTCTTTCTAGTTTGGTCCCCTATCGTGAAAATTGGCGTTAATTTGATCGAAATCGCTGCGACGCCACCTACGACGAAAAGCACAATTCTTTCTTGCTATAGTTTGGTCACCTATCGTGAAAATTGGCGTTAATTTGATCGAAATCGCTGCGACGTCACCTACGACGAAAAGCACCCGTGAAGTGCGTTTCGAATAGCCAGAGTTTGACACGAAGACCCCGAATGTATCGGCCGACATGCCAACTAACCACACTGAGTAACACCTTTACTCGCTTACAGCCCAATAAAAGCGATTTTCGCCACAAAGAACGTGGGTAGAGAGAGACGGTCACTTTCTCCGCGCACTTGGAGTTGCTCTCAGAGTGTACTCGTGGTACGCAGACAAGAAAAAAAAAGTAAGAAAGTGCTCAGATCCAACGCACATTTTGGAGTCTATGGAGAACCGAAGCTTTCGTGAAGCAGTCAATCAAATGCTACAAATTTTCCCATCTCATTTCAGCGTCTCTCGCGTAAAGGAAACTGGCCCCGAGAGCGCATCTGTTATAGCACACCCGTGCTACGCGTTATGGCACACGCGGCAATCATCTCAAAGAGCTAGCTGGCGTTGGTACGATAGAAAAACGTTTGTGACTGTGGCCTAATGGTTTGAGCATCGGGTATTCGTTCCCATCGTCGGGCACGTGATTCACTTTTTTTTAAGTATGAGCTAGTCGGCCATACAGCAGCAGCACCCAGCAGCCACGGTCAGGAAGTTCCGGGAGCGTTTACACGGAAAGCATCGCTTCAAACGTGGGATTCTTCATGTTCGTAACACACCGGTAAGTAATGAGAACCGGCTTGAAAAAAAAATGGATGATATCCTTGAACTGTCCTTTGGGTCTGAGATGGCCGATCCGGAATGCGTGCGTCGAGTATTCCATAGTGGCGTAGTTAAAATTAAACCATGCAGTTTTACGTGCCAAAACCACTATCTGATTATAAAGGCACGCCGTAGTTGAGGGACTCCTGAAATTCGGACCACCTGGAGTTATTTAACGTGCATATAAATTTGAGTACATTGGTGTTCTCGCATTTCGCCCCCACTGAAATGCGGCCGCCGCGGCCGGGATTCGATCCCGCGAACTCGTGCTCAGCAACCCAACACCGTAGCCACTAAGCAACCGCAGCACGTAGTGGTACGCCTCCTGCGATCAACTTTCGCCCATTCCTTTTTCGCGCATTGAGTCTTTACACGCGGTGATTAAAGCTATACGCCCAAAAGGTCGCTAGATCTGACTTAAGGTTCGGACATATAAACAGTGATGAACTACTGAGAAATAATTGTTGCATGATTCAGACCTGCGGAACCACATGCAGTGAAAAGATAGAATACTGATGGCAGAAATAACGCATAGAACCCCCCCCCCCCCCCCCCCCCTCTTAAAAGAAGAAGTCGGCTCATGCAAGTTGAAGATTCTCCGTGTACGCACTTCTACAGTGATGTGCAGCGCGCATGTCAAGTGTCATTCTTAAACGCCACGAATAATATCCTAACCATTCCTCACTAGAATGACTGTTAGGCTTAGGCGAGACTCATGCCGATGCCAACTGTCAAAACAACATCTTTTATCTTCTTGTTCACGTTAGAAAGTGATAAACCCACAGGACTCAGTTCCATTTCTCAGAGGCATTTTTTGCTGTACTGTGACGTTATGCGACAGCCTTTCAGAAAGCAACGCAACCATTACTGCAATTTTTGAAGTCGACTGACCATTTATTTATTTATTTATTTATTTATCCAATTATATTATTTAATTATTTATTTATTTACTTATATATGTATTTATTTATTTAATCACATTACCACCCGATTCGTGGCCTATCCCCCATAGTGGGTTTGTGCCATTAATTGATGCTTCATCATCATCATCACCATCTGTATTTACATGTTCAGGTAGCAAATATATATATATATATAATAATAATAATAATAATAATAATAATCTTTATTACATCCAGTCATGTCATTGTTACAAATACAGCCCGCATAAGCAACATTGCTTGTGTGCGAGGCTGGGCAGTCAGCTGGTAGTACTGATATGTGTACAAATAAATAAATTAATAAAAGGAATATAGGAAAAAATGATATTGCAAAAGTGAACAAAAGATATTATTTGCACAAAACAAATTATTGCATCAACAGGGGAAAAAAAGTGCACATTGACATTAGAGATGACTTCGCAATCAGGTTCGCATGCTTCAAATCCCGAAGAAAACATCAAAGAATATGGACATTACGTATCACCCATGACCTTAAATGTGATTTTATCTGTTTAAATGTTCCCGCGATATCATTCTCCTTCAATTTATTGAAATTAGCCGGCACGTAGAAAGCACGAGTTCTCTTGCCGTAGTTTGTGTACACACGAGGTACCACATATTTTTCTGTCTGACGTAAGCTGCGAGACTTGACGTTCAAGTTTTTGAATATAGCAGAAAAATAACTTTTGCACATGGCGTCGAACAAAACTTGTTGCTCGACAAACAACATGTCTGACTGGTACATGCTCAGCAAGAGATCTTCCCCGTGACCAAGTGTGCCATACGAGAGGCTATAGGCAATTTTTTTTAGGATGTGGTTAATTATCTTAAGTCTACTAGAAGAAGCAAAGCCATAAATTGTTATTCCGTACTTTATGATCGATTCCCCAAGTGCCTTGTAAACCATTTTACGAATATTTACATCACAAAGATTTTAGGGCATACAAATGAGCGTACACAGAACGTAAGCGCTTTGCGAGCTCTTGAATGTGGACATTCCATGACAATGTGTCGTCGAAGTGTAGCCCCAGGTATTTTGTGCTATTTACCAGAGCTACCGGAGGACATGAGCATGCAAGGCAGTCACTGGTGTGGAGATAAACAGGGGAAATATCCGTGACTGCTTTATATGGGCTGTGAAAACACATCATAGTAGTCTTCGATTTATTAATGAACATTTTGTTATGAATGAACCAATCAAGTAGTTTACAGACATCATACTGTAACACTCTAGCGGCTTCGCTCGAAAGTTTGTTCGATACAACCAAAGCCGTGTCATCAGCGTATAAATAAATTTTTGATTTTAGGGGTAAGCAAGCAAGATCATTCATGTAAATGTTAAACAAAAGCGGTCCCAATACGGACCCTTGCGGTACCCCTGATTTAACACGCAATAAAGAAGTATAGGACTCCGCCACACGAACACACTGTTGTCTGCCTGTTAAATAATTTTTAAAAAATGAGTTATACGGGCCTCTGAAACCACATCTGCTTAGTTTTGATAGTAACTGTTCATGATCTAATGTGTCAAATGCTCGTTGTAAATCAACGAAAAGAGTCAAAACAACATTGTTTTTATCGATTTCGTTACAGATATAGTCATTAAAATCTTCTAACAGACCCACAGTACTCTGTCCCGAGCGAAAGCCAAACTGCGCTGGGTTAATAAGGCTAAACTTTTCACAGAATGAGGCCATATTAACATAGACTATTTTTTCCAATATGCTTGCCAAAGACGAAAGAACTGAAATTGGTCGGTAATTCTCGTAAAGTTTTCGAGATCCTTTCTTATAAAGAGGTCTCACAATGGTAACTATCATGTTTTCATGTATCTGACCATTTTTAATGTTTCATTTAGGATGTAAAGTAGTGTTGATTTGAGCACATCGAAATTCGCAGCTATATCTCTTATCCTAATTTTATCAAAACCTGGAGATTTTGTTAAACTCATGGATCGTATAATATCCCACAATTCTGCTTCATCAACAGTAGGCAGAAAAGCAGAATGAATGTTAGAGAACGTAACATTGTTTCGGATATTTGCCGGTATACACCCATTTGTAATGTTGTTTACTGATTCGATAAAGTGTTTGTTAAAATCATTCGCTATCTGAACCGCAGGTGACTCGAGAAAGGCGTCAGCAAGAGTATTATCAATACTCTTTTTTGCAGGTCTCCCTATTAGAGTGTTAACCAAGTTCCATGTTTTACCGGTATTACGACTGCAAGCTGCAAACCTGCCTGAGTGGTAGCGCTTCTTAGCTAGTCTTATTTTAGCGTTTACTTTGTTTCTCATCTGCCTAAATTCTTCTCTTGCAAGAGCGTCCCCGGGTTTATCTTGGCATTTTCTAAGGAGCTTGCTTTTAACGCTGCAAAGCTCCATTATTTCGTTATCAATCCACGGGCTATCTTTATTTCTTCTTTGAAGTTTTATTTTCTTTTCGGAGCAAAGGTAAATTTCTCTAAAGGCCTCTACAAACAGTTCGTAAGCCTTTAGGTGGCTGTGCCGCGTTAATGAATCCCAGTTGAATGTTCTCACACGTTTATCTACTTCATTAGAATTCAAAACATATTTCTCTACAATCTTTGTTTCAGTCAAAGCAGCAGCTTCTCCCGAAACTGCTATAGCGATAAAGTAGTGGTCCGCTACTTTTTCCTTAATAACACAGCCAAATGAATTATATTTGCACATTTTTGTGCTGATATGGTGTATACACGGCCTTGTTAAACGATGACCGAGAATTTCCTCTCGTGTATAACTCTGAATTTTGTTTTCGAGTCCGTAGCTTGCCAATAGTGTTAAGTAATCAGATGTTGCAGGCTTATTTGCTGTAAAAATGTCTATATTAAAATCACCGGCCAAAATAATGCTGCTTCTGTCTGCGTACTTTGTCAGGAAGCTTGCCAAATCGTCTAGAAATGTATTTAGGTTAGTGCTCGGTGGCCTATAAACAGCACATACTGTAAATTCCAGATCTGCTTTAGTCATTAGTACAGTAACTACTTCAGCATCTTGAAAATCAAAGGACACTCGTTCACAGTGCCAATCACTTTTTACATAGACCGCTATGCCACCACCTCTTTTGTTATCCCTGCACAAAAAGAAGGACTGAAAACCACGCAGTGCGAAATGAGCGCATTCGTCTTTTGAAATATTGATTTCGGTTAAAATTAAAACATGTAATGATGGGAGTGCTTCAGCTAGGTGAATTTTTAACATGTCCCAGTGTTTGCGCAGGCTTCTCACATTCACATGGATTAGCTCAAGCAATAAGCTGCTTGAAAGATCTGACGCCCACTCGTCTTTCACTGATAGCCATTGTTCAGTTGAGCGTACTTGGTCAATCATTTTAGATTATTTTATGTAAGCCTTGTTCATTGTCAATGCGTAACACTGACGCTCCTTCGCGTTTTCTTACAAGTATTCTGCCATTGCGCACCCAGACGAAGCGATATTGTTTATCTTTCGCCAGATTTTTTGTCATCCATAGCAGTTTCTTCATTCGGGAAGTTAGATTATCGTTCAAGTATATCTTTTCTCCCTTCAGTCTGTTCCTCCTTTCAATCCAACGCTCTTTTGTTTCACTCCTTGAAAATCGCACCAGAATAGGTGGGACAGAGTTAGCTTTGCCTTTGATTCTGTGCACGGCTTCAATGTCGTCGTGACTGGGCCTAGGAAGTTCGAGGTTGGTTGCAATAGATTCCACCACCTTTCGTAAGTCCTCGTTATCACTCACTTTGACACCATGGATTTCTAAATTGCTTTTTCGTGAGTACCGTTCAAGATCATCTACTGCTTGCTCCATATTCGACAGCCTGTCTGATTTGGCCAAAAGCTCGGCTTCCAGTTCAGTTACTTTTTTGTTTGTTTCCTTAAGTTCCTTTCTATGCTCCTCCAACTTTTGCAGCATTGTGTCATAATTAGATGAAAGCAATCCCAATGATGTCTCAATACCCTGCATTGCCGTCCTCTGCGCCAGCATTTCCTGGTTGGAAGCCTCGAGCTTGTCCAACTGCACGTCTTGCCGCCTTTAACACATCTAGTCGACTCAGTACGACATCAATTTTGGCCAGTACATGTGTCAGTGACAGCTCGACCGATACATCTGTTGCTCTATCCTTCTGGGTTACGCCGTCACCGTTTCCAGTTGGCAATCGCGATGCACGATTTACACAAGTCAGACACACCCACTGTTGTTTTTCCTTAGTGGAAAAGTTTTTCAAGTTCGTTTTCGTAACCCCCGAGCACTTTCCTGCATGATACCGATTGTCGCACTCGGCACATGTGAGGCTCTGCAAAACATCAGCAATCGATTTCATGCACGCAAGGCAATCAAACTCAGCCATCATGGAAACACTGATGCAGTCCAGCGGAGAAGTACGCAACAATGAAATAAGCAATAATACCTAATTAGGCATTCTCACCTATAAAGCAAAGAAGCGGTCAGTCTCCACTCTGCAAGTACTCCGCCGGACTGCAACCGAGACCCAGTAGGCAGCGCCTTTATACCCTGCTGGTTCCGGCATCCAGCGATAGATGGACACTTTCCCCAGATAACGTAGTTGAAATCACGGCCATATCTTGCTTCCGAAGACGCTTTGCCTGCGGTGCCTTGTGACGACACGTGCTCAGTCTTTTCTTTTCCCTTTCGGCCGGGAAAGCTTGGTTTGGACGATCCTTGCTGCTTCAACGTCGGCGTTTCCTATAAAGCAAAGAAGCGGTCAGTCTCCACTCTGCAAGTACTCCGCCGGACTGCAACCGAGACCCAGTAGGCAGCGCCTTTATACCCTGCTGGTTCCGGCATCCAGCGATAGATGGACACTTTCCCCACATAACGTAGTTGAAATCACGGCCATATCTTGCTTCCGAAGACGCTTTGCCTGCGGTGCCTTGTGACGACACGTGCTCAGTCTTTTCTTTTCCCTTTCGGCCGGGAAAGCTTGGTTTGGACGATCCTTGCTGCTTCAACGTCGGCGTTTCCTATAAAGCAAAGAAGCGGTCAGTCTCCACTCTGCAAGTACTCCGCCGGACTGCAACCGAGACCCAGTAGGCAGCGCCTTTATACCCTGCTGGTTCCGGCATCCAGCGATAGATGGACACTTTCCCCAGATAACGTAGTTGAAATCACGGCCATATCTTGCTTCCGAAGACGCTTTGCCTGCGGTGCCTTGTGACGACACGTGCTCAGTCTTTTCTTTTCCCTTTCGGCCGGGAAAGCTTGGTTTGGACGATCCTTGCTGCTTCAACGTCGGCGTTTCCTATAAAGCAAAGAAGCGGTCAGTCTCCACTCTGCAAGTACTCCGCCGGACTGCAACCGAGACCCAGTAGGCAGCGCCTTTATACCCTGCTGGTTCCGGCATCCAGCGATGGATGGACACTTTCCCCACATAACGTAGTTGAAATCACGGCCATATCTTGCTTCCGAAGACGCTTTGCCTGCGGTGCCTTGTGACGACACGTGCTCAGTCTTTTCTTTTCCCTTTCGGCCGGGAAAGCTTGGTTTGGACGATCCTTGCTGCTTCAACGTCGGCGTTTCCTATAAAGCAAAGAAGCGGTCAGTCTCCACTCTGCAAGTACTCCGCCGGACTGCAACCGAGACCCAGTAGGCAGCGCCTTTATACCCTGCTGGTTCCGGCATCCAGCGATAGATGGACACTTTCCCCACATAACGTAGTTGAAATCACGGCCATATCTTGCTTCCGAAGACGCTTTGCCTGCGGTGCCTTGTGACGACACGTGCTCAGTCTTTTCTTTTCCCTTTCGGCCGGGAAAGCTTGGTTTGGACGATCCTTGCTGCTTCAACGTCGGCGTTTCCTATAAAGCAAAGAAGCGGTCAGTCTCCACTCTGCAAGTACTCCGCCGGACTGCAACCGAGACCCAGTAGGCAGCGCCTTTATACCCTGCTGGTTCCGGCATCCAGCGATGGATGGACACTTTCCCCACATAACGTAGTTGAAATCACGGCCATATCTTGCTTCCGAAGACGCTTTGCCTGCGGTGCCTTGTGACGACACGTGCTCAGTCTTTTCTTTTCCCTTTCGGCCGGGAAAGCTTGGTTTGGACGATCCTTGCTGCTTCAACGTCGGCGTTTCCTATAAAGCAAAGAAGCGGTCAGTCTCCACTCTGCAAGTACTCCGCCGGACTGCAACCGAGACCCAGTAGGCAGCGCCTTTATACCCTGCTGGTTCCGGCATCCAGCGATAGATGGACACTTTCCCCACATAACGTAGTTGAAATCACGGCCATATCTTGCTTCCGAAGACGCTTTGCCTGCGGTGCCTTGTGACGACACGTGCTCAGTCTTTTCTTTTCCCTTTCGGCCGGGAAAGCTTGGTTTGGACGATCCTTGCTGCTTCAACGTCGGCGTTTCCTATAAAGCAAAGAAGCGGTCAGTCTCCACTCTGCAAGTACTCCGCCGGACTGCAACCGAGACCCAGTAGGCAGCGCCTTTATACCCTGCTGGTTCCGGCATCCAGCGATAGATGGACACTTTCCCCACATAACGTAGTTGAAATCACGGCCATATCTTGCTTCCGAAGACGCTTTGCCTGCGGTGCCTTGTGACGACACGTGCTCAGTCTTTTCTTTTCCCTTTCGGCCGGGAAAGCTTGGTTTGGACGATCCTTGCTGCTTCAACGTCGGCGTTTCCTATAAAGCAAAGAAGCGGTCAGTCTCCACTCTGCAAGTACTCCGCCGGACTGCCGAATATATATATATATATATTCGGGCGGGTAGCTTTAAATTCCCTTGTATTGTATGGGCCCTGAAGAGAGACACCAACCAGTTTTAGAATTTTATATTGATAGATAATTCCTTAAAAACTGTATTTACGTCAACTTCACGGTATTAGGCTGATTACAACAAGAAAAGGAAATTATCGGTCAAGCTTGTTTCACCCTTTTTCGTCTGTTTTTATTTCGCTCAGAAACCGCACTGCTGGTACGCCAGCGTGATATCACACACCTTTCGAAGTGCTTTCTCGTGTTGACGCCGCTAGACCCCAGCAAAATTCTTTAAACTTGCTAAGTCCTTAACTGGTTTGTTTCTTTTCTTTCTTTTTTTTTGACAGGATGTAGTTCATGTAAAATATTAACTAGGCTCGCGAGCTGACGCTGTCGAAATCAATGACATCACTGTGTGCTGGTGCGGGAATTTTAGACGGCAGCGCCACGAGTATTTTTTTTCTTTATTTTTTTCCGGTTCTTACGTCTTCTCTCGCTTACCAAGTATCTTCTCCTGGTAAGAGTGGCCCTATTATTTTTGGTAGTGCGGAAGGACAATTTACTAATACAGCTCAGCCTAGTTTTTTTCTCTTTAGTGTCCCTTTAATCCAGGAACAAAAAGAAGAAAGCATGCGAACGCGATATTCAGGCATGGCGGCACTTATTGGGAACGCAGAGGAACAGAAAGGTTGAACGAATCGGTTAGTATACTCGTATTGTGCCAGACAGTTGGCTAACACGCGCACATAACGAAGGGGCCGGACAAAGTCCAGAGCCAGCGCGTTGGTGCCCACATACTCCTACGACGTGGATCCGTTTTTGTCACGCTCTCCCACCACCATGATATCTCAGAGGCTCCGACACAAGCCTGCGCAATTACGTGTCTGAGCCTCAAAAACCTCCGACTCCGCTAGGCACTTTTAACTCCCTCGCATTTAATTTTGCCCGGAAGATGCTGTGAGCTAACATATACTTTATACGTATGTAGACTACAGACTGTTTGATCTCCACTCGCTTCATCTTTTGCGTGAACTGAAAAAAAAAATATAAAGAAAGCGGATTGTCAACCAATGAACGAACCCAACCTGACTCCATTGTTTATTGTTTTCGTACCACTGGTTAGACGAATCGCATTGTGAATTCGTTGTTCGTTGCCGATGCAAGAGCTGCGGTATGCTTCTAAGAATTGATTCGTGCGGTTTTTTCAGCATCTTAAGGCTTTTGAAATATAAAAGGCCATAAGCAAGTGTTCTTGCGATTTCTAAATTTGTTTAACTGCGTACACCGAGCGTGCATGGCATTCTTACGGACAACTAAACACTGCTTGAGCAATCCGCAACCGTAAATGCTCATTTCAGCGCTCTACTGACTCTTTTTCTTTTTCGTGCCCTTTACCCGGTTTACTCCGTCTACATTAAAAAAAGGCAGATGAATCCTTTTACATTTCCCTTTACTACTAACCAAGTAGTCAAGCATGACGCGGAGCAAGTTCGGAATTTAAAAAAAAAAAAGAAACGTAGCGAACAGCACTCCCGCAGCAACTCCACCCTTCTTAACTCGGTACGTACTATCTGAGATGCTTGTGCCAGACATCTACATAAATAAAACAATTTTTCGTCCGTTTTTATTCTCCTATCTTCTAATCGTTTCATTCTATGCATCCGTGGGCACGGGAGCGAAACTAAAATAGTCATTGTGATTAACCACTTCGACTTTTCGTAGCGCGCTTCCGTCTTCCAATTTCAGCATCAAGAAATTTTTCATTCCTTCCATTAGGACTGGAGGTAGCACGCACACATTCCACTCTGTAGCAGTCATTTGTTCTATCGTTTATTAAACAGCAATCTTAAGAGAACACATTCGTTTTCTTCCTCACTGTTTTTGTGGTTGCATTCCTTAGTATTGGTTAAACACATTCGGGTATATAAAGCTAATTCTATGAGGTATGCTATCTAATTCTATCGAGACAGGTAACAGCGCCTGGTTTAACATGCAGTATGGGACACACTCACTGATAATTACGGATGCTGAAAAAAAAAAAAAGATTTGTATGATTGGGCTACCACAATGCGACAAAGCAAGTTGTTCAAAAATTGGTTGCATTATTGAAATTGGAATGGTTGCGGTGGAAAGTCCTATTGAAGTAATTAGGCGCAATTTGACACTCCCGAATTCACGCAAACACACCCCACACGCAGAGCTCACTACCAACTGTTTATTCAGCGAATGGAACCCACATTTCTACAGGGACACGCACGCGCAGTGACCAACATCAAAGCCAACCATTTAAAAAAGAACAAGTAAACAAGTAAGTAACGCACTTTAAAGCCTTGCATCAAGAAAGGAAAATTCCGTCGGATGGATGGTTCGCTCACGCACTGAACCTTATTCTTTTCGATAAAAAAAGAAAAGCTTCTGATGCTACACGTGCCGTTAGTCTTGCGCTTCTTCCGAGAGCCTGCGTATCAGAAAATCGCGGAAAGTGCTTTGCGGCGATGAAATAAAGCGCCGTGTACTTTCGAGTCAACTCGAATTGTCTACGCACTCAATCAGTGCGTGGAGAAAAAAGTCTGTCGCTGCTCCGAGTCACTTTCTTACCTGTTCTGATCATCCGGCGAAGGAGCTTACGAAACCTCCGCGCCGTTCCGCGCAGATTTTATGTTGCTGCGGCTGATTGATCGTCTCGAGCGCTCTCCACATGCAGAAACCATTTTCTTCCTGAAAGTGAAACTTTCTCATTGGGCCGTATTTGAGCTTTTTCTCTTCGCCCATTTATACGCGTAATAGCTTTTTTTTTATCTGTCAATAAAAGTGTAGTTTCATTTACCATGACAAAACGGACGCGCCTATTCCATTTCCGTTACCACACAGATTGCTTATCGCTTCTTTCTTTCTTTCTTTCTTTCTTTCTTTACTTTTTTATGGCCACTAGAATCAACACGAAATATTGCAGCTTACACAAGACAACCAAAGCATATTTTTTTATTTTTTTTAAGTGAGAGCTTCATTACGGCACCAATGAGTTATGCTAGGACAAGTAAGCCTAGAACCCTCGTCAGCTCTAAAGCCACCACGATGTGCGGCTGATTGAAAAACGACTTACAGGAATGATGAAGCTAAAGAACGAGACGGGCGAAGATCTAAAAAAAAAAATCGGAGCCCCGTAAGCAGAAGTTCATCGAAGGAAGCATACGGTTGAAGGAGCGGTGTTAGGCTTTAGCGGGCGATAAAAAGAACCAGAGACGATTCTGTGAACGTGTAAAACAAGGAACGAAAGTTAAAGTAATAATAAAACGCCCAGATAAAAGAAAGGAATGAGAAAGTTACGCAAGGACATACGGTGAGCTGCATAATCGTCTTCAGAGAGGCTGCACAGCACGTCACTACAAAAAAAGAAAAAGAAAGGAAGGAGAAGGAGAAGTTGTTTATCTACACTTTTACGTGCACTTTTACGAATGTTCGAGAAGTTGTATTTGTTTTCGCGTGCGTGATATTGGAATAGATATGATAGCTAATTAAAACACGTGATAAAAGTTATTTCGTAAATGGTTAGCCTGCGCCGCCGACTGTGCATTTTCGCGTTCCTGCATTTTGCCGGCAAAGTTACTTGGATGGAGATAACATAGTAATCTGTATACGGAAGTGATATTCTTTTCACCCTTTCGAAATGCATAGTTGAACAGCTAATGCAAAAGCAGTGCTGTTCTAAACACTTTGCGCACCAGCAACTTCATAACGACCGACACTATGAATAGTTCCTTCTCTTTTCTTCTTGCTTTTTTTTTCACTACTTCGCCGCTTTCATTACGACTGGTGTGAAATGCTGTCAGCTTCACAGAGTGACAATACTTATTAATGACAAACAATTGTCGCAACGCTGTTCTTTGGCAGTTTTTCACAGGTCAATCTTTGCGCGCGCTGCGTATAACTTACTCGAAGAGAACAGGAACGAAAAAAAAAAAAAGATTAGACAGAAACCTGAGCTTGTGAAGGTGGCCCGGTGCGCTGACGAGGTTCTGCGGAGAGGAAGCCGTGCCGACGGACGCGCGTATCGAGTCAGCGCAAAGCAACTGTTAATTAGTGGGCCGGACCGTTCGCGAAATTAGCGCCGCGTTCGGGAACACGCCAGAGGAACGGGGCTCGCCGTTCGCGAACGCAAGTTCGTATTTTTCCTCCGCGTTCATTTCCCGCGCGAAGGGGGAACCGACACAAGATGGGCGGCACGGAGGAAGCGACAAGCCGGCACCGTGTGCACGCTCCGACAATGGGTCTCCGAGAAAAAAAAAAAAAACCTTTCCGCTTGGCAGACCCGTTCTGTCGCCGCAATCAGCATCGGGCCCCTTCGAATTGAACCAGGCCGGAGCTGAACTCGCACGGTGGTGCCGAGTATTTCGCCATATATCTGGCAGCTGTTTAATGCTTAGCCGTTTGTTGCGTTTAGTGCTTATCAAACCACGAACAGTTGTCATTATTTGGGTTGCAGTGATTCTTTTTAATTCTGAAAATTTCTTTTTGCTGCAGCGACGAAAATTTCCAGAGGCCGAATTTCCTGCTCTCTGTTCGTAAGGGATCCTTTCCGCTGACTAGCCGCCTTAGCTAATAAGATGTCGAACGTCAGTTTGGCTGGAATTTGCTATTACGAAACAATTTTAACGTTTGGGCCGACAAGAGTGATTGAAGGCGACGTCCAGTCAAATTCGGTGAAGTGTACTTGCTTAGCATCGCTCTACCTTAGCTGGGAGGCCATAAAGTCTTGTCATGGTCCATTTCCCGCAGGCGAAGCAATTTGAACGAAAATTTCTTCGAAGCAGCCTTGTATGCTAGACGATGCAAACGCGCACATCTACCGCACTCTATGCAGGTGTTGTGGGGGCCCTACACCCTTCTGTCACGACAAAGCAGAGCTTTGCCGCAGCAACATCGATTTACATAGAAAGTTTTGGGCACTTTCGCTATGACAGTGCCTCCTCTGTTAAGTCTAAAGATAAATTTGTCGTTATGATTTGCCTGCGGCAAACACTTTTGCCGTATTATGCATTTCAGTCCTAGCGTGACTTTGGAGAAATTGACGAACGGTGAAGGTGAATGAAGCTGAGTCATGGAGCAGGAAATTCACTAATTGCCTCTCAGCGCTATACAAGCGGAACTTCTGAGTAAATTAAGTGAGTCATCTGCTCTGTGGTGAAACTTGGCTGACCGTATTGTGGAACGCACAAACATAAGTTTAGCCTATGATTAGAAGTATATAACGCGTATCAATTTTAAGATTATGTTTCCAGTTTTAATGTTCAGAAATAATGTTTCTCTTTTTTTCATCAATTGTGGCTTACTCAACAAAAGGCCGCAAGGCCCAAATACACAACTTGCTGGAAAGCACAATTGCAGCTTTGTTCTTCTTCCTAACAGAGCAAGTTTCTGAAAGCAGTTAAGTTTTGTGCACTGTTTGATGCTTTGATGTTCATTTGTACTTGACAAGGGCCTTGACTCAACGTCTCAAAGTCGATCTTCTGAACAGACTATAGATTTTTCTTCTTGTAAGCTGTTACAGATAGTCAAACGAACAGACTGTGCCTGGGTAGATGAGAGTATCGTTTCCTACCAGTTCATACGAATAAAGCTAGATACAGGGTTCTAATGACAGAGAAGATGGGGCTTACAGCGCGAGAAAGACGGCTTACACATACCTATCTATCGTGCACGTGCCTACACATTCACCCGCAGACCTCATCGCTCTCTCCTAATGAGCCCACGGATTCCAAACCTCATCTGCACAAAGAAAAAGAAAAGAGAAGATGAGACCTCGCTGTAGAATGTGTCCCGGAATGAGCGGAAAGCTATTTTGTGTTAGCACCTACTATTAGTGAACGCAGCGAACGTACCAGCTACCCAGAGAGCTTTTGAACCTACCAAACCTTCTTGATTTTTTTTAACTTTCCCGCACTAAGAAATGGTCTTGCCTTTTCTATGTTACTTGGACATCAATGTGCCTATGCATTCTTTCTTCGCTTATTGTAACACACAGCTTATTTTCGTTTGAAGAGCGGTTGTTCTAAAGGCCTATTTTTTTCGTTCAGACGTCCTCTAACTTTCTTGGTAGCAACTGTCCTGTCCATTCATGTTTTCAAGATAAGAACATCGGTGAAGCAGCCACCTAGAGAGAATTAGCAATATTTTACGAAAACGTGGCGTGTCGCCTCGCAATATTGCCCGTAAAGAATGCACCGACCCACTATACTTATGTTTTCAGGGAAGCAACTTGACCATCAGAACGTTCACGTACACGGGCGAGCGAAAGCAAGCCAGTAAGGTAAAAGCACAGAACCTGAAGCGTGCCACCTGCCTGACTGGTGGCCTACTCCCTCTGCTCTTTTCTTGCGTAAATGTTGACCTATCTGCTGTTACCAGATATTGATAGCATTCGTACGTGCGTAAAGAACTGCAGAGAGAAAATGACTTCTAGTGCCGAAAGCCATTGCAGATTGAAAATGGCCGCCCACACGACCGGTCGATTTCTTTCTTACTGTCTCCTTTTTTTTTTCTATGCACACTTGTAATAACCTCACGGATAAGGACAGGCGTAACATTTGAGGCAAACATTGGTACATAATTCGTGGCGAACACTTTCACTCGAAATAATGGGACTCAAACGGATCCAGAGAGAAAGAAGAAGCAGCCATACGATGACTACGGTTAAAAGCAAACACAGAGGGAAAATATGCGAGACAGTCGAGACTTGAACGGGAACAAGATGACAGGACGAGCCCTTGGTTTTGATTAATATTCCCGTCCGTCTCGCTGAGGTCGCATTGCCGTGCAAACCCACAGCACCGTGGAACGATCAATCCTGAAGTGCGGCCTGTGACTTCGCCTAACAGTGCACGCTCCTTGTCGCGATTCCCGATCAATCAGCAATTTCATTCCAAGCTTTCATTTATTGCGGGCCAATGCCGCGATTCGGCTGCGGAACTTTTTTTTCTTTTTCAAGCGTTGCGCGTTTTTTTTTTTCTGGGCCCATATTCACAAAGCTGATTGCCATTGGCCGTCCACCTTCACTAATGACATGCCTCAAACATCGCGAGTTCCTAGCAAGTAACCTTAGGAACCGTTCTAGCATAGCAGCGTCTTCTACGAATCATTATCTTTTTCCTATTCCCAACATACGCGGTCATTGTTCCTTTACTTTTACTGTACGCAAGAAACCCGAACCGTCTGCGACTTATAAGTTAGCACAAAGTACACTTTTGTTCAAAACTTCCACGACAAAAAAAAGAAAAAAAGGAAAACAAGGAAATAAGGCACAAAATGTGTGCCATCACTGACATACTTGTTTACAACAGCATATAATATCAGTAGAAAAGAGACTGCAAGGTCATTTAGCCTTAAAAGATATTTCAGTGTACGCGGTTAGAGACGGCCTCGGAATATGTGGTTCTTTGTATCGTTTATTAGTCGGCTTTGTGTGCTCTGCAAGTGATAAGCGACTAGCGTTAACGCGAGGGGTAGCGCTTAATGACATGAGAAGTACTACGGTACCACTTGAGCGATACCGTGTTGCAAAGGATATCGAGTATATGATGGATCACAGATTTAAGAGCCTGCTAAACGGTTTCAGCTAAACGGACAGCTAAAAGTCCTGTACGTTCATTACCTTATTTTTGTTTATACCGGCGCCGTATTAGATATCTGACAGCTATATGTATATATATAGTAAGAGGATGTAGTCATGATGACACTATCATAGGCGTCGTAACCCTAATTTATTTTCTTAGACGGACGTGACACTGGCATAGAGTGTCTGTTCGCATGCATGTTTTACACACAACGCATCATCGTCGCACCAAAACGTACTGGCGTGCGCCCGTGCCACTCACCACCATCTGGCGTTCTTGCTTTCAACGGATAATTCGCTGACTGCAAATAAATCTACAGCATATTTTGGTTTAGCGTAATCTCACTAGATGTCGCGAGAAGCCCTGCAACTCATAGGGCTCCTTTGATTGATGTGCTCACGGGATATAGTGCCCGTATTATGTATTCAGTATTACGCTCGCAGCCCTTTTTAACATTAGGAATGCCAAAGTACAAAAAAGTATGTGTAAAGATGTGCGGGAATCCGGTTTCGTGGTATAGGTATAAAGGGGATGGGAGAGCTTTCAGAGAGTTTCAGAACATTTTGTAAAGAGGTTAACGCGGTTTAAAGCATGAACTCGAGACCTCAGAGAGACGGGACACTAGGCTAAGGCAATTTTCTCGCATTTACCGCTAAATCCCCACTTAATATCTTTCTTTTGTAAGTGTAGCTACTGTTGAAGAGATTCTTGTAGTTTAAGCCATTTTGTAATTTCCTCTTTGGCTCATACACTGAGTCCGAATAAGTAGCAAATCATGTGACGTCTGGAACGTTGTACAAGGCTTTACGAACATTATATCCATTTTAATGCGCCCCTACTCCGATACCCCTAAACGAAGAGTCGACTTCATCTCATTTCTCGGCTCAGTACGCTCTATTCAATAAACATTCCTCCATGCCGTGTCGCTGGGGCAAATGAATATTGTCTCATAGGTCTTATTACAAGCAGAACTTAGCAACATAGAACTGAATTTCAACAATATTGGAAAGTTCCAAGCTTATTGAATTTCGCAATATGTCGGTGGTATATAACTGCGTGATGCAATGACCTGCACTGAATTCATCTCGCCTTAAATTTTCAAAACCGCCGTCTTGGATCTCAGTGGCTGCGTCGCGACGGATAGCTCAAAATATAAGGTTCTTTTTTCCGTTGGTCGACTAATTACATTTTTCTGTATGACTACAAAGGCCTGATATTCGCTCGCCGCCGAATCTATTCTCAATTCAGGGCTAATGTGGCAGATTGCCCAAAATCTATTGAAGGCACAGTTTAGTTCAATATGCTGGCAGCGTTTCGCAAGTGTAATAAGGAACAAAAATGCTTCTAAATGACCGCGATTATTAGGCCAGGTTTCTTGTAATCATTACTATTTTCCGCCTACTTTTCTACTTCATTCGGAATACGTTTCTTTGACCTGGAGAATCTAAATGCGCTGAAAAAGTGGCACACTTGATGTAAGCCCAATACGTGGTACCTTCTATGTACTGTTAGCCTTCTGAATAGTATCTGTATAGAGGCTATTCAGAAGGTAACAGATTCAGAAGGCTAACAGAACATAAGCGATAAACATCATCAGGGATAAGCTGCTGCCCTTACAACAAATAACATTCATTACTCTCTAAAAAAAGCAGGCATTAAAACAAGCTACAGAAAGACGAGGAACGATCAAATATATCGTCAAAAAGACAAATTAAAAGAAAGGAAAGCACGTCCAATTTGTGTTATGTGCAAGGGTGTATGGATAACTCATGCGCCGCAGCAGTGATCGAGTGGCATGAGAGGTACCCGTTTTCGAAACTACACGAGAACGTTAAAGTGCGTGTGACACGCAGGCACGCGAAGTACGCATATATAATATTGGGATCGATAACGTACGAAATGTCTACGTTAGAGGGAGAAAGAGATGAACAAATATCAAAGTAGATGGTTAACCCGAGGACGTGCCTAATTTAGATCAATCTATTCCGCACGTAAACCAGTGTTTCTGTATCTGTACATGAAGACACGTTATTGTGATGAATCAACGTCTCAGTGGTAGACGTATACTGTGCAATTCAAGATAACAATGGCCTTGGGTTTGCGTGTGCTCTGCATGCCTTTGTGAGACGGACGCCGGTGTGGCGAGAAGGCAGATATGAAGGCATATGGCTATGACGTATTCCTCTCATGCAGATGATGTGACGTTACGGTAGTCACTGACACTGGATTATGACATGCGCAGTACTCTGATTTGAAAGGAGACAATAAGTGGGAAAGATGAAAAAGAAAGACGAGGATAAAGCTGAAACTGATATAGCTGATAGCTAAAGCTGAAATAGCTGAAACACCTCTACGTTATCGAGAGAAAGGAATTGCTGGTAGCGCATCGGGCTCATAGGTATCAATGAATATATAGTCGCGATATCTTAATGCCCTAATTCAGCTGGTTTCGTAGCCAAATACATATTAGGTGGTCCCTTTAACAATGGGCCGTACTGTGCAAGCTGTTGGTGAATAAACGAAGAATACGGCGCCTACCTGGGGTCTGGAGCCTCATTGTCCCTTTCCTTTTTGGGGACGAACACTTGCTGCCACTCGCTGAGCTCGAGTTTGTGAGTTCGTGTACCAGCCCCCGACGACCGCATTTCGATGCGGAAGGTATATGCGAAAATGGCAGTGCACTGAAATGTCGATGAATGCCAAATAAAACCGCATAGGCAATAGCAACTCAAATTAAAAACATTGATTTGAGCGAGTTCGCTCACGCTTCGTTAGAACGCGGCGCAACTGGGACGAAGAGAGGAAAATACAAAGACTCAGGACAAGTCGTAAGTCAGCGCCTGTCCGGCGTTTGTTTTCTCCTGTTTTCATTTCGGACACGCTGCATTCTGTAACCTGTAGTAACCCGAAGCCCGGATAACCCGCTGCGTCTTTCGAAGCCCGAATATAGTTTAGAGAGGCGAATCATCAACTCTGCCTTGTTTGATACCGCGCAATAACGTTTCAGGCCTTCTTAAAAGCGCCTTAGCGGCAGCAGATGGCCTCTCTGAATAGATACGTACGACCTCGATCGCGTGTGTAACTCAGCTCCGGCGCCGACATTTGAAGCCATAATGAACTGCGCTAAAGCCCATCCGCGAGTCCGAACCCTGCTTGACGTTATGTCAGAGTTTATCGGCAGGCGCGCGCCGATCGGACATTTCTGCCTGTCCATTCGGCGAAAATATCTGGGAAGCCCCGCTGGCCGGCTAAAATTCGATGTGGATCCGGATTACCGTCGTCGTCGTCGGCGGCCAGCTTGGAACGATTGGCCCCCACAGAATCGCCCTCTCGTTTGGAGGCAGCCCCATTGTCCCGGGCCCATAGTGCGGGGATCAGAAAACCGTTCCGTCAGGACTTAGTGACGGTAATTCCCGGGAATGGTGGTAGTCTCTATAGGACGCTCGCGCCGCTAACAGTTCGTCCATCCTCTGCACAGCCTGCCAGCGATAGAATGTTGTTGGGAAGTTTCCTCGGCTATCTCGAGTTTGTTTCTTGCCACCCGCATTCTCGAACGATTTTCGGCTCGAAGTCCTTTCTCCAATTCATGATGATTGTGATGATAATGGTTTCTACCGGCGTCCCCTTCGAAACGAGATGGCGAGAAATAGTCGCCTCACCTGCTTGAGCTAATCAGGTTTTACTACATCGATTTGCAGTCTGGCATTTACCTCTACGTTATGCTGTTACTTATGCCTGTAATGACTATTTTCCTATAAGTCTCTTCCCTGATTTCTTTTCATTAATACTCTAAATGTATTTTGCCTATCTCGACCACTGAACAGGTAATGCGTCCATTCGAATTGAATCTCGGCGCTTTTGGAAGGTGGTCGCTTCCTAGGTGGCGCTGTGTTCGGTCGAGCACAGCGCCACGCCTCGGCTAATGAAGACACTACACTTCTGGAGAATTGGCGCGGACTGTCATCCAAGCGAAAATGACCACTTCCTTCGATGGGCAGCGCTGCCATCCACTTTCTTGAGACTAGATGGAGCGATGAGCGAAGAAGAAACATTCTACATTACGAGGGCTAGTTATCCCCAACGCTTCCGCCGTAGTAGAAACGCTTATGTTGCCTGTACCCCCGTGCAGGATGAGAAAAGAGTCGCGCAGAGTAGCTTTTAACACCGCCATAAGAAAGACAGCCATGAAGAAATTAAACCGTACGCCATTATTGAGAAGAACGAGATGAATACAGCTTTTGTCACGGAGCACGCATTGTTCGCAGCGCACCCTACCGTAAAGTTAATATGCACTACGCTTTATGAGATAATTGAAATCTTCAAAGGTAACGCTTGATTGCATAGAATTCATTCCAGCTCCTTAGCGTTTTCTTAAGTAAAGGACCGACATAATCCGCGTAATTAATCAGGAGGGGTCGTTCTCATAGAATAAAAGAAACTAATTATTCAAAAATTTGGCGATCTGTAGGTCCTAATTCGAGACTTTGTACCAGTGGTCTTTCGACTGTAATCACACCAAAGATCACTTCATCATCCAACAAAAAAAAAAACGTCTTTTTTTTTCTAACGACGTCTCCGGTGTATTTGGAAACTAAACGTGCCGATTAATCACCACTGCTGAACACTGTGGCTGATACTCCATTGTAAATCACGCCACATCTCCGGGTCGTGGCTCGAATGGTCCGAGTGCTTCTTACGTAGTAATCATGTCCCCTTACACTCCCACCCGCCTGTGGCGCGCAGCAGACACATGTTTGCCGGGCTTGATAAATTATTACAGCTCGGCGGGGGATCGTTTCGCTACAAAGGAATCGAGACAAAAATAGAGCGGCGCCTCAAGCCATCAACATCATTGCTTCCTCCAGTGAAACTCTTGTAATGGGCGGCCGCCGAAGTCATTAGTTTCGATGAAGACCGGACGTCTCGGCGCACACGCAAAAAAAGGTCTCATTTCAAGACGCGCAGGGCGAGAGAGAAGAATTTCGGGACAAAATGAAGCCTCGCAATTTCAGTACGACGCCAGCCCGAAAGCATTATCCTCCCTTCTCTCTGATCGATCGCTTCAAAAAAAGAAACAGTTTCGAAAGAAGGACAACAAACAAAGCGATAAAATAAGGGCGTATTCACCAACCAACGTGGCAATCGAACGACGGCTTGACAGCTTTGTTCTTTCAGTCGGGCTCAAAACGAATACCGAATGAAAGGAGCCACGGCATTAGATGAACGACGTGCTCTCACCTCAATCCTTTTACTCGTGCCTTCCGAGTCAACTAGCTTGCTTACGGCTACACGTAGCAAATACGTGACCGAAGGGTCAGACGCGAAGCGCGTTGCACGTCAAAAGTTACAGATGGTTCTCTGCACGTATTGGTGGCGGCATGGTGTTAGAAATATGAGCTGAAGCAGTCCGATAATATGAGTTCAAGCGCTGGAACTGCGTGCACAAATAATAGCTGGGGGTTTTGTATCGTTGGTGCGTCTCCAAAAAAATTTTACGGCAGTGTCTGAGCATGGAAAATAATCCTTCTGTGTTTTTATACAATGATCTCACGAACACCTCAGTACCATATTGCTTCTACGCACTCAATAAAGAGCACCAATTTTTTCTAACGCCGTGAAGCAGACAACACACAGACAATAGAACGCACACAAACGTCGCTGTTTATTTAAATGCAGGCATCAGAACCTATAGGAGCGGTCACAGAAAAATCCGCACTCTCAATCAATGTTTTTTTTAATTGCAACCACCTCAGTGTTTCGTGTTTATTACAAGAATTAAATTATGGGGTTTTACGTGCCAAAAGCACTTTCTGGTTATGAGGCACGCCGTAGTGGAGGACTCCGGAAATTTCGACCACGTGGGGTTCTTTAACGTGCACCCAAATCTAAGTACACGGGTGTTTTCGCCCCCACAGAAAAGCCGCCGCCGGGATTCAATCCCGCGACCTCACGCTCAGCAGCCAAACACCATAGCCACTGAGCTACCACGTCGGGTTTTCATGTTTATTGTGACCTACCGATAAAGCACAGTGACTATCGGTCAGTCTTCTACAGGTGTCACGGCTGAGCAACGCTGCCGACAGTACCATGACTGATAAAGCGGCAGTACCGACGGAAGATGTCACCACTGCGTCGATAGCACGGCCTCTGTGATCAGGTGGCGCGATAGACTAATACCGTTTGCCATGCTGAAACAAAAGCTTAGCGCGCTGACATGCACAGCAACGCTGTCATCGTTCCGCATCGGCACAGAGGAAGCATGACCGCGTTGAACACTGCACTAACAGAGCAGCGATGCAATGTTAATTAAAAAATAGATGATGTGGTTTTACGTGCCCGAACCATGGGCTGTTGATGCTAACAACATTTTGAAAGGTGTACGATGAATCTCTCAAACCTGTACAGACAAATTTATTTTCTGCCAGAAATTTAAGATAGGTAGAGGTTTCTTTTTTTTTTTTCTTGCTTCGTAATGAATGACACTTGCCGGCACTGAAAACGGTGGTTGCTTAGCTTAGAACCGAGCAAAGCAAAGCACGCGCGGTTAATCGTTACGTCCTTGAACATAATGATTTAAGAAATCAGGAGTATTTTCCCGCAGGGTTCGCATCAAAATTCTTTTTTCTTATCGGCCGCAAGTGCACAAAAGAATATTTTTCTTTTACATCACTCGTTCGCAGCTACCCTCTGTGGCATGGGCCACTTCATTCGAAGGTCAAGAAGAAGAAGATGAAGGGGAGGAAGGCGTGCGTCGGATACCGGGCAGCTGTCTGGGAAGAAAAACAGCAAGCGCGCAACGAATTATAATGCATCTTTGCCAACGCTTGTGCCAATCGCGGAAGGTGCTTTACATTGTTTTCACCCTCGTCTTCCTGTGGCTGAGCGTGAAACTGGAGCTCGTCCTCCTCAAGCGCGTCACCAAGACGCGGCTGTTCTTCCACAAGGGCTACGTCTTGGAAACTCCCGGATGCAGGTTACCGGACTACGACCCTTTCCACTGGACCGTTCGGGCGCACTACCGGAACCAGTCCGGCGGAGAGGACCTGTGCGACGAGAGTGGATACCTCATCACCTTCGCGGATCGCACGACGCCCGTGCTGAACGAACGGGTGCTGGCGAGCCGGTACAACGCCACGGTCGCCGACGTCACCTGCTTTTACGCCGAGATACTCAGGAACACGAGCTCCCCGGTTCCCGACAACACGACGGTAGTTGGACATTGGAGAACAGTCGAGTTTGGCAGGTAAGGTAATCTCACTTTTTTTTTTTAGATGTTGAGGTTGTCTCGTATTTTCCTAGAGTTCAACGGAGAACTTGGGCTACACGCAAAAAACAAAAATGAAAAAGGAAAACGTAACACGCTGGCGAAATACCAACTGATGTCTTAGCACCTCGTTTGGTAGTTCAAGCACCTGTCGCGTCGTTTCTTGTCCATTTCTTGATATTCCTATCTTATAATATTTATTTTTCAAAGTGAGCTATTCAGTAAGACAGCAGCAGCAACAGAAGCCACAGTTTTCAAAGTCCACGACAGCGCAATAAGAGAGCTTAGCTTTAATCAACGTTGGAACTGCAAATGAAGTATTAAACAGTGCCTAAGACAGTTGAGCGCGAAATGGGGAGAGCCGCCTAAACAAACAAAAACGACTAGAAGTTGTTCCTTTTTTTTTTTTTTTCGGCAGGAGATTTCTCAAGTGCACCTACGTATGTTCACACCAACCGATAAGAAACGAAACAACGCAAGGCTTAGTGCAGATAATATTACGCCATGGCTATCACGCCACTGCTTCCAATTACGGGCGAAACTGCAACTACAATGCTTATTTCCAGCGGTCGAAGTTAGCAGATTAGATGCATTAGGTAAAAAAGCATGTTATACTGTAATTCCAGCATTCTAAAGAGTGCGGATCTGGGAACAGCCACCGGCGTAGCTCAACGGTTCCACTTCGCACCGGGAGTTGCGGAGGGTGTAAGTTCGTCTCTCCCACTGACGGACGGACTGGCGACAAATTGTTTTTTCGTACACTTTCATCTCCCTGGGCCTTACCAGTCCCACGTCTCAATCAAAACAACGAACATATATATATATATATATATATATATATATATATATATATATATATATACTGAAGTACCCTTGAGCAAACGCATGCAGACCACCAGGCTCGCCGAGAACAACAAAATTTATTCGTAATTCAGGCGCACCGACTGAAATATACGAGTGCACCGGAAGCTTCGCAATGCCAACTTTGGACTGCAGCCGTCAACATCAAGTTGCCCTCATAGGCGGAGAGAAAAATCGGCTTCATCGTGAAGCCCCCGCTCCGGATACTTTTTGTCATGGGAGCACGTAGCATTGACAAATGTTTCGAAAATGCCGAAATTAACTTTCCTGAGAAGAACAGACGAATCAGATATTTCAAAACATTCACCCATTCATTCATTCATTCATTCATTCATTCATTCATTCATTCATTCATTCAACGGCAGGCCGCTGAGAGGAAGCGAGTACATTTTGCTGCGATGCGACCGGGCCGGTGCGGGAACAATATTCAGCCGCCACTCGTTGCTGGCTCGGAAGAAGAGGAGACCGCAGGTACTCGACGAGGGCGCGCGAAGAGAGAGGCTGAACGTGCTCGTGCTGGGCGTCGACTCCGTGTCGCGTCTCGCCACGCTCAGGCACATGCCCCTCACAAGGCGCTACCTGGCGCGCGAGCTGAACGCGTTCGAGTTCGTCGGCTACAGCAAGGTGGGCTTGGCTTCATTCCAGAACCAGCTTCCTCTACTGACCGGCCTCTCGTCGGACGCCATCGACAGATTGTTCGGAAAGATGTACGTAACTGTTTTATCTCGTCGCCTATACATAGTATGCACGTACGTCATTCAAGGATACTCCGAGACTTCCGGTTTCCGGCGGCGCCTTGTTGGGAAACCTACAGGCCTATGCGCGCGCCTATTGATAAGGTTCTCCAAGATGGCGGAAGGTAGCGGAAGCAGACGACAGCAGCGGGTGTGACGTCAAGTGCATACTATGTATATAGCTCATATAGTAGTTGTACGCGGCTTATATAGTTCAAGAAAGAGCAATGTACAGCTTCCCTATTCTTTCTTTTTTTTTTGGACGTCCCGTGAATGTAGACAGCAGGGCGTGTCATCTCACTATAGAGCGCAAAGCAACGACGAAAGAACAAAGCTTTTCGTTCGTAAGTGCTCCGTCATTGGCTGGACGCCTTCGCTAATATTATGTACAGAAGGAGTATTGGCTGAATTTTTTTTTTCTCGCGCGAACGATTCTAGCCTATATAAGAGGTTTTTGCGAATGCGGGTCCTGAATCTTTTACTGTCGCGAACCCGTTTATAGAGCAAGCGTACTTAATCTCGAATCGCGTCGACAGATGTCAGCGTAGCCCGCGGAGGGCTGCGGGCTCGATAAAGGGGCAGCTCACGACAGAGCCGTGACGAGCAGCGTTATCGTGGTTGCACTTTCTTTTGTTTCCGCCAATTATCGCAATGCCCGGAAATAGATGGTTGCCCCTAGAAGAGCCGCAAATTCCGGTCTATACTGAGATCACTGCATGCTACACTCTTCCCTTTCTGTGTGCATAGGCACTTTTGTTACGCGTGATGCCCCATCCTTCGCATGTATTATTGGCAATGTCTCACGCCGCACTGATAAATTCTAACCTTCCTTTTTTTTTATCTTAATTTCCAGGTGCATACGTGAGCGCAGCAGTAGGACAGAAAATTGAAGTGCGCATCGCAGACGACACATCTTATTCGCGTGTACCGCCTAATACCGAGTCTTCTTGATTTTTTTTAAATTTTGGAAGCAGGAAGGTGTAAAGAACTTTGCCAGGGCCTTTGCTTGTTCATTCAAGACAGGAGTTCTCCTGAAGTGAATAGCGCATACAGCAGACGACGCTCGCGCTCCGTGCCGCTATTCGCCGCTATAAGGCGCTGACATGCCGTACTGTCGACGCCAACGAGCAGTGATTAAAACGTTCACGAGGCCGTACACGTATTGCGTGATTTGTCTTCAACAACGAAGTTGCGTAGAGTACCATGAAGGTTGATTAGTAAACGGTATCTACAGTTCGTGCTACACGTTTGTCTTCTTCTGTGCCTACATTTTTTGTTCTGTAGGATATCCTTTCTTACTATTTGTCTTGTTCCATGCAACTTTTATAGAATACCTTATAGCAAATCTTGTCATCCCTGTGTATACTAACAGAAAGTATATAAAACATGCAACAGATTTGTACATAGATATCCCTTTTTGAAAGTGAAAAATAAATGGGCGAGTTGGTATGGAAGCAGGGCTAAATTCAGAGCGCGAACTACTGGGACACAAGCTAAGGCGCAAGCAAAGACAGGACTGCTGTCCTGTTTTTTCTTGCGCCTTAGCTTGCGTCCCAGTAGTTCGCGCTCTGAAGCTACCCTTTTCTATGTGACTAAATAATATCTTCGTTTTAGCTTTCAGCAACTTGTATATAGTCCCAAACTCACCCAATGCTAAGTGTTCCAATACCAAGACCAATTGATTGTTTCTGAGCGCTGCACTAAACATTGATTGATTGATTGATTGATTGATTGATTGATTGATTGATTGATTGATTGATTGATTGATTGATTGATTGATTGATTGATTGATTGATTGATTGATTGATTGATTGATTGATTGATTGATTGATTGATTGATTGATTGATTGATTGATTGATTGATTGATTGATTGATTGATTGATTGATGTAGTTGCAAGCAATGTGCGAACAGCGATGGTAAGGCAGGGCAAGCACGAGGCTCGTATGCGACTGTTGTTAAGTATACAATTCCTAAACGTACTTAAGTGAATATGACCAGATGATAGGGCGACATACAGTGACAACAACGTAAAAAAATTAATTACGCACATAAAGTATAATATCATAATCATACACACTGCTTTTGTGGTTAGCCGTGTGATGCAGCACATGTCTGGAACAAATAAAGAGACTCAAGAGACAATAGCTCTGGCCATACACCTGTAGAAAATGCGAATTAAAGATGAGTACTTGGAAGCTTATGTTAACTTTTTGGGAGCAGGAAACACTCACCTTTAGTCTTTCATGTTCCTTACGAATGTAACCCCGTATTCAGATATGTAACCTACGTTGAAGCCCATGCTTGACTTGATTTAAGTGACGCCTGGCGTTAACGGGCCCAAAGAAGCTCACTGAGTTTCCTTCGGCGAGTTAATGACAGGCGTCACTTAGAGGAAGTCAAGCATGGACTTCAACTTAAGTTGCATTTCTGAATACGGGGGTAAGTGTGCCTATTATGCCTTACTTATAAATACGCATAAGTATTGTACTGTACTTGCGCCGGTTTCCGTTCGTGTACACTGCACATATGTATATGTGTTCCCTCTAAAATACAAGCCTTTCCGGTTTGAAAACGCAGTTCGATAATGAATCGAGCGCTATTTTTCTAAAATTTGCAAACATTTAGCAAGGAGTCCGCAGACCATTCACAGACCAGTGTCCCTCTGACCGATCAACTCTGGCGCGACTTCCGACAGGCATTACGACGTTCTACCGCATCTGATGTCCGTGTACCGCAAAAGAGGATTCCGTACGCTGTTTCTGGAAGAATATCCAGATTATGGCCTGTTCACGTATCACGCACCATTCGGATTCAAAAAAGTGCCCACAGACTACTACCCTAGGGCCATCATGAAGCAGTTCACAAGGCCAACGTGTTCTGTTCTGAGGTATGTGAGACGACCAGGATTGTTTAGGTATACAGTTGATGGCATTATTACTCACTCGAGAGCCAAGATAATTTTGATCCCAGACGTTGTTGTGTGTCTGTGTGCGTGCGCGCACGTGTGTGTGTGTTCTTCAATCTGTAGTAGTTTTTGCGACTTCCATAATGATGCATTAAACTACAAACGGGAAGCCTCAACAGAGCAGCAATTGAAATTTGTCCCGGAAACTGTGTCCCGCAAATCTGTGTGACCTAGTGTACGTCCTAGAGTGGAATTAGATTTATTTATTTATTTATTTATTTATTTATTTATTTATTTATTTATTTGCTATATACTGAAGGGGCACCTGGGCCTAGGCCGGAGGGCTAGAAGTATAAGCAAAGAGTTTTGCACAATCTTGTATAGAAGAGACAAAATCACATTACAATTCCCAAAAGTGTAATATCAGTAATTACTGCATTTGAAAAAAATTATTCCCGCTTAGGCGTGACAATGGCACCGTGTTCCGTTCACATAAACGCCAACTTGGCCAATAACAAGTTCTTCTGGCCTGCAGCAACGCCGGTGAAGGAGGAATCTTAAGCTGGCAAAGCCCTAAATAACTTCTCCGTCTGCCTTTAGTTTTTCCACCTGCTCTAACCACGGTAGGAATCAGTTTTCAGAAATTCGTGAAACGTGATCTAGCATCGCACAGCTGACTACAAAAGCTTGCGAGACACAAGTTCTACGACAAATGTGAATTTCAACTATGTTTGAGGCACGGCGCTTCTAAATGTATTGTCGTGTACATCGCAAAGACTACTACAGATTAAACTTTGAATTAGATGATATAGCCCCAGGCTTTGGGGCAACCTGGATTTTCCGTAAATACCGTGTCTCCTAAATTTTCGGGGCCGACTTCACATTTACTTCACATTTCCCAACCTAGCACAAATTCACATTTCTGTTTGTCTCCCTGAGTCGAGCGAGCGTTTTGCTGTCTTACAGAGGTTCAGTTTATCCGTATAACGTATTGCGCTTTGAGGAACACCGGAAACTGACGCATAGCGTATACCTGACCTACAACACGGAGCGCTCACCCAAGCCTGCATGCCGACTGTCCATAGGCGGCGCCACTGCCTACGCGATATGATGGCGCCCATGAAAAAAAATGTCTGTAGCTGTCCACTCGTTTCAAAAGGTAAAGCCACAACAACAAAAACAACAACAACAACAACAATCGTGGCGTCCACTTCTCGGGTAACTCTATTCCGTAAGAGCAATATGTTTATTATATATTTATATATGGGGTTTTACGTGCCAAAACCACTTTCTGACTATGAGGCACGCCGTAGTGGGTGACTCCAGAAATTTTGACCTCCTGGGGTTCTTTAACGTGCACCTAAATCTAAGTACACGGGTGTTTTCGCATTTCGCCCCCATCGAAATGCGGCCGCCGTGGCCGGGATTCGATCCCGCGACCTCGTGCTCAGCAGCCTAACACCATAGCCACGGGGCAAAGCAATATGTTTGCTAACAAACTAGCACTTTGTAGTAATGAACGCCATGAATACGCTACATTTGCGCGCACCTCCGTTGACTCCGAGAAAAACATCGCTCGCCGTTCAGGTACGTCCAAGACCTGTCCTCGCTGGACGGCCAGCTCCTGTTCGCCTATGTGTGGCTGGCCGAATTAATGCACGGCGACTTCAACGGCGCCGGCCGGCTGGACCTTCCGCTCGAGTCGCTGCTGAGAAACCTGTCATCGAGCGGAGTGCTGCGTCGTACCGCGCTGCTCGTGATCAGTGACCACGGGCTGCGCTTCGGCGAAACGCGGCGTACCGAGATCGGACGCGTGGAGGACTTCACGCCCTCGTTCTTTCTAGCACTGCCGGAACACTTCCTCCGGCAGCACCCAGAAGCCGCGGTCCACTTGCAGGTCCAGCCAAACCTCAGTCCATGTATTCCTATAGAGAGCTTTAGATCATGGGGGACGCGAGCGCTAGGACCCGCTGGCGCTTGGGGCCACGGTGCTACGCATGCGCAGACCCCTACGTAAGGGTCTGCTCATGTGCAGTACAGTGGCCCCAAAGAGCTAGCGGGCCCTAAAGGCATTACGGGTGCATTTCTCCATAATTCCTTTATTACTCATTCAACAGGCGACAGCCATGCGAAACGTATTTGCGACGTATTTTCTGAGTGATGCGTCCGGGCTTCACAGCGTTCATTGTACACTGCTCGAAGACGTCGTTGTACTAACGGCTGCAACTTGTTCCCATGTGCTCACGTATCAAATTGTATCACAGCCGCTTTGGAGCATGGTTCGCGTCCGCGATCTACAGACCAGCCATGGCCGTACATACCCGGTGGAATTCATTTCAGCCACCACAACGGCGTTACTATTCGCGCACTGTAAAGATAGACGCACCAATACTGCCAAGAATATAAAACGTACGACAAGAATAAGAACACGAGTATAATAAGAATAAGCCATGAACGAGCTCCATGAGGTTTCCCGCAAGCGCGGTTCTTGTCTACAACGTTCGTTGCTTAACTGCCGCATGGCATCTGCCCATGGTCACTTTACCTTCCGCAAACGCCGTGTGACGTCAGTATAGGGCGCTTCGCCACATAGCAGACAACGGAGAAAGAGAGAGAGCCCGCACTATCTATGCCACAGCAAGGGCCTCTAATTGTCACTCTCGATTGTCTGCCCACCTGGCGGAACACGTGACGAAGTTAGCCCGGCAAGCGCAAGAGGCCACGGAAAGCGGTCACATTTTCGCGGCGCTTTAGGACGACGTCCCGAAACCAACGAAGTCCTCCGCCAACGTTCCTCGGCATTGCAGGTAAACCAGCGGCGCCTGATCACGGCGTACGACGTGCACGCGACCCTGCTGACACTCGCAGAGCTTCCTCGCTTCGAGCCGATGGTCACCGACAGCGGCATCAGCCTGTTCCGGGGGATCTCGCCTCACAGGACGTGCGCCGAGGCGGCGGTGCCAGCGGACTTCTGCGCTTGCGCCGATTCGCACAGCGCACCCGCCCAGCCGGAAGACGTGAGCCGGTTGGTCGAGGCGACCGTGGCCTACATCAACGGCGTGGTTAACTCGTCATTTCCCGGCAAATGCGTCAAATGGCGCCTGAGTAGCGTCGAAGAGGCCAAGCTCACGACGGTCAACAGCACGGAGGGCGGGCAAGAGGTGAGCATCGGCGGGTTTAAAGGGGCACTTAAGCGAAACGCTCAATCAGTCTCGACTGATGGATATCTTTTCCAAACTCTATGTTTGTTAATTTGTTTGTAATACATTCATCGTTGCGAATCAGCTTTGTGTAAATTGGCAAGCTGTAGGAACGTTCGTACCAGGAAAAATTGCCATCCACCCAATCGTAGCACAAAGCTACAAGCGAAGCTCGTAAATGTTTCTCCGAAGGAAAACTTCGTAGTTGAAGAAAAATGTGTGCCAGTACGAGAACGAACCCGGCACCAACGCATCTCCGGGACGGTCGCAACACCATACGCCCTGACCAGAAGGCTAGCAGATCGCAGGGCGAGGCTGAATCAATCGGCAACTCGAAGCACTGCGCGAAGGATACCTCACGATGAACACGCACTAATTTATTAGTTTCTTGATTATATTGCGCCTGGTGTTACACTGACGATATAAGTGAAGGACAGGACGTGGACGTACTTGCGCTACGTACGTCCACGTCCTGTCCTTCACTTAAAATCGTCAGTGTAACACTAAGCGCAATATAATCATGAACGTTCACCAACTAGCCCCCATCAGTGCTTTACTTAATTAGTTTCCTTTTTTTAACTTCATGCTAGCTACTGTCAGGTCGATGAGAGTTCTTACTTCTGTGTTGATTACGAGAAGACGAGATATAGATCTGAGTTTCATTCCTTGAATTTCGCGCCTGAACCCCAAGCGCCGGCATACGTCATTGTGACGTCATGATAGTCGAAGCGTTTTTCTCGTATGTAAGTCATCGCGCCGAAGTAAATGTTCTCTAAACTTGCAGAGTTGAGTCTTAGGATCCTTCAGAATACGATGTAGCCCTGCTTTACTCGACACAAAATTAACTTGGTCCGCTCAAACGCCGGCGCGACGAGCTTGCGCGGTAACTTCCAGGCATCGTTGCCACCAATCTTTTCTTCTTGCGTCTTTCGTGGCTCGCCAAACCTCTTTTCACTGCAAAGGCGTTTCTTCTTTTTTTTTCGAGAAGGATAATTTACAGATATAAGTCAAATTATATTTCTCTTTAGTGTCTCTCTAATAATGTGCATTTATTTCAACGAGTTGGTGGTTGCAACCTATTTCTTCGCACAGCGCGCCAAGGAAAGGACAAAATGCGAGAAAAAAAGAGGGCGTAAGCACATGCTCTGATAACGCGCGCTACTTTGAAGCTGATTAGCCGCATGTGCATGTCGCTTCTTTCTGCCACGTTCATTGCCGCCTGCTTGAGGCTTAAACCAAGATGGCGCCAGCGAGAAGAACAGCGTGACGGACGCGTTCACAAGGACAGGCCCGATCACAACTGTTCTCTGCATACGTTCCGTGCGCTGGTGAAAACAGCACGTGCAAATGCTCTACTTAGCGTTTCTGAGTATAGATGTCTTACAGCTTGTTCATTAAATTCAAGCGGAAATTATGGCAGTGTTTTGTCAATTTGTCGTTGTAGAAGTTTGCAGGTGGCGGCCAGGCAGGCCTATGCGTCGAACTCCAGTACTTTAATTTTGCCACATTTTAAAGAGATGTAGAGAAACAATTTTTTTTAAGTATGTGAAAAGCTAGCAGAATATTGCACGTATCTATTTCATAGTGAGCAGTGACTGCATGATGCTGTAGAGCTGGCAGCGAAGGCTCATTCCATTTCATTTTATTACCTTAGAGACCCCTTGATAGGGGTATTACATAAGGGGTGGGAATACATTAGTACAGCTTCGTGTAGCCTGGGCACTCCTGGTCTGTCCGCGGAACTCGCTGACCTTTAGCGGCCCCAGCGGCTCCTACCGATCACCTATATTCCATAGTCTCTCAGTCGCTAGGCTCCCAACAGCTCCGGCAATTACTCCCGTCGCACTTGACCACAAATCTACGCTCGGAGATTGCCAGGTAGATTGCCCCTGGCAGTTTCTCACTCTGGGACCTACTGATGCTGTATATAATATGTAAGCCTGTTTTTGTTTTTTGTTTTTTGTACATGGAATAACAAACAGTAAACTAAACTTGGCCAAGTCCTTGCGCGGTGGCTGCGCCGCAGGTTTCGGCGGAGAGGAAATTTGTTAATTTGCTAAGACCTCCAATACATAAACACTAAAGCTCGTGAGACAACTGCAGCTATAACTGACGGATCATTTCACTTTGGGCACAGCACAAAAAAAGCAAACAGCAAATCAAAATAATGTGGCTCGCGAGACAGAGCAAACAAACGTTATGACAACGAAGGACACGCATCATTTAAGGACGCCTGCACATTTTTAAGTTTTGCTCGGCAATCTCATGGAGTGGTGACGAACAGTGAAGCAAACACAGGGAATGCACTGTGGACCTGCCATGTGGTTGCCATAGTATTCGTCCAAGTTTCTTGTTGGTGCTGTGGAAAGCTCATTACGAATACCTAGTAAATTAACAAGTTATAAAGATCCTTAAATACTTGCAGTTGCGTGATCCCGTCTCTGATTAATCGACGCCAACTTTGGTTTTCACTACAGTGTCATAAGAATGAGAAGAACCATGGGTCTAGTAGCATGTAAATTACAGGATATAGTTCTCGATTAAGAAAGCTGATACACATTGAATCATTGAAGAAAATGTAAAATATGATGCAATAAAATAGTCGAATAACACTGGCCCTAGTTACTTCGCAGCGCTGTCACGAAACTAATAAAGCTCCATCAACTGCTTATATATCATATGTTGCTTCCTAATTAACCCTTCTTTCACCAAGTGCCTACAGCACCGCCGGACTTCTTCACTGTTACTTAACGGATTATACGTATTACCAGAAGGCATAAAACGAAACAAAAATACTTCTCATCAACCTAAGCCGCCACCTACTTGCGCGTAACGGAAATGACGTCGTAGCTGACGTATGTATGTATCGTCGTTCCCACTTAAATGACCGCATTAGTCTAATTTCCAACAGCAGTGACTTACTTCTGCCCTCATTTAGTTTCATTACAAAACACGGACTAACCAATATGTCCGAATGTGTTTTCAATGTTTTCATGTGCGTCCCACATAACCAGACTCTCTCTCTTTCTCTCTCCCTTCAGGTGCGATTCAGTGTCACGTTCCACACCGAGCCGAACGCCTACTTCGACGTGCACGGTTGGATCGCGAATGCAACAAGCGCCTGGGATCTGCATGTCGACGACCTGGATAGGCTCGACGAGTACAGTTACCAGGCTAAATGCGTTCCTTCGCAGCACACTGCACGCAAGATGTGTAGGTGCAAAGACTACAACGACGACGACCCGTCGTCTTGGTGGGACTTCTTTTTCTGACGGCAAAACGTTTCCGAATTTCGTTATTGCGTTCTAGTATTCAAGAAAACTTTTACAGCAAGTTTATGCCACGTTATCTTGTTTTTGGAACGTGATAACGTGTTCATGGGCACACTGTCGATTGCACAACTAAAGAAAGTCACCCAGGCCATGTCTCGCACTTGTTTCCGCCCTATGGAAGGTGAACCCCTTAGAGAATCGCGCAGCTCGTAGATAGCCGCAGACATCGCCTCAGATATCTCCGGCGCTTCTAGTTGCTCTTCGCCGGAGATCTCGAAGGCTGCATGCCTGCCTCGCGAGTGACGTCGTTCTCGCCAGAGTACACCGCGTCGCTACGCCCGTCCTAAAAACGTTGGGATTCAAAGAAGGTGGAAGGATTAACTGGTCAGCAGTCGAGAAATTTAAGAGACAATTAGAGTATTGGTGGAAGAAAAAGAGAATTATAGGACCTCAGTCATTGCAATCGCATAGGTAATGGTACAGTATATTGATACAGGTTTTAAATACGCAAGTCAAGATCGAGATCGAATAGGCGAAAGGCTAGATAGTGATTTATGTAATAAGACCTGATTAAATCAAACGGGCTAGCTGTCTATTTGTCCCCACCCCGTTTCAAGGAGAGTGTTAATAAACATAATCACCATCGTCATAATCATCCACATTATCAACATGAACCGAGGGCGAGGACAAAAGTGCTCGAGCCGCTCATTGCCATCGTCGCAGTAATTTTAGCGATGTCTTTTAGAAATTCGGTGAATGAGGACAACCGAAGGCACGACGGAAGAAATACTTATGAGATCATTCGCTGTTTGAGGCAGGCAGTTTTACTAAAGGGTTGCGCCTTTGATTACACCCATCAGTACTACACAAGCCTCAATGTGATGCCCTAATGGCAAAAGATCGTGAAAATCCCGCATATTTATTGTATTGAAGGTGAAATTGAAATTAAATACGTTTATCATTCGGAACATTTTTGACTGAACTTACAGATGAACACAGTCCGTTTGGCGCTGTATGCCTGAAGCTTACGTGGCTTGTACTGGTAATCATATTCGTCCCAACTAACGAAAAATGAAAACTACAAATATCCAGCAGTTAGTACATGAACGCATAGCCGGCTCTGATAGCACGAAAGCGGCGTTCTTTTCCAGACCATTACACAGAAAACGCCCAATTGACCAAAACCAAATATCCGAATGCCTTGAAAGTGTAATGAATAAAGCTAGCCTCTTTCTTCGGTAGTTTGTCTTGTAATCCGAAGTAAACATGTCTGAAATTACTTCAGACCAACTGAACGAATGTATGTTTACTTTCCATAAATCTTTGGTCATCTCAGCCGTTTTTCTATGAAGCATTCGATGACAACGTGTTGGACTACATAGAAGGTTTGATGACAACACAGGCGAGGTGATGTTCAAGCACCTTCAGAATGCAATCAAGATGTTTTTTCTTCAATAATTGCAATGCAATGTTCGCGCTTTCGCGAACAAGGCGTTTCGAATAGTTAAGCGTTTTGCAGAAACATTCGTGGTCCTCCACGGTTGACAGCCGTTCAGGTCTCAATAACTCCGCCGTGTGTGCGTTTATGTGTCTTGAGGGAGGGGAGGGGAGCCAGTGAGCGTGCGTGCGAGCAGTCGCCCGTATAATTACTGAGTGCCCAAGGGCGAATCATGCTGACAAATCGGGCACTGCCGCGGACCCGGAAACCGACGAAACAAATCCCGTCCGCAGGCTTGTTTATCGGAGTGTGTTGTTTGGGACGGCGAGTCGTCGGGGCGCGGACAGCGCCTCGATTTGCGCCCGTACACATGCGCGAACACACACACTATAGGGCTCGCTGGAGAAGTGGTTCCGCCGCTGGCAGCATCAGTCGTCGTCGTCGGCGGCGACGGCGACGGCGCCGTTAAGAGACGAGAGCGCGCCTCTATCTCGCGCAGACAGACGCGACGGGGCAACTGGCGACGCGTCTGGGCCTGCAGCCTATCGATCGCAACAACACGCTCGCCCCCTCCTCCTCTACACCCGCTCGCGCGCAGAGGGAATTCGGGGGCCGGCAGGGGGGCCGGGCCAAACGATGCGGCAACGCCAAGGAAAGGGTCAAGATGGGGAGGAAGTGGGCCACTAGGCCTTAACCATGCCTACCCTGGCCCTCTCCCCCCCCCCCCCCCCGCCCCACCGCCAAGGAGTGCGGCTGCATCATGCAGAACACCGAACGCACACACGCACAGACACATGCCCGCTGCAGCCAACAGCAGCCGTCGCTATACAGCTCGCTATGTTCGTAGGCGGGTGCGCGATACATCGTAATGTAACGGCGCGACCGCGCAAACGGGCGAAGCGGAAGTGGATTAGGGACGTGGAGAGGGAAATGGAAGGGTTGGTGGCGTCTCGCTTGCTCCCTAAATGCAGCGACCTCAATTGGGGTCCTGGAGGATATTAGGAGCGCCGAGAGGGCCTGGCAAAGAAGGGCCCGGCGAGGCGTTCTTTATGAACACGTGGCGCGCGCGGTCCCGGCTTGCGGTAGGAAGTAAAAAAAAAAAAAAGAGGGGGGGGGAGAGGAAAGAGACGGCAAGGAAAGGCATATTGTGTAGTTTCGGCCTCGAAACGGATTATAAGAAACGAGCGCAATTAGGTTATAACGCCGCGCCATCCCGAAATACGCTTTTTTCAGTTGTATTTCTTCCCCTCCCCATTTTCTTCCCTATTTTTTCTACGCCACGACCTAGACGGCGCGCACGCAATAACGTTACCGCTTGTGTTAAATCTGCATTTTTATTTGCTTTGGCTCTCGGCGGTGGCTATAGTGAACGGTCAGCGATGAAGCAACAAGAAAATCAAGGTCTTCTAGCGCGGTGAAAGCCCGCGCGCTGCAATCATTTCACGAATGCCGCGTCTCGTTGGAACGTAGTCGACATCTTTCACAAACATCCCGGCGTAAGTATCTCGGAAATGCGCTGGGAAAGCGTGCAGCTGTGTTTCTTACACAGCGCAATGCACTTCGCAGGATGCATCTGAACCCGTACTTGGAGCGAGAAGAAAACAATCGGACGAGAAAAATTGCTCTGGGAAGGGGGCACGAGGTGAGAGAAATGTCTCACATTTATCCAGCTCATTATTGCGTACATTTATAAACACCCGATTTTTTACACGTACAATCTCATATGTACACCTTCACAGACGCATGGGCGAAATGGGAAGGTACATCTGCATTGTTTTCAAGCAACGATTGCAAGTGGCATGCGTATTCGAGCCTGACCTGTACACGAGTAGCAAAGTAGTTATCCGGCTCAATATTTTTCTTTGAGAGACATTCTTATGATGGGAGACGTATCACGAGCTACAGTGGCTTCTTTCATGCAAATTTGAGTGTTCCCTGCCGTATTGCTCAAATTGACTACGTGTGCACAGACAACCACAAGAGATTAGGGAACACGTGTTCTGCGACGGACTTCTGCTCGGTTAGTGCATCACACTTTTTGTTTATTGAATCCCCGCGAAGGTCGTAAAAACGTCTAACATGTTGAAACTTTGACTTCGAGGGCACACGCACGCACTGGCGCTAACTCGTATTCGTTTACCGCCTTCAGCTTTCTCTTTTGTCTATAATTTTTTGCTCCAGGCTTGAAAGTACGCGGACTCTTTCGCCTGAAACATTAAACACAGCGCACCGCACTCTCGCAGCAGAGACCTCGAGTGCTCTCCGAGCCCTTTTCTAACCGTCGCAGCGGATTGTGCGCTTCACTAGATGATTAATGGCGACCGAGCAATTCTCGAACGAGGCCGCCTCTCCGAATAGCGAAATACGCGCAAGTTCTTGCCCTTGTGCCAACGAATAAATACATCGCGAACGCGTTGCTCCGCTCCACTCGGCAAGTACCGTTCTCTCCCGTGAAAACGAACAGGAACGCTGCGCAAAACAGCAAGCTTTGAAAGAAGACATCGAGCAGGAAATCTCTTTTTCCAGGAGTCGACACTGTATTTTCTCTTTAGCTCAACAGCAGACTGATTTCGTGGCTTTTGAGAGGATTCGCCGGCTGTTGTTATATTTGAACACACCAACTACCGAACGACTATTCTTCCCCTCTATTAAAGAAAAAGAAAATAGATGCGATAACCTGCTGAATCCTTCTTATAGATTCATTTCTTCATAAATTTTTATCAAAAGGTAATTCTTTTTAGGATTCTCTCGGGGCAAGGACTATAGGTTCGAGGTGCCCGATTGCGTGTTTGTATTCCCTCGTTGCCTGCGGATTACAGTTATAATTTTCCTGCTAACTACGTCTCCGTGTTGTTGAAGCAGGCAATATTTTAATCACACCGGAGTAGCTCATTCTCTCCAAGACACGTTAAGACCAACCTTACCTGTTGTACTGCGTCCAGAAGCGGGATCTTTGAACATTATTAAGGCGAAAGCCTTAGGTCTCTATGTTGGCGGCGCCGTGAAGTGGCGAAACTGCACCGTGACGAAAAATTTCCGAAGCCGCAAAAAGTAAAAACACGCAAGAAATGCTCAGATTGACGTCACAATGCTCAAGGAGATGCCTGTAAACAAAGTAAATTAATGGCTTTGAAAAGAAAATTTTTGTACATTTCCGCCTGGGTGGGAATTGAACCCGAACTTTCGCGGTACGAGACGAGCATGCATGCTTCCCTGAAGCCACAACTGCTTTTTTTATTTCTTTCTTTATTGCCAGTTACACGGATCAAAGAAAAGAAATACATAAAATAAGTCGAATGCTAAAAATGTTCTCCTCCCTTGGAGAACGTAATTGTAAATAAATTTCATACTACGAAGAAAAGTGAGATTCTGGGCCCGTATTCACAGAACGATCTTATGATAGAATTGGTCGTAAGAGCGAATTTCAACCAATCTTAATGGTAGGCATATTATTGGCGAAGGAGGCTGGCCAATGGCAAGGAGCACTTACGTATAGAAAGCATTGTGAATACGGCACCAGCCGTTTGGCATTCACAGCTTCATCTGCGCCTGTCATTTTCCTGAAATTTCACAAAGTTTCGCCAAGCGAAATACCTATAATAGAAATTTCGCCGAAGACAGTCTTCAATCGTATACATACTGTCTTTATTTTTGTTCAGTCCTTTCTTTGCTCTTAAACGCTTCGCCTTCATGCACTACAAACATTACGCACTTTCGATTACTCTTTTTCGGAGAAGTTGACTACTGACTTGCGTCCACATTTACAAAGTATTTTGGTGCATTTATCTGCATTTAATAGCAATACGTAACTATTAACGAGGAACCATAGCATGCCGTCCTAACGTAGGGAAATTTCAATGTACATAGCGGAGCTGAAAGCGGAACTAGTTTGGAATGTGCGTTATAATAAACGTGCCAAAAGACCAATACGGAGGCGAAGAAACACATAGAGCAATTAGAAATTATGATGCATACTTTTTGATCATTCTCTATATTTAGTCCCATTCTGTAGCTCTAACGTACCACCATTTATCTGCCCTACGTATTACATGGCCTGCCCGGCTCCATTTATTCCTCCTAATATCGGCTAGAAAATCGGCTGCTCCCGTTTATCTTCTGATACACTAGGCTCTCCTCCTGCTTCTTAACGTTACGCCTAACATTCTTCGTTCCATCACTCGTTGCGCGGCCCCTAACTTGTCCTCATGCTTCTTGGTTAAACTCCAAGTTTCTGCCCCGTATGCTAAGTAGAACGCAAAAACTGCACGCTTTTCTTTTGAACGACACCGCGGTAAGCTCCCGGTGATAATCCGGTAATGCCTGCCGTATCCTTTCTAACCAATTTTGATTCTTCTGCAAATTCCCTTCTCATAATTTTCTTCCCCAAGGGAAGGAAATCACAGTCCTCCCCCCACCTAATCACAAATTAAGTGGGGGGAGGAAACTTAAAATTGACAGGTACGACTTGGAATCAGGTAGCGCAAGACAGTAGTAATTGGAGATCGCAGGGAGAGGCCTTCGCCCTGCAGTGGACATAAAAAGAGGTTTATGATGACGCTAATGATGATGATGATGATATTTCGTCACATATGTATGTCCACATCGTCTAAAAACCCTGTAGCTGTGAGTGCAACACTAACGGTGTTTTACTCACCCGATTATACCCACTCATGGATCATTGGTAGTAATTATTAACATTCTGTATCGGCGTTCAGCACACAAATCATTCGTTGGTACGTGTTCGTAAACAAGTTGTCTGCTCCGCGTTTCTTTTCCAAAATTTACTTCAACCTACTCGGCTATTCTTTACTGGCTCACTTCCTTAAAGCGCCTAATTTTCGCGTTCTTGAAGTTCAGCGGATTAGTAGTTATATAGCGTTGCGCTGGTATAGACTCTAGGCCGTGGATTCGATATCTGCCGCGGCGGCCGCATTTATATGGGGTCCAAATGTAGTAACGCTCATTTTCTTACATGTAGAGGCACGTTAGAGAACCCCAGGTGTCAAAATTATTCCGGAGTCCCTCACTACGATGTGTCTCATAATCAGATCAGCAAGTGAAAACTCGTAATTTAATTTCTGTGCTGCATTATTTTTATTCTGAACAAGTTCCTTCTTTTAAATAATGCACATGAGTTTCGAAAGCGTTCAAACTTAGCCGAAGGTATTATGCTAGTTGCTTTTTTAGCTATTACGTAAAGGTCACACCTTATCAAAACACCTAACAAAAAGGATTAGCTTTCTTTTTCAAACATCAGGGAGAAGAGGAAAATAATTGACAGTTTTATTTCAAGCAACGCATTGTTCTTTTGTGAGATAATGTCGTAATAGGGTGCGTCTAAAGCACATAAGGTGTCAATGTAAAAGCCAGAAAAATGAGATAGGATGAGCGGGATCCCTAATTACCGGTTCCTGCCTTATTCGAACTAGTGCTTATTAAAGTATGCTCAGAGCTCTCTCTCGCTCTTGTTTCTTCATCACTTGCGCTTCGCCTGCCTGTGAGTCGTTTTCGAAAGCCAGCTTAGACGAAAAGCCTGTAACGAAGAAGAAAGTTTTACGATGACAGGTGGTTATAGCAAGACCCTGACGTCTTTCTCATCCTTTTTTTCTCTAATGTGGCTTGTTGCGCCGAGCAACGAAAAATAAAATCGACAGTTGGCTTCTTAGCCGCCATTATTCCCTATTTTCTGTAGGCTTAGCACATAACCGTGGCTGTTTCATGCGCCACTATACCAGCCAACGTGAAGCTGTTCTAGATTCTAAATGCTCCTTGAATGAACTCCCTCCTCCTTTCCACAACGTGTTTCAAAATTTGGTCACCGTAGAAGATTTTATTTTCTGCATGAGCATTCACAAACCGGTTCACGTCAGATATCATCATTGCACGTTGGCGCACACTGAGAAATAATTTTAAAACTAGCTAAGGCTGACACCAATGCAAATAGGAAATAGCTTTCTGCGCCTGTTCTTCCGTGAAAAATAGCAACAAAGTTTCAAATCATTGCGCTATCAACTAAATGCATAGCCTTTCGCAAACCATAAGTAGAGCTTTCAACAAATTTCATCTTATGAACAGACTGCTCATGTTGATAACCTAACATTGCATGCAGCGATCTGATAAGCGTACCTGTCACTCTGATAAACTATCCGATTCATGCTACTCGCAAAAAAAAGGAAAGAAAAGGAAAATTGAAGTAGAGCAGGAACATATGTTATTGCCTTACGCGAACAGAGCCATTTATTTTATTGTCGTAGCCTTTCAGTGTCAAGTCAATCGAATTCTGCTCCTACGACATAGTACTTCGTTCATCCTTCCGGACATGATGTTCTTTCACCCAAAGACGCTTCGGGGAAATAACGAGGAAAACAAAGTGCCCGGTGAATCTTCTTGTAAAGAATCAATATAATGGAGGCATCAGCAGCAATCTTGCAGGACGCCATCACAGAGGCCGTGCACGATGGGATACTGCCGACTTTCAATGCCAAGTTCGGTATATAATGGCCATCTCGCTATGGCTCCGCGCGGTCGAAAAATAAAGACGCTTCTGTCTTATGCTTGTATTTTCTTTTTCAGACTCACTTCTATATGTGCCCCAAGGCAGCTGTGATGCCTCTCTCGCTGGGCACTACGCATTTGTATATTTATTTAACTTCCCGTGTTTTGGTCCTTCACTCCAAGTTCAATTTCCGCCTCGCCCCGCTCCTCCAAAAGCAGTGACACCGACAGAAGCGCACTCGGTAGTCGTTACCGGCTCCTATCTTCGCATTTAACTTTTCCTACACGTTACGTCTGTATTTCTTTTCCGCTTTACATTTCAACCTTCTCGGAGCCTCGGTCTCCCTCCAATCTGACGCCGACCGGGTCCTCGCATCGGACGCCTTCCTTCCTAAACCTGCGCGCGCTGTCGGACTGAGACGCTCTCGCTTCCTGTCAGCGAGTATAACGAGTGCGGAAGGATCCCCGCGAACAACTGTGAAAGCGGGCGACAGCAGCGAGGCTATAAGGAGACGAACACAATGCAGTTGTCATTGCCGTCGTCGTCGAGTTCGGCGTTCGCCGGCACATCCGCGTCGTCGAAGCGAAAGAAAGCAATTTTAAACTCGCACCGAGGAACCCAGAGGGAACGCATCTCGGAGAGAGCGTTTCTGTGTCATGGAAGCTAAGTGGGCATGGAAAGATGGAGGCTGTGGGGGTGGGGAAGGGGGGGGGGGGGGGATAGACTTCTTATTACGCGCCTGCCCGGATAGTGATGTCTCTGCGGCGACGCGCAGAGCCACTTTAGGTGCCCGAGAAGTAGTGAGCCCAGACGCTTCGTTCGACCGGGCGCAGGCCAACCGGAAACGCAATGACGACACACTGTAGCAGGCCTTGTAACATTTCCGAAGCCCGCAGTCCGTCTCGTGTTTCGCCGTTTTTTCTTTCGTCTCTTGGTCGAAACGAATCGCCGCTTTTCGAGAGCTGGTCACCTCGAAGAGGCCGCTAACGGGTTTTTAATGTTTGGCGAACGGTTTGATGAGGTACGATTCCTCCACGTAGTCCAGCCGCGGTGCGCGTGGAGGACCTTTTGTAGCGCGAGACGCAACCGAGCGACCCCTGAGGCTTTAATGTCATTGATGATTTCGTCACTGGTGCTTCGGAGATGTGATTGTGGAATCTCCAAGGCAAACTGTGAAAAGGGATATGTTCGATCAACAAAACAACAACAAAACAAGAATACTAAACAAATAAAAGGCGCGGTCGTGTCGCCGCCTGCTGTGAAAGTTTAGTGTAGATGGTTGTGCGCAAATGCTAAAGCACTACGTGCTATTGATACCGTTAAATATAGCAGAAAGCATCAACCTGCCTGTCCCTGGCTATGACTAAAGCAATAGCTGCGACCAAGCGCTGCCCCGTTTAGTACAAGTTAACGTCAATGTGAACGATATTTCATAAGGAATATGTTTCGTTTCTTCTTAACGCGTTCCAGAACATTCGTTGTGTGTGTGTGCACGCGTGCGTTTGTGCGCCAAATTTGGTTACCTACGGCTTTTGCAACAGCCACTGCTTTACTAGGCAAATTTATTGTGCTTTGTTAATTTTCCACTGTCAAGCAAGAATAATCCTGAGAATTACCAAGTTATAACTGCAATTCTCATTTGCTACGCCAAACAACAGATGTATCTTCACGTTAACACCGCCGCACAATAACCATAAACATCCTACCAACGCGTTTGAGCAGCTGCCTCGTGTGCCTTAGGGGCAACAAATCCGCGCACGAACACCGGCAAGCTTAGTAGCGAGCACGGTTTGCCGCAGCAGCCAATACCTCGCTGGATCAGTAAACCGCGAAAGTTTACACATAAATGAGGCTCTATAAAGTGCCCTGTCTGGCAACCTAAGCCGCATAAACGGCGGGTCATCGACCATCTACAAAGTGGTCCTTTCACCGTAACTGCGCTAACTGTGTCCTCAGGAAACGAAACCCAGCAAAACGTAGTCTAAAATGGATTGATCGGTATAGCACAGACGTGCAGCCACTTCGTGCTGCCTCTATTATTTAGGAGTTTTACTAGAGTTAAGCAACGCAGTACTGTTTTCTGTGACTACGTCACTAAATGTTTGTTACGGAAAGAGACGAAGCTTTGCCGACAAGTTAGTTTTCCAGGTGAAAAAATAACGGATTAATTATCTACAGCCTGAGGCTACAGGTACAATTTCGAGACCGTTGCTCTTAACGTCTCAAATCTTTCAATCACAGTGTGTACATTGTTCGCCATTCAACGCCTTCAATTGCAAACTTCAGCAGGAAAAGCGTTATCACTGTTATCATCATCGTCATCGCCTGCCACAAGGAAAAAGCGTTACACAAAACAGAACAAAAAATAAGCATAGACCTGCATGTATTGCATTCGATAGCCAGAATGTTGCTTATAGACGTTATGATGCACAGTTGATGGTTTCCTCCAGGCATCGGCACGTGATGAATGAGTCCTAACCTGTCTGCATTTAGGCACGGCACTTGGGTAAGGAGTTCATGAATATTTCATAAGCTTGTACTACTGTCTAAACAAACCCAAGCTGTTCTTCATTTAGAATATTACATTACAAACACGTGCTTATATGCACATTTATCTATTTATCGCGGAATAAACTGCGTGATGTTCGACTATGTTCGACTATGTTCAAGTATCCTATTATGCAAGAAGCGATTAAATTCAGCAGGCTAATCAATTTTTTCACGTAATCTCTGCGTGGGTGCCACAGACACGTGAGCACTGCACTAATTTCTGCTTTTTTTCTTTTTCTCTATTTTCTTTTACTTGATTTCGTAGCTCATTAATACACCCATGAGCCTTTCTTGCAACGCCTCCCCAATTCCAGGCGCTTGGATCGAGTGCTTTTCTCCTTAGCTCGCATTCGAGTTCACATTTCTCTCCAGAGCAAGCCGCGAAATATTTCAGGAGGCCGAGCCATAATTTACAATCCTGAGCTTCTACAGTTCAGCTAAAGTGAAGCTTCGAGAATAAAGTGCGCGAAAAGTTGCTTTGAAACGCTGTTCGCTTATTCTAGGTAATTTTATACCGAGTAAAAGCTCGTTACGCGGCCTGTGAGTGCTCGATAAGTGCTTCCCAATATCGCCGAATGCAATGACCTCACGATAAGCCCAGTGCATATATAGTCTGTAGGAGCAAAGACTTAGGGCAGAAAGATGTAAGATTACACGCGTGTGTACCACGAAACCCTCTTTTTTATTACCCAGGCTCTAGGCTGCTTTAAGCATTGATAAAACGTAAAACACGCGTGCATATGAAGGCAGGCCGGTAAGCAGAGGGACATTATGCTGCAATATGTGGGGACCAGTGCACCTTAAACTGCACATACGCAGGATTGCACAGGAGTTAGGTAAACGTTGCACAACATTGCACAATATATCATCATTGCACAATATTGGACAGCATTGCACAATATTGGAGAGCATTGCACAATATTGCGCAGGATTGCAGGACAAAATAACTCTTTCGTTGTGTGTGACCCTATACGCGCGCAAAAGTGGGCAGGTAATGGTTATTTTCCTTTTTTCTTCTTTCTTTTTCTTTCTTGACACGCATAAATCCTTCTTAGCGCGCGAGGCAACGCCTCAGTCATATTTTATTCCAGCCGAGTGGCACGAAATGCTTTGATAGTTAGTCATGTTCTCGTCATCGTAACCACGAAGTGTTCCATTACTGCTGGTGTTCCTGTACCTCCGCACGAACCCACCTTGTGGGCAAAGCTTTTAAAGAATCACTTCAGTTTCAATAGAGGGCACTGAAAGTCAAGGTTAATGTGATCGCCCACCGCTGCGTCAGCGCGGTGGTTAAAAGTGCGGCGGGGGTCGCCGCGCCTTGCATTTAAATTTTTAGTGCCGCCGGAGGTGTTCTGGATGGTTAAACAAAACCATATCTAGAATCCCTTTTTTCTTACTTTAACTTTCTTTATTAGGATCAAAAATTTAACAAAATATAAAGACGTGAGAAACGCGTAAGCAGAGGAAAAGAAAATAGTGGGTTGCTGTAGGAATAAACTATCCCCGTTATTGAACACCAGTTCAGTTATATGGTTGCGAAAGATTCGAAAAGAACACGTGCTTTTTTGGCGAGTATCGATATCATTTTATATTAGCAATGTCCGCTGATCATAGCGTTTCAAAACCGTGGCCCAAGCCCGTTCTCGCTGCTTAGTCCACTCTAAACTAGCGGATTTCATTGTGTTGTAACTATATACAAAGTAAAGAACCCCTTTGCTCATTACAGTATGTAAATGTCTTCGTTTGTATACTAACGCATTGCATTGGGGCTTGTGGCTCTTTCATTACGCGATACCAATGCTAGGGGACGGGACGCGAGACTAATGCGACAAAACGCCCAGCCAACATAAGTGTTGGCTCAGTCAGCTAGCTCGGTTTGCATGCAGTCGTGTATAACGTGTATGTACGACTGTAGTGTGACCACTAATGTAGCACGACAACCCAGAAAGCAACGAATGTTAAAATTGCAATGCAGACAATCGCCCAGTTCTTCATATTGAACTCTTTAACACAGCGCGCCACACGATTTGCCGCTGCAACGCACAGTTCCACGGAAATACTCACGAACAACAGCTAAAATCGCCTCATCGCGCTGCGCTAAAGCTTAGCGCCCGACCGACCCCGATTCGCAGGTCCTGACGGTCATGATCGCATGACTGGGCATCCACGTGTACACAAATGACTGCGGGCGAACGCACGTGCCTTTTGGATACTACGATTTCTATCTCATGTTTGACAGCCATACTTCTTTCCTTCTCCAAGCCGTTGAACGAGCCGAAGAGGTCGCCGTCACGCATCGTCTGGCGGCCATCTGGCCTTCCTGACGAGCCCATGAATTAGCTCCCCACTCTGATAAATAAAGTTGTCTCTCTCTCTCTTTCTTTCCTTCGCTCCGATTTTGCATCCTTTCAGACACACCCGTCGGGACTGTTAACCAGTACCGTTCATGCGCGTCTGTATTCTTTGTGCAAGCCTGTAAAGCTTGCTCTTTAGCATGGCTTAATCGCTTAGTGGCTCAGCATATCGCGTTTTGAAGATCTGAATGTTGATGTTGAGTCGCGCATTATATCCGAAGTGCCTGTTCTTCAATATAGCGCGGAACGCTTTCTCGCGAAAACAATTTCGCGAAGGATCGTCCGGTTACCTTAGTGCAGATACCGCAGTGCACGACGAATGACTGTATTTTCTTGACCGGCATACATAAAGCGGTCCAAAGCAGTATGTCAGAGCGATTCTTACCAGTCGCCCTCACGTTCGACCCACGAACGGCTTTACAACCAAACCGATTTGTAGTAATCGCTCTGGCTAGCCAATAGTGGCGGCGAATATATATTTAGCGCAGTAGGCTTCCCAATGATGAAGGGCTTTTACGCGTGAGACGATTGGCCAACTCGGCTACTGATATTACCGTGCACAGATAAACGGGTTTCATTTCCTGCTCAGCGGCTCCTATCGTGAACTGTATTATTCTTTCCTTTCTTCTCTTTTTTTTCATTTGATGTATTTTCCGTTCAACCGATCCGACCTGAAATTCCCAATCTCGGATCGCTGGCCACTGCACGGTTCGCTGCGGACGCCGTAACTTGGCAGCGCTTCCAAATGCCTCTCTGAGGACGAATCGACGACTCGCTGGGCCCGCTAGGGATACGTGCCACGGTTCATTGTCCACGTGTGTGGGCTGGGTCGCACGTCCGGACACACTATACGTACGGGCGGGCATCGAGCGGCAGTTTCGACCATTGCTCCGGAAAGCTGTGTCACGCGATACGGGAAGGCCCGCCAAACTATATGTCTAGTACAACAATCTAAACGACGTAAAAGAAGCGATTCTAAATAGAGTACGACTGATATAATGCACTAGTGCCGGCTGCCAGGCGCTGTGGCAGTTTGAGAGTGAGAGAGATAAAACAAGGACAGGGATGTTAACCAGTCAACAGTTCGGTTGGCTACCCTTTGCTGGCGAAAGAGAAGAGGTAAGTAGAAAGAAGAGAGATGGACAAAGGAATGCGGTGAATGTGAGCCCACGCACGGACTAGTTTGAGTGGTCAACTGAGCTATGCTGACACCATCCGACAGGCAGGCCACGAAAATGGGAAGTCGTTTTGAACGATAACAGGCGCACGCTTTCAGCCCACTGCGTCGAGTCAAGCTTTGTCCGCGGCCATGCACGTTGGGAGGAGCGAATGCGCTCCTATGTTCTGGTGCGCCGATGCGCATTCGGGTCAAAAGTTGGAAACATGTGTGCCTCAAGATGAACGGTGAATCTGTCGACGCGAAGTTGCAGTACGTGCTACTTACAACTCCTTACAACTCTCGCTAGGCTGTGTGTTACGCAAAACGGGAAAACAAACATGCTACGCGTTGTCACTAAATGCCATAGTGTTGTTCATAAATATAACTGTCAGAATTTCCGGCGATTTTCTGACACCACTTTTCTATAGCGGTGTCAAAAGATATTTGCTAAGATATTTTCTATAGAAAATATCTTAGCAAGCGAGAACAGCGCGGCGCAAATCAATGTTCCCGAAATAGCTTTCGCAGCTAAATCCAGGTCGTATCTTATTTAAACCTCTGCTCAGCTTATGACGCACACTGGCTATTAGAGAGCCACACTTAAGTACTTCCAAAGCGTGCTGCTCACTATGCGTGGCCAAAAACAGAAAGTGTAAATTCTGCCCATCCAGATGCCCCCCTAAGCCCCCTCCCCCCCCCCCCCCCTCCCCGCCTCCACTAAAAAGAAAACTTGTTTAAGCGCTCCTGCGCTTACGTTCAAACACATCAGCGAGCTCGAGACTCGTCCAGTTAGTTAATAATAATGCCATCGATCAAATAAGCGAAAACAACGTGGAAACTTGGAAAGAAAATGTAGATGAGTGAGTAATCGGAACCGTAGACGAGACAGTGGCGCATGACGTAGTACATTGTTTTAGGCTAAAAAGAACGTCCAAAACCACTCTGGCTTTTTTCTTCTAATACGCTTTACGCAGCTGGCTACGTTTAGATGTTCAGAAACATCCCTTTCATTAGCGTCGCCTAAATATCGAGCGAGCGAGCGACTTCTACGTTGATGAGCAATTCACCGTAGCGTATAGAAGAAAAAAAAAGAAAAGTGGTCAGTTTTCTTCGCGCTCTCTGAACCGTCAAATCACAGAGAATTAATATACATATATATAACTCCCAAAGCATGAATGTAAAATGCGACCTGCTCGAAATACGCCCCCGTTTTCCAGCCAGCGAATCATCACGTCGGCAGTGAGAGACCATTTTGTACGTGACGCGGCGACGTCTCTCCAGCGTTGATGTTCTCAAGCCCGGAGGAGTGTTACGAGGCAGGAACACGAAACTAAGAAGTAAAAGTGCATTGCTGTCGTTGTCCTTCCTCTCTTTTTTGCTCCGTTCTGTCTTGTCGCTTTCAAAGTGTACTATAGGATAAGACCACTACGATGGCTCTGCTATAGCAGGGCACATTAAAGCACTTCGTGCGCGTCGCAGGAAAAGCCTCCGTCTGATCGCACCGTTTTCAGGCGACTGCGCTTGGAGCAGAATCTTCCGCCACTTGCGCTGAGCTCTAAACTTTTTTTCTAGAACATTCTGAAAGAAAAGCAAAAGTCTCGAAAAAAGGCCACCGCTGCTCACTTTGTCAAAAGATATACTCCGCTCACTTTGTCTAAAGGTGTAGGATGAGCAGCGAGGCGAGAAAGGTTTTTGGAGATTCGCTGGAACGGGCAAATGTGCATGATGTTTTAGTTCCTTGCATCGATGTACATTATCTTTCCTGCACCCTCTTGTCCGTTCTTATTGAGAGCAAGAGTAGGGAACAGTGTCTATATGGGTGAATGTAGGGTCACCAAAAGCCCTACGCGTCCGTGCGCGACACGGCTACATGACTTCTAGAGGCGTCATTATAGAGACGACGTCCATCAGACGTCAAGTAGCCGTCTATGCATAACTGCGAGTCACGTAGTCGCACTTTAGCCAAATGTTTTGGAATGCATGGTTAGCAAGAGATTTTCGATAAATATGGAACTATGAGGACAGAGTCTTTGCTTTGAATTCTAATCTTGTCTTCTTTCTTGCGCTGCTTTTAACAATACTAGTATGCACTTTATCGCGGCATTGACGTACAAGGGTAGACGTATACAGAAATACATGGTGTAATTTAAGGGCTGTGGGAGGATGATATCACCTGCGCTTACAAACCCTAAGTATCCTGTTCGGTGCAGCAAGCTACGGATGAATTCACAGAACGTTCATTCCTAAGTGATATTTGCTATTGGCCGCCGTCTATGTCAATAGCGTCCCAAACGTGACAACTGACTGTCTAACTTGAGGCAAAGCGCAAAAAAAAAAAAAAATACGAGGTCAGTGGAAGAGAACGAAGACAGAGCGCTACTAACTACGTACCTCCCTTGCGTGTTTTTTTTTTTTTTTCGCTTTACCTCAAATTATGCAATGCCAACAAGCCCACCAGTCTGGTCTCTTGGACTGGCTGTCATCTACCCTTGCGAACAAGAAACGTTCACAGGATGATGGAGGCGTGAAAAGATTAAGAGTGGTATAGTACAAAGAATAGCGCTCTGGCTAGCGTTTCAACAAGGGCGAAGACAAGACCCCTTGGCGAAATGTTGGCTCCAGCGATATTCCTTGTTCTATACCACTGTTACTCATATGCTCTTATGAGCAGTTCTAGCGTAAGAACGTTTTTGCGAATGCGGGCCTTGCACGCATTCCGCGGCAGAAAACGATCAGCATTCGCCTTTGATTCCAGTTGGCCTCCTTCCCATGTATTGAATAATAACAGCCCTGCCTAACTACCATGTCCTGAACAGCAAGCCAGTGCAGTCGATATGACACGACCAATAGACCCAACCAGAACAGCAACGGTATACGTAGATAGCAGGAGTAGTGCTCGTGGCGACATCCTTTGACGATGTGTTCAATCATAAAACTTCAAAAAATGTTCTTTTGTGCCATAGACAACCGAAGGAGACACGTAGACGGAATTTCGCAACGCTGGCAAAGCCGAAGACATATCTCTCCTCAAATGCACCAGGGAGAATGACATTCTTGACTTGGTATACCGGTTTCCCTCCTACCCCCTTCCCCAAACATGGTGCAGGGCATTATTTCAAATCAATCAATCAATCAATCAATCAATCAATCAATCAATCAATCAATCAATCAATCAATCAATCAATCAATCAATCAATCAATCAATCAATCAATCAATCAATCAATCAATCAATCAAGTTCTTGTGTAACACTGTCCTTCCTTTAAAAAAATGAGAAGAGTCGCAAGTACCACCACGATTACTATGACACTACCAAACTGTTAAGGCCAACATATAAGTGGCCTGCAGTCATTAATTTTACTAACAGTACCCACCGTAGTTGCTCAGTGGCTATGGTGTTGGGCTGCTGAGCACGAGGTCGCGGGATCAAATCCCGGCCACAGCGGCCGCATTTCGATGGGGGCGAAATGCGAAAACACCCGTATACTTAGATTTAGGTGCACGTTAAAGAACCCCAGGTAGTCGAAATCTCCGGAGTCCTCCACTACGGCGTGCCTCATAATCATAGAGTGGTTTTGGCACGAAAAAGCCCATAATATTTTAAATTTTACTAATAGTTCTGTGTGCTTTGTATGTACAGGTTGTCTCGAGATTTCGTTGTTAGGGCTGCCTCACGTAATGCTTCTGAAGTCCCTCTACACGCCCTCTTTCACACGTTTACGGCGTGCTAATTATCTAGTAATATTCTTGCTTACGGGCCTGTCTTCATCGCGAACAGGCGATATTGTCGCATCATATTACCGAGTTAGCGAAGCTACGACATGCGCATGGTGTACGTTCCAGATATGTAACAATATGCGTCCTGTAGAGTGAGATACTTTCTGACTGCAAATTCCTGAGACGCAAGAACGTTAGCTCTACTTTTCTAACGGTACCACAGCATGATATATCTCCCGCAGAATCGATAGTATTTCCTATCTCCAGATAACAGCTTTAAAATCAAATCTGCGATAAGAGCAGCGCGGATCAGGCCGTTTTCTGCTCATGATGCTATCAACAGGTATAAAAGAAACAGCTGCAACGGTCACTGACGTTTATAACCCCTGAGCGACATCTCTACACAGCCAGTCCTTCGATGTTTTTCCTCTGAGCCCTCGATTTCCTAAAGCGGTCAGCTCCTCTGTAACGAGCACTAAGCGATTAACTCCTGCAGAGCGTATTCTGTGATGACTGGCAATACGGTGCGGTATAAGTATTCCAAAGGCAGAAGCTGCCCCCCTATTAGCCTTGTATTAACGCAAAAATGAAAAACTGGGTGGCAGCGAGGTTCTCGTTTCGGTTGTTAACCGGTACCTGCTTTCTTCATCGCTTCTAAAGGGGACTGGGCAATTAGCGCCTTCGTGGCTTTAATTTTTCTGTGCCAGAACTCGGGCGTGTCAGCTCATCGCGCGCGCACACAGAGTCTGGAACGCTGCGCACCGGCCTGACGACACGAAATGCTGACAAACGTGCTTTCACTCGCGTGAGCCTGGCGAAACCACCTAGTGACACGTTTATACCCACAGAGACGGCAACATCCAACAAACTCCTGACGACCACCAGGCAATCTTATTAACAGCCGTCGACTGAGTAATTACACAGGGCTAATTGAGGCGAAACAAAGGTAAACGCGCCCCCTTCTATAAACCCTGGTGCGATGAAACAAGCAGAGTGAAAGAAGCAGCTACAGCAGTTCCCTTTCCTAACTCACCCCGCCATGGATTGAAAACATACAGAAAAAAAAAACGCAAGCAGAGAGAAAACACGTATGTACGTCTGGTGCCGCTGAAAGTTCGCGAGCAGACGACGCCGCGAGCAGACTAATCTAATCTTGGCTCGTTATCGTCCGTGGCGAGACCACGTCGATGATCCGAAGGAGGCTTCTTCGCAGTCCTGCAGCTCGAAGCCTGTTCTTGCCTTGGCGAGTGTTGCCAGATAGTATTTTTTTCTCTCTCCCTTCTCCGTGCCCCGCGATAAAGTCAGCCTATTTGCTTTGCTCACGATGTATTAGGCTAATTTATTGCCGCCGTAACAGCAAAGTTTCATTTTCTCCTCTTTGCGCGAGTTTCCTTTCTTTAGTACTGGTTTCATTTTCTTTTTTTCTTTCTTTTCCCGGCCGTGCGCTTCATCGGGTTTCTGCTGCTCGAGAAGGTCACGCCAACTTTGACGTTATGTTTCGCACCATTCGCCCTTTTTTAGTTCTTTTTTCGATTTCCTTGATGGAAGAAAGACCGTCTGGCATTATTATTCTGCCAGTGGGGCAACGTGCGCAGACTGTAGACAGGGGCACCTCTCTATCCTATAGAAAGACGCGAAAAGAAACGAATATAAAAGGTGGAGGACAAAAATAACCAAACAAGACTGTCAGCGGGAAGTTTGAGGTAGGTAAGATTACAGAGAGCGCGCTCAATTTTTGCCGTTACACAAAGGAAGCCGAGTGGAAGACATACTGTTCACTTCATTGGTTCACGTTTCAAGTGCAAAATGAGAAAAGTAAGACTGACCGCATGCGTACTGAGGCTAAAATGATTTCTTTGTTTTAAATACAAAAGCTTAGTTGTCATTCAGTTTTATCGATTGGCCGTAGTAATGCACAATGGACTATATTGACTGAAGCCGCCGAGTTTCTGAATGCACCAAAGACAAAGTTACACGAAAAACGCGAGGGCATCGAAATTATTTTGGTTTATTCAGATGACTCGCTGAGGAATTCCAGCCTTATTAGAATAGAAAAACGCGTGATTTTGTTAACGTTGTTAGTGGCATGGACACTAACCGCACAAATAAAGACGTAAGGTCAGGTCATAACAACTCCAATTTCCCTTGCTTTGTGTATACGTCTGTCTAGCGCAACCATGTTTACCATGAACTTCGTTAAGACAATAGAGCCTCACAAAGACCTGTCTTACAGAAAGCAGGAATACTGATGATACCAGTGACATATGCATCTTTACATAGTGCACCTTTTTAAGCACCGATTAGATGTGATATATCAAGAGGATACTACGACAATGTTGAACGCGCAGACGTTCCTCTCTGTCGCATAGGCAAGACTTACTTAGCCATAAACGTTTAAGTATTTCCGCAATGAGATTTCATTTAATCACTATTTGTGCGGAAGTGCTTGCTATACGCCATTTCGCCATGTGAAAAATAGGGTTCCAGGATTGGCTTTAGCTTGTATGGTCATATTCTAAACGCATAAAACCCACTGACATATTATTTCTAGGATCTTGGTAACATCGTAAAACCTAGCAATTCGCAAAATTTACCTTCGCGAGATCACTATTCCGCTTGTACAGCAGACATGCGGTCTCAGCAAAAGCACCACAAATTAAGAATTCATAATGACGCAAATTCAGTGTAAGCTCTCCAGACTACGCTGAGACTACTTGTTTTAGTTGTCGTTCAGCGGGAAAGGGCCGGACATCCCTCCAAAAGGCCCGCCACAAAGACGCGCGCAAATCGGACGCTGGACATTCCTTAGAGTCGGCCAGGCCAAGGACTCGTACAATTTTACCGCTTTCAGACAATATTTATCCTTGTAGACTTCTACCCTACCTTCGGATGCGCACGCCTAAAACCTTCTTATCCGTCTTTTTTTTTTTCTTTTCTCATCTATTTCGCATTCACTGCTGCTTTTGAAGCCAGGATCTCTCTCGTTACTATGTTACCGAATGAGCTTAAGGCGACCAAAATAGAAGTACATTTCGTGACAGATGAGCCGTAGCCGTCATTCTCTTCCTTTCGAAACAGGAGAGCGGCGGGCTCTACAAACGCCACCACTAAACAGCCAGCCGTTCAGCTGTGGCTTCACAGCGCACTGTCGCAGTCCGACCAAATCTTGCGCCCTTTGCGACAGCCGATATACGGGCCTGTGATGACTGCGAAGTGCGCGGCGCGCCTTTAATCCCGGCGCACGGCATCGACCGTGCGAAGCCCCAGCAGTTTTCTCCGATCGGTTGGGGACGAGACTCGCTTGAACGGCTTCGAGCAGATTCGTCGCCGGATGCGCAATTCTATGCCGCTGAGCTCCGTTCCTCGTGCCGAACAAGACCCGTCTCCGAAGGCATGGAGGACACGGAAAATTTTTTTTCTTTCGCGTAAGAAGCAGCTACGCATCATCTGTATAAAGCAAGCGGATAAATATCTTTTATGAAGTAACTTTGAAAAAGCAGCAACGCTTGCTCTGATGCCACTGCATCTCACGCCGCAGCCGTGCTAACGGAGAAAACGAGTTAGAAGCAACCTTCACATTGATACGCATCACGGCGATAAGGCGATAAAACAGAGTCGGAGTTCATGAAATTCACGCGGTATGCTCTAATCATGCTAACTTTTAACAAAGGTGCATAATTTCACATTTGTTTGCGTCTACAAATTAATGCAACCGGTGTGGCTTCTCTTTTTTTCTCACTGTCACGCGAAAGCGAGTAACTGTCACAACTTTACAGCGACATGACTACCTCCTTTATTTACTTAAGCCGTTTTGATTGGTTTAACCTTCACAATCGACTAACAGTAACAGTAACAGTAACTACTGAGTAGATATTACAGCGCTGTACAAGAGGTTTCATTACTAAGAAACTGTAAACGTGTACGAATGTCGCCGTGACATGCGCATGCGTCTCACGGATCGTATCCGATGGATCAGATGAAAATGTGACACGGGTGTCCAGTGGCGTAGCCAGGAAGTAACGCACCAGGCACGTGCCTTCCCCCCCCCCCCCCCCCCCTGAAAAACATTTCTGGTTACTCTGCTGCGGGCGACGTATGCGTTTCGCCGCTCGCTTCAGAGCCACTGTCGCTGGAAACTGTTAGTTGATCAAACTACCAGTTGCGCTTGTCCGTGTCACCTTTTTGGTGTCCCGTGTCTTGCGCTAGTCACTCCAGCATGGAATACCGACTAGGCCGGTCACACACCCTGCTTCAGTTGACCGAAGCTCGTATTATGGACTCGCAGCTTGACGTGTTGAAACACAGCGTTGAAATGATGCTCTAAATAAAATGCGAACCTTTCATTTATGCTTCTCGAACGTGCGCAGACGCCACTTAGGCAACTAACGTCGTACTCGAAATTGAGAGTCACAGAAATATATTTTCCGTATAAGCTGAGAGTATCGTTAATGCAACAACGTGTCGCTTCCTTTCTGCGAAGCTAAATATCGGAGAAGACAATCGTATGAAGATGACGACAACTCATGCTTACGATAATCGACTGGTAACGTTGCAAACAAATAATATTTGATGCCTGCTAATTAAGTCACTTCTTGATATGTGATGGGTAAGGGAAGCGCAATCCAAGACGGCACAGAACTAGATGGTGCGGTGAAATCAGAAAATTTACAGGCACAGCATGGTGTCAGCTTGCGCAACACAAGGATAATTGCAACACAATAATAAGATGTCGGGGACAAACTTTCGTCCTGTAGTGAACATAAAATGGGATAGTGATGATGATGAGGATGGTGGTATTACGATGACGATTTATTTTTCTTGCGCCCTGCTTGAGCTGATTCCAGCCCCTCTTTTTTTTCTATTTGATTTTCCTTTTTCTGCACGCAAACCAGTCACAACATTGCTTAAAGAAAAGGCAATAGCCTTTATCTTAGGCGGCGAACAAGTGCACTTAATGCCGTCCCCCACCTCTTAGCTTTTCTTTTGTTTCTTTGTAAGCACTCGTAATGAAGAGCTTCTAGAGACACGCCGACTAATTGAGGCGTCGTTGTACTCGAGCAGCTTCTGAGGACAGAGGCCAGCTAATTTGTACGGGAGCAAGTTCAGGTCCCGCCACTACTTCACTGATCTCGACTCTGGTGTTCTTTTGGGAAGCAGCGCGCGTGTCCATATTTCTCGTCTCTTGCAGTTTTTCTCTGACCGTTGAGCACAGTAAGGCCTGTAGCAGGTAAACACCACACTCCTAAAGAAATATCTCGCAGCGAAGAAACACGCTGATTTCGTTTCTTCTCGGTCACCGAACGTGAAGAGCTGCAAATAAGAAACGGCCAAACTGCTACATTGTTAGTCTCCTTCCACATAAATTTCACTAAGTGGAACATTCTTGCAAACTTGTTCCACTTGTAGCCCATATAACTTTTGTAGAACGAGATAAAGATGTTCCATTTAATTAATGAAACCTATGGGGAACGACATCCAGAGCGATATACAGTAACATTGACAAGAAGTTCGACCGAAGCAATAGCCGGTCCTCAAGGCAATTTGTTTCTTACAGTTTTCACTTAGTAGTTGGAACAATTTTATTGCAATAGCAATCGTATGAATCCCCTAGGCAAATTATTTCCGTCGGAATCACTGGGATGTTCCCTATATATTTATTTATATTTACGCTACATGTTTACTTGTTTCCTGCATGTTGTGTGCTACTTGTTTACTAACGACATAGTTGGTCAGACGAGGTCTTGTGGTCTTCACTTAATTATTTTTCAGAATATTTAACAATGACAGCGTGCATGCAACAGTCATCAAACATTTGATGCACAGCGTACGCCTTTTATCTTAAATCTTCTCGGGCAATTAAAGAGTGCAAAGCAATACTAGTGTTCGCAATTTCAAAGCGATGTAATTATCTGCCGACGATCTTTACGGGCAGCGCAGTGATGCCGGTGAGACGACATTACTCACCCTACACGGCGTGCTAGAGAATTTAAAGGTTCCAGAAATTTTGGCGCCCATGCGTACGTCGCGTCCTCGTGTAGCTAGAAAGCCCTCCGAGGAGTTCAAGCATAATACCAAACCTTGCTATTGCTGCCAGTGCTTTGTGTTGGGGCAGAACTACCATTTTCTTTTCTTCTTTTTTTCAAATATGTTCCACTAAGCGGTACATATGTGTAACGAGATTAACAATGTAGCTTAAGACGTAACGAAACATACCAGGAATTCAAAAATTCATGACGCCTTCGCCGGCCATATCCGATATAGTACATGGGAATCATATCTAAAAAAAAATTTGTTAATTTACGCAATACATTTGCGCTGCTGCAATGTTGACATATCTCAGTTCCCTATGATCGCTTCGCATGGTTGGCTAGCAGACCCATTAACAATGGTTAACGATACATCTAGTTCTTTCTTTTCCTTTTTTTCCACCATTAAGAGCATAGCGACAAAAAAAATTAAGACGAGAAAGAACCGTCGTCAGTACGTCTGACAAGTACTTTCTCATAGTCTGTATTTGCTCTAACGGTGCTTTGTTCGGTATGCGCTATAGGGCGCGGAAAATTCAATCTAGGCAATTCTCAATCTTAGGTGCACCTATTATTTTGTGTTCAAAGATACAAAGGAGTCAATAAAGGGCAAGCATCAATTCACGAGATAAACTTCTGAGGCATTCCACATGCAGTGCATGTACTTTCTATTGGTTATCTTGCCTTGTCCTTTTTTTCTGGCAGATTGCGCGCAGCAAATTACATGACCACGGCTTGCATATAGAAAGTTTTGCATATAGGGTTCAACTTGTAGTGCGCGTTTGTGTGTACAGTAGCTTTTTCACTGTCCCATGTTGTTGCGCCATTTACAATTATCGATCTAAATCAATTCTCGCAGTTCTCTATTTTATTATGCGTCAAGTATTGTTTTACTGGTAGCTGTAACCCAATGTAGACACACACACGAAAATGAGAAAGAAGAAAAGAAAGAAAAGGGAAGTCAACGAACGTACAATAAAGGAAAGAGGAGAAAAGAAAAGAAATAAAAACCATAACAAGTACCAGAACCACGCAAATATCTAGTCCAGCCATCAATTATGCTAAGACTCTCGAGTGGCTTCAAAGAAACTTGGCGGTCTGTATTGACGAATGAAATCCAGAGTTTGATTAAATCACGTCTAGACGAGAAAATAATCGCGATTAAAGGGGGCGAACGCCGTCCAAGGTGAACAATTATTGAAAACTGGGCCTTCCCACCACGCACGGGAGCTTCCATTGTTTAGGATCGATGTTTGCGAACAAAGCTAAATGTCTAACGATTATTCGCCCTGGGCGGCATCTTTGTCGTTCCATCATGTTTCGAAGACTCCCAAGTGAACGATTAATTAGCCAGCGCACACGTGTCGCTTATTTTAAAAGGGCCAAGGTGAATCACGCATCGCAAAACACGGAGCCAGCCGTACGTAAGTCGATGATGATGATAATGATAATGATTTATTGGCATCCCCTTCGAAACGGGGCGGCAACAAATAGTCATCTAGCCTGCTTGAGACAATCAAGTAATCTATGGACATTTATCAGCGTAGGTGACCGTTATCTGAGGGAACAGAGAATACTAGAACACCGTCCCTACCGATCATCGGTTCATAAGGCACTAAAGTCACTTTTGTCCTTTCTGAGAACGTCTGGCTTGTGCGAGCGCCTTTGACTCTGTAGTGCTGTTCGTGCACGCCTCTGTATCCCCATCTCTCCCTTCTTTCTATTTCCATTCTCCCTTCCCCGAGCTCAGGGTAGGCAACCGAACTCTTGATTGGTTAACATCCCTGCCTTCCTTTTACTTCTCTCTCTTATCAGTCTAACACTTCGTCTATGTCTCGTTAATCTTTTTTTTTTATCTCTCTTCCTTGAAACCTGTATATCTATTTTGTAAATTAACCTATGCCTGTAACGGATTTATTATCAATTTCGTGCTTGCATCTCTTTTTTTTTCAAGCCTCCGCTTTAAGAGAGCGTCATTCGCGTGCTTGCATGTCGCTCTCCTCACATGGCATTCGGGTTGCTTTCTCGCACATTCCCAACGCGACTGCTGAGCTTCGACTTCAGACGTCAACTGTTTCCGCTCTTTGTCGCCGTCGAGTGGACTCTCGCTCGCCGTCACGTTACAGTGACTGCTGTTATAAGGACATTCCAGCCCTACTTGCAGCGTATCGCGTCGTCGTAGAAGGGCTATCCTTGTAGAATGACAATCAGTGTAGAAGTGTGAACGTTGACGTGAAATATGAAAGGGTACCTATCAAATTACGAAATGTGTATTTTATTTACTTAAATCTGCGGTCCTGCATGATACAAATGGGCTTTAAATTCCGATTGTTCAAGTTAGACCTGTCAAGATGACATCAGAAAGGCTGACTAACGGATGGTCAATTGTCTTGTGTCGTTTACATTGTGCTAGGTCAGGTTATGTTACATTAGGTTAGATGCATGATACAACATCCTATTTTAATTTGATATTGTTGGTGTTCCGGAGTTTAAACCAAAGTTTGCTTTGATTCTGATTTGATTTTGCTCTGCCATAATAAGGTTCACAGCTCGTTCTGTTGTCGCTGCCCAAGCTTTTCATAACAGAGCGTACCCCCGCCATTGCGGCGTTGCAGGAGACGACGGAGCTAGATAAAAATTGCGTATTCAACAAATCAGATAAGTTTTAAGCGGCTACAGCTTGCACTTCGTTCAAGACGTGTGTCCAGCCCTGCGGTGCTGTGAAGCTATATATCGACCTTCTAGTCTCTCAACAGATCTTAATGTTGGACAAGTGACTATACCGATCGAGCGAAGCCGGGCTATGGGCGCGTTAATCACGCACGTATGGTACTTCCTTGGGCGCATTGGCTAACGCAAGAAGCATCAAGTACACGATAGTGCACCGAACGTTGGGCGCGTACGTATAACGAGTTTGGATGGAATTTTAACGTATCTCATCGCAACTGAGTGTCTATACAACTTGATAAAGAGTCCGCGGATGTTGATATCTCCGTTTTCTCTTTTTGCCCAACGAATACCGTTCAAAGTCACCCGCTTCTCTTCCTTACCACGTTTTCTACCCAACATGGCAGCCGACGTGGTGGCAGATACGAGAAGAAAAGCTGTTGCAGTTTACTCTTCTCGAAGAGAGCGCCGAGAAACATGGGAGTGTAAGAAGCCCAGAGTGACTTAGCAAGACCGAGCTAAAGAACAAAAAAGAGGGAACGTCAAGGGAAGAAATAGGGACTAAAAGGATAAAGGAGAAATCCGCACAACATAAATGTTTCGTGGGCAAACGCTCCTCCTACTTGGCGAATGAAGATGAGCTGACAAAGAGAGAAGGGGGAAAGTTCGGAAGATGGGAAGAGACGTGTGCACACAAGCGGCGCGAAAGCGAAAGATAAACATGACCAGACATGAGAGAGGAGATAAAGAAGAAAATAAAAACGTGTTACGGGAAAAGAAACATTCATGCCTACCGCGACTTGCCGGAGGCGTCGCTGCGAGCACTGCAGCATGCGGCAGCGCGCGCTGTTTGTGCGGCGAGGCCCTGGGCGAACCGCACGGACTCCTGGCGCACATAGGTCTCACCAATAGTACGTTTGTGTGCGTGCGTGCGTGCGTGTGTGTGCGTACGAGGGAGCCTGTGGCGAGGAAAACGTGGGCCACCTCGTTGGTTTTGTAAGAGGGTCCAGCCCTTTCAGGTGCAGGGAGCGCGCGTGCCAAACCAATCTACTCTGGCCCCCGGCCGGCCGGCCGGTTTGTCCTGGAGAGGCGACCGATGGAGGGGTGCTCACGCCTTGCGCAAACAGCCGAACCACCGCCGCTGGACGAGATGGCTGCGCGCACGGCAGCTTCGTTGTCCGCTGCTGATGGCACCTTATTCTTGCTTTCCTTTTGCCATCTCTACGCGAGGTCCCTGCAGTCCATTTCCTCTCGTTTTCGCCCGCGCTCCGCGTTCTCAGTCGCTTCTGTCCTTTTTTTTCCTTCTTCCGTTGCGTCGTGTTTGCGGGTATTACTTATTTCGAACCCGGCGCGCAGTCAGTGAACACTTCACCCTCCCCCCCCCCTCCCACTCTCCTTCCCGGCTCCATTACAGAAGGCTTCTTCTGTCCCGTTAGCCTATGGAATATTTTTCCCTAGGGCAGCTCACCTGCAGTGGACAGAAGGTGCTTGAGAAATACGCGAATCTAGTGTAGTGCCGATGTATAATGTTCTGACTCGTTTCTGTGTGCCATGGAGTCTCTTATCTTCGTTTATGTGTATACTTACACTTATTTTCTTTCTTGAATTTATGCTTCCGTCTGATATCTTTGTTATCTCTCTTTATTTCCGCTCTTTCTCGTCTTCTCACATGCGTTCTTCCTCACAGTAAGAACGATGACAAATTACGCAACTACACCCTGAACGCAAGACGCTCAAGACGAGCTCTATCTCTACCTCACCGAATGACGCAGGCACGACGAAAGGAAAGGGACGTGACCTATGGTATTTGCAACACTTGTTCGGCGATTTATCATAATTGAAAAAAAAAAAAGACCTGATCTCATCAGTAACTAAGCCATCGTTCGTACGTTCCATGCAGGGTGTCGCTGCAGGCGCTGCCTCTCGCAAGCTTCTCCTTCCAACAAGCCTTTGTGTATAGACGCCTCTGGACATGCACGGGTCAGGGATTTCAGTCGTATGAGCACCGACACTTCCCGCGCTCTTTGTTACAAACCTGGCGTGAAAACAGGTTTGAAAATATAGCAAGTGTCGCGTTACCTATGGACGAACACAGGCGTCACTATAAAGCCCTCTGTCCATAGCAGTAGCGTCATGTCTGTCATGAGTTTCTTTTTGCGTAAGAGTCTGTCATGTGTCGCTTTTGTTTGAGCAATCTATTTGTAGTTCTTCGTTCAATTCTTCGTCATGTAGGAGATAAAATAACAAGCATAAGGACATTGCTGATGCAAAAGCGACGCATGACAAGCTCTTATGTTAAAAGAAACACACGAGCCCCATAACCCTACTGCTATGGACAAAGGGCTCTATAATGACGCCTGTGTCAGTACACAATTATATATATACGGGAAAAGCAGATAGGAAAAGAGGACGTTTATTATGGCGCTGTAATCAATGAAAGTGCCTAAGAGCTTTGCTCCATTAAACGACCGTATGTTTTATACATGTGCTCGCGTACATAGCTACATAGTTTTCTGAAAACAGACTGTCGTCTTTATTTTGTATGCTCTCTTTCAAAATGCGTTCTGCAACACAGAAAGCTCTCCGGGGTGTTCTGGTTGTACAGAACGTCACAAGATGTCACCACGCCACGGCCGTCTTTTCTAATTCACATTGCCGATACTATTGTACCACTCTACTGCGGTAGCGGAAATAAAAATTAAATCGTAGTGTTTAACCTCCCGAAACTGGAAAGTGGGTTAACCCAGCAAAACAACAGTGCCAAGGGTTACACTGAACAACCAGAACCATAAAATGAGATCTTTCTGCAAAATTAGAGCAAGGACAGGGCAGTGCTAACCAAAAGAATCTCTCTCTCTCACTTTCTTTTTTATTGGAGGGGGAATGCCCCCCCCCCCCCCCCGCTTTTTTTTAGGAAGAGACAGGCACGTCTCCGGACATACTCTGGTACGGGCCAGTGCTATCACGCAGCGCCATCTTTAATACCACTGTCCGTGGCCACGGCGAATGCAGTGCCGCCGGCCATTCCGATATTGTGAAACGCTGCGGCCCAGCAGAAGCCACCATTAGGCTGCAGACTCTAATCGCCCACCGTAGCGTGGATTCGGGTTGTTTCACGCTTGGGTCCCGCGAAACCGTGCGTGTGACGTGACCGACAAGCGCGCGCATACCGCTACGGCGTTGCCGAGACGTGCGCTTTGCTGCGACGGGCCAGAAAACTCACGCCGACAAATCAGTGTCGCGAAGCTTCGGCCGCGGCAGCCCCTGCCTTCGCCCGCCGTTACACCGTGTCGATCATTGCCCTGTACGCGAAATGAGAAAGTGATGATCTTGTGGCGTGCCGTGGCGCCTGTCGGCGGGATCCAGTAACACGGCGGTTCCCGTGGCGAAGCGCATACGCGAGAGAATTCATTTTGGCCCGCTCTTTCCCTTCTAGTCTGGTGCGGCAAAAAGGCCCGGCTTGATTAACTCCGGGTTCCAAAGGCGTTTCTGCATAAATAATAGTCGATGATCTTGTGCCCGGCGAATGAAAGCCGAGTCTCCGGTTTTGCATCTGCCAAGAAGCTACGTATTTAAATGAGGCCTGGAACAATAACGTGTTCGACGAAATGAAAACTGGGAGATAGCTGGCGTTAGCCATTATGCGCGTGCGTTCAATAGCCGAGTTCCCGATGGTGTACAATCGCATAGACGTTCTATTTCCATATCTTATCAGCGACGACCCAACGTTACGCGCTGTCTCGCTGTTTTTATATGTTTCCTCCACTTCGTTGTTAACAGAAGACTCACGATGTATTCCTGTCGCCTCATCGTTAGCGAACCACTTTTCTTCTCGCCACGAAAATAAAAAAAAGACCACTGCCTCTTTGTACCAACGACGCTCTCGTTTTTTTTTCTCATTACGCGACTAAATCGAGTGACAGTTCCTTCTTGAACTAATTCCGGGATATCCGCAACGTTTGGTCACCTGGGGTCCCGGTTTCTGCGGACTAAAGTGCGCGAAACCGGGTCGATTTCGCTTGCCTCCCCGACTGGCACGAGGGGAGCTCGCATGGGCCGAAAATCGAATGTCGAGCCCGCAGCTCAGCAGTAGACAATCATAACCTGCAAGTCACAGCGGCGGGCATACATAGGAGCACGTCGTCGCATTTCACACAAACGATAAGTCGCGGCAGAGCCCATTCCCGAAAAGAGACGTGGTAATAACAAGTGATGCGGCACCAAGCGCGAATCCGAATGATAGACTCGCTGTTTTCCGCATGCTGCGTTCCATATTGCGGCTGCAAAGAACGCCGACGTATACCGGTCAGTTTCGTCAGAGAGATGTTGCTTTGTTCTTGCATAATTGAAGGCGGCTGCTGACACCGTCATGTGTGTGTGTGGGGGGGGGGGGGGGGGGGGGGAGGGTGCGGACGACTGACGTGCGCCGCGCCCATCCTGTGACGAGCGCTGGGATCTGTCAGCTTCACATCGGACTCGTGGCACCGCATGCGGCGTGTCACTCGGAGCCCGTGCAGAGTCGTTGTCTCACCACTGCCGCCCCGCTACGCGAGCTTCGTCATCGTTGCAGGGACCACGGATCGAGGAAGGACGGAGTTCATTCATAATTGAGACCGCGGTGCAAAAATAGAAAAAGAAAGAAAGAGAAGCAAGGAAATCCTCGTCTCAATAAACAACACTGTTCGTGTTCAGTTATGGAGGGCGAACGTCCACACATCAATGTGATTACTGAGAAGAAATCGACGGCAGCGTGAGATCAGAAAAAATAAAATCTGTTAATCGAGAGGAACACAGTTAGGTGCGTTAAAGCGAACGTCACTTTATTTAATTTTTTTTCTCCCTTTAAAGGCATGGTGACTCGCTTTGTGTGAGGGACACTTCAGGGAAAAAAGAAAAAAAACTACTTGCCGCTTTCGATTCATGTGTGTAATACGGTGAGCTATCCTACTTAACACGCACAAGAGTGAGCAAATGATGGCGAATGGAGAATAATGAGCTGCAAGAATATATAAGTACACTGGAAAGGCAAGAGGTCAGAAATGCCAATGCACACCTTTGCAAGGGAGATTGGTGACTTAAGGTACTTTTGCAGGAGCTCCACTATTGAGTCACAAAAAAAGAACTTCCAGAACATGTATAAATGCTCGCGTAGCTGCGGGAAACTTAAGTTACCAGTTTGTTGAGATACGTGCGCCGGAATAGGATAGAAGGTACCCTAAAGAACCGAAAATAAAGGACCTGTAGCACACGTAAACTTGTGGTGTTATACAGTGACAAAAGAAAGTGATAGCTTAGATTGCGTTTTCTCAGATAAAGCGTTATCACTGAACAAATATGAGAAATTGGTACTTTTCGGGGCACAAGTTTGGACTGCTTCGAGATAATTTATGAAAAAGAAACGTAGCCACTGTATGGCAGTGAATGCTGAATTAAGCCTCAAAGGAATGCAATGCGTGACCACTCATCTGCAGTAAGAGCTATGTGCCCGAGCGCGGATCGAACTCGTGTGGAACTATGTAGTTATGAGCGAGGGGAAGAAACCGTTTAGTAAATGACAAAAGAGTGACGCGTTTGTGAGAAGCATATAACTTACTGCGAGGTTGTTTTTGCGTACGCGAAGGGTTATTGTCGCCAAATTCGACGAAACCACCGATAAGAAGCCGGCTTCCTCGATCTCCCTGCCGTCGGAGCACGCCTTAACGTGTACGCTGCCAACGAAGGCTGAAAGCAGTACTACCTACGACAACATTGTCTCCTGCGTATTCTGCTGTAGTAGTACTAGCGTTTCAGTACGTTGGAAACATGCATGCGACGAAATTTCTTGCTGCCACTGCCTTTATAACAACGCGGAGGAAGCCCACAGAACGTTGCAGCGCACCTACTGTTACTCCATGCAGCATTGTAACTTCTTCTTGGAATTGCCTGAAAGCAAAATATTGCTTTCAAGAAGAACGTGGTTTTGGGTACCGTGCTCAACACTGAGTGATCTTTGAGAGTACCGCACTGATACATTATTCGACGAGTCAATGATTAGGCAACTTGCTGGGTTCTCTTTGTGGAAAAAGAATGCATGCAGATGACAACACGAAGAGAAGCAAAAACCCCGCACACTGCGCGGTGCATGCACTTTTACTCCATTTTCTTGTGGCTGTCTGTTGGCCCTGCTTCCTTTTTCTTTCTTTATCGATGAGATGATACATTCTGACTTCGGTAGCTTTATAAAGGTAAACGGTTTGACATCACTGTCCGGAAACTTCGAAACAGAAGATAGAAGTGCATCGTTTTCGACGATATTTGTTGGGCGTAACCATTGCTTTGACCGAAGTGCGGCATGTGAATTCGTAGATGCATAAGAAAGTGTAATTCATTAATAAACATAAGTAATTGTGAAACGAGCGTGGAACTAAAGTGAACTGACACGCAACTCATCTGCACACGCGCATCACATTTCAAAAATATGCATGCCTCCATTATTATGGGTAAACCGCGAAAGAAGCACCCTTTGCGAAACAGTATTTGCCATTTGATGTACACTGTTCATTCACATTGCTACATTACGCCCATTTTGGGGGAAATTGTTTGGAGAAGATAAGAACGAACGCATGGACACGTGTTCATGCCATTAATTTGAATGCACAAAAATCGCAGCACAGGCACCTTCGTTCAATAAACATATCCCGACAGACCAGGCTATAAAAACGACACGGTGCTCACATGTTCCGACACACGTTGGAGTAATTGTATCTCCTTCCAGCGACGCTGTTATCAATGTTACTCGCTATACTTTATAAGCTGTCATCTCTTAAGAAGCTTGAGTGGTATGAGAGACGTACTCTGACTGGCGTTCTAGTGATGTCTGTCGCCAAGGCTATCCGAGTATAGAATACTGCTTTAAAGCTACAGAATCACACAACATCTGTGCAGCGGCTGTGGAATAGAAGCAGCTGAGAGACGTTTGGGTATAAGTGCGAACGGACAATAATGAAGGCTGGAAATGAAGCTACATCAACGAACAGACATCATGTCTCGTTCTTCATTTCTTGGTGCTTGACTTCTAATCTTTCTTTCTTTCTTTCTTTCTTTCTTTCTTTCTTTCTTTCTTTCTTTCTTTCTTTCTTTCTTTCTTTCTTTTTTTTCTTTCTTTCTCTCTTTTTTCTTTCTTTCTTTCTTTCTTTCTTTCGTTTGTAAAATCTACAATTGACGCTCGCGAGGGACGTCCATCAAACGTCCCTGCGGTAGATGTTGTTGGGAGTGCCCTCTGAAACGTTGGGAGTGACACTTCGAACGGTAACCTAAGCGACAGGTACAGAGAGCACGTTTGTGCAATCGCAAGCACTTTTCTCGACTGCAGATGGGGGATTTTAGCAGACTAAGGGGACTTGGCGCGGCCAATCGGAGGCTTGGTTTCCAGACCTGGAGCAACTGTGCCAGAAATCAATTGCGCACAATCCGCAGACAGATTTGCCATTTGCGCAAATGTGTCTTGCGCAAGCACGGCTCAGAGAACGGACGGTAAAAAGAAGGCGTGATGCTGTTCACTAGAAAGGAAGTCCAGATGCTCGCTCGGGCATTTCTCCAAGAGTCTTTACTTATCCCGACAATAAATTCAAATAATTTCCAGGGGTCTGAATTCTGTAGCCACAGGAATGAGACCAACTAAACTGAAATTGAGTGTAATTACTGCAAGAATAATTCGACATTTGCGCTAAGTGCATCACTCACGGTGCCATATCTACAGTACAGGTTACTGTACTTGATGCAGTGCCATCTAACCTTTCAGCCTATCGTCTATATGCAAGACACTGACACTGAATTCAGTCACATTGAACTCAAGCGACAGACTGATGTGATAGCAGGTATTGCATTAGGCACAATAACATGCCTGTACGGCATCGTAAGTTATCCGGACTATATTGTTCTGTTCTGTTACACACGGGTTGTCGCAGAGCGATTGAGGTAGAGAATACTTTGGACTGCTCCATTTCCGCATGTTACGCAGCACTATATATATATATATATATATATATATATATATATATATATATATATATATAGAGAGAGAGAGAGAGAGAGAGAGAGAGAGAGAGAGAGAACAAAAGAACGGGAATAAGTACTGTAGTTGCTAATCATTATTTTTATTACAGTATGTTGTTCGGTATGCTATACCGGTAATTATGTAATAGTGACTAACCTGTCAGTAAGTCCTTTAACGAGACACTAAAGACAAAAAAAAGTTGCATTAGTAAAGTACCCTTTTACCGCATCAAAAATACAAACAGTTTTACCATGACAAGAGACGTGGTAAGCCAGAGAAGACGCAAACACGAAAGACAGATGGCGACGCCGCTCTGAACCTCCTGCACCAACTCACCGTGACGTCACAGATTTACAGAGCGTCTGCTGGGGTCTGGTTGACTTTTCATTGGTGAATATTAGCTAAACTCTATTCCAAAGCAGCCAAAGACTGAACATAGCAAGTTTCGAGAACTTTTACAGCGCGACAATGAGCCTCAAATATGAAGGGGAAAAAAAAAAGAATACTTTCAAATGCATAACGTCACACTGACATGTCGCCGATTGGGTTTCGGCGCGAAAGTTCAAATGAGAATGGAATTTCGGCCTTCATATCTCTTTTCATCGTAAACCTCTTAACGTTACATAACACAAGAAGGGTTCTGAAAAAGTGCTTTATCCAGTAAGAGCTAATTTAGTGTTCCTGTACAGCGTACCTCTAAATTTCTATAGTGTCAAAATGAAATTAAGAGACCCTTAATATTTTAACAAAAGCGTCTTAGCCTTATTTCTCATATCCTATTATCTAATGTGCCAAAAACACCGCGGATATTATCCGCAAATGCTAATACACTCGATTTACAAGTCTACAAGACATCTCAGTAAAGCAAGACGCTGGTATAGCCCGTGCACTCAGGCAGCTCTTAGCAAAAGAAACGACACATAGCGCGCGCGGTTCAGGACTGCCGGAAATTACATTATCAAAATGGTATTGATCACGCTCGTGATGCTTTAATTGTAAAGGAAATCAAGACTACTGGAAGTCATGTTTGGAAAAGAAGAATGACAGTGTGTCAGCTTGCTCGTTTTTCACGTTAGCGGTTCGCTGAAACGTAACTTCCCAGTAACCATGTCACGCTCGTTTAGGTGAAAGTTTATCGAGAAGCATTTTAAGCACACGCTCCAAGATCTTAGTGATTACTTGGCTATTGCCGGTTTCGTTCCAACTTGGATCTTGAAACAGTAACAAGTGGACTTCAACGATGTCATGGTCGCATCACCAGAAGTTAAGGATGCAGTAAACGAAGGAACAAATCAAACAGTCAGATGTTAAACTATAAATCTTTGTTAATTTTGGTTTTCGTATCTCTCAGCGATTACAGTGTCGGTCAGTTCTTCATTTTTGCTTGCCGGAATGTAAATGTAATCCACAGGTTTAAGTTGCGCATTGAAGACATTTCTCTGTAAATGTTTCTTATCTGCGTTGCTTACAAGCAATAGAAGAAGCCTGACTTCAATAAGCGAAAATGTGAATTTTATTTTATGCCAATAAATTTCTACATGGTTCCATAAATTACTCTTTCGTCTCTATCTCCTCAGCAAGCATATATTTCCACTTGTGCCTTCCTGCTTCTTCCTTTCAATGTGAACTTTCTTTTTCTAGGTGTCCCTATCTTGTTAAAAGCACATGGTTTGACAGGATAGAGAGAGAGAAATTGGAAGGAAAAGGAGTAAGATTTACCTTGACTCCCGTAGAGCTTCTTCCCTAAAATACCATTCATGTACCCTATTTCGAGCACCAGTGATAGCGCATTCCCATTAACCTTCCCAGTCTAACTTGTTGTTCAAAGTTTTTCTATCACGAGCGGAAATCCTATGCCTAAGTATTCTTGAGTTCTTGCTTAAATACGTGTAATATTCTTCAACAGCGTGTCGTGTAAGACGTTCTCTGGCTTGTCCCGATGGTGTGTTCCATTTTCAGCGTTCGACATACGTACTTGTTTCATAGTTGTCATGTATTATGTACTGAGCACAGTCGCTCATTTTTTTTTTTCATTACCTGAGAACGTGACAACGCGCACAATATCAGCCGCACGCTGAAAAAAAAATCGCTTCGGCCAGGACTGAAACCCAAGCCCACGAGAGCTATGACATGGCCCCAAAGATCTCTGATGCAGCCCGCTGCTTGTAACCACAGATGACGGATGCCCATACCAGTGTACATGGGTCGCTCGCTAGATGCTACCGTGAAGCTATACGTCAGACGGCTCAAATGAACTAAAGAGCATCCAAGATGCACCTCGCCGTCATCGCCACAGCTTTAACGATGGATTAGAAGTTAGGAATTAGATTAGATTAGAAGCTAAGGAATTAGGAATAAGCCAAGGCAACATGAATAAAAGAAACCTGAGAAGAACAGAATTTCCCTAAGGTCTACAGTTCGCTAAAATTTTACGCAGATAGAAAGGACTGTTTTGCTTTACCGTGTAGGGCTTTGTATAATTTTAATAAGGAACATTCACAGATCATCCAAACTTGTCATTATATCTATTGATCCTTTCGTTGTTGTTTTTTTCTTGCAATATTTTAACCTCACAATTTTTTCTCTACTCCAATATGACCAGACATCTGACGATACATTCATACTATCACTTACTTTACGAATGCGGATAGATTTACGGAAACGTAATACGGCTTAGCAATTCTTCTCGACTGTGACTTCTCATCTCGCTCCGCTGGAAATTCATTTTATAGTAAGCTGACATTATACTAGTCGTCATCCCCCCTTTCAACATTATATCTTAAAGGGACACTAAAGGCCACTATTTACTCATGCTAAAGTGGTCGATTAGTGCTCCGGAATTTCTAAGGTGTCAAAGCCTTAGTAATCGAGAAATTGAGGTAAATTCAGCACACGACAAGATACTTCCCCGGGACAGTCAAGTACTTGCGCGATGACGAAGGCACTCCTCATTTATATTCTTTCACTGGTATTCAACCAGTCGTTATAAAAACATCATTGCGTTGCATTATGACGCGAAAGAAAGTGCAACTTGTCCAGTTCTATTTCATTCTTTAGAAAAGGGAACTGACTGACATTACTCTCGACAACGACGCGGCCGCTCGAAAGGTTTCGTTTTCGCTCGACTCTGCGCCGCCCGCGCTTTCGCGTTTCAGTAGTTTCGTCATCGCGCGGTGCTGCGCTGGTTTTTTGCTGGCGCGCGAAAACTCGCGAAAACTGCGAGGAGCAGAGAATTCCACTTCCACGTGGTGTCGCGGGATGCGCGAACGGTCCGCGCCACTTGACCGAAAGCAGCTGCAGCGGCGAATCCACCGCAGTGCCAGGGCTCGGTTTACCCGTGGCCGGGCGTTTGCGTTTTGCGCAAGACACCGTACCACCATCTTTTCTTGGCACGAAACAAGGGTTGCGAGGTTTCTGAAATAATACTTAAGCAGTCCACGTCGATTTAGTGTCTACCTTTAGTGTCCCTTTAAAATTATGCAGTTAAATTAAAATATGAAATTAATAAAAAGTTATCAGGGAGGTTAGGAACATTCTGAAGAAAAGTTCGCGCAGCAACTGCAAGAAGATGCTCTAGCGAAATAAACTGCGATGCGTAATTCAATCGTGATAATCTATCCGATCTTGTTTCGTTGAAAATTGATGCAAGAACTTGATGACCTGAATCATACCAAATTTTTTCCCATATGTCTATACGAGCAAACTTGAAAGTACGTTCCATAAATAGTTTTAGTGGTATCGTTGCTTATATCAACTAGCATTTCAGCGTCATAAGTATTAAGGCAGTTGATATAAAGTAGATATTCGCACGTTTTACAAGTATATCTCCCTTACGCTCAGCGCCACCAATAGTCCCCAAGCGCACTAAGCATGCGAACGGGATTATCTCGTAAAAAAAAAAAAAAAAAGCTAATCAGATTTCTAGTCGTCTTAATACTTTTAGTACAAAATTGTGACGTAATTAGAGAAGCGTGATGACGAACCACGCCATATTCTGCCTGCGAGCAGCAGACCAAAGCAAATATATACCAATAGGTCTGCGTGCGCACAGCCAAATAACATGGCACAATAAGAGCACAATTCCACAGGCTTTTCCTTTTATCGTCTACTCCGCATAAATGTGTGAATGTTGTTTCAGCGAAATGCTTGAAAAGCTGTCATTTCTTGTCAGCTGTTATTTAAAACAATATTTTAATATTATGCAGTGCCACTCTACAGTGACGTCGATTTACAGTGAACATTTCTTCGTTGAATTATTTAGCAAAAGCATGGCTTAGTGCGCACTATACAAGTGAAGCATGCTTGAAAATAAGATGTAGCAACGTTCGAGCTGCTTTGAGTTCGACCTGCACTGGCTCAAATACGCTCGAAAATACCAATGTGGCAGGAGTAGTAGATTGAGACCCGGTGATCGAGTTGTCGAATGCATGGTTGCATTTTCGCCCAAGTTTATCGTTCTAGCGGCGCCGCAGAGACTATTCAAAAGTCAAAATGAGTTCGACTGTCGCCAAGTCAAGAAACGCGGCTTTGTCAGTTGGTTTCACACTCAAAGTGCAAGAAACGCAAAGCGTGCCCAGTTGACGCAGCATGATATCGTTTGATTTGCCGAATGGGTACACGATTTTTGTATGACGAGCGACGATGTTCGAACAGGTTTGCTATGAGCACGCGTACTCACACGTCAACAGCGAACGCACCGAGCAGTACGTCCGAACCGTAGCAAAAGCACGTGACGTTGCGCGTCCACCGTGTACGCCCCCATTCAGCTGGCTCGCTCACCTCGGACCGGTGACCGCGGAGGTTGTAGTTTGTGCGCTGAGGGTGCTCGGCCGTCTTGCGGCAATGGCATGTGGTGAAGGTGACGCCCACGATGCCGCGCGCGTTGCCGGACGCCAACCAGCCGTCCTGGTAGTAGTTGACGCGGTTCAATCGCCAGCCATCCTCCTCGGGCAGCTCGTCGGGCACCTTGCCCATCCACGTGAGCGACAGCACCGAGCAGTCGGTGCGCGACGACCAGCTCCGCTCGAAGTGCAGGTGCATCGCGACCACCTTCTTCCCGCTCGCTTTTACTCGTCGTACGGCCCCTCAACAACCGCGGCCGGCCGTCTTTCTTCTCCGAGCCGTATTGATCGCCGCCACCACTCGCCGGGTCGTCGGCAGCACGCTAGCCCGCGACGACGAATGCGGCGAGGTTGGCCCGCTCCGCCACCAATGCCGCCGCCAAGTCAGGAGGAGACACGCCGGCGGTCGCGTTTCCCCCATCGGGGAACCCCCGGCCGATGTCGCGCAGGGAAGAGACCCGGAAGCGCCACGGACGCTCTCACACACGCGCGCACGCCTTCTCGAGTAACGCACGGAATCACTCTGCCCCCCTCTGACCACGTTCACGTCGTCACGCACGATCCCCCAGTCAGAAGCGGTAGTGAAGAAGTCAGCTTGGCCTAGACGCACGACGGCGACTACGGAGCGCGCGGAGTAGGCTCTTGCGCTGGACGGTGGCGGTAGCGACTTGACCGACCGAGTCGGACGTCATGGTGTCGTCTGAGAACGCAGGGCGGGGCCGGATCGAGAAGCAGCGGGTTGGGTTCTGGTCGTTGTTGTAGTCATTTCGTGCGCGGGGTGTGCCGCCGCGAGCGCTTGCCGCCGGGCCGCATCCCGAGCCAGCGCGACATCGCGCGAGTGGGTGCTGGGCTGCTCGCTTCCCTTATTGGAGAAGGAGTGCGCAGCAGCTGTGAGGGAGGGTCGCGGTGAGCGCGCCTGTGCGAATCCGAAAATCGAAACCGCGCACGTGTCGCCCTCCGACGGTGCAGGAACAAACACTTTTGTGCGAGTGACGTACTTGCGTTACACTATTAAAAACTTATGCGCTCTAGACTACATAGGCGCTGCTTCGAAGTCAGAATTATTCTACAACTGCTTTCGCTGTTCTTTAGTCATCGGTTAATGTACGCATGTAGTGAAAGCTTTTGGGCATCATTACAATAATATAAGCTGTCATTAATGTTTACCTGCAACATAAAAGATATCTGAACGACCAAACGGATCGAAAGCTCGGTGCATAGATCAGATCAAGAGACAATACGTGTGCTGCTTTAACGAGACAGAAACATTAATTGTCAGAAAACGAAACTGAAGCTTTTCGCTAGGAAGTAGGTGCCACTGCGGTCGACAGGTGGCTGCTGCCAGCATGGCGGCGTTGGTAGTGGTCGGTCGGTGTAGCTCTGCCGGTAGATTAACGATTAATTCGATCTTACGCCCCCGGGGCACTAATTCTATTAACGCATGGCGTAGGTATCTAAACGTTTCATCAAACAAGCTCTCATACCCACCAGCGGTACGGTTGATTTGCCCCAAAAAGCTGGTAAGTTGTGATCTCGATTCGACTCAATGACTTGGATAGGTCATTCAAAACGTTGCAAGGTGCTCGCATTCTGTTGGCAGCTGCTTTCGTTATGTATGTCAACGCCCAAAAAGGATCGAGTGATGACGATTAGTGTATTTATTGCACGTCATGGCTTTTTGTGTGCTTGCGTTTTATTTGGGTCCTCGTTCACAGTCTAATCTCTCTCTCGTAATAACGGAATCGCTTCTGTGTATCTAACATCTCTGTTCTTTCTCCGTTCTCCTTCTTCTGTGCACCTTCTGTGTGTCATGGCAGTTTCCAAGTCGTCATCATGATAACCCTCTGCTGAAACAATTGCCGCACATTAAGGTAAAATCCAAGTACGTGTAGTCGAGTTTATTCTTTTCTTGATAAACGTAGAACTGCATTAATAGTAGCTACTGCGGAATGTAACGAGAACGAGTAGAGCGCTTGTAACTGCCACTTGACGTGTTTTGCTTCGCCATCTAGTTGAGTTGTGTATTTGTTGTCCCAACTGTGCACAGCTTCTTCAGAGAAACGTGCAACTAGGCAAGCCGAGGAAATGCTTCCACCCCGGAGCTTCTACCCTATTGCCCGCTCAGATCGGCGTCTCTTTAGAAACTGTCAGCAACTGGTCCATCATCAAACAAATGTTTGTTTACCTCTGGCCAAAGGATAAGCCGGAGATCCGAAAACGAGTCATCGTAGCCTTGGGTATATTAATCTTGGCTAAGGTACGTCATGCCTTTTATTTCTCGATATAAAACGGCTTCTGATGGCTTGTGCCTTACACTAATTCGCTTAGATATGTTTTTGTTGCTGCTGATTTTCGTAATACAGCCAGTTTTGTCTTGAGAAGTCATAACTACACCTATCAATGCTATGCAAATGGTACTGGACGTTTGCGTCATTCTGGAAAGCATGGGACGTCTACTTCCAGTGGTGACGAATGGCTGTCTGAATTACTGGAAACTGTGTCCTACAACGCCTTTCTCGCTCTCTCTTTTTTTTTTAAATTGGAGGATAGTGTTAAAATTTAGAAAATTATTTCAAGCAGCACTACAGATAAAACATGTATTTGCATTGGTGTCATGACATTTAATGAGAAAATCATCAAATATCAAGCTTGTGTTAATTTGCATTAAATACTACCATTTCTTCTTTTTTATTATTTTCTTCTAGGTGATCAATATCGAAGTGCCATTTATCTTCAAAGCTGCTATTGATTACCTCAATGAACAAACGGGGAGTCATCTTTCTCTCGAAGATGCATCAAGCACTCTAACGTCAGCAGCTTTTGCAATTCTTGTTGGCTGTAAGTTTTACTGTTGCTTAATGTCAACGAAGTGCTGTAGTCGGTTGCAGTATATGAATTCAAGGGATCATGCAATTCCTTGAAATCTGACTGTCAAGAAAATTTCGTACTATGAAGATGTTCTTTTGAATATTATCTTTCTTGGCACACTTATATCCTCTCCACATTGTGCCACATACTTTGGAGCTGTAATCTCAGCAGAGTCAAAACTAAAAAACAATCTGTTTTGAACACCTACTACGCACTTTCAGATGGTCTGGCAAGGGCTGGTGCATCAGGATTCAATGAGCTCAGAAATGCTGTGTTCGCCAAGGTGGCCCATCATTCAATACGAGAGGTAGCTCGACGACTCTTCATGCATCTCCACCAAATGGACCTGAACTTCCACCTGTCACGGCAGACAGGCGCCCTCTCCAAAGCCATCGACCGTGGGACGAGGTATGGTGCTCAGCAAACAGGTGCATTGCAGAAAGCTCTGGCATGATGACAAGGAACTTTTGGGCTGGTTACTATATGGTTAGATGTAGAAGGATGACAAGTGTCTATATACAGAAACTTGTGGGAGAGCTTTATTTTACCAAGCGTATATGAACTTACATTTAGAATGAACTCCTTTATTTAAAAAAGGGGATGCAGTTGAGTCTGCATAGAGGCATACCTTTACTACATGGAAGCAGCAATCTCTGTACCGTACTTGCTAAAGTAATTGCTAAAGTACTCGATAAAGTAATCTAAAACTGCAGTTCATATTTGATGTGTTGTCTCAGAAGACGGCAACAATGAAGTGCACAAGCACGCCTCACATGGCGAATGCTAGCCAGTGCTTGTTCTATTGCTTGAGCTGCTTTCTGCTGCTATGTTCCTTATTCCTTGTATTTAATAAATCATCGGCAGCCACCAGCAGCTGTGTAGATGCTGCAATATTTTTCTTGTATTTCCTAATCAAAGGAACTTTATTCCATCTTTTCTTCCATCTTACTCTTTTTCCACTTTCCAGAGGCATCAACTTTGTCCTTTCTGCATTGTTGTTCAACATTGTGCCAACCATCTTCGAAGTGACACTCGTTAGCTCTGTATTGGTAAGCATTGTGGTGCCATTTTTACTACTCCTGAGAAATGGGGATCCGTGTTTTGTTTTCACAGCATACCACCACCTGTGAGATAAATTGGCAGTAGCCAACCAAGAAATCTAATTGTTGAGAGCTTTCTGGAAGCAAATGCTCAAGCTCAGTACGACGAGGAAAATACAATTAATTTATCGTGAAAGATGTCTATCACCAGTCCTTGGCTGTACACTACAAATTTCCCAATGGCAGGGTCCTGCTTTTATTTTTGCTTGAGGGCCTCTGTAGGTTAAAGAACCAAATTTGGAGTCATCGCTCAGTATAACCTAGATACATATTTGCATAGAAAACAAGGAGTTATGAATTGAGGTACACATGACTGTCAAGGATACGCTTGTTCACTTGATTCTAATGGTACAACTTTTCCTTGCTCATTTACAAAGGTCGCAGTTCTTGCAAATTAAGAAAAACGGCTACTTTCACTAATGATTGCACAGTGAAATGAGAAATGGTGGCCATGTTCATGGCCTTTGTTTGCTTCCTTCAACTTTAGATAGGCACAATCAGTATATGGGGTAGAGATGCAGTGTCACTAACAAAACAGCATTGGAAGCAAACACCTGCTTGTTGAATATAATACTTGGTACAAATGATGCGTATTTATTCAGAAACTTTGACTCACTTATGTTTATCAGTGGCTACGACGTACTGCTTTTGAGCATAAGTTCACAGATACTATTACCATCTGTAGCAGCAAGATTACAATTGGTGTAGAATGCGAAAGTGCTCATGCGTTGAAGTATTGGCACATGCTAGAGAGTCCCCCGACTGTCAAAACTGATGTCAAGCCTTTCACATTAATGCTCCTTGTAGCCAACACCCTGCATGCTTTCTTTGCCGTTCTACATTTACAGATGTGACAAGTGCACATTACGGATGTTTTTATGTGCATGCTCATTCTCTAAGACCAAGTATATTAGTTGACATAGGACTTGACGCACTGCAGCCTCAAGCAGGACAACACTAAACGTTTTCACAGTTTATCCTGTATGTTCACATTTTAGTATTTGAATACGGCAGTACGCTCTAACATCTGTTTAAAGAGACACTATTTAGTGAAATATAAGGTTAAACTAGATTGGCAGTTTAACGTATTTAATTCTAGACAGGTCTGTCTTGCAATTGGGGGCAGTTTGATATGCCAGAAATGTCTGATGAAATAAAGGTGGACTTCCCAAAAATACTTAGAAATATCTGCACCCACTTCCTGTAACGTCATCAATTTTGACAGCATTTGTTTGCAGGTCAGTAATCGTTTATCAGTGGGGATAGATTAATTTGCATTTGCATAATTAGAGATTCAACCTCTTAGCTTTTGGTAACTGATCCTGGGGAAAAATATGGAGAATATGCAGAACTGCTGTGAAATTCATGGCATCATCAGCACCAATTAACAAAATCAAAGCTTTCGTGCCATCTCCTTTAATGATCAGCATTTCTTATTTTGCTATAAGTTGTAAATACAACTTTTTGAAAACAAATTATTTAGGCTGATTAAGTCTTTCAATTGCATTTAATTTTTCTCTTCAGAAGAACAGAGGGGGGCTGATGGTATATGTGACGCACAGTCCCAATAATGAAAGATGTGTCTGGAGGCATTTGCAGCCCTTCTAGGCCGTAATATGGGCAGGAGTAATTAAATGTTACGTTTAAGTGAGACACACTAACCATAATTTGTGACTTAGCATATACACTGAACAGCTTGATCTTTTTTTTAGTAAAATAGATATAATGTATATGGACTTAGCATTGTTTCTTTTGATGTTCAGTATTACAAGTGCGGAGGCAAGTTTGCTGCTGTGACACTGGGATGCATTGGGACATACAGCGTCTTCACGTTCGCCATAACCCACTGGAGGTACGTGTCGCCACCAAAAAGAAGCTAGCACAGTGAATAGCAGCAAATTAAGAAGGCCGTGTGCTGCATTGTACTATGTTCATTGTGTGTGTCTTCGCTGTCTATAGAAATACTTCCCTTAGTCATTTTTTCTGCAAGTACGAGGTGACACTCGTTGTTGAATAGAACCATTGCTCTCTATTTTTAAGGCCTTGTGAACGTGTGAAAGTACCCTTCAACTAAGACAGACTAATGTCTTCGTTCCATACATAGCAGTGAACACTGTCGAGGCTAGAGAGACTTCTTGCAGTGGCTTTGTTCGCACTTGGATATAGTTCGATGTTTTTTTAATGCAACTGCGCACAACTGTTTTTATATAGGCTCAGTACTGAATGAAACAGGTATAATCCTTAGAAACAAACACATTCTGGTATTGGACTGCTAACACGTTGTTTTAGATATTTATTTTTGTGGTTCTTTTCGGGTTTTTTTATCTGCAATCCGTCGCGAGGAGCCTCACGTGAATGTTGTTGGCGCACCGTGAAGCATGGACGGAACGCGTGGAGTGATAACTTTTCTTGACCAAACTTCTTACATAGTTTCCACAGCTTTGACTGCTATGTATGGAACGGAGTATAGTGGCACACTTTGGCATCAGGTTCTATAAGGGACCCTAAAGGCAAATATTAAGTCAAGCTAAAGTGATAGATTAGTGCTTGAAGCTGTGTGGTGGTGTGGGAGGTGGAGTGAAAAGGTAGCCACAGTAGCCACAGTTTACTTAGACCGGCCAGGCACGGTACCGCGAGATCTCTGGAGTGGCTGATACCGCGACGGCTCAGGTCGAGTGCGTCAGAATGTTCTATTCTCACGCTGCATGCATGTGAGCCATCTTCTTTGGCTCTGGAGGTAACAGTCGTGCCACTACAGTGTCGTCAATATTATAGCGAACAGAGCTTTAGTTACTGAGAAAGTGACGCAAATGCAGGACACGAACAGAGGCTCCTCTAGGACATTCTAGTACTAGCCCAACGACAGCAGCACTTTTCATTATATCTTTATTTTACTACTACTCAACTAGTCGTAATAGAAAGATCATTGTATTGCATTATAAGATGAAAGAAAATGCTACTTGTCCACTTATATTTGGCTTTTAGAAAGAAAGAACTCATTGACGTTACCCTTGACAACGATGAAGGTGGTTGGAAGGTGTTGTTTTCTCCACTCTGTGCCGCCCGCACTTTCACGTTTCAGTAGTTTAGTTATCGCATAGGGCTGAGCTGATTTTGCTTGCTTGTGTAACTTGCACAAACTGCAATTAGTGAATGCCATGTCCATGTGGTTTCGTGGGATTCCCAAACAGTCCGCGCTACTTGACCAAGAGCAGCTGCAGCTGCGAATCCAACGTCTTGACTCAGCTTCTCCATGGTCGCACATTTGCGTTTTATGCAGAAAACCGAAGTCTGTCTGTCAGGCGGTGTTTTACTCATGAATGGCAGTAAGGGACAATGATGGTGTACGTAATCTCACCACTCCCCGCTTGGGAGTGGGCGATTTAAATTGCGCTAAATGTATGTGGGCCCTTCAGACGCAATTTTCTCGTGGACTATTGTGGTCGGACCCAAGCAAACAAGGATCAAGACTCCGCCAAGCTACAAGAAGCATTACGCAGCACGGACCAGGCGGAGCAGCTCTGGGCTGTCCAGCGAGCCCACGATGCGTCCAGGGAGTTACAACTCCCAGTTCCAACATAGGAGTAGCCCGCTCTATGGGACCTTGCGCCCCGTAGCTCGCAGGACCTTTCATTAAAGTTGTTCCATCCATCCATCCATTTCATTTCTTGGCACGAAGCAGGTGCGGCGAGGTTTCTGTAATGGTATTTTAACAGTCCACGTCGACTTAGTATTTGCCTTTAGTGTTCCTCTAAAGAGCAGCACGCACCTACAGACACATACCCAGGGAACCGAGTTGTTCAGACAGTTGGTTTCGAACCCTGCTCCATCAGCACAGCAGCCCGATGTGGCGTCCATTATATTATGGATTGCCCAATCCGATTAACACATGTTAGTGCAAAACTGGTTAACTCTTTCCCTACCATGGGGAAAATAGGTGCTTTTTGTAGGTTATGCCAGATTTTTGCACTACTGCACTCAATATTTTATGTAATACATAAACAAAAAGCAGAATGAATTCACTTTCCATACATAAAAGTTTTATTAGCGAGATATATGTCATAAAAAAGATATAAATTGCCAAAATCAAGGTTGTGGGATAAAATTCAACTAAGTTTGTAAAGACATGTTTGTACCTACTAAGAAAAAGAATGTAACAAAAGTTGTGAGATGTACAAAATATATTGCCGTCTAATAGGCACTATCTCTGAAACAAATTGCAATTTTTTCGTTGAACAGGTATTCCACTACAAAAATTTTACTGCATGCACTATACAGTTTGGCATGCCGGGCTGCAGCTGCCAATGTTCCGGGCTGCTTTGTGTCGTCGTCGCTGTCAGAGTCAAAGTCCAATGAAAAAGCAGCATTCTCAGACTCGCTGCTGCTCGATCCATCGATAAACTGAGCCACAGACGCAATGGAATCAATTTCAAAGCACGCGCGCCGCTCCTGGAGGCGGCCGTTCTTGCTTTCTACTTTGACGATCGCAAAACTTTGGAGCGCATTCTGAATGAACACCTGGCAGGAAAACTTTGATCTGCTTAGAAAGCAAAAATATAGTTCTCCTCTTTTACGTCCAATGGCCCAGAAATTCTCAAAAGTGGCGTTTCAAAGCATCGATAGCAGGCTAACAATGCCCAATGGGTGCAGTAGGGAAAGATTTTAAGTGATGAGTTGCGCACATGCAATGTCACATACCTGTTACCCAGGTTGGCCCAATGATTGGTTTCAAACCGGTTCCCTCACCACAGCAGCGCGATTCTCTAGCCACTATACCATAGACTACCTAGTGACACAAGTTGGCGGGAAAACAGCCAAGGACATCACCAGACATACAGCCCCTGGAGAGTGTGGGAAGAACCCTAATAATGCTAATTGCACTAAAGGAATAGAAACAAAACAAAACAAAAACATGAAATAAGGTCCCTGCTTATATTCCGGGGCTCGAGGCCACCTGGCGTGGGGCTAGTCTGATTGCATATCTCTGGCAATTTCAGTCCTGGGGAGTTCACTAAACGGCGATTTCACTGACTCTAGCTGCATATTAAAGAACCCCAGGGGGCCAAAATTAAACTGAAGTCCTCCACTACAGCACCTTTGTGTTGCTTTCGGACATTAAACTTCATATATTGGTCAATCCTTGTGAAAATTCCAGCTAAAACCGTCTCGGGATGACTATCGACATTAATGCGATTAACATTGAAGCAATGTAGTAACACACCATATTGCCACCACTGAAACTTGTCATGTACTATGACGCATGTACTGCAACAAAGCTCCTCTTTTTTGCTTCCCTCTGGACATGCTGCAGCTAAAAGCTGTTTGCATACTGCAAACTGGGTGAAGTTTCCAAAGAATGCAATTCGCATTAAATATATTTAATTGGGCAGGAAAGGTGAGCTACTTAGTGAATGGTCATGACGAAAATAGAGTAAAAAGGGGACAGAAGAAAATACATGGACGCAGCACTGTCTGTCCGTGTCTTTCTCTCTCCCATTTTTGCGCTGTTTTCTTTGCGACTGAATTAGGTGCTGCTTCTTTTGTTAGCTGGCTCTTGCAATCAAAACTGTACGTGCATTTTCGCCTTCCTGAAAAAAGAAATTTGAAAGACTGAGCTGAGTTTTAATGTATTTGTGACCCTTTCAACAGGACAAGGTTCCGCATAGAAATGAACAAAGCCGAGAACGAAGCTGGAGCACAGTCGATCGACTCACTCATAAACTACGAGACAGTGAAGGTGAGATTCAGCGACCTCTTACTTTAAATCGTATTGACCATATCTGTTTTGTTGTTTTACTACTTTGCCTTACATTCTAACCCATCTGATAGTCCATCAGTTCAGTCACTACAAAAGATGCCTAATTCGGACGTCTGCATCTCTATTACTCTGACCATCAGTCTTTTTTAGGTAAACACCTGCTTACTTGCAGGCTTACAATTTCCTGTACACTAAATTACTTCAATTTATCTATTTATTCTGAGTTTGTATATTCTGCATTGTTTACTGCCCATTTATTTTCTTGGTACAGAGCATTGTGCATTCTTAATGCAGTTAGGGTGGTTCTGTTTTTCTTTATCTCTGGCCAGTCGGTACAACAAAGGTACTAAATATTTCCATGTTCAGAAAAGGGAAAAATAACATTAAGTAGCATTAGTACCTGTGTACACCTGCTTTGCATCTTACCAAGGTCAAAATTTTTTTTCGGAACTTCTCACCAATTTCATGTAAGACACTTTCACTTGCCCCCGTGGCTCGTTCGATGGCTTGTCACAGCAGCCATGTTCTGATGGAGGCGTAATGCAGCAATGCTTGTGTACTAAGATTTAGGTGGGTATTAAGGAACCTCAGGTGGTAAAAATTAATCGAGAAGCCTCCCCACTACGGCATCTCTCATGGCCTGTGTACTGCTTTTGGACATTCAACCCTGTGATTTGACTTGATTTGTGATTTTGAAAAGATTTTCAGCCACAAGGTAAAATTGCTAAAGAGACACAAGAGAAAAGCAAAAAGTAAATTGTTACTCGTAGATCACATTTCTTTAATACCGAGTGGGCAGTACCACTTAAGCAGATGCTTGATAAGTTAGAAAGTAATGGAAAGATTGGTGGTGCTTCCTCAGAATTTCTGCACAAGCTCTAGTGACATCATAGACCTTAACAGCATCTGCTTGTACCTAGTTAAATGATTGTGAACTAGGAAGGACTACATTGCTTTAAAGAATAGCAAAGATTCAATCTTACTTGTCGGAAACTTAACATTGAAAAAACAGGCCAAACATGCAAAATGTTGCGAGATCCCATAATCACGCTTACATCATAGATGCTATGTTTTCGGTCTTAAATTACGAAACAAGTAGTTTGATCTTCACTTTCTCCATCATTGATTAGCCTCTTATTCTAACAGCATAAAGTGATTCTGTATTTCTCTGTAGTCTTATGTTTATTCAGAAATGCAGGTCTAACTGTGTTCTGTCAGGGTCTGTAGAAACAGGCGAGAACCAACTAACACCATCTGGAAGAGGTTTAGTAACTCTGTTGTGACGGTCAGTTTTTTTCAAACTTGAAACATTAATTCAATGTTTTTCCTCAAGAGCAGCAGCACTGGCCCAAATTCATCTACCACATTATTGAAAAGCTCTGTTTAGGTCCCGTAATTAATTAAAACAGGACTTATTATTAACAGAATGTAAAACAAATCATACAGTGTGCATATCTCATCAAGAACCTGCCACAGTGGCTAAATGGCTTTGGAAAACCGCTGCTGTGCACCAGGTTCCTGGTTCGATTCTCGACCACAGCAGTTGCATCTCAATAGAGGTCAGCTGCAAAAACACTCATGTACATGTTAGATAACCTCAGGTGGTCAAAATTAATCCAGAGTCCTGTGCTAGTCTCATAGCCTTAGTGTTGCTTAGAGACATAAGTTTACCATGTGATAATCAATCATATGCCATCAAAAAGTTATATTATGTCCCATTACTTACTACCAAGAAGGCCAAACTGGCACGCTGTCACCTATGAAGTCTGGGACCACAACAGGTGTCATTTCAGTTATTGCTAGCTGATGGCAGTACTCAAGCCATGTTAATTTACTATTTTGACTTAAAACATGATCTAAAGCACGAAGTGTGGCAAGTGTTATGCAGCCTATCGCATCCACATCTGACCAACTTTGTGTTTTGTTTCCTTTACATGAAACAAGTACTTCAACAATGAGAAATTCGAAGTAGAAAACTATGACAGGTTGCTGGCCCAGTACCAGGAGGCCTCCCTGAAGACAACCACCAGCTTAGCACTTCTGAACTTTGGCCAGAATGCCATTTTCAGTGCATCATTGTCAGCAATCATGGTGTTAGCAAGTCAGAACATCCTGAATGGTACGTACTTCTTTCTGGATCGTACGGTGTCTTATTGTTTTGTCAATTGAGAAAGCATATGGGGTTTTGTTGCACAATGCACCACACATTAGCATCTCCTCCCTGTTCTGTCTCACACTTTTTGTACAAGTCCCTGTGTTCCAAATGCCACTTCATCTTGAACAGAGAAAGGGACCTCTATGTCATTATGTCCATCGCACCAGGTGCTTTTTTCTTAATATTAACATAATCTGTGCTAGAACACTGTGATTTGGTAGTCCAGTTTGTGTATGTTTCTGAACCACTCAGTTTAAATTATTTAGTTGTTCGGCCTTGCAATGTCATCTCTTCAAAATTTTAAAGCTGGAAGGCATATGACAGACTATGATAAGGTATGCTAGGTAGTACAGCAAAATCTTATTTTGTATTTCACGGGACACCCAAAAAATGCCACATTATTTAATAATATATGCAAAAAACCTTCAAGAAAATACTTGACACGAGCACAGAGCTGATGTCTGCTAATAGTAACATGTAAGCATGAGGCCAATACCATTCACACCATCTTAAAGGGCCCTGAAACATTTTTTTATAAAAGTGTAGAAATGCATTTGAAGTTGAAATAAACTTTCAGAAATGCTTTGCAGCAAAAAAACTTCAATTAGTTCGGTAAAAGTGGAGTTATGGGCAGTCAAATATTTCTTTTGATCCCCTTCGCAGTGCTCCTGCTCTTTCTTCAATGCCTTGCACTGTGAAGACTATAGCGTGGCGAGGAGGTGCCCATAGCACTCCGCCTACTGAACATCACCCTGGCACGCAGTTCAAATAATTTTGAATGTTCACATATATGCCACTACTACTTCCGATTTCGGCCTCTATGACACGCCAAAATCGGAGACTATCCCTCAAGTTACAGTATAGTTCATGGTGTCTCCACAGGCATCTCGTCCCTTTGCTGTGCTACAGCTTATAAGATAGCTACTTCTTTGTTTTCTCGCACTGAGTGGCAAGAGTAGCATATTTCTTATAGCAATTATCTCTACGGCAATCACACAATTACCGAGGGTCAAACGAAATGTCGTCTTTATGTTCACTTGTGCGAGTATGTTGGCTGTGCACACATTGGCTTGAAGGTGCAGAGATAGTCTGGCTTAATGCAGACGCATGCCACGCTTGGTGCTGTATAACTGCACCGGCAAAAACTTGACACTATGCAATGTCCGACGCAGTCAATGTGAGCAGCACTGCTCTACATGCTTTGATACTTCTGCTGCTGGAATAGAAGATGTCCTATCTCACGCCAGAGTCACTAGACTAGAGTGCATCATGCGCTAGCTCGGCTGGCCTGCAGTTCAGGTGCACTGAAGCGAGCTTGCAGAGTTCGTGCCTTTGGCAAACACGAAAGTGCTTGCTTGCCACACACATGTGCACATGCGCTGTGGCAATAGCTGATCACCACACTGCTGCGGGCCACGCTCAACACGCCAAACTATACAGGGGGGCAAATTTTAGACGATTCTGATATCACTGGCATGACGTACCCAACTTCACCAGCTGCTGTGTGGCACACTGGAAATGCTAGGCTATATCTGCGCATTAAGCAATCGATGCCATGCTCCGGACTCGCATTGAAAGGATTCAAAATTTTATGAGCATCAACCATGGTGGTAACACACCTCGAAGCATAGAGTTACTACACTGACTCTACTAGAGATGCTATACTTATATTAACTCTATGCCTCAAAGGTGTGCAATTCAGGAAACACTCTAGGGAAATATTGGTGCTCGAGCCGGCTCGCCACTCTACCTGGAGCCGCGTCACCCACAGAGACCAATCGGAGCACGCGGTTGTCCTCAGCGAGCCGTAGCGAGCTCACCGAGCGGGCTCATCGCAGCACCCCATGACGGCCACAGTATCTGGCTAGGCAACTGCAGTGGCTAACTGTAGTGCGTACGACAGCGCTGGAGTGTGTGCATGTGCTCGTGAGCTCTAGTCTTGGTGTGCTATGTAGCGTGGACCGACTTTGTCCTGTACCAATTGACCGCTAGATAGTAGCCACACCCAAATTGCGCATATTGAAGCAATGAATTCCAGGAGTGCTTAGGAGTGAGTACATGTGGTCTTACCTTAAGTATCATGTGATTAGAGGCCAGTTGAGTGCTCGAAACTAGTAATAGAAATTAGGAAAACACGACAGCTATGACGCCAATAAGCAGTGTGGCCAAAGTTCAATGCCTGTGCGGCCAGCTGCGCCCGAGCATGACCAGATGATAGTCAGCTTCTTTGGGAAGCATACAATTCTTATCGAAATTTGAACAAGATTATCACTTACTTCAGCCGATTTAGTAAACTGTGGTAATAAATACAGTAGCAGCAGGAAGAAACACACTGATCTAAACATGTTTATTGATTGATGTTAACTACTGGCCACTGGCAGCACTCTATGGGAATCTGCCTGCTGATGTCAAAAGGCCAGCATCCCTGAAGGGGTGGGCACAGCGCCTATGTTGAAAAGAGAGTGCTTGAGAAAAAGATAACTTTGCACTCCACTTGTGAGCCCCACGCACCAAGCACAAGTGTGAAATTTGCCTGAGAGGGTCACAGCAGTGTATGCTATTTGCAGATTGCGTTTTTTCACCAAGTCCAAGGGGTAATTCAAGGCCCTAACCACTGGCATCGTGGACAAGTGTGCAAATGTTTCCTTTCCTCCAAAATGCAGCACTCATTTTGGACCACTTATTAAGCCTGTTTCAGGTGCTTCAATTAGCAGTGCAGCACCACTGTGCTCTAATAGGTTCATTTTGCTTCAATTTCGAGTGTCCGCCACTGTAGTGCCCACGACTCTTTTGGGTAGCAGGTGCTGGCACATATATATGCATATTCACATCACACACCACTGCCGCACTCAAAATTTCTTTCAAGTTTGAACTCGGCTGTAGCCACCACAAGTGTCACGCAGGACCTGTTCTTGCAGCATTGCGGACAGAATTATCGACAATTCACAAAATGTCAAGTGGTGTTCCATAGGCCATGCACAGACCTTTGTACGCTAATGACCCTATACCAAGTAATTATAGGTATAGAAATTGGTTGATTTGATTATATACAGTCTACGCTCGTTACAACGAACCCGTGTACAACAGGCTTTCAGATATAACAAACTATATTTCAACCTTAGTTTGTTCAACCTATTTTATTAATGCAATGAAGTTCGCTTTTAGCAAACCATGCTACAACGGACAATTTGTTACAGTGGACAAAATTAGCAGCAGTATTTTCAAACTGGGGTATATTAAATGTACTTTTGCCATGTCGACACGGGCCGACAATAGACTTGTGAAGGTCAGCCAACGATCGCAGCTCAATATCGCGCGTGCGAGAGAGGAAGGTGGGGCGGAAACGCACTGTCTTCTTTTGCGCGCGAGGGTACTAGGGGAGGCAAGAGAAAGGAGGGTTCCACTCCGGCAGCTGCTGCTTATGCACGCCGCAGCTGCACGCCCACCGTATCTTGAAAGTGATCTGCGATGTGGACAAAATGCTTTACCGCGCGGGCTCTGTATCGTCAAAGCAATCTGCGATGTGGACAAAGTGCGGCCAGTGCCGGTAGCTTCGTATGCACTGTGCTTTTGACGTTTAGTTCACATTGAAACAAGAGGCAGCACAAAGGTCAATTCACTCACTGATGCTGCCACGCCTTCTCACTCCAACGTTTCGGCAGCCACTTTCTGCGGTCATCGAGCGAAGTAAAACTACTATCCTTGCTTCGCATTGCTGTCTACTAATTTGCTACCGCAATTGATGCTTCGCCTTTTAGGCGAAGCTGCAGCCTTTTGTATTTCTAACGCTTATTTTTTCACTTTGGACATTCGTTGCTCTCTTTGCAATAACGTTGCTAGACATTGCAACCAAAATTTTGGAAGTTAGGCGTTTTGGATATTACAGACTTCAGATAAAACGGATGTCTTTTGTTGGATTATCAGGGTCTGTTGTAACGAGAGTCGACTGTAATGGAATTCCTTCTGGGCACACTGTAACTATTTAGAAGTTCATAATTAGCTGATGCAGGCAACTGCACAGACAGCTTGTGAGTGCTGCATTACATGTGAATGCACGCATCCCAAAATTGACCCACTACACACAAAATCAGCTATTCATGTTTGTGACACAGTGCAACATGCTCTATATTAAATTGCTTTGGATTGTGTCTGTCATCTACAAAGTGTCTGTGTTGTGTCTGTTACAAAGCTGCCACCTGCAATATTGATGTATGTTATGTGCTCCTCATCACTGAAATTCCATGCATGGCATGTGCGTTACATGCCCCACTGTCTTGTTGATCAAAGCTCACCAAATTAACACCAAATTAATGAATATGTATTGCACAGTATGTTTTATGGGGCCATTTCACTTGTACACATTATCTAAATATTCAGATAAATTAGTGCCAGATTAACGACATTTTATTGTAATTAGTATATTAGATGTTAGATGTATAACTAGCAGGCTCTATAAAGCCACGAGGTGACTTTGTGGGAGAATGCAAACTCAACCCTGTTGCCCTGTCAATATCGTTCCAGGCACTATGACAGTAGGTGATCTGGTGATGGTTAACGGGCTGCTGTTCCAGTTGTCGCTGCCACTTAACTTTCTTGGTTCAGTCTATCGGGAAGTGAAGCAGTCATTGATTGACATGCAGACAATGTTTGTTCTCATGAAGCTAAAGACGCCAATTCAGGTAAAGCAGGCCCTCTGAATGATTTTCTCTTTGCTTCTATATGAAGAAAACACATCGTGCGAGCACGTAGAAAAAGTTTTGGACTGAATACTTTCATGTTATTCACTTTTCAAGTAATTTATTAACAGCCAACTTCAAATGTTTAGTATGATCCCAACTAAGACTGCTTAAGCTCTGAAAGGACTTGTAGAACGTATAGTGCAGCATTTCATGTATACAGTTTCTGTTACTCTTTACTTTAATTTTGAAGAAAAGAAAGCTTACAAATATCTACTGCTATATTTCTTACACAGTGCTAAAGCTTGCTGAGGCATCAAACATATTAAAAAAATTTAATTTCATAGTGTTGGCGTGTGAGTATAGATGTAGGTTGCTCTCTGTTTCAACATGGCATGTTTTAAGCAAAGTGATACAAGGTGCAATGTGACAGTTCGGATCAATGTCAACGGACTTCTTAGAACCACCGAGGGAGAATGAACATTGCTAATTTGTTTTCATCCGCTGCCTACAGTCTAAACCTGGAGCTCCCCTACTGGTTGTCGCTCCAAACACGGCCACGGTGGACTTTGAGAACGTCTCTTTCGGCTATGTCGAGGGGAAGCCCATTTTGAACAATCTCAACCTCTCCATCCCAGCTGGCAAGAAGGTGGCACTAGTTGGTGGCAGCGGCACAGGGTAGGAAGCGCATTATTAAAGTGCTGGCATAAGATTTCTCAGGGCTTTCCTAAATCAGTGCTTCCACCCTGTCTATCCTTTCGCTATTCTTGTATTGTTGTATGCTTGTCTGCAAGAATAGCTTACCAAAGTGCCCAAACCCTAAATCTTCAGGTAAAATGAAAGCATCAACTGCATGGAATGTATTTCTGTTTTTCCACCGGGGCACTGCTCGGCAAGGTTCGTTACAGCGCAACACAAGACAAGTGTGTTGCGCTGTAACGAACCTTACTATGAATCCCAACCAACTGGCCCAACTTGCCGTCTTCATTGCTCGGCATTAGTGCATCCAATGAAGTGTGCTCTACAGTCACACTTTAACATGAGGAGCAATACAGCATAGTTATCATACAGCAATTAAGCTTTTGTGGCGGCTCTTTAGATTAAATTTTTTTTCTTTCTGACTTTGACTGGAACTGATGTTTTTCTTTGAATATGCGTAGAGACTGCTGTGTATACATACTTGAATAGTGTCCTTGTATTGTGGCACAATGGCAGATTTGATCTACCAAAGCTCCTAAGTGCTTTCCTAATTTTTGTTATTGAAAGTCTGCATTACTCTTCTAACGTATTACTCTTGTTCCCCTCCACCTTCTTTTGTTTTCTGTTTGGTACAGAGCATTTAATATGTGCTGCTGTGTAGTTTGTTCACCTTTCCATATGTAATCCCCCCCCCCCCCACACACACACCCACTGTAAGGCCTAAATGGCACTGTGTATGAGAGAGTAAACAAACAAATAGGATTTCCTTGGCAGGAACAGCGTAATTCTACATTGAAAATATTCAGGAAAAGTGTATTCTGTAGAAAAGGACTAAACACTGTGTTTTGGGGGCTTTCAGAATCTAAAATATCTAGCGCTAAGCAGGAGTCATAGGTGCCAGTATCTCACCAGAAAGTACACCTTAATTTGTGCTCGAGTGTCCCAAGCTGTGTTCACAACACAACAAGCATTGATTGATAATGTGAGCAACACACCAATTGCCAAAGGCAGCTGTTCATAATTTAGCTTTCATCATAAACTGAAATGAGCAAGCTGTGGATGGTCAGTGTTTGCTTGTGGCCAACACATTTCTTCAAGATGAAAAAGGCGAATTGGAACATCAACAAATAATCAAAATGTTCTTCCTTCAAACAATGTTTACAATAGCAAAAAATTGGGAGCTCGAAGGAGATACTTGTATAATTGTAGTGTTTTTGGTAATAAAGCTAATTCTCCCCCGTATTCTAGAATGTTTCTCTACTCAACACTCCACCTCGACTGAAGAAAGTAGATAGCAGCACCACCTATCGACAGAAGTGGTCACTGCACTTCATGATCATCCACGGTAATCCTTGAAAGCTTAGCATCCTCATTAGTCAAGGCAGAAGCCTGGAGGTTTACGAAAAGTGCTCCACTTAAATTGAGGACCACGCAGCGAGCTATGGAAAGAAGAATGATGGGTATAACATTAAGGGATAAGAAGAGAGCAGATTGGGTGCTCAGCCTGGTGGAGTGGAGGAACAGCTTCAAGAATACGGAGGATTGTGCGGTACAACTAAACAAAGATCTGTTCACAATATAATGCATGAAATACATAATTCATGTAGGAAATTGTAAAGCCAGTTCTGCAACAAGACAATAGCAGCTTTAACAACAGCATACAGTGAATTCTCTGTTCAAAGTCTGTGTTTGCTGAGACACCTTGCTTTATATGATGTGCGACACAGTTATTTCACAATTTTCCCTTACTCAATGGCCTCTGGGCCCTGGAAGGTATTGTAAATAAAATAAAATAAATAAAAATGTTTGCCACAGAGTGCTTTAATTATTCTTCCAGTTGACTGCAGCAGGCAACTGACATCTCATTTTGTTCTTCATTTTCCCTTCTAGCAAGTCAACTATCATCCGACTGTTGTACCGATTCTTCGACCCATCTGATGGACGGATCCTGATCAATGGCCAGGACATCAAGACGGTAGACCTCGACAGCCTAAGGAAAGCAATAGCTGTCGTGCCTCAAGTAAGCTGATAGTTTTTTGCAGTTATTTTGCTGCTGTTGTTCAACACAGTAGTCATCTTTGCTGCACCCAGCTCCTGCTCTACTTTACAGCTATGCAAGATTTCTCTCCCAAGGTGTTCCGATTTATACTTTCCCATTCACATTTCTCATACCTACATTAGTACATTTTGCAGGAGAAGGATGCACATGGCAAGTGGCAACATGAAAATTGTCCAGCAGCTTTCCCTGATAACTTGACTGTACGCAATGGCACTGGTTTCAACCTAGAATGCTTGAGCACAGAGTTCTATAGACTTCTTTATGCAATCCCTGTAGATAATCTATAGTGCTCTTCCATATCATCATTTGCACTGTTGTACATTCATGCACAGACTGTTGAGGTGCTATAGATGCTGTGCATGTAAAATGCATGCTTTGCGTATGCCCGCTGTACTCGTAAGAGAGACAGTCAATGACTGCATCTATAATTTGTTTTGACAAGCCACTTGCTGAATGTCTTCTTTTGGTTTTGTGGTCGAAATATCCTGCTTGTTAGGTCATGAGGCCATTGAGGCATGTCTGAGAAACAGTGAACTTGGTATGCGATCATAACTAGTGCTTCAAGTTCCTTTTTCTACCTACTTTTCTCTCCTAATTGTCGTCATTGTCAATTTCTTTCTTTCCTCTTGCTCTCCTCACCTCATATCCTATTGCTGAGTAAGATCACATTTGCTGAGTAGCTCGCTAGAAAACACTGGTTTAGGCCAACCTCTGACGTTTTTTTCCCACTTTATAATCAGATCGTTCTTTGTCTTTACTTTGCGTTCATTGATAGTCATATCAGTTATGGCATCATATCATGAGGAAATACTTATCAGTATCATCATCATTTTTCATCCCTTCAAGCACTTACAAAATCCAGCTCTTTGTATTATTTTTCACTGTCCTCGCGACGGCAGCGCCTCTGCTCTTCTTTGTTTTAATAGCGTCTTAACTATTGATAACTTGTTTCCATTTAATTTAGGTAATTTTGTTCTTGCATAAGCAAATAACAAATCAGCTTTCTATCATTTACATTGATTCTGAGCTTTTAGTAAATACCAACTATACCAGATTTGCTGCTAACGACAATGTTCTGCTACCTAAGGTTTCAACTAATTATGGTAAATCATCATCATCCTTCCCCGTGATCACATTATAGAATCATTCACCCACGTCACTAAATTCAAAGTTTCCTTAATCTCATTCAAGAATCCATTAAAAGACTATTTGTTAAATTTTTGATGTTTTAGCTTGTTGAGTTGTACTAGATTTATGTTCTTATGTACTGTATTTATTTCTTAATTTCTTCATTTCATGCTTTCATGCGTTTTTATGTTTTCTATTCCATTATGCCTACTGTTATTTTTTACTTGACATATCTATTCTATTGTTCACACTGCTGCTAATCCTTGTATTCTTTAAATGTAATCATCAACGAGGGTCCGATTTCAGTCTCTTTATTTGGGACCCTCATCTGTATATCTTATATGCTGTAATTAGCATATGATGTAATGATATTAAACGGATTTGATTTGATTTAATTTGAATAAATCTCTCTTTCCTATTGCAAATGCCAAGGACGAGGCTTATGCGAACATTCAACATTTTAAAATACATCCAATATTCATATTGGTTCAGATTTCAATATTTAGAATTTTCAAGGTACTATATAAGACAAATGAATATCAATTTAGAATTTAGAAACATGTACAGTTTACAATTTTGGTTTTACTGGGCAAGTGACATTGACATGGCTCATAGCCAGACAACCTGAATATGAAGATTAATTTACATTCACCAACTGATTTTCAGACCTGCTCAATTATTTGAACAGCTCTGTGGCTTACAAGATAAACTGATTCAAAAGATGAAAGTGCTTTGGTGTCTTCAAGCAAAGGACCTTCTTCTTTTTTTAGAAGTGTCTACTTTTGGTTGTTGTTTCAAAGCTGTGTGCAAATCCCACAACTTTTTGAAGTACAGCATAACCTCGTTGATATGATCCCGTTATGTATGATTTTCTGGCGCCAACATTTGCGATTGAAAGAAAAAATGACTCTATACAATTACGCATCTCTTTTGCCGATTCATACATTCCCAGAAAATGCTATACATATTTCGGAATCAACATTCAGTATATAGCCAAACTGCGATATTATGATACATTTTCTAACCGCTAGATTCCATGTAAACAGGGAAGGAGCCCAGCCCGCACTATGGCAAACAGTAGTCGCCTATCACAGCAGCTTTCCTGCCATACTCGCATGCCCGTTTAGGGTGCAAATGCCAGCGTGCTTAAGTTTCCTATTCTGGTACCAGCAAATCTCCTCGCAGGTCATCGCATGCCGCATTGACAGCTATTGCCGACAGCCCTATTGCAATAATCATCTTCAACTATCTGTTTCATGGCACATGGGTCATAGTGCCGTTGGAAGCCTGCTGCACACTTTTACAGTCTACACTCGTTACAATGGACCTGCATACAACAGACTTTGATATAACAGACCTCATTTTAGCTTTAGTTTGCTCTACCTATTTTATCAATGCAATGAAGTTCGCCTTTTAACTGACCACGCTACAACACACTATCGGCTACAGCAGACGAAATCAGCAACAATTTTCAAAATCGGGCGTATAAAACGTCCTTGTGCCATGGCGTGACGGGCTGACAACTGATTTGCAAGATTTGCAACATCGCGCGTGAGAGGGATGAAGCCTGGGCGGAAACACGCCGTCTTCGTTTGCGCGCGAGGCACAGGGGAGGGGGGAGGCGAGAGAGAGGGGTTCTACTCCGATGGCTGCTGCTTATGGCGCGGTCGTTGTATCTTGAAAGCGATCTGCGATGTGGACAAACTGCGTGCCCGTGTGAGAGCCGTATCTTGAAAGTGATCTGCAATGTGAACAAAGTGGGCACCCGCGTGGGCCTCATCTTCGTTTGTCACTCACGCTTTGCAATAGGGTTGTTAGACATTACAATGAAAGTTTCGGAAGTGAGGCGTTTCGGATATTACGGACTTCGGATAAACAGGAAATTTTTTTGTCGGATTACCAGGGTCCTCTGTAACGAGACTCAACTGTAATAGGTGATAACCCAAATGCACTGCCATTCCCTGTTGCATGCGGTGAGAAGCAAGTGCCACGTTTTGCTCTGGTGGTATCGTAACCATCGTATTCCGGCGTCGCCCACCAGGTCGATTTCATTTCAGTTTGATTTCTCATAGCCATCTAAAAGCACTGTGCAATAGCAAAACGGCAACATGCATCTTGGATCGCTTGGGCCTCATCAGCGGGACGCGCGTCAGCATCTCGTGCCACAGTAATTTATGCCGTATGGGCACGTCAAAATCTTCCACCAAAACTCCCCACTAGAAGAAGCTGCTAACCCAAGCAGAATTCCCAAAAATGACAACGCTGGTCTCTGGCCGCTCAGGCCCCGCCAGCTCCGTCGACATCGGCTTCTCATGCTGCAACAATTAATGCATCGCTTCACATTACCTAAGTGTCAACTACAGTTGAGTCTGTCAAGTATTTTATTGACTTCGGATCCTATGTTTCTCGGGCAGTACATTTTTTCTTTCGTTTTTTTTCCATAACATATGAACGAGGTTCTACTGTACTTGCTTCAAAATTATTCAATCACTATTACAAATTGCTTCAACTTCGCTTTAAACAAAAGAAAATTGACATTTTCTTTTTCTTTCTCCGTCACCCATTGCAGGACGCAGTGCTGTTCTACAACACCATTGAGTACAACTTGCATTACGGTGACTTCTCACGCTCCCTCGAAGATGTGCGGCAGGCAGCCGACATGGCCGAGCTGCACGACTCCATCATGGCCTGGCCCTTGCAGTATGCCACTCAGGTGGGGGAGCGGGGGCTCAAGCTCTCCGGCGGAGAGAAGCAGCGTGTTGCCATTGCACGGGCCATCCTCAAGAACAGCCCCATCCTGGTGTTTGACGAGGCCACCTCCTCCCTCGACTCTATCACTGAGCATGTGAGCCACACTCTTATGCTGCTTCTATTTCTCTCTTTTCACATTTTACTTTCTTTTTGCTTTGTGAGAAGCTTGAGCATTGTTGGCTCATGCAGAATTGGCTTGAATTACTTAAATTCAAATTAAAAAGGCGCCTTCGATATACGCATTGAATATGCAGTGTTGAATACAATCTGCTTTTTAAGCCTAAAGGGATGATGAAACTATCTTGACGATTTTGTACAAACATACTGAGTCGTTAGAGTAGGTCCTTCTGATCATTAATCGACACATCTAAGTGCTCCGCGTAAAGGGTTTTATAAGGTTATTATTATATATATATTATTATATATATTAAGGTTATAAATTATTATAAGATTTTAAAAATGTACATCACTGTCGACCGCAGCACACTGCTCGGTGGAATTTTCAGCCGCCCCTACCCATATGACGTAGATCACCCAATTGACATCAGTAGGGCGAGCTATCCGATTGGCTGCCCAGGGCGCATCATCGATAATTTTTCCACCTTTATGGTGAACAAATGATGTTTGTAATAGTTGGAATGTTAGTTAATTTGTTTCCATAAAAAGAAAGTAACAGAAAGAAAATGCACAAGAACAATTTCACACTACACTTAAGCACTTCTGGCACACAGCAAGCGTCATCTGCTTGTGTTACAATGTGGTCCAGTTTGACGAGAGCTCCACGGTCAGAGTCGGTCTCAGTCTTTTCGCGAGCACTATGATTCAACTTTGTTGCGTTGTGGACTGCAAACGTAGCGACTGGCAATATTTTTTGCAGGAGTGTAATGGTTAAACGTTGTTTGTGGAAATGTTTAAAATGTTTTACACTTGGTTAGAGCAACATTAGCGCTTTCTTTGGCTGGTTAAACTCTGCACCAACAGGCAGCTGGACCGTGCAGACCGGCCAGGCCACTCACGTATGGCTACGCTAAAGTTCCTTCACTAGCTTGAGTTTATGCCTCCAGCCATCTGTCGAAACGTTCGGCACTGCAACAGAATGCTTGCAACACATGCTGCAAGCATGTGTTGCAAGCATGTGTTGTGTCATAGCTCTTGCTTGGGGTCGACTGCCGAACAGCTGGCGGAGAGTTTGGAAAGGCTTCGCGCCGCACTCCTAGAGAACTGGAAGTCGACGACACGACGTGCCATCATGACGCAGAGCCAGTGAAGGCGGAACTTAGCCCCGATCACTCGGCGAACGAGTAGAGGAGAAAATGCATGACTATGGAGGAGGGTAACTTGTAATCGTCCATAGCTCTCTTAGTATAAGACGTCTCACACAAATTGGGGTGCGAATGAGTAACTTTAGCTGTACCCTACGCGTCTACGAAATTTGTCCCAACCATTTCAGGGGCTCTTTAAAAAAGTATGCAGTGACATATTTGCTTTAACACAGTAACTGTTGCATCGTGTCATGCTCATGTTATATTCAAAGTGCAGTTACCATTACAACACAGTTGATTTTGTAAAATTACTGTCTTGAAGAAGCGCATAATGTCATATATGTAACCGCACTCTAAATGTAATACAGGATATTTTTTTTTCTATAACTGCATGTTTTGAAATGCAGAAGGCTCAGCCACCAAGAAACAAAGCTTTACGTGAAAGCCATCATTTCAGTACCCAGGGAGAGCACAGCTGTACGTGTGCAAAAGGGGCACCTGTCTCTGCATAGAAAGGGAGAAGCAATGAAAGGGGCAATGAGACAATGAGGCCAGTGGCCCACTGGTCTAGTCTTTTGTCACAATGGACAAACTTGCAGTCTTATCTGTGTCAATGGAGCTGTCATATGGGCCCTTGGAGCAGCATATGAGGGTTCTGTTGATGGATTCATTATCATGGTGCACATCTGCTAGGGCCCTGGCACAGGCACACGTGGTTTCACAAAGAGACGCATTGCTGCGGCACTGAAACATTATGTGTTAACCACACAATTTAGGTCACCCTATACATCTCCACATTACATTCACACATTCTAAAGTCACCCTAAAGTCAGTGTCCAATTCTTCAAAATCCCTGGCAGCCGCGGGTGTCCTAAATATCTGTTGTTGACTGCACATGTTCATATATTTCTTCTAATATGCGACAGACTAATTTTTCTAGTCATTGAAAGTTCATCTTTAATTATGCAGTCAATCCCGGATATAACAAACCTGGACATAATGAGTTGTATATACTGTATCTAACAGTCATACCAAACCTTAAAAATCTTATGTAAAAGTATAGCACCTGTACTATGCATATATCGAACTCCCATTCACACATTCATTATGCTGAACGTTGCACTGCACGTCCTGCTAGTGCACTTTTAACAGGGCTGTGATCACTTGTCACGCTGTTAAAAATATTCGATGCCAAAGTAATATCACTGTTATGGCAGATGTTGTCAAACAAGGGATTGAATATGAAGGCCAGTACATGCCATAGAGGAAAGATGAGCAACTTGTATGTCCCTGTCTTACTCGTTGCAAGTATGGCTGGCTCGTGCAAATTGCAGCAGTTCTTTATAGTGACGCTGCTTCAAGAACACAAAAGGGCTCCTGGTCCAATAACATTCTACAGGAAAGTGTAGATGACGCTTGGTATGTCTGCCGAGTGGCTCTGAGCATGTGATGCCAAACTGGAGTTGTCTGCGCTGCCGGGTTTTATCTTTTATACTTAGTGGATTCCACGAACACACTTCAGGCTTCCTGCAAACAGCCAAGACAAATACAATCCTAACCCTCGCTTAGCCAGACTTATGCATTACAGTTTGTATTTACTAAAATCATCACATGCCACATTTGCACATTGTGAAGAAAAACATGGCAGTGGTGCACAAGACTCATGGCTGTGTGATTTGATGGCCCACAGTGTGCGCTGAACACATCTTTCATGCTCACAGGGTCACACATGAGTGGGAACGATTTTCAATGTTCTGCAAGCTGAAATCCACTTACGGGTGTAACAGTGGCTGCCTGGTTGACTTGTTGCTAGCGCATAATGCTCGGCCATTCAAATTGTTTATTTTAATGGACACGTGGCTGCACATATTCATGCACAGTTTGCAGTAAAATGTGCTGGTGGTGGCAAGGGGCATGTCCATACAGGCTGATTTGCTTACAAGCTGCATCCATTTCTACCTTATCCAGAAAAAAAAAAAAAACATGCAACAAGCGCGTAACTTGCCCAAGGTGCACTGCAGTCTCGCGGCTAGACGATGCAGGCTTTTAGGGTTATCACAAACAGTATTTCAAAGACCATTCCGCATCATGAGTGACTTGCGATATTCATGCGCAAGAAATAAGTAAACTTTTGTGCTTTCAGCACAGCCTTGGAGAAAGAAATCAATAAATTTCCACTTCTCCCAGTCTCAAGTTCAAAACATGTGCAATTTTCAGATAAGCCTTAGGTAGACAGATTTTTATTTTGAATTATCGATATATCAAACTACATTGCAATCCCTTCAAGTTCGATGTATCAGTGATCGGCTGTATTGCATAAATGCCTTTATTTCCTCTTACACTTGAGCGTGGAACTGCATGCTCAAAAAAGAAAAATTTCGCGACCATTGTTGTGCTGGAAAATCTGATCATTGTTTCTGTAGGCTTTGAACTGAAATTTTTTGACACAGTGGATGGACCAGCCACTTCAGCTGTCACAGCTGTGGTTAGTGGCAGGTTTCAGACATCATATATGCCATCACAGCTGTTGTAATCGAACACTTTCTCCTTTAATTTGCTCATTGTGACTGGTAGCATTCCTCGTCTATACTTACGATTCTGTATATTGTGGCTGCCTAGCTGTGATTCAGGAATGCATTAATAGCATGTCCACCGTGTGAGACCTGTTAAGCTGCTCTGTCTTTCTGTAGATTGCATGTGGTCTGCATCCTCACCCTGTCGTAGTGTTCACTCAATGTCTCCACCCAGCTGATTCTTCTCACTGACCACAAGAATGAAAAAAATCAAAATGTGTCCTCCTGTGTCATGTGTCCTCTCTTGTTTGAAGTACGAGGAAATCGCCACTGTAGCAGTGCTAGCTGCTTCAGTGGTTACTACCCCACATTTGTGAACAAGGTGCCCATAGAGACAGCAAGATTTCAATTTTTTTTCATTGTTATGGTCAGTTACAAGATTTATTACAGTTACAACAGTTCTAAAGGTCTGTCCTAGAAATAAAACCTCAGTTTTAGACAGGGCAGTCGAATCTGCATTGATGCATGCATCCCTGTTGTATCAGATTCATGGGTAATTGGGTTGGGCCACTGGGTTGGAACATCAGTGCCTATAATAAAAAAGTAGTTAGCATCAACAGGCTCTTGTTATAAAAGGCAATAATATTAACCCTTTCACTGTCACTCCTGAAATAACTCGGGCAGCCATCCCCGCACAACCCCTACCGCTCCCAAGTACACATATTGTACGTACACATATTGCTCCAGCCTAAGGATACAAATAGCTGTACGTGGATGATGGCCACCTTGATTAGCCAGACCACATTAATTGGTCAGCAGTTCTTCGCTGACGAGCTGCTTGCGTCAAGAGTCACCACTGTTTTCGTGCATTTTTCATCAGACTTGTAGTGCTTGCACCAGGTCGCAAGCACTACATCTGTTCATGAGGCTGTGGGCATGACATACAATCATTATAATCCCCAGATAGGTTAAAGTTCTTTTGCTATCACTAGTTTAAGTACAGAATATGCGCCAAGAGCAGCATAACCAGCGTCAAGCATTGTGTGCGCCACCAGGTAGTCTACCCTCCCCCCCCTCCCCGCATCCGAGATACAGACTCAGACCACACAATGATGTGGTTTCAATGTGCATGCATTAATTTAGGGAGGATACAATGTGTTGTGGCACTTATGGCTTTGTGATCACGATGAAAGTAGGCCAAAAGTCCTGCAAGCATGCATTCAGTCAAATGACTGTAAATGTTACACGAGACCTTATTTAATGAAAGCGCAAACAAGTTTCCCTGTTGCACATTACAGGCAAGATTAATTTTACCTGACGAATGTAACATAATAGTGACATTATCTTTTCCTTTTTGTTGAAACCTGTCAAAACAGAAAATCATGATGGCACTCCAGCGGGCATCACAAGGCCGCACATCCATCTGCATCGCCCACCGCCTTTCTACCGTGGTGGATGCAGACGAGATATTCGTGCTGAGCGATGGTAAAGTGTGCGAGCGAGGAAACCACCGCAGCCTTCTGGCAAACTCATCCAGTTTCTACGCCATGCTCTGGAACCAGCAGCACCAGCCCCACCGGGAGAAAGTGTGATGGAACAATTGCAAAATTAGTTGCAAAAACATATGGTGGGGCATCAGACTTGTGGTGTTAGCAAATTATTGCTAGCAGAACCGTTCCTCAATGTGGCCAACAAAAAAAAAAACAATTGCAAAAGGGATTGAATAGTAGGCCATTGCCAGATGATGTCTGATTGATGTGAACTATATAAGATCATGAACAAAAGTCATTCAAAGCAAGTTTCTGAAGATCTTTAACATCATGTACCATGTGTTGAGCTTGTTAGTTTAGCCAATGTGTTAAATGCTGCTGACGCTGAATTCTAATGTTGGTGTTGCTCATTTCCAAATCTTGCACCAGTAATACAACCCTGTATAAATTGTCCTTTCACCCAAACCACTTGCTCATTTGCATTATTATGCCAAATGAAAAAAAAAAACATCTTTGCAGGTGTATGCAAATCCAAGCAACTCATGCATCAAGGGCAGTGAAGCTGTGTAAGGGAGTTCTCAAATGATTCGGAAGTCCTAGGGGTCTGTTTTACCACTGCCCATAATCTGCCCAAAACTATGCAAACACTTCGCTATGTGTGGTGTAGTTTAATCGCTATACCCAAGCCTAGTGCTACTGTAGTCTCTGCTATAGCGGACACTTGTTCTTGTATTCTGCGCATTTTCACCCTATGCTGGGTAATATGGTCACTTCAGGAGTCTGACACAGGCTTTTCTCCGATGATCATTCAATACCAGCCACGCTCCAGCCACTAACATCACACTAAAAACATGGAACTCCCCTTAACAGCTTCACTCAGCAGATAGATGTTTTCAGTAAAAGTAACATCGGTGCCATCTGTCACCAGAAGAACAAAACTGCTCCACATTCTACATGTTGCGAGAAGGGACGAGTGTTGAAAACACGCTATTTGGCAATTAAATGTTGAATTTGACAGTGGTAAAAGAACTGCAACAGGTAAGAAATTGAGCTAAGAGCTCTTTGAAGCTGTACGCGCAATAAACTAACAGACTCATTTCTGCCTGTTTTGGATCACGTTAGCTAGCCACTGTGCGAGGCCTGGAAATAAACTGGTCTCAGTACTCCGAGGTTTTGTTTGCTTTTGTGCTTTTGTAGGAAGCACATGACACCAACTCCAGGTTTCGTAATATAGTGCCACTGCTGTAAAGGAAGAAAGAGCACACACGGTTGTTGTATCCAAGTGGAATTACTGCATCATCAGACTAAGGTACTTGGACGCAGTAGGAGTATTACTTACCTAATTGCAGGCTTGTTTGAAAGTAAGAGGGCTTCTTCCATTGGCTCTGGTAGATAGTGTGTCCCGAGAGGAATAGCACCAAATGGACTCCTTTTGGACCTTCTAGTTCCTTTTGCAAATATTTTGTTCTTATCTTATGAAATCTGGAGGCAGCAGTCAAAATTGGTCCAAAGATATATCAATTCTGATCATATCGCGCTAACGATGGATACCGTAGGGCTTTCTTGAAGAAGCATACATATGTATATTCATAATTATTGCTATTTCGAATAGACTGCTTGTCTGTTGTGCCTTCTGTAGAATACGTAGCTTAGAAAGACAAGTAGGGAAGCTTTCCTTTCTTAACTGACATAGAAGGACTAAGGAATTGTCTCCTTGCTTTTAATAGACATGCAGGCGTTCCATATGTATTATGCCAAAGCTACATAAATTTGCACACGAGTCTCTGCATGTGCATGTGTGCTGCTTGTAAACTGCTTACTGACACATTTGTTTGGCTAATCATAGTTTTATAATTGGGTTATAGCAAAGTTGTATGCTGTAAGGTGCCAGGCATGGAATTTCATTGCACTATGTACGTGAAAAGAACATGTCATTCATGTCATTAAAGAAGTAATGTTTCCACCTCTTGACATTAAAATCTGGACATGTAGGTGTATGATAAGTGAACCACCATAATCTGCATTTTGTGGATAATGAGCAAAGTATGTGTCTTTCCTGCTTTATTTGTGCGTAAATTTGAAGAGGCACAAAGGTTTTGACTGCAGCAATGATTACGTTGTTATTTACTAAGGCAGCACATTGTTGATAAGAACCATCAGTATTCATGTGACTGCAATAACTTGCACTGTTTTAACTGCAGCATGCACAGCTATTGTTGGAAAAGGTGGCATTTTTTCACTTTGGGAAACAGAAAGCTGCATTCAAGAAAAACATCCATTTACATTTTATTTTGTGTGCTGGTTTTGCTGCTGCAATAATCTGTTTGCCGTAGCACTGCTTCCATCGACCCTGAAGAGAAATCTCTCTCTCTCTCTTTTTTTTTTATCATTATGCAGTCAATGAGCCCTCGGCACAAATTTTTATTGAAAGTTTTAAATTGAATGAGTGGAAAGACTATAGTGTTGCAACTCCATCGCACCTTTAGTATAATATTTCTCATTGTCAGTGACAGTTTATGGCCATACTTGTTCATTTCTTGTTATGGTATTGTAAATGGAATATGCTTTTCATATACAGGGTGTTTCAGTGAACACATTCAAAATTTGTTAAAGGTTGCCTGTGGCAGATAGCTCAATTCTAGTTTATGAGCCGGTCTACTCGAAGCAGTGGGCACTACTTGCACAAAAATTGAAATGCATAATTGACTAATTACCAATAATTCACTAATTAAATGTTTAGTCAATTATCTTATGACCCATATTGCAGTTTACAAATTCTAGCAGTGGACTTTGCAAGGCTTGGAACGAGTTCTCAAGACGACACCAGTTTCGAGATATAAATTCCCCAACTTTGCAGAGAAATGCATTGGCGTTCCAGTTACTTGTGTGCTTCAGTGCGTGAAACGACGTTTTGTTAACAAGTTAACTGGAACGCCAGTTCATTTCTCCGCAAAGTTCGGGAATTTTTATCTCGAAACTGGTGTCATCTTGAAAATTCGTTCCAAGTGGATCCGCCTTGCGAAATCCATGGCTATAATTTGTAAATTGCAATATGGGCCATAATGTAATTAGAGACAACTTAATTAGTGAATATTTAATAATTAGTCGATTTTGCATCTCAATTTTTTTGCAAGTATTGGCCGCCGCTTCGAGTAGACCAGGTCATGAAGTAGAATTGTGATATCTGCCACAGGCAACCTTTAAATATTTTTGAAAGTGTTGGCTGAAGCACCCTGTATAATGCATGAGTATGCTAGAAAGCGTATAGTTATACATGTAAAAATGTAAAAAAATATGTACATATACTGGAACTGAATTTTCTTCCTTTCTTTCTTTTCTTTCTTTTTTTTTGAGCATGCAAGATGCCAAGGACATGAATGCTATGCTATCATGACAAGCTATAAATGGCATGTTGGTGCTCCTCTTAAGCACTAGATTTTATGCGAAGACGTGTAATGACCATATACTAGCACCACTAGCTGCTTCGATCACTTCACAATGCTTGTCAGTTCTGTTTACCTGTTGTAAATTGTGTGGATGCTTCTGTTTCAAAGATTACATAAATAAATGCATCTTCTGTGTGTTGCGAGTGTCAGTGATGTGCTGCACTTTTGTTTTAGACACTTCTTATGCTGCTTTGCATTCTTCTGCGCTGTTGAAAATGGTGAACCTTGTGTACAGTAAAAACTCGTTATTTCACAACTCATTAATTCGAAACTTCGGATAATTCGAAGTAGCCGCCGCGGTCCGTCCAACAATGCATTGAAAGCAATATGTAACGTATCCCGCTAATTCACACTAAAATCTGCACTGCCACCGATAATTCGGACTCCGCACCATCGTGGATGGTGAAGGTGCTGGTGCGCGGAAGCACGTTAGCGACGATCGTAGCCGCGCAGCTTTGCTCTTTCCCTCATCGACCGTTTATTGCTGGTCGGTTTTCTCCCTCCCTCAAAACGTTCAAGATATAAACGCGGACGCGGCGCTGCGTGTTTATTTAGTTCGTTATTTATTGCATAGCAATCATATGTACACTCCAAGCGCATTTATGCCGTCGGCGTGGGCGTCACCGTGAGGTTCCGCATAAAGTCAAGGGCGATAACAACGTCGCCGCGCGCCCTACGCTGTTGTGCGCATGAAGGCGTGCGGGAGCAGCCGACGATCGCGGCTCAATCTCGCCCGCGCGTTCGTCGCACCCACGCCGTCCGTCTCGCGGGAGGAAGCAGTGGCATTACGCCAGTTACAAACCGCAACTTTTCCAAATCTTGTCTCTCTCAATAAATTCTACCCACACTGTTATGCAGATCGTTGCCCTGGCTGTGGCAGCTCGCCCACAATCTTCCACGTCACGATTGAGTGCACTGCAAACCTCTTTCCTCCCTTGCCAACTCTCCTTTACCCCCTACGCAACAAAGAGCTGTGGGACGATGCCCTCCGCGACGGATCTCCCGAGGTCCTCCGAGCTGTGATACAACGGGCTCGAAACATCGCCGGAATCATCTTAGGAACCCTGGACTGAGGGTTCCTCCCACACTGCTCTCGCCATTCAAATATTATTAATAAAGATGTTTTACTCTCTCTCACCCGCGCGAAAGGGACGAATACGAATAGGAAGCTCTCCACAACGTTGCGAAGGCCCGGGGGAGAGGGGGGGTTCGGTGTTCTCTCCGACTGAAACGACACATGTGGCGGCTGCACGCAGTCGCGCGGCCGCATCTTGTGAGCGATCTGCGTTGGAGGCAGAGTCTAGGTGCGTCGGTGGCTCGTAGCTTCGTGCGTTCTGTGTGTTGTTTGCTTGAAAGCTTTTATTGACAAAAAAAAAAGAGGTAGAGCCCTTAAGGGGACTCCGCAATGGGTAGAGTCCCTATTCGGGGACCCCATTGGTACGAGCCGCCATCTTAGCCCTCCGGACCAAGGCCTTTTGGGCCTGAAGGTCCGAGCAACCGAGCAGCGTCGCCTCCCACTCCTCTCGGGTTAGGTTAGGGTTGAGAGAAAGCTGAATTGAGCTGACAAACGGTGTGGTAGGTGTCAGCCACCTCCCCACAGTATTGGCACATGCCAGTGAAGGAACAATCGAAATGTTTCAAGATTGCCGGGCACAATAAAGTGTTAGTGAAAAGTCGGATCAAGATGCGTTCATTAGCCTTGCCAAACCCTTTTGCAGGAGTTGGGTATTGGCCTATCTTTGTAAAAGGTCGTGATATCTTTGAATGTAACAAGATAGCTGCCTTACGATTCCAGGTACCCATGGTCTAACTGGAACGCTCGGTAGATGAGTGCTCGGGCCGCCGTGTTCGCGGCTTCATTCCCTGCTAGGCCCTGGTGGCTCGGAGTCCAGACCAGGCAATGGTGGGTAGGATCAATTCCCCCGTTGCTATAGGTCTCCAATATTCGTCCCGCTAGCGGCTGACCCAAGCAGCTTCATAATTTCGACAAGCCCCGCGCGAGTCGGTTATGATGTATTGAGACCAGGGGTTAGAGGCAGCTAGGGCAATAGCTGCTACTTCTGCGTGTGTTGAGCCCGAGGCTTTGATTGTCGGCGCTCACTTTGCGTCGAAGCCATAGACAGCACGAATGTAACTTCGCTGACTTCTGTTGCCGCGTTTCCTCACGCCAACGTTTTGACAGCGAGTGGCCGTAGTCATCGGGGGTGATGTGTTCACGTTTGCTGTGCGTGCTGACGCCATGCTTAGTATTTTCGTTAGCAAGAGAATGTTTACAAGTTGATGCGGTCGATAAAAGTACCATCCTCACTTCCTACGGCTTAATTTGCTTTCGCAACCGATGCTTCTCCTTTAGGGCGAAACTGCGTCTCTTCTTTTATTTCGTTTTTTTTTTTTTCGTGTCCCATTTGGAGGCTTCGCTCTTTATCTACGAGGTGTTCTGCCGAGAAGCGGTACCAGGTAATATCAATAACCCGGCGGCCATGACGTTTATCGGCGCTCGCAGTATCAAAAAGCATAGCCTTTGAGATTCGTGGCTATTACTCAAAGCAAAGCGTCGCTGGGATACGTGTTTGGACGCCACCTATGCGTATACTGGAACTCAGCAACGTGCAGTCGGTGCATCTACAGAAGTACAACGGAGACCAACGTCGCAGCCGGTTGTGATCCGTTTCGAGAGTGCATTGTAGAGCGCAGCTCTTGTTCCTGCACCGAGCGTCGGCGCGCGTCGCGTGGGGCTAGTCACGCTACTTCGACGCGCGCGCCGTCGGCTTTTCTCTTCGGAGCATGCGCAGAACGATCCCCAACCCGCGCGCCACTTGGGACGGCTGTCGGCGAAGAAGCGTGGCCACCTTTTTTCACCGCACCCCGCACTGTGGGTCGGCGCAGATGGAGCAAGAGCCATCTCGACGTGGGGCCACGTTGCCCCCGTCCGGTTACGTTGGCTGCGCCAGTGGTTCGAACTATAGACGTTCTCGCCAACGTGACGTAGCGTGTGTGCGCGCACGCTCACGCTACGTCGGACTGTATAGGCGCCTTAACCAAACGATTTTTTTTTCTGACTGTCATTAGTTCGAATTTTGTATAATTTGAATTCTCGTGGCATCCCCGCGGAATTCGAATTACCGAGCTTTTACTGTAGTAATATTTAAGAATGAACTTCTAATATATGGATCAAATGTGCACCTTTCTTTTTTTGCTTTTGTTTGTCGTACTTGGTGGTTAGAATGTTTGTGTAATCTTCAAGAAACGGCCAATGAGAAACTTTGCAACTACTATTTTGTGCCATACTTCGGCCATGCATGACAGGTTGCCAACTGCAGTACTTTGGCATTTGAATACTTATCGTAGACACGCAACAATTTTTCGGCAGCAACCAGCATCGTTAAGGAAGGCTTTTTCTGTCTATTGTAAGCATAACATGGTGAAATCTCAAAATATAATTCACAGAATTACAAGCATGAGGCTCTTTCAAGATATGTTTAAGCTGAAAGCAGTCTTGATTGTGCAAATAGTCTGGGAAGCAGGTAGGTGAGGTTTCTCTTCATTCCTTACTACATACATCTTGAAAAGGAAGTTGCGATGAAGGAGTAGACCTGTCTTTTGTTAACCATGGGCGTTGCGGTACATGTTTACCATCGCTTCACTGTCTTGATAGAATGGAAACAAAAGTTGTGTGATGAGGAAGCAAGCTCATGTGCTTTGCCTGACATACTGGGTTATAAAAATCCCGAATTGCGATTCTGAAAGCCTCAATTCATTGAGCCGGATCCTCAAACGTTGTACAATAAAAGGTCAACTTACACCCAAAAGAACATACCTATCTTGCTGAAAGTACTTGTCCACTGTAGGAGTGCTCTAAGGTGCTCCCTCTGCATTGGCATTTAGAAAGTTCCGAGTCTGTGAACAGAACACAAATTAAACTTTTCCCACTTGCAGGCTTGGACATTACATGTTTGCAGAGGGACACTGCGGCCACTTTAATATTATTTGATACTTGCATGGTAAGCTTGTGCAAATATTCGATCAAATATTATATGCTATACGTTCTGCGAGTGTGTTGGTGGGCGAAAATAGTAGTGAGAAATTCACCGCCAATAGGCCTCCTGCGCTGGAGTGTTGAATGAAGCGTGGCGCCACCTGCTGGCGTGAGGCGTGAAATCGAGTAGTACAGATACCGACTCCCTGTCTCAGTTTAGTGCGTAGCTATCGAATGCGAAGCGCCTATTGCACTTGTTGCTGGCGCCCATTGCGTGTTTTCTTGCGTCTGAAGCACTTAAAGAAACAACTTGTCTTCTTCGGTCAGAGACGCTACAAGACCAGTGGCGTAGCAGGGGGGGGGGGGGGGGGGGGGGGGGGGCTCCGGGTGCACGGGGCCAGTAGGGGGGGGGGTGTCATATAGGTCTGAAGACACACGAAAATTGTCGATATCCTCGCCTTCCTCGACTACACCCGCGGCGGGGGGGTGACAGAAGAGCTAAGGGCCCCGAGTACCAGACGACCTAGCTACGCCACTGTACAACACCATATTGGAATAGTTGATCGCCTCGTTCGCCAGACCCAGGCAGAAAGATCACTGCCACGCCGTGCCCGGCGACGCTACTGTATCATAAGGTTCAGTTTTGGCCCTTTCCATATCGTTCGCAGAGGCGAAAACGTAGGATACGGAAAGTGAAAATGCGAGCACTCTGCGATGGCCGCCCGCGTTACAAACGGAGCGGAGCGTCGTGACAGCTCAGTCACAACGAAATAATCTGCAGCCACAACTTCGTCAACAAAAAGATAATAAACAATAAAGAAAAATAAAAACCCGTTGCGAGCGATCCGGCGTATGTGAAGAGCTTTATTTAAATTTTATGAGACGGAAATCGCACGCGTCGGAGAAGCCCTGCGGCGTGCTGTCAACGAGGTCATCGCTGCGATCAACGCTATTTTTGGACGTCAAGACTATATATACATTATATATATATATATATATATATATATATATATATATATATATATATATATATATATATAGAGAGAGAGAGAGAGAGAGAGAGGAGAATGGGAAAAGACCAGTTGAACTAGAGCCGAGAACTATATTTTGCGGTTTGTTTCAAAGTCATTGGCGACTAACTCGCATCGGTTTCGTAGATGAAGCTAAATCTGCGATCAAACATTTGTTGCCGCGTACAGATGTGTTTTGTACAAATTTCAGACCTATAAATTAACGATGTGTCGCGTACCGCTCATAGCGACTGCGCCCTTCCTGCAATAACCAAATCTAAGATATACATTAATTACGGTGAAGTATCGTGCATGTACGTTTTATGACATTAACATATATGCAGGTTTTAACACGCAACTACCAGCAAGTGCGCCATACAGCTAGATCATTCATAAAATATAGTGCATGACCACTGCCATGCAGTTCGCTTGTACGCACCAAAACCGACACGCACGCACCCCTTGCCCCACCCCCTCTTTACTGTTAACCATAAAAGGAAGACGGCCGCCAACTACAGACTTGAAGATGTACTGATAAGACGGTTGAAGGCCACAAGAAGCGAGCATTGATGCGAGAATAACTGGAAGGTAAAAGTCACCCAGAGCCATTTGCCCCCAGAAATAATAATAAAAAAAAAGTCAGGCAGGGTTTTAAGTGCCAAAACCACGATTTACTTATGAGGCACGCTGTAGTTAGGGACTGTGGATTAATTTTACCACCTGGGGTTCTTTGTGTGCATCCAAACCACAGTACACAGACGTTTTTGCATTTCACCCCACATCACCTGTTAGCCATGCCTAGCATGGGTTCTGGCACATTTGAAATAGTTATGGCAGCATGCTGTTGCCATGCATAACAATGTTGAATTATGGAGCTCTCACAGCGATGGTCGTTAATCGCACTCTAAGCTGTAAGCTGACCTTAACGGAGAAGCTGGATGCATTGACATGCCTCACGTTTTGCCTCTTTAATGCGCTCTGGCTTGCTACGTAAAACAAATGGGGGCCGAATACGAAGGGCAATGACACGTCACACGACGCGATCCTGCTTTGGCGTATGCGCATCCATCGTGTCCTCGTCACGTGACCAGTGCATCCGGCAATATCACTAGACGATGTCCACGGGCAAGATCACGCAGGCCACCGTGCCACCGTTCGAATCGCCGAGCGCCCACCTCAGGTTAGCGCTCATCTTGGGGTAGGAAGGCTTCACCTCGAACTGCTGCACGTACGCGTACTTTTCGCCATTCTTCACGGGGCACTCGATGCCGCTGTTCTTGCAGCCGTCTTCGTTGGGCATCTTGAGCGGGATCGGCACTCCCATCACGAAGCCGTGCGCGCGCACAGTCACGTGGTCGCTGTCCACGGAGGACCAGAACTGGACGTTGAGCGTGACGTTGGTGCCCTTCTGGAGGACGTAGCGGTCCTTGTTGCAGGGTGTGTTCACCGTCAGGTCTAGCACTTGCCCGTTGTTTGCCGAGCAGGATTTCCATGCGGCCTCGCACTGGCCCGCCAGAGCCGTGGCCACAAGGGCGAGGAACGTCGCGCGATACATTGATGCGGAACGCTGCGCCATGGTACGGAAACGCGCGCACTTCTGGTAGACGACGTCGTACGTGTAGGCTCGACCTTCCCGTTTCTTGTCTGTGCTCTGCTAGAAGGCCAGGACGTCCGGTCTCGTTAGCTTGCCTTCTGTCACTCGAGCCCGTCGTAAGAAGTTTCTCACCAGCTGTGACTGTTGCGATAACCGCTCGTCGAACGAGCGCGTGGTTCGATGACCACCCTTGCTACTTTTTGTTTGTCTTTTTCTTTCTGTTTTCAGTCGTTCCTTGCGGGTCAGCACGGAGCACACGCAGGCAGGTGTCTTTTACGCTGGCGAACGCTTCTCTGACCTCGCGGTGCTGCTACTGCTGCTGCTGGGCGAAATCGTGCTTGTTATTGTGTACGCGTTTTGCTGCCGGAGGAGATAAGAAAATCGGCGCGGGTATGGAGTTTCGAGGCGCTTGCCCGCGCGGCACTTCTCGGCTGACGGTAGCTCCGCAGAGCAAGCGATATGATTGCCGGCGTGTCAGTGCAAACACTTACCGCTTGCAACGCCGTTCCTGTGCTGCCGCCTCAGTGCTCGCCTTGACAACACTTCCCTTTTTGCACTGACCCTCTGGCACGGATTGTCACTTTTCTTTAGTGCGAGAACTGTATAAACAGCTTACGCAAGTTGTCATTGGCTCCGTTAAAATGAAGTACACACCGTAGCGATCTGCACGTCCTTGGCGGCTGCCGACTCTCTTCTAACGAGATACGACTGCGCTGGGCGTCTCATTAGGCAGTGCGTGAGATATTTTTATGTTATACTTGCGACTGGGCCACTCTTGGGGTGAAGGCTCCCTGAGGAGATAACTAATCCGCGTCCGGCGGAAGAGGGTCATTATATATCACTTTGCAGGCTGTGGGCGTGCAGCAAGGCGTCGTGTGTATAGGGGTTACGACTACTGGAGACGAAAACAGAGGGAGATAACATGCCTACTACATTTCACGGTCGCTTTCTTTGAAATCAGACACGCAGACGTCCTTTTAACGCTAAAGAGGGCCGGTCGTCATGACCGAGTCAGTCCTGGTTTACTCAATGTGCATGTCTTCCTCAATAGTGCCGGAGCCGCTGGTGACGGTGTGCCTGGTTCTGTTGTAGGGCCTCTGTTGACTACGTTTGCGCTCCAGAGCTGAGTGAAACGAAAAACAACGTTCCTACAAATTTGTGGCCCCTCGGAGCAACGAAATTTGCACAGGAGTTCCAGTACGCCGGTCCCACAGAAGGACCAACCACGCACAGAACTGACTTCGAAACTTTTCACAAAGACGTGCGCCGAGACGCTTATGTGCGCGTGTGCGCACACAGGGAGAAGAATATCGGTGATAGCGGGCTTCTGAAATGTCGTTTTCCAGCTAAGCCGTGCATCCTCCGCAGTGCTTATTGACCATGCTACAGTGCGCGGTATCGTGCGCCACATTCAATTCAATTCAATTTCACAGCGATCGATGTCGCATGTTGGCGATTGTAGCATCGAGAAAAGCGTGTTCTGCTGAGCTGTACCGACGATGAAGTCAAACATCCGACAGAACGATCGAAGAAAAGGGAATGAAGCTGCTGGAATTGGCATGTGCAAAGCTTTAACAGCGCAAGGACACCAGAGGAGATAGAAAAGAACAGGACGCTGACTTCTTTCCCCTCTGGTGTCCTTGCGCTGTTAACAAAAACTTTAAAGCATGTTTTGCCAACAAGCCCAATCTTATATCCTTCCTCATGTAGAGAAACCGGGACTCTTAGGCGCGACTCCATACTCGCAAACCGTAGGGAAAAAAAACGAAACGAAACAAAACTTGAAGCCTTACGCATCTTTATAACCCAGAACATCTTCTGTATGTTTAATGTGGAAACGACCGGAAGGGATACAAGGGCTGCATCATTTTCGTGCAAAGAGCAGAAACAAGAAATTGTCGTTATGAGAATGCGTACGATAACCGTTCCTGTAGGGACGGTCAATGCCACGGACGTTACAGGCCATGTACTAAGGGACCAGACAGAGCTGAACCTTGATTTAATGAAGTCGATGGGACGTGAGAATAATTTGGCTGAAATCGAGAACTTCGTTAAGCATAAATCATTTAAAACACTGATATGAATAACATATACGTGTATTCAAAAAGCGAGAAAATGTGTAATATTTGTCTTCGTGGTTTGACAGACTTAGGAACTGCGGTCTAAGGTTGCACATAGAGAAGAACATACGTTTCAACTCGGGTGCGGCGGAGCATGTGTACGCACACGACAACATTTACAACCACTCAATTTTTAATATAAGGGACAGCTAGGCTAGCTTTAGACAGGGTCATGAAAGGCCTAACTAGGCATGGTATGACGGACAGCAACATCGCTCAAAGCGTGCTGTACACCTACCTTCCTTGGAAGGACAGTGACGCATGCAGGGAGGCAGAGAATGTCCCATACCCGGAATACACCGGGATGAGTGCCCCACTTCTTGATGAAGCCTTCTCCGTGTCAGAGGTTAGACACGTCCTCTTTGACCTCAATAGCAAGTTTCCTCCAGGACCAAATGGCACCAGCACCACAAACGAACTTCTCAAGAACTTGGATGACAAGGCAATAGAGATTTTAACAAATGAGATCAACCGAGTCTGAGAGTCGGGTCAAATCCCCGATGAATGGAGGGCGGCCAAGCCGGGAAAGCCTAACAGTATGGAAAACCTCCGGCCCATCTCGCTCACTTCATGACTTTGCAAAGTCATGGAGCATGTAGTTCATAATCGCATATCAAGTCACATTGAGCGACATTGCCTCTTTCCTCACAACTTGATTGGATTTCGACTTTCCCTCTCCGCACAGGATGCGATGCTCCTATTGAAGAAATCGATCTTCGATAACCGCACTAGAGACGTGATGGGTGTTCTGGCCCTAGACTTGGCTAAAGCCTTTGACAAAGTCAAACACGAACACATCCTAGGTGAAATATCCCGGCTCAATCTTAGCAGTAGATTCTTTAACTTTACTAAATCCCTCCTTGGTGAACGCATGGCGTTCATCAGAGTTGGGACGGTTACCTAAGGGCCTTTCCCTCTAGGTTGTCTCGGCACACCCGAGGGATCGGTGCTGTCAACCCTGCTCTTTAATATCGCTATGAACAGGCTCTCCGAGAGGTTGGCTAGCATCCCAGATGTCCGGCATGTCACCTATGCGGATATCACCATCTGGGTCTCCGGAGGGTCGCTAGCCAGATTAGAGGAAAGCTTACAAGAAGCTGTTGACATCACAGAGGATTTCCTCGCTAGCACGGGGCTGACGCTCTCTCCCACAAAGTCAGAGCTACTTCTGTACAGGAAAGTGAGACAAGGAGGCAAGACTAAAGGGTGAGCGCCACTGGACTCTCTTCCTATTCAGATACAAACTAAAGTGGGTACCTGCATACCCAGAGTTGATTCTGTTAAAATCTTAGGCTAACTTTTAATTCAAAAGGGTATAATAGAGAAGCTCTGAGTCGTCTAACAGGACAGGCAAACAGTTTTCTAAAACTCATTGCTAGGGTAGCTAGCCGAAGGAAAGGATTGGAGGAGGACAATCTCATCCGGGCCTTTCAGGCGTTCTGCCTAAGTCACGTATCTTACACTGCACCTTATTTAGAATGGACACGAGCTGAAAAAGCGAACCTTGACTCTCTCATTCGAACGGGACTTAAAAGGGACATTGGACTACCCTACCACAGACTGCTAGCACGGAAAAGCTGCTGGCCCTGGGAATCCACAATACTGTTGATACTGTTGATGAGATTATTGAAGCATATTGCATAGCCAAAATTACTCGACTCTCTGCCACTAAACTTGACCTTAAAATCCTGACGGAGGCAGGCATTGAGCCCCGGTATAGCCTCAAACCCACTAAACCTCTCAGCAAAGATACCAGGTCTCACTTCGTAACAGGCCTGTACCCCGTAACATTCATCCTGTGTATAACGTGGGCCGGAGGAATGCATGAGCAAGGGCAATCCTACAAATTTACATCAACGCAAGCTAGATGCGCTTTTCGTCGACGCAGCACAGTCTCCCACAGGGGAAAGTCTCCATAACAGTGTTGGACGTAAAAGAAAAATTATTAACACAGCTTCTGTAAGGGTCAAGACGTCCCATGTGGCGGAGGAGGCTGCTATCGCTTTAGCTATTAATAGTCGCAATAAGCCAGCCTTTATATACTCGGACTCACGCTCGGCCATGCGCTCCTTCTCGTCCGAATTGGTAGCGGAAACAACAGGTACGATCATTCGGGATCAGGACTTCACTATCAAAAGTCAAGAGCAGGAATATCGCCACATTTCGTGTTTCCCTGCCCACTTAAGGAGCATCACTGGACCGAATGGGATTAAACCGAATGAGGCTGCCCATAGGTCTGCGCGTGACCTCTTGAACCGCGCAGCCGAACCTGGGGCCTCAGAAATTCCAATAGATCTAGGAAAAGACCCGCACCATATCACGCAATATCAGCAATATCACGAGATTACCACTCATTATAAGCTTAGCCGTAGAACCTTCCCCATACCACACCCCAAGCTTGATATGGCCGAGGCCTCTGCGCTTAGAATGCTATAGACTAGGTCTTACCCTACTCCTCGCTTAATGCACTTAATTGATCAGGAAAACTCACAGGAATGCCGCAAGTGCTGATACGAATATTGTAATTTTGAACACATGCTTTGGCTGTACCCAGCCTTAGAGGCATCTTCACTTCAAACAATGGATCGACTCCTGGGAATTCGCGCTCAACTGTCCAGAACATCTACAACTCCAAGCCGTCCAGAAGGCCCGTGATGTTGCTGTGGGTCTTGGCCTGCCAGTCCCGTCATGAGTAAAGCCATCCGCTCATCCCGGTTTCCGTCGGAGGTGAACACTTCAGGACCTCAATAAAGTTCTTGTCCTGTCATGTCATTTCGAACTTTTGAGTATGATGATGATGATGATGAACTTCTGTAAAAAAAAAGGTACTAACCTGCTCTGGGGGATTGACCCACACTAAGGTAGAATTATGATAACAACAACAACAAAAAAGATAAATCAGATTAAAAATCATCACAATTCAGACAATTTAATACCAACGCGTAATACAGTAGTCAAACTTGAATGTAATGAAGTATTATGTATACACGATTTTCTTCCCTTTTTTCCACCGTTTTACGTTTTGTGCAACATTTTACTTGAGCTCTCTCTTCCATGATCTGGCGTTTTGCATGACTTCCAAATTTATTATCGTTTGAAGCAGTACAGTTTGGCCGCAACCATGGGTAAATTTGCAACACACCATTCGCAAGTCTAGTAGAAGCATCCAGCAGAGGATATAGGATGCTGTAGCATCCTAGAGCAGTTGTTATAGGATGACGTCTCTCCTGCTATTTTCTGTCACGTTCTCTTAATTATTTTTCGGAATTCCTTTATAATCCCTCATCAAACACCTCTCTTAGATTTTCTCCCAGATTTTGTTCTTTATAGACAATCATTCTACTTTTCATTGTTTGGACAATCTACCACTTGGATACAGGTTTCGAAAATCAAAGTATACACTGCGGGCGTGAGCAGAACAATTGCGCATTAACGTAGTCCTGCGTCCCGCCTGGTCCTCAGTTGCGAGTTACTCTATGGCAGACACGTTGTTTCTAAAACAGCCAAGAGATCGTTAGCAGTAACAATTTTAGGTCAATTTTAATTCAGCGAGGAGATTTTAAAGAAAGCATGCCAACCCAACCGAACTTTTGATTCCAAAACATGTTGGAATCGTGACGCGAATTCAGTGAAGCGGATCGACTAACGGCGATGCGTACAATTGCACTTACTTGCATTCAATGCAACGTGTAGTCTCATGTAATGCTTATGGGCTCAAGTAAGGCCGTGGGCCTGCTTGGCCTTCTCCGCCCAGTCCACCAGTTCAAGCTGTCGGTCGACGTCCCCGTAACTGAGCCAGGCTGTCCAGTCAGTTCAACTTCATTTAATAAATTTGTAAACCTTGTCACACCACAACGTTACCACCACAACGTTAGTCTCATGCAATGCTCATGTTTATGCAGTACATCGCTCAGAAGCTATGCCGAAACGCAAATTTCAAATCAGGCGGACGCCTGGTGTAAGACGTCTATACTCAGCGATGTTGCGAGTGCGAAGGCGATGTCTGACACCTTTCGGGTGGAGAATGGCGATAACAGTTGCCAGCACAAAAATATGGCACGTGTCTGGTGGTGGTCGTAAACTTTATTGAAAAGGGGAAGGGGAAAGGGGGACGTGGCTGAGGGATTGGGCTCAAGTAAGGCCCTGGGCCTGCTTGGCCTTCTCCGCCGAGTCCACCAGTTCAAGCTGTCGGTCGACGTCCCCGTAACTGAGCCAGGCTGTTCAGTCAGTTCAACTTCATTTAATAAATTTGTAAACCTTGTCACACCCTTTCTAGAGGATTAACCATGAGTGAGCAGATATTAGTGGGATATAACAAATGGGTGGTAACAAAAGTGGCGAATTGGTTATGTGTCTTAACGTGGGGCAGCGCGAAACAACAGAGGCAAAAAAAAAAGAGAGAAACTCGGAGATAAACAAGGATAAGATCGAAGCAACCTTCGTGGACGCAGCTGCATATAGAGACGGCAAGGCTTCTGTGGTTTCCGTCGTGGACATGCTGGGCAAAGTCATCAACTGTGCTTCCGTCCGGTCGACGAACCCCGAGGTGGCCGAGCAAGTCACCATTGCACTCGCCATGCAAGACGGTCGGAGAGAAAGGGTGTATAGCGATTCTAAAGTGGCCGTCAGGGCATTCCGGAAAGGCAGGATAGCCCGGCAGGTAATTCAAATTCTGAAAGGCGCCAAACACGGCGACACCTCCATACACTCCATACTGTGGTTCCCTGCCCACGTCGGGGCGATCGAGGGTGTTCCTCTGAACATTAACGAGTCTGCCCACGAGGCTGCGCGTGGCTTTACCGACCGCGCTGCCCTCGGATCGGGCGACTCTCTGCCCGGACACAGAGACGCTGCTATCACGCACAATGAACTTAATAATTCTTTTACTTAGAAGGGTTTTCCCGCCGCCTCACTCCAAGCTAAGCAGGCCGCAGGCGGTCACGCTCACACTCTTGCAAACGAACTCCTGTCAGTCCGGCGTCCCTTAACAGCATATATCCCGAGATTTATCCGAATTGTTCTTGCGTGGCCTGTGGTGAGGTTGCTACTTTGCCTCATATACTCTGGGAGTGTGGGTCGCTGGGCCCTAAATTCACCAAGGAAGAGTGGGACTCGCTCCTGCGAAGTCCCGTCTTTGAGGACCAAATTCTGGCCGTCCAGCGCGCCCGCGATCGGGCCGGCAGACTAGATCTGTCAGTCCCGTCGTGGGATTAGCCGGGTGAGCGTTTTATCGTGTTTTGCTGGACCGAATACAAGTTCACTCACTCGCTCGCTCGCTCGCTCGCTCGCTCGCTCGCTCGCTCGCTCACTCACTCACTCACTCACTCACTCACTCACTCACTCACTCACTCACTCACTCACTCACTCACTCACTCACTCACTCACTCACTCACTCACTCACTCACTCACTCACTCACTCACTCACTCACTCACTCACTCACTCACTCACTCACTCTATAAAGTTCCAAACACCTCGGCTTTGTACACAATCAGCCACAAAAGTTTATGGTCCACAGGGTCTCGGAAACGTTCAATTTCCGAGCAGCCTGGAACAGTAGCCAGTAAAAACGTACATCCCAATGTCGTTCGCATATATTATAGTTGAGGCTGTAAATGCGAATACCGGTCTGCGCTGTGAGGTTGCGGAGATATTGCAGATGCCGCGGTCCGTAAAATTTCGTGGTCCACTGCACGTTACTGCCTCCGAAGACGACCTGCACAGAGCTGCTGCTTTTCCGGTCATATTCGATGAAAATTGATAGCAACCCTTGATGGAATAAAGCTGTACACCCCTTGAACGTGGCAAACGAATGCGCACCTCTTTAAAGACGGCATTTTCACTAGCGCTTTGCCAAGAATTTTCAAAGAACGCATATGCAGCATATCGCAACCAAATTTCGGCAAGCGCTGTGAACATATCTTTTTGTCCAGCTCTGCTTGCGGAAAAAGCTTGCTAAGTCGCGTTCTGGTCAGCCATCCTCGAGCAACAATCAAGTTTAGTTTTCTCTGCGGACTACCCGAACGAATAAGAGCAAATCCGTTGATCACGTGTGTACATGTAGCAGATCCCCATTAACTGCATTTTATTTTCCCGCGTGATTAAACGTCAGCATCCAGTCCCAGCATCAAGCTGAGGCTGCTGGAACGACGAGTAAGCGCTCGCTTTCGTTGCTTGGGCAACGATACTCCGCGCCTGCCCAGTGTATTGGGACTTCTGGTGCCGTAGCGTTGTTAGCGTGGCTCTGCGTGGGGAAAGGCGAAGTACTTGTCATCGATGAGGTGTCTTGTCTGATGTCATTTTCTCCCTCCTACGTCGACGCGGAACCGCCGTGGGTCAAAAGGATCAAAGCAGGCACACGCAGCCGAGCACACTCAAGCTGTCAAAGCTGTAGTCGTTCGTGACACTCGACTGATGATTACGGACCGCATAGACTCCTCTTCCTGTCATCGACGCGAGTGATTCGTTGCCGCGCTCGGTCTAGCCGATGTCGTCAGTCGAGTGCAGGCTGAGTCTCGAGGGTCTCCGGTAGGACTGGTTCTTCTTGTACTCCTGGCACGGCTGCTGTCCCGAGGGCAGCGACTGACCGCCCTGCTGGCCGACTGCGCCACCTGCGCCGCTGCTGCCGTGTATGACGGTGATGGGCACGACCCGCTCGTTCTCGACCAGCGGCGGGTCCTTCATGGGCACGTCTACCGTGAGGAAGCCGTCCTCGGTGAGGGAGCACGAGACGCGGTCGCAGTCCGCGCCGTCCGGCAGCAGGTATCGGCGCGTGAACTCTTTGACGACGATGCCCTTGCGGCCGCGGTCCTCGGTGCGCACGGCCTGGATGACGGCGTGCTTTCCACACGTCTTCACCGTCAGGTCCTCGGGGTTGAACTGCCGCACGTCGAGCACCACCTTGAACTGCGCGAGGGTCGAGAGGCGGGAGCGATCGGTGCTTGCGCGACGCGCCGCAGGCGTTACTGTGCACTTCCGGCCGAAAACATTCCGCGAACGGCACATATCCGAGCGCACAGCGCCGATATATCGCAAGCACGCGCCACGCATTTTCGAAAGGCTTCTCGGGAAAACCGGCTTGTTGCTGAAGTTGTTTATTCAGTCGGAATACACCGTTACACTTTCACACTTATATCAACGAGGACAAGCGGGGAGGATATAGTTGTATTCTGTACATCGAATAGATTTTGATTACGTTACCAGCCCTATAGATTGGAAAGTTTCAATACCTGGAAGACTTCTGGTTAATGTCTTTAACAACACAAGTTTAGGCTATAAATATATAGAACTCTCCAGGTGGCACCAGTTTTGTTGTATAGCTAGAATGTTTGACAAAGGAATTTTACTGTTCGACACATAGGACATGCATGTTATATCTCAATGCACCAAGAACATGCGCCTGTAGTATACCATGAGACAAAATTCTTTTTTCTTGGCTAACTTGGCTGTCAAAAACGCGCGACCGGGAGTTTTCTGGGGGTCATGAACGCGCTGCTGCCACAGCGTGAATATTACAAAACGTCCGCTTTTCCGACATGTTTGATTCAGTGTAGTGCAGGAAAGTATGGACAAACGTGGCCTCATCGCCACTCATGCGTAGGTGCTCGGTATACATGCATGATTGCGCACTTTTCTAACTGTGGTCTAGCAGCTGAACTTTCGGAGTAAGCGGGTAATCGGGCAGGTGACAATGATGCGCGCTTTAGCAAATTTCGCCCTCGAATAAGAAAGAAACGCATTATATTCAAAATAGTTTTAGGCTGTACTGGTTGGTTTATGTTCAACATGGCGAATTGCGCAGGCAATGGGAGTAGTGACACGAACGTGCATCTGTCCTGCACGTCCCATCGTCTGCACTGTTCACCGTGTCGAGCTACTCAGCCGGGGCTTTCCCAGCGTCTCATTCCCCATCGGTCACTTTCAGCACGGTTTGACTGCTTGAGCCACTGCCATAAAGGATGTACACTGATGCAGTGCATCTTCCTTGAGCAGGGTTTGTACCTCTCGCGTAGGAAAAAAATTAAGAATAATAAATAGCACGGAAGAAATTAAAATGATTTTGCATATACTGTGGTTAAGTCCGGTGCAGCGAGAGCGATCATACAACCCTGCAGGACTCCAGTTTTTCAGGAACGCAACAGATCGCTTTCGTCGACCCTTCTTCCGTGGACGCTCAGTTTGTTCTTAGCCTCAGTCACCGTCCCTCATATTTTGCCACCATGTATATACTGGATGTTTCAGCTAACTTTAGCCAAAATTTAAGAATATGGCGGTGCACTCTAAGACGATGCGACCAAATGCATGTTGCTCACTTTTGTATGTAGTGTGTCACGCAATTTTTTTGTATTTTGCTTGGTTAGATAATTAGTAAAGATTAATTAAACAACTTCTGAAGCAACGAAGTTAGGCAAAAATTCCGATTGGAATGTTGAACGATTTGTAGTGTTTTTCAGCTTACTGTGGATGCCCGCGAAATAAAAAAAAAAAAATACCCGCTTGCGCGCCGTGATTGCAGCGCTCCCAAACTGTCCGCGTACAAACGAACATAGCCTCTAGCAGGGCGTACTGCCGCTTAAAAGACGACAGGGCAGTGACTAAGGCGTTGGCTGTGCGATGTACGCCGGCTATGTGCTTCCTTCATGGCGGTTCATGATAGCGATAAGCACACGGAGCGGCAGCACACCCGGCTAAATGCAATGTTCGTTTGTGCTCGGAACGCTTGGAGCAGCGCAGTTACGATGCGCAAGCGGCCATGTCACGTGTTTTTTTTTTTCGCGGGTATCCGCAGTAAGCTGAAGAACACTAATAGTTAACAGATAGAAAGTTAGAAACTGTCTAATCGTACGTTTTGCAAAGCGCTGTGCAACTTTTTAATTGAATTTTTTTTTTGCCTAAGTTTGTTGCTTCAGAAGTTGGTTAATTAATCTTGACTAAATATCTAATTAAGCAAAATAGAAGATATAGCGTGGCACACTACATACAAAAGTTAGGAACACGTATTTGGTCACGTCGTCATTTTTTTTAAACTCTGGCTAAAATTAGCTGAAACATCCTGTATAGCGGCGCGCAACGGCGTTTCTTAATTTCTTTTCTTCTAATTTTATTGTTGAGGGTGAAGAGGTGCCTCAAACGTGCACGGCTCTCCAGCACATACAGCACGGACTCGTCCGCGGTGGGTTATGTTAAAGGATTATAACTTGCTCATAACATCACCCGATTCCTGTGTAAGCCAGCCTTGCCTTCCATTGAGTACCACATCGCGCAACAATCCTGCCTGCTCGCGGTCCTCACGTTTTCGCATTCTTTCCACCGTGGGCGGTGCTAGGATTTCTCCATTACGGGGGGCCAAACACGATTATTCTTTCATTATTCATGATCTTTCCGTAGGTCGTTGCGTCGCCCTCAATTCTACTTAAATTGAGGACGACGCAGCGAGCTATGGAAAGAAGAATGACGGATGTAACGTTAAGGGATAAGAAGAGAGCAGATTGGGTGAGGGAACAAACGCGAGTTAATGACATCTTAGTTGAAATCAAGACAAAGAAGTGGGCATCGGCAGGGCATGTAATGAGCAGGGAAGATAACCGGTGGTCATTAGAGGTTACGGACTGGATTCCAAGAGGATGGAAGCGTAGCAGGGGGCGGCAGAAAGTTGGGTGGACGGATGAGATTAAGAAGCTTGCAGGGACATGGCCACAATAAGAACAAGATCGGGGTAGTTGGATAATTATCGGAAAGGCCTTGCCCTGCAGTTGGCGTAGCCAGCCTGCTGCTGCTGCTGATGATGATGATGATTCACCGGCACTCAAAGGTGGTGGAACGGGAAGGATGAGGGTTGGCAGGAGGAAATATTGGGGGAAGGGGAGGCTGAGCGGTCGGCGTGTACCCTCCCTACGCTCCTTTAGTGCCGCCTCTACTTGCATCTCTCGTTTTTCTTTTTTCTTTTCCTCTCCCGTACGTGCTCACCTGTGTGGAGGACGGGTGAGACTGGCAGAGCTTGTCCCCCGCCGGCGATGGGGGCGGCGACACCGACGCGCAGCGGTAGTCGTCCGACGTCACGAACCTGTGGCTGCTGCCGTAGCGACCCCGGTTGGTGCTCCTGGGCCGGCGCCGATTGGCGTTGCGGCAGTGGGGGTACGGCTGGTGCGGCTCGAGGTCGTCGAAGCTGCGCGCCGCGCCCACCAGCCGCTTGTGGTTCTCCCGCGAGCCGTCGCGACAGCACTGGCTGCACCGGCACCGGTGCCGCTGCGTCGGTCGTGTGAAAAAAAAAATAAGAAGAGAAATGCAGATCCGACGCACGTGTCTCGAAGCTAAGCGAAGCGAAGCTTTCGTGGGCGCCGTTGATTTGAGCGATATAAAACTGATCGTGTTCCGCACCGCGAGTTTTATGCAGCATGCCGATTAACCGCCTGCCTGGTTACAAGACCCGCGGCACGTGCGAGATCGACTTTACGGTCTCCGGTATTGGCCCACTTTTCGTTACACCCCCCTCAACTGTGGCATCGGCCCACTTTCAACGGCAAAAGCGCGAACGGGCAGACGGGCCATATTCCCTGTAGCGGGGAAAAAAAAAAAAAAGGCGTAGAAAGCTTCATTGCAATAAGGGAACGGTGCGTTTTCAGGCGTATACTTGTTGATCGATGATGTTTAGGAGCAGTTTGGTATTTCATTGCGTAAGACCATAGAGAAGTGAGGTGGCCACCGGCTCATCTGTGCGGATATAGTACAGATGATTACACACACACATATATATATATATATATATATATATATATATATATATATATATATATATATATATATATATATATATATATATATATACATATATATATATATATATATATATATAAGCCGATTTGGGGTACTGTCCTCAGAGAAAGTGACTTATTCGGCAAAGCAGAAGCAGTAGTATAATGGCCACGGTTAGCAGAGTCAAGGAAAATTCGCAAACGAAGCTTGCCTTTCAATGCAATTTACAGGAGAGTTGGTATCAGGGGCCAAATTCACAAAGCTTTTTCGATCGTAAGAGCTATGTGCCATTGGCCTTCTGGCTTCACTAATCATATGTCCAACGTCGCGACTGGCTGGCACCTGCTCTTACGAACAGTTATAACATAACACTTTTTTTCAACAGTAGCGGCAGCTCCATGGCTATGGCGTAAGCGTGTGGTAGGCAATGCTATGGCACAAGGTCGTGGGTTCGATCCGCGCCGCGAAGGCCGCACGCCGACAGAGGGTGAAACGCAAAGAAAATGCTTGCTCACTGTGCATTGCGTACAGGTCAAAATTGAATCTGGAGTCCACCACTACAGAGTGCCTCATAATCAGATCGTTGTTTCGGCACGTAAAAGTCCAGAATTTAGTTAATTGTCATTTTCGTAAATACTGTCCCGGAATTGTAGTAGGATACAAAGTTCCTTTATGTTATGCTCCTTCCTTGCCATGTACAGGCTGGTTTTCGTCGAACGATGGACTTAGATGCAAAGGTGAGTTAGTTGGTAAGTGACAATAATAATAAAAAAAAAAGAACAGTGCGCAAACGCAACAAGCGTCCCTGTCTTCTGTCGCATTCCGTTTCCGCGCAATTATTCTCGCAACATCAGATATACCTGTTTACATACACATCAAATCTTATAACATATAGTTTTTTTTCATGCTATCAGTTTTCGGGCAGTTTATTTTTATTTCTCTCTCTCTCTTTCTCTCTTTTTTGCGATGTCAGGCGCCGCGGAACCATCACGAACGAACAAATGCGTATACGGGGGGGAGTCGCACGTGAAAAGTCACACGCATTAAAATCTGGCCATCACTCTCGCGCACTGGGAGATTTGTGTGTGGTTGTGCCAGTTCATGAGCAGGCTCCCGTAGCGGATGACTTCAAAGCGTAAAAGGGGGTAAAGCCCAACACAATCCCCGCCCTTGCAGCCAAGAGGCCAACTTGGCATCTTGGCTCCACAGTCACCGTAGTCCTCCATAAAGAAAGCAACAAAATCCCATAAAGAAAAGCGTTAGGCAGGGAGATACGATCTCTCCAACGCTATTCACAGCGTGTTTACAGGAAGTATTCCGAGGCCTGGTTTGGGAAGAATTGGGGTAATTGTTAATGGAGAGTACCTTAGTAACTTGCGATTCGCTGATGATATTGCCTTGCTTAGTAACTCAGGGTACTAACCGCAATGCATGCTGACTGACCTGGACAGGCAAAGCAGAGGGGTGGGTCTAAAAATAATCTGCAGAAAACTCAAGTAATGTTTAACAGTCTCGGAAGAGAACAGCAGTTTACGATAGGTAGCGAGGCACTGGAAGTGGTAAGGGAATATATCTACTTAGGACAGGTAGTGACCGCGGATCCGGATCATGAGGCTGAAATAATCAGAAGAATAAGAATGGGCTGGGGTGCATTTGGCAGACATTCTCAGATCATGAACAGCAGGTTGCCATTATCTCTCAAGAGGAAAGTGTTTAACAGCTATGTCTTACCAGTGCTCATGTACGGGGCAGAAACGTGGAGGCTTACGAAAAGGGTTCTACTTAAATTGAGGACGACGCAACGAGCTATGGAAAGAATTATGGGTGTAACGTTAAGGGATAAGAAGAGAGCAGATTAGGCGAGGGAACAAACGCGAGTTAATGACATCTTAGTTAAAAGCAAGAAAAAGAAATGGGCATGGGCAGGGCATGTAGTGAGGAGGGAAGATAACGGGTGGTCATTAAGGGTTATGGACTGGATTCCAAGAGAAGGGAAGCATAGCAGGGGGCGGCAGAAAGTTAGGTGGACGGATGAGATTAATAAGTTTGCAGGGACAACATGGCCACAATTAGCACATGACCGGGGTAGTTGGAGAAGTATGGGAGAGGCCTGTGCCCTGCAGTGGGCGTAACCAGGCTGATGATGATGGTCTACGCGTATACGTATATAGGGTGTCCCAGCTGACTGTTAGCCAAGCTCCTCAATTAACAATATATATATATATATATATATATATATATATATATATATATATACATATATATATATATATATATACATATATTGTTGGGCATGTCAGATGCATTGTGTCTATTGGCTTATCTGCTTAACGGCAGATGGAGCAAGCGATGGCCAGATGGTTCATCAGCGCTGTTTTGTTTGCTCCAACTGACCTGCACGCGAACAAGCAACCCTGCAGCCGCCATAGGAACTTCATAAAAGAGCTACAGGCAGTGTCCTATGACCTGCGGCACGTTACGCGCCCCACCCCTCCCGCTTTTTTCGCCGGACAGCCTGCACATAGTAGGGGCAGTGGCCAAGCGGTGTCTGTGCCAGGTTAGGTTAGGTTACTTTCTTCACAATTTCGGCCATTCAGTCCACGTTTATACCATTTCTTAACAATTTCAGTTGCTTCAATTTTGTAACAATATGCCGGCAGGATAGACACGCGTTCGTACCCAGCTATAAGGGCGCAACTGCGGGCAACTTATTCTCGTCAGCGCTTTACTCCCCCAGCTGCCGTTAACAACCGATTAAGCGCGGCCACACCGTGATGCAATGTTCAAGTTGCTGAAATGCAGTGGCCCCAAGCAGCGCTACCTTTTTTTGTCTTGCTGCTGCGCCATGCCCAGCGGGCAAGATATAAGTGGCCGCAGTAGTCGCGTTCGGGAAAAATAAACACGTGAGTTCGTTACTACTAGGCGTGCTTGTCCTGTATCTTCGGTGGCTGCGCTTCGCGGGCCAACGTGGTTCACATTCACTGAGCCATACGCAATCGTAGCAGACTTCTTAAGCCGATTTTACGAATGCTTCACGCTGCCTATCGTTTACCTTTCCCTCGTTCGCCCGCCGGCCGTTAGGACTAGCCTGGGGGCCGGCGTGCCGGCACCGTAGCCACCGTAGCGCTACACACACACGTGACAACAATTACCTGCGACGAGCGGCGGCCGAGCTGGGCCGGACCGCCGTCTTGCCGCGAGCAACTGGAGCCGCTGGGAGGCCCCTTTCGCCACACGGTCGCCAGCTCGCCGGCGGGGCTGTTGCAGCGGCGACTGGCGAAGGGCTGCGGGCCACTGCCGCGGGCGGGCACGGTTGAGGACGAGCAGCCGGAGGTGCCGGCCTCCGTGCTCCAGACGCGACCTGGGGCTGGCGTGCTGCTCCTGCTGCTGCTGCACGACGGGCCGGCGACGCGCGCTCCTTCTCCCAGCCACGCGAGGCCACGGCCAGCGCGAGCCTCTTCTTCCTCTTCTCCTGTATGTGTATACAAGATGGCGCATACCTAACAGAAAGGGCAACTCGCCGCGGTGGACGTTGGCATTGCGCTACTGAGCCCGAGGACGTGGGATCAGATCCCATGGGGCGAAATGCAATAAACACCCGTGTACCGTTGATTTTTTGCACGTTAAACAACCCTGGATGGTCAAAGTTAATCCAGAGCCCTGCGCTACGGTGTTCCTCGTAATGATATCACTCGTTTTGGCCCGTTATAAAGCCGAAGAATCATTACTATTTTTTTTATGTAACAGAAGTGCATGAATTACGGCTTGATTTGTGAATGGTGGGCGTAACCTACTTTTCTGTCAGAATGAGGCAGTCGATCGACCCGTGCCCGAAGATGTTCCGGTGGGTCGTTGGCCATGACAATAAACCGAGTAGATAAGTTGGCTGAGTCATCCGAGCATTACTTGCATTCCTGCGCTGCATCGCGGCGTTTTCTCGTGGCTGTGATGTATGTAGAGGTCAGGACACTTTTTTGTTAGAACGCGCTCCTGCACGACCAAAGCAGCTGCCAGAACATGAAGCTACCAGCCGGGCAAGAAAATACATCTCGTAAATGTTAGCCGCGCATGCTCACTGCTACAGCATAGTTGGTTTCGCACCGCGTGTTATCGCTAATGTCACCAGAGCGCAGTCCATAGAATACGGCTTGCATGTTCTAGACAAACGTCGTGACCGACGTACGTCGTACGAGATACTCGTGAGGGCTAACGATGCGGATAGGGGGCAGGACGTGTGGTTCGAATTAGGCACTATATAAGCCGATACAAGATTACAAGACGTCAGTGAGTACCTGTGCAGTCGATAGAGCCCATGTAGAAGAAACGGACACCGCAGCGCGGGAAGTATATAGCGCTAAGAAAGTTTCGGTTTATTGAATCAATGCTTGGTTAGCTCAAACGTCTGCTGTCCGGGTTGCTGACAAGTCAGCATGGACAGGTTGGTGGTAATAAAGGCGTGCTCTTCCTTTCTCTTCGCTTATTTGCTTTAAAATTTTCGTCTATTCAACATAATGCTTTGAAGCTTGTTTTTCTTTCCAACATATGTAGCTGCGATTCTTCGCGTGTTTATGCGAGAGGTTTACGCGAGTCGCGATGAATTCTCCGCACGGGGTGTGCGCCAGTAAACAAGAAGAATCACCAACACCGTATGTCATCTCTTCCACTCTAACATTATTAAGGTAGTTTTCATTTTCCGCTTGCGTGTCCGTTTTGATTGCTTTCTGTTGCTTGTATAACGTCTGTAATCTTTATTACAAAGTCAGTTAGCTGGAAGATGAGGTTCTCTCGTGTTGCTTTTGCGGCGAACCAAGGAGAGGAGATGCATAATTTGTTTAGGAAGTGGCAGATAAGTCACCATGATGATGACTCTTATAGACTGCTACACTAAGATGGGATAAAGGCAAGGGAAGAGAATGAAGGTTATGAGCATGGTGACGGTGTGGACAGAAGGAATGTATAAGTATAGTCTGTCAGATTTCTCACAGAGTGGCCGATACCTCCCCCCTTCCCACCCATCGTAGATGCAAATACGCCATTTATACATTAGGTAACAAAACTTTGACCACATTCGCTTTGTTTTTGCTACGATAGTATGTCATCAATGTCAGCCATCTCATTTTCTATGCTTTCGGCCCCTCCTGAAACCCAGTTCTCGGCCCATACCGCATAGTGGGTCGCTCCAATTCAGTAAAGTCCAATCAGCCGACCTCTCAGCCGCCATCCACTGTGCGCACTTGCTGTTGATTAGGATAAAGGAACACCACCTAAACGCGACGATGACGGTGCCTGACGTCATGAGTAGCCTTCGCAATTTTGTACAGGTGAGACTGTCGACACATTTCCGGGGGGGGGGGGGGGGGGGGGGTGCCATAGGTCGGTCAGAGATATACTAGAGGTTGGATTGCGCAACATTTTTACGAGACACACAGAAGAGGCACACACCACAGAGCACAGAGATATACACTCCACAAAACCAGCCTGGGTTTGTGGGCTGGCCCCGCCCAAAAGGGTACCCTTGAAAGAAGCCGATTATTAGCGAAGGAAACAGGGAGCAACATTACAAAGCTTTTCGTTCGAGAGTTCTACTTACCAGTGACCGGCCATCTTCACTTATATGTCCAACGCCACGATTGGCTGACACTGCTCTTACACACATTTATAGTGCAAGAATATTTTTGTGAATAGTTGCCTCGGACACCAAACGTTCAAGGTTGAATTTATAGCTCAAGCCGACGCAGCTGTGACTTTAATTTGAGTTCACAGATTTCGTAGCATTTCTCGCGTATTTTGGCCGTTTCAGGTTAAAGAAATGTTTCGAAGAGGTACCGGATTGCGTCTGCTTTCTTTCGAGCGTAGTTAAAACTTGTCTATCGATGAACGATCGGAGACTTCCGAGTGAAGGCTGTCAGAATCCATAGCGTCAAGGAGAGATGATGCGGGAATGCTATAAGATGGCGTCGCCACCCGTCTTTGGTGTTCGCTTCTCTTCCGGCTTATCAATCTTCTAGTGGCGTCAAAACTAACCTTTACAACATTTCAGTCCCGTAATCGGCCACCTTAGGATATAACTTCAGGTGTCTCTCCTAAGTGCCTATTATATATCTGGGTGCCTTGATCTCTCCAACAACTACTAAAGCAGTTGGATTCGTGTCAAGTGCACATGCCTTTGGCATATCAAGCTTCCACTGTGTTAAGAGTGACCTAATTTTTTTTTAAATTCTGGCCATTATCCGCAAGGTATATATGTAGTAAAAAAGTTAACAAAAGATCATCAAATAAACGTATGAAGCAATGTGTGATGCTAGCATTGCAGCAATGATTGAGCGCATTTGTTGTCCATTATCCAACCGGTCTAGTCCTCTGTAACATTTGGCTTTAGTTTGGCCTCCTCCCCGAGAACCTTGGGCTTAATATCCTGAGTACCAGGGAACAGCCACACAAGATGATGAATTAATATTGCCAAAGTGTAACCAGTCAGCCTCGGTTACCTCAATATGCCTCTCTAGCGTTCTTTTAATGTCGACGTGTCTTTCATTCTCCACCCAATACTATAGAGGTCGTTGGCTCGGGTCAAGTGGTCAGACCTACCCTTCCTGGCCCTGGCCTTCATGGGACTTGCCGTGCTGCTAGTGCGGCCGTTCCACATCGCCGGCCCTCTTTCCCTCGGCATCGTCGTGTTCCTTGCACGTGTCTGGTGGTACTGACGCACATACATCAGTACGGCGCGAGTGAAGCCGAGGTGACAGCCACCTGCTTGTGCACTACTCTTCAGGAACGCCAAAGAAATGACGGTTGCGGATTTGAGACCACCGTGAAACGTGCGTGCGCTGTCTACCTGTAATGTGCGCTGTCTACCTGTAACTCCAATGCTTGTGCTGGCTATACTTCGTTTATGAGTTCGAAAAGGGGTAAAAAGAAAAGATAAGCTTGAGCGAGGGGAGTGCAACATCATTGTAGCGAAGTCAACTGCATGGATGGCGATTATAAGCAGCCTCCAGTTGACAGCGGGGAGTGCGGCCAACTGACGATCGCCCTGTACCAGTGTACTGCTGTAGCAAACGCTTTGAGTTGAACTATCTTGTGTTACTGACCCTTCAATCGTTCCTTACACCCGGTGTACTATATTAAGAGGCTACAGGCCAGTCCAACTTGAATATCATACAACTACTCGCGGAAATCCGATCTGGGAATGGCTATCGCAAAGGCGGCCATCTCGTTATCACGACAATCGATTTGACGAGTGGCAGGAACTCCAATGGTATACAATTAGAAACCGCTCTTACGTAAAAAAAAAGAACTTTGCTATTACGGGTCCCCAAAAATTATCCCGTGTCTATCTGCATTCAGCGCGCACACATTGCACGCTTAGTAGATATGGCGTTGGGCTGCTAAGCACGAGGTCGCGGGATCGAATCCCGACCACGGCACGTTAATGAACCCCAGGTGGTCGAAATTTCCGGAGTCCCCACTACGGCGTGCCTCATAATCAGAAAGTCGTTTTGGCACGTAAAATTCCATAACATAATTTCAATTATTAAGCACATATATACTTCTGCCAGCGCCAGCTATTGCTCTGAGGTGATCGCTGCGTGTGTCACTATTCACAGTACGAGTGGGCGAGAGCACATGCGCTTGCCCTGGGTTTCTTTACGCCTGAGGCGCAGGATAGAAATGGGCAATTTTATAGCCTATGATAATGTACGTGACTGCGGCGTGAAGTGTGCACGCACGCATTGCACGGAAACAGTGCGCTGTGGAGCCCTCATCATCATCTACCTACTTCACCATACCACCACCCTCCTTCCTTTTCACGTACCATCTCTTCTGTGGCTTCCCCGAATCCCTCCACAAGCGTGGCGTAGCAGGTGAGAGGCACTTCACTCAAGCCGACCTCTTCGCCTCTCTGCTAATAAATTTATCTCTCTCTCTCTCTCTCTCTCTACCCGCTTTACGAAAGCTTCAATTCATGTAGATTCCAAGATGTGCGTTGGCTCTGCATATTCTTTTTCTTAAGAAAAAACAAAACAAGAAACTACAATATAGAAGTTTTCTATCCATACACTATATACAGAGTGACGCTATAAAGTTTGTTCGAATACACGCCGTCGCCGCTGTGAAGGCACCTCAGGGCGTTCCCAGCGCTTAGAGATTGTTTTAGATATTTAAAGTGAAATTGCTGTGATACTTAGCCTCTACCCTCCCGCCCCCATCTCTCTCTCCCCGCTTACTTTGTGAAGACAGCATACTGGCCAAGTAAATTGTGTTGGTCAAGGAGACAGTGTAATCTAAGGTGCCGAAGTTGTGAGCCGATCCTGACACGAGTGTACAGTCCGAGTCCTCGCAAGTGATTTAATGTAGTTTTTAACGCGGGCTCATCCCAGCGGTGGAACGTCACAGCACCCACACGCCTCATGTAGCATCAACCGAAATAGCTAATTAATAAGTGTCCCCAGCGGCATATCTCAGTCGGTCTACACCGAGAAACTATCACTTGAATTGGTTAATTCATCTTCCGATCGGGCTTATGTGTAATTCTTCGAGGCGCTTTTGGTTATTCCTCCACTGTAGTTGTTGTTTTTGTTGTCGAGAGTCTCTGTGGCGCATTCCTACAGCGGGTGATGGGCCGTGAATTAAGCGAAACCGACAAAGAGAAAGGGAATCACTATTTAGAAATTGCCGCGCACAGATAAAGATTCGTGTGCAAGAAAAATCAGTTATGTATTATATTAGAAGAAGAGAGAAAGGAAAAATTTGGGACGAGCCATGATTTAACACAACTATTCATAATTTTTCATTCAGAACGACTGTTCAGGAAAAACATACCCCGTACTCGCATTTTATTTATTTATCGTTAATATAATTTCTAAATTAATCCCCATAGTACGTTCATGAAATCCGCCGGACTCTTGGCCAGTCGCCCTGAGAGGGTACAGGCGCCACTTCCTTTAAGGTTATCATTCTTATCATCACCACGACAATCGTCGAGGCCACAACAACAGTAGTATCGGTGAAGTCTGGGGCTCACAACGGCAACAAAGTAACAATGCCGGCACCTGTCACCCTGACTGTTGATGTAACGGTGAGTGCATTTCTGTCGATGGTCGCCCACAAAATAGCATCTCTTCACTTGTGCTCAGTATCACCACCCTGTCAGCCCCCATTTTCCACCATGCATCGTCACTGGTGTAAATGAAACTGCTTTGATTGATTTGATTAAAAGGGGCAACTATCGCAGAGACTGGCCTTAACCAACAATGCCTTACAGCACGTTTCTAACAATACCGTGTGTTCACGATGACCTAGGGAGGGGTTAAAGAAACCATGATGCGCACATGGCTTTCAGATTTGTGCCATCTTAACATTTGTGAAGCCTTACCACACTCTCTTCTTTAAAGCACTGAAAATTTGTTTCGCGTTCTATAGTGGAGCGCACCATTACATTTTAGGCGGAAATGGGCTAAACAACACGACGTTTTTATTGTCAGTTGTAGCCTTTCAGCTTCGTTTAGATTCATTTGATTTGATTTGTTGAATTCTTCAGTTCTTTATACAGAAAACCAAAATGCTGGGGAATAAAGGCGCTGGCCTGCACCTAAGGCCGCATGTCATTGACCGCATATAGTGGACTCGAAAGTATAAATTATGCAATATGTTCATGCTAAATATTTACAGAGCTGTGAACTTCCACTTCGTGCTCGGTCGGTTCTTCCCAGCTAATTACAAATACAATTACACTCTCAATAATGGTTTTGTTTAATGAGTTATTTGAAATCATGTTCTTTTAAATGAAATAAATTCCTCCCGAACCATGCGTGACGCTTACTTAAAGAAAGCACTTCCACATGTGTGTTGATAAATACATAAATAAATCGAGTGGCACATCGACGGGGCTTTAGAAGAAAAACTACAATTTGCTTGAGCCCATTTATCCAGGAATCAGTTCACGTCAGCGTAAATTTGAGAAAAACGTTAAAACGCCAGTTAAAAACGCAAGGCCGTCCAGTCACGTCGCTCGGGGATTAGGTCACTCTACTCCATACAGTCATGGATGCGGCGAAATCGCTAAGTTATCTATCGCGCCATAACCGTGCGGTTGACGAAACGGGCGTTAATCGATGCAGAAGCATCGCGGTGACGCGATGGTTTCGTCCTCTGCTGCATAAACTCGCTACAAAGCTACATGACGAGCAACTGCGTACCCGGTACCGTTTCGGCCAGGATGCTCCTAAAACCATGTGTTCCGAAACCATAGCATCGGACACTGGACCGCATCCATCACTGCAGCAACAAAGAAACGCCGCGATCCCAGAGATTCGGATTAGACAAAAAGAATCCGAGGAAGGTGAGAGACGAAGTGATGGAAAGTTACCGAACATGGTGTGTCTCAGGCTGTGGCCAATGTTGTAGCTGCAAGATGACGTTTGCGACGCAAAAGCACACCAGTCAGCTCCGTATTCGCCACTGCGTTAGTGGGCTACCGAGATACCCGCTGACTCTCTTCTTATAATCATGCGCAACTGGTTGATCTCTCCAGCAGACATGCTGCCACATTCTGCGAAAATTATGGAGGCTATAGACATATCGCACTAGAGCCGAGCGTGGTACACCTTATCAGTTAGTAGACTGAAGATTTATAAAAGGACAGTTGCGTTTCTGTATTGCTAGTTTGCTATACAGTCCTGCGTGCGCTCCACGTTCCCCGAGGCTGGTTTCAACACGCTTGGCTTCCGAACTTCGTGACCGAGGTGGTACCATGGCTGCACAGTTTCTCGTCATCCTAGTTACGTAGCAAGTTTACGCGGACTTGCCTTTGTCAGGGATCTGACGAGTAGAAGTTTCTCATGTCCAAATGTTGGCTGAGGTTTCCCTTGCTCGGTCACAGTTGGCAAAATATAAGAGGTCATTTAAAGCATGTCAATCTTTTTTTGCCAAGGGAATCTCCTTGACCACCGCAAGGAGCATGGCGTTGTCTCCTTTCCACACAGAGCAGCAGCTTCCCTCTCCTGGTACTCGTCATCTCGGTACCAACAGCGCTGTATCATCTGCCACTGTACACCGCTGTTCCTGTTGTGTGCACGATGGTCACGACCCTTTTGGACATCCAGGTTCACTAACCGATGAGGTGCGCCACGCTCGGCTCATGTTCAATATGCTTAGCCTCCCTAAATTATTAAAAGCTGTTAAGCGCGAACGAAGTGGAGAAAAAAAAAAATGACTTGCGCGCGTTTACGTCACTAAGCTAGACGTGGGCTGAAGGAGAGAGAGAGAGAAACATTTATATCCAATAACCCCTAGTCTGGGTCATCCGTTGTAGACGAATCGCTCGGTCCTCCAGTCGCGTGAAGGACGGCTTCGGTCTCGACTACGGAATAATTTTTATCACCTAATTTTGTCACTTTACCGTAAATGTAAGTCTCAGTATTTGGCTGCATTAAAAAAAGATCTGTCCAAATCGCTGTACTGGCACCGCAAGTCCATGGAAATGGGACGCATGAGCGTGTGCTCTGGGGCACTGCGGCAGTCGCCGAACCACCACAGCAAGCAAAAAAATAAATACGAATCAGTGACGAGTGACAACTTTGGACTTTCCAATTAAAGTATCGAAATATTTGCTTTGAAGCGCATCGATTCAGCACCCTAGACAGAAGTGTGGACGACTGTACTAGGAGTCTCACGTAATTTTGTCTCGCATTGCTTGAGAGCATTTTGAAAACGCGCACGTAAAAGTGATTGCTTTGGCGACTGGCCTTCTTTATAAGGTTCACGGCTGCTATAACGCAAAGCTTGCAGTTTAGCCATTTTTACAGAAGTGCAATGAAAGAAAGTTATTTTCTGAGACGTATTTTGTAACCTTCCGTTTCATTTTCCTCTCTTTTTTTTTTGGTATCCGCCATTGAATCGAACGACGCCGTGCTGCCTTTATCGCCGGAGTCGGTTGACTGCGCAACAGATCATAAGACAAGAAACATGTAAAATGAAATGGATCGGCACAAAAAACTGCCCTTGTACGTCGTATTTTGCGCCGACATAATGAGTGCAGAAATACTGAGGGTGGTCAGAGGTTAATTGTTTGAAGAACGCTTTTAAGACGAAAGCCTTAGCTCTCTGTTTCAAGGTCGCGTAGTGAGGTACGGAAAATATCACGTGACCGAAGGAGTGCCAGAAGCGAGCCGAAGCATATCCAGCCATGTATAAGAAATGATTAATGAATAGTGAAGTTAATTAATGATTGACTAGTGATTGGATAAACGTGTACTAACGTGGATCAAGGTGGATTAGGGTGGATTAACGTAGATGAATGTGATTATAGTGGATTAAAGTGGGTGAAGGAAGACCAAAGTGAAATGTGGTGGATTAAGATGTATTAAGATGGATTAGGGTGGATTAAGGTTAATCAAATGGATTAAGGATGATTAGGGCGGTTGAAGGTGCCTTGGGGTCGATTAAGGCAGATGAAGGAGCATTGAAGTGGATTATGGAAAATAAGACGGATTAGGGTAGATTAGGGTGAATTACAGAACGCCTTACAAGGCTTTCGCCTTTACGTCTCTTAGGCGATAGCTAAGGACACCTGGGACTTTTGTGTTGTTGCTGAACAAAGTCAAAATTGAATTGTGGGTGTTTACATGCAAATACCACGATCTGATTGTGAAGCACGCCGTAGTGGAGGACTGAGGAGTTATTTTTACCACGTGGCGCTCTTTGACGCGCATCAAATGCACGGCACACGGGCGTTTCATATTGTCTTGCTGTCTTTGCCGTTAGAATAAGAAATTAGGAATGGAAATGGTAGTACGGCAAAACTCAATTTCTGCTGCACATTTCCCGCTATAGTAAGCACCAATTGTGTGTGTTGACCGAGAAATTATAATCGGTTCGGCCTTATACATTACTTTCACGGTTTCGTTCCACAATCAAAGCAGTACGTCGGACGTATGTCCATTCAGCAGTACGCATGTCCATTCATGATATTGAATGGACATAGCTTTTATATGTAAATTGATGAAGTTTTTTCTAATGGTTTAGTCGCTCAGTCTAGCACAAAAAGTCTACTTTTCTGCGCGCTGCTCTTTCATCGCAAGTCAGGGTGGACCAGAAGCAACTGGCCGGGACGTCCTCGCTGGAGCCAGAGCCACTTCGATGTGCACCGTTGGAAACGACCGCAATGCCACCCACCCACGCACAGCGGAAAGCTTGGCTTCGCAGTCATCGTACGGCACATGCAAGGGAACGGCCGCTTCTGAAGACTTGCACCGTCAATTTGCCGTGAACCCGCTTTTTTGAAGGCTACAGGGAGATCACAACTATGTAAAATTTGGAATTTAATAAAAAGATTCCGTTCGAGAATGTGACTTAGACGAAAAGGTTTCTTCCACGCGCGCGTACGACACGCACGCACGCGCACGCGCACACACACATACGCGCACACACTCACACACACACACACAAACGAGCTGTCGCTGCGCACTTTAATACGTATATTAAATGTGTTACAGGTGCAGCCAGCGTTTTCTCTTTTTTATTATTGAAATGAAAATAAAAAAAAGCGACGTAGTCACCTTATAATGGTGACGGCTACTCCTTTTCTCATAGCAGAAACAACGATATAAAAAACATATGTCGGAAAATGAAAAAAAAGAGAAAAATTACTTCATAGGGTGAGAAAGCCACAGTACATCCTATACGCCTATGAACATCACAGTGTAAAAGTCAAATGCAAGTTGCACCACAATGAGTTCATAAACAGACACAAATACACACAAACGGCCATGATGTAGACTTCGATGAGCATATAAACAGATGAGGAATTACAGTGTTAAAATAATTCACGCACAACAACAAAAAATGTATAACACGCGATGTACAAGCACTAATAATTACAAATAATAGAAGAGTGTTTTATAGACGTCGTGTGATTATTCAATGCAATACCTAGTATTTGTTGAGGATGCCTGCGTCTTCATAAAAATGTTCAATTGCGTTCAATGCTTTTCGCTGTGCTATTTTCGTTGGCCATGGGCCCAGCAGTTTTGCGAGTGAGAAAGGCCGGTGAGGATCGATGGAGTGTAGCTTTTGTTCTAGCTGCTGTCTTTGTATCTCGTATATGGGGCATTCGAGGAGTAGATGGCGAACATCCTCATCGTCGTGGCCACAGGAGCAAGCCGGGGAACGAGCCCGTTTGATGCGATGCAGGAAATGTTTGGTGTATGCTGTCCCAAGGCGCAGTCGGTGAATTAGTGTCTCGGTACTTTTAGAAAGTTGTACATCCAGCTGGTATTCGAGGTGAGGGTCTGCTCCGTAAAGTATTGATTCCTTAGTGTTTTCATTAAACCATGTTGACATACACAAGTCTTTCTTTAGTACTCTCAATATCCGTTTTGTGTCCATTGGTGATAAAGGGGTGAGTTCAATTTCTGCATCTTTATGGGCTGATTTTGCCAATGAGTCCGCTAGTTCGTTGCCTGCTATACCAGCATGGCCCGGGACCCACTGTAATATCGCTTCATGTTTCCTTTCATTAGCCTGAGTTAAACTCTTCAGTATTGTGTATGTTATTCGTGCGTGTGGTTGGCTGTCATCAATATTTTCAAGACATGCTAAAGCCGATAAAGAGTCCGTGCAAATTACCCACTTTGTTGGTGTCTCATATCTTTTGATAAAATGAGTGGCCTGGTGAATTGCCACTAATTCCGCTATTGTTTGTGACGAGGTGTGTCCTAGTCGACAAGCGTACTCTACCCCTAAGGATGGTATAACATAAGCTGCAGACGCACTTTCTTTGACTACAGAACCGTCCGTGTAGATGTGAATAGATTCCTGGTACTTGTCAAATAGGTGATGTAACGCTAATTGTTTTGCTGCTACTGTGGAAACGTCGCTTTTATTTTTAAGGCCTTCGATTGACGTTTCTATTTTCGGCGCTTGAAGAAGCCATGGAGGGTAGCAGAGGTCGGAGTGCCAAAAAAGTGATCGGGGGAGTCGTGATTTGTGCTCTTGAAACAAGGGGTGGATCTGCGCACCCGGACGGTTCTCTATCAGAGAGAGAAGGGGGTGTGAGAATGCTGAGTAGAAATTCTGAAGAGATGTCGCCATGTTTCCAGGCTCCGAATCACCGTGAAATGCGGTTCCCGCGCTTCTGCAATAATGAGGTGCAATAGTGAAGTGCAACAGCGCTTTCTCAGTTCTTTCACCGCGCGAATTCTATACAACTCCGTAAAAAGTGCCTAATCGGCTCAAGGGATGAAAAACGGTAGCCTCCTATTTCCATCACAACAACAACAACAAAAAAGACACGTAGATTGGAAGCTTTGGTAACCCGCCTGGCAAAACCCGTTACACTGCCAAGAGATCAAAGGTAAACATTCAGCAGGTATATCTGCTTGGTTGAAGGCAACTGAATTAAAGAGATTGGAAAACTCCAACCAATATTTATTTTTACGAAAACGACGTTTCGGAGCCCGACCGGCTCCTTCTTCAGTAGTGAGATGGCTTGAGGCGTAGCAGTGCTTATATGCGTTTCTTTTTTTTTTTTTTTTTGGCGCTTTGACAGGTTCGCAGACACTTTCCGTAGATCTTCAGCGTAAGTGGCGCAAAGTATTGCTGGCGAACGATTTATATTACCCGGCGTCTTCTGAATGTACCAAATTACAAAAGGATCCGCCGCCTGTGGATGTTTTCTCTCTCAAGACGACAGTGCCGTCGGGGCTGATTCGGTGAGCAAGAAAGCTCTCGATGTTCTACCAAAGCACTGCGCCCTCTGTTTAGGTGGCGAACGTCATTGTTGTGTTGACGAATTGTTTCCGAAAAGCTTTAGTGCGCAGCCCGTTCCTGCGGCGAGCCACGGCGTCCAAAAAGCGGCGAGAGCGAAGAGAGCGCGAGGAGGAAAGGAATGGAGAAGGGTATGGCGAAAGCGTGAAAATTGTAGTGTCGCGCACGAGGGGTTTTGCGGCGACGATGGCTACGAGATGGCGCCAGAGTAGCACGTGTCGTCTGTGTGGAAACACAGGACGAATAGCGCCCGCGCGTCAGCCATACGCTTCATCGCGCGATCTCCCGATTAGCGAGGCAGTCGCTCCAAACTTCGCTCCGTTTGCAACGTGCCGCACAAGACAGCTTGTCCGCGCCAGCCAATATATCGTGAAGTGAAAACACGTATAGAGCGGCACTCGAATTTCGCATAGGGAGTATTGTAATCGTCGGTGAATTTTTTTTATTGTAGTCATATATTTATCTGCTTTGAATTTCTTCTAAAATTTTAAAATTTCCTAATTATCCATTCATTCCAATAAATGTCAGTGCGTTCAACACCCCCTCCCCCCTGATTCATTGCCCTTCCCCCGCTGCGGGTACATGCCATATGTTGAGGACTCATCATCATCATCACCATCGCGTCCATTAATCAATGATCTATTCCCTCACTGAAAAAAGAGATCGAGAAGATACCAAACACAGCACACTCTCATTCATTATTCTACTTGGGTAGATCAAACGGAAGGTGCATTGACGAAGACGTCGTTAGATGGTTCGGCTATATAAATTCTGCATTCATCACGTTTGATCATAGCTACCAGGTTTCACAGACAAATGATGCTGTGAGAATCTTCGGCACCGTCTATAACAAGCTCCTCGAATTTAATACATTCCAAAGTCCCAGACGCCGGGATACCTTTTTCGGCGATTTGAGGCGCAGCACCACACAGGCTCGCGCCACTTCTGTATACCGCCGTGACGACGCCTACGCCAAACTACTGAGACTAACGTCCCTTGAAATACCAAGCTGTTGCCTTCCGACTACCCTATCCCTTGCCCCCAGACTCTGTGCCGCCATCTTAACACCTTCCAAGTTACCCGACGCATTGCTGCTACGCTACTCCACTCATTCGTTCAACTCTTGTCTTTTTGTTACTCGCGCACTGACGGCTGACTGGCTCTTCTAAAACCCCAAACGCACGCCGCCTACGACGCCTCTGAAGGCTTCCTAACCTCTCGCTACCCCAACGCCCTACCGTCCTATGTCCTTCTCTTTCTTTTTTTCTGCTACTTTCCCACTCTCCCGCTCTTGTCCCCTCTTCTTAGAAACCACGCCTAGAGACGTCAAACGACAGCAATCATTTCCTGTTCAGTCTCTCCCTTTACTGCCAACCACCACCGACAACGACCGCACGTGACTTCACTCACTAACCAGTTAAAGCTTATCCTGGTTATCACCTCCTTGGTTATAACCTTTATAACACACCTATTGAGTCACTCTAAATAAACGCTATGATAAACACGAAGACTTGAAGTAGCCATCACTATACTACGCTGTCCCACATTAACTTTTACAGCGAAGCTGCTTATGGCTAGGGTTGCGTGCATTTTTGTTCTGCGCGTGCAAAAAGTGCGTGTGCCGATTCTGGAGATAGTGCAATACCGGGGCGATCCACGGCGGAGGTGAAGCATGCTTCGAGCACTCCGACCCTCATAATAATAATAATAATAATAGATTAATAAATCAAGATGCTTTGTCTTAAGTCGATGGGTATACTGGAATCGTTTGTGAACAGCACATGGACTCCCGAGCAGGAGGCGTTGCCATATACGCAAAGGACAAAATATGTGTACAACCATAAGGCCTTGACTCGCCGCAGGGGGACAATGCCATCGACTGTGAGGATGTCTGTGCCGTACAAACGAAAAACGAAATTGTGACACCCACAGTGTATGTATATACAGGCACATCCAAGTGTGATATAGAGAAGTTCATGACCGCGCACTTTGCAATGGGTTAGCCGTGATGACACTACCCCTGTGACCATCGTTGGAGACTTCAATGTGGACATTTGAGAAGAGATTGTTCTAGAAGAGTTTTGTTTGAAGTGCCACACCAATCAAATTAAGTCACTCAAATACTCAACAACGGTCGTGCATAAATTTAGCTCTGGCCGTCCGGCAAGCCAAAGATGCCGCTCGAGTCCAAGAACTTCGAGCCGTCACCTGAGGCCACCACATCAAGAACTGCCGGACTATTCTTTACTAAAGTTTCTTCTTCTTCTTCTTCTGGCCAAGATTCTGTCTAAGGTTGTAACCGAACCAATCAGTATATATCACAGTAATCACAAAGCTATCGTCACTAGCATTACCAAATGATAAAAATAAATACGTCTACCCTTCTCTAACTCTGTGTGATGTGCTACAGCTTCGCTGGTCATCCAACTTCAACGAGTGGAATGACTCCTCATTCTTTTATGTATATACACAGGGCTGGTCTGGCGTCACCACCGATTTGTCTATTTGCTAGGGAAGATGAGACTTTAAAAGCTTTTTGTTTAACTCTGTTAAGAACGGCCAGCTGCAGTGTAAGTTTGCCAGCCATTTATGCCAGTGGTGGCAACCTCATCTTGGAACGCCGCCGCCAACCTCTAGCCACGGCGTGACTAAGTCGACTTTGTGTCGGGAACAATGCGCTCATCCTCCACTCTCCGTCGCTTCAGCTAGGATGCGTTTGACGAAGCAGGCTTTGTGCTGAAACCGCCACCGTTACGCTCTAGCCTCGTCGCCGTTGTGACCGAAGGAGTTCGACGAAGCAGGCTTTGTGCGCAACACGACAACGCGGACCTGATCTGCTACGGGTGGGGGAGTTGCCGCGGGAAAGCCGACGAAGGCTCCTTCCCACGCGCCGACCAAGACGCAAGACAATGTGCTACCCGGGCGCGCTACTCGGAACGGCTCCGAGTTCTACGATATTCGTGTGGTGTCGATTTCGGACCGTGAACGTGTGTGTGTGCGTGTGCGTTTGCCCTCCTCCTCCTCCAAAAGGGCGGGTCATCTACAATGACGTCGAACTATCACGTCGAGCGGAGTGCATACAAGCAGCGACTGTCGGCTGCTAGTGTGTGCTCGTTGTCGTGCTCGAAATGTACTCGTGAGCTGTGTGCTCGTAAGCTGTTTGCTGTATGCTCGTCTTGCGGGCTCCATTTGGGAGTCACGCTAGACTGTCGATGTATCTCATGTTCAACTGTAAATAACATGTAAATAAATCCTGCTCACCTAAGTCCCGACGAAGAGTCAAGCTCCTTCCTACAGCTACGACTGCCAAATCTTACATCTGAATGGCAGCGGTGAGATCGGCCTACAGCTCGTAGATCGTCCGACAACTCTAACAAATGGTGGCAGCGGCGAGATTGTCCGATGAATCTTACAACTCCTTATCGAAGATTTCGTAAGAAAGGAGAGTCTTCGAAATACCGATTTGTAGTCATGGGTTAGGTTTATTGCGCCTAATTTACTTTCGTTGGGTGTCTTGGCTATTAGGCACGGTGGAAAGATTGCTCTGCCAACTAGGACGTTCTTCTAGCTTCAATGCAATTGAGTAAATTAATTTTGACCTTTTATGTTCATTTTTTGTTCTGCCAAATTTATTTTGATTTGCTTTCTTTTTATGCCTTAATTGGCTCCTCTCTATTTTTTTTTATGTTACTCTCGATACTCAGTTTAATTTTATTGTAACCTACATATCGTCAACTTGCGTTTTAGTTCTCTTACATTTTTCCCTTTCTATATTGGTTAGTGCTCCCCGATTCTTTCAAAATCCCTCAGAATGGGTATGTGCAAATGCCACACAAGGAACAACATCTTCATCTTCTTAGAAAATATCCCGTGGTGGGTATGCGCCATGTGGAATCATCATCATCACTATCATCGGTGGTGTATTCGTTGTTCGTCTTGGGGAGCTGAAACGGATGGATCCTCGGCGTGTGCTCGGCCTGTTGGCACGGCTGTACGAGGAGATACTGCGCCAGGCCATCAGCCTCGTCACAGCCGTGTCCATATGCATGCTGACCGTGAGCGTGCTCGTACGGGTTTTGGAGAGCAGCCGCAACGACGACCTGAGGCTGGGCTACGTGCGTTATCCGGACAAGGACGGGGAAGGAGGAGGCGACGAGGAGCCCGTCATGCTGATGAGCTCATTTGCGAACGCCTTCAGCTTCCTCTCGGTCATCATGATCGTCAACTGCACAATGGTGCTGCTCTACAAGGGTGGCCACTACCGAATCATACAGGTTAGCAAAACTACTCTGTATCCCCAGCTACACGCGCACAATGAGCTTAAACGCCTGCATGTACAGTCTCTGTCAAAAGTATAGAGGCTACATATTGCCCGCAACCGCCGTGTTGGCGAAGGCACGGGGTAGCCCGCACACTGTATACAAAGGCTGTATATATACCTCGTCGGTTACCCACTGCTTATCCGAGTGGGCATATGCGTTTCCCGCCTTGACACACGGCTTTCTTTAGATGTGAACTGTTCTGTGGAAGGATGCCGCGCCATGCCTGAAAGGCTGAAAGACACAACCTTACAGGGCGACAGCCCTGTAGCAAAAGATGCACACATCGGATTACATAAAGTGCCCTGTTCCCAAAGCCGCGATTAATTCGCTATAATTAGCTAAAGCTGGGAGAGTAATCAACGAAGCGCAAACGTGAACGTCTTGGTGATTGTGTAGAAAGCTGGATGCTTCAGGAAAACCTACGAACTGTCCGCAACTTCATCGCCAATGCGTCGCTGCTAAGATGACTTGTAACAACTGAACTGTAAACTTTCAAATTATCGAATTTCACACGTATCCGCTTTCCTAATAGGAACGTGCATGTTTATCTGCAGGCTTGGCTTATGGGTGGCTCGGCCATCTTGCTTTTCGCCACGGGCTACTACTACGGCGGCCGACTACTGTTCTACTTCAACTTTTCGGTGGACCACCTGACATGGTCCTTCATTACCTGGAACGTGGGCATGGCGGGCATCGCAGCGCTCTACTTCGAAGGGCCGTTTCTGATGCAGCAAGGATATCTGATATACACGTCCGTGCTCATGGCCCTTACCATTGAGGAGTCCCTTCCAGAGTGGACCTCCTGGACATTGCTCGTACTGATCTCCATCTGGGACGTATTCGCTGTGCTGTGCGTCGTGGGGCCGCTTCGGATGCTCCTCGAGACGGCGAAGGAACGCAATGAACCTCTGTTCCCCGCGCTAATATTTTCCACGTCATCCGCCTGGTCCTACGACCTTGGTGAACGCACCGCGAGCCTGACCGACGTCCGCGCTTTTTCTTCGGCTGTGGCTGTACGCACAGATGACTGCCCTTGCGAAGCTGAAAAATTTCATTCTATGTTGACTTCTCCCGCAACTGTCCATGCCATACATTCAGTGAATGAGCACAGCGTTGATGATACCAAGCCCAACTCACCGTTTAGCGCTCAGGCTCGTGAGGAACATACATACTCCCTTCCTGTCTCGATTGTGACTTCGGACTCGTTGGCTGCGTCGACAAATCGAGGGTATTTGTCCTCGTCACCTGACATTCGAGAAACATCGGTTGTGGCTCGTTCGGTAAGCAAACGAAACCTGGCAATGTGCAAGGCGTCAAGCGCCGCGACAGGCCCTAGCGAAACAGGCAGCACGCCAGGCAAGAAGGAACACGCTGGGGGCTCGTCATACGAGCGGACTCCCGCTAGGCAAGATCCAAGAGAGTTCCGGGCCACGTTTTTTTCACGCAACGCTAGGAACTTGCGCGGAACGCAAGGCGCCGACTTCCCTGACGCTCAACGCTATCAAACGACTCCGCCTTTTATCCCAGCGGAGAGCATTTCCCCTTGCAGCTGTCGTAACCGACGCGACAGACCCGCGTACACCACCGACACTGCAAGACGATACACGTACCAGGCACCCGCAGATGGCCTGCCCAGGGATCGAGGCATGAAGATGGGCCTGGGTGATTTCATCTTCTACAGTGTCCTTGTGGGCGAAGCTTCGAGGCGTGGCAGCGCTGTCACTGTGGTCGCCTGCTACGTGTCCATAATAGTGGGCATCTTTCTCACGCTCGCCTTACTGGTGGTGTTGCAGAAGCCTCTGCCGGCGCTGCCTCTGTCGATCAGCCTCGGCATGTTAGCCTATTTTTCAAGTGTCTCCCTCACCGAACCATTCCTCGACGCTGTGGGATCCTTGGCGCTTTAGACAAAAGGAGCTAGCAACGAATAGTCCTCGCGAGTTGGACATTCAAAATGTGCCTGCTGGGCTCCAACAACAGTATTTTCTCTGCGTCTACCATTATTTTTCCTGATATGTTAACGTCTCCGTGCCCTGGGCTGCTGTTCTGACAGCTCTACACTTTGAATAAATATGCGTCAATTCTAAGAACTTTATTTTCAATTCGACAGCTGAACCTCCTACACGAAACGGGCAATGCATCTTACACACACACACACACACACACACACACACACACACACACACACGCACGCACGCACACGCACACACACACTAAACTCTCTATACTATTACATATATACTACTCGCTCAATGCTTCATATCAGTATATATGTATATATATATATATATATATATATATATATATATATATATATATATATATATATATATATATATATGGTGATCTCCAATGAAGTCAATAGTGAAGACTATAGTGTCGCTGCTCAATGCTAACTGTAATAACGTTCACATCCATTGTGATATGGCTTCTGCCAGATTTTTTTTTTTTTTGTCTTTGGAAGAGGGAACATTCCTAGTGATCCAAGATCACGTAAAATAGGTTCATTTAAGAGGATCAGATACCTAGTTTCACATGCCCAGTTACTGAAGTTGACGTCAAAGAAAGTGCAAATTCGGTTGACAGTCATCTTTTTCTTAGATACCATTGGGATGCATAATCATATGAGTGAGATATAGTCTTGAGGAAACTTTGGTCAATCTAATGAGTTCTCAGCACGTTATACATCCTAAGGAGTTGCTGTGACAGGGAACAAAGACATACAAGTCTTGTCACATTGTCTATTGTGAACACTTTCAATTACTTTCAAAGGTGGACGTCACACTTACTGTTAGCTAGGCAGTGCAATACTTTAGATCCACCCGAACTGCATAGGATAAATGGTAGTTCAGTAACTCTGAATAGCCGATCTCCACGGTGAAGTGCTGTCCTAGGGCGTGTGGCCGCCCGACTCGGTACGTGATCTCGCGAGCCAAGTTGTCTGCTTTTTCATTTCCTTCTATCCCCGTGTGTGCCGGAATCCAGATTAGTTTGTGGGTTGCGGTGTGTCTGAGCTGTTTTGCCTTGCGGAGGATAGCTAAGGCAGCCCCGCAGATTCTACCCTTTGTGTAGTTCCTGAATGTCTCCTTTGAATCCGTTAAAATGACCATTGATTTGTCTTTTCGATAGCCCTCAGCCGCCGCCAGCGCAACAGCGACCTCCTCCGCTTCCACTGTCCTGGCGCTACGTGTAGTTGCGCAGGTGATTAGCTTGCCTGCGTTGTCAACCACTACCGAAGCTGCCTTAATGTAATTTGTATGTCTATTCCATGGATACAGTGTTGCATCCGTGAAAACCGTGTTTTATAGTTTGGCTAAATGCCTTTCCACATAATAAGGCAGGCGCGGGCAGATTATATGGAAAGGCATTTAGCTAAAGGGAAAAGGGTTTTTGACGCTCTTGTGCAAGGTACCGAACCGAATTAGAGGCCGAGCCCCAACTGAAAATCTTACCCGAACCCGAACTGAACCCGAAGCCGAAACGATATTCTTGGAACGTTCCTGAACTCAAACGAACCGGAACCGGAAAAAAATAAGGTTACCGGTTCAGCACGAAATGGCTTAAGCATAAAGGGCGACAACGGGTATTCAACAAGCTTGCGACTGTTATCAGATTGTTAGCACTAACTAGTTGCGGTTTATGCGAATTGGACGAACGATGGCTACGCCAGTAACCACGACCGCATCGGCCGAGACGCTTGCACTTTTGAACTATGGCAGCTGACGTTATCTTACGAGCTTCGCGTAATCACTGTGTATGTTGAATCTATACGTAAACAGTAAAAGTCGTTACTCACTCCTGATTTGACATTATCCATAACCGGCACTTTATTATTGAAAATTAAAATCAAGGTGCCTAGTTTAGTTCACCTAGGACACCGGGTAAACGAACTACGAACCTCATATACGACTTAATGGAAATAAGGAAAGAAAGTGCTTCGGTAATTATTAGCAAAATTTCTATAAGTCAGGTATGTGAAAGTTTCTCCACAGATTACACTTCAAGATAAAGAAAAGACTCCAACGACAAGTGTAACTTGGCGAACAGCGCTTTATCAAACATCTGTGTCACGCACCGTTTGATATGTGCACAAAGCGTCATCGTAAACAAGCGTAAGCATTCAAGAGCGGTGCCGCTTAAGTTCGTACCGTGGTTGCACAAAGAACCGCGAATGAACGTACTTCACCAATTCACATCGGCAACGTTTTGCATTAGCAAACAAAACATTTGGCTTTCGATCACAAGTGATTTGGATTAGCAGTGCCTCATCACCATAACCTAGACAGCACATTTAAAGCCACCAAGCTGAGGCGTATGAACCATACAAGATGCAGCAATGACACTCACGGGTAGCACGAGTATAGGTTTTGGTCAAAGAGGTGCTCGGACATGTTTTTGGGAAACGCACTTCTTGCTCTGTAGTCGCTAAACCATTGTCACTCAATGCAATAAGAGAATACAAAAAGGTAAAACGAGGAAAATGGACGAAATATTGAGTACTTCAAGATGCTCACCAGGTGCTCGTCACTTTCAACAATGTTTCAGTGTAAGTATAAACGTGTCTGCATTTCACAATCGAGCAGTTTCCGTTGGATGCTCTGTCGAAGATTCCATTGTATCATCACGAAAAAAACTGCACTTTTTTGTTGGGTTCATTTTATAACCTTCAGGGCAATTGAATAGCTTGTGGAATAACGGTGAATTACGTATTACTTTGTGGCAATCAACGCCGCCAAAGCGATTGGCTTCCCGTGCTTTGCACATCATGTAGCATAGGGTCATGAAGAACACATTCTCCTCTGGCAAGTCTCGAATAGTGAGGGCGTCCTTGTCCTCTTGAATGGCATCAGAAAAATGCAGCGTAAGCAATCTCTACCGCTGGTACTTCGGAAAATATGCTCATTGATCCTTCGTCTTTCAGACAAGCGTCCTGCTCCCCAAAATATTTAATTGATCTTCCGCTGAGGATAGACGTGGTCTCTCTTCCATCTTCATTCCAGTGGAGACCAATTTTGTCCAGTGCCCTGACCATTTCCAGAGCAATGAGAAATCCAAGCCCACCGTAGAACATTGCTTTGCTGCCGTCCTTGTAAAACAAAGGCTTGTCGACTGTGCCGATAGGGATCTCTATGTTGTTGCGAATGTAATCGTATCGGCATGTAGGAGGCGCGGAAAGCTACTCGGGAGTCTTAACGTGGCCTCCAAATGCTCCGTTCTGTTCATTTTCGCTATCGCTAAGCGAGCCTTAATCCAGTCCTCGCCGAAGGATGGTTCATTGATTGGGAAGTCACTGTACAGCGTTCTTAAAAATTCGTTGCCAAGCCACAGCTGCCCAGGCCAGAGCACAACCTGCACCGAAGCCAACTTTTCTGCAGCGGACGTCTTGCTCTCCTCATCCAACCAGGTGGAACTGTTCAGCTCGCGGACGCCCGCTGACATTAGTCTACCAAAGGCAGTGGTCACCGTTTTTCTGTCGCTTTGAGTGAAGCCGGAAACATAATTAAGCGCAAAAACAAGCATCTTGAAGGTCAACTCTACGTGAAAGGCGCAAAATATGGACTTGTACAGGTTGGCTTTCGCGCTATCCCCGAATCGGGCCAGGTGGAGTTTTCGGTCCAAGACAGGTGCGTACGTCTGGACAAAGAGCCAACTCAAGTGGCCGAGTAGCTGCTGGTGGGAGTATCTTGCGAAAAGGTCTCCGTATGCCGTGAGGAATGCCGTGTCACTGACGAGAATCCTGTCTCCCGCAGTCACTTTTGGTCTCAAGTTTAGGTGCAGGTTCAACTGCTCTAGCCAGGTGAACGGCGAGAGCGAAGCAGAGACGTTTCCCATACTGGCGATTGGAACTACGGCCGGGTGTTTTTCCGTTGCGGCAAGTGGCCTCAGCAGACGTCCGAGTATATCGCCCTCTGCGTCGGCGATGCGGTCGACTGCAGGTTTGTCCAATGGCTGCGACGCACTGGTGCGCAGCGCGTGGTAATAACCGTTCCAGTACTGAGGGTACCCGCCACTGCTTCTCACGCTAGCGTAGTGGTTTTTCAGCAACGGTATGTACTCGGATGGTCCGATGCCGAGACGCCAATACGCCTCCTTTCCCGATACCGCGATCCAGATGGTTATTGGCCCCTTGTACGAGAGCGACAGCATCACCCCAAGCGCGTTCACGTTTTCTCCGAGATGTTCCGGCCAGCTTAGGTTCATCGCCTTCATGAGGCGCCGGAAGTTTTTGAAGCTGGTGTTGCCTCTGGAGTAGGAATCCATGCAAGATGTGTGCATGGCCACCGCTTTAAGCCCTGCTGGTAGCTTTTCTGTGCCTGCGGCTAGCATTTTGCTGAAGCCAACGAACCGGTTATACAGGATGCCGTCGATGGGCGTCTTCACTTGTTCCCTGTAGTCACCTGAACGCGACCAGGCTGAGCAAACGTACGCGGAGAAAACTTCGCACGGATCGATGGTCTTGTTTAAGTCCTTGGTGAGGAGCCGAGCATGGAGTAAGCAGCCTTCCGTCTCACAGTAGATATCGCATTTGGTGTGCTCGTGGCTCGATATCGCTAAGCCAATTACCGCAACCATGACGGTGACAATTACAGCTGCAGCGAGAAAACCGGCGACCGACTTTTTGAACGGGTTGTTTTCGCTGATATTAGTGAACTTGATTGGTGACAGGGCAAGCTGGAAAATAAACACAAGAAAAAAATGGTTATTCGTTTTCTTTAAAAAGGTCGTGAAACACTTTTTGAACATAGTAACAAACCTTGCCGACCTGTTAACGAATCTCCTGTGAACGTGCGAGTCATACATATTGTTGCACTGCATGCAGCAAGAAACTTGAAATCTCGTGTCGAAAGCCATGAACAATCGCTTGCTTTAGTAGCCACATTGTAGTCATCGAAAGCAGTTGGCCCACGAACGCTATTGGCCGATTTCATAATCGCCAGACCATTTTCAGTAACATACAATTACTAAATTTTCCCCAAGAGTCCTAAAAATTGCCAAGTCTGAACTACATTGAAGCGCGATAATTAAAAATCCTCAGCTCTACACCAAACAGACATGGCAGTTCTGTAAACTGCATCTGTTGAGTATCCGAAGCGAATCAAATTTATACACAAATTTTATTCAGTAGTGACGCCAATAAATAAAATAACAATATATGAATTTACAGCTTACCTGAAGTTGTTACAATGTGTACAAGTGTTTCGCAGTAGTCGTACTCACAAGCTAGTGGTGTGTTCGAGAGTGGTGCGTAATACATCACTTTTGTAAGCTTTATTTGTGTTATTAGTTGCAGGTTACGGAACTGTTATATCGTTTTTCACTGCAATATTATATAGCTGTGAACTAGATGTTAAAGTTTTTTTTCAGTATTCAGGAATCTTTGTTTAAAGAATTTACGGTCTAAATAAAAGATTTGCTCACTAAAGTCATTAGACAATTTTTTTTCTCCTAAATGCCACAACGCTTCTGAATATCGCTGCAATGTCTGCCGTGAAAAACGATTTCGCCGTTCACATGTAATAAGTAGGAGCCCCCGCGCTAAAGATTCCTCGTAACAGGAAGCTTTAGCACGGGGGTTCCTAAATCAAAAGTGATCGTGCTCCATGCGCGCACTAGAATTCAACCATTTCTCTCATATGCAACCAAATTTATTCGAATCAGTCCAGGGGTTGTCTCGTAAAAGCATTTTCGCGTTTTACGTGTATATGAATAGGCGACATCCGAGTTGACCCTGAGCTAAAGCTTCTTCCTAATGTGGCTCCAACTTCACAGACTTTGAGAATCGGTATCACAATATGGGGACACTGAAACAAATCATCCATTAGTTGCTAGCCTCACAGAGCCAATGTCGAAGGCAGCAGTCCAAGTAGTAAAGCTTAGCCGTTGGCCACAACCTCAGTAAAAATACATATTTTTTGCACCCCCCCCCCCCGCCCAAAAAAAAAACAAGACATCTTTTAGCAAGCACCAACTAGGCCAACAGGCAGTTCTGTTGCAGCCTCAGTAACATCGAACACTGTCCACCCAAAATCTGTACGCGAGCTCGTAAGCTTTTGTTTGAACAGTAACGCCACGAGCATGCGAACAGCAAGTGCAGACGTAAATATTCCATACATCATTTTCGCTGTCACAGCTATTGGCACGTACTTCCCGCGTACCTGAAATTTCGCCAACCCCCTGCGATTACTGAGGCTAGAGCCAGGAACCAAAGTCCCTTTTTTACGTTAAGGCTCTCGCTCTCCTTCTCAGAAACGTCTGAGTCAGAACGGATAGGGCTTCGCGAAAAACAAAATCAAACAAAAAAAGGGTACGGGGTACATCTCACTCAGAATTGTGGCGGCGGCTTCCCTAAACGCCCTGGACAAGGGTGAGACGTTGGTCCTTTTACCACGCGCCGTTGCGGCCGCAGCTGTCACCGCTGTAGCAGGGTAGCTCGGACCGGGGATCTTTGTCTGCGCTCGCCACCTGCTGCGTCCCGTCTAATACAAGCGTCGGTACGCGACGACACCAGCCGGAACAGCGTTGCCAGGACAGGTTTCTCTCGTCAACGCCGTTCCCTGATCGCTGGCAAGCGAAGTCAACCCAGGGAATGTAATGTAACCAGGCGAAGCCACACGGTCCGGACTGCTTCCCCTCGGCTGTGTTGGACACAGGTCGCTGTCCGGCGAAGACAATCCTGGTGTCGTGACGGTAGTGAGCGAAGCAACATCGCCCGGGTTGATGATCGACGTTTGTGTTAGCAAAGGCTGCTTGCTTGCCTCTTCTGCGCTCGCCTTTGACTGCCCTCGAGCGAGATCCACGCCGCCGGAAGGACCACGAACTTGACGTTCTTGATCATCCAGTTTCGGTAAGGGTAACGTTGGTGCGTCCTTCGCGCTAGCTGCCGAGTTCTTTGACTTTTCAGAGGCCGCTTTTGCTTTCGCACGCCGGTGCCTTAGTTTCGACCTTTGCGAATTCTTTTGCTTAGACCGGCTGCGTCGCAGTTGCTGTTCGGTGGTGGCTGAGCCTTCCGTACGCTTATTGTTGGTCTGGGCCTTGGGTGAATTAGTCACTGGTGTGGCCGGGGTTACCAACGGGTTGGTCGGCTCGTTAGCAGGACCGCAACTTGTTGCAGCTGTGGCGGAGCGGTCAGGGACTGTCTCGGTCTTTGTGGTGGTGGTGGCGAGTAGCTCCGAGTCCGATCTGCGTGACGGAGTCGTATAGTTGCTGTCTTTCCTGCCGGCGGAGCCAGGTGCCTCGTCTCGTGACTCCTTAAGCATGTCCTCTGGACCACAAAGTGAACAGCAGGACTACAATAAGGTGAGAGCTAACTGGAATGGTAGAGAGATCAGGCTATGCTGATATTATTCATGCTTCTAAGACCTCACTATATAACATGTCAAGGTTACATATATATAGATTTACAGGACTGACCGAATGGCGAATTGTGCGCAAAACAGACCTGATACATCGCTCAGCAACACCGAATGTGACAGACGTCCTACCACGACGGGATTCGTGGCTCACGACGGTGAGCCACGAACGTAACACTAGATTTGCTGTATCAATCGGGGGTTCGGTTCACGTTGCTTGAACGTGTACGTTAAATGCTATCGGCAGGGAATATCGTGTCGGCAACCGACACAGGAGCTCCGGTAAAGTGATGCCAGCAGTGCCTTACGATTTGCTGGCTGTTAAGTGTTCCACCACTCCTGGTCTTCGCTGGGCAGTGGCGCCAGCCTGTAGGCGGGCCACTGACCATGTGCTTTCCATTCTAGGTTAGGTTCCCAGACGAATTAGCTAGCTGCCGGCCAAGTGTCGCCTCCTTAACAATACGCCGGCTACATAAAGTGACGTGTTTGCTGCCAGTCAACAGGGCGCAACTACTGGAAACATTTGGTCAGCGCTACTTTGCCAGTTTCCAGCACAATAAGCGCGCCCAATGGCATTTTCTGTCGTGGAACACGACCAGTTAGCTTATAAACATCTCGAGCGCACAACTACTGCCGTGACGATTACGAAGTGGCACAGAAGGCGTATTCGTACCCGCGTATCGTAAGAATACGTTGTCGTAGGGAAAGGCTCCAGGGAATCGAGGGGTTGTCTCAGCGGAGATTCGCGGAACCAGAGCGTAAGCAGTGTGTGCAACCGCGAGGAATTCTTTTTCTGCGCCGTCAACGCGCCACCACGCGCTTGGAGATGACATTCACGCGCACCGCGAGCAAGAGAATCGAAAGAAGAAAGAGAAAACCTCCATGTGGAAACAGTATAGTAGTTGAAGGCCGAACGATGACAGGGAAGGAGTACCAGGTTCAAATCAATATGCCATCACTTGGAAATCAATGTAGCGCAAATGCGTCGGATCAATTGATCAGTGATCTGTTGAAATCGCGAAAACACAATTCATCATCATCAGCAGCAGCCTAGTTACGCCCACTGCAGGACAAATGCCTCTCCCATACTTCTCCAACTACCCCGGTCATGTACTAATTGTGGCCATGTTGTCCCTGCAAACGTCTTAATGTCATCCGCCCACCTAACTTTCTTTGTCCAGTCGTAAATACGAAAGTACGGTCGCCTGAAACCATGCAGCCATACGTCATCTCGTCATTCTGCACGGAACTTGTAGGCAACTTGTAGGGAACTCGTAGCCGTCTCATTTATCCATTTATTTTACGCACTTTTCATTACCTCCAGTGTGGCCAATCCCCATCACAACAACAACAACAACAACAACAACAACAACAACGACGACGACGACGACGACAGCCAATCCCCCACAGTGGGTGTGCGCCATCGCATAAGGAATACCATACCATACCATACCATACCAATTTGTAGAGCGGGGGTTAGCGAGATGGCTGCGAGTACTGTGACTTGGCCGGGCCAAACGGGACTCCTCTCTACATACGATTTCTTCTATTTCTTGTTGGTCACCCTCTTCAAGGCGGCGCGCGAGCACACCCGATCAATGCGCGGCGGTTGCGCCGCCACTCACCGTTACGGATTGAGCTGATGCAGTCGCGTGTCGTCCGCCGGACGGTTCGCATCGCCGCCAGGCGAAGGACGGGCCTATCGAGCCTAGTTCGGCGCAAGAATACCGAGTCGCTGCCTATAAGACGGAAGCCAGGGTAAGCGGCGTTAAGCTCCTTAAACTGAGAATTTATTCTACTTTTTGACATTCTGTATTTATATTTTATGTTTTTTCCACATATTTTCAAGTTCGACTTGTTGTTGCTTTTGGACAAGTAAGGCTCCAAAAATAAGCCACCGTAACTTTAAGCTCGCAATAATTCTTATTTTGCAAAGTGCCTGCTCACCAGCAACCGCGTGGTTGATGTAGAGAAAAGAAGATACAATATGTCGGCTGTGTCATAGGAATATATGCATAGTTGCATTACGGCTAGCAAGCAACAACTCTACATGGATAACATTGGCGATAAGCAAACTCTTTGCCGCTAACAGGGACCCAGTGCAACATTCTTGTTCCTTTTAACGCGACTTGATCTTGCCTTGTGTTCAGCGTGGTATCGGTATCTGTAATTATTATGAGCAACATACATCAGGAATCACATTAAATGTTATGTTCTGCTTAATTATTCCTTGCAGTAAAAAAAGAAAGGAAGGAAGAAAAGAAAAAAACTTACAATCCATTTAGACTATTATTTCGCCTTCAAAATCATTCAGTCATAAATTGACGCGGTGAAACGATGCCGTAAGCACGTTTCTTTCAGTTATTAGAGCAGATCTATCAGCAGGATAGCCAGGTACGCGTTTATTATAAATTAATTGGAGCTTGTTTTCCCCAAGCCGCTCGTATAGATATCTCTAGCCACTTATGGCGTTTTTTATTGCAATAACAATTATATGGACACTCCTGGCGCATTTATGTCGTCGCCGACGGCGTCGCCGTGAAGTTCCGTCTTTCACTAATGATTCCGTCTTTCACTAATGATTTATTTCGTGCTATGGATGCTAACGTTATTGTGGATTGCGTTTTTTTAGACTTTGCTAAGGCGTTTGACACTGTTTCTCATGATCTATTATTAATTAAACTCGGTGCTCTTAATATTAACGATCAGGTATTAGGCTGGATTAAATGTTTTCTTTCCAACCGTAGTCAATATGTCTCAGTTAATGATTATGACTCGCCTCTTGTTTCCGTAACTTCTGGAGTACCTCAAGGTTCTGTGTTAGGTCCTCTACTGTTTTTATTTTCACTTAATGATCTTCCTGATAACGTTATCTCCCATATAAATCTTATCGCAGATGACTGTGTGCTTTATCGTTCAATTACTAATCCCTATGATGAAGCATGTTTGCAATCGGACTTTTTCTTCATGGTGCAGCGAATGGCTCATGACACTTAACACCACTAAGTGTAAATACCTGCGTATCTCCAGCCGTCCCCCTGAATACACCCCTCACTATCTTCTTAATAACACTCCGTTATCATCTGTCTCATCCTACAAATACCTGGGCATTCACTTAACACACAATCTGTCCTGGAAAATGCATGTGAACTACATATCTAACCAGGCTAACCGCACGCTCGGATTCCTACGGCGCCATTTCATAGCTTCTAACAGCACCGTTAAGCTTCATCTATATAGGACCGTAATCAGACCTAAACTAGAATATGCTTGCTCCATTTGGGATCCTAGTCAGATAATCTTAATTAACGCTTTAGAGTCTGTTCAAAACCGCGCCGCCCGTTTTATTGTTTCAAATTATTCCCGAACAGCGAGCGTGTCTGCAATGAAATCTGCACTTGGTCCTCCCGTTCTTTCTCTGCGCCGTAAATATTTTCGCTTGTCTTTTTCACAGAATTTATTATACCAACCCTATTCTCAAAGATAAGTTACTCCTCTCTCCATCTTATATATCTTCACGCACCGACCACAACTTCAAGGTAGGAATACCGCAATGCCGAACTAACCTTTGTATAAATTCATTTATTCCTCGAACTGGAAATGACTGGCACCACCTCCCTGCCTTCATGGCTGCCATCACCGACGTCAACAAATTTAAGAAAACTGCCGCCGATTTTGTATGCCCCTCCTCTCTGTAATGCCTCTGGCCCTGAGAGTACCGAAATAAATAAATGACTGAATAAATAAATAAATAAATAAATAAATAAATAAATAAATAAATATAAAGTCCAAGGGCGATAAAATCATCGCCGAGCGCCGTATGCTGTATGTGCGACTGAAAGTGTGCGAGGGTGAGCTGGCGATCGCGGCTCAATTTCGCGCGCGGATGCGAGAACAGCGGGGAGGAAGCTCGCCGTCTTCCGTCGCGCGCGAAGGTCCTTGGGGAGGGTAGGGAGGAGAGGGGAGGACGTTCTACTCCGGGCGGCCCGGGCGGCAGCGCGCGCCCGTTCGGGCCGCTTTATCTTGAAAGCCATCTGCGACGGGGACACTGTCCGCCGCGCGCTGTATTTTCGCGGCGTTGATGCGAGACGCAACACGAAGGTCAATTCGCTCGCTGCTGCTGCCGCACTTCCTCACTCCAGCGTCTTGAGTGAGAGTTTCCACGCTCATCGAGTGAACTGGGCTCATGTTTGCTTGGGCGCGCGTGACACCATGCTTGCTAATCTAGTTAGTATGCCTATGTGCACAAGTTTATACAGCCGATAAAACTGTTACCCTTACTTCGTATATCTAGCTGTCCACTAATTTGCTGTCGCAATTGATGCTTCGTTTTTCGGGCGAAACTGCCACTGTCTTTCTTTCTTTTTTTTTGGGGGGGGGGGGGTGCTTAATGACACCGATGCTTTTATTTCTAAGAACGGCGATTTTTATTCATTGTTCTCGCCTTTGTGAATAATTTCGCGTTGGCTATTTCAATGCAATGTAATTCGATACGCATATATAGTTATGGATGATTTGGTTACAAAAAAGCAAAGAAGAAAGACATACAAACGGATGTCATGACTAATTCTTACTAACAGGGTAGATGATGACAAAATAATGCATTGCAGTGTTGAAATGAATGATTCTGACAAATGTTTCTCTGTTTTTGCCTATTCGAATATATCTTAAAACCGTACGGTAATACACAACGTCATACAGTCAATGCCTTTCTTAGCGAGTGCATCCCCCCTCTCCTTTTCTCTATAGTATATGGTGTTCTTCTTGCCTCTTTCGTGGGCCCATCCCGCAGATAGCGCAAATGTGGTCCGCTCCCATGCGTATGTGTAGTCTCAAAATGTGGGCCGATCCCGAAGGTCGCGAAGTGCGAAACAGTGAGCCGTTCCTGTGGTTTTTTGCAGTCTAGCAATGTGGGCCAATCCAGAAGATAGTGCAATCGAAATATTTAAGCAGTCCGACACTCCTTCTATACTCCCCTCACGCTAAGGATTGCAGTCCGCAGTGACTCCAGCCCATTCTCGACCCCAACTCTCTAAGACAGACACTGCCTTTCATCAACTTCAACTAGAAGTTCAATCGCCTTGCAACTTCTTTTTCTTCTTTCAGATGAGAGTGAGCTTGAGCTATAATCTTCCCAGGAAATGTTTTGCCTGTTTCGGGCTGTACATGCTACTTGTTTAGATTGATTTAAGAGGCCTAACCATTTATTTTTCCGGCTTTATCTGTTTGGCTTATCAAGTACGTTGACTTAATTGGTGTCCTGAAACTGATATCCTCAAGCGGCTGCATGTTAAGCTATCGCCGTCGGTCAAAAGTTATCCGGAGCCATCTATAACAGCTTCTCTCAGAATTAGATTGCGACTGTGTCCTAAAACTTCATAATAAGAGGTATTCCACATTTATCGAAAGAGGGCCACCACGTTCTGGAATTGAACCCTCGACCAAGTGATTAGCCGTATTACGCGGCACTCAGCCACTGCAGTCAGAGGGAACTGGCATCGATAATATTTCTGATTCTCTTAATTTTCCATAAGAGTTATAACGAAGAATGACGAATGAAACATCGAGCACTTGTCTGAACATATACAGCGCGTTTTGCGTACACGTAGGAGGCGGAAGACGAGAGTACATGATTGTAGATTTACCTCAAAAGCATGCATTACGTAAACACCACCCCACCTCGTGATCGCTAATCGTAAATGCGGCATTCATTGCCAACGGAAAAAAGGCGCCTAGTTGTAGTTTCTGGGTTCTACGTGCGTTTGTTCTATACAGTGCAAAGACCTGTATACCATGCGACATGACCATGCGTGTATTGCGGCACCGTCCTCTAAATTATTTTCGCAGTACTTCGCGACCAAAGCCGCCGCTTGATCGCTCTAGACAAACGTGATTCACATTGTACTCCCCACCAATAGCGTTCGTTAACTCTGGGTTCTCTACTTCTAAAACTCTTACATATGATCTGCTGTACTTTACAAAAACTTTAGTGTCAGGGTTATTTCAAGCTGGACAGCAATGTGGTCAGTGGCCATATTAACAGGTAGGTTGCACGCAGGGCTTGCCAGAGTGCGCCGATGGCTCGCTCGAAATAGAGCGTAATTGGCCGACATCGTTAACGCAACGCATGACGAGGAGTACAGGATGTGTGCGTTTGTGAGCACGGAACTTCGTGCCCGTCGACTTCATTTTTTTCGGCCACAGAGATCGATATCAGCGGTGAAACTGCAGAGGTCAAATATAGAGACGGCTGCTCGCCGCGCTCACCTTGAGACCACTGCTCGCACATCAGATTCTGGGCGTCACAGACAAATGGTGACACGACAACGCGGCTACATGTGTGCCTATCACGACACGGCCACGCTGGATATCGCTCCTGTCAATATCGTCGACCGCTACACGGCTATACATTGCGTGAATGGTCGATGTGCCGGTCAAGTCGATAACATCGTCGGGCATGAGCGTAACTACAAAGCCGCAAAGTATATCGTGAACAATATAAAATGTGAACCGAGAGACATTATACATTGTTTAATTGTTTTAGTACAATCGCTCACCCGCAAAAAGAGGAGAATTATATATAACTAAATTATTCTAGCGGTGTACACCATGGTGCACCCTACATATGGAAAAAAAAAATCATTGTAAAGTTTAAGGCTTACTGGAAGCCCGTCTGGTCGGGATGGAACATGATGAAAGCTACACAAAACCCGGGGCACTACACCGACCAAAATAAATTTAAAAGAAGAAAGAGAACGTTTCGGCTCGAACGAGGCTCCCGTGTGGGAGCCGAAACGTCTTCTTTTCTTTTAAATTTACTTAGCTCGGCATAGTGCCCAGGGATTTGTCTACCTTTCACAAAAAAAAAAGTATACAAAAGCGATGCGCGTCAGATTTCTAATTTAATGGATTCCACTTATCACGGAAAGCGCAAATGATCCATTTCGTCGAAGCCGCTGCAGGGTTTCTTCAAACTGCCCCCCCGGTGCAGAAGACGGTCTTAAATTGGGTCAGTGAAGGAGGTCAGACGGTGCACCTACTTCGTCGCGGCCTGCTCACTAGCAGCTCGTCGCGATATCTCGACCAAGGATTCAGCGAAAGAGACGACGACGACATATCGATTCCGCATCCGCACACTACACGCGCGGCCGCTGTGCGCACGACTCAGAGTCAATAGTCGAGCCCCTTATCTCGTTCCCGAGCGACACGTCCCTTCCATTCGACCGCACCGGCCGGAGACCGATCACGCCCAGGCTACTTTTGGCTTGCGCACGGTGTAGTTTCAAGGCTGCCGATCGTCGGGGCCGCGTGCGAAAGAGCGCGCGCATTCAGGTGCGACCAATTATCACACGAAGAAGAGATAACTGACCTCCGTGCGCTGTTTGTTCGCGCAAACGCCGCACGGTGGCGCACAGGGCGCGTTTGCTTCATTTGATCAACGCTTTCACGTCGCAATTGTCGGAGCGTCTATCGAAACACACGTCTATATAGCGTGGTAAGGGGACAACTGTGTGTTCTGTCGCAGAACAATGTCTGCAAGCGCAACGATGCATGTGACATGTCATATTTGTTTGGTTTGAGGGGCGCTCCCGCACTGAAAGTTTCTCATCAGCGTTTGCATGGTGACGGCCCGAACGGCTCTTATCGAAACCATCAGTATACCAAGCCCCACGTCGTATGCTTACGAGATGCCCCTTTCCTATACAATCCCCCACTTGTCTTAATATAGAATGACTATTTGCCGAATCAGGTTGGCATAATTCTTTCGAAGGTCCATCTACCCACATAAAGTTGGTGCTGCCGCTCCATCGTAGCAATTTTGGTTGCGAATATACCCGAATATGTTGCAGCGCTAATGAGTGACTAGTTGGAGTCGACATTTCGAAAGGCTTGAACTGCATGGAATCGACTCAGCAGTACGCTAGCGGCTCTCGGAACATGTTATCTGCTTTGCACACGACACGCCAATAATACTGATCGTTGTGAGCAGTATTGGTGCCTTTGGGCTCTAAAAATTTTGATTTTCGAACAACTTTCGCGCTGTAGAACTTCGTGAATACAATTAAGCGAAGTGAAGCCAAGTCGATGCGGTCGTCGTAAACGTAAAACTTACGAGGATGTAGAGACAATATTGCAGTCGTTTTCCTTCATGTGTATAGTTTAGCTGCACAAATGTTTCATACGGGCACACTAGCTTCCTTATGTGTTTCTTATTCTCAGCATTTTTTTCATGCAGTTAAGAAAGAATTGCAGTGTAAAACGAACCGATGCAATGTTTTTGCTGATAAGGCAGCTCCGATAGCGTTCGGAAAGCGGTCATTTATTTCAACTTCTTTAAGCGTCGTCGATCGTTCCGCTACAAACCGTAGCGATAGCACTCTTTATTTCGAATATAGTTCATGAAAACATGGAAGATACAAATCTCTTCTCAGTACACGTCGATTTCAGTGCCACCAAAAAAGCACGACGAAGGTCGCCGTTTACTCTCGATTCATTCCATTTTGCAGCCATCGTTGCCTCACTACTCGTATTGGTTTATCGATCATGCATTGCGGAGGCCTCGTTGCAACAGCGATTAAATGAAAACTATTACTGTCGTTTATTTTTCTTAAGTCAACTGTCTACTCATATGGCATACTATAGAATCAAAGATACATCGGTTTTATTGCCTACTCGTTCACTGACTGCGGGTCTAAAGGAAACATCTAAAGGAAACATCTTCACGGTGAATGTGAAGCGATCCTATTCTAAAAATGCAGTCGCATTAACTAAAGCAGCATTCATAGACATGTGTCGCACCATATAGCTGAGGCCAAAGATTGCTCGAACAGCCGCCCGGACGCGCGTGTGAGTTGATTTGGCTGTAGAAGTATAGTACTATTATCCCGGCCATAAAGCTTTATGTGATATCCTTAGAAAAAAGTGCTAATACATAACACAAGAAAGTAGAACTGCGCCAATGTTCGATGTTTCTAATAACAATGAATTCAGTGTTCGAAACCATGGAATATTAGTTCCAGTTCGATGATAAGGGATAACAGCACTTATTGGAGTCTCGAGGGAGAAATGACAATGCAGGTGGAGACTGTTCCGAATGATTCTACTGCGAGAGAACCGCATTTGTTGCGCAGACATCACCTGCTGAGCGAACGGCATTACATGCATGCATAAAAAATTGTAATGGTGTCTGTTCTTTCCTTTTTTTTATCCAAACAGAGTAGGCACAAACTTTATATTCCACTGTGTTGAGAAATGAGAAAGTACACTGTATTCAATTCAAAGTTTCAAAGTCGTTTTTTTTTTTGTCTTTTCAAGTATGAGTATACGATTCCAGAATTTGGCTATTCCAACACCCCTAATAAAAAACTAGACTTAGCCTGTCATGGAACACTGCAGTGAACTATAAATAACTTGTAAGAATTTCGTCAGGTGCCGCACTTATTTCCTTTACCACTCGAAACCCACAAATTTCACCAGGTCTAACAGATAAAATTAACAAAAACGATGTGTAGGCATTTGCGGTGGCCGGCATAGAGTTACTCATTTTACAATATATATGATGCCCGGCGTCGCTGTGGCATATAAACACACACACACACACACACACACACACACACACACACACACACACACACACACACACACACACACACACACACACACACACACACACACACACACACACACACACACACACACACACACACACACACACACACACACACACACACACACACACACACACACACACACACACACACACACACACACACACACACACACACACACACACACACACGCACGCACGCACGCACGCACGCACGCACGTTAATCAATATACAGTAAACCCCTATAAACAAAACATGTCTAAATCGTGTAGACTTTGGTTGGCCACGCACAGGCACAATGTTAACAAACTTAGGTTGAACGGAACCCATCTTTTTGTGAACTCCGGCTAAAGGGAAAGCCTACACTTCAGCCAACATAATCGGCCTATGGAACAGAAAACGTCCGACAAACATGTCGAATGGTAATGATATATATAGTCAAGAAAATAAGATCCATCAGGCGTCTGCGGGAAAGTTAATGCAAATTAATGATGCCAAAGTTGCAACTGCGTTTCCATCACGAGGACTTTGCTAGCCAAGTAATAATCCGTGACGAGGAAGAGAGTACTACGTATACTACGGAAAATATTCGCGGTGAAATTCGTGGTGAATACTATGATCCTATTCACAGATACTACGGAAAATATTTGCGGTGAAATTCGTGGTGAATACTATGATCCTATTCACAAACACATAAATATTGTTACACAGCGCCTTAATGTTAGGGTCAGAAGGCAAGAGATTCAGCTGAAATTCTGCAGCGCTACTTCGAACCCGCGGACTGCGCATAATTAGTGGGTGTCCTTTCTCGCGTGAACACAACCTCGACAATAGACACTGACGGGAGGAGTGCGCAGTAAAGCGTCTGCCTCGGACACTTTTCGAATGAATCGATCCGTTCGTGATTTTTGTATCCTTCGCTTAAATGAAGCTTCTGATAAACGAAACACATTTTCCCGTCGCTTTGAGCTTCGTTTAAACGAAGTCTGCTAGTTTATTTGCCCCTTCCTCTGCCTCTCATACCAGTCTGACTGGAGTCAATTTCTGCTTGCTCTGATTCTCTCAAAGGTTCACAGACTTAATTTAAAGGTGCATCAAATACGCTTTAGTAGGTTTGAGCCCCGCCGCCAGATCTATGGCCGGTCCCCGTAAGTGGAATCGCGCAAGTTTCTGAGGTCATCATCACCATTATCATCAACTCCACTGAGAGCACCGAACGCAAACGGGGCACGATCTTGCCATCTAAATGCACTGGTAAACCGTCTACCCGAAATTATGAAGAGAAATGAGGTCGAATGCAGCCAAACCATTCTTGTGCTCGTTCGTAGAAGCCGCTTACGCATGCCTGGACACGCAGTGTATTGTTAAATTTTTGTGTCCACTTCCCGCTCCTCACACATTCCAGGTGTTCTCTTTTTCTTTGAAGGAACAAAACGAGCGCCGAGAGCTAAATGACGCATGTCTCCCGTCGAAGCGGCAACGACGAGCCTCGCCGGAAGATCGCCAGCAGGGGCGCCCAAAGAAGTGACCGACGGCGTCCCGGAATCGCGGCCCATGGCAGCCAGGAAGGGCTGGAGGGGTGGCGACCAGGGCCAGGATAAGAGGGCCGGAGGTGACGTCAACGCCGCCACCGACTCCGACGAGAGTGGTCTTACGCCACTGTCCACCGCCACCATGACGTCATCGCTAAGAGGCACGACCGCAACATACCACTACTATATATGGCCAGATAGAGATCCTCAATATACGGTTGACGGTTTATAGTTGGTAACTGGTTGGAAAACTCTCAACTGTTGCTATTCTTTTAAAAACTGCAGGTTCATTAATAAATCGCTTGGCGGTTTGCGTACTATCGCATTTTTCAGTATCAGTTCGGTCATGTCTTAACAGCTACTGTCTTCTGCAGTCTGCAGACGGTCTACGGTCGATAGTCAAACTATCATGTTGAATAAACTGTGCATGGTCGTCCCTCTGGTTTAATAATATTCGCGCGCCAAATTTTTGGCAAAATCACATCGTGATTGCGTACTATATGTAAATGATCCTGTCCTGACATCTATAATTTGCGCTAAGTCAGACGTTCAAGTTCTTACACTGGGTCATTTTGTTACGTTCCTGTTTTCGTGTCACATGTAACATAAGAATTCAAAAGCACCCGCATAAAAAGCATGTCGGATGTAGAAACAGATTTATGAATCTTTGAGATCCGTGTATTCAGACACGCGTCTCAGGCCACTCCACATCCGAATTTGCTATGCTTCCCTATGAACAAAGACAATTTCATGCACTGAATACAAGCACTGCTGTTTCTGGTCTCGTGCCGCAAATATTCGTCTTCCTGACTACGATCGTACTCCTAGCTGTAGGTAGAGTGCACACTTTAAACTTGGTCGGTGAGCCTAAGCATTTGATAAGCGAAGTTGATTCTGTATTCGATTCGAATTTCTAGGTGAGAGAATACTTCACGACAGCCCCTTTGCTCTCGCCATCACCCATATTGTTATCAGTACCAGTTTAAATAATTCCATCGAAGTCGGCGATTTGGCACAATACGCTAACCGCGGGTGCGGTAGGGGGAAAACATACCTTTTATCGGCGCTTAGGATGCGAACTATAAAGGGGAAAAAATTGACAGGCACAGATGTATCTCTGATATTTGTATTAGCGATACATGTGTGGCTCTGCCAAGCACAGAGCGTCAGTTTTTTTACACTATGTTTGAATAGGCACGTTTATTCTTCTTTAATTTTCATCTCCCACGTCCTATTGCTATGTGCGAATATATCTGCTCAGCCGGCTTCTTTCATGTAAAGCTGAACCCGCCTGCTTCCAATAAACTAGTGTCAAGTGGAAGCCATTTCATTGCCTGTCATGTTTTCCCCTTTAGACTTCACGTCCTAAACGTCGATAAAAGCATGAACTAGCTAGCGCAGCAACAAGTAGTGAAAACAGCTGAATGTATCAAAGAGAGAGAAGGGAGGAAGGAAAGGCAGGCAGGTTAACTAGGATGTGTAGTTTTGTACCCTATACGTGGGGAGGGGGATGCAGGAGCGAGAGAAAGAGAGAGAGACAGTGAGAGAGAGAGAGAGACAGACAGACAGAGACAGAGAGAGAGAGAGAAAAGAAAGACACGAGCCTTGCTCCCACTGTCACGTGCACTAAGCCAGGTGCAGCGTATATAAAGTGGGGCACTCAAGTCTGTCGTCCTCAGGTGCTGTAGAAGAGCCAGAATGGCTTTCTGGGCGGATGAAGTGCGAGGCCAGGCTCCCAAGACCTTTGCTTTATCAGTGTGACGTTACTGAACAGGAACTGCGAAGAAGCTATAAATCTAGGTTCTAATAGCAAATGTCGAGCGTGTGCATGCTTGGAGCTTTCCCGAGTCGCGCCTAAAAAAAACTGTTGCATCTTTACTGATCTGGTTATATTTGCGGTTTATTCCTAGCGGTCTAGGTCCTGAAGCCCCTATTTTACGTCTTTGACATGTCAGCACGGAAGATTACTATTTCTACTTCACGAGCTCGAATTCAGCAGCTTCGTTGGGCACTGTGCGTATGTTACTCATTCCAGGCGCCACAAATTCACTCGTTTCTGGTTTTCGGAACGATCAGCAGCGGCGTACCCTACATTGTCGCAAAATATCCAGTGTCGGCTTCCGGAGCTGGCGTCCCCGTAAGCGAAAATTCCCGTATATATTTAGGTATACGTATATGCCACTCCTTGCTATAACAATATACGATATATAGGCGAGTTATATTGCCACACCATTCTATCACTAAGGTTGCTCACACCTTGTATTACATTCTTTACAAAGTTATTCCTCGGGATTTTGAGAATTTACAGCCCGCAAACAAATGTCGTGAAACAAAACAACGACATCGCATGCTCTTTACGTTAAATCTTCTCAGACTGAAATATTGAAAGTGCGAAACAATAACAAATCAGTCCACGCAAGAGGCCGTGTTTGTACGAGAAAGCTCGCCTTCGTGCATAGGGTCCGCCGCCAGCGTTTCCCGGTAAACATTACGGTTACATAAGCTGCAGTTGCCGGACAGCATGAGAAGCAGTCAGATATCTTTGAATGTTATCGCATTTCACTCTTAAAGTCGAAGCTTAAACGTCCTCAATCTTTTCTTTCTCTCTCTCTTTTTGTTTATTTGTGGTAAAACTACATTATGGGTAATGTCGCGGTTATGGGTTGATTACTAGAAGAGAAAACAGAGGGGCTAAAGTTCAATTCTTCCTTTATTACGCGCCGGAACCCCACTTTTGGTACCTCAGTGTAACGTTATAGATTTTTCTTTTCTTTTTTGTGCATTTCGATCGGTGTGGCTCAGTAAATGTTTTTGAAACGTGATAAGTTCACTGTATGGATTTTTCAGAATGCAATTAGGTTCACCTCTACCGATAAAAATTTAACTAGGCCCTAGTAGACGCTTTCTAAATTCATGACGTCACGTCACGGCGAGCTGCAGCGGGAACTTCACGGCGGCTTTGCGCCTTTTCTGGCTTTAATATAATCAGTATCTTCTCACAATAAAAGTGGACTTCTTTTTGTGTTGTAGAAGGTCAAATTGCAAGTGCTCTTCAAGTTATTTAATTTGTTGTATTCCTTTAAGGAGTTGAGAAATAAACTGCATATAAGCGCTAGTGATTAGTATTCTGCGCCGTGGGAACTTGAGTGCGTTCCTATTGAGATTTGTGTAATGTGCGATGCGTGGTGTAAGTGCTGGATTATTAGAATAAAAGAACGGAGGTGAAGAAGATTCATTTTCTTTAAATTTCGCGTCCGAACTTCGGCTTCGGTACACAGTGTGACGTTTTCTAGCTAGTATGCTCTTCTTACACAATTTATTTTATGGTAGGGACAATTCATGACAAAGGTGTGATGTGCGTGTGTACGCAAGGGCAATACTGATGCCAACGGAAAGCATCAAACAGTTTCCTGAAACAACTACCAGGGCTCGTTTCGCGCAGGGACGTCGAGGTTCGGCCAGGACCGCGTGCAACCCAGCGCCGTGGCCCGAACGCAGAGAACGACCTCTCGTTTCTCCATATCGCGGGACTTCAAGATCGACGACCTTCACAACGAAATCAAGGACCTCGAACGAAGGCTTAAGGTAACGGAAGTTAACTGCAGGGTCATTTAGCTTTCATACACCCTTTGCTTTGAGACGTCAGTGAAGTCATGAGTTGTTCACCTGCGTTTCTTTTTGTTTGTTTCTCTCGTACTCCTTCCGCTGTAATAAACGGCAAAAAAAGAGAAAGAAAAGAAAGAAAAAGATTCGTACTTCCTCCGGTTTACGAGTTTAGAGTGACATGCAATCGAAAGTCATTACAGTGCACAGGACACCAAAATGCGACCATTATCGCTTCAGCTCTAATCCTTGTGCATCTGCTCTACAGGGAACGAAACAAACTAGAGAAAATCCTGTTTGCTTTGTTAGCGAACCCTCCCGGACTTTGCTGACCGTGGCTGCTGCGCTGTCTTGCCGAATACCTCACACACCAGAAACGCTTCCGATAGTAGGATCAAACCTTTCTTTGTTTCCACCTTTTCATTCAAGGCACTTGACAAAGGAAATTGTCTTGGGTGCCACGGCATGAAGCATAACAGTGCCTGGCAAACTCATGTGCTGCCCTTACGTCATCCTCACAGTCAAGCAGAGATAAGCAAAAGTACCCGGTCTCCCAAGCACAATTCAGAACCACTCTACAGAATGGCTCTACAGCCATTCGGCCACAATCTCACGTATATACTTCTTTCGTTCCAACGCCAAGTAGGTCTTCGAGACTGTTTGCACGTACGCCACGTGGGCGCGAGAGCATGCACGTGTACGCGACAGAATCGCTTGGCATTATGTGCGTTGGAGAGAGAGAGAGAGAGAGAGAGAGAGAGGGAGGGAGGGAGGGAGGGAGGGAGGGAGGGAGGGAGGGAGGGGATGTGCGTTGGACCTGCACATTTTTTTTAGGCTTGTAGCGCAGCTCATAACGAGCAAAAAGGAAGGTGAAAGGTGCAATGAAAAGAAACGGAGAACAGGGTGAGCGCTCACCGTGTTCTCCATTCCTTTTCATTACCCCTTTCACCTTCCTTTTTACTCGTTTTGAGTTGCGCTACAAGCATATAAAAAAAAATCATGACATACCAAGTCGCCCAAACTGCTACTCTTTGGACCTGCACAAGTTTTTTTTCTTTGGGAAATTCGTGTGTCTAAAGAAGTTATTTGTTGTTGCTGAAACTTCATTTGCTAGACGCAGCTTGCCTCCTCACACTCTGCTTCAAGCCTGCCGCTTTGCGCGCTGTTTATGAACGGTGCCAAGCAGCGTTCTGTACATCGCCGCAGGAGTCCGAGCGCGAGAACAAGGCACTGAAGCGGGTGCAGGCGCGTCAAGAACGAGAGCTGCTCAAGGCCGAGTCGGCCAGGCGCCACGAAGGCCCCGACGCATCGCGGGCACATGCCGAGGAAGTACGGGCTCTGCGCGCCCTGCTGGCAGAAGGCAGGGACAGGCTCAGGTGACCGCGTCGACAACCGCTCATCTTACGACTCGTCTTACGAGTCCTAACTTTATTTTGAGCTTTTTTACAGGTTTGACCGCCGAAATTCAAATTCGAATTGTGACTTGATAGATTTTCGTTGGTACTTGTTGAGTGTGTATAGCAAAAGAGAAGAAAACGGCAGCAGTGCTATCACACTGCATTTTTTTTTTACATGCGTATCTTGCGCAATTCACTTGATTGTTCATGAAAGAGGGGGAAAAAATCCTCATCCACCCGACTATAACACGAAGCTACGAATCAAGCTTTTCTCCACATTTAGGGCTTCCGTAGATAGCACAGATCTGACTTGCCATGAATTCAGTGTTCCAATGCTCTGAGTTGTCAATTGATTCATCTTCGCTCTGCGATCTGCTTGCCTTCTGGTTAGCTCAGGTGGTAGAGCGACCACCCCGGTAAGGCGTCGGTCCTAAGTTTGTATCCTGGACCAGAACAAAGTTTTATTGAACTGCGAAGTGTTCTTCTGAAAAACCCATTTGGGTTTTCTCTTTAGCTTCGTGCTTCAGTTAGGTGGATGAAAATTGTTTCCTTTCATTAACTTTCCTCCATCCAACTAGCGTGCTTTTTCGTTGACTCTGTACAACCTATTTGCCATACTTGATTGCTCATGTGGGCAAGCGCTGCGATAGTCACTGCATATACGAACTCATGGTGTTGTGTCGGTCAATTATGTTCATTCTCTTCTTTGGTTGAATCTCCGTCTGAATGCAATAGGTTGCACAGGAAAACTGAGGAATCAGCAGTCGCCCAGAAGGCGCCTATGCAGTTTTAGCCCCGCTTAGTGCGGTGGTGTCTACATTGGATTTAAGTATGCATATCGTGCGTATTCTGTAACTTGTAGCTGATCCTCGTTGTGCTTAACATAGTGTAAACACAACTACCGATATTAATGATAAATAAAAAAAAGCTCGTCCTGTCGAGGAAGCGCCGAAAGCAGGACACCGGCTCGCGCCGGCTTGCTGCATATGTTGCGCTATAGGCTGCTTGCCAGACGTCACACGATGTCAGAATCAAAACGACGACGCTGACAATAAGGCACCAAAATGGCTGGCCTCAAGCACTTCGCACTCGCTACTGACCGTATTCAGAGATGTGATGTTATTAAGAAGTGGATGCGCACGTTTGTGAGGGCGTATGAATGCTGCAAATGCATCGACTAACAGGCTCAGCCAGTCAGCGCGATTAGTGAGATTCACGTGCGACTGCGAGCCAACTACGTGTGCGGGCCTTAGTACGTGAGGTATGCTTGTGGTGCCCGTACGGCGTACGCATCTATAGTGCGTACACAGGGCACGGTCAGCGACGAGCGAAACGCGACAACGCTGGCGCGTTGCCTTGCAAGCTCAATCCTGCGCCATACGATGATATGATGAAAGACTCTTTTACTCTAAAGTAAATCTTAAGATAGGCGCGCTACTCACGCACTTCTTACCACGTGCAGAAACGTGTAAGCCGCGTGCAGCACGGCGTAGAATGTAATGATCACGCGCTTGGAAAATCGCGTTTTCTTAGTTGCTCACCGAACATATACAGCGTCATCCTATTTAAATGTGGTCATATTACTCGTGATTACTAGTCTTCACTTTTCATTACAGAAAAAAGGACACTTGCGGCATATCTATGGCGCTTTTCGGCCCCCGTTTTCATCATCGTCCAGAGGATAAGAATAAGACACCGTACTTCTCACCTGTTGACGAGTAGCAACGTAATAAACAGCACTGCTGCATGCCTGAATGCACAGCTGCTTACAATCACCACGAGATTCAACAGAGGCACAGAACGCGGACGTGAGCGTTTTTAAAGAGCATGCGGCAAGCGTAGAAATTAGATATAATAACAGATTAACGGGAAATGACAATCGGGTTCTTTCTTTATTTCATTTTTTTGTTGAGATGCAAATAAATATAAGATTCCTTGTCGCGGTATGGCTACGACGGCTACTTATTTTCACTTAGTAACAAAGTCATGTAAAATGATAACCAAATACACGCTGTATAAAAAATTAGGCGCTTTCCGTGGAAAGCTCAAGTGAGTGCTACACCTTCGCACTATTCCTCTTATAACCATAGGAAGGCAATACATCAACTGAACATCCATGAGCGCTTAGCAAATCAGTGGACACATACGGTGCAGTTGCACCTATGTTAAAGTAAGGTTCAAGGTTCGGAAGCAGAGCGGAGTTTAGGTTTATCTTTGCTTGTCTTGACAATTTATTCTGCTTTTGTGTTGTGTACTGTCCCATTTCTTGCCACGTTCAAAAAAAAAAAAAAAAAATTACAATAAAGAAATTTCCTGTAAAGGGTGCATCACTGCAAATGAACAGCTATTGCGGTAAAGCTTCAAAAACGAACTGCCAAATAAATTTCGTTATCTCGAGGTGAGGTCACGTTGTTGCAGAATTCGGCTAGAATGTAACTGGTTGCGTACCTCGTTGCAAGATACTTCTATAACAAAAAAGTGTTTCTATTGGGGTAATAACAATATATATTTTAAAAGTAACGCATTTTTTTAACGTTCGTCACACAGGGAATACGAGAAGAAGCTGCACTTGCGAAACTGCGAGCTGCAAAAAATGAGGCAGGCGCTGGCGGATCTCCAACACCATATTGACGAAAAACAAACGCTTGTCGAAAAGGAGGCCGATATGCAGAGCAAGATCCAGCAACTCGAGAAAGAGGTCCAGGAAAGGAACACAGAAGTTCACGTGAGTACAAGTGAATTAGACTGACGTGTAGTTGAGGAGATGCGGACATTTTATACGGTTTTGTCAGGCTTATATACTGCGGAACAAGATGTTCACTTGATGCCTTGCGGAGCAGACGACTGCGACATGATTCTGTCCAGCGTTGTGTGTTTCCAGAAGGCCACCAGAGCATAGTGCGCTTTTTGCTTGTCTTTCTTCGCGACAGCGGACTTACAGACGTATGGTGATAAACAACATACCCTTAAGGAGGCACAATCGGGGTCGCGGTTACCGGTCTCTACGGACAAAGGAAACCCATCTGTTGCAACTGCCACTACTGTCGCTACCAACGAGGAAACTTAACGACGCCCGAAGTATAACTCGACGTAGCACCGATGAAACAGCGTTGCATAACATGTTTGAAACCCATTAAATGACCAGGCTAATTATGCCAAAAGCGTTTACAAAATAAACTGCCTTGTGATCACTGTGACAGATATTCGATTTTCAAGACTTGAAGAATGCGGTATTTTCATTTAAATTCTGGGTTGTTACGTGCCAAAACCATAATATGATTTTGAGGCACGCCGCATTGGGGGATTCATGGTTAATTCTTACCACTTAGGGTTCTTCAACGTGAACCCAATGCACGGTACACAAGCGTTCTTGCATTCCGCTCCCATCAGAATGCAGTCTCCGCAGTCGGGATCGAACCCGCGACCTCGTTTTCAGCAGCACTACCCAATAGCCACTACGCTCCCGTGACCGGTTCAGTTGTTCATTTCAAAATTTAGTTTTATCTAATGAACATAACAATGATAGCTTCTTTTCTTTTCCCCAAGCGTTATTTGCCCTTCGTCTTCAAACATTTTTACACTTAATTGTGAAGCGCTGTCTCACACACGAAGTTAAAAAAAAAGCTAGTTAAATTTTTTGTTAAAAAGAAACAAGACGAAAAACAGAGGTAAAAAATTATGGGGTTTTACGTGCCAAAACCACTTTCTGATTATGAGGCACGCCGTAGTGGAGGACTCCGGAAATTTCGACCACCTGGGGTTCTTTAATGTGCACCTATATCTAAGTACATGGGTGTTTTCGCATTTCGCCCCCATCGAAATGCGGCCGCCGTGGCCGGAATTTGATCCCGCGACCTCGAAAAAAAAAAAAAAGGGTAGAAGCGTACCATGCACTAAATTTTGGCGATGTAAAGTAACACATAAAATAAGAAAAGACAGCTAGCTGATACGGTGCCGCCATTTTATCACCAGTAAGTGCTTGACTGGCGATTTATTCCAATTTTTAAAGTACGTACAATAATTAAGTTTCGGTGGCCGCTGTTAGTTAATAAGTCTGAACATGAAGTCAACATTTTTTTCCTTTCTTTTCTTTTTTCATTTCAGGAGCTAAGGCGCAAACTGGATGCTGTTCAACTATCGTACAAAAAAGAACTAGTGAAGGAGAAGGCACAAAACAAAAGCTTCCAGAAACAAATGCAGGCGTTAAGGGCGGACAATGAATTGCTTCAAAGAAAAATAAAGGTGAGTGGCAAAATATGATGGACACAGCCAATCACCTATCGAAGCGCTCACTCACATACGCATTTACTAAGACAATGCACTATCGAGGTACATCTAAACATACTTAAAGGGAAACTAAATAAAACTACTAAATCGAACTAGATCGATAAAACATTCGTCTATCGAAACCTATCGTCGTCTTTTTTTGTGTGTACCAATATGCCGCTCAGTTTAGTACCAAATCGGCAGCGAAAGACTCGCTCCTGCTCCTCAATATGAACTGCCCTCGCCGAAACGGACGAGTTGATAAAGTCTCCACGTGAACTCCCTCTATGGCGCTTTCTGTGAATCGGCCAGTGCTGACGTCACGAGAGCGGCACGGTAGTCCACAACAGGTGGCACCACTCTGATTTTCCATTTCCATTATTTTCTGGATTACAAAAGTCCTGTTCTTGCTACGAATGACGAATTAGTTATTACAGAAGCCCAATCTTTCAATCGAGCTCGACTCAATATTTTCTTTTACTGTCCCTTTTAAAAGTCACACAGGCTCAGTGTGTGCGACCTCTTTCACAGATATCAATATAGTGTACCTTAAGTGAGCTAAATATAATGCAAAGATTGCATGCAACTTCTTATGCCCTTTGGAGGGGTAATGTGCTTTTTATGCTTCTTCAAAATACAATCTGTGGCTGTGGCAACCGTATAGTCATAATTGTCAAGGGTTCAAAGGTACAACTTGAGACTATTTGCCAGCTCATCACAGAAAAAAAGCTTGTGTCCATGGAACTTTTATTTGCAAACAGATGCCGGCAACTTACGGCACAAGCAGCTGTTAGAAATCCATAAAGGGAAATCACTATTAAATACATGGCCTGGTCTTGGCCTGGCAATGTGGTTTGGCTACAAACAAAGATATAGCGGCACACATACATTTTTGTACCTGGATGCAGCACAACCATATGAGAATGGAAGGCAAGGAAAGCGAGCACAGACAACATGCAAACTTTGTCTGTACTGTGGAGATGTGGGTTCTTGGACTCAGACATGGCCTGCAAGAACGACGAGACCTCTCAGAACAGCTGAAGCTTATTACCACCTCTGATGAGACTATATTCTAGATTGGCGGCTCAACACTTCGTAGAGTGTGCAGTGCAGCTTGGATCACCTATTGTATGCCAGGAGTGGTAGTTTCTCTAGTGCCCACCGAGAGGTGTCCCAAAGCAAGTTTGTGATGATTATTGGTTGTAATTCAAGAAATTTGTTCAGATGTCAACTACATTATAAGCTTCTATGGGTGTTCGAATACTGATGACATGTTTTGCTTAGGAGTGGGCAACCTAGTACTTACTTGAGGATATGTGCGCTAGCAAAGCTAAATGCTGTCATAGCAATTAGGAGACACTTTTGGCAATAATAATAATAGTCTGGCATAAGGAACAAAAACGTTGCTCATCATACTTAAAGCCTAGGAATGCTATGCAACACATCTAACCAAGTGGTCAAACTTGAGCACTGTCTTTAACTGCAATTTTCTTACAATCACAATGTTGATGTTATCTGTTTTTCAGGATGCAAGTGTTCAGTCTATTATGTTGAGCCACAGAGACTTTCTGAGTCACAATGGAGTCTCCAGCGATCCAAAGTCTATCTTCATGGTAAGATAAGCAAAAATGAAAAGGCAACTGTGACAGAGACTAAGTCAGAAATGAAAAGTAGGTAATCGCAAACCTGATACTGAAGTAGACCTCATAATGAAGAAGTTTTGAGTACCTTTCACAACATCTTTTGACTACCTTTCATATGTAATGATGGCTAATTTGAGCCAAATTAACAGACGCTTCATGTAAACAGAGGCATCTCATTAGTGAACACTGTCTTACTCATTTTATTGTATACTACAGGGCAGATTGCACAGCGCCCACCAGCAAAAGCCACACAATGCTTTGGTTGATACACACTGTGTCCCACTTTATGTCAGCTTACATAGCCTTGCCCCACAAATTTTGCCGTTATATAAAGAGCACACTACATTCAAGACTCTTAAAACAAACAGCATGAATTCATAATTTAATTGAGCAATCTATATCTCATGCAAATTTTGCTTAAATAGAAGATGAACTGGTCTGTGATGTTAATTATTACAAGATTTGTGAAGTTATAATAAAGGCAGTAGCCTTAGCAGCCGAAATTTTCCGGATTCATCTGTATTTATGTGGCTTTGGAAGAGGGGAGGGGGAGGCAGAAGGGGCTTGAGCCCACCTGGTCTTCAGAAACGAGAGGGCTCAGTCCCCTCATTTCCAAACCTTTAGCTTCTGTTAGCCTTATGCAGGACAGATCCAACAGCCCTGCCAACTGTGTGATCATATTCGTACTTTGAGTTGCGCATGAAACGCACGGATGAAACAAAGGACTAGACAACATAAGCACAAGAATCTTTTACTTTCCACTGGTGTCATCTAGTCCTTTCCTTCATTCGTGTTAAAGCTTTCAGTTTTTAAACTGTGTGGTTGCTGCACAAAGAAATATTGCCTGCTTAAACCAAGCACAAGCATCCATGCAGTAACCCTATTAATTGCCTTCTTTCCTAGATGCCTGTCGCATGTCAGCCATGAAACAAATGGAACCACTAATTGGCTTTTTTGCTTCCATGTGAGATTGTGTAACACAGAGGGTGCCGTGGCACCTCGGTCCTAGGGAACAAGGGACCTCAGCCATCCTCCACCCTCCCTCCCTTCCAGCTTCTGCGAATGTTTTGAGCCCCCCCCACTTGAAGTACACCTTTTGAAGCCTGTCCCGAATATTTCCCAAACAGCACAGAAGCAAAGGCCAATTTGCAACATCTGTCACTCTTACCTAGTGCATAATTAGGGTTCTTGAGTCTAGGTGGTCGGTGAATGGTACATGCTAAAAACTATAGTAGCTCACCACTCTGTAACTGGGCATTGTTCACCCACAAACTCTCATTACACATATCACATAAGCGTTCTCAATGCCGATGTGTTGAAAAGCGTTGTCATTGAACTTCTTTGTGTCCATTTGCATTGTAGCTATGCCCAAATATAAGATATACTAGATGCCAATGAGCTGCTCCAGGGGAATGCGACTGCATGCCTTCCCGAATGCTTAGATGGGTTTCCCTTGTCAAACACTGCACACAGATTACATTTACGAGGTTGGGTCCAAGCAGCTCCTCATGCACTACTATTAAGAAACTGTACAATGAACAAGGCAGCACTGAAAGCTGTGCCAGGAGAGAGAAAGGAGGGAGGAAGGAAAGGTAGGGACTGTGCTAGAAACATTGTATGATGGTATATGGCATGTGTGGCTGCTGCTGGGTACTAAAGAGCCACATTCACGCCAAAAAACAGTGAAGAGAAAAGAACAACGTATGCAACCTAGAAAAGTTCTTTTCACAGTTGTTAACTTGAAAACTGATACACCAAAGGCAGCAAAGCTGTATAAGCAAGTTTTCACACCTTTCGGGAGTACTAGGCATCTGTTAACTGGCTCATAGCCTCACTGCATTTGAGCGCGATCATGGCTGGCTGTTCTTTGTGATGGCTCCCACATTACATTGCAGCATCATGGTATCAGCCTTTCACTGTCGCAGCCGTACAAACTCCTAGCTGACCTCCAATGTGGAGCCAGTATAATGTGATGTAATAAACAAAAATTATGGATAACTTGTTAAAGAAGCTGCACATAAATGTTGTTGTCCATTAGAATGAGATATAAGTATGCAAGGTAACATTTATTTTATAATCACTGATCATTTAATTTTAAAGCCAATTAGGCGCTCTGACACACATTGCGCTGCATTTACATTTGATATCGACCATGTTGTCACATGCGGGCATTCACTTCTGCACGAAAACCATTATGGAACTCCCCTAAACATCATCATCATCACCATCAGCCTGGTTACGCCCGATGATGATGATGATGATGATGATAATAATGATGATGATGATGTTTAGGGTTTGTGGGCCCTAAACAGCTACACTGTAAAAATACATGGGCTCCAGCACTTCTTTACTTCCTTAACTCAATTCTTGTAAACAGCAAATTCGTGACAGCCCTGGCTGTGGCCCTGCACCCTCTGGTCCAATGACAAGCACCTTCCTTTTTCCGTTGTGGCATATGGTGAGAGCAGTGATAGAGAGCGCTGGCATCAAGCATACTTTTATACTCATTCCTGGCCAACACGCACGTCTCTGAAGCCCTTACATAACTACAATGCATTGTTCTGTACTGCCTACGAAATTCATTCAGCCAAAGACAGACATACGGAGTCAGTCCTACTCTTAGCTTGGTTGATTCTTGATAATGGTTGATTGCAGAAAAAGGTGGACATGGAGTAGTAGTTAGAGGGTGCGTGGTTTGAAATTGCACAATAGCCGGTTTGATTCGCTACAACACAACACAGAATGCACAATTTTCGTTTTGTGAGAATCGTTCGACATTCTTGTGAGCAGATGAACACATTCAGCCCAATTCCTAACTCATAACTGCTGTAAGCAGCAAATGTCAAGTGGTGCATGTCACATATCACACACCACAACATACACTTGTTGGCACAAGCTTGATGTTGCGCATGCTGTTTGAGATCAGTTGCAGTTGCATAGCATGTCTGCACCATGACCACTGAGTGAGAACCACTGTTTTCGAGAGACTTTCTAAATGAACAATCAAAGATTTTCATAGTCTGTCATATGTAGAAGGTTTCAGCCAGTAACAGGCAAGATATACCAAGTATCTGTGTCTGCAATGAATACTTAGATAACAAGGAATTCTATCAATTTTACACAAAGGCTTTCTGATTTTTTTCCATAAAGCAAGAAACTTTATTTTGATAAATATTCAAAGCGAGCAAACTAATCATAAACTGACAAGACACACAAGATCATTAGACAAACTGTCACTCTATGAGTTAAGCTAGTTTTTGTTAGCTACTGGAATAAAAATGATGTGTTCGATTTGCTGTTTGATGTGTCAGAATGCTAAAAAATTTAAGCATGTCATAAGAGTTGCTAAGCATATGCATGCAATTTCACTGCAATCAATCACTTCAAGGTTTAATCATTCAGTATATAAACATAAAGAAATCTTCACACCTAATTGATGCTGAAAAAATGCAAGTACAGCAGGCAGCTTTTCAAAATACCTGCATTGTTTACTGCAAATAAAATGGACAAAAAAATGACTGAATTACTTTGCAGGGCATGGACCAAGAAAAAAAGGAACGGCTGCTGTCTCGTCTCAGAGACATTGACCTCAGTGGCACATTTGTCAAGAACACCACCAAGAGACCACGGGCAGCTCGCCGACTTTCAATGGACTCGCAGCAGAGCCGACTTAGACTCAGGTTTAATGCCATGAATGATCTCCTTCTCAACGAGTCCTTGTCAAGCGAAAGCAGCCCGACAGAGCGCATGCCTCCGCTTGGGCCAAATGTAACCAAGGCTCGCCGCATGTCCGACACCCCTGTGAGGAGCAGAAGGGGCGACAGCTTGAGCAGCATTCTTGAAATGCAGGCACTGCAAATTCACAGCAGCAGAAGTGAGGATGCAGCGGAAAACACTGTTCAGAGAGACTGCACAGAAAGCAGCTCTTCTAAGGAGAGAGCCGAGGTTGGCAAGCGTGAAAAATTTGTGTTTAATGACAGACAATTGGCACGAGAAAAGCCAGCCACAGCTCACACAGCTGCTGCTGACTTTCTGCCGTGGCAGCAGTGAGGTTCAACCTGCTGAACGGAGAAGTGCTTTAATGCACGAGAGTTCTAAGCTGTGCTAGTTGCTTTCTGTTCAATGTTGTGAACAGCGTGGATTACAGGACAACAGATATATGAACAGGAGAGGACACAACTGACACATAAGCACAACAGTGCACTGATTGTATATCTCTTCTCCCATCATCTACACTGCTCGCCCTAGTGAACACAGATTAATGCTATTTCTGAAGTACCTATAAGAGACATCTACATCACAGAGTTTCCTAATAATATTACTAGAGAGAACTCTGGTGCTAATATCTATGGAAGCTGCTAGTATGACAATTCAGCCAACATGTGAGTTACGGTGAGCACACAGATTTGCCTAAACATCGTCCCTCTAGCTTCAAATGGCATTGCGACTATGCGAATTGATGCTATTCAGCAATATGTTGCAGTATGAATGAAAAATTTGCATAATGTCACAAGAATGAAGTCACAAGCACAAGGGTTGGACAAATCCAAGTACTAGCCATCATTATCATGTTGGCTGAATTATTGTAGTGCCAGACCTCCCTCAAGTTATTTTTGTATGGAACTCTATGACCAGCGTCACAACCTTTTTGAAGCTTCAGGATACATTATCAGCAGTGAAGGCAGCAGGCTATTACTGCTATTTGCAACTTGTTGATTGTAATAATTTTCAGGCCAACGGGAAGAAATAAAAATAAGAAAATGTCCAAGCTCATGGGCAACACATGGCTCACGGACAGTTCCAAGAATTCTTTTTGCAGGTATGACATTTACCGCCTCACTCACAACACTAAAGAATAAGAGTAAAGAAAAATACTGGCTGAATACTCACGAGCGCTTCAAGAATGACGTGATAGCAGCATCACAAAACTGGCAACCTCACAAGAATTTAAAAAAATTATGTGCATCTCGTACACTGCGGGCATCAGTTGACGTACAGCTTCTTTGACGTAGATGATTATGTCAATGCTAGATGTGGTAATGTTATGTGACATACACTGATGTAGATACTGTGCTATGTTATATAGATGCTACATTGATGTCATTGCACTGCTGAGCCTTAGGTTGTGGGTTCAATTCTGCACCCCCCCCCATTCTGATGGGGGAAGAATGCAATGCAAGAATGCTTGTGTACCGTGCATTGGGTGCACATTAAAGAAACCCAAATGGTCGAAATTAACTTGGAGTCCTCTAAGTCCTCCACTATGGCATCCTTCACAACCCATTTTTACAGTTTTGAGACATGACACTACACAATTTAATTCTTTTTATAATGGTGTCATGCGTGAGGTGACATTGCTTGTGCTGAAGTGACATATGAGAATGAATTAGGTTGGCTTTTTTTTTATTCCTTGAATACCATGTAAGATTGTCTCTGCTTCACATGGCACCTTTCAAGTGAGATGTAAGTAAAAGCTCTTCACCATGTTTTACACTTTTTTATCCTTCGTCTGCCAAGCAATTTTCTGCCTTCCTGCTGTCATGCGAGTTTAGATTAAACTAGCATACAGTAGTTGTGCTTCTCGTAAAAGAATGCTAGCCCTTGTTTTGGAACAGCCTTCCGACTTGTGTGTCTTGAAAGCATTGTTTTGTCATGATAACCAATCAGCACTAACTAGCCTAGTGCAAAGTTCACTTAGTAGAAAGGTAGAGAGTGCTGTATTACACTACACTTGGTGACAATCTCAGAATATAGTACTACAGGCTGCTAAAACACAGTTCCCAAGGGGCGCCAATACTTAAAGGGGCCCCAAAACACTTTTTGGACATATCAAGAAAACACTGCCGATCTGTACAAGACCCTCCTGTGAACGTGTGACCCAAATATTAACACACTGCATGCAGCAGAGAATTTACAATCTTGTGTCGAAAACAACGAAAAATTACGTGCTCTTGCATCCGCAATGTCGTCACGCAGTGTCATCGCAAGCAGCTGAATCCACCAACAGCTATTGGCTGATTTCCTGATTGTGAGAACATTCTCAGTAATTCATAATTGCAAATTTAGTTAAATGAATGAATCATATATATGTCTGTGATCTCAAAGATACAGAAAAATAATTTCATCTTTGCAATGCCAGCCTACACACGAGAGTTGCACATAGCTGTGTCTGCTGCGTGTGGCCTCCAAGATAGCAGCAGCATGCTGCATAGCGTAATCTACCGAGTCTGCGACAGGGTGTTGTGACAAACCCTTTTGCCATCGAGACACTCAATTTTGTGGGTGGGGCTTCGCCCCCTCGGCTTCTCCACGGTGCATCTTCCAGTGCTCTAAGTGGAGACGAAAGAAAGAAAGCCGGGTCTCGGTGCAATCACTCCACTTACACTTAAAGGATTAAAACAAATTTTTGTGGCATGACATTCATGAGATGACGTCCTTTAATAGTGAGGCCATATTGTGATTAGTTCGCAAATGTTTCACGGCACATTTAAAGAAGTTTGCCTCCACTGTGCCATCACAGAAATGAGTAAACATAGTTGGTTGGCGCAACCATACAAGTTCTGTTTGACTTGGACAGCAACTTATTTGCCATTGCATCCCTAGGATGTCACCGATTATAGTGCCATAAGGCTACCAAGTTCAGTGCCGTGAAATAACTTCTGTTAATACTTGAAAAGCAGAGCTCACGCCTTGCTGTCATTGATTTCAATGATTGTGTAAATAAAGCCACTGCTACAATAGTTGCCCATAACAATGATGAGTGCGGGTTTTTGACAGCAATTCCCATAGTGATCCATTTTTTACCCGACGGTTTCAAGCAAGCAAGCAGAATTGTTTCAAGCAGTAAAACCTGCATCATTCATAAAGTTGTCACTTTAATATTTTCAAGTAAAGTCAATTCCTGCTGATTTGACGTTAGTTAGTTGATTTGACTAACATGACTAAGTTAAAAAGTTGCAATGCATGCTAACACATGCCAAAACAGGGAAGAGCATGTTAACTCAACTATACATGTCAAAAGACTGTTTACTCAAATGAGTAATAACTGCTAAAACGTGGCGTAAGATCATCAGTCATGCCAAACACCAGCAGTCAAATCATCTTTCGTGTTCTTTAAATGAAACACGCAAAATAAATGTGCAGTGTGTCTGCCAAATGTGCAAGGCAATGTTAGTAATGTACCCAACCTTGTTAAACTAATACTTGCATTTTGCACAGGTGACAACGAACTTTAAGGCAGGGAAGTTTTCTGGTCTTCGTATGAGTTAGAGAAACGTATAGTACTGTATGCGCCACTGCCTGTTCTGATCCTACATGCCGAAGTACAATGCAGCGTGGTATTTAAAAATAAAATATAAAACAAGAATAAATAAATATGCACCTACGTGAACATACGGTGGATTCAAGAGGAGTGGTTGAAGCCATATGCCTTACTGATATCATGAATGTTTCTCATCTCTTCATTTTCAATAAGTGAGTTTAGGCTATCAAGCTCTGAGAGTTCTGAAAAGATGTCCTCTCATCAACACTCATTTAAGACATTTAAAAAGAAACAGTCTTCGCTAGCTGCTACTACAGTAAACCCTCATTATAACAAAATTGCTTTATTTGGAATATCACTTTATTCAAAGTTCTTGATATTCTCCCATTGCTATGTCCCTCCTTTAGTTCATCCGCTTTTAACAAAATACTGGTTATAATGCAGTAAGTTTCCTGTCCCGATGACTTCGTTACAAGGAGGGTTTACTGCAACTCACATGTGAGCAGTAAGTGAAAGCTATCCCACTAGTGTTTTCAACGTCACTGCTATGTAAATGACACTGTGAATCATGTTGGTTCACTGCTTTCTGACATTATTGCGTTAGCACTACACAGGATGTTAGTGGGCTTCAGCATTAGAAGGATGTTAAAGGAATCCCCTACACCACCTCTGATATTAAAAACAAAACAATCGTGTGCTTCTCTCCGAGTGTTTCAAGTCCCTTCTCCATGCATCATGACACCAACAGGCTCATGCATATGACGTCACTGAGATAAAACCTGTCACCTGGTCCAAATGAAGAAGTTCAGTTCCAATCTGTCTGCTAGCATGTTCTTGCTATGCATTCGCATGCCTACTTTTCTTTGTCTGATTTCTCCTTCTGGTGCATGTCTTGCTCCATGTGTGGTGGCACGAACAATAGTAGGCAAAAAGTGCGGAGTCTTCATAAGCACAAGGTGATGGTGTTTCCAAACAAGAAAAGAGGTTCAATGTGACATTCAGCTGTAACGTAATGCTTACGTGTCTTCTAGAGAAGTATGTGGTGAGGAGGAGAGAGTGCCTATGGGGAGGGTAGCGATGGCGAGAGAGAAACCGTTCACTCAACTTCGAGCTCAAAGTGGTTTAGGGGCCCTTTTAACGATTCTGTTGTGAGCACTGCGCGTACAAACAGGTGGCACTGAATGTGCAGTGAATTCTGGGGTGTAACACGAGTAACGCCACACGCATTTGGAAGTTGTTTTTGTGTTGTTTGCAGCACCAATGCAAAGAAAATGCTACAGTTGAAGAGTGCACCTCACTTCTGTGTCGGCATACGGGACAAAGGCAGAGATACATTCAGCTGTCTCTACCGGCATTGACTGATGTTGCGTCTCTCAGCATCAATGCAGGCCAAGGAAACAGGACACCATGCCGGGGTATAGGCATGACAGATCTCGAAGCTGGTTTCACCAGCTGACACCGAAATTTGGAAAGAGAAGCCTTCAATAAATCAGCTCAGCGTCTTGCTCCGTGTCAATGCGAAGTCATGCAACACCAGCCATCACTGGTGGAAACACTGAATGCAGGTCAGCCTTAAGCGACACTATCGGCAGCAAAAAGCAGATAAGGATAGCACCACGAAGGTAAAGAGCAGGGAAAACCCACACATGCTATCACATATAACTCACTAAAGTGTAATAACCAGACCCATTATATTTAAAATTGTTTTGTGCAATATTTTTAGAACATTCCTTGTAATGTTATAGAGAGGGAGTAACAAGAAATGAAACAGCCACTGCACCAAAATGTCCTAAAAGCCACAACAGTTTACTTCTAAATGTCTTCTCTCATCTCTCTGTCTTGACCTTACCCCACAAAGGAAAGAAGTCTAGATCCTTGCTTACATCTGTGCTCTCTTCTTTTAGTGAAAGGAAAATAAAAAGTGGATGTGTTAATGTTTACTGTTGTGTAATAACTTCACTGGTACAAGAGATCATTTAAAGGGAAACTAAAGAAACATATAGTTAATTCGGTAGTCAAATGCCCTTCCGCAATACCAAAACCGCCATGTTCACCATAAGAATATGCTCAGTAATCCAGAAAAAGTGTAAAAACGAAAGACAGGTGGCAACGTCTCCTTGAAGTTCTCGCACCAGTTCGCCGTGACATCATGGATTTTGATGGCATTTTCTAGGGCCTACTTAATTATTTAGCGGTACAAATTGACTTCATTGAGTTCAAAAAGAACAAAATATTAAACATAGCAAGTTTCGGGAACCTTTACTGAGCCAAAGCGGTTAAAATACGAAAAAACACTTTGGAATCCCTGACATCACACTGATGTACCGGTGCCGGGATTTTGGTGCGAAATTCAAATACTGATACTTTGAGCTTCATTTTCTCATTAAATAATTGACCTATTATTTTGAAATGACCGCCTGCGGGGTTCTCAAAAAATGTTTATCAGTCTAAACTGATTTGGTGTTTTGCTTTAGTGCCCTTTAAGATTGTGAAAGTAGGCAGCGTTAAGGATGTAGATGTGATTTGCATTATGTTAAGTATGCCAACTATTTACTGCAAATTCTGAAAACCACACTGGTAATTCTATGTGTGAAAAATGCACTTTATTAAAAATGTCAGACAACCCTTCCTATTCTGGACTTTTCAGTAATTAAAACCCACTTATCATGTTGTTCTTGGTGTGCTATATAGTGAAAGTCAGCTGTACTTGGGACAACATACAAACATATGCTTTTGAAAGTTTCAAAAGGGAACTAAATACTTACACATTGTTTCTACCCTGAGATTGAACTTAGCAACAGAGAAGATGCTTGCAAGAACCTTGAATTTGGGATTTCTGGGTGGGAAGAAAGAAAACATTAGCATGGTGCAAAGAAAATCATTCACATACAGTTTTGATACAAATGAAATGAAATCTTGCATTCTACAGAACTTCCAGTGAAGAAATAATGTTTGTACAGCTAGCTGTACATATTGTGAAAGGAACGCTAGCAACAGAGAGTTCCATTCCAACCCTGAAAACTGGCCATAATACGTCTAAGCAGAAGGTTGTTTTTTTTCTCACGAGGTCTCTGTGTTACTTAAAATAAGGTCAATACGCAATAATCTTGTGCTGCAGTTTTAATGCGTATTCAACTCACCTTTGTTGAAATCTGAGTATCAAAAATTCCCAGATGATTACAATACTCTTCAATGCAAAACTTGAGTGCAGCTCTATGATTGTTTTCATTTTGCGATATATTGGTTGACACAGACAATCTATCTTGTTAGGCACATTGCAAAAGGGGTAAAGTGTGGCGTGACTGCCTCACAAATTGGGAGATTGCGAGAGGCAGCGTGTGGGCGATGCGTGGGTGTGATTCACAGGGCCGCTGCAGGCAGACCTCTGCCCATGTAGAGCTTTGTTTCTATATGTGGTATCGGTGGATGCGCTCACTGCATGTCATTAGTGAACAGACAATGGCACGCTACTCTGGCATCATCTTGTAGCAGTCGCCGATGCAGAGCCCATCTTGCGCGGCAATACACGTTTCTTCTCCCGCTTTAGCTGTACCCTCCTCCTGTGCTTTTTTCCTTGCATTCTCTTTGCTATTGCCGTCTTTCATCCTCCGCTGCGCTCCACATTCCCTCTTTCATCATTCACTGTGCTTGTTCACTCGGTTATGCCAAGGGACACCGCTGCCACGAAATGGAGGAACTAGCGCCTAAGTAAAACTTTTGCTTGGGCTAGTTGGTTCATGCTTGAATTAGTAAAGGCAAGGCATAGAAGACCAGGACTCAAGATGAAACACAAACGACAGGACCGGCGCCTGTCGCCGGTCCTGTCATTTGTGTTTCATCTTGAGTCCTGGTCTTCTGCACCTTGCATTTATTAATTCAAGCGCCTAAGAGCTGTGCTCTAAAATATTTGTTGGCAGAGGGTGCGAAATGGTGGGGGACCGACATCTCTGTGCTGCCTGTATAAATATGTGCAGTATCAATGGTCGCAAAGAGTGAAGGGGAGAGGGCGCTGTTCTCTCTGATGCCACTACAGAGGCACCACATGCTATGAAATTCCTCATAGCCTAGGTGCTGATCGACAGAATACTGCTTTAATGTACGACACTCTCTAAACTAGATGTGTGGCACAAGGAGCATGACAGCACAGTATACGGGATGATCAACTCACCCAAAGAACAGACAAGAAACATAACAATGTGGTGCGATGGCTACTGGAGTCTACCACATTTTATTTGGATGAGTATAGGCATTTGATGACCATCCTCATGTGATTACAAAGAAGGGTAGTGAGCACAGAGAATGCCTGCAATGTCCGCATGTGTGCCGAATGTGGAATCGTAAGATGGAAACTGCCAAAGTCATCATGTCTATTTTGCCTGGTTCATGAAGAACACTTCCTCACAGTGACTGCACAGCATGACAATTGATGATAAGTGACCCTGCCATGGCAAATGCATGGATGTCTGGTCTGGGTAATGTATTTCTCATTCCATCAAGCATAGGTGGCACTAATCAATCACAACAAATAAGAATGCATGTGTCTGTATGACAAAGGGTCCAAGTGTCTGTGAGCAGAGTCAGATATGCACAGGTCAAACCTGTACCAATACTATTAGCCATTGAAAAAACCCATGAAGGCAATGCATACTTACTGCAAAAGAGGCCATGGGCCCTCGTCGAGTCATATATCTATTCATGGCTTCTCTGATCTCTTCTGGTGTGATACATTCAGAGGGAAGCAAGGCTTTTTTGGAACATTCACCACTCTAGGTAGTGAAAAATTGTGAAGAAACGTGCACACAACATGTAAATGAATGAAACAATTTTGATAGCTCAAACTTTTCACCATATCATACAAATATATGCAAGCACGTTCAACAAGCTTTATGAGCATTCTTTGGATAAAAAATATTTAGTGACACTGTGAAATTTTTGTTGTGCTCACATGGCAATTTCAGCTTCCATGTCAGCTGCCACTTCAGCTAATCTTCTTTAGTACTCCTCCATCCGAGATAGTGTTACTCAAATGCGAAAATGCCGCTATAAATGAGACAATCCTCAAACTTACGGCCGCAACTGCCGAACTACAAAACGACAGGAGCGCACGCGCAGCCATTATGCCCACCGCCGAGAACGCTGCTAAGGCAGTAGCCCCGTCACTACTGTTGGGACCTGTTAGCGCTCGTAGCGCCGACAGCGAGAGCGTGACCAAGAAACGCGCCATCGCTCGCGCCCTACCAGAACTGAAACCCGAGTTAGACGAGATTAAAAGTACGCTGTCGGCAAATAAAGAGAGCCTCCACTTTCTCGGAGAGAATATGGCCCGCGTACAGTCCACCCTCATGACCCACAGTAATCGGTGGGGGACAGTCGAACATTAGCTTGAAAATGTCGTAGCCCCCGCCATTGCCGCTGGTAAGCCGGTCCCGCCACAACACCCCATGCCCAATACACCCTCACATGCAGCCCCCTTCCAACCGTCAGGCACCCGGCCGGACCCTGACAAGCATCTAGATGGCCATGCAAGATGAAGTGTTCCGCATCTGGCAGTGGAACTGCAGGAGTTTCACTGCGCGGAAAGCCTCCCTGCAGCAATACCTACACAGCCACGACGCCAAGCTCCACATAATCCTACTGCAAGAAACTCTCACACACACCGCCACGTTCACCGGTTACCAGTGGTTACCCGGCCTCGTGGGAGGATGTGGTACCGCCACGCTGGTCTCTAAAAAGCTCACCTGCTTTGCGCATGACCTCGGCACGTCTGAGGTTGGCAACGTGATGACGAAGATTCTCCCACGCAACGCGTCCCGACAGAGTGTGTACATCCTCAACATGTACAGCAGCCCCAGACAAAAGAGTCAATGTTTTCGACACCTATTCCAGAGAGCCATCCGTCTTGCAGGCTCAAACCTGTTCGTGATAGCTGGCGACTTTAACGCTGAGCATTGCACCTGGGGTTACGTGTATGACACCCCCAAGGGTACCTCGCAGTGGCAGAATGAGAACGATCTGCATCTGACCCTAGTGACGGACAAGGCGTTCCCTACCCGCATCGGCATGCTCACACACAGAGACACCACCCCGTATCTCTGCTTCGTGAAGAACACAGCCAATGCTTGCTGGTCCAATCTTGCAGAGGATCTTGGTCGCGACCATCACATACTGACTGTGCACTTACCCACCATCGTCAGGAAGCTCAAGTCGTACACGAGAGTCGACTGGGACCTCTTTTGCAAGACTCATGCCTCATGACTCCCTCCCGAGACTGCCCCGAACCTCAAGATATGGACGGCTCAGCTCAAAGCCGACGTCGGTAAGGCCACGAAAACATTCAGCAGGGATATGCCAACCGAGAAAATGGACAGCCGCCTCGCCCACTTGCTCGAGGCCAAATAGCCTCTGCTGAAACGATGGAAGAGCCAGCACCTCAACCGCAGGCTCCGCAAATGCATTGCAGAACTGAACAAGACCATAACGGAACACTGTAGCACCCTATCAAAACAGCAATGGGACGAGGTCTGTAACTCGGTCGATGGACAGGTCCACACGAGAAGACGTGGAACCTCCTCAAACTCTTGCTCGACGACACCAACACCCGCACGAACCAGTGCCACTCGCTCACCAAAGTCCTTCACTAGGCCAAAAGCACTGCTTCGCTGGATGACACCATCAAGAGTCTTGTGCATAAGTACCTGCCGATACCCACAGACACGCTGACTCTACATCCCGATTACACAGGTACCGACAACACCCTCCTCGACGCCAAATTTTCCGTCGAAGAGTTATGCTGGGCTCTCCACGAACTGAACGGCCGTTCCACCCCGGGCTGCGATGACATAACCAACAAGCTCCTGCGAAACTTAGACGACCCCTTGGTTGTGTACCTCACGGGCGCCATCAATGACGTGTGGGGGCGGGGCGAGTTACCCGACGCCTGGAAATTCGACCAGACGATCCTCACTCCAAAACCGGGCTATCGGCAGGGCGCCTGGCATCGATAGCCTTCGCCCTATCTCGCTCACGTCATGCGTGGGTAAGGTGGCCGAGCATGTCGTACTCAACAGATTCGGCTGGTATATCGAAGACCAAGACTGTTTCACATACCACATGATCGGCTTCCGACCGGTCTCTTGACGCAGGATACGATGCTTCTCTTGAAACACCAGATCATAGACGCCGGGGCCGCTTGGGGCACCCGCGCCGTACTCGGCCTCAACCTGGAGAAGGCGTTCGACGACATCGAACACTCGGCAATACTTATGGCGATCGCAGAGCTAGGGCTCGGGCGCCGGTTCTACGAGTTCGTCCGTTCCTTCCTAACCAGTCACAAGGCCGTGCTCCATGCCAGAGACCTCACATCGGAAGAAGTCGAGCTCAGACAGTGTGGCACCCCCCAGGGCTCTGTCCTCTCGCCGATGCTGTTGAAGCTGGTGATGATTGGGCTCTCCGAATGCCTCTCGAAGATACAAGGCCTAAACCATACGGTATATGCGGACGACATCACCATCTGGTGCTCCGCGGGGTCGGACGGCTTTATTGAATCCGCTCTGCAGGAGTCAGTCGAAACCGCCGAGTCCTACCTTGACCACACGGGCCTCAAGTGCTCCTCCGCCAAATCAGAGCTGTTGTTGTACTGTCCAAAACGACAAGGCAAAAGGCCTAAGGGGTGGAAACCCCCGACTGAGCGCGACATCACCGTCTGCACCAGAGACGGTCACTCAATCCCCAGGGTCGACTCCATCCGAGTACTGGGAATGATAATCGAGGCGGGCGGATCAAAGATCCAAACGGTCCAGAAGCTGACGACAAAGACGGACAACGCAATACAACTCGTACGCAGAGTGGCCAACCGTCACCACAGCCTCAAAGAAGACAATCTGCTGCATCTCGTACACGCGTTCGTCCTATGTCACTTTATCTACGTTGCAGTAATGCACAAATGGAAACAATCAGAGCATGACAAGCTCAATACACTCATCTGAAAGGTAGTGAAGCGGGCCCTTGGGGTCCCAATCACCACGCCGATGTATCGACTCCTCGAGCTCAGGGTGCACAATATGCTCAAAGAGATTGCTGAGGCTCAGGAGAGAGCGCAGGTGATACGACTGACGATGACCAAGACCGGCCGTCACATCTTGTGCGAGCTCGGCTACTTCCCACCGAACACCCAGGATACACCAGAGTTTACGCTACTTCCCCGCGAGCTACGCGACCTGATCACGATTGCACCCATTCTGCGAAACGTACATCTGGAACACAATCGAAGCAGGAGCTTAGCCCGGGTGACCGCATTCCTCAAACGCATAAACAAGAAAGCGAACAACGTCGCTTTCATGGACTCCGCCACCTACCGATGCAACCGAGCCTTCGCCGCAGTAGTGGTCTCGTCCTCGCAGCAGACCCTGAACGCTGCCATGGTACTCACACGCGACCCCGAGGTGACAGAGAAAGTGGCCATAGCCCTGGCAATGCTCGACGACAAGCGAAAGACAATATTCAGCGACTCGAGACCGGCCATCAAAGCATACGAGAGAGGAGTCGTCTCTGGCCAGGCATTACGTGTCCTCCCTGGCGCTGATCCGAACACCCTCAAACACCACACCGACATCTGGTTTCTCGTCCACCTGGGTCGGATCCTGGGCGCTCCGCCCAACCTGCACAAGCTGCGCACGCGCTTACCGACCGCACCGTCACTCCCGGGCAACCGCATCTCGATGAGTTGGAGGCGAACAGGGACGCCCCAGTAATATACAATGAAATCCCCAAACGCTTTTACTTGGGACGACATCTCTTTCCGCCCCCACACCCCAAACTAAAACAGGCCGCAGGCACTAATTCTATGCTTGTTACAAACACATACCTATCCCAACCCTGCCACCTTACACATAATCTACCCGGACGTCTACACCGACGATGCGTGCCCCTCGTGTGAGGTCATGGCGACACTCGCATACATGCTTTGGGAGTACAGAAACGCTCCGCCTGACTCTACCTCCGACAAGTGGGAGAAGACAGCTACGAAGCCCGCTCCTACAAGACCAGCAATGGGCCGTCCAGCAGGCTTGTGCAGCAGCCGCCAGGTACTCCCTGTCAGTCCCTGTGTGGGAGGCGCCCACTGCGCGCTGACGTGTGTCCTGCAGGACCTTTATTAAAGTTTGTCCAGTCGAATCCTTCAACCCTGCCTAATGACTCTGGCTGCCACCCAAACTCACCCATTGGAAAGAAATGCTACTCGATCACTGGTGGCCTACCATCACATTCACAAATGCTTATTCATTTTCATATTCACAAAAGCTACTCCATAGCTGATATAGTCGCATGCCATGCTACACTTGTGAAGCATGGCAAGCATGACAATTGACGTTAACATTGGCGTAGCAGCTCGTATGGATGCTTTGGTATGAATATGTAGATGCTACATCATTAAAATGCCAAAGTTTCTCTGACCAGTTTTTATGGTCTTGACTGATTGGTTATTGGTTATTGAAATTTCGGTTATTGCAGCACTCAAAGAACAATCATAACACTTTATTTTCACAATGTTTGCCCATTTTATGTTCAATTATTCAAAATTCCAGACCAATATTAGGGCGCGCAATCTGAAAGTGATATAATTTCACCAGTACCGGAGTTAGTAATTCCTATGAATTTAATATTCGACTGGACACTGACTAATACCGATGGTTTCCCGTCTATCTCATTTCGTGCAGCGTCCAGGTGCGATGCCTGGAACGCCACTGGTGGCGCTCATGATGCTAGCGTTTCAGAAGAACTTCAGTTTGGCCTAGTTGGTGTTTACTGCATATAATATTGACCGCAAATAAAGACGGGGACAGCGGAAAACAACACAAGAAGAACACGGGCGGTAAACACCCGTGTTTTTGTTTTCTCTTCCGCTGTCCGCGTCTTTATTTGCGGTCAATATGATATGCTAGCATTCTCAGATGCTTGGTAGATGCTAAGGCGTTCCTTATGGCCAGCAAGAGTTGCCTTGAGTGCTGCTTCACGCGAACATGCCACACCCATGTATAGTTACAACACTGTTCAAGAAGTCGAAATGCAACACTAATCTCTATTGTGCCTTCTCCATTTTTTGTCATATTTCTTCCCCATTTTCATTTTGCTCAATGCTAAGCAGTCAAAAACCTTTTTGCCGCTCTTCCAAATTATTTCACAAGTTTAATTATGCTGAAAACGATACAGTGGAGTTCCACTGGTATAATCTATAGTTGAGAAATACAAGCATGTTTACTGCACTGAGAGCTGCTTTGTGTGTAATCATTGCAAAACGATGCTTTACCTTACAAAATAAAGTTTAAAAAATTATATTGTCACAGTCGGCAATGTGGGAAGAGGAGGACGATAATGGTGACCTTGAAGACGACGAAGAAGAGTGTAGCATTATCGTTGCTCTACGCTTGCTGGCTCAGCCATTAAAAGCCATCTGTAAATAGACGCACGTTTCTTCCTTCCCATAACATCTTTGTGGACGTGCAGGGTAATCACTTGCACAAGACGGAGCTCCACAGTGGACGTAACCTGGCCGCCATGTCATCCGAAGGAGAGAATTCAACCACGGCCCCGTCGTCGCCACCGACGGTCATCCTGGCCCAGCCTCGCGACCCTGGCATGTTTTCCGGGATCGACAACGTTGACGTCGATGACTGGTTGCAGAATTACAAATGGGTCAGCGCACACAACAGGTGGGATAACATGCTTATGCTGGCCAATATAATATTTTACCTCAAGAAAACGGCACGGGTCTGGTTCGAAACACACGAAGAAGAGATTACGAGTTGGGAACAGTGCAAACAGAAGCTTAGAGATTTGTTCGGCGAGCCCGTCGGCCGCCAACGAGCTGTGAAGAAGGACCTTGGGACCCGTGTACAGACGTCCACTGAATCTTACGTGGCGTATATCCAAGACGTCCTCGCCCTTTGCCGCAATGTGGATAACAATATGGCAGAGGCAGACAAGGTCAGCCACATTTTAATAGGCATCGTGGACAACGCGTTTAACCTGCTTGTTTACAAGCAATGAAATCATTAACGAATGTCGCCGTTTTGAAGACGCGAAGAGTCGCCGCATAGTTCAACAGTTTACGTGTCTACCTAATACCGCAGCCTCATCGACGTGCGAAGACGTTTGTCCACCGCGTGAGCCCACCTCCTGCGAGAACGCCGTACGTATCGTTCGGCGAGAAATCAAAGCAGCGTCTCCTGCCACGCCAGTGACACAGTGCTTTGACGATTCCCAGCCGCTTGTGTCTCTCATTCAGTCGGTAATTTGCCAAGAACTTGCCAATGTGGGTCTTCCGTCCATCTGCTCCGCCAGCCGTCCTGACTTTGCTTCATCTGCTGCCTCTGCCCCTGTTCACCGGAGCCAATACAGTCCATATCCGAACTATCGCAACCCTGCCGAATGGCGCACACATGACGATAGACCCATCTGCTTTTACTGTGGACGTGTGGGCCACATCTCTCGCCACTGTCGAAGTTCCTGGCCATTCCACTCTCGACCAAGCTTTCCCGCCTACCGCCGCTCCCCACTGAATCCTTGCCTGCCATCACTCTCCACCGAGGTTGAAGACACTCCTGACATGCTCAAGCCACTGCGACCAGCCGCTCGCCATCACCACACAGTCGCCGCTCCCATTCTCCCCAGCTGCGTCGCTCTCCATCCCCAGCTTACTGTCGCTGCTCTCTGACGGGAAACTAACTGGGGCAGCTCCTGGAGGTGACGCTGCTCTATAACCCTGGTCCTTTGCACCACAGTGCACCTCGTCAACTGCTCACTGATCGCGGCAGATAATTTCCTGCCAAAGTCATAGACGACCTACTTCGATCATGTGCTACTAAACACAAACTTACTACCGCTTACCATCCTCAAACTAACAGTCTTACCGAACGCCTGAACCGCACATTGATTAACATGTTAGCAATGTATGTTTCCTCCGATCATCGTGACCCGGACATTGCTCTGCCATTTGTCACGTTCGCCTACAATTCCTCGCACCACGACACAGCTGGATATTCACCCTTCTATCTCCTCTTTGGCCATGAGCCGACTTAGCCTTTCGAGACTCTCCTTTCGACCACACTCGACTCGCCGACAGAGTACACTCGGGATGTCATAGCCACAGCGACCCAAGCACGCCAGATTGCCTGCATTCGTCTCTGCTTCACAGACACGCCAGAAATGGCGTTAAGACCAGTGCCATCACGACGTGCACTACGAACCAGGTGCTGTTGTGCTAGTTTGGTATCCAACTCGGCCTGTTGGCCTTTCGGAGAAATTCCTCTTGTGGTACTATGGCCCTTACCACATCCTTCGTCAGGTGACCTCTGTCACATATGAAGTGTCTCCGCTGGATGCCACGGTGCCTTCACCTCTCTCTGACATCATCCACGTCAGCCGCCTCAAACCCCACCTTTCTCAGATCGATGAGCCGCACCAATAAGGTCTTTTCTCCTACGGGGGTGATGTCACAGTTGGCAATGTGGGAAGAGGAGGACGATAATGGTGGCCTTGGAGACGACGAAGAAGAGTGTAGCATTATCGCTGCTCTACGCTTGCTGGCTCAGCCATTAAAAGCCATCTGTAAATAGACGCACGCTTCTTCCTTCCCATAACAATATTATGGGGTTTTATGTGCCAAAATCACAATATGATTATGAGGCATGCCGTAGTGGGGGACTCTGGAAATATGGACTACCTGGGTTCTTTAATGTGCACCTAAATCTAAGTACATGGGTGTTTCTCACATTTCGCCCCCGTCGAAATGCGGCCACCATGGCCGGGATTCAATCCCGCGAAATCGTGCTTAGCAGCCCAACACCATAGCCACTAAGCAACCATGGTGAGTTCCACAAAATAATGTTAACTAAGATGTTTATGTAATACCTTAACAAACATAATACATTAGTAGAACTTCGTTCATACGTTTTATAAAAAAACATGAGAAAGAACGTACTAACCAGGAAAACGTACAATCCAAAGTAACTAAAAAATTTGACAAACTATTGTTGACATCTACGTAATGCAAAGTGTCGCACGGATCTTTGCGGCACGAGACACCGATGTGTGTTGAGCTGGTGGTGGTCCGACAGCTAGACACGCATTTTTTTTGTTATCATATTGCGTGGTGTATTAAGAGGGCGACGGGAAACCGAAATGAAATTGAGCTGGCTGGTGGGTGACGCTGGATGCCACCGAAGCAAAACGTGATGTTTACATCGCACCGCCTGCAGCAGGGAACGGCGGCAAGTTTGGATTATCACCTACTAAAAGCATGCAGTACGCTGCCAATGGCACTATGCACTATGCGCTGTAAAACAGATAGGTGAAGATGCTTATCGCAATAGGATTGACAGTGATAGTTGTGAATGCAGAGTGCGATGACTCCGGGCGAAGATTTGCTGGTACCAAAATAAGAAACTGTGCACGCCGTCATTTTCACGTGAGACGGGCGGCTATATACTATTCTTTATCGTGCGCGCCTCCCACCTTTTCTTGTTCACATGGGATCTAGCGGCCCAAAAACGTAGGCAATCGCAGTCTGCAGCAGGGACGGCATCGCATTTTGGTTGTCGCATATTATTAGCATGCGCTACGCTTCCGACAGCACCATGCAGTGTGAAACAGATAGGCAAATGTGCCTATCGCAATAGGATTGGCAGTGATAGCTGTGAATGCTGCATGCGATAACCCTGGAGAAGATTTGCTGGTACCGAAATGAGAAACTGAGTGTGCGCCGGCGTTTTCACGTGAGATGCGTGGGCGAGTATTGCAGTGAAGCTGCCGTGGCGGGCAGCCACATATTGTTCTCGATCGCACGTGCCTCGCGCATTTTGTTTACATGGGATCTAGCGGCCAGAAAATGTTTCATATGACCGCAGTTTGGCTATGTACTGAACGTTGGTGCGGAAAAATCATGTTTTCTGGGAATGTATGAACCGGTAAAATATGAGCGTAACTCTAATGGGTAATTTTATCTGTTCTTGATTGCAAACGTTGGCACTGGGAAAACGTAGGTAACGGGAACATATCAACGAGGTTCTAATGTAAATGTACAAATGACGGCAGATCTACCAACATGAATTAGGTTGTTAAAACAAAGAAAATAGCTTTGTTGTTAATGTGTTTCTCGATTTAAAGCACTGCCGTGATCATTGGTATTTATTCCAGTGTGGGTTTCTCATTTTGCTATTTACTGCAGCAGTTGTTCTTGGCACGGGAAACATCCGTTCAAGAAATACACTTACATTTTTCACTTTCCTGTGAAGTTTACTAAACCCTATTTATTACAATGTGTTGAAATCTCATTGTATCTTCAAAAGAAGTCCCCAGATCTGTGTATGTATTTGTGGTTAAAGAATTATGCAGAGTGAGGAGCTGTGTCAGCCTGCAACCTTGCACAATCATGTGCAGCTTGCTGCAATTCTGACCAAAACTTTCTCAATACTGTGGAATCATGTGTGAAGCTGGAGGCACAGTGCTCAAGTATCATCATCATCATCATCAGCCTAGTTACGCCCACTGCAGGGCAAAGGCCTCTCCCATACTTCTCCAACTACACCGGTCATGTACTAATTGTGGCCATGTTGTCCCTGCAAACGTCTTAATGTCATCCGCCCACGTAACTTTCTGCCGCCCCCTACTACGCTTTCCTTCCCTTGGAATCCAGTCCGTAACTCTCAATGACCATCGGTTATCTTCCCTCCTCATTACATGTCCGGCCCATGCCCATTTCTTTTTCTTGATTTCAACTAAGATGTCATTTACCTGCGTTTGTTCCCTCACCCAACCTGCTCTTTTCTTATCCTTTAACGTTACACCTATCATTCTTCTTTCCATGGCTCGTTGCGTCGTCCTCAATTTCAGAACCCTTTTCGTAAGCCTCCAGGTTTCTGCCCCGTAGGTGAGTACTGGTAAGACACAGCTGTTATACACTTTCCTCTTGAGGGATAGTGGCAACCTGCAGTTCATGATTTGAGAATGCCTGCCAAACGCACCCCAGCCCATTCTTATTCTTCTGGTTATTTCAGTCTCATGATCCAGATCCGTGGTCACTACCTGCCCTAAGTAGATGTATTCCCTTACCACATCCAGTGCCTCACTACCTATCGTAAACTGCTGTTCTCTTCCGAGACTGTTAAACATTACTTTAGTTTTCTGCAGATTAATTTTCAGACCCACCCTTCTGCTTTGCCTCTCCAGGTCAGTGAGCATGCATTGCAATTGGTCTCCTGAGTTGCTAAGCAAGGCAATATCATCAGCGAATCGCAGGTTGCTAAGGTATTCTCCATCAACTTTTATCCCCAATTCTTCCCACTCCAGGTCTCTGAATACCTCCTGTAAACACGCTATGAATAGCATTGGAGATATCGTATCTCCCTGTCTGACGCCTTTCTTTATTGGGATTTTGTTGCTTTCTTTGTGGAGGATTACGGTGGCTGTGGAACCGCTATAGATAGCTTCCAGTATCTTTACATATGGCTCATCTACACCCTGATTCCGTAGTGCCTCCATGACTGCTGAGGTTTCGACTGAATCAAATGCTTTTTCGTAATCAATGAAGGCTATATATAAGGGTTGGTTATATTCCGCACATTTCTCTATCACCTGATTGATAGTGTGAATATGGTCTATTGTTGAGTAGCCTTTACGGAATCCTGCCTGGTCCTTTGGTTGACAGAAGTCTAAGGTATTCCTGATTCTATTTGCGATTACCTTAGTAAATACTTTGTAGGCAACGGACAGTAAGCTGATCGGTCTATAATTTTTCAAGTCTTTGGCGTCCCCTTTCTTATGGATTAGGATTATGTTAGCGTTCTTCCAAGATTCCGGTACGTTCGAGGTCATGAGGCATTGTGTATATAGGGCGGCCAACCTTTCTAGGACAGTGTTCCCACCATCCTTCAACAAATCTGCTGTTACCTGATCCTCTCCAGCTGCCTTCCCCCTTTGCATAGCTCCCAAGGCGTTCTTTACCTCTTCCGGTGTTACTTGTGGGATTTCAAGTTCCTCTAGACTATTCTCTCTCACCTTATCGTTGTGGGTGTTACTGGTACTGTATAAATCTCTATAAAACTCTTCAGCCACTTGAACTATCTCATCCATATTAGTAACGATATTGCCGGCTTTGTCTCTTAACGCACACATCTGATTCTTGCCTATTCCTAGTTTCTTCTTTACTGCTTTTAGGCTTCCTCCGTTCCTGAGAGCCTGTTCAATTCTATCCATATTATAGTTCCTTATGTCCGCTGTCTTACGCTTGTTGATTAACTTAGAAAGTTCTGCCAGTTCTATTCTAGCTGTAGGGTTAGAGGCTTTCATACATTGGCGTTTCTTGATCAGATCTTTCGTCTCCTGCGATAGCTTACTGGTTTCCTGTTTAACAGCGTTACCACCGACTTCTATTGCGCACTCCTTAATGATGCCCATAAGATTGTCGTTCATTGCTTCAACACTATGGTCCTCTTCCTGGGTTAAAGCCAGGAAGAGGACCTGTTCTGTAGCTTGATCCGGAATTCCTCTAGTTTCCCTCTTACCGCTAACTCATTGATTGGTTTCTTATGTACCAGTTTCTTCCGTTCCCTCCTCAAGTCAAGGCTAATTCGAGTTCTTACCATCCTATGGTCACTGCAGCGCACCTTGCCGAGCACGTCTACATCTTGTATGATGCCAGGGTTCGCACAGAGTATAAAGTCGATTTCGTTTCTAGTCTCACCATTCGGGCTCCTCCACGTCCACTTTCGGCTAACCCGCTTGCGGAAAAAGGTATTCATTATCCGCATATTATTCTGTTCTGCAAACTCTACTAATAACTCTCCTCTGCTATTCCTAGAGCCTATGCCATATTCCCCCACTGACTTGTCTACGGCCTGCTTCTTGCCTACCCTGGCATTGAAATCGCCCATCAGTATACTGTATTTTGTTTTAACTTTACCCATCGCCGATTCCACGTCTTCATAGAAGCTTTCGACTTCCTGGTCATCATGACTAGATGTAGGGGCGTAGACCTGTACAACCTTCATTTTGTACCTCTTATTAAGTTTCACAACAAGACATGCCACCCTCTCGTTAATGCTATAGAATTCCTGTATGTTACCAGCTATGTTCTTATTAATCAGGAATCCGACTCCTAGTTCTCGTCTCTCTGCTAAGCCCCGGTAGCACAAGACGTGCCCGCTTTTTAGCACTGTATATGCTTCTTTTGGCCTCCTAACTTCACTGAGCCCTATTATATCCCATTTACTGCCCTCTAATTCCTCCAATAGCACTGCTAGACTCGCTTCACTAGATAACGTTCTAGCGTTAAACGTTGCCAGGTTCATATTCCAATGGCGGCATATTCCAATGGCGGCCTGTCAAGTATGCTGGCATATAAAACCACCACTGCCGTTATGCCTTTGCCCATGCTTCTGTCAAAATATCTTTATTACAATAGCCATTGTACGGACATTCAAGAAGCATTTGTATAGCTTGTGATGCTGGTGGCACTGGTACCACCTGTGGCTTTGGCACCGTCGTGCTACCATAGTGGTGTCACGCTGACAATTTTCGACCCATTCGTGGACTCCATGTAGTAAGCTAGAATGTCTCCAGAGTCCCGACAGATCCACAGTGCATTTGGATGCCAAAATGACAAGGCAAAGTGGACACACCGTCAAGCACTGTTTAATCAGCTCTGCAGCAGAGCCAGGGCAGCATTGTGCATTCCGCTGCTGGCATGAGTGTTGCATGCACAAACACTAAAATTCCTCTTTTGCAGCTGCATGCATATTGTGAAACGGGCACTGAACTCCAAGCTACAAATGCCAATTGTTTTCTTTCGGTCTCATCTTGTGCCCCATTGAGGTGCGACGCCTGCAGCACTGCTGACAGTGTTCGTCGTCATGCCAGCATTCTGAGATAACTGGTAGCTTCCAGGGCTCTGTTTCTGCTGTACACCAGCAAGTGCCTCGCATGCTGCATCGTGCCAACATGTTGCCCCTGTGTATGGTTAGAACATAGTCCAAGGAGCTTCAGCGCCACGCTAAACCTTGCTAACGCTTTTAACGCTTCGCCCTTTGGTCGAAACTGCGTTTTCTTTTTTTTTGCAATACTTACAAGATGCTTAAAGCCAGAAAACGTGTCATAAAATTCTGTTGGCAGCTTGCACCTGGTGTCTAATCTCTTCCTATCATGTGTTCTCTTGCGCACAGTGTACTGTACTTAAATAGAGGAAGCGATATAACAGGTATGCATGCACTGAGGAACCAAAAGCATGTTACGAGCTCTCAACAGCGTTAAAGCTATTTTCTGTAAATTACCACTCTGAATACTGCCTTTGTAGCTTGCAACAGCCTTGAATAAAGAGTGGTCCGAGTGATTTCCTCACCTTTGACGTTGTGCCATCGCCGCTCTGTAGCCATGGCTTGTCCTGGAAGCTAAAAAGCTGGGTAGAGGGGAACCCCGGGTTTCCAACCAAAGGGGGCATTGACCAAGACAGAGGGTCGCTTGGGTCATGCTTAGATTCCTTCTTTATCAGCAGCGCCAAATCTACAATCTGTGTAACAAAGCAGTAAACAAAGTCAGAAAAAGGAGTAGGGTCAAGGCAAAATTTATTAACAAAAGTAAGACAGGCACTTAATGTTTCCTAAGGTGAGGTTAGTGGAAGGCAAGAAAAGTTGATCACATGAACACTAACGAGTGTGGCCAGAAGAATGTGTCATAAAAGGCAATTTTCTGGAAACAAATTGGCATTGGCTTAAAGACATATCTGCTGCTAAGAGGACAGACATGAATGGAAGACACATACAAGACACATTGACATCCTTAACTGCATTGTCATCAACACGTCTTCCTCTTTGTGTGCTGGCTTCTAAGTTCACATACTACATATCGTGCTTGAGAAAGTGGACAGGAAGATTGTGCCTTGGTAGCTTATTGGTAAAGCAGTGTCTGCATAATGCAGAATATGCGGGTGCGTCTCCCACTTGTGGCAAGTTGTCTGCATGTTCACTTTCATTTCCCTTTTCACCATTAATACAAAGACTTCTCTGCAACTTCAGACACTTTGAGCCTTCTATCTAGCCTCCTATAAGCGGTGCTGGCAGTGGCTATCAACTTGAGCCACTTGTTATGTGCTCGTGTTCGTGATGCCATCGTGGTCAACGTATCCTCATCATTCAAGCTTTACCATCGGGCTCTCACCTCTGATTCTTGAGTATTACCTGTGCTCGAGCCAGGTTGTGCGTACAAGATCTGGGCATCTCAGCTGCAGAACACCGGATAGTGGTTGCCTCAGTAGGAACAGCAATTCAAAAGCAAGTTTGCGATGAGTGTTGATTTCTGGTCACTGGACAGCAATGTGTTCCCTCATCTTTCCTGCCCATGCTTACACGAAACTTTCTCAGCCTTTCTCATCTTATTCAAGCATTGAGGCCTGCTCTTTCATGCTACACATGGAGTTTGAGTACGACATTGCTGTGTCGAACTCCAGGATGGCAGCGTCATCACAGCGACTCGGATGGATGGCCCAGGCTTTTCACACTCACAAAGAAGCTTAGAAGGCGTCAACTTCGTCAAAGTGTGCCAACTGGGACTTTGCATTCTTCAGGGGTTTACTTGAGCAGCTACTGCTACTGTGGTACCATTGGGTGCGGAGAAAGAGGCACATGTTTGCAATGATCAAGCAGTGAGGCAAGCCCGTGCTCTTTCTGACCGTCTTAGCATGCCCAATCTACACAATGAGTCTCCTCAAACTCATCAAGAGAGTCAAAGAGCTGGTCGAGGTGTACCGCCAAAGGGTTGACGCTATTGCTAGCTTCCTGCAAAATGCTTTGCATAACTTCGATTCCCACAGTACATGGGATGTGTATAATTTTGTCTACCTTTCAATAAAAAATAACAGAAGAGACCCCTTATGCTTTCTCATGCTTCGTTGTCTGTTTGCGTCTATGGTTGTAATTAACAAAATATCAAGCCCCTCAGTTCCCTTGCACATGTTACACAAAGGCTTCAAAGATGACATCATATGAACCTTGGAAAACACGGGGAATGCGGGAGATGGAAATTCAAGCGTACGTCGCCTTGAAGAAGGCAAGTCCACTTGTCGAAACGTTGGCTCCTGCATTCACCTTGTTCACGTTTTGCTCATCATCATATGAACCTTGCCACTGAAGACTGGTGGGTTACTCTGCCAAGTCCAACCATGTGCCAGGGTACTTGTCAGTTCCTTTCAAAGCAGTACCACTACCACGACTTCAAAAATTTTACAGTAAACAGATGTCTCTGCCACATTTGGCACTGATCCTGTCTGCTCTTGGTCTGTATCTCAAAACTTCTCACCTCTTGCTACGCCCTTCAGAAAAGCAAGGCACACACCCTCTCCTTCTTTAGTGAGAGCACCTCGTTTCTTACTGACTGTACAGATAGGCCCTTACCCTCGACAGTGTCATAGTGCAAGAGGAAGTCATAAAGTAGCAATGAGGTGAGAGAAGTTAAACAATACCGGTAGCTGTTTGCCGGTAATGATGTGTGATGTAATGAGAATCAGCATGATCGCAAAACGTCAGGACCATGGAAGCAATATTCAGCTGCTTTTAAAAGAGAAGTTATCCTAGCTGCCAAAAGCATCAGCAACTCTGCTGCAAGGCGACACAGTTGCTGTGGTTTCTATTAAGCTTGTGCTCAATGCTTTCCGGTGTCACCTGGCCGAATCCGTGAATCAACTGCTGTGCATATTCGGCACCCAACTCACTGTCATTCGTGGACGCATGATGTCACAGTTGCAACTGCTTGACATTTGCTTAAACAAGCCCTTCAAAGACTGTGTTGAGGGATGCTATATGCAGTGGATAAGGCTGGCAGAGCCTGCAGTGGCAGCACTCAGACGGCTCAAGTGGGCATTTCCAGCTACACTCCGCAAATGAATTACAGACACTTAAGCTAGCATTCCTGAGGAGCTCATAATTAGCATAATCGGAGAGCGATCAGAGAGTAAATCACGACATAATAGCTGTAAACATATAGCCTGTTCAATGATATCTCTAAAGCACATAAACCTGCTAATGGAACAGGGCATGATATTCAAAGGTTTCATTATAATGGTGTAATGCTTAATTTGCGGCAATACACTGGTTAGTGCATATGAAAATCAGTAAAATGCATAGTGGGTAGCCTGTATGAGCATGAGGGTTATGTTTGTGCATGTGTTTCAATTAGAGGCCACAACTTGAAACATTTATTTAGTGGATGACATCATGTGCATCACAAAGAAAAAGTTTTAGAGAGGATGGTGATGCCTGGTGTGAGAACGATGCAGCTGATACAGTAAATGAGTTCAGTGCCAGAGAAATTGCTAAAGTCTGCTGATTCCTTTTATATTATTCTGCCTCAATGGCAGTGAGAGATATAGGTTTCTTATGAAAGCAAGAAACATGAGAATACCACGAGCTCAGCACATGCTACTAGTTTTAAAAATCTCTGTGTTGTAAAAAACGTGCATGAAATTGTGAAAAAGTTATGGCAAATGCAACAGACTTGTTAGAACATACATTAAGTGAAGTTTTCTTCGCTCACTTCAATTAAGCGCTATGTAAGGAGACGCACGATGTGTGCAGTTGTATTTTATTTCCAACTAAATGCAAGAAGCTGTTCACCCATCACAAATGTTTTGACTCATTTGGCTCAGCGGTAACACGCAAGCAATAATACAGTTATTTGCATCCTGCACCTTGCTTTGCAGCATAGCAAATATGCACCTTCTCGGCAAGGTGCTCGGCACTCCTTCTTGGCTTCCAATTCCTCTGTTGTGAGAATACACTACAGCCCCATGACGTAGGTAAATATGCCACATACTATTACCACATAAGTTTTTATATACTGAGTCTTCTACGCTATCCCACCAATGAGACCTATGTGACCCTTCACATACCGACACCCCTGTGTGACTGTGCAACTATGGAGGCCTCTACCATGTGACCCACACGACTGTGGATTACACAGTCTATGAGATCAGCCCACTTTCAATTACATTATCTCTGGCATTGGCCCAGTTTACTCAGTGTGAAAATGAGAACCGAGCTGCCATCCCAAAATGTGGAGACACAGGCAACGAAAGCTTATCATTATGAAAAAGACAAATCACCTGAGCCACAGTTTCGTAGGCCAAGTAACTGAAGATGTCCAAGACAGTTGGAGATAATTTCACATCACTCTCAATGTCCTTCATTAGCCATTCTCGAAACCGTGCTGTCTTGTTTTTTCTGCCTGCAATGGTAGAAGTACAAGCATGAACAGAATTGGCATATCACCATAACTTCTAATGTGGCACATACATATAATAAGACAATATAAAACTTCAAGGGGTCACAAAAGAACCTCTGTGCCACCATATATTAGGAGGATGACATTTGAAGTGCGCGACCATCAAAACCAGTGCTAGTGTTGGTGTGCGGGGCCGAAAAGCGGGAGTGCGAGCATGATTGGTGTGCAGTACCCGCGAGATCGGCTCAAGCGATGAGGCCGACAAGCTAAGCAGAGCGGGACAGCAGGAGAAGCTCTCGCTGGGCACTGCAGATCGAGCAGTGGGCCACGTCCCGACGTCACCGGTCTTGTCCCTGCTGAACAGGACTTCACCCCGGTTTACAGCACTGTCCTCGTACGCTACCCGGTGGATCTTGCTGTGGCTGAGCTTTTCCCTGGCTCCTGACACTTCTGAGACAGGCTATGCTGCGGCGTTCGCTGCCGTGCTGCCTTGTCAAGGCTGGGCTGCACCCCAGCTCCTGTTGTTGCCAAGACAGCTGCCCTACAGCGTTCGTTGTTGTTCCTCACCCGCTGAGGCCAGGCTGTGCCCCGGCTCCCGTCACTGTCGTAGCAACTTGGGGCTGAGTTATGCGCCAGCCACCCCAACGTTGCGGCTCAAATCGACTATTACAATTGGAACTGTGAGTGATGCAGAACCTGAACTGAGATTAGTGACACTAGCAACGCCAACCTGTTTAATGTACCATCTGTATTTAGTTTATGTGTCTAGTCTCATGTCTACCGTCCGTGTATAAATTCATTCCTCTCTGTCTTGGGTGATTCCTTAGTACCATCTGGCTGACCTGTGCCCACACATTTGCCCACACACCATCACATGCATCTGTTCCCCCCTTACATTTTTCTCATGACTCATTTTTATCACCTGTTGCCACGTCTTGCAGTCATGATTATTGTGATCAATAGTATCAAGCAGAGAGCATTGTAACAACACTGACAAGAAAAATGGAAGGTTTTGCGAACTTCAATGCAGAGTGTGGCTGTCCATCACTTTATGACAGAGCAATGATTGCCGGGAAAAACCATAACCAACTATCAGACCTGTTATTGAAATGAAATTGATAGCTATGGTTGGTGAACGTTGTGTGCCGAAGCTGTCAATCATGCTATCATAAAAATAACTTAAATAATTTTTTGGATGAAATGTGAATGCGGTGAGCATGCACAGCAGTAAATTCAACGCAGTTTTCTTCTTTCTTTCTGGTTGCAAATATCAGAGCCCTGTTACTTTTTTTTCTTGTGAAAATTGGGTTCACGATAGATTTAGGTGCACATTCTTTGTTTACGTTGAACAGGTAAAATATGAAAGCATGTTAACTTTCGTTATTGCTAGAAATGTGCTAATTTTTGGTGCTTTGTGCTTTAACATTTATTTCAAGATGTAACAGTCACAACGTATGTCGTAATATTGTCACGGCTCACTTGAGAAAAGAGCGGAGAGCGGTATTTAATCTAAACAATTAGAACAAGCATTCAGTTTAGGCTTCTTCTTCTCTAGCACCGTCGCTTGCACACACGAGGTTGTCGTCCTTGTCGTCAGTGTGGTTGGGCACAGATGGCATCACGGCAATATGTAAAGTTATTGCCTGATCACTGATGTTTTGAATGAATATAGAGCAGTAACAATTGCTCAGACAGTTTTTGAAAATTTCCTCTACGTGCTTTGCTTAGCTCCTGTACATTGCTGTACAGTAATAGGAAGTGTTGCACAATATTGTATAGTAATGAACAAGGGCACTTGCACAGATGATGTCCAAACTGTAAGAGATTAGACTTTTAGTCAAGCCTCAGTCAAAAGTTGGTCTGAAATCAACTATATGCTCTTGTGGGAATGAGAACTCCACAAGATGGGATGGATTGCTCGTAATAATTTGTACATGTGCTGTTGAAATGCTGATGGGTAAAAGCAGTGCACAGTAGCAGAAACAAAGTTTCGCTTGAAATTAGTCAACCACAGTTATCAAAACACCACGCACTCGTGATCAACTACCATTGTTGGAGGCATCGTTAAAACAACAGCCTAGACGTCGGATTGGAAAATCAAATAACCCGAGAGAAACCTTTATATTTTCATTGGCAATGTCATTTAAAGATTGTGTCGCCAAGTCGACCAAAGTGCAAATTTTGTATCGTTTTATTGAGGAACTGCTAGGAGCACTGGAGGCTTGATTCAACGATACCTCCAGTCGAAGTTTTATTTTTCCAGACTCCTCAGTCTGTCAAAAATGGTGAACTTTGACAAATGGTTAATGTTCAGTCATCATTTCAGATGGTGCATGACGATGCTAGTAGAAGAATTCCAATGGAAATGTTTAACAAGGCATAGAAAAGATTTACAGATCAAATTGATCAATTTCTATAGGCTAAATATTGAATGCCCATTATAATTCAGTAACTATGGTGTGCTCATATTTCTGTTCATAAAAAATTCAGTTGCTAGTTAGCGCTGTGCCAATCTTTTCATTTTTGTTGTTTTCATCCTTTCATGCTGTATTTTAGTGTGTGAGCTGGAGAAAGCATGTGGCTGCATAGGCATGTCACAAAACGCGGCCAATCAGTGCAGTAGCTCACTTTTAACTTTAGCTTTTGTTTTTCTTTCTGGCTCGCAGATGTGCTGCTGCTGTAGTTAGTCACACAAGCAATCATGGCTTTGCAGCACGCATCAAGGTCAAGAATCTCGACCAATTCGAAGAAGATATAGGACTACAGTAAGTTTCATGGCAAGTGCAAACTTAAAAAGTGGTTAACGTCAGACCACACAATGTTGAAGACACCCTGTTTAAATCGTTTGTGACTGCCAGCACACTGAATACTCCCATCAATGGTACTGCAATGTTTGCTAAAGCCAACAACATATTTCTTTCTTATTGAAATCTGCAAGAATAAGCTGCTTTTGGGGACCTGTGAGTGTGCCCAAGATCTGGCAGTGTTCGAGTCACATGGCTGCTGAAACATGCATTAATGGTGCAGCATCTGCTGCAGCAGGTGCCGCAGCAGGTGTGCACCTTCTTTGCCCATTATGTTTGCTTGTTTACAACAAAAAAAGTCACAGTTTTGCACGAAAGGTGAAGCATCAATCGGGATAGCAAATTAGCAGACAGCTATACGAAGTAAGGATAGTAGTTTTATCGTCCGTATAAGCTTGTAAGCATTTGCTTACTAAGTAAATTAACAAGCACGGTGTCATGTGTGTACAAGAAAACATAAACACATCTCACTTAATGACCGTGGAAACTCGCTGTCGAAACGCTGGAGTGAGGAAGCGTGGCAGCAGCAGCGAGCGAATTGACCTTTGTGCTGCTTCTTGCTCCAATGCAAACTAAGCGGCGAAAACACAGGGCACACGAAGCTATGAGCCGTAGGCACACCTAGACTCTGCACTCATCGCAGATCGCTTTTGAGATAGGGCCTGTGCGGCCGGACCACACAGCAGGCGCCAAAGTAGAACACCCCTCCCCCCACTGCCTTACACATGATGGAACAGGGCGCACTTCCTCCCCGCTTTCCTCCCTTGTGCACGCAAGACTGAGCTGCCACTGTCGACTCGCCCTCGCACGCTTTTACTCGCATATATGGCATAAGGCACGGCGATGATGTAATCACCCATGGACATTATACAGAACATCACGGCAACGGTGATGCCAATAGTGAGGGCAGAAATGTGCTTGGAGTATACATATAATTGCTATCGCAATAAAAGATCTGATGCATTTGGCTTCGAGCTTTAAACTGTTCTGGCGAGCAGTTCTAAATTCCGCTCAGGCACGCTTCCTCTGGCTCTGATCTATGACAGGCTCCAGGTCCTTGCAATCTGAATTGGAGTGCAGTAGAAATTAGCCAAAGAAACATCAATTGCGATAACAAATTATTAGACAGCCATAATAAGTAATCATAGTAGTTTTATCAGTCTTATAGACCTATAAACATTGGCTTACTAACTAAATTAACAAACGTGGTGTCACATACTCACAGGCAAACATGAACGCATCTCACTCGATGACCACGGACACTCGCTGTCAAAAAGCTGGCGTGAGGAATATGAACTAAGCGCACATGAAGCCATCAGCCCTCGGCACGACAAGACTTTGTTACAACTGCAGATCACTTTCAAGATAGGGCCCACGCGGCTGCACTCAGCCAAGTCATATGCAGGCGCCGTTGGGGAGGAACACTCCCCCTGCTACCTTCCACGTGATGGAAGACGGTGCACTTCCTCCCCACCTTCCCCCCTTGTGCGTGTGAGATCAAGCCCCCATCCTTCTTGGCTTACCTTCGCACACTTTCACTTGCACCCACAGCATAGAGTGCACGGCTACGATGCTATTGCCATAAACTTTATATGGCACATCACGGCGATGGGATGCCGACAACAGAAATTCACCTGAAGTGTCCATAAATTTGCTATCACAATAACAAAAGATGGTATTGCAGCGTATGACCAAATGGATATATGTAGCACCGACTCAGTACTTACAAAAAGATGATGCTCTGGCATTGCTGTACTCCATATATTGGGTTTGATCCATGGTTCTTGTGTGTGCCTCTAATCTCTGCAGAAAGAACGTGAAGTGATAACTGTATTGACACACATTGCCTTTTTTCTATGTATTATTAGATCTAAGCAATTTACCTCAGCATATAAAACATACTAAAAAAAAAAAGAAACACACGGTTTATGCATTCATAATTATACTGCTGGCCTGTAATTTATAGTTATCAAATGTCATGAAAACACATGCTTATACATAGATATCCACAAATGTATACACCAGCACAAATTTAGCTTACATTAATTAGCAATAACAGAGAATGCACTTATGAAGTATCTTTAGTATGGTGCTGTCCAGCATTGACACTTTCATTTTAAAGCAGAACAATAAATGTGCTGTACACATGGCTAAGGGCATGTTTCATGTTGCCATTAAATAATGAGGAAACATCATGGTTAAAAATTTAGGCTATCATGACAACATGATTATCACAAGGTGTGAAACAGGCTCACCGTTACTAGGCTCACATGCCAAAATTATGTTGCATATGCATTCTGGAAAGCAGCAGCCTGTAATTCAGAGCTATGCAATGGTACCAACTGCCTGTAATACTCAAGAGATAGAAAATTGCGATGCCAATGCTAATGCATAGTCGTTCTCCATTTTCCAGAATTTCATCAATGCAGTGATAATATTATATCAAATAATTATTATACTCACAAAATAAAGACTGCTCACTTTAGCGGGCAAATAATTAAGACACAATACATGTTGCACTTTGCAAGACTCTTGTCGACAATGGCAGTAGAGCAATTTTGGCATTTTCTTGCATTCTGCCATGGCAATAAATTTGGCAAGTTATCTTCAGAATTAAGTATCATTTTGCACCAATATCCTGAAGTTAAAGTAACCACAATTTGATTGATAAACTGAGATTGTAGAAAGCCCATTACTGAGGGAGATGAGTGGCTGAAAGAAACTACTAATTGGACTGCACTGGGGTGCACTCTGAAGACAAGGACAGACAAAGGCACGCATATAAACATATGGGAGCACTTATGCTGATGTGTGCACCTTACTCCGTCCTTATTTTCAAAGCGCCACTCAGCATAGTGGTGTGCAATTCCAACTCACTCAAGAAGCAGCTCAATTAATTAGAAAGTGCAAAAATTACATGCACAGAGTATTCAACGGACAAAGCTGTTTGTTCCTACTGTACAACACAAAGATGACGGGCAACAATACATAAATAAGAAAAATTTTGTAATGAACATGCCAGTTACATAGCTACATAGCAACATCTAAAGAAAAATAACTTTTTCATACTCCCTTCAGGCGTAAATTAATTCTGCCCATTCAAAATTTTGTTTAAACCACATTTTTTGCATTTCCATAGTCATGAAAAGTATACACCCGCAGAACAAATTAAGGATTTTCAATTATTCATGGGGTTTATCATATTTACAGAATATGGACTCCATGCCACTATTTTTTACAGGAATGTCAGATATGACCACACAACTGCTCCTTGTCTAGTATGCTTGGAAAGCACCTACACAGCCACTTGAAAAATATGGTCTGTGTAAAATGTTTAAAGAACAATGAAAGAAGTGAACCCACTGCATGATGACATACTGACATCGAAAGCAAACACCCAGGCTTCTATTTCCCAACTAATTTTTCTAAAACACTTTATACTTTACAAATAATATTCAAACTTGTACCACAAATCCAATCAGAACTGTTTCGAGATGTATGCAACACATTTTAAATATCATTATTTTCATCAGTGCTTTCTGCTTTTGATGCACTATTTGGGCATGCACAATTGTGCATATAGCACCTGAAGGGTATATGCAACATGCAAGTACTACAAACGCTTTACTCTAGCAAGAGGTATGAGCCAATGTGTAAGTGTTAAATGTTATTTTTAAACCGACCTTTGCTATATTATTTCACAAAGGCCAGTATAAGTATACTGGCTGTACGTTTAGAAATGCCCATATGGATTTCAGCTACATTAGGTTCTGCTTGTTCACCATGAATGCCGATCAAAGTTATGCAAGACTTGTAATTACCACATGTCACACACCTGATAATTTTGGAAAGCTTGTGAATTCTACAAGCCATGAATTACCCCTACCCATGACAGGTTGATTGCCAATGCATTTTAGGAAGTGCTTGAGCATTTTTCATTAATTGCAGTGAGGGTTAAATCATCATGGCCCTTTTACACCTGTTTCATGCAAATCAAAACATGCAAGCTGAGCTCAACTGATTGATACTTGCCATTTCTCTTTCGTGCTTGACTTCATCAAATATAGACTCGCTGAACACATCTGCCAGCTCTCCTGTTTGATCAATAAATGAAATGAAGTCCCGGCAAATCTTTGTCCGCTTGAACTGAGGTGCACCTTCTAATTTTACATCGGCCACAGCTGCAAGAAATCGAAACAATCATGATGTCAAAGTTTTTTCCTCAACATCTCCACTTGCAAATGGAAAATAGGAACCATCGTGTTGTGATATCTCCTCACAAAGCCTCCTTCAGGAGCTGCAACATAGTTATTTCGTTTCTCATCGACAAGACTTCATGCTACACTGACCATCACCATAAAGCAATATGCAAATTAGGAAACACAATGGACAATGGCTCTTCTTCATTGTTTTTCACCTCCATGCATAACAAAAAAATAAACCCCCCATCAAGTCAGTCAAAAATTGTCTTCTTTTTCTTTCAAGCACATGCTCACATGACTGCATTACATAACCTGATCACCATGTTATGACTGCCATAACATAATTGCCATTCAAGCTTGCCAGGCTATTTGCCTGAAGTGACAGTATTCATCTGTGGTCCCTAAAAAGTCTGTAATCACAGATTCTCGATCTAATTTGAAGGTTCTATAAATGCTATGGCAATTAAAAAAATATGTTTGTCACAGTATTTATTATGGAAACAGCTACCGCGTCTTTGCCTCATGTGTGCCCTGTCCCTTGCCCAACAAGTGGTAAAAGTTTGATCGGCAGCACCATGTCACCAGAGCAACAATCAGCACTGCGTTTCCAAAGAGATCATGCGTGTACTATAAGGCAAAAGATGTATTTTTAAAAGTCCTTGCTCACAATCGCAGGTTCACATAACATATAGATTTGTCAAATAATTATAACTCTTACAGAATTTATCATTGTAACAGAAGTAAGCTAGAACTGTCCCAAGTGAAAAACAATAATTAACACAACAGGTTTGTGTAAGTTTTTTTTGCACAGTAAAGGCTGTCAGCAGTGTATGCAGGAGTCCTTAAAAAACAAGAAAACAACCATGACTGGCACGACAATGTTGGTTTCACCGTTGCTCCTGCCAGAAGACCAGAACAGAACGCAGCTGACAGCCCTTACTCCATTAATTACTAACGCCGAAAATAATGCAATAATAGCCACAAAGATAAAAATGTAGACAGTAAAAGAGGTGACAAACATGCTTGCCATGGCACAGCAATAAATACAGTAGATTCTCTTTAAATGAAACCATAAGAGACCAGGGAAATAAGTTCCGTTTATAAGCAGCTTTAACTACCGAGAGATTAAGTTCAAGGGTACGCAAGATGCTCTTTTGAAAAGGGCACATACGTTACTATCAAAGACAGATAATTGGTGTAGAAGCTCTCATTACATTCTTGTTACAAAATCTTTACTTGCACTCGGCTGCTGGCTAGAGCTAGCAGCAGAAAACATTAAAAAAGGAAAGTCCTTTTGCAAAAAAAAAAAAAAGATAAGTTGTAGTGAAGAAAACACTCTTTAAGTCATCGATAACTTCGATATTTGTCTCTAGAGTGATCAATTGCGCGGGCTTTTCTGTGCCGCCAGTGGAAACGTTAAGCCAACATACAGCTCACGGATGTTGCCAAAACAAAGAAACCACAACTAGCCACGACAACGGTAGACCCACATTAGTCAAGGCGCAGTATCAAGAAAGGCGCAAAAAATGATGAGTACATGCAATTCCGGTATGATTGGCTGCTCACTTACACTTCCGGTAATATCATTAGTTCTCTTCAACCGATGCTGGAAAACGTGTGGTTCAATTTAAGACGTGCTTGCTGCATTGCCTTAATAGAAAACCAACCAAACATAAGTCTGTTCCGTATAAGAGGCAATTCCGTTTAAGCAGCCATTCCGTTTGAGCGATTTCTTTTGTTCGAGATTGTACTGTATTAATGAAAACACGTAAAACTGGTAACATGTTAACATGTTAAAACTGTTAACAAACCCGTCACTTTAACATGTTAACATGATATGCGAACGCATGAGTGTACTTTCCGGAAATTAGGAAAAATAAAAACAAGCTATGCTGCGGTGAACTGAGAACTGAATATTTGGGAGAATAAGCGTTTGAAAACTACCCGTATCAATTGGGCACAGTAGATATTTCAGTTTGTGACTGCTAACCTATTCACTATTGCCATTACAGGAAAGGGGGACAAGTCCCTTTTCATATTTTCTTCGACAACAAAAATTAGATCAGTCCAGTTAACTGTGAAGCGTGCTTCTCTGTAGAGACACCATCAATGAGGGTAAGCCGCACATAAATTTTAAAACTAAAACTAAGAAATTCGCAATTACGCCCGGAAGGCGAAGTATTGATAACGATAGCAAAGTATTAGTCAACTACATGAAGCAACCTTCGTGGTTTTATCGGTCGTACAAATTTCAATAAACATTCGCGGTCTAAGCAAGCAAGCATGGTGTCACGCGCGCGCAGGCAAACATGAAAAGATCTCGCTCGATGACCGCGAACACTCGTCACAACGCTCGTGAGACGAACTGTACAAACTGGGATCACTCGGAAGCGTACGGGCAGCACACTGATTGCAAACCACGATAAGCGATTAAAAAAATTCACCGAAGATTACGATACTCCCTACCACGAAATTTGAGCGCAGCTCTATACGTGTTTTCATTTCGATATATATTGGCTGGCACGGACAATCTGTCCGGTGCGGCACGGTGCAAACGGAGCGAAGTATAGCACGACTGCCTCGCTAATCTAGAGATAGCGAGAGCCAGCGCGTGGGTGACGCGTGGGCGCGATTCACAGCAGCCGCCGCCGCCAGACTTCCCAGCCGACGCGTGCTAACTCTGGCGCCATCTGGTAGCCATCGTCACCGCATTACGCTTTTCTTCTCACCCTATCGCGTTCCGCCTTATGGTTCCGCTGCACTCTCCTCCTCCACCTCTTTCCTCCTCGCGTCTTTCATCCTCCGCTGCACACCGCTTTCGTTCTTTCATCTTTCGCTGTGCTCGTTCACTCGGTTACGCCGACGCCGACACTCGCCGCAAGAACACGCGCCTAAGAGCTGCCCTCTAAAAGTACTGAAAAAACAGCGCCTTGGGAATTGTGCAAGGTTTTCGTATGTCAAAGAAAGGCGATTACTACGTGAGCCTATGAGAGGTACATTTTCCTGAAAATGAGACTAGCTTTTTGAATCGTTTGTTATAGCTGTTTCATTAGGGTTGCCATTTGGTCGGTTTTCTGGCAGAACCAGCCTTCCCTCACAGTGCTGGCTGCCGGTTCGAACTCCCACCTGCTCTCCATTTACGGTTTTCCGATTCTACCTAAATCGGCATATCATAAGCTGCATCGCAAGCGCTCCGTTGGGCAATCACTGATGTTGGACAACTGAATTGTCACAAATAAATTCATTCCTAATTCATAAATGCGCCTTTAATTCCGTAAGTCATCATGTATTGCTGTCCTCTTGGCTTCAATGTAATGCTGTGTTTTTCATAGGCTATTATTAGGTCGTACGAACAAAGAATTTACAACAATAATAGCATGATTTTGTGCACAGTGTACATAATCTTACATGATACGTTTCGACAGACTTAAATCTCGCAAAACTTGTACTCTGCACATGGCCACATTATTTTCTTTTGGTTCTGTTTGTATTCCTGAATATGGTACGTTTTACAACGTGCAAGCCCTCCCTCCCCTCTTTTCCCTCTCATTTTCTCGGAACAAATTTATTTCTCTCGGCGAAAGTGGCAAGCTTAACAGCTTATTCTCATCATGATCATACGACGTCAGTGATAAGAACAGCCGTTGTTGTTTGTAATAAACTCAGTCCGAGTTTGTTCTGCCAGGTTTCTTTCGTCTCCATCTTTTCTTCCCTGTGTATATGAACATTTTTTTTTTCGTTTTGGTTTAGTACAAGACGCATCATTTAGCCAAAAACATGCAATGTTGTATCCGAGTAGAACACATCGTTCACCTGACTCCGCCGAAGCGAGTGCCGCCGCCGTAGCCTCTTCGTCATCCGTAGGAAGCTTGGAGTAAATGTAGCCCTGCATGGACTTCAGCTCCAGGTAGCGAACTAAGCGGCTCAGCTTGACCTGCGCCGAAGTATGCAGCCAAAGCGCATGATGGCCGACCATCATACGTAGAGAAAAAATAAAATTAAAAGAGAGGCAGAAACACCTGGGCGTATAGATCTGCCTAAGCACAAAGCTAGATTCCTGAGCCGAGGGCACTAATCAATGCAACGTCAGAATACGCGGGACAAAACAACTACGACTGAGCAGCAGGAAGCAGTGTCTATCTTTATAGCTTTCACCTTCTTATCTCTACTCCTACTAACAAACTAACTGTCGACACCGACCAGTACTTGCGAACTCGAGCAACGAAACACACGTACAGGACATGCTAAACTGCGTTACTTCCCTATCACCGTACTTCACAAACCGGCTTACTTTTCTTTCTTTTTTTGCAAAAACTATAACGGAATGAAACGGCTTTAAAAATATACCAGCTCTTCGCATGGTGTAATCTGTCTGTGACAACATTATGTTTTCTTTCTTTGCCTACCCTGCTTGAACCCGCGTAAGGTCTCCAGTATGGAATAAATAAATAAATAAATAAATAAATAAATAAATAAATAAATAAATAAATAAATAAATACACATCCGGCCAAGACATCCGCCAACCCCTTAATTCCACATGAAGTTCTACATGGTACGTCTACCACTGGTATATTACTAACATATTTGGCATTACGCTCAAGTCACCGTAGAACGAGCGATCGAACTGCGATGTAAACGCGTCACTCTTTGCGACGACAGCGCTGCTGCAGCACATACAGAACAGCGCGATTACGCTGACATCTCGTAAACACTGCAGACAACGACGACAATGCGGACACTTCAACTGGCTCAGATCTTCGGGCAAGCTGCCGCGAAGATAGATTCCAGCACTGTACTAGACGCACGGACAATGAGACGCTTTCCCGCGCGCTCTTTTTGAAAGTCGGTATGTGACCAGGGCGCGCGCATAAGCGGCTTACATTACAATGACGCGTCGTGCAGCCTTCCTGACATCGCCCACTTGAACACAAGCCAGCGTGCGACGCGGCCGAGCGCGTCAAGGGAGACTCCTTTTAGTCGCCACGGCTTTCGCCGAGGCGACGGGTTGTTGCAGCGAACGCTTATCCCGGAACATTAAGGCACTCCTGAGAGATGCTAAATGCCTCCCAGCGAACGCAGGGTAAACAAGACGACTGAGAGCCCGGACTCAATGGCGCAGAATGACGGCTCCCAGAGAGTGCCGATATGTCATGGCGAGGCTTGGAAGACCCCTTTAAAAGCTGCCAGGACAAAATGACGGACGCAAATAAGTGCGACTGGCAATTAAACTAGGACATGAAATGTAAAAAAAAAAGATACTTTGGAGAACGACAACACTATAGGAAGGCATCGGAGCTTGTTGCGGACAAAACACGGGGAGCTTGCACCCCATTCTGTGCTTAGCGCTGAAAAAATAATAATAAAGAAAGCAAAGAGGGAGGAATGGAGAAGAGGGTACAAGAAATAGCAGATACAAGGGACGAGAGAGATATTTAACGGGGCAGATGACGCGTTGCAAGGACAGTTTTCGTCTCGACTCGGAGCGCACTTGCATCAGAAAGCAGACCGGGATAAGTGGCGCCGCGGCGCTTCGATTGAGAAGTACTCTGACGCAAGCAGGGGCCGCCAAATAAAAGGAGTCACACCACCGCCCATGAAAAAAACTCAACTACGAAGGCGTGCAAATACAAACAAACAAAAAATGAAGGAAACGGCTAGGTCCCGTTCACTCTCGAACCATTGTGCGTCACATGACGGCGCTAAAGACTTCCTGGCCCGATTTTGCTTTCGTTATTTCTTACTCGAGCCTTTAGGGGCAACTCGGCGTCTCGAGTCGGTCCGGCGCTGCAAAGCGTAAAAGCAACGCCAATGGCGTGAGCACACAGTCACGGAAATTGTCTCCCACGGAGCTTGAGAGAGACCCGATGTAAGGACCCGATGCACGGTCGGACTGCAGGCGCTCACACGAACGATCCCGACTGGCTAATCTTAGCCCGGCAAATCACCTCGGTCATTTCTTGCCCATGAAGTCGCCTCGACGAGCCAGCACGTCCCGTTTTTGTCGGGTAAAGTCGACTCGCGACCACACGAATCAAGACGACGTATAGCGGCGACGACTAAGTATGCACGCTCCTTGAGGACTCTCCGGTTGCTCTCACCTTGTTCTTCCGCATGAGGAAAAGGATGTCCTCGATGGCCACGGATTTGGAGCCGCGAAGCGTGGCCACCTCCGCCGCCCGATGAAACTTAAAAATAACAAAATCGAGGGCACTTGTTAGACAGGCAGGTTGTTAATAAAGACAGCTGCAAAGCTCTCCGTGGCGGATGCGTTATTTAAATACAATGACTTGGCGAATGTCAGCTGAAATTAAACAAAATACAAATGATGAGAAACTTTCTGCAGCTCAAGCTCCCTTAAGTGATACCGCGACTGAATGCACAAACTAGAGGACCACGTGTGCACAACAGCAATAACAACAACAATGACAACGACAAACACACAAACGCGCAATATATGACAGCGCAACACCTGCAAGTTCTGGGGCTCTGGCTGAAATAAACATCGTTCAATAAATGCTACGAACGAATAATATAGAAGCTTAATATATCAAATGAGCTGTCAAAACTTTGAATATATAATACCAACGCACACACCGACGGACCAGTTGACCACTGTTTCTAAAATTCTACGGCGTTGAGCCATACACTGACATCAATAACAACATATGAGAGAAAGGAAGAGAGAATGCAAGGAGAGTAAATGCAGGGAGGGTAACCGGACTAGCGTCCAATGTGCTATCTCACACTGTGGGCAAGGGAGAGGGGAACAGAAGGAAGAAGAGGGAGAGGGTGAGATCAGCGTATACGCGGGAGAATGCACAGGGGCGCTGTAACGTAAAGCTATTCCAAGCTGTTTTTATTCCATTTATGCAATCAGCCCTCCAGGACTGGCCGAAAAATTTTCGGCCTGCCCCCGCTTCACCTGTCTGTCACGCAACGTCACGAAAACAGCGAAAACTCCCGATCTGATATGATGTGGGCACACTAAATATGCATGATTAAACCGAACGAAAGAAAAATAACTATTTCCGATTCTACACATTGTTTGGCATTAGCCCTTCGCTATTGGTGACAAGGTTTCGGGCTGCGCCCTCTTCGCTTTTCTGGCACGCGACATTACAAAACCGTGAAAACCGACCACGTCAAAGTGACGTGTACGCATTAAAGAGATGCGTTAATATGCATAATGGAGACTGCGCCGTTCCGAAAATAATAGAAGACGTCTGCCTACCGATCGTTCTGGCACTCGTTGCTCGGAGTTGCTGGGGAGAACAGATTTATTTGCGTATAATAAAATTTTTTTACGTTTCAGTATAACGTTGTCTAGTCGTTCATCAGGTATACGACATCACTCTGCCAACATTTCTTCGCTGAGGATCCATTTTAGCGACATTTCTAACCTTCAGTTGCTTGCCACCGCGATTTTCGAACAACCATCACAAGTTAAGCAAGGAGAAGCGGGCCAATCCCAGACGCTGGCACCACCCTCTTCATCTGGCTATCTGCGTTCACTGCGCTCGCTTGGCTCCACCGCAACCCTCTCCATTTCTGCTTACTTCTCGCCTCTCGGCAGTCAATTAGATGAGAAAAACCTGTCAAGGTTGGCAATGCTATTCCTTCTGAAATCAAACAAAGGTGACCGCCTATAAACGCGGAGAGCGTTTGATTGGGTGGTTCAAATAACGCTGCGGGTCACCGCCCGATGCTTACGTTGGCGGTGACATAAATTTGACGTCAGGAGGTTGGAATAAAAACAGTTTGGAAGTCTTTTACGTTATAGAGCCCCAGGATAACTATAAAGGATCGCTCAGGCCGGTGCAATTAAAGAACTGCACAAGCGCATAAATAGCTTTTTCTGCCAGCGACGGATGTGGGCACGGTAAAGCCGGCTTAGAGTTGTCCGGAGAGATGGGCGTTGAACGTCGTAGCGAGGACACACAACAGGTGCTCGATGGTTTCCTCGCACCTACAGATTACTATACGGTAGGTGCAAGCGTTCTAAAGAAACGCCACTTCCAGCCAGCAACATACAAGGAATAATAAACACAGATTTTGTGCAGGCGAGGCCTTGCAGTACGAAATATTTTTGCGCTTATACCGGGCACAACACAAATTACTGACATCCGTTAGCAAGAACATTCTAGCACATGTTACGTGCGGCACTAACTCCTGATACCCAGCGCCATTGTGCGGGAATCAAAAGCACACATTTTTGCACGCAAGTCTGGCTCACTACTCACGTGACTCCATGCTATGAGAAGCTTACAGTAAAGCACAACGGCATCAATAGAGCGGCGCGCATCCCCGTTGTTACTAACAGTTGTGAGTTCTGTATCTAAGCTCACAGCGGTATAATAACAAAAAGGTGCAGTACCTAAGGTACCTAAGCCCACAGCGGTATAATAACGGAAGGTGCCAATTTGTTTCGACATTCTTATCTTTGATAGGTCGCGTTTAACGAAAGCGCCCACCATCGCCGCCATTTAGTGCTGGATAACTTAAGAACCAGAAAAGAGCGCTAGTAATTAATTCCCTCTATCTTTCTCAACAAATATTTCGCGAGCAGAACGACACAATTAACCTTCGGGGATTTGTGAAGGGCCACACGGGTGGCCACCAAGCAGGGCATACCGGCGGCGGCCAGGCTTTTGAAACTATCAAAGTGAGCTGAAAGTAAGAAACAACAATGTGCACACGCTCCCCTCCCCATCGTCCCTGGTAACCCGGCTGGCTTCACGCTCAGTCTCCCCAACCAGAAACGTACGCGAGGGCATGATAGCTAGTCATCGGGCTCGCACGTTCGTCTCTCTTTCTGCGGCTTACGTTTCTGAGTGCAGTCGGTCTTTTCTCGGCGTACAAAGATTCCGAGAGCCCACCTCGCCGCTGCTCTCGAGTAGCAGCAAATGGCGCGCCATTTCTGCTAATGCGCCAAGTCCATCAGGCGGGCGAAATTTTAAAAGTGAACGGCGAAACACTCTAAAGGGAAGAAAAGACATCGCGCGTCGAGCGGCAAGAGTCATCTACATATAAGCCGGTATGCAAAGTTTTTTTCTTCCGTCCTCCGGAAAATGCTACGCGCGGTGCGGGTCTCGATGGCGAACGATGCGTATAAATATGCATGCGCTTCATCCCTCCCCCTCTGCCTCCCACCGGCACACGACGGCTCCTTGAACCAATGCTCTCTGCGCCTGTCCAAGACGTACAACGAATGCTGATGCGAGAACGGGAAAGTCGTTCGTCGTCGACGCACCATATCGGAGGCTGCTCGGGTTCGAGGGGCTTCGGATGAGGAAGATTAGGGGAAAGAAGTAGGAAACAAGCCATAAGCGAGATACCGTCACGTGGCCAGCAACCTCCGCCTCCCGAAGCGGCAAAGAAACGCCCACGAAGAGAGAGCACCAGCCTGGACGTAAGGAGAAGGAGGGGAGGCAGAGACCAAGCTTTTTAAACGTGTGCTACACATCACACAGTTTCGTGGCCAGGAGTTACGAAGGTATGAGCGCCTCTGTTAAGTTTTGGGACGCTGCGAAGGAAAAAAAGGCGAGACATGAGCATCGTTTCCCCAGGGTCGAAAAGGTCCTTAGATGCTCGCGGCAGCTTCCTATAGATCATCAAAAATTCACGAGTGATGCGCATCTCTGCCATTTACGTCGGATGAGGCATAGCGAGGGCACTGCGGTGCGGAGAGGGTTAGATGCTGCCATGTTATATTGAGCGCCGCTTGTTGCTCACAATGGGTAAATCGTCTGCACTTTCTTGCATCCAGCAACCTCAAATACCAGCCACGTCTCATTTTGCTGTTTTGCAGGAATAATCTGTCTGACCAGGGCGTCACACTAATTACATATTCTTGAACTATACGCCCTTCTTCGCAACTAAAGCCGGTGCGCGAAGCTATTGCTGTGGACAAAACAGACAAGTCAATAATAATAAAAAGAAAGAATGAGTGAAAATCGAATTTACCATAGGCGCAACGAAAAATTCAATTAGCTAAAGCAAAGGAAAAAGAAAGAGGCCTGCATAGCACGACTTCGAACTTTTAATGAAGAATTCGAAACGTCGTTGCGAGTGCGATAAGGTACCCCGCTGAACTTGAGAAGGCAAATTATTTTCGTGAGGGAATGCCGTTAACATAGTCACAAAACTAAACGTGTCACTAAAAAGGTAAAAAGAAACAAGTGAAAGAAGGAGAGAAAGAAGAAATACGAAGTCAGGATATATATTTTAAAAAAAAATTGTTGACAAAACCTGCCGCTAAACACGCCCGGAGCCCTTGGGCGTCGAATGTTCTTCATCCGCTACTAACACTAGCGCGGGAAAAATAAAAGAAGAAAAATATGAAGAAAGGAGGAAATGTTCATGGCGTTCATCGATTACCTTCCTTTCTTACACAAACGATGCAAAACAGGAGCAAATATGAAGCCGTCGCGCGTTCCTTTTCTCCGCTGTCACAGAACACCGCGAAGACGCTCCGGCAGGGAAAAAAAGGGGTGCGCCGAACGTACTGGCATCGCATTCGCGCCCATATGTACACGTCGTCGCTTTCGTTCCATCAGGGGTGGGCATTGTCTCGAATGTCTCCTAGCGCGCGTCGGAGAGGCCGGGTCCCGCTTGAAGATTCATCCCGCGAAAATGCGCGCATCTCGAAAAAAAAAAAAAATCGCTTATGACGCGGGCAGTGCGAAACACGCGCGTGTAACACGAGTCGCTCGTCGGACTGGCGCGCGCGTCGTGTTGCGACGTCGCGTAATAAGAACAACGACGGCGTCTTCTCCCGGTGGCCCCCGCGCGATACTCGAACGAAACGCGAGGTGACGGAACCATTCTCCCGAGACTGCGAAGATGACTTTCGACGACGAAATCGCGGGATCGTGTATACGGGAATGGGGGAAATGCCGGGAGGACGAGTGGCGCAATCCACTAAGGTGGGAAATTAGGAACAGCTGCTGAAAGTCATAGGGAAGAAAAAAAATATACATAGATAGATGAAGCAAGAGCAAGATCCTTCAATTATTGACGCCATACGGTAAACACGCAACACACGGAAAATTACAAGTTGCACCCGTGAGACATGGCACTGCACAAAGCTCTGCGCCGTCTTGGATCCATGGCTTGCGCCTCCGCGTTATGACCCTTCAGGCGGAGAAGCAAACACACAAGATGGGAATGATCTGGGAACGGGTGTCGGGTGATCGCGAAAGCGGAGGTGGTTCTCAAAAGATCGAAGGAGAGACCTTCAGAATGTAAGAAGCGCTAAGATGGCGCAGCACTAAACACTAAACGAGAAAGGAAAAAAAAAAGCTTAATGGTAATTAGAGGTACAGCCCCAAGCCTATCTGTACGTAGCACGGAAGCGACTAAGCTCAGTACGGCCAGAAGCCGGACGAAAAGACGGGCGAAGAAGGTCACACAAGCACTGCATTAGCATTGACTTCGGGAATGGTTTCGCGAAGTGCCGATATGTGTGCGACGCCGTCGGTATTCGTGATCAAAACGTCGCATGTTTATAGTGCGAATTCAATCACTTTCTGCGAAGCTTATCTTCCACACTTACAATCTCTGTGCAGCACCGACGTCATCCACTTTGAAGGAAACAAAATGCATCTTTTAAATACCTTTTGACGCATGATTTACCCACTATTGAAGAAAGAAATCGCAATTTGAAAGAAATAATGCATGATTTCGCTACTCACCACACACTTGATCTGCTGCGCCACGATGTCTTCCACCAGTTTAACCGACTCGAGAAGCGGTTCGCGGCTGTCGCCAAAGCCGTGCCTGCGCACGACAGAAAGACAAAAAAAAAAGGGGGGGGGGGGGGAGAGGGGGGCAAGAAGCGGAACATCGTTTAGATTTAAGTCAGTTTCATTCACTGCTACATTTCGCCATAAGGGTACATGCACAAACGTCTTGGTCCCATTCACAAGTCATCGACAAGGTTTTGGTTCGTACAACAGTCGATAGATATGGGGGCAGTGTCCCTATTCACACAGCAATTCGTATGCAAGAACGCTTCGGAAGGACAAATTCGGTATATCGTGATGGCACATTTGGCATTAGCAAAGACACTTGGTTAATAACAAACAGCTCTTACGAACGACATGTTTCGTGGAATCGAACACCATACGCCCGAATTCACAAAGCAATACGCACGCTAGAGTAATTCGCAAGAAGCCGCTTGAGCCAATCTTGAGAACGAGCATAATATTTATGAAGGCAGCCCGCTAATAATAAAGTGTTCTTACGAATTAAAAGAGTTACAAATTCCCCCCCCCCCCCCCCCCCCCCCAGGTGTCTATGCTTTCCGTTAATAAGATGAATTCGTCATTGGCATTTCCACTACCAACTCGCTCGCTATAACTATTCTAGTTTTCTATAACGTTCGCTATAACTATTGACTAGCGCCTGTTCAACCGTCATTGCAGACGAATGTCGTTGCAAATCCAGGCTGAGAAAACTAGAGCATAGTGCAAATATCGAAAAATATTCGTCACGTTCGCGCCGACCTCTGGAGTATATATCGCTGCCCTGGTACGCTGATGCCAACGGATGCCTTTCTACTCTCTCTTGAGCATGGCGTATACCTTGCGCGCCTGAGGTCTTATGTTGCGTGAGAAACTGAACCTTCGCGAAATATTCCAGCTAGTACAACGGCATCAGCCGTGTGTCTGATGTCGACGATCACGGTTTCCCAGAACCACGACAGCCGAGAGTGAATCTGCCGACGGGGTAGGCGGAGAGCTCAGCGTCAGTATACAGTGTGACAGAGGCGCCCACACGAAGGTAAAAAAATGCTGTCGCCGACAGTCGGCAGACCGAAATCGGTGTCGGGTCGGCCTAGTGTGAGTGCGCCTTAAGTCTGCGCCAACGAGGACAGTGAATGTTGACAAAAAAAAAAAAAAAATTCAGCAGATCCAACGTGCCTCGCTCGAATTTTATACAACGAAGCTTTCCGTAAATACGTAAGGAGTGCTGAAACAAGTGCGTGTTTTTTCTACGTAAGTGCAAAGTGAAACCGAACGCTTTATGTATGTATTTTACAGAGGAAATTCAATGTCTTGCAAACGAAACACATCAGTGTAATGTAACGGTTAATCATATGTGTTCGTGGTGGTCACTTTGGTGTTTTGGCGCTGAAATTGGAGTACACCTTTCCGCGCCATTTGTTCGGAGTACGTGACCTCCCCTTGGAGGCGCAGATGCGACCGCCCACGCAGTTGCCATGCGACGTAACGCATTAGCAACGTGAGGCTATGTCCTCCGGCGCCCTCTATCCCTCCTCATCACGGCTTTCCGCTTCGCGGCCTCCTCGCCCTTTCCACCACCAGCCGAGGAGCCACATGCGCAGGCCGGCTTCCCTTTTGTACCTTCCATTGATGCGGGCGAAGTAGTGTGCCATAGCTCCTAGATGGCGCCAACGTCTCGCCGCCAAGCTTTAGCCGCAGCCGAGAGATAGATTAGCGAAAGTCGATCGGAAGATTAGTGGAAAAAAAGTAGGGAAACAACAAAAAACGGAGACGTACAAAAACAAAGTTCACAACAGGTGGTCAGAAAATTCGGTTATAGGAACTCATCGTGGTTTTTTTTTTAATTTTATTTTCTTCCTTTAACCTGGGTAGCCCATTAGGCAGTACAATAGCAAGAGCTTGGTGGCGCAACCCACCGCCCCGTTCCAAAGGGCACGCTCATAACATCCATCCATCCATCCGACAAGAAAATAAGAGCCTGGTGGGGCTACCCACTGCCCCGTTTCAAAAGTGACGCTCATAGCATGCATCTATCCATCCATCTATCCATCCATTCGTCGAGTGAGCTATACGGAGAGAACGCACGAGCAGCGGCAGCAGCCGGCGGCTGCTACGGCCAGTAAGAGATGCTAGGGGGGAGGGGGGGGGTGTCTAAAATTAAATTATGGGGTTTTACGAGCCAAAACCACTTTCTGATTATGAGGCACGCGGTAGTGGAGGACTCCGGAAATTTCGACCACCTGGGTTTCTTTAACGTGCACCTAAATCTAAGTACACGGATGTTTTCGCATTTCGCCCCCATCGAAATGCGGCCGCCGTGGCCGGGATTCGATCCCGCGACCTCGTCCTCAGCAGCACAACACCATAGCCACTGAGCAACCACGGCGGCGGGTAGGGTGGAGGGCTCTATAGGAAAGCTTCAAAGCACGCCGTCATTCGGCTATGATACCGCGGTCGACTTCTGGGCCGCAATTTTGTGTACCGATGCATTCCGCTCGATTATATGTGCCGTCTTTGTCATCCACCGTTCACGGCCGGCTGATAAAATTGATAACGCAGGCGGACCACCACTTATACCACTGACGAAGCGCAATAAAAAAAGCAATGAAACCAGAAAAGGCATCGCTACAAAATCGCGGTCCTGCTATGTTGCCAAAGGTTGAAGATTCGGCGCATACATTGATTGTAATTTCGTCTATCAGTGCTGGCAGCATGCCAATGGCCCAGATACGGACTGACCAGATCGTAGGCAAGCTCAAGTGCACGCAGGAACGCGTGGACAAACTATGGCTTTATTTTTGTACCGAACCCTTTCGGAGATACTTTCACTTTCGCGACATATCGCGCGACTAGCACCGGACACATCGGCGCACGGTATAGAGTTCCTGGCGCAGTGACAAGAATGCCGTCGCTCGTAGACGTCGGCGCGTCTGACGCTAGTGACTCGAAATCTCACGGGAGTAAACTTTAACTACGAATTTGGCCACCCGAGAATATGGCACTCTTTAGCCACTCGTGAATTAGTCAAATTTGGATATTTACGACTCCCGATTTCTCCTACTTTTAGGCGGTCCCCGTCGAGCCCAAGTTATCGGTCGGCGACGTATAGATAACGTGAAGTTCGATTTATTAAGCCGCTTTGGTTGTGCGCGCTATGCGCGTCTGTAGACCACTGCGGTCACAAACGTAATGCGAAGTCGCTAATTTTGGCGCACTTTGACGCAAAATTGTGTTTGTTTCTTTTCACGGGGAATCTCGCCCGGCGCATTTGGCGCAGGAGTGGGAGCACTGCAAAGAGAGAAATGCCAAATAAACCAAGTGCGACTTAACGAAAGTAACCAGTTTGTTGAATTAAAAGACACCATAGAAGTATACATAAGCAAATACACGGCACTAGACTTACGTAACCAGCACGGAGAACGCTATTATCGAACATACGAGAAGGCGACAACGGCAGCAGCAGAAGTTGCGTGCACGGAATAAACAAAATCAGTCACAACAGCAGAAAGAAAAAAGAAAAAGGTTCCGAGCTCGCATAAACACAACACTTCACTCATCGCTGCTTCGCCATTCAGCCACAAAAGCTGCCCGAGCATCACGACGTAATGACACCGGTTCTACGTGAGCAGCACAGCTTTCAGACGCAGCTAACGTATTCGCCGTTCAAAAGGTGCGGCGAGCCAAACTCCGAAAACTATGACCTTGCAGGCCTGATCGGCTCAGTTTAGCTAAGCGTGGACAGACATCATGTTGACAGCAACTGGTAATAACATACTGCGTTACGTAAAGAAAGTAAAGAACGTAAAATAAATTAGCACGCTTCCGACAGAAATGAGCGAATGGGTGATAAAGAGAGAAAGTATTATGCCCTTGCATGTATTTGACAAAGCGGGCTCGGAACTGAGGGGGCAGAGAGACAGATGACCTGTGGTGCGTGGAATGGAACAAGGACAAAGAAGAAGAAAAAAAAAGTTGGAAAAGAAGATGGAAGCAAGAAAGCGAAGCCCAAGAAAGCGGCGCGTTCCCTTCCACCTTCTTCTCCCCGGCGCATTCACCGTATAGGTATCCACGGTACGCGCATAATCTGCGCATACATCCAAGGAGCGAATGCATAATGAATGACAATAACTCAGCGGCTCCATCGACGCGATGAGAACAAGGAGACGGCCATCGAGGTGGGGGTGAGAGACGGGAGAAGTAAAGAGAAGCGGAAAGGAGGGTGACTGCGGCGTCGTTAGTTCCGAAGGGAAAAAAATGAAAGAACAGAAGCTCGGACTATATATGCGCTCGATGCCCGAAGAGTGCTGTGGGATCTAGAGATCCGCATCAGGTACCCGCGCCCCTTTGTGAGAGAGGTTTGCCGACAAATAATAGAAAGAAAAAGAAGTAAAGGAAGACACACATCAGAGAGCAGCGCCTTTTGCCGCGATCGGCCAATTCCGCCAGAAGAACACGATCTTGGGAGAGACAAAAGGGGCAGGCTGCCACACACGGGATCGAAGATGAGAGTCGATCGCCATCGTCCGCTCCGCCGCCGTTGTGATTAGCACGAGCTCGACGAACTGCGAAGCGAACTCCACACCAGCGAACAGAATGAGGGGCGCAAATTTCGGGAAAGCGTATGCACTGCATGCTTGCTGCACAAAACGTAACGCTAGAGTGCGCACCGGAAGTGAAGGCTGCACGCCAGCAGCGAGGTTTGAAATGACGTCAGTAGCGAGTTGCCTTGAATTCGCTTTCCAGTATACAGATAAGGAGAGAGAATAATATATTTAAATGATGGCTCTAGGCCGATTTGGGGAAGCGGATAAGGAGAGTCAGCATGTTTCAACAGTTGAGCTTATTTGCACTTCCACTCACGAACCTGAGAAGCAGAGTAGGGAGTGTCATGAAAATGGCATACTGCAAAAATATCAGCTGGGCTGAATAGAAACAGGTCTTTCTCTCTCTCTCTCTCTCTCTCTCTCTATATATATATATATATATATATATATATATATATATATATATATATATATATATATATATTCACACTGATATACAGATACGTATCATGGACCACAGGAGCAAATTCCTCGATACAAGCGTGCCGCTCAGTGATACATCCTACTCACAGAGGAACAGGCCAGAGCCTTTACGACAGTGTATTGCGCTCGGTGTTACTTTGGCAACTTGACTTAAATGCCAAGGCGAATTACGCTAAGTGGCTTGTCGTATCCCGGATCCCTAAAAAAACAAAATTGTCTCAATTCCATTCTTTCGCTCAAGCCTACCTTAAAGCTCAGTATGCGCTTCACTAATTTTAATATATAGGGCTTTCTTCCTTTATCAAAACCGGCTGTAGTAAGCAACCTCGACGATTCTTTCGTTCAATATCTTGAATGCGCCAGCTATGTCGCGCAGTCTGCTTGCACATGTCTGCAAATGAACCCGTCCTGTCTCATGCACAAAGCTTTCACGAAAAGGCACGGGCAGCTGAAAAAGAAGAGGCACTGTAGGGAGCGGTGAATTACTATATGGAAGCTGCTGTGCGATTGTTCTCCGTCGGGCAACTACAGCAATGCTTTGCTTCGCTACACCGTTCGCTTTGTTGCAAACGCATCCGATATCGCTTCTTTTATACCTGGCATAGCTAGAGGCACGCGGGGCTGGTGGAAAGCAACGCTTTATTTTCGCTACGCATACCCAGGCGCGCCGCACGTGTACAAGCGGAGCTTGTCAAAATAAAATATGCGAGCTCATTCCTCATGCGAACAGACTGAGCTCGTCAGAACTCTTTCAATCCCTACAAACGACGGGAGCGCGGTAACGAGCTCGCCTCGTCCAGACGTGAATAAGTTTTGCAGTCTACATAGCGCACGCCCGTCGTCGTCACAAGTTCAAAAGCAGGGGGGAGGGGAGGGATGGGAAAGCGGCCCTGCTATCCGAGACTATATAGGGACGACCCAGGAACAAAGTCCCGCGCAAGTTCGCAAGTCTACACGACGTATACACGACGCAAATCAAAGGGATGTGGCGCGCGTACAACAAGGGGTGGCTTTTCGTGGTCGTTATTTTCAAAGCCCGGCAAACAAAGACTTTCTTTTTTCTTTCTCTCTCTCTGTATCACTCTCTCTCTCAGAAAATCCCAGCCCTAGCCGGGCCTAATCAGGAAATTTCTGCTTCGCTTATAAGGAAGAACTGCGTTAGTATGCATGCATTGTGCATAGTGGAACAAAAAACGCATGAGCTCTGACGAGGACGCGGCAAACCTTTTCGTATATATAAAAGGAATGGCAATGGGATAAAGCAGCTGTTATCTATACAAGTGGATCGCATGACAAAGCGCCTGACACACTGCGACTGCCCTTAGTCCTCATGCGATGGAAAGCAACCTCAATAAAAGAGACACCGACGGGGGTGCGCGTCGGTACGCCGCGGACCGAAAGTATATTTCTCGCCGCCGGCGCTTGACCGAGTCGCGAGGCCAGTGCGACGCGCGCTTCCTCACGAACGAAGCGCACCACTCTCTCTCTCTCTCTCTCTTTCTCTCTTTCCACTCGCCACGTGCAACGCCGCTGGCTCGCTCTCATCACACTCCAAAACACACAAGCAAGCGAACAGCGAAGGAAGGAGCAAAATGGCCCAAAGCGGCGTTAAAACTAACGCGAGGCCCAACAGCGACGAACGCCGCAGCGCGCGAACCAGGCCGGCGGCGGTGTGCGTTCGCGGAAACGAAAGCTGCGCGCGCCAGTTTGCCCCGCGAGAACGCAAAAGGAGCGGAAAAAAAATGACAAAACAAAAAAACGAGAATCGAGAAAAATAAAACCGGGAGAACCAATGTTCGGGCAGTCAGAAAGCCGCGGCCCCGAAGCTACGGGCTGCGCATGCGAGAGGGAGCCGCCGCGGTGGCAGGATGAAGCTCGGCGTTGGAACAAACAGCGCCTGTGCGGTGTATACTCGCAACGAGAAGCTATAGTCACTCGGGGAAAAAACAAACAAGCGAGAACAACGTACAAGGGGGCAAACCAGCGAAGGCAGGGAGCGGTTTGCGTGGAAACGGGGAGGAAAGCAGGGGAAGAGAGGTCGCATTCGCGGAGCTGCGGCAGTATACGCTCACTGCCAGCTCGACTGCGGCAACCGAGCTCGCCAAACAAACCTCCGAGGACTCGGAAGCAAGCGGGAAAGGATACGCAGTGCTAGCGCAAAAGCAGGGAAGCGGCGTCCCGTACACGCGAGAATAAGATTGGGAAAGAGTAGGGAAGAGTTTAGGGAGCATGGGAGTAGAACAAAGAAGGGTAGAGGGGAGGGGTTGGTTTGATCGCGGCGGGTATATAGGCCCCGTGTCGAGCGCGTGGTATATATGCGAGTTTGGAGAGAAAAGCGCGCGCTCGGGAGACCGAACGCGGCAGGCACGCCAAATGATCTGCATACACGGGAATTCGCTTTGCGACTGGCCCGTAAACGAGCGGTAAACAAAAGGGGAGGAAGCTCTCCTGTATAGGGAACACGGGGGAGGGGGTTGCTCTATAGGAGAACAACTACAGGAGACAACACGGCAGGCATACGCATTCTCGTCCCCCCTGCCAAAGGAAAAAGGCAGCACGGCACGGGAAACACGCGTTGTCATAGAATCGTGCATGCAAGCTGCGCGAGTTTTCAGAACGTATAAGCTGTTGCATGAAGTTCTTTTGATCCCCCCACGAGCGAAAGATGCAGCGTGGGTGCCTCTACTGTTGACGTGAAGCGGAGTTGCGCGTGCTGTTTGCGATTGCAGAAAGAAAGACCATCGCTCCTGCGCTTAGAAACCATGTCGAAATCCCCTGCTCTCGATCTGTCACTATAAGCTGTAATGTAACGACAATGTATGCTATGGTATCATCCCCGAAACGCTTGGTGTTCTAAAAAACTAAAGGCTGTCGTTGTTATCGGAGCGAAAGCACCTGCTGTTTGATTTGGGGAAGAGTGGCCCGAAATCTCCAAGTCACTTCATTAACAGGAACCTAAGGGGAGTGTTGCGCCGAGTGCGTGAATTTAGCCTTGACAAAATTAATAATAGAGAACAGAACAACAAAAAAAAACGGGGTGGGGGGGTAGGGGTTCCAGCTATATGTACGCGTCTGTCTCTGCGATTTATTCACGCGCGCCTTTTTTTTTTTTTTTCTGAGCATCCCACTGCTTCCGCGAGTACATCACTTCAGGTTTTCACGTTCGAGCTTCAAAGCGAGGACTTAAAAGAGCGTAGTGCTTGCATAAAGCTGGGGACCTTGTCCCGCTCTACGCTTTTAGTGTAGGCCAAAGCGTGTTCCAAACATCAGTAATTTCCAAAATTATACAACTTTTGACAATTAAGGGTGTTACCCAATTGTTATAAAAAGAGGGTAGCCTGTAGGCAGTTTATGTTGTAAAACAGGCTCGCCTTGATCACCTTTTATTAAGCAACATCATTCACGGCTCGAAATCGTGAGCCGTTGCAAATTGTTTACACGCTGTAGTGCTCGCCGGTCAAAATAGCTCCAGGAAGCGAACAAAGGCGTCAGCAATGGCCAGCTTCCAAGATGCGAGCATAGCGGACATATATACGTGACACGTAATAGAGGCAGCAAAAACAAGCTGCGGTGAGCGAGAGGCGCTGAGTGTGAAGTGTCATCCGGTAGACAAGGAATCTCCATCACAGGCAACATTTTTACAAAATGACAACAAATACAGGCGCGGCGATATGAAGCGACAGGGGCTCGAGATAAGGAAAAGTAGGTTGGTGTTACAGTCCCCTTCGACATCGTTACATGCAAACGCACAGGGCGATTTCCAATATTTCTCTAGCACAACCTCAAACGCATTATTTGCTCTTTTGCACCCTTCCTTGAGTGGTTGTTGCATGCGTTTACGACCCGGAAATAAACAAACATTTCCGTTGCTACACAACATAGCGCTGCCTGCTCCCCGTGAATCTCACAACGCACCTATGCAAAGCCCACTTACGCTCTCCCTACCTCACTCCTCCCTCCCCTCCCCACCGCCACCAAACGGAGAAAAACGATTCACGTTGGCAACTCTCCCCGACGGTTCGGTCAACCCATCTTCTGCGACTCGCTTCTTCATCATCCACCGTGCACGCAGTTTCGCCATGCCTCTTTACGCCCGAGCAGTATATTCTTTCCATCTTACGGCGAGCACTCTCTCGCGAGTCAGTACGTATACAGACGCTCGCTGTTCGCAGGCACTCCGAAAAAGCGCCTCTGCCCACATAAGCGGGCACACTTACCCTATCCCTATATGTGCACCCGAAGCCCGTTCCTGCTTGCCCCAAGAGAGTCGTAAAAGCGTACAGGACGGGCTTAGTAAACAGTTTTGAGCTTCGAAACGCCGCGGAATGAGTAAGCAACAAATACATGTATATGGACGAAGAAAGTGAGAAAGGAACTCCGTGAACCAAGTGTAAGGGGAACGGTAGGCGAAAACAAAAGCACCGGCGCGGGTGGCGGGGACGCCTACTTGATTCTCGGTTCCAGTCGGCTGCCTCGTTTTCGCCTCTGCCGCCGCGCACGACAAGTGAGCACCGCCACTACGCCCTCTTTCTTTTCTTTCGGTTTGCCTACGGCCACCTTTTCCTGCCACTTTTCTTCGCATCAGAGTGAAAAGAAAAATTAAAAATAAAGCTAAGAAATAAGCAAACGGAAAGTGCGAGAACTTTGTGTAAATCAGCGTTTACGCACACCGCTTTGCATATATACGCACCACGTTCGCGTACGCAGCTTTGCATGCTGCAATGAGAGGTGACAAGCGCTCCCTCCGTGGCAAAGTCGCAACGTAGTAAGCGGTTGTTTCTTAAAACTACGTAAGGATGGGAAGAAAGGCAGTTGATGCTGGACGTACAGTACCTGTCTAGCACGAGCGGTTCACACATGAACGGAGGCCAACAAAGGGGGAGTGCTTATGGGATCACAGGACAGGAAGAGAATGACGTCACAAAGTCATTGAGTGATCGCGTTGCTCTCTGGTTACCGACGAAGAAAGAGTAAAAAAGAGTAGAATGAATATCAGCCGCAGCGTGGAGATTAAAAACAGCCAATGTCGAAGACGGTTGTTGACTTTAAGTGTATGTACAAAGAAGAGCAACCGTTAGTCATCCCATAGTCATTCATTTTCTTGACATCGCGTATATTTTTTTAAGCAAGCGAATATAGAGAAGCTCGATGCGACGCAATCTTTTTCTTCTCCCGTAACAGCAGCTCAACAGAAACGCGAGCAAACATGCTTAGATGCGGGTACAATGTACTTCAGTTGCACATATATGAAGCCAGGCCAGAGATGATAGCCTAGAATAGCCCACAGAAAGAGGAAGTTCATGCCATACGACGCACACAGACACACGGTCAGAATACGCAAAGCATAAATGCAGTTACTGTCGTTCCCAAAGCAAAAGACCGAGTGTCTGTCCGTAGACACCGCCTTCTATACTCAATCTACCGCTGAGTGCGTTCTTGCGCCGCCTGAATGAAAGAACTGAAGAACGTGCAAGACTGAAATGAACAAGACATCGCCTTCACCGATAAAGGGTAAACGCGCAGCGCGGCAGTGAAGAGCAGCGCAAAACGCTGCGCACTGATTTTTTGAGCGGTGACTACGCCAAAAACCACGCAGCGAGAGGAGTTCATCACCAACCCTCGAACTTTGTTTCAAGCCAGTTTGGGAAAGTAGATGTGTTATAGTTCTCGAACCATACTTATTCAAAGTAAATCGTATAGTCTCACTTTAAACTATTTCAAATTTGTGAAGGTTGACGTTGGTATAAACTATCACTTGACAACCACATAAACGCGACCTGCTGGTGCACATTTGCCTCATAACGCTTTCCTGAGCACGAAAAAGGTGGGGGGAGGGGGGGAGGGCTCGTAGCTGCTCGAAAAGCTACCTTGATAAGGCTTAAAGACACGCTAAAGAGCACCATTAAAAAAAAAAAAAAGCTTGGACGAGTGAATTATTCCTTCCAAAGACTATTTTTGTGAGTTTGGCGGAAAGAAAGCTGATATTCACCTTAGAGACAATTAAGGTCAAACATTCTGACGATCCTAGTTCAGAGCTAAGTACCTCGCAGCGAGAGATGGAACGAAAAATGACAGGCGTAACGTTCAGCGACAGGAAGACGACGGTGTGGACTTGAGAGTAAAGGGGGTGTAGCCGATATTCTAGTCGACATTAAGAGGAAGAAACACAGCTGGGGCAGGCCACGCAATACGTAGGGTAGATTACCGGTGGTCTGACAGAGCTGGAGAATGGGTGCCAATGGAAGGAATTAAGTCATCGAAGTCGAGTACGGCCAAGAACTAGGTGGTTTGATGAAACTATGAAATTTGCGAGGTATGCATATATACAATGGAGCAAGGTGACGCAAGACACGGGTGATAGGAGATAGTTGGGAGAGGTCTTCGTCACGCAGTGGACATAATATACCATAATTACTAGACCTCTGCGCCAGTAAGTCAGTGAGACATGACGAATTTTGAGTTATTTTCTGGTATTCGCGCCACTTCGCGACGCCGGTAGCGTTCTCAAAACTCGCCAAGTTTCAGCCCCCGGTTCCTTTAGGATGCAGTGCAATGGCTTTATTCACCGATAAACGGTTAACCAGACCCGAGTTGATGCATCGAAATCTGTGAGGCCACGGCGAGAGAACTTCGGGGCGTCATCGCCAGCCGTCTCACATTTTCGCGTCTTAATTCCATGCCTTGGCCAGGCTCCTTTAACTTTAGGAGCGACCATTTTGTTATTGTAGAGACGTAATTTATACGTACACAGTTTAACCTATAATGTCTCTCTTTAGTGTCCACTAATTAATGCCCGTTTCTGCAGCAGGCGCGAGCCCTTACGTGAGGGCTTTTCGAACAGCTTTATAGAGTGCTCCCGCTGGCCCCCTGGAAAGCGACATGAGAACAAAGGGGACGCTGCCAATCCGTGTGCGGTCGTAAATGATTTTCGCGCGTCTGTCTCCATTTCCGAGTGTTCTAGCACCTACAACACGTGACCCCAAAGTAGTACGTATCAGCCCGATTGGGCAGCAACAAAGCACGGACTATACTAAACTTGCATGATACGGGTTCAAGCAGCTGTTTCCGAATTAAAGGAGTTCCCAACGGTCAACGTAATCAGCTTACTTCTACATTGCCCTATTAGTGGAAAGCCTGAAACCTTCAACTGTTCTTCGCTGAGGCTAAGTGCTGCATACGTGCGACTGTAGAGAGGGTGGTAAGAACTCCGAGCGAAAGCGCACCAGTAATATCACCGGATGTGCAGCAGGATTAAGAAACTGTCCAAATTTGGCGTGTTGGGGGACTCTTCAGAAGCAGTCGTGCTCCTGACGACTTCTCTTAATACTTTCCGGCTCTAATAAGAAGGAAAATCAAGCAAAGCACGGGAGAATGAGGACATATCGCTCACAACTAAATGTGTCAGAAGAGAGACAAAAAGAAATAATGAGGCGGTTCAAATTAATCAACCACCGCATTGTCTCGGTTACCGTCAAAACAACAATTCTGCTCTGGCTCACACAAACACGCATACACGCACAGCTACGTCGCCCCACGCCCCCGCCCGCTTTGACTGCATGCTCTCCTTCCGCACCCTCCCTCCGATTACCGAAACGCCAGCCCCCCGAAATCCCACGGGCTGATAAAGGCAGCGAGAAAGAAGAAAAAAAGAGAATAATAAGCACGGACGCATCAAAGCTAGGGCCTGAGGAAAAAAAACAAACAGCAAGAACAACACCAACGCATCAGCCAAACGAAAGTAAGTATCCAGGCCAAAGTGGAAGCAACAGTCGAACACCAACGCCGAAAAAACAGCGCCAAGCCAGCGTCGAAACGCGAAGGACTCAGCGGAGGGCGCTGGAATGAAGGGGGCAGGGAAGCAGGGGACGGGTGTTTGTTGGGAGGCTTAAAGTCGCCACCGCCCCCCCTCTGGACGCCGCCGAGCGATCCGTCTTCTTCTTCTCCTTCCGTCGAAACGAAGAAGACCGCGGCGCGCCAGGGGACTCCGGGTCCACTCGTGCAGTCGCCGCAGCAGCCGCCGATCCTGCAGCTCCGGGCCGTGGGCGCGCGGTCTTTCACTTCTCCGAACTGCGGCGGCAGGCAGCTAAGCACATATACGATAAAAAAGCAGTGGCGACGGAGCCGAAAATTTTCGGCTTGGACCACTACTTCGCGCCGTCCCAGAGCGCGAATTGGGAGGGGGGCGGCGACGACCGCGCACGGTGGAGGGGGAAGCGGATGGGACGAACGAGTGAGTCGCACGCGCGCGGATTCCAAAAAAGCGATCCCTCGATCGTGGGGGCGCACGCCCGCGCATTCCCCAAGCGTCCCTCGCCGCCTCGCCACTGCCTGCACTAGCGGCGGCGGCGGCGGCGGCTTCGGTGGCGGGGAGCCGCGGAGGACCCCAAATCCCCCAAGACATTTTGCCCGTTATACGGCGGCGGCTTCTGCTTCTCCTCCTGGGACAGCGGACAACAACAGCCAAAAACAAAAAAAGATTCCGCTACACGTCTGAAGGCGGTGCAGCGTGAGAGCCGCCCATGCGCCTCGAGTCCCTCCGAGTTGTTTGTGTTTGCCAGAAAGCCTTGTTTTTGTTGTTGGCATATTCCTGTTTCCAGACGAGCTCGGCAACACTTTCCATGCTGCAAAGTAACTACCAGCAGAAAAAGCATCCGCGAGTGCAGGGCACTTACAGAGTCGCGTAATGTTCGAAAAAGAAACCTACCGAGTTTGCTCAGCAGTGGCTATATTAGGCCAGCCGAAGGGTCATGTTGCTATATTTTTGCTGTCGAAGACAGCAGCCGCATGAGGTAGCTTGGCTTTAATGATTGGGAGAATGCTCTCATGCAGACCGGTTACTCCGCGACGGTGAGTCGAGAAACTGTATGGCTTCCATGACGCGCTTCGCGCTTTCCGCGACCAGGCATTTGTACAGATGGTGATGACAGAGTAACAAAGACTGCGATTATGAATATAATGACGATGTTTATAAGTGTGTAGAGCACTTATTCTATGCCTAACACACCATCCTCAAGGTTGGCTTGTAGAGTAACGCCTCTACTTTATAAAAGCTTCCGTTCTCAAGCTCTCTGAACAGTCCCACGCTGTTATGGGCGCTTCAGGGCAACTTCGGTACTTGGTCGAGCCTCACTGTCTAATGCATGTTAACTATGAAAGCGCTACGCTAATGCATATTGCTTTTAGACATAGTGTAGCAAGCTCAGCGCTCGCAAATGCAAATTTCTGCACGTGCTCACCAACAAACGTGAACGAGTGAAACCCATCGCGGATGCAGCAACATTCGATATTCAACGGCGAGAAGCTAAGCGCGAAACACAAACCCGGAAAAGCCATCAATTCCCACAAATGACTAGCGCGCTACCAATAGCTAGTTTCCAAAAGGATTACAACTGCTGCAGCAATCGTCTTTCCGAAGAATGGTACAAAGAATGGGATCCATTTGATGGACTTGTTTCACGTGTCACGCTCGCGGGTATTGAATGGCCAGCATGTGCTTCAGCTGCGACTCCTCCAACATCGTGATACGGAGAAATCAGTACTACGAGTCACTGCGTGCACCTAGGAGACGCTGTAATTGCAGGTACCTCCTCGTGACACCGGTAATTCCAGTCTTGAGGTCTTTCTTTTTTTTTTTTCTTCGGGCAATTCTTCTACCACGTACTGAACAGCAAAACTGGAACCAAGCTTGTGTAAGGAATTTAAATGCGTTTTTCGTATACTTTCGATCAGCTAGTCCACATGAAAGGGTGGTAACCAACATTGACTTTGATGGTTTTGACCTAGTTCCGTCGTCCTTTCTTCCCCACATCTTATAATCCACACATTTTGTTTTTCTAGAAAGCAATTCTAGACTTTGCTATGCGGACGGACAGGGGACAGGGCGCACCTTGCGTCGATGGTACACCTCAACGACTATATTGTGAGTAAGTGAACTCACTGCAGCGATTACATTATACAAGTCTATGCCAGTCGATTCGAGTGCCACTGACTTCCAACCTGAGCGTTTGCGACATTCTATCTGATGCAAAGTCCCATTAACGTCCCTCACACCACTGAACATCAACAAAACGCGCAAAAACAAATTCCCTCAGTTCAATAGGACGACGCAGCGACCGCCCTAAAACCTCCGCAGAGTAGATGTATGTTTACTGAGCGCTCAACAAATCTGTCGCGACGCAGAGCGCTTGCACAAACTACCGGCGACAATGAAGCTCCGCAGGCAACGTCGAATGACGCAACCTTCTTGCAGCGCGAGGCGCTCCCACAGCACACAAAAAATCCGCGAATAAGCAGCCTGCAGTCTCCTGGAACAAATAACCGACGTATACACAGTGTCGAATGAACTAGTCGTCAGCGACTTCTCGCGGGCAGACCATTTTAGCCACCAGTATATCTCGCGGTTTGTGTATACGAGTGTTTACAGCGGCGCCGCCACCGCCATTCAGTGAATAAGAGTGCCTACGTCCCAAAGCCACAAACCCAGGGCTCCCAGTCTGAGCGGGAGCATTTTACCGACGCCGGACACTCGGTTCTCTACTGCCGGGACGAGAAAAAGAAAAGGAACACGAAAGAAACACACAGAATAAAGGGCGCCGACAACAAGAAAACACGCGAGAAAGACATAGGGTCCAAGCTCTGGCGTAAGAGCGAGGTTGTAGCGGCGGCTGCGGCGACAGCCAGGCTCCCTTTACAAGTGTCCGGGCTGACCGGGCCAATTCAAGCAGGTCGTTTGTTCAACTTTGCCGGACGCTTTTACTCTCTCCCTGTCCCTCTAACGCTATCAAGCCTCACACACTGTGCGCCGTCGAGGGATGGTTTCTTTCCGAACCATCCCTGCCCCATCTGCAACACACACACGCACCGACGCCATGCCCTTGCATTTTGGTCGCGCGTTAGCGGGCCCACATTGAGGCGAGAAGGCGGCGTGCTGAGACTAGTCGAAGGAGAGAGAGAGAGAGAGAGAGCCAGTGGCCAACGTGCCGGATGCTGTGGATATGTTTGGGGCTGGAGGCGAAACGAAGACGCACGACTTGGTCTTGTCGAAATGAGGCGAGCACCCACGGCAGAGAAAACAAAAAAGAAAAGAAAAACAGGGAGTGAAAAGGGAAGAGAGAGACTGAAAACACCCCGAAGTGCGTGCGTACGTAAGTGCAGGACGGTGGCTATAGTCTGCGGCGAGGACAGGCTTGCAAGAAGCACAAGGAGTGCTGCACGTCGGAGAGCTACGGAGCTGATGTCCTTTCTCTCGAGCAACCCGTATAGTCACATTGTCTGTATAGTCACAGCGGAGTGTTAGTTGCGCAGGCCAATAGGACAGATCACTTCAAATTCGGTACTTGGGAAATGCGACCATCGGCGTGACTTTATTTGCTTCTTTCCAACACCTGAAAAGCGTGTCCTTTTTTTTAATCGTGTTGACGGATTCGTTGATCTGTGCGGTTTAACATCCCAAAGCTGCACAGCAGGCTATGAAAGATGCCGTTGCAGAGGACTTCGCGGATTAATTTTGGCCACCTCTGCTTCATGACTTGCACCTAAATCTAAGTACACAACCGTTCTTGCATTTTGCCCCGATAGAAATGCGGCCCCCGCAGCCGGGAACTGCACCCACCACCTAATGCTCAACAACTCTACGAGGTCGCGGCTTCGTTTACCGACAGCCGCAACCACCGCTGCTTGTAAAGTGGCCAAAACACCACGCTTTGCGAGAAAGAGTGGTAAAGTTTCTGTGTTTTAAACATAATGCAGGGCCTGTAGTGCTCCGACAAAGAAATGAGCTGTTGTTTATCTAAGCAGCTAGAGAAAAAAAGTTTTTTTTAAATAGACAGGTACAACAAAATAAGGATTCACACTTCCACACTCTTTGTTCCTCTATTCTGAAGTTACGTAATTTTTCTTTCGTTCTTATCGGACAATGCTCGAAGATGTGTCTTACGTTAGCGGAGTCCTTGAATGCCTCGTGCCGAGACTTCACTATGTCACTGCAGCTGAGACGTATCGCGGAACCTGCGATATACACAAGTCACCTCAAGAGTGATAAGGCAAAGCACTTTCTCAGCTTTCTTCACGTCGCCACGTGCATATATAGCCATACAATATTTATCCCCCCTTTGCAGTGGCTAACAAAGGAAGTCGCAACATATAGTATTGCACAATTAGACGGGCCTTAGAAAGAAATCTGCAATCTGTAATTCTCAGAAAAATATAGTAAAGAGAAAAAAAATAAACGTGTCGATCCCCATCTACCTCAGCTATCTCCGACGCCAAACTGCGGCGATCTCAAACATAGCAGAGTTCAAATGACGAAACAGCGCAACCAGTGGCGCAAAAAAAAAAATAAACAAAAGAAAGCACGCTTGGAGACACGGCACTCGGTGAAATGGCGGAGGGGCCGCTCCATTACGACACAGTCATCCTAGACAAACGAAAAAAATAAATAAATAAGAATAAATAAAAAGCGCCGGAGCATAATGTAGAGAAGAAACGCAAACGAAGAAGGGGAGTCAAATGGCAAAGGGAGGCGGCCTGAACAAAGGTCAATTTTCAGCCCCCCTAAACCCACAAAGAAATATCAAACTCGACGGCGCAATAAGCGAAAAGCTATAACGAAACGCGCGCAACAACAACGGCCGGTAACGACACCATCACCAGGAGTGGCCTCCACGCAACCAGCGGGAGGCCGCCACACGCCACTGATGCGAAAAGGCTGTCCAGGTTCCCCATAAAAACGACCCTGGGACGCGTTAAGGCGGCGGTGAAGCGGGGGGGGGGGGGGGGGGGGGGGCAACTTCGTTGTCTTCGCAGACACGTCTGGCGCATTCCTCGGCAGGCCGCCTCGGCTGGTCATCGCGACGCGGACGAGACCACAGACACAAGAGCGACCCAGTTCGGCCGCGGGATACCAGCCGCAGGCCTAAGCAGAAAAAACAGTGGCGGCAAAGAAAGTGAGCAGAAGTTAAGACGCAACGAGAGAATGGCCAGCAGAGGTATCGAGGTATATTGCACCTACACAGCGCACGCCCAGAGAGTGCAGGTGGGCATGGAGAAAAGACGGCAGTCAACTGGACCGCGCTGACCCGGCTTCATGAATATAGATGTGCGGACTCCATTCAACAACGGGGAGATGGTGAGAGGGGGGGGGGGGGGATGAGGTCGAGGATCGAAGAGAGGCGGACAGACAAGCAAAAAGGCCGGGGGTTTGGTTGTCGCGCACTCTGGGCCTGGAAGGAAAAGGTACGGGGGCAGGGGAAAAGGTGTCATTAGGGAACGCCTTCTGGGAGCGCCTCGCGGCGACGAACAAAGAAGCGTTTTTGAGCAACGTATATAACGGAATGCCAGAAGAGAGGGAAAGGAGGAAATAGCTAAAAGAAAAGAAACGATACTCAGGAGACGAGAACAAAAAGGGAAAGCGATCAAGATAGCAGCCACTTTCCCGTGAGCGAAAAAAAAAAGGCAAATACGAAGAAGAGGAATTGTAAAGAGACCGCACAGGGGTCTGAGCTTTCGTGGTACCGCGTCATGCCACCCGAGAGTTTGTGGGCTGGAAGTTGATATCAAACGCTAAGTGTACCGTTATTGTAGCTTTCTTCAACTGTAGCGTTCGAATCAGTAAAACGACGGAGGTTTAGGTGCTTATACGTCTCTTGCTTAATTACGTCTATGTGGCGTCTGATGAAGAAAGACTACATTTTGCTAGAATGAAAGAACAGCGCTTATAAACGCCATGTACAAGCTATATAGCAACAGCAAACTGTCTTAAGCTACAGCAAAATGTCGCAAAAATGCAAAAAACATGTTTGGCTTTTGCAAAATGTCTTCAGTTCTATTACGTTTCATACGTACGTTCTTGGAGGCAGCGAACACAGTAGTATGTTTACCGCTTACAACAACCATCGTGTGTTTGCCGCACGCAAACCTGCATTCGGTACCGAAACATACGGCGTACCGTATACATTATTGCGGCTTGAAACAAAGTTGTACACAGAAAGGCTCACACATTTTATCTATAGCACAAGTCGCCTGTATTTGACGCCTACTCTACGCTCTTTTAATCTAGTCCTAAGTCTGCCTTTTCTCGCGTGTCCTGTCACATCCTTTAAATGAAAGCTTGCCCTCTGTACATTAGTAACAGAACAACGCTACAGTCGCTTAGAATAACTAGACTAGGCTGACTCGTCATTCCCCTCCGTTTCAAGCTAGAATAAACGCAGCATGATTTAAACACGGTTTGTTTTGCCCTCCTCCTTCCACAGAAGAAATGCAAACACAGGTTATCCCAAATTGTACAAATTTCTCACGCGCGTGGCACGCTGCAACTCGTTTCAATACGGGTGCAGGTAAAAGGTCGAAGAACGCCACAAGCCACAGACACTTGTGCCGTATGCAAGTTTCAAGCGTCTGAAACTAAATAACAGAGGAACGCGGATACGGCACTTGCAACTATTCAGAATGCTCGCACTTCCGGAACAGTACTTCTATTTCGTTTGCCTGCAAAAGAGGAGGAACAAGAAGTGCAAATAGAGATAAAATAAGAACGGCTACGAAGAGACCGGCGCAAAGGCAAGCCGCCACGAAGCCCCGCACCTACACACAGACCCATGGCTCTCTGCCCCAAGCCCTATCTTACGCACACGCCATCTCCGCGCATTCAGCGCCTCCGTCACTGCCAGGCGATTCCCCTCCCGACTTCAATTTCGCCTCGGCCACCATACGCGGCGAGCCAAAGGCGCCACCGCTGATGCCGCTGGGGGGTACCACCGCCAACTTTCTCCCCGGCCACCTGCTTGATATCGGACTCCCATTTTCCCTTCTTATCATTACTTTGTCGCCGCGCGTTCTCTCTCTTTTTTTTCTTTCGGACGAGTCGCGGGAGAGTCCCCTTTCTCGGTCCCTTCAACCTATGCCCCAGCGCCCTTTTGGGCTGCTCTTTATTCTTTCTGTCTTTGACGACTCGCTTTCCCTCCCCTTTTTTCCCCTTCTTTCCTTCTTTCTAGACGACATCTCAGCAGCAGGACGGAATGCATGTGTGCGTGCGTGCGCGTGTACGTATAGAGTCCGCTTAATGAGAATAGATGACACCCGCGAGGCCCAGGGCCAAGTGCTTTTTGCTGTGACGCCGATTTGCCGCCATCTTTTAAGAAGACCGCTCACACCCACCCGCTGTCTCCCCCCGCATCTCCTCTTCACCGCCTACTGCGTTCCTCGTCTCCCAACGCACGGAGCCCCAAAAGCAGAGCGCATATACGCACGACAGCGCGCATTCGCATCGCTGGCGCGCAATGCGCACGACCTGTAGGCCATGAGGCCGCCGAGATCGGGCGGTGTGTGCCACGTTTCTCGGAGGCCATGGATAGACCATCGGGTTTCCTAAATAAAATTACTAGAGGGAACTGTGGCACTACGATCGCTCATCTACCATGGTAAAGATGTTTGGTACCTGGACTTGTCTAATCTTCATGTTTGCGACTCCAGGCGTTCTTGCAGCGCTATATTTTTTTACTTTTCCTATTTATGTATTTCCAAAAAAACTTGTTTTTATAAACAAACAAGGCAATAAGACTCATTAGCACATGCATAACTAGCGCAATATGTTGCATTTGTAACGCAATCTTCGGTTAAACATGATCAATTTGCATAGTCACCAAGTTGTTTGAAGGCGGAAGGAAGGACGAAGTTTAGAGAAATGCGAGCACTGTTCATCATCCCCCACGCTGGCCGAACTGTTCTACTTGCAGCTCCCATATATACTAGCGCCATCGTTCTCTCTAGTAACCTTTACAGTAAACTCCGTGGAATAAGCCACAGATGTTCCAACAAATATGACTGGAGAGAATTCTGTGAGAGCTTGAAAGTGTGGTGGCTCAAACAGGATGGGAATGATGGACAGTATACTTGCATTTGTCTAAACTTCGTCTTTCTGGCTTCAAACGGCTCTGCGACTTTGCCTATGTTGGTCATTTTTAACAAGAACAATGCGTTGCAAATCCAATAATTCGCAATTATTATGCATGCGTGCGCAAAGTCTTACTACTGCCTTCTTCGTTCACAAAACAAAAAGAAAAAAAACAGGATTTCTATGAAATTTGGACCAACAAAGGCAGATAAAGCGAAGCAAATTAGTACAGCCAGAATAACGTCGGAATACAAAATCATGGTGATCAGACAAATCTACGTACTAACCATCATTTCCATTTCAGTTGAACGATCGCAGCGCCAGAATCCTCGCTGGCAATTTCAATAGAAAACTCTGTGCTATAAGTTAAAAGCGACACTTTTCTGAAGTATGGCGCCACAGAGCGCACTGTTTTTTCTTTCCTTGCAAAGGGAGGTACACGCTAAACCGCTCTTCTATTCCACAACGTTCATTTACCTTGGTTTGCGTTCGCTTTACTACAAATGGCACCTGCTGGTCCTTTTCGATCACCGTAACAGAGAAGCTACTAAGTATAGTAGCTACAGCGACGGAGCAACTAAGCTGTGCTGCAGGAACATTCCGTCTTCAAAAAGAACGAGAAAATCGGACTATCGCTAATAGAGCACAGTTAACCGAGAAATATGGCTTGTACGTTGTTTCAACGCCATCCGTGTCGCTCAGATCTGGCTGGCCGAAGGCATCACAAATTCCGCGCCCAAACTTGCCGTGCCTGGCGCATTTCCCTTTCAAGCACAATGCAGCGAAATACCCCTTCATGCTCCTGACAATTTTTCATTGCTTGTTTCTGTTACGCAAGATTTTCACAGATGCTAGACTATGATAAACCCTGGTCTTTTTTGTACATGTTCAACAAGCAATAATTACTCTGTTCTTTCTTGCTTTCTTTTGTTTCTTTCACTGTGTTGTCTGTTTTCTTCGCTTTTGTTAGCTATGACAGAAACGCAGCGTCAATCACCAAGTTCATCATCAAAGGTTCGTTTGTAGCGTTAAACACCTCAGAGATTCACGTGTCGCGCTAAACAGACTGGACGCCAGACCTTTTAAAGAGGCAGAGAGAGCAGGTGTTTGTGCTCCCACAGTATCAGCCCGAAAAACCACGCCATTATTTCTGTTACCAACATTGAGAGGCCTGTTATCAACACGCTTTGTCTTCTACTGTGCGCATATACACGTTCCCTCACCTTTCCCTTCTCTCTATACCCATCTCCTTTCCCAGTGCAGGGCCATAGCCACACTGACAATCTCTCTGGTCAAACTTTACTGCTTTCACCAGATTTCTTTTTTTATCTCTGACTCTATTTCTCTCTGTCTCTCCATGCCACATATTTCAGCGAACGCAAGGGAAAATCAAAACAAAGGAAACACGAAAAAAAACAACAACAACCGAGGTTCTGTTATCACAAGAGCAGCGCGTCAGCATGGCCTAAGAACATGCCACGAAAACAAAACCACTTAAGAAAAAGGAAGTCGCAATATGCAAATACGCTATGCCTTCGAAGATAGGTCTATCAAAAACTAACAGAATGTTTAACTGTCGGCCTTGGCTAAGCAGCTGCTCCGCCCCCACGAGCTCGCGTAGTCTTCAAGACACTATGACCGGCGAGTTCCTTAAAAGTCACAACATGTATGCAGGTTCACAACATGTATATATGCGAGAAGTGAAGTGTTTTGCGTGCAATAATGCACTGATAACGAAAAGATATTCATGTTCACATCGGCACGCACATGCGGTAGCTCTAACGTGCCTTCATACCACTAAACCAATTTCTGATTTAGCAAACGCTCGAGGTGGCAGATTGTCAGAAAACTGAGACTGCGCTGTGTATTGATAATTGTCCCTTGCTTCTACACTCACAGGAAATGTTAACAATAATCGCGCTCTGTAACTGCGTTACACGTAAAGAAACGGCTACGCAGCAAAATTAAGGGAGGGTGAGAACAAGCTAGAAATGAAGTTAGAAATCCGCCGAAGGCTTTTTCCTAAGGTGTGACGTTCTACTCACGTCATCAACACGTTGCACGTGAGACCTTCTTACTGACCAGCTTAGCATTTTTTAATTCGCAACGAGAAACGCATGGCAGCTGTACATTCATGCAGAAAAAAAATTTTCAGGAAGAAGCGCTCCGCACTTTCCGAACGTAAATCTAGCCGTAAACCGCGTCACAAAGAATATCTCGAACAAATCACGTCACCCTACAAGCATGCAAAGAACACTACCAACCATTCAAAAAAGATAATAAATAAATAAAAGAAGAGAAACGGGAGACGCAAGTTCATTTCTCGCTATAACTGCTTCCATGATTCCGCGGTTGGGAGGCAAACATATACGAATAAATAAAGGGAGCAGAAAGGGCCCTTAAAGAAACAAAACCCATACCCCACGAGGTTTGCGGTCGGCCGGACAGAATTACGCGGTATCAGCATCCACCCCAAAGCAATCAGGATGCCCGCGTGTAATTATAACGGCCGTATTATAATGCCACAGAGAGAAAATAAAAAAGAAAGCTAAAGGCAGCCGCGCGGTATACTGCTAACAAGCAAAGCGAAACTGAGCAGAGCAGCCACCTCTTACTGTACAATCAGAGGCCAGGAAATAACGCAACACACGAATGAAAAAAATACATTAAAAGCAACAAAGAGGGCTAGAGCATAATTATGTGATGAACAGAGACGCTGGAAGTGGCAAGAGAGTGCATAATAAACAGCAAGCAAAATGACGAAGGCTCTCGTACCCACAAACACGCGAAGTTGCTGAATTAACGAGTGTTAACGCAGATTGCAAATCTGCGCGGCGAGAGCTGTGCAACGGCACACTGCACTTAATTTCTCTCTCTAAAGATAGGAAAAAGATTATCCCCATCCACCCAGCAGAGAGAGAGAGAGAAAGAACAAAAGCTTCGATTTGTTCATAGATCTGCACACAAGGCAGTACTTTCACGCTCAAGCACAGGGCCCGTATTCACAATAAAGTTCTTACGCTAGATCTGTTCGTAAAATCAGACGCCACAACTCGTCATGTTCAACATACTATTAGGAAGACTTTCTGAATTCGGCTCCTAGTGTTTATACTTCCAATAACAAAAAAAGGAGAGAGAGAGAGAGAGAGAGAGAGAGATTCGTCGGCACCACACTGATACGAGATATGAAAAGACACGGGAGTGTTGGTTATTTTGGTGCAGTCTTGAGTATGCCGTGTTTTCTAAAGTCGTGCGTGTTGTTTCGTGAGTCCGAAATCCACACAAGCAACAGCTCGTTTGGCAGGCACATGTCATCGAAAACAACAAAAATAACGATGTGTTCATTGCTACTGATTGAAACTAACGGCATTTAGTTAACGGCTAGCGTCGTGCTCCTGTTCTTGCTAGCCAACCGATTCGCGTATTATATTCAGACATGCTAACCAACACAGTTTTCAATATTAGTAAGTCGTCTCGTTACGAAGGCGCTGTATACAATCCCATGGAGCGTCATAATATTCGATAGCTATGTTTTTGTTTTTCGTCTGCAGGCCCAATAGAATTTGACAGGTCGTGATATGTTTCATCGCCGCAACAGTTCCTCGATCTCCTTTTCCATATTTCACCATTTGACGAACACACATCACTGTCTTCGCGCGGAAGGGCCCGTGACTACAGAGTTTACAAATTAGTGATGACGTCACGATATAATCAGTGAACAATGCACCAAGAATTACGTCAGTCAGGGCAGCTATCTGGGCGAGACGGTTACGCGCACCTTGTAATCACTACAGAACGAAGGCAAGAAAACTCCGTGGATTCCACCACGCATATGCTGAGAATTGGCGATCTTGCATGTTTTTACGGAAACTTCAAGGGCGTCTCGATTCCATCCGAGATGTCCAACTCCGCGCCCATTTTGCTCCCTTCTTTCGTCTCACTCGACTGCTTCTGTTGGCTACTCCTTCGCGTCTTGCCTTTTGCTCTGCTTGTCTATTCGGGCACGCAACAAGTGGCATGCGCGTATTCTGGGAAAGTGACCGAGAATGTACACATACCGAGTAACGCACGCCCAGCTGTGCATATCCAGTGGCCCAAGTTCCCTGCTACAGTAGCCTTAACATGTTTAAGCCTACAGTAGCCTTAAACATGGAGCACGGAAGCATCTCGTGCGTGCGTATATGCCCACTATCAAAAGCCTCCAACTTGCAGTGCTTACATCTCAGGGTTTATGACGTACCACATCCGCATTCGTGATCGACGCATAGAAATGTTTTACAACCCAAAGCAGTCTTAGGGGACCGATTTTATGCGCATTAGCTCTTGTAGTGTATGTGCTGTTGCGTGTATATACGCATACGCTGCGTCAAATGCACTATATATACATATATAGTTTTGACGGGTATAGGTTAATACAAACAAGAAGTTATAAGATTTTACAATTATTGGCGACGAAGTGTAACCGTCGTCGCGCCGCCACAGTCGTTGTCGTACCACCATCGTCACACCACCGTCTTCGCCGTTGTGATCGTGACATCGTCTCCGAGAAATTGCTGTACGTTTCGGTGCACCTTTAACTTCTGTTACATTCTAATAACGAACGAACAACTACTAGCAAGAGGGCTAGATAAGGTAATATTTTCTTTTTACTTTATCGAGTACAGTTTATTTATACCCGCGGAAAACTTTATGCGGCAGTGAATGAAAAGCTGTACCGAGGCAAGGCGCGCACAAGTCAGAACGCTTCTTAATAAAGGGGCCCTGAGCCATTTCTTATCGAAGTGGAGAGATGCATTTGAAGTGAAAATAGGCTACTTCAGAAATACTTTGCCGCAAAAAGTACTTCAATGCGTTCAGCAGAAGCGGAGTTATTAGCAGTCAAACGCGGCTTCCACTGTGCTCCCGTTCCTTCTTCGATACCTTGCACCCGACGGCTACAGCGCATGGAGGGCGTTCCCACGACGCCCCGCCTTCAAACTGTCACCATAGCGCGCAGTTCTCATGTAGCCTACGCCACGTAGCCGACCGTAGCTTGATGTCAGCTATCGGCGAACAGCAGCCAGATAAGGGAATGACGAAATAAAGCGTCCGATGACGAAATAAAGCGTCCAGAAAGCAGTGAGGACAGGGCTTTATGTTGAAAAGAGAGGGTTCAAGAGAAAGGTGACTTCGCGATCGACTTTGCGAGCTCCACGCACCGCGTACGACAGCAAAACTTGGCTCAGGTGTTCACAGCAGTGTATGCTACCCACGCACTATGTAATTTCACCAAGCCCGAGGGGTGGTTCAGGGCCTCTTTAAAAAAGTCCCGCAATTTCATCCGCGCTAGTCTAAGCTGGGGAAAAGAGAATATAAACACCTTATTTATGACAGCAAAATAAGATCGCTGCCAAACACGAGGTCACGGGATCAAATCCCGGCCAGGGCGGCCCCGTTTCGACGGGGGCGAAATGCAAAAGCACCCGTGTACTTAGAATTAGGTGCACGTTAAAAGAAACCCAGGTGGTCAAAATTAATACGGAGTCTCCCATGCACTACGGCTCGCCTCGTAATCAGATCGTGGTTTTGGCACGCAAAACCTCATAATAGAATCTAACAAAATAAGATAAAAGACACCAGTGACTGTTAAGTCTGACTTAATTTCCCGGCTACCTCTTCCACGTTTGCGCGAATGCGAAACTGTCGCACATGGAAGCTACGCTGATTACGAGTATATGAGCCAAAAAACCGAAAGCAGCGCCAAGCTCTGCAGGACTACTTGGCGCTGTAACACATGCGCGGTAGCTCGGCCCCCGTAGTTGTTTGCCTTCATTGCGATAGAACGTTGTGCACGAGTATAACAAAGGCGCAAGTTGTTTCACAAGCCGTACAGCGGCCGTTCCAAAATACGCGTGTAACACACGCCTAATGCGCAGTGTTTGTGAGAAGAGCAATGAACAGGATTCAGTCGTACCAAGGCTGTCCCGCCTCCTTCCTTCATTTTTTTAAAACTCCCGTAGACTATAAAGTAAGCATACCCCATAAGCTTCGAGCCAGACTTCGTTATACACGGCAGGCTGACAAGGTAATTAAGGCTTCATGACTGCACTTCCGTATTCTACCTTTATGACTCTGCTGCTCTTGAGAATCGAGAAAGTATTAAGGCACCTATAGAGACTGCACGGGACAGCGAACTTCGCTTAGCGACATCGGCGCACTAAAGATAACATAGGCACGTGCCCCACGATGCATGTGAACGCGCGCCCTGAAAGTGACGCACGAAAAACGTCAAAATATGGAGTGCAACGAAGCGAACAGGCCCTTCCGACTTGTTACCCCTCGGCGTGCCGTACTCGTGGATCGTCGAGGCGTCGTTGCTCTCGCGTCAAAAAAGAAACAAACTCCGTTTCCCACGCGCAGGATTCGCGTGTAATACGCCTCAAAAGCGACGGCTAGACCAGATTATCGTGCTCGATTTTGCGTTGCCTAGCACTTTCACGCACAGGCGTTGCTGAGCGTGCTCAAACTTTCAACAGAGAATTTCAGAAACGGAGGAAACAGAGTACTGCGTTATACGTTAAGAGACGACGTAAGGCAGGGTGTGCTACAAACACCCAAAATTAGCGATACAGGCTGACGAACCGAGCACACGCAGGCAGTGTTGGCGAGAAGTTTGGGGCACCCTCGGCGAGAAACTGCTTAGTGAACAAGAGAGCGCGTGGCACTTCTTTTCATGAAAACGATGGTGAGGCAGCAACAGGTGTGCGAAGGTACGCGAGCAAAAAAAAAAAAAATAAGACGCGCGCGCCGACCCCAAAACACGCGAGCGCGTGTATCGAGAGGGCACTTTCCGCCAGCGCCGCCGGGAAGCAGCAGGCAGCCAAAGCCCGGCACGCCGCGACGCACAGCCACGACGCGGTCCAGTCCGGCGTGCGAGCATCGCGCTGCGCGTCGGGCTCGAAGCTGCGTTCTTCGGTGGCGGCGGCGGCGGCTCCAGTCACCGGGGAGACAACCCGGGGTGCGCACTAATTACGGCCGGCGCTCGCTGGCTTCCGCGCGGACCGACAGCGCGCACCACTTTCTCTTCTTCCTTTGCTACGCCGGCTCCAACCCCGCGTGCCTGAGACACACACACACACAACCCTCGCTCTCTCAGAGCAACCTCTTCTTGTTAATTGTCTTCCTTCATTACGCGCGGTCCTTCATCCCGCCGGAAGGAGGGAGCGGAGGAAGGCGCCAAGCAGCGACACCCGAAGATCAAGAAGAGGCAGGGAATCGGAAAGGAAAAAGGAAGTCCTCTTCCTGCTGTTTTTTTTTTTTTTTTTCTTTCGCCGCCGCCGCCACCGCTGCCAAAAGACAAGTGGCCGCCAGGCTGGACGCCGCCGCGCCGCAAGCAGGAGGAGGGACAGCGGCAGGACCGCGTCGGGGACCGAACTCGAAGAGAGAGACACAAAAAAGAAAGGGACGGCCCGCGGAGAACAAAGGTTTCCCGAGAGCCTTCGGTCTCTCGCACACAAGCAAGCGCTGGGCCGTGCGGGGTGGCGGCGGTTCTAGCTGACTGGGGCGACCATATAGTTGCTCGGAGAGGCTGCGTCTCCCATTTCTTTCTTTTTTTTTTCTCTTGAGCAACTCCCTTCTCCCTTCTCTTTCTTTCCCGTTCCCTGCAACCTCCAGGAGTCCTGGGCACCATTCGTCTTCTCAGCGCCCGCACGGTCCGCGAGGACTTTCTCTGCCTTGTGCCGCGGCGCCGTTTCTCCTCTCGATACCTTATTAACGGCTCCGCGACTTCAGCGAAATAGGCCAGCTCTTGTCGCACACGCTTTGCTCTTGCTCATAGTCGCTCGGAGTTGCATTAACAGTGAACACGCGCGTGACGTTACGTGGAGGAATATTCGGTCGAAGTTAGTGAGAGAGAGAGAGAGAGAGAGAGACCAGGTTTGATACTCCGACCGGCCGGCGTTCCCCAAGAAACGATATCGTTACGGCAGGCGATGAAATTATACGTAACTCGAAAGCCGCCCTTGTGGAGGCCGCCAAATAGGTCTGCGCGACTCCCGTCTGCTTGCTGACTGACCGCAACATCACGGGAGAGGCAGAGGACAAACTGGAAACTTCTGTCTTAACGACGTGGGACAACGACACCGAGAAACGCAGGTTAAAATCAAGAAGGAACGATAGCTGACCTACGTCGACAGCTCCCTGCAAACTGAGATAAGCATTCTAAGAGTTGGTTGTCTAAAAAAATAATAAAAGAATAAAAGAATACATGAAAACACTTTCTGTAACAGCAAAGGGGCCTAATGTAGTCGGTATACTGACCAAACCAGCCGCAAGCACTCGGTGGTGACGCTCTAATGTTCAGCTTGAGGTTGTGGGTCCGATTACCAGCAACGACGGATGCACTTTAGTGAGCGCGTTTAATTAATGAATGTATGACAGACAACACATCAACCACATATTCGTTGTTATTTTTATGTTACTCTTTTCTTTTTCAGAAGAATTGCAGTGTTTCAACGAAAGTGAACCATGCTGACTACGTGCGCACAAGGGACAGCGCAAGGCTATGGCAGCGCGACGAACGTACGAGGAAGCGCTCGTAGCGCCACCTACTAGAATGCGGAGAAGAAAACGAGCTGGAATCTCCAGCCAGAAAGAAGTTCCTGTAGAAAGCACGTCAATCGGCCGCTCTTCCGTAGAGACACAAAGACCACAAGGAGCTGGCGACCAAGTAATTAAAATGGCACTAAAGTGAATTACCTAAAAAAACAATATTTAGCCTGATACATTACCATTTCAAAACTCCATCGTCGTTAATTTCGTGTTAAGAGGTTGATTACTAGAGTAGAAAGCGAAGGCCAAACATCCTTTTTCTTTTTTTATCGCAATAAACTTCAGCGCCGGTACGTCCGTGTGACGTCACAAATGTCTATACGTATTCTCGCATTTGGGCCTTTCTGGAGCAGTATTACTACTCCAAACTTGCTGAGTTCAGTCTCTGGCTCCTTTGGAATACAATGTAGTCCTTATTTACCGATTAAAAAAATCGAGTTACGTCCGAGCAGACGCCGCCAAAATCTGTGACGTCACGGTGATCTGGTGCGGAAACTCCACAGTGGAGTCGGCACCAGTGCTTCGCTTTCGCGCCAGTTCCGGCCGAGCAAGCCTATATTATTTAGGCAAGGGTGGCTTTCTTCGTATTGCGGAAGCGTTCTTTACGATGGAAGGTCTGAAAGTTTAGCTATCAGGTGTTGCATAATCGAAATTTCGTATACATGTAGTTTTCTCGAATAGTAGCCCAAGTCGACTGTAGTCGTAATTTACTAATGCAGCTCAACTTAATGTTTCTTTAATGTCTCTTTTAACAGTATGCGAACAAGGGAAGCCTCCGCTTGGATCCAATGTTTCGACAAGGGGACCTTGCCTTCATCAGGACTATAGCCTTATGTTGCCTGCGACAGATCAAAGGCACTTCGGCAGCGTCTGATAAAGCTTAGCAAAGGAAGCCGCTTCGCGGCAGGAGCAATAAGAAGCAACGTTTCCTCCCACACAAGTCTAACCGCCCGCACCAGACAGCAAAGATGCTCGAAAGAGTGTCCTTGTACGACGTGAACGTCGCCAAACCTGACCGGCTCCAATGATGGGCGCCTGCCGCAGTCACATTAAGTACCTGCACCCTGCTGCTTTATTACGAGAAATACGTTTCGCGTCTCGTGTAAGTGTATTTAACGAAGGTGGCTGAAGAAAGTCAGGTTAAGAAGCGACACGGGTCGAGGCGTAACCTCTGTGAAATGAAAGAGCAGACAAAGAACAATAAGACGTAGTTTCTGCTGCATGGAATACTACGCGAGGGCCATCTATCAAATCGTAAATAAGGATGAAATTAACATCTTGTGTTGAAGAGAGTAAGAAATGGATCTAATGCAGAGGTAGATGCTCAGGCTTCTTTGTCGGTACGGCATAATTCACTGCATGATGCGTCAAAAAAGAATAAAACGGGACGAACAGACAGAGAGGACGACACTACAGCGCTGTATGTCGCGCTCGTTGCCTATTCTTCCTGCATTTTCAGCGTTTTACATTAAGATATGCTACCCTGTCATACAGGCGGAGAAACATGTATGATTTACATTGTGTGCCACTGCCGTAATTTTCTATTCTAGCACAAACTAACCACAAAAAGATGCGTTGTTGTTACTTTTGTTACCCCGTGCAAACATTCAGATCCGTTTGCCTGGTTCCGCGGTAAAACACTGTTCTCACATCTTCTTCGTAGTCCTTTACTGACTACGCACTGGTTAAAGATTTTTGCTGCCTAATACTCAATTACAATCAAATAAGTATCAAATCAGTTTATCTTACTATACTATTGGTTAAAAACTCAAAGTGCAGTTCTTTTGCGAAGAAATATCTACATTAGCGGCGCACATGAAAATCAAGCTTCACTTTTGCTTTTTTCTTTGCTTTTTTTTATTTACTGCCACAACATCGACGCTGGTGACAAGTCTGGTTGTATTTTTTCGTATATGGACGCTTTTTGTGGAGTAAAATGTTACAAACGTAGTCAAGTTGTCTTGTGTCTCTCCAAAATTAAATGCTGTTAACGTTCGTTTTTCATAGACAACCAGCTGATATTTAAGCGTCGGGACGCTACCAAAGTTTATGACATCAAGATAAACTCGCCAAGGAATGTCCACGTGGCGTCCAGGAGTAAAAGGCTCAACACAGACGTGCAGTTCTAGAGTGACGTCAGCGCATAAGGAGTTATTCGACATACGCTGCAAGCGGCCGCGAAACTCACTTTGGTTGCAAGCTCACAAATGCACTTTGTTTTCAGGAAAACCAGAAAAGAGATTCGCCGGAACATTCACCCCCGAACGAAAGCGGCATATGTCGTCCGAGTCTTTTGACAGTCAAGTCAAAGCTACCGCATGTGCACGCTACAGCTGACGGAAAAGAGCAAGCATGCACAAAGAGATCGTCTGCATCGGATTACCGGATTACTGGCCGAGCTGCGCCTGATCCAAGAGTAAGCTTATCTGGTTCTCATACTGACAATGCCGGGAATGCGTAACACAGCTGCGTCTTTCACAATAAAGTCGCACCACGTGGCTTCCGAACTTCAGCGCCAGCTTTCTTTTTTTTCTATTTACTGGTCTCTTAAGCACATTGCGTCGCGACGCAAGCGACTCATCCGGTCGGAACGACGTAAAATTTTAAACAGGTATAATAAGATCTCCGACGCGATTGCAAGACAAAAGCCGGATTACCGGCAGGCGCCGTGACGGGTCCCCGACTTCCTCTGTCGCCCTTAAGCGAGTAGCGATCAAAACCAGATAAGCCGAAGCGAAATTACGCGATTCCAGTGGCACAATGACGTGCATTCGTCCCGGCGCTGCCAGTCGTTCGAACGGTTGCGTGCGACGAGATTTGAAACCGGGACGGACGCCGTCTTCCAAGGAGAAGACGCTACGGAGATGCACTCGATCTCTCGCGTCGTAAAACGAAAAGTCCGCTTTAATACGAGAATGCGTGACTAGACAAGCAGACACTACAGAAACGCGCATCTATGCGCGCAGATTTCCGGCTCCTGTTCTGAAAACCTTAAAGGGCGACAATCCTCGGACATGTTTGTCGTGTCTGTAAAATCGAAGAAAACAGCTCAGCTCGGCGCCAGCTCTAGAAAGCTGCACGGTTGTAACTTCCAGGACAATGATTCTGAGCAACCCAGTCCTTACAGTGGGCACAACTAGATCAAGCAGCTGAGCATCCAAGGACCCTGCAGTTAAAGTCAGTTTGGCGCATTCAGTTTCAATGAAGGCCTGTTTTACGACGGCTGATAGGTGGAAACCCCGGTAAGGCATCGGTCAAGAACGGTTCAATATAACGCAGCTTTCGAACTCGTATAGCGGCGAACGCAGGGAAGCTCAATGTTTCGTTTCAAATCCCGTCAGTACGTTCTTGAAGGAAGCTTCGAGTCAAACGGACGATTCAGTCACGCTAGTTTCCAGTTACTTTTACATATTTCTTTCCCTCTGCACTCCACTGCTGAGACGAAAATGGCCCTAAAAAGCAAATGGCTGCTCATTTCTTTGCCACGTTTACTCAAAAGCCGCCTCGAGCGACTGTCCTTCAGGCGCTTGTCCTGCAGATGTGCGCCATATAATCATTCATCAACACAGTATACGGTGTATTGGCTACTCCAGAATGATCATCCATAACTCAAGAGTCAAGTACATATAGCGTTTCGTTCGTAAGAACGTTCATAATTTAAATGGTAAATAAGGAAAGAAAAATTTTACGTGTTCTCATGTTTTGTACGTGTACCGTATGATTCGCACGGAAGGAACGCGAAATCAATCAATGCAGTGCCCAAACAACTTGCCCACTATCACCAATCCTCAGTGCTTGATCTTACGAAACGCTCTTGTGTACAAAGTGCGCAGACAATGCGAGGCCAGGCTTCTGGCTACCTTGGAGACAAGGGTTGCCCTTGCAGTAAGCAAACGATATTTGAGGGTGTACCTTTGAAGAGAAATACCGATTTCTCTTCACTATCACAGGACTCGCCAGTCCTAGAAATGGTGATATATAGCTGCGGCAGCTGCGTCGTTTCAAATGTCAGATAACGCTCCTAAGTTTCCAAATGCGTTGAAATGCTTAACGTTTTACATGCGATACGCTGGCGACGTTGTCAGAATCAATATTTACTGGACAGTAGCCCCTCACGTGTATATAGAGGTTCTTGAATAAGACACAATGAGGACCGCGCATTATGCTAAAGCTGATCATTTCGCGCGAGCTTGCAGCAGAGGGTAAATACAAATTTCTAGAGCGCACTCGGCGAGAACGAGTCGGGACATTTACCAAGTCGCTTTGTTCTTTTCGTTTCTTCTGTTGGCTCGCATAGCGAGAAAAAGCAGGACATCACGAACGCAAGTCAGTAGCAATCACAAACGAAGGACGGGAAAGCGGAAATTGAGACAGGAGAGGCTTCCAATTAAAGCGCAATCTATGCGGGGCTTTCTTCCTTTACAAATTTCATTTTCCCGGTACCTCGCTCTATATGTTACTTTCAGTCCAGCCCTATGAAACTGGCTGACTGCCACTGCGAACCTCTACTATCCCCATTCCTTTCCTTACTCATCCCTATTTCTTTTATTTCGCCGCTCGGACTTCCCTCCCTCACTCGCTTCAAACTAAATACCGCATCCACGCGAGTCTAAGCACCGTCCTTTCGGCGTCCTTCTATATATAGCGTCCACGACGGCCAAAGCTACTGCGTTAACTGTGTTTTCTTTTTTTTCTCAAGAACTATCTACAAAGCCGATAAGCGCTTTCCCGGTAATGTCAATGCGCATCCACTGTACTACCATGGTGCACAAATCGAGACACACGAGGGTGCTTCGTACTGCGCATTTTATCACTGAAATTGCCCGCAGTGCCCTAGAGAAATGAAGCCAGCCCGCGCTCTCATACTTGGTATGTGTTCCGTAGCGAAATTAATGCAGCTGCCGAACAACTTCCACGCGTACGAAAACTAAATGTAATTATCGGAACACATACAAACATTACGAACATATTAAGAATATATTATGAATATGTTATGAACACACACGTCATGAGAACTCAAAGCCTATTTTAGTACGTTACCACTCTTAGTGTTCAGCTGCAGCGTCCTATGTCAAGTACCACTGCAACATATTCATTTTTCTAATAGAACATGCGTACATTTTTGATTTAGAACGTGTCAGACAGTCAGCAGGTCATTAGAATGACGCTTAAGAGGACTGTTACGTTAAGCGCTATTCGTAAATTCCCGCGTCTGCAATAGGGAGCGGCCACTTTTGCCGTGAGAGTAGCGTCGGTACACCACAAAACACACAAATTCGAAGGACTGGGGGACGACATGGTCATGGACTTCCTGCATCAGGTCACCGTGACGCCATGGAGTTAGACAGTGTCTGCTCTCCACTTTGGTTTACTTAACTGACTAACAGCATTTTTTGTGTGTGTGTGTGTGTTTGTGCTGCGGCTCAACTGTTGTACACGCTTTTGTGTTTAATTCGACCCTCGTGCTTATCATATTCGTATTTACTATTACCAGCTTACCACTGAATCCTGTATGCACTACACTGTTCGCGATTTATACTAGACAGTTCACCTGACGGCACTTTTGTTTTTTACAAATTCATGGATTTGGTCAGTTGTCCTTCGGAAATGTTGAACTTAAACTCCCTTTCGGTAGATCGCACGAAACTGTACTCTAAATGAACCAAAGGTTCAAAGCTACCAAAGTTTCCGGAGCTTCTGATGCGCCAAAAACGGCACAAATACGAGAGATGCCTCGAAATTCGTGACGTCACCCTGACATACCCGCGCTAAAGTTTCGGCGCGGGATTCAAGCAGGGAGAGTATGACTATCATTTCTTCAGTAATAACTGACCCTTTTCTCACCAAACAAACGAGGATATCGTTTTTAAGGAATACTTTACCAGTTCTAGGCAAATTCACTGTTATCAATAATGTCCCCTTAGGAAGCACAAGAACGCTCCTACAACCATGGACACTTCAGGCTTCCCGAACATGTGCGGACGCTTCTATTCGAGGGCTGCCTGCATTCCGGAAAACAGGGTATATGCGCCGAGACGGCGGTACCTTCCTTAGATTGGGTCCGCGGGCTCGAAACATACCGGACGCTGTTCAAGTATTAATTGCCTTATAAAGAACCTACGCGTGCGCGCTCCAGCCGCTGGTCAATCCCACGGCACACGAGATGGCCCGGGGAGCTGCAGGAAGTTCGAAATGAGAGAATATCGAAGCAGACCTTGGCGGCAACGGCGGCGGCGGCGCAGGGCCTCACGAACAGAAATCGAAGATAGCAGCGCCAAAAGAACGGAGACACAGCAAAGACCAAGTTGACACGGCCAGAAAGATAGGAAGAATGACGACGACAAAAAAAACGAGTTCTTCTCCTTCGACTGAGCCGGATCACGGGAAGAGCGAAAAGTTTTGCGGGAAAGTTGTGAAAGTAAAAAAAAAGAACGAAGAAAACAATAATCAAGAAGCAGAGGAAGAAGGAAAGACGCTAGCAGTAGAGGGACCAGGAGAGACAAGACGGCGGGCGAAGAAGCAGAGTTGGAAAGCGAAATTTGGAACGTACGACGGCCCCTCCTTTACTTCCGACTTTGGGAACCACCGGATCCTAATTTCCGGCCTCCGGTAACGTCGGTGTGGCAGGAGCCACACGCGAGCACGTGCCGTGCGGGCTATGTCGGATCGTCCAAAGCGCTTTAGCTATTCGCTGCACGTGCCACCTTTCGTAACTGGAGTACGGAGTCAGGAAAGAAGAACACGTCTGCGGACTCTCCGCGCATGCTCCAAGAAGGACCATACTGAAAATGAAGGAGAAGCTTATCGGCAAATGACGGTTGACATTCGAGATTTCAATACGTTCGAGAAATCAAGAAAGCTTGGCTATGATTACCACGCGGTCCAATGAAAATTCTACACAGGGACTGGGTCATGAGACCCCGTGGCAGGTGTGGCCACGCGCGAACGCTTTCGAGGCTTTTGACAGAGACGGTCCTTTTACGCCGAATCCTGTTAGGACCTCGAGATTGAAGTGTCGCAATTCACAAAAATTTCGGTCAGCGTCATTCATTCCTACAGGCATCCTATACAAGTTTACGATTTGTTTCACGCGGGCTTTTTATAACTGCGAGAACCCACTATAGTTGTGAGGGTAGACACCGTTCAAGAGTCCCTGGTGAGTTTCGTTAATGGCGTTTCAGCACTAGCTTGGCTGTACGCATTAACTGGTCAGGTCAGTATCTACAGAATAAGCCTGCTGCAGTGACAACGTACCATTCTAAGAATTACAACTCGAATAGACTGGCTTACTTCATCGGGAAGTAAAGTGCTGGGACGTAACCATCGCTGCGCATGGGAACTCACGTTTAGACAACGCATCAGCCGCAGCACAGAAACGATACGCTTCGATGAGACTGCCTATCAGTGCAATGAGGTACGTGGAAATCAAAATATGCACCAGTACAACGGCACCTAACAGCACATAGTTTCGGCTTTTCAACAGGCAAAGAGTGAAGAAATCAAGCGTGAAAATAAATATTGTCGCTGAATTTCTGTTTCTTTCCCTCATTTTCTCCTTCTCGCATTGCCGGTCATGCTTTTAAAGCGCATGCGCTTCCATACCTAGCTTAGAAGTTACGATTTTCTTTCCTAAGAACATTTTGACATTGGCGGACAACATGCGCGGATAATTACGTCCACCTTTAAGACTGGCTGGCGCCCGTCCTGCCAAACAAGATCGAGATTCCCTGAGGGATGATGATTTGGAAGTAGTTAAGAGTGTTCGAACAAGATATGTCTCATGAATTTCTCAGTGGAGACGTCGGCAGGTCACCTTGCCGAAACATCGAGACGCTGGCGCCACTCGGCAAGAGGGTGAAACTTAGGAGAAACTTAAAACTCGAAAAAGAATCGAAATGTGTGAGACTATGGCTAACAACAGGTCTCCGGTTAAGACGCGTCTCCTTGACGAAACGTTGGGTCCAGCCTCAGATATCCCTTGTTCGCCCACTGTTGACCATTTTATCGTACGCCGTGTTTTGTCGATACATGGGCCCTGGTTCCAGTTTTTCACTTCGTTCAGGTGAATTAACAGCTTTTTTTTTTTCTCATCTCTTCTGCTCGAGCGAAACTTTGAACAACGCTTCATCACTGTAGTGCTGAAAAAAAACCACAGATATTAGAATAGAACAAAGTGATACTCGGACCTGACTGAACAATGGGGCAAAAGCAGCGAGAGACATAAATAAAAAGGCATTGTGGCGACTAATTTTTTTAAATGTACGAGGCAGACTCTTCATTTTTAAGTTAGATCTTTCCTTAACTTACTTCTTTCTTTCTTGCAGACACCACACAGTGCGATACCCGAAACCCCAAACTCGGCCTTAGGGCGTCGTCAGATTCCCCGACACACGAGCTTCCTTCAGCGTTAGCCCGTACGGCCAGTTTTTACGCGACCAACGTCGTTAACGCGTTTACGAGCGCTAACTCACGCTCACCGTGTCCCTGTGGGCGGGCGGCCTGGCTCATATACAGTAGCAGTATGCTCTGACTGCGCTCAGCTTTTCTTTTTCCTTTGTTCTTTTTACTTCAGCATTTTACTTTTCAGCTGGGTGCCTAAGTGACGCAGAGATCGCTATGGCAACAACCGGAGCACAAGAAGGCTCTTTCTGGCAGCATGTCCGTGCTCCATCAAACGTAAGTAATGGTAATATCAGTGTACTTGAATACAAGCTACCCTAGAGAAGCATGTTGCAGTTCCTCAACATCGTTATTGCATACACGAAAATACGACCCCAATCATAAGAATATGCCGCTCATAAACTGAAAGTCCACCGTATCGCATACGTTTATATGCCAAGTGGGCACTGTACGCGAAAGAAGAAGAGGCACCACAGCTTTTACTTTGTGTCCGCGCATGCGTGAGACCAAGATGGGTGAAGTTCTCCGTCTTACAGCTCCGTGATTACCCACGCTTTGGGAGACGCTGACCCAGAGATTCATAAACTGGCATGGAAATCTCATCAGTGCACGTACGTTATTGGAATCGGATAACACAGATACGCGGCGGCCGTATATCTGTGTTGTGATATGCCCCGAGGAGACGAGCTGGCAAACTCGTCATTGAGCAGCAAAACTCCGGTCAGCTTTTGTGGCAGGCAGGTGTTCTGGCCGCTCTAGGACATCTTCAATTATTTCAAATCACATCGTCCACACGTAGCACGTGCTCTCGCGGACCCGTGCTAGCTACGCAATGTGACACACACGGCGCTCACCTCAACAAGCTAGTTGGAGTTGGTACGATAGAAGTATGCGTGCGACTGTGGCTTAATCGCCACAATCGCACGTATACTCGTTCCAAGAACGAACAGAAACTCTACGGTGCTCTCTGTATGTGTCTTCGTCACCGTGCAACAAGAAAATACTCCTTGGACTCGTTTATCTGTTTGTTTTCCGCAGGAGCCACGCGTGCCTGAAATAAGTACCATGAAAAAGAAAAGAAACTGTGGCTTAATGGTTAGACCGTTGGTCAGCTGCAGTGGAGGTCAGAGGGTCGACCCCATTATCGAGCACGTAATTAGATGCTTCATTAAGCATGAGCTATTCGGCAAGACAGCAGCAATCAGCGGCCACGATCACAATAGTCCGGGAGTGTTAGCAGAGAACGCTTCGCTTTTAAAAAAGATGGTTTCTGGCTCTAAACGGCGAACCATCCCACTGATTTCGGATACACTCTAGGCGAGCGCGCCGGGTAACCACCGCCTCCGCGCGCTCTCCAGACAGATAAGCTGCAACCGGGTACACCGCTCGCCGAAATGATCTCCGCTGTGCACCGCCAGTTATACACCGCTGAAGCGACACGGCAATATCGCAGAGTAAACATGCAACTGGCAACCGGAGGCGCAGAAAAGAAGCCGAAAAGAGAGATATAGGCCCGCGGCCACATGCAGTCCGCCAACGAAGGAATCCCGGAAAGCCGGAGAGACAACAGGCTCGGACGACACGACTTCCTTCCCGAAGCGACGTCAAAATCTTCGGAGGAAAAGAAGCAATAAAATATGCGTCAAAAAAGGCAAAAGAAAAGAAAGGCCGTGGTAAGTTAGAAAAGCATTTTCAAACCAACGAAAAAAAAGAAAAGAAAGAGAGTCAGCGCAAAAGACAGGCCGCTTCGAAAGTGACGCCCGAAGACGCAAGGAAGGCGACGGAGGTCAGGCTATATCACATGGGCTTCTTTTTCCTTCTGTGGCACTCGCTAAAGGAGGCTCAGGAGGAGGATGGCAGAAGGCGCGTAAACCGGGGACAGACTTCAGAAACAAAGTAAAAAAAGAAAGAAACAATGCGAGAGGGTGGCAGTGGAGGCAACGGAGAGCGCGCGAAGGCGAGGGATCTATAAAGGACCGCGGGGCAAACACCGACAAGGCGCATTAGTAGAATGACGACGCAGGGGGACAGCAGCGCAGCGGAGGCAGCACCGTGAGCTGGCGGTGTCGGCCGCGGCCGGCACACTGCGGCGGCGACGGCGGCTTCCCGCCATCTCCGCTTGCTTTCAAGCAGAGTAAAAAGAGAGAGAGAGAGAGAGAGAGAGAGAGGAAGAAAAGCGAAAGGTTGCTTGCCAGTCGACTCCAATTCCTTCTTTTTCCTCTGAATCTCTTCTTCCCTCCCCCACTCTTTCCCTGCCCATTTCCCCTCCGAAGGATATAAAGGATTTTTGACGTCCGCTGCCGCTTTTCCCAGCAAGCGGAAGCGGTGGCGTGCGCAGGCGTACACCCGCGGCTGCGATGCCCCGTCGAACCCAACGAAACCGACGCAGCCAAGCGCGACTTCTCCAGCGGGCCTCTTGTGTTTATTCGGGGCACTTTTGTTTACACGTTTCTTTTCGTCTTCGCCTAGCTCTTCTGCCACGTCCTCGTTCTCTCTTCCGACTGCCAAGGGACGACAGAGCAAAAAAAAAAAAAAAGGCGAGTAAAAGAAAGACAAGCAAAGAGTTGTGTTCCGTCCTCCGTTCACTCTTGCCCACTTGTGGAAAGGAGGAAGGATATACTAAGCGCGCCTAGGTCTACGCCTCACCTCTCCCTTTTGACGTCTCGTTTCGTAATAGTACGTATACACATCCAACGTCGAAGCTCCCCGCGGGAGGGGCCAGCAAAACCACAGCGCGGCGAGAAGGAAGGCACGGAAAGACTTGCGGCAAGCTATAGAGGAGGATGAGAAATCCGGGATCAGGGAGCGCATCCGTCCGCCACCGCCGCCTCGGCTTCGCCCCACGTACTAAAGCCCATAACTCGCTCGCTCGCTCGCTCTCACTCCTTCATCACGGTTTGAGTGCCACCATGTTCCCCACTCGGAAGTTTGCAAGAAAATACGCGCAGTGCACGATATAAGGCAGTCCAGACGGACGGGAAAACTCTCCCTACCATTTTTTTTTCTTTTTGTCTCGCTTTACTCTCGCCCACTCTATTGCCTGGTTTCGAGAAACTCTAACGGCGGCGGCGGAGGTGCCGTCCGCGGAAGAGGTGGCGAGGAGCTCGAGACGCGCCCGTTGGCGGTTTCAAACCACAAGGCCTCCGCCGCGGCCTGTTATCAGCGCGGGCCCAGGCGGTCGCGAGACGCTTCACTGGCTCTCCAGCCTCCATCCGGCGGGCTATATAGCCTTGCTCCCGGGGCTCCGACGCAGGCAAGCGCTCGCTTCGCGTCGTTCCCTCGCCAGCACCGACGCCGCAGCCGCCGCAGACACCGCCGCGTTGCGCACCCCTCGTCGTACATATAGGCGCCGCTGTTTCCGCAAGCGACGTGGCTGCCACGTTCTTCGCTTTGCTTCCGCCGCGTCTTTTTTTTTTTTTTTTTCCTTCCTCCCTCTTATCCCATTACAGCGCGAGCGTCGAGATGACTCAACCTCCCGGTCGCCCCCACACGTCCCAGCTTTCCTCCTCACCCTCCTCCGCTCGCTGTCGCACACAACGTAGTTATTTCGCGACCCCTGCGGTAGCATGTTGATGACGCAGCAACAGAGCTGGCCCAGGCAGGCCGAGTGCGCATGGAAACGCGCACTTTCAGACGACAAGTGGATCTCATACTGAGGTCGTGCCCCAAAGCAAGAGGCATGAGAACGAAGGAAATACACAGTACCATGTACAAAGCCTCTTTACGACTACGCGCTTTGCTGTATGACACGCGAAGCTTATGTTAAATCACGTTGCCAACGACTCGAAGAACGCGCCTGATGAACAGATATGCCTTGTGTACATCAAACCGAGTGTTGTCTGTCTGTGACTACCGTAGGTTCATTGGCAAGGCTACGCGTTCATAAAGCAGACACATTCAGCTTCACGAGAGGGGGCGATGAAGAAGGTACATGCAAAACACTACGTGAAGTCACGTTGTGATTACTCTGTGCGTTTGGAAGAGGTGTTACATTCGTCAAAATTGGATTCAACAATCAGGTTGTTTTAGCGGGTTGTGCTTTACGCAACCGGACGCCCGTAGCTTTTTCATCCCTTACTGCTGACACGTGGAGTAAAATCATTTGCTTTCTCTAACCTAGAACACAAATCTCTCGTTTCTCAATGCATCACGCAAACTTGTATACCTTGTCCATAAGCACGTGCGGCTTCTGGTTCTTGCTAGAGGTCATGGGTTCAATTTTCGACCACGGCGGCTGTATTCCAGTGGGGGCAGAAAGTAAAGAACACTTGTCTATCAAACTTTGCGGGCGCGATAGGGAACGCCAGTGGAAACGTTAATATGGAGTCCTGTGGTTCTCTGCGACGTCGAACTCAATGTATTGTTTCTTTACTGTATCCCATCGGCGACTACACCGACCAGATGTCCGCGTTACAATTACTGCAGTGCATATGCTGTTGAACAGTAGTCTTAGACGATACGTCAGCGTGACGTCTCATCTACCTGGGTACTTGACAGTAGAGATTGGCGCCTGTTGAAGTGGCTATATTTCTGCTGCAGTTTCGGCGAACGTGGTCGACAAGGAATCAACGTAAAAATAACGCTCACGTAACCTTTGCCAACACGACATAAATTTCTTCCGTCCGTTACGTTTTAGCCGTAATCGAACAACGCTGAAAAGTAATGTCCCTGGCATCAATCGGCATAACATAGCTGTGACATGTCAAGGCAGCCACCGTATTATGTTCGAGCAACACAAAGTCCCGCTCCTGCGGCTGACTCTACAACCGCCGGTCCCTTACGGGATCCAACATGCCATTTATTATCGCTTGTATTTCCAGTAAATCATACTTTACCATTGAGGGCTTAACAGTAAAGAGAAACATTTCGTGAACTATCGACTATGGGCCTTCCTAGTGCACGCTTACAATCCAGCTAAAACAAGGGCACGAAGCGACAACTTGCAACTCATTATGCGCGTTTTACTCCTGTAAAGCGTGCTTTGACGCATCATATGTTAACTTGAGGTGAAGCCCGACACAAAGCGCGCTCACAAGTTCAAGCAGGTTTCTTGCTAAACTCGGAGCAGACTACATTTTTTTAGTTCATTCAATGCGGGCGAAACAGTGAGAAAGCTGTCTCAATTTACATGAAACGCTCATGAAACACGAGTGTAATGAAAAAACGGTAATACCCTTCGCAGTCGTTCCACTTTCCATGCAGCAAAAGGAACTGAACAGAATGTAACATAGGTGAATTACAGATGTAGCGGCTCGCACGACGACCAAAAATGACTCGGCCCATCACATTGCTAAGCGTTCCCGTCAAAGCATTGTTGAGAAAAAGTCGGTAAGTCAAATAGCAAAACTAAATTGGTAAGATGCTCGTTAAACTTCGCAGAACAACAAATCCCTTGACACCTGGCTCATAGATATTGTAGTATTGTGAGATGAGCCGCGGAGAGGCGTGAAAGGGCACGAATCACTTGATCAAAGTGTTAAGTACTGATTGTAACGCGTCACATGTTGCTCCTCAGTAGAAGCGGGAAACCTGAATAACTAAAGAAGGAACAAACGAAACGATTTAAACAAATTAACTGGTAGCCAGGCCATAGACAAACGTTTCCTCTATAGTACACGCGCAAACATTGGAAAGGTCTGCCAACACGCCGGGCAAATTACTGAACACCTGGCAAAGCACACGCTGTCACGTTGTACGGCAGTAAGCAGCCGAACGCTTTGGCAAAGTCCACGGACACGGCCATCAAGTAGTCCACTTCAGCAACCAGAATGGCACGTGTTTTGCGCGACGACAGACAGTAGTGATGCATCACGAAGAGCGTATAGAACACCTCGCTTCGCGACGTCTCAAAGCTCAGCTCGTCAACGGTGAACTTGCGGTTCCACAACGCGTTTCTGCTGGCATTAAGTGCAGATCCCAGGCTGAGCACAGGGTACTGAAATCGCAGTCTGCTGAGACTCCACTGGGCATCGTGACAGCGGGCGTACTCAGAAAGCATCAACGTGGTCTCTCGACTCCATGAGCCCTGGAAGGCGAAAGACCAAAGCGCGTCTGCCAAGTCGACGCCCACGACGGACATTGGAATGGTAGCGTCGGTGGAGGATACGAGCTTCAGCGCGGCATACAACGTCACCGGAAGGATAACGTACACGCCGATCACCGACGGCCTAAGCCCTAACAGCGCGGTGATCGCCGACGCGTCGAGTTCTTTCTTTGCTGGTTGGAAGCGGTCTACGGAGAGGCCATAAGTTTCCGCAAGCAGGTAGTTTCTGGCATAGCTGGAGCTCAAAGTAGGCAAGGGAGCGTCCAACGGTATGACTTCTGAAGGCATGAGAAGCCGGAGCTCACGGAGTCGCGCAGTTGCCTTGGACGCATCGGCCGACGTGGGAAAGCTCTTTGAAACCTGCGATACTACGGACTCGGTGATCGATTCAAATACAGCGACGAGCGCGGAGTCGTGCTGGGGGCTTCTGGGATACTTTTGGATAGCACTAAGCACTGCGACTGCTTCGAAACGGAACGTGAGCTTCTGGCACACAATGAAATAGCGGTGCATTTTCTTGGCCGACAGCTGTTGAATAATGTCTAGCAGCAGGTCCGTGGTTGCTTCCAGTAGAGTAAACACTATCGCCTGAGGCAGTCGCTCTTTGTCCAACAAAATCGAAAAACGGTGCTTCAGCGCCGGTATGGGAGCGTGATAGACTCGGCCAGTAAACGGCCGTTTGACAATTTCCTCGGTGTAGCGGCGCCATCTGTAAGGGTTTATGGCGGGAACAGCCGTTTCCAGGACGTCCAAGTTTCCCATGCCACCCAAAGGAGGTTCCACAACCACCGAGTCCAAATCTGCGACGAGACGCTCTACATCCCGGTCGGTGACGTTGGTAGATAACGCTTGGTTTAAGGTTTTAAGGGCGTCACGTCGTATTCGATCGTAAACGTCTCTCACTTCTGCATTCACGACGTGATGCACGGGGTTAAGAAGAACCACTAGCGGATCCTCAACACGCACCTTGGGGGTCACAGGAATGATGGCGTCAGGCCACGGTCCAGAACCGAGCATGGAGAAGACCACGACCACCTTGACGCCGTATTTGAGGTTCATATGCATCAGTAGCAGCAGAAACCTGAACCAGGTTATTGTGGATCGTGGTTTCACAATTTCCACAAGAGCACGAGCCGTCTCCGCGCCTCGCGTCTCTATTTCCATGCTGGTGTCGATGCAGGCCTGAAAGTAGTCACGCAAGAATTGTCCCGCCTTTGTGCCGGACGGCCAGTAGAGCGAGCCGATGCTGGCCCACCACGGCTTGAGTACGTTGTGCACTGACCATACTGAGTGGCTGCCACGCGATGCACTTCCACAAGCGTAGTGGTAGAAGGAGTCACAGGGGTCCATCCTTGCGTTGACGAAGCCGGAGAGAACGGCCAGGGCGCCCCATTCAGACCCGTTCAGAGCAAGCTCACGCTTGCGGGGAGAGGAACGCAGAATGACTACCAATGAACCAACTAGGAGGACAAGAAAGGTGAGCTGGTAGGCCAAGACAGAGCCGGCGGCGCGGCGGTCCACGCGAGGCAAGCTGGAAAATATCCTGGCGAAGCTGCTCGTTGTGGAGCTCGGTAAAAGCTCGGCGCTCAACGCTGGACAGGCGGAAGAAGTCAAGGGTTTCCGTCCCGATGACTGTACAGAAAAGGGCAGAGCAACGCCACCGTTCGTCACAGTCGCCGGCGCGGATGAAACGCAGAGCTGCTTGCACCTGTCGATGAGCAGGTTCTTTTCGGAGTCGCCTACGGGAAGAGCATTCCCTCCATGCAGCCCGCCGATTGGCTGATCCGCCTGACCAGAGCTTGCGACCGAAGCAGTTTCATGTGCTGCGGCATCGTCTACCAAGCGTTTAGCTACGTCGCCGGACAGAGCCAGACGACCAACATAAGCTGATCTCGCTTCTCCTACTGTGGTGTCAGGGCTGGCAGGCTTGTTTCCAGCGCCAGGTTCTTCTGAATGCGACGCCGTGCTCCTTTTCGCGTTATCTGACTTAGCCGTCCGCTTGAACTTGGGGCGCGACTCGGTCAGCCGCGTGCTCTTTGCATTGTCAAGCGATACAGTGAGAGCATGCGCAGTCGAATTCGAACCGCCATGCGAGCCCATTAAAGAAACACCGAGTTGTTGCGGGGTGTCGCGTGCTTTTAAGGCACCGTCGCTTTCATTCGGAGGGGAAGACGTGGATACCTTTGGCAGAGCAGCTTTTAGTTGTTGCTGCGGCTGCGTTGATTCCTCGCGAGAATTGGCCGAGATGTCATCGTTATTTGAGCTTGAAGCACGCTTACCGTTCGCGAGGTCAGGACTGGACTTGAGACGAGGCATTATACGTGGGTGAGGCTGGCGCTCCCGTCTTGTCTCGCTCAGTCTCCTCAGCAGTGTGAACGCCTTCCACGATCTCGCTCGAGCAGAAAGATACGATTAGTCACATCGAGTTACAATATGTACGGAGAGAATCTTCGATACGAGACAACAAGAAAGCAAAATGGAGGCACAGTCTTGCTTGTTTGCTTGCTTGCTTATTGTTCAGTTGTGGCGCTTACCCACTACCGGTGATTGGCCAACAAGCCCGCGGTTAAAGGTTAAAGGGAAGGGCAGAGAGAAAAAACTTAAACGTAAAAGTAAATCAGGGCCAGGTAGTGTATAACGGTTATGATAGTTAGGAAAGATATTTACCTGGCAGGCACATAAATAAAAATAATTGTAATTATGTATAAACGGCAATTTTTGGTAGTATTAGAATAATTTTGAGCACACAATCAGCAATTTAATGAGCTATCCAATAATTTATTTCGAGAATTAACATGGTAGCCTTCTTGTGTGACAGAGGTAGTCGCAAATGGCCATGCAGATGTTATTGTGGCTAAAGCCCAATGAAGAAGCCCCGAAGGAGATGTTATGTTGAGTAGCTAAAGAATAGCTAATTTTCGCAAAGGAAAATCGAATTTTTTTTCCTTTGATATTTAAATCTACGGCATGCTAGTAGAAAGTGGTCAATGTTTTCAGGTTCCTGACAGGTAGTACACAGAGGGGACGGTGCCAGACCGAACCTGTATAGGTAAAAATTCAGTGGTAGGAGGCATAAGCAGGCGAATGGGCATCTCCTCCTTCTTAACCTGCCAAAGATATGGTGCAGGCCCACAGCCCTACAGCAGGCACAGCCGTATGTGCCCTAGCTAGAGTATGTGCCAAAGCAACGTCACGGGCTTTCAACGCGTCTAGCCACGCAGTAAATTAGGCTTCAAAGACGCATTCAAAAGCGCTCGAAGGAAGCCGGAATAACTTGCTGCGGTAATTCCTCCACAAGCACGATAGGGATGACGCGACAGCTCCGAAACAATGCCCAAAAGGACAAGCAGTTTCGCAGGAATTGAAAATCCAATCCCACATTCGTACGATAGCTGTAACGGAAACAAAGAGAAACAACCAACGTGGCCAGCTCCGAAAACAACAACGTCCCTAAAGAAATACGAAAGAAAAAAACAAAAACGAAGCGAGACGTCAGCGCCTTCCGCGACACTCCCCCCGCCTTGCCGTGGTGACGGATGACCGCTGCGTCGGGCCCCGCATAAAGCGCCATAAGCGTGTGGGGGGGTCGTGCCCGGCAAATCTATCCCAACTCTCTCTTCCTAGCCTCCCGGACACGGGGCACAAGTCTCAGCTGCTGCCGTTGGCGGCGGCGGCGGCACGCGTCACGACTGGAGAATATATCACAGCGCCAGGCGGTGGCGACTCTGAGCCGTCTCCAGCTGCGCGAACACACAGAGATGGCCAATCTGTCTAGAGTGATTCGCGAGCTGGTGACGCGTTTAGAGCCAGCCGGCGTTAGCGTCGAACACTCCATTTAGGTTTCTTCTGCGAGTTTGTGAATAGCACTTTTTTTTACCCCGCTCCCTACCTCATAGTGTGCACTCCCGAACAAATCATTGCTACCGCTTCAACCCGAGAATAAATGCGCCGCTTTTGACGAAAGAATTACGCATGATGTCAGAGTATCAGTGGCGAACAAGGGCAGTGAAATAAGTATCGAGGCGTCTCGCTTCGTACGGCCACTGGCGGCGATTAGGGACGCCATTTCCTGACCATATGACATAATTTCTTAACCGAAACGATTTTGAAATGTTATAATTTCTGTAAGTATTTGCAGAAGCCAGTGCTTCCGATGCCAGTTTTGTGATTACTTAGCATCTTACGCAAGTTTGATCTCAGCAGCTGTCACTGATCCAAAGCATATGCACCTACGAAGCTTCAAGCGACACTTCCTGAAGACCACAAACAGGGCTAAATGACGTCTGCATGTATACGTCCCTTACTCGGTTGGAGCCACGGCATTTCAATATCCTGGTTGAAATTATTCTAGTGAAGTTGAGCAAGTAACAAAGCGTGGAGAACTGATGGTAGGTTCACCAGTGCAAAACACTTTAGCCATACGGGGTAAAACAGCATCGAGGGTGTCAACCAATGAGGTAAGGCGAACAGATGAAGGAATTTCCGGGCGCAGCGAGGATGGTTTCGATCGACACACAACCGTGGTGATTGGAAATTTCTTTGCGTGCAGAGACAGCCCTGCAGCTGAGTTAACTACGACGCGATAATGAAAAGGAATCACAGTAATGCTGATAGTGACAATAGTGATGACTATGACAATTATATGGAAGCAGAATGAAATGAGCGGTTTGATAAATGAGCGGAAGGCATGCTGATAAAGCGTTCCGCACGGAAGGAGAAAAATGAAAGATGTCTTTCGGGCATATTCTCGTCACGAGGAGGGTGGAGGCAGTTCTATAAGAGGCAGGGAGGGTGAAGTGAGGGGAAGGAGAAGACGAAGGACGGTGGGGTTACGGAGCATCGGCCAGGAAAGGATTAAATGTGCCGCGGTGGCGTGCGCGTGATGAAGAGTAAAACTTAGCCGCCAAAGCTGCCGCAGCAAGGAATGTCGGGAACCCAGCAGCACCGCGAATGAAACCCGTATGGAGGCACGGGGGAAGGGCAGGAAAGCTGGAGAAGCCCTTCTTTCTTTTCCTTTTATTTTTTTATCCCTCTCTCTCAATGTGCCAGGTGCTCCAAGGCACAGCCAGCCTGGTATATAAGAGCGTTATTGACCGCGCAGAGGAGGTCATATTGCCCGTGGCCGGGCGGTCGGATTCCTACACCCCAATGTGGAAGCACGCGGTGCCGCGACAAAGGAAAAGGAAGCAGGAAAGAGAGAAAGTGGGCGATAAAATAAAGTAAGTTGCGGGAGAAGTGCGATGAAGAAATGTGGGTTCATCTCCAGGGTTCGGGAAGAAGTTCCAAACTTTTTTTTTTTATTTTTTTAGAACAGGCGCAAACTTTCGGCCAGCTAGGTCATATCGCCAGTACATACTGCAAGGGAACGAAGCGCGGCATGGAGATTACCTGAGAGGCCGGGGAAGCATACTAGACTGGGCAAGACATTCCCATACCCGCCAATCTGCGAGCTTTGATATGCGCAAGATCCCGCAGGACACGCAAGCTGGAAATGGGCAGGGGAAGGGCACGCGGCATTTGAGGAATAGGCACACGCACTTTTCAGGCCTGAGCACAAGCCTTTTCAGGGATACATACGCGCTTTATTAAAGTTACTTGACAAGCTAGATCGCAGCGACTTTTTCTGACTTTGGCGCTGCCGATTTTCCCTGCTTTAGGAACATGTCTGTATAAACTTTCTCGAAGCAGATACCCTCTTGCATATCCTTTCACTATCAGAAGACGAGCGAAACTTGCTCGACACAGAGTTCTCGTAAAGCTTTACGGAACACTGACAAAATCGTAAAACGAAATCAAGCTTGTAAACTTTACTTAAAATTCGGGACAGCTGGCAAGGAATGCACTCCGTGCCTTGCAGACACAAGAGGCCGCGGGCAAACAAAAAAAATTGCAATAGTAATTAAGTTTTCACAGAGCTAATAAAGGTGTTGTTCGTAACTGACATCATCCCCGTGTCTTTGCGGAAGAAGAAGCCAAGACTGAAGCCTTAGCAGTATACTAGAGCCCCGACCGGCGGTTTCGACACATTGTTTGCTACGTGTGATCCATTGTGCCGTCGTCGTGCCATCGTCATGCCTACGTCAGTATTCATACCTTTGTACTATATCGTCCTGCATCAATATGCTGTCACGCAAGCAAGAAGGACTTAATAAACAAATAAAGGGCTAATATATAACTGCGCAAAAGAGGCCTCCTAGGCTGGTTTCTGGACAAGGGCCTTGTTGCACTATAAAACACACGCTCCAGCCAAATGCGCCCCTTTCCACCTTTCCACCTTTCCTTTTTTGTGTGTGTGGGTGCGTTGCTATAGCCAATTACTATATGTCCCATTTCACGTGATCATCCTATGTTTCTACTACAGGCTCAAGAGCATTAACGCAGTATGACTCTCATCCAGGTCTTGAGTCCAGGTCCACAATACCTCAGTCAGACGCGGTAAACAAAAGAACGCGAGAACTGGGGGCCAGTGGATGAACTGCATGAAGATCGCCTTGCAGCCGATCGTACAGCAAATTTAGACCGACGGATAAGCGTACGTAGTTTACAGCAACGTCATCGCGGCCACATTGCCCCTGTGACCACCCGTCGAACTTCACCGCAGTGCACGAGCGTAACTCAACGGGCAGTAGCTTCAAAAAATATTTCAGAAGGCCGCCAGAATTTCAACAAATTTCAGTTAGTTACGTCGAGAGGGTAGGCCCATTTATTAACATGCGTATTTACGGCACTTAATCTTAACTTCTTTGTAGCGTTATGGAAGTGTCTTGGTCGGTACTAAAACGCAAGGTTAAAAATAATTACCGTAAGTACGCATGTTATCAGAAGGCCATACCTTCTCGGCGTTGCTAACCGAAAATCGCTGAAATCCTGACGGCTTTCTGTAATATAATTTTTTTAATAATTCTGCCCATAGGGTACTGCTGGTGCATTGCAGTGAAGTTCAACAAACGGCCGCAGGGGCAATGTCCAAAATTTCTGGGTATGGTAAAAACATTACCTTCTCAATACAACCCGCTTATCTCCCACCATTATTTCTGGATAGAGTTAAAGATGCAAATCGCACAGAAGTCAAGGCTGTGATCCGCAAACATTTGCAGGTTTAATATGGCGCCCGTAACGTCAAGTGCAATATATCTGTAGCGGCGCGAAAGCATCAACCGGGCGTAACATCAATGGCCCGTAAATTTAGCCAACGGCAGGCAGATTTCATCAGCGTGCTCGTCTACAAGGAACACCGATTAGAGACGGAAACGCGGCAGTCTGGCGTGCATTAGACAAAACGAGCCGCGTAGGCCGAAGCACCGAGCTTTGCTCTCTCGTCGACTCACTCACATCATGCCTCGTATCTCTTCGAGCACCCAGGAATTCTGCGGAGAAGACGACGACGACGACGACGGGGCGGACGACCCAGCGGCGCTAGATGAAGCTCCCGATGACGAAGCCGAAGGCTTGGAGGCCGCCGTCGCCGCGGACAAGCCGGAGTCAGCTCCGCCGGATGGAGCCTGCAGGCCGATAGAAACAAAAAATTAAATTCTTGACCGCGTAAAGACCAGCCGCGATGGGTCAGTAGCTATCACGTTCCTCTGTTGAGCGCGATGCCGCGTGTTCGATTTGCAGCAGAGGTGGTCGCATTACGAAGGCAACGGAATGCCAATGGTGTGTCGTGCGTGCTTTGATTGCGTTAAAGAAACTCGATAGGTCAAAAGTCTTCCGGACCATTGCACTCAATTACGCCATCTCCTGCAGTTCACTCGCTGCTTCGCGACGTTTGGGACCCGAGAACCCTTACTTAGGAGTTGAAAGCTGCAGTCATTAAGCACCGCGGCGGATGCTGGTCTTTATCATTATTTTACTCCGATCACCTGTAGCGCAAATCAGCACGTGCCAACAAAGTTTACTTAGAGTATAACAGACTTCGTTGCTTGTTTCATAGCGAAAAAACGTCGTAAGCAGTTGTGCGATCGAAGCTTTCAACTATTACTTTCATGACAAACTTAACCAAGCACGCCAACAGCATCTATATTGAATTTTACTTCTAGTAGATTCGGCCTTCCTGACCTTTTTTTTTTTCGTCCTTAGATAGCAACACTGTCGTGGGCCGCTTTCCTGCTTTCAATTATATATCATGTACTACTAACGCTCATCATCAGCACAAATCAATCTACGCACGAATAAGTTTTAACGTGGAGCGGTTCCGTTTCTACCCCAATTATTTTCTTCGACAGTTTCATCGTGACGGGGTCACAAGTGAGTATATTCATAAACTTAACTCGATTTGTGCTAAACCTTGAGAGTTCAGTGAATCATCATATCCCGCCAAATGTCGACGTATACGAACAGGAGGCAAACGTCTGCCGGATCGCGCCCCGCAAGACTGCGTTCGAAATCGGCATCAAGGACACCAGCGTTTACCCTTCTTTACACTGTACATATCTTGTCACTGATCTAACGCAGGAGGAACTCGTGACGGGTCTTTCACCGACGCCACCAATTCACTTATATGCCTAAAGCCGTTTCCACAGATTTTTTTCAAGCGCGAGGAATAACGTCATAGCACACCCGAGCACGTCAATGCGGAAAAAAAAACTCGCGCCAATTTTCCTAACGTCCGGCGCAATTTGCGACTATAGAAGCACGTAACGCAGAGGAGGGTGACAGCGCCCCGAGTTACACAACGAAGAGACCAACGAATTCAAGCTAAGGAAGAAAGAAAAGAAGAAGGAAAAAGAGAAAGACGGGGAAAACTCGGGAATTCAAGACAAGATGACGAAGAAAGGCGTGCGCTCACACCCTTGATGCGCTTACTCTGATCCAATGAAGAAGCGTATAAGAAGGGGTATAGCTTCGACAGCACAAGAAGAAGCGTAACCGTACTTCAGCGCACCTTACCCCCCACAATACCCTCCTCTGGTCCCGTCTGCACGAAGACGGGGCTTGCGCGCCGCACCAAGTCTCCTTAAGAACGACCCAATCGCGACCCGTAACGAGATTGACGGCACATGCCGCAGGCGAGGCTTACCCGCGCGCTACCACTTACGTGGAAGCGGCGGAGAGTTGCAACAAGAAAGAAAACAGCGTAGAAGAAAATAAGAGAAAGATATAACGAACAAAAAGAAAGAAACGGAGAAGAGAGGCTGCAGCGGGTTTCGACGCTCACGTTTTTACGTCATAAGTACGCCACCGGACAATTAGCGCGCCAATATACATATCGCTCAACTCCGCAAAGGCGAGAAAGGAAAGAAATAAAGGTGCGGAAACAATCTATAAGAGAATTGTCAAAGTAAGCGAAACGTATACTGTTTTGTCGAAGCGTCGTCATCTGCTGCGGCTGTTGCACGGACCCCATCGCGGGCATGGCAGCGAGACGCACGGCTGGGGGTGAACTTCACCGCAAAGCAAGCATTCCGCTTTTATCTTGCATATAGCAGCCTTGCACCCCGGTCACGCGGTGCACACTTACGGTCGCGATCGAGCTTGATCGAGATCAAAAATCCCAATCGCGATTGGCTTCCTTCCGTAGCTTGTGCAAAGGCGCCAATTGCGATCGAGAAATTCGATCCCAATCGAGCGTGACGGCGATAGAAAGCGCACCGTGCGAGACCCCGCATTACGCAGACCGCAACGACGGCCAGGCCCTTTCTTTTGCTAAGCAATTAGAGGTGTGCACAGCCCCAGCCGGAGCGAATGACGTCAGATGCACCCTCTTTTACACAACACGCTTTCCTCACTTACGAATCCACACCATCGCACATACTTTCCACAAACCTGCTCACCCCTTTACCATACACTTTGCACAGCATCAAGGCTTGTCCGAATATTTTTTTTTTTACTATATTCTAGTTTACAGTACATATGCAAACCAAGATAGGTAAGGCGAAAACTGTGTACGAAAGCCTAACTAACTATGGTTAAGGTTGTCCATGTGACAGAGGTATAATAAGTTCATGCAAGGACTGTTTCTGTAAAGTGCATATCGCGCTGCTGGGGGAACGTCTGTAACAGGCTAATGGCGTTATAGAGCCGCGCTCCTGCAGCTTTCTTACATTTCTTACCGCGAGTAAATACGTCCGTTCGCGTTTCCCGCATTCTCGAAATTCCGCGTCGGTGTTTTACGTGCCATGTTGCTAACTGCGACTCCCCAATTGTCGCGCTGTTCGCAGCTCATTTTCCGAGAAAGCGTTTTTTACTGATTAAGTAACTTGCTTTTCCCTCTTTCGTCTGGCTTAAGCAATCAGAAAACGTTACGAAAGAGCTAAGCGCTGCTGCAGCCGGTTAGACCCTTTCTTTTCTTGCCTGCCCTGCCGAGCGTGCGCTCCGACCACCTCAGAACGCCGGCGTCTCGAAGCCGCCACCAGAAACATCACACCGGCGGCTGCTCGCGGCCGCCCAGCCACTCAGGAAGGACGAATAAGACCTCAAAAGAACGACGGCGTAGGAAGAGGATCAGTGACGGCGCAGGCTGCAGCAGGCTCACAAGACCAAGAGATAAAGGAAAACAAAGAAATACAAGAGGAGGAGACTAAGAAAAAGAAAAGCTAGAAAGGAAGAAAAACACGACGGCGAACGCTGCGCGTGGAGAAAGAGGAGTCGCGACAGAGGATCAGGATCAGGCGGATGATTCCGGATTGCCTCCGACAGGCGAGAGAAAGCCTTGCCTCGAAAGAAATCAGTGATCTGCCCCGAGGGGACAGACACACACCCACCTCTCCCTTTCTCCCCCTCCCAAACTCGGTCGCCGCTTCCTCCCTGTATCTCGCGATCCCTGAGACCACGCGCCAGACCGCACTTGCCCTTTCTCTCTTTCCTCCTCATCCTCTCCGAAAATCCGTCTCCGCGTGCTCGCTGCCATAACGCGAAACCTGCCCAACCAACCTGCTCCCCAAGTCGACCGAAAGCTTTCCCGCCGCCAAAACTTTTTGACGCTTTCCCTTCAGCTCATCAGGCCCAGCGGGAAGCCAATCTCGTTCCCTGGGTGACCTACACTGCTACACGTAGGGATCTGATGCGTCAGAGGAAAAGAAAGTCAAGCCACGCCGAGACAAATCTTTGCCGGCCGCACGCACCGCCCTGTAATGATCACCGCACAAAGCTCTATCCGCAAATACCGACAAATACCACGCGAAATATTTATAATAACAATAAAATAAAACAATAATGATAATAATTAGAATGATGAGAAGACTATAGGAACCGTATCTTCAAAGAAAGTTTCGGCTGTCGTCAGCCATCTTAAGAGATTGTTAATGAAAATGTTACACCACGTGAGAACGCCATCTGCTTTGTCTCGAGCACAGTGTCCAGCGCAGACACAATGTCGCAGCACGCATCCACGTGTGGCATCTATTTCAATGCCACATTCATGTGAAGTAGAACACGACAAGAACTGGAAGGAAACGACACCCTTGTGCGCCCACACGCATGAGGCCCACACATGAGGACGACACACTTGTTTAAGCGCTAACTGGCAATCGTCATGTCGGATAGGTTCCTAGCAGCCAGAAACGAAACAGAAGCACATTGGACGCTCTGTCCGTCCGCTTGTCACCTATTGGGGGCGAGCGCAACCGTGGGAAGAGCTCGCGCAGCCATCGGCATGACGTGGTATGAAGGATCACGTGGATACAGCAGCCGCGTCGGCTGCTTCGGAAGCGCCGAAGCGAGCTGAAAACGAAAGTTTAATGTCCCAGCAGCGCTGTGGTACTGATTAAGCGGGGAGATTGTCCCGTTTCGAGTGTGTGCTTGACAACACTTTAAAGCACTATAATAGGTAGTGGCTGCCTTTGAAGGCGGCCAACATGGTAAGCTACTGCCCGGTGCCGCAGTGGCGCGGACGTACGCAACGGAGCCCGGTGTCAGCCTTCACATGTACCCGCAGGACAAGAAGCTGCATGAAGCTCAGATAGCGAAACTTAAGCACCGCGGCAAGCAGCCATTGGCTACAACTCGGGTGTGCAGCAAGCACTTCCGCGAGGAAGATTTCTGATACGGCGCCGGGTCTGCAATGTTCGGTGAGTAGCAAAAAGCGCGCACTGAGACACTCGCCCGTGCACGCTGCCCGGCTGATGTCATGAAGCTCTGGTCTATGAACCTGTTGATGCTACATACTGGCAAGTTCATCGGAATGGAAAGGGAACGGTAGAAAGCACATTTAAAAAAGGCATTGCATATGTTCATGCTTGTGTAGCACTAAACAGTGAAATGTACTGGATTAAGGAAAATAAGCAGCGGGTAATTTGCTCGCGGAGGAGACCGATAAACGTACAGTGCGACGGAACTTGAGAAATAATTACATTAAAACGTAAAAGACTTTAGAAGAAAAAAAAAAGATTGAATTGTCGCGACGGGACAAGTCACCGTCGTAGGCGTCGAAGTCCCTATTTATAACGAAATTATTTTTTAACAACTCTGATTATGTCCACAAAACAATGGTTGCTTGTGTACCGTCAAACGCTGATATCCTGCGACCTAAAGCTCACGGTATCGTGCAAAAACGCGCCCGCAGGGAAAGTGAAACAATGTGCGCTGACAAGCATGCAGACGCGCACTCAGTTACCGCGAACCCGTGCGATCGCTGCATTGAGGCTTGGTTCTGTTGGGCTCCATTTGCATATACAGACAGCCCACTATAAGAACATATTTCACATGGTTCGCTCTCAACGAATCCCTACCTTTCACATCAGAAGCAAGTTCGGGCGACTCCATCGCGGCGACCGCGAGAAGCGGGCGTTCCCTGTACGTATTCGGTAAAGAGATAGTGTCTGTAAACCATTCTGTGCTTTCTGTTTGCCCAAGATTATTATTTTCACAGTAAAAGACTTCCTTCGTTTCGAGTGAACTTACAGAAATGTCCAGGAGGGCTCCCGCATGGTGTTTCTTATTGAGCGCGCCGAGTTATCCCTCATACTACGCAAGCGAGGCGCTTCCGACAGATGGCGACTCCGTAAGCCCTCGCCACCAATATAGCATCGGCGGGAAGTTCCACTGAGATCTCAGCCCATTATAAATATGTCCCCATGAACGCCGTCGGGTCGAGCCGTCTAGTGCGACTTCTGATTCGGCCTGACTGAGTACCTATTATTGGCTGGAAGAACACAATTTGGGCGACAAATGCTACTATTCACTTTTCCTCAGTTATTAAATAAATTGTTCGAGGAAAGGATGAACTGAACAATGGAGCTCGCGTAAAATTATGGCAGCAGTGTTATCGTGAATATAAATGTTGCGCTGGGAAGGTATTCTGTAAGAGTCCACCTAGCGGACTGCCCATTTCGGCCCTTCCTGATTGGCTAGGGCCGCTCGTCTCCTCCACGCTCGTACAGCTGCATCCAATCAGCAGCGGCCGAAATGGACAGCCCACTAGGTGGACGCTTACAGAATACCACCCCTGACTTCGGCGCTAAGAAACATGTGTATGCATATGGTAGCTTGTGTATTGATAGCAGTTCGTGTACATTATGACTTGCATGTGATACCGTTTCGTGAATACTTCGCTTGTGTGTGTATTTTTCGAAGTGTTGCTATATAATATTCATATCTTGCTCAACTATCTTTAATGTTCATGATGCTAGGCGGGCTCGCCCTTTGTGTCCTCGCTGTGGCCCCCGTATCAGGAAAGCTCGAGGTTCTCCTCATGCGACAAAGCTCCCTCTTCTAGCGCACCTAACCTCATCCTTGAGATGAAAATGAATAAGCTAAAACTTGAAGCAAACGTACAAACAAGACTCCATTTATATTGGCAGTGCCTTTTGAGCTAACGCACAAGGGTATAAAGGCGCTTCAAGCGTCCTACATCTTTTTTGTGCGTGTGTGTGTGTGTCGTCTATCAACGTTAAAAGAAAAAAAAAAGACTCCCAACATTAGAAATCAACTCGCCTAAACGGCCAACCTGCCTGGTTATATTTGTCTTTCTTGAGCCAGTATTATTTCTGAAAGTTACGAAGCTAAAAGCCCTACAAACGATTATTTTGAACAAAATCTAGTAAAGAACAAACGGTAGAGTGCTGCAGGGTTCTCCAAACAGCGCACAGACCGTGCTCTAAAGCAAGAATAACTACTGGTTCACTGAGGCCGGCAAGTAATATCCAAAACCTGCACCGGTTAACTGCCACACAAACTGAGTGTATAAGAATATAAATCAGACGCGAACTGAACAAAAGAACAACGAGGAAAGAAATAAGAATAAAATAAAAATGGGCAAACATCACCGAAAACTGACGCTACAAGATCTTAGGAACTGACACTATCTATGCACGGGCGACAGGGAACGGGAGCAGAAAGCGAACGGCGAAGTGGATCCGACAAGAGCACGTGCGCTCACGTCGGCAGAGCAGGCAGAAAGAAGGCAATCGATGCTCATCAATGATGCACCGCGACAAATTACACATGAAAGAACATTCCGACGGGAAGACGGGCCGCAGATCGCTTGCGCGAGCCGCCGCTGGCATTTGCTGCCTGAGGCCGACCAAAGCCAGGTTAGAGCCGAGTCGAGCGGAGGGGGAGGAAGGGGGACGCCACCGGGGCACGCACGCACGAATATACGCAAGTGTCGTTCTTGCCACCGAATACGCCGTCCTCCTCTCCACATCCCTCTGCTGCTTCCACTTTCACCAGCGGCTTTCTGACTCGCTCGTTCTCGGACACCGAATAGCGGCCCGCAAAAGAGGGCGCCGGCAGCGATCGGCGCAGTCAAAAGTGCAGCCCGTGCCTGCGACAGCGGGGGCAGTGCACTGCCCAGAACATGGCGAACTTTTGCGCATTCTACGGAAGCTGCGTACAGAGAGCATAGAGACAGAAATTATGCGTAGAAAAGCATGGACGTTAACCACAAGTAGTACCGGTTGGCGACTCTGCACGGGGGAAAGGGGAAGCTGCGCGCTAGTTTTAAAGGATGGAAGGGCGGTGAAGCGGGCAAACTCGAAGTCACGCATTGTGGCCAGTGCGCAAATAGACGAGCAACGTCAGGAAGTACCCGGGACATGCGCTTGTCCGGCGTTGTCCCCGTCGCCCTCGTACGCTTGCGCACAGATCACAATGCACAACTTCCAACTTGTCCGCTCCACCGCGCCACGCCTTTCACCACGCCTTTCATACTTTCATAATTAAGCGCAGGTTGTGTAAAAAAAAAAAAAAATGACAGGCTGCGTTACACGTTTATCACGACGACATACGATGTCCTCCATTGTGCCAGTCATGCTCGTCCGTTTGCGCACTGATCACAACATTCAGGATCATGCAAAATGTCGCGAAGTCGGCAGCTGAACCGCCGACAAGTTTAGTCGATTGATTCCTGCGGCATAACGCGGCAAAGTAAGAGTGAAGATATGAGAGACGCTGTATTAGCGGAGGGCTCCGAGCTAACTTTCAATGCAATGGCTGCTTGAAGTGCATCCAAATCTAATTAAATGAACGTTAACGCACTGTGCCCACGTAGAAATGCGCCCGGCAATCGAACCACGCGACCTAGTGATCATCAGCAGGTCTCGGGGATCGGGTGATATATATATATATATCGCTTTCCTTCATTTAGTTATGCATTTCGCGTCCATCACGATGCAAGAATGCAAGGCTGCGGTCCATACCCGAAAAGGGAGCAACAACCCCGCTTCTCTGGAACCCGGCAACCCACGCGGTGACCGCTTCTCGAAAGCGAATCACACTTTCACTGCCCCCTGGTTACGATCCGATCACGCATTCTCCCGCCTAGCCACGCCTGGTTTGCGACAAGCGCAGCATGAGAGGACTGCCGCGCGCCGAATGTCCAAAGCTTAGAAGAATGCCCCCGCAACAGCGCCACCTGCATCCTCCTGCATCACCGAGGCTCGCATACGCCCTCCATTCGGCGCGAGAGGGGGATACTAATTGCTGCCTCTCTCAACTCTCTTTACACGTATACGTACGCATGCAAATAAGCACGCCACTGTAAAGCGCCGCTTTACAGAAATAGCAGAAAGAAGACAATAAAAGCTGCGCGAAGCTATTCAGTGCATGTATGACACCAACTAGCACGAGTGTATATACCATCAGTTCTTTTCAGTTTCCAGGCCGGCAGGATGGTGCGGCTCCCTTTGGCAGCCACCGCGAGGCCTTTCCCCCAGCAAAGCTCACCGGTAAAGACCCCTGCCCTAGACACGTTCTTGTTCTTCGCCGCTCGATCCAGCGTTTCCCCACTCAAACCCCGTTAACCTTTCTTGTCTTCTACTCCCGTCCGCGGGACCTGCCTCGCTACGAGAAGCGGGAGGAGTTACGTCCAGCTTCTCGAAGAATCGGGCGGCGAGAGAGGAGACGCGCTTAACGTATTCGGGGCTGATTGCTCGATACTTACGACCCCGTATCGCATTTGCATTCGCTAGTATTGCGAGCCGCTTCCCGTTCGTCTCGCTTCTGCGCTCCTTTCTTTTTTGCCCGACTGCGAGCCTTTATTATTATTTTATCTTCCCTCTCGAGAAAAAAAAAATTCCATCAAAGGGAAGCTTAACTAACTCAAGAAGTCCCGTCTGAGCGCTGACGGCCGAAGGCGGTGCTCGAGGAGCGGCGGTACGCGGGTTTCTACGAAAGCGCGCGCGAGAGGCACTGATCACGTGGTACTCGATCACATTTAGGAGCATATATGGTGCGCCTAATGCCCTCCAGATAAATTCCAGTCCTTTGGCCAAAGTTTTTAAGAAGGCATTTCAAGACGAGCTGCTTCGAGGGCAGCACGGTTTGCGAGTTCTCTCATGTAGCATAAAATATAAGTTCCGTCCCGAGGTAACAGCGAAGACAAAAGCATCTGATGAAAATCAGAAGACGTACATATCCCTAGGGGAGTTGACGCATAACAGGAAGAATTTTTGTGGATACGGTGGTTAACTCAACTAACTTAGTGCCGTAATATGTATGTAATTAGTAATTAAATCACCGCAATATTTATCAATATCTAATGCCTACAAGATGCCAGAAGAGTTCGTGTTTGAGGAACACAGCCCTATCTCGGAGTGAAGTGGATGCGACTGCACAGCAATCATTTTGCGCAACGGAAATGGCTGCATGCATATGTAGGTCGGACTAGAGCTGCGCCCAATTTCCTTCCGCAATGCGGCCTTCAGAGTATTCGTCGAATCCAAGCCAGTGGCCAAGTTTTAAAGCAGATATGCAACTAGCAGACGTTAAGACGCGTTAAAATAAGGCTGAATTAAACGATAAAATCAATTTACAGCAATCAATATAACAAACAGGGTCCTTCAATTGAAGGACCCTCTAATAAATAAAGGGTCCGCTTTTCTTGCTTTCTTCTTCTATCGTAAGTTACTAAGCAATGCGCAGGCTAATTAGCGGGACAGTGGCCGCGCTATTTTTACTCAGTGAGTGAATTTCATGCATCAGAAAACGCCATGTAACTGCTGCTATGCACACTGTGCTTCAGGATAACCACCCAGCCGACGCAAATGGCCGCTCGAGCCACAAACGCTGCTCGCAGAGCCATCTATCTATGACTTCAGGAGATAAACCCATCAAAATAAGTGGTGCCGCTTTCTGATATCCTTCGCTGTAGAATGCATCAGCGACCCAAATACGCGTCAAACATATGTTTCGCTATGAACTGCGGACTTGTCGAGTACCGGAACGATCACGTGACTGATGGTCGCACTCCTACCACTGTTTCCGTCGCCATTGAAGTCAGCTGCAATGCGCGGTCAGGGAAATATACTTAATTCACAGTAGGGTTATTACTCAAGAATGTTACAGCAACAAGAAACCAACGTTTTTAGATTCTTAGCAAGAAGCGTTACATAATGGTCGCATGCAACACACGTAAGAAGATTCCGGAAATAATAATTAGGCGTCGATGTAAAAATAACGTTAGAGAAGAAAAAAAAACACCTTTGAGAACGTCAAAGGAACAATTTGGCATCGAGACCTCTATACAGGAACATTTAATGAAACTTGTAGTGAGGTGTCAACAACACATTACATTGGAACGGGCAGAACACCCAGGGCAGTATACAAATCATCAAATTGAGCGCGCATTTAGTCCTTTTCAGGTGTACAGTCTTGCATTCTCTACCTGCTAGTCCAAATGTATCATCGACAGGGCCCGAATTTTGCTTCGACATTACGTTGAATAATAAAGGCGCCGATTACGGTTTGCTACACCTGAAACTCGGTTCCTAAATTATAATGCTGTTGTACAACCATTCTTAGAATATGCTGTAAAAATCTGGGGCAGCTACATTAAGATCAATATTTACAAATTAGAAATAGTTCAAATAAAGCAGTGAAAAAGCATAAGTGAGCAGTGAGAAACGCGTTAACAAAAATAATCGTATTTGTCGCTTGAAAATCTTTTTTCCAGCTCATAAATGTGCACTACAACATTGACGCCTGGCAAATAATTAGTCATTCCAGAGGTTACGCTACGCGCATACGACATTCTCTCTCAGTAAAACCATTGTTAACAAGAACTAACGGTTACGAATATTTCTATCTTCCTAGAACTATAACAAGGTGGAACAACCCTGCTGATAATGTAATAACACAGAATTCCTCGTCATTGTTTGAGGCACGTATTCAATAATTAATCACTTTGGGGGGGGGGGGGGGTCTGAACTCATGTGCTGAAATTAACAATAAATAAGTTATGGTGTTGTGCGTGATGACATTGATGAAGTTTTTTTCTGCTATGTATACTTGTTGATATAGCCTTTGTCTGGCTGTATATCGTTTTTCGTCTAAACATGTTGCTGTACAAATATGTATACCCACCTGCAATGTTTTTTTTTGTTTTGTTTTTTTGACAACGCCACAGTATTCCTAAGTAAATAAATAAACAAACAAATAAATAAATACATACACGGTCACCACCTACAGCACATGGCAATTAATGTTCGAACAACACACTCCACAAGTTACAGATGAATGGCAAAGCTAGCCTTAAATCATTCTCTTTAGTGAATAATATTACTAAAAAAAAATCGCACAATCGATCTTTGTCAAGGATCTTCTGTTAGAACTTGGCTCTGGCGCATCGTTTGATGCTTTTGTACAGTGCGTATTAAATGACTCTAACACACATGGCATACACTAAAGCAAAGAAAAATCAAAATAAAACCTAATAAGAACACAAAACAGCATACAGTAAGAAAATCACAGAACGGCTCAGATGTTTGAGGCTGTATGCACGCAAATTGCAACGCGCAGATTACAAATCAAATTACATCAGTACAATGTCGCTATTTGTAAATATATCCGCGCCCTCTCCCGCGCAGGCTCACGTCATCTAAATCAAAGCTGAGCAAATTCAATAAGTACAGCTGATTTTCCCTCCATGGCTTTCCAACCCCGTTTCTCCCTCTCATATACAGTTGATTTTCAAAGCTGTCGGCATTTGCAACATAGCTGTTAAATGTTTTCAGAAGTCGGAGTAAGGCACATGTGTTATTGAAAGAGTTGTCAACGTAAAAAGCATCATGATTCCGCGTTGTTTATTGTGGCACTCCGATGTGAACTTAGGAAAGCCGAAGTTGACAAATCTACCCTAAGCATCGGTCTATCTCGTCGAGAAACAAAATTACCAGCTGAGAATAATTACGTGACGTGGCACGGTAAGCGCATGTGGTTATCGCTCTTCATAACATCGACACTTCAAACGCTACCAAAAATTAGTTCCGTGAACGCTCCCGCTACGAATATGGCCACGTCACCAGCGTAGTAGCGGTTGTGAACACAATCGGATGTCTTAGCAGTTTGTTTCCAGCGTAATGTGTTAGTTTCGAGGCACGAGCTGCGCTCGCAGAACCGGCGAACTTCGAACGACGCTGGTAAACAATACCCGGCGAAAGCTGCCGCGGCAAATAAACGCTGCCGACAGGCTGTAAAGAAAGCCAAACCTTGTTTTCATTAGCGGACGAGGACGCGGAAGGCTCCTTGTCTCTATTCGGTCTCTTGGGCTTGCTCTTGAACTTCGTATTCTTGAGCGACGCCTGATTTTCCTTGGCCATCACGACAGATGCAGCTCACTGCTGGGCGCCGCCATTGACTAAACGTGTGGTGATGATGATGGCGGAGGTTGCTTGTGGCGCCGCTTTGTGGCCGGCCCCTTGCGCCGTTTCGTTTCGGTTCTGTTTTCGCCAGTGAGCGCGTAGTGTTTGCATTTTAGCGTTCGGAGTTTCGGTATGGGTTGTTCCGATACGATTAATTAATCATCGTTAAAGAGCAAAGAAAGAATAGGTGTGTCTGGCATACAAAATATTTTTTTTTTCTGCCCAAGGATTCGCTTTCAGCTACAATATACACTATAACTCTTTTTCTGATTTGTGACGTCGGAAATAAAGCTGGACTTTCTTGCTATTATTATTGTTTCCTTTCTTTTACTCTCTCTCTTTCTCTCCTTCTCTCTCTTTCCTGTAACTGAGGAGACTTGCGACGAGGTTACCAGCGTTTCTTACCAGTGTTTCAGAAATGGTCAAAGCTTTGTAGCATCACTCTATAGTTTCACAGAATTCTTTCTTCCATTTTTTTCCCTCTTCTTCTTCTTTCTCCTTTTATTCACTTTACCCCTTTCCCAAGCACAGGGTAGCCAGCCAGTACTTACACTGGCTAACCTCCCTGTCTTTCCTCTCCTTTGTCTCCTCCTCCTCTCCTTCACGTTAAGCAACCATGCTCAGCGAAGAAAATATGGTCCAACAACATTTCCAATGGAACACCTACTTACGATTCTGCAGTTTCTTACACGGCACTTTTAAAGAGTTTTTTATGGCGTCAAGATTTTCCTACTCAATATCATATTAAACGATAAAAGTGGATTCCTTTTAAAAAATATTTCACTCTGGGATTTTATATGCCAGAACCGCGATGTGATTATGAAGCACGCCGCACTTTCCGGGTTAATTTAGACCGGCTGGTCGCACACCCAATGCACGGGCGTTTTTACATTTCACCCCTTTCTAAATTCGGCCTCCGCGGCCGGGATTCGATGCCGCAGGCTCGGACTTAGCAGCGTAACGCCAAATAAGCCACTATGCCTCCAAAACAGGTGGGATTTTTTAGTGGCGCGAGCATCGTGTGACACTCTTGTTTCTTGTGCAGCACTTCCGGTTCACCTCCTGAGACGACCGGGAAGCAAATTCAAAATAATTCAGGGAAAAATATAGAAAAGAATACAGTACAGTACAAAATTCATGGGCTTCATTATAAATATGATATCAGAGCATAACTTTAGTTACAACTTTAGTTACTGAAGTGTCTGGAATAATTAAAATTAATTAGAAATTACTGAGACGACAGGAGACGAAATTTAAAATAAATCAGAAAAAAAAATAGAAAGACAGATATAGTAAAATACAAAATTCATGGGTTTCATTTTAGATATATCACTGCATAACTTTAGTTACAAGAAATGCGAAAACACCCGTGTACTTAGAATTAGGTGCACGTTAAAGAACCCCAGGTGGTCGAAATTTTCGGAGTCCTCCACTACGGCGTGCATAATCAGAAAGTGGTTTTGTCACGTACAACCCCATAAATTAAATTTTAATTTAACTCCTACGGGGACGGTAGAGTATCCGTCTCCAGTGCAAGAGGACCGTGATTCAAATCCCGGTGCCGCGCTATTCTCCACCGAAAAATAAAAAAAAAAAAAACCGTGTGTTGAGAAAATTGCACAAACAGGCCTGGAGTGCGGCCTGATCCCGGTGACCAGAACCGGTAACGCACTCTCTCACCAGAGCAGGATTGGCCACCCTGGTGCAGTACTTGGCCACAACCTCCTATATGAATACAACAATCGAACCCCGGCCCTCAGTCCCCAGCAGCCGCGAAGCAACTGACCACGGCGGCGGTCAGATCTGTGACGCTGCAGAGGGTGCTAAGAATACCTGGCTCCGGACAGGCCGCCATTGGAATCTGAACCTGGCAACGTTTAACGTTAGAACGCTATCTAGTGAGGCGAGTCTAGCAGTGTTATTGGAGGAATTAGAGGGTAGTAAATGGGATATAATAGGGCTCAGTGAGGTTAGGAGGACAAAAGAAGCATATACAGTGCTAAAAAGCGGGCATGTACTGTGTTACCGGGGCTTAGCGGAGAGACGAGAACTAGGAGTCGGATTCCTGATTAATAAGGAAATAGCTGGTAACATACAGGAATTCTACAGCATTAACGAGAGGGTGGCATGTCTTGTTGTGAAACTTAATAAGAGGTACAAAATGAAGGTTGTACAGGTCTACGCTCCTACATCTAGTCATGACGACCAGGAAGTCGAAAGCTTTTATGAAGACGTAGAATCGGCGATGAGTAAAGTCAAAACAAAATACACTATACTGATGGGCGACTTCAATGCCAGGGTAGGCAAGAAGCAGGCTGGAGACAAGTCAGTGGGGGAATATGGCATAGGCTCTAGGAATAGCAGAGGAGAATTATTAGTAGAGTTTGCAGAACAGAATAATATGCGGATAATGAATACCTTTTTCCGCAAGCGGGTTAGCCGAAAGTGGACGTGGAGGAGCCCGAATGGTGAGACTAGAAATGAAATCGACTTCATACTCTGCGCGAACCCTGGCATCATTCAAGATGTAGACGTGCTCGGCAAGGTACGCTGCAGTGACCACAGGATGGTAAGAACTCGAATTAGCCTAGACTTGAGGAGGGAACGAAAGAAACTGGTACACAAGAAGCCAATCAATGAGTTAGCGGTAAGAGGGAAACTAGAGGAATTCCGGATCAAACTACAGAACAGGTATTCGGCTGTAGTATTCGGCTGTAAGAGGACCTTAGTGTTGAAGCAATGAACGACAACCTCATGGGCATCATTAAGGAGTGCGCAATAGAAGTCGGTGGTAACGCCGTTAGACAGGAAACCAGTAAGCTATCGCAGGAGACGAAAGATCTGATCAAGAAACGCCAATGTATGAAAGCCTCTAATCCTACAGCTAGAATAGAACTGGCAGAACTTTCTAAGTTAATCAACAAGCGTAAGACAGCGGACATCAGGAACTATAATATGGATAGAATTGAACAGGCTCTCAGGAACGGAGGAAGCCTAAAAACAGTGAAGAAGAAACTAGGAATAGGCAAGAATCAGATGTGTGCGTTAAGAGACAAAGCTGGCAATATCGTTACTAATATGGATGAGATAGTTCAAGTGGCTGAGGAGTTCTATAGAGATTTATACAGTACCAGTGGCACCCACGACGATAGTGGAAGAGAGAATAGCCTAGAGGAATTCGAAATCTCACAGGTAACGCCAGAAGAAGTAAAGAAAGCCTTAGGAGCTATGCAAAGGGGGAAGGCAGCTGGGGAGGATCAGGTAACAGCAGATTTGTTGAAGGATGGTGGTCAGATTGTTCTAGAGAAACTGGCCACCCTGTATACGCAATGCCTCATAACCTCGAGCGTACCGGAATCTTGGAAGAACGCAAACATAATCCTAATCCATAAGAAAGGGGACGCCAAAGACTTGAAAAATTATAGACCGATCAGCTTACTGTCCGTTGCCTACAAAGTATTTACTAAGGTAATCGCAAATAGAATCAGGAACACCTTAGACTTCTGTCAACCAAAGGACCAGGCAGGATTCCGTAAAGGCTACTCAACAATAGACCATATTCACACTCTCAATCAAGTGATAGAGAAATGTGCAGAATATAACCAACCCTTATATATAGCTTTCATTGATTACGAGAAAGCGTTTGATTCAGTCGAAACCTCAGCAGTCATGGAGGCATTACGGAATCAGGGTGTAGATGAGCCATATGTAAAAATACTGGAAGATATCTATAGCGGCTCCACAGCCACCGTAGTCCTCCACAAAGAAAGCAACAAAATCCCTATAAAGAAAGGCGTCAGACAGGGAGATACGATATCTCCAATGCTATTCACAGCATGTTTACAGGAGGTATTCAGAGGCCTGGAGTGGGAAGAATTGGGGATAAAAGTTGATGAAGAATACCTTAGCAACTTGCGATTCGCTGATGATATTGCCTTGCTTAGTAACTCAGGAGACCAATTGCAATGCATGCTCACTGACCTGGAGAGGCAAAGCAGAAGGGTGGGTCTGAAAATTAATCTGCAGAAAACTAAAGTACTGTTTAACAGTCTCGGAAGAGAACAGCAGTTTACGATAGGTAGCGAAACACTGGAAGTGGTAAGGGAATACATCTACTTAGGGCAGGTAGTGACCAGGGATCCGGATCATGAGACTGAAATAACCAGAAGAATAAGAATGGGTTGGGGTGCGTTTGGCAGGCATTCTCAAATCATGAACAGTAGGTTGCCACTATCCCTCAAAAGGAAAGTGTACAACAGCTGTGTGTTACCAGTACTCACATATGGGGCAGAAACCTGGAGGCTTACGAAAAGGGTTCTGCTGAAATTGAGGACGACGCAACGAGCTATGGAAAGAAGAATGATGGGTGTAACGCTAAGGGATAAGAAAAGAGCAGATTGGGTGAGGCAACAAACGCGGGTAAACGACATCTTAGTTGAAATCAAGAAAAAGAAATGGGCATGGGCCGGACATGTAATGAGGAGGGAAGATAACCGATGGTCACTAAGAGCTACGGACTGGATTCCAAGGGAAGGGAAGCGTAGCAGGGGGCGGCAGAAAGTTAGGTGGGCAGATGACATTAAGACGTTTGCAGGGACAACATGGCCACAATTAGTACATGACCGGGGTAGTTGGAGAAGTATGGGAGAGGCCTTTGCCCTGCAGTGGGCGTAACTAGGCTGATGATGATGATGATAACTACTGATGTGCCTGGAATAACTTAAATTATTTAGAAATCACTTAGACAACCGGGGACTAAATTTAACATAAATCAGAAAGAAACAGAAAAAGATAGTAGAGTACAACATTCATAGGTTTTATTGTACATATGATATCAGAGAATAAGCTTAGTTACAAGTTGAGTTACTGAAGTGCCTGTAATAATTAAAATCAATTAGAAATCACTGAGACGACCGGAGTCCAAATTCAACATAAATAAGAAAAAATATTAGAAGAAAAGGCAGTACTGTACAAAATTCGTGGGTCTCATTATAGATATTATATCAGAGCATAAGTTTAGTTACAAGGGGAGTTACTTAAGTGGCTGGAATAACTAGAATTAATTAGAAATAACTGATTACCGCACACCAAAGCACAGAATCGTAGACTTTAGAGACCCGCCACGTGACCACAACTTTGGCGAAATTCCTGGAAACCCGGAGGTATAAAGCGGAAGTAATGACTTCCCTAATGACGTCACGCACAAGAAGGTGGCATGATATTTAACCGGCTAATTAATGGACAACAGTTGCCTCTAAGTTCTGTTCATGCACTGCGTTCGCCTAAAGATAACCTAAAGAACACCAACGCCGAGGTGCGAGTGCCACTAAGAAACACCTAAGTCAAAGATTCGGGTCGCCTACGGATTTTTCTAGCCAGCAGTGTTCAAACGAGTTGAGTTTAAATAGACACACGCTGCAAAGACGACGAACTCGAGCCACTATTTATTATCGTTATTTATTAAGTTTTTCGCGCTGAGTGCCATAACGACGTTTCAGCAACTCACCAAACAATAGCGGTCAACAGCTGGCAAGCTGAGAAAGCCTTATCTTGAACGTGTAACACAGCGCAAAAGAAAAGGGACAAACGGCAGAAGAAACGACAACACGACGCTGACGCTCTTGACCAAATTTATCAAGAAAACATCAGACAGGTCCAAAAAAGAAAAATCAAAGGTCAACAAATACCAAAGCGAAGATCGCACATGCACAGGACACTGGGCAAGCGGCAATGATGTAGTTGAAAGTGAACCTAACAAGATTGATGCGAGTAGTGAAATTCTCTTTCTGTGAAGAATGAAGTACGGTTCACTTATGCATGTGCCATCCCTCATCCTTATGCTGCAGGCTTCCGCTGTCTCTGTCGTCAACTAGCTTGCATCTTGTGAACTAAAGCTGGTCCCTTAAAAGGGAGCAAGACGCACGTGATTTGCAATGCACTGCGAGATGCAATCCAGCTACCCACTTCAGAGACAGATCATGTTCTGTAACCTCAACACAGCGCTTCGTTTGTCCAACGCATTCATTACCACATGAGAATGGAATGACGTGCACAGACCCTTTTACACACACGATATATTTGTTTAGAACGACAGAAAACTGAGCCAGTTGGTAAGGATTCATTATGCAAAAAAGAGGTGAGGCGTGCAGACAGGACACAAGAGTAGAGAAGTGGACAAAACGAACGCCGTGTGTCGGCGTTCGTGTTGTCCAATTCTCTACTCTTGTGTCCTGTCTGCACGCCTCACCTCTATTTTACCTAATATATTTGTTGACGTGATTGACGGCACATCTGCCTTTCTTTCTTTTTTTGCCTGCTTATCTGTGAACGACCTGTCTACTGCAAAGAAGTGCGTCCTATCTTATGTTTCGTAGAACAAAAATGCATTTAATGCCGCACCTAGAACTCACTTTCGTAGCCCGTGAGCCATTTTGCGCAGGTAAAAGATTATCGCACGTCTTATTCTTTTTTTCGCTAACTTTCTCTCTCTATATATATTGTTTACTAGGCTCTGCACGACCAGAGTTTTCTATTTGATGGTCACGCTAAATGTAGCCGACCAAGCCCTGTTGTCTATGGACAAGAGGAAGAAAGAAGAAAAAAAAAGAAAGACTATATATATATATATATATATATATATATATATATATATATATATGCACCACATAGTCACACACATTGACAATAGAACATCACACAGTGCATTTTCACTCAGTCATAATTTATCGCACCATCCGGTATCTTTTATATAACACAGCAGTGCCTTTACAGCCGCCCGTATTGACGTTCATGTAAGCCATGTGCAAAAATATTGGCTTGTGGTAGTTGGCGATTGTACAACCGGTGTAATGTGGATGACAGCGTTGCTCTGTGCTGGTCAAAATAAAGGAAGGTGTGCAAAGGTGAGCGAAGATGACTCACAAAGAAGGTGTGCGATCTCTTCGCTGCACTCACAAAACTCGCAAGAGTGGGCTGTTGGCCATTCTGGTAAGGGTCGCGTTTGGTAATGTTACTCTAAGCCATGGAGGCACTAGAAGGATGCAGTCACGTAGTCAGAGGGTGGACCGAAGACGGAACTGTAAATTAGGATCCAGGGAATTAAGTTGCGCTTTAGTAAAGCTGGTCGAATTCCACTGAACCAGCGTTAGGTCACGCGCAAGCACGCGAAGTTTTTCCGTGGCGTCGGCTCTCAAAAGCGGGATTGCAACACAGCTGAAGCCGTCGTGGGCAGATCGAGTGGTTGCGTCCGCTAGGCCGTTTCCATGGATGAGGCAGCGACGACTGTAACATTAGGCCGCGATGGTAGATTCATCGCGATGGTGGACTCATCGTGATGCTGGACTCATCGCGATGCTGTACTCATCGCGACGATGGACTCATCGTAATGTTGGAGTCGTCTGACGTCCGCTATGAGCTCTCCGTAGGATCCGTAACACAGTGCGGAGAAATAACTCTGGACAGCTGCTTTGGTGTCACAGAAAATAGACCATATATGGGTGGGGTATACCTGTTCCTTAATGAAACACGAGTAGAGTCCGAAGGAAATACAAGAAGACATAGTAAAAAAACAGTGCGTAAATAAAAACAAGGTACGAACGTAGAAGAAACGTATACACAACGCCGTGTATGTGGCTTCTACGTTCGTCCCTTGTTTCTACAAACTGGTATTTGACCATCATGACAGGCCTGAATGCATGCTGTAGTAAAACATATAGGCCTAAGTGTATTTCTTAGCTATTGCCCGACATATTTCCCGATACGATCCGCGTAACTTTAGAGACACAAAGGTCAAGTCTACAACAAGGCATCGCCTTCTATAGAAGATGTCCATTGACCATCTATAAGCGCAGTTTCAATCCCATCGGAAACGAATACATCGTACGACATGGGCATGACACTAACACGACAGCATGATGGCAACACGATAGTCACACAACGGAGATAGTGCTCAAACACTTGGACTTGTGACCAAACCTTAGTTGAGGACAAATGCATCATTTTGTTTTCCTGATGATTTCTTCCGACAGGAAGCTATGACGACAATAAACACGATAATGATAGCTGTGACAGACGGCCACGAAATATGGATAAAGTGAACCCTTATTGAAGAACCATTATGCTTTCCTGGATTGTTAGCTGAACATCGAGGTGTGGCAATTACATGTAATTCAAAACTGCTGGGATGCAATTTCCTCAGAGCCCGTCAAGATGATGCAAAGCAGCGATGACGTTGCCTACTGCGGTCGAAACATGCTTTCATGTCAGTTTGCAGATTAACCACTTGCTTTATCGGCATGGCTTCTCCTTCCGCCGTGTTGGTATGAATGAGCGCTAGCAGAGCCCGAAGCATCGGTACCATGGCTTCCGCGATCCTGCACCGCTTCCCGCTTTCTTCTTGTCTTTCAAAAATTTTCTTTTCTTCTTTCTCAAGCACGCATTGAGACGCTCGCAGAAATGATTTTACTGTTCTCTTTTGTTTCATTCTCTTCTCCTTCATATCTTGTAAACATTTCAGCAGGGAGACTCATTCTTACTCGCCTTACAGAACATTCCGAGGAGGCTGGAGCTGTGAAAGAGCTTAAGCCTAAATTTAGGATCGTGAGACGTGTTTCACAGCAGCGGTGCGGGGCTGGAACGTAGTTGCCACAGGGCTGGGCAAAAACGTGTGTGTCATATGCACGTCTCATTTTCTTTCGGCTTTTCCTTTATTTCGTGTCTGAGACGCGTCTACCTTTCGTCGAACAGGATTGGGAACTTCAGGTGTTTCCAGTCATGTGCGTACGCGAATGGAGCGGCGATGCCGACCCGCTTAAATTTCCATAGATGCGGCTATGAATTTCGCCGAATGAAATGCAGAACTTCAAGTGTTTCACCGCAAGCGTGTTTAAAAAGACATTGTCTCGCAATAAGGTGCACGCTCGAAGTCGTCTTGGGGCCCCCCTTTTACGAGCGAATTTGGCGTGCGACCTAAAGGTTCACATTTCAAACCATTGTGAGGCATGTACAAAAAAAAAAGTTGTGATAGTAGCACTAGCAGCAATAGTAAAATATTCTGTGCTAGAAAGAAAGACTCCCAAATGTTCGTAAGGACTCAGAGTAGCTATATACAGTCATGTCCAGGGGCAACGTCTCAGACAGGAGCAACGCTGGTGAATGTTGGTATAGAGCTTAATGGCGTATAAGCACCTAAAGGCAATAAGCGATAATAGCCGACTATGATTATGTTAAAATATTTGAAATGTGAAAAGCTGCAAAGAAAAGTTAGTGTGGCTTAAGAATTACGAATAAAGTAAAAACTCTGGCTAAAGTGGCATAATATGTACATTTTAAGACAGCCTATTACAAGTCTAGCGACGACAAGCAGCTCTCGGCAACGTGGTGACATCGACAGCTCCCAGCTGTCATCAACGAGGATGCTGGCGCTGGTAATAAATCATTCCTATGGCAGTGGCTATGCAATTCTGCCCTCAGCCCAGAACCACAACGCTCGCTAAATGTGCTCCTATGTTGGCGGAATGCCTATGGAGTGCGGGATGCCTTAAAGAAAGCGACCATTATGCTGGCCTGCAACAGCCACTTTACAGGGTTGTGTGTTTATCATACAGTCCGTGACGCAGCTTATTAAAGTAAATCTCTCGACCGGCAAAGATGGTTAGCAATTTTTGTGCGACCATAACGTTGTCGTCACCCTTGACAGTTTTCCCAGAATTTAGCAGATATGACGAACTATCGAAAGCTAACAAGTGCCATGAATTCAAGCTATTTCCTGTCCGTAGTCCCCCAGATCCATAGCACTGTTTCGTTTTCACGTTTCACGGCGAAAATATGTGATTTTATTTTTATTTAATTTTTATAGAAAATTTAGGAAACCCAAACAGAGAGCGCCGACAAATTTGAGTTCTTGCACCGAGATAAGAACAAGTGCTCTACAACGTAAAATCTTTCGCAAACGGCACGTATCCCCAACAGCTTCGTTAATTCAGAGTAGTTAAAAGCAGTGTGGTTATATGATTTTCGAAAAGGCAAACTGCATCTGTGCCATCGCGGCTGCGGTCAATTACAGAATGTCTGGAGCTTCAACCAAAATCAAAATGACGAAGGAAGCGGTTTTCCAATTTGGACGTTTCTACTGCAAACAATCCGTGGCCATTTTGCCCCAGAAGAAACTGGAGAAAGGAAAAAAATAATCGCCCTCACGTATTGTTGTCACTTCAATTCAAGACGAAAGGAATCGGCGCTTGCCAGACGTTTTATACCACGCTCGTCGAGGCAGCCGCCGCGGCTCGTGCGACTGCTACAACAGCGGCGACCATTCTATGTATAGTACAGAGCTGGATGCTTTGGTGCACAACGCAATTGCCCATGAGAACGAAGCACGCGGGTTAAGCTCGTCAACCACCTTCCATTTTATATATACGTTCCTATTCATTGCCGCCCCCACGCCTTTGTTCTTTATTTCTTCCTTCTTCTACTACCTCGCCCCCCCCCCCTCTATTTCCGCTATTTTTTTGTGTGTACGTGTATGTGTGTGCATGTGTGTATGCTACGTAACCGCGATGCTTTAGAACGTGGAAGACGCGGCACATCAGGGATGTTGCGTGCAGTGGCAAAGACACCACCGCTGCGGCCAGCTGACCGAAATGATGAATCTTCTTTCGCAGGACTATATCTATCGAGCCAACCACGAGCTTTATTTGCAGCACATAGGTTTACCATTGGCTTCCACTGCATGTAACTCGCCCTAATTAGCGTGTTCCAGTTAAGTCAAGGAGAAAATAACTTGTGGGCACCTTCTCAGCTCGCTTGTGGGTAGGCGCAAGAAACTCCTTCCTCTCTGCTTGGATGCCCCTTTACTGCACGCATCTAGTGATGCGCAGCGGAAGTGAAGGCGGGACGCTGCGCATCTGGAAAATTGGCCCAGCTCGGTATGGGTCTCAGGTGACCCGTTTGGCGGTCTGTCGCAGCGGTCCCGCTTGTAATATCGCCTGTCGTTCGGGTCGGCCGCGTATCCTCAATCACCGCAGGAGACGGGATCACGCTTTGCGCCCGGCCATGTCGCCGCATCTTCCTATTTTCCAGGTCGTTTTTCTCTTTTATCTTTCGCTCTATTTCAGAGAATCAAAGCCACTCCGGAAGCTTTTCTTTGTTGTTGCTTTGTTTTACAATTCTGTAGCACAAAACATCGGCGTTTCTTTCCAGCGGCTTCGGTGTCTTCCATTCGTTTCTCTCTATCAGCAGCTGCTTCTTTACTTTCTGCATCTTGTAGCGGTATCTTGATTTCTTGTCAGCCTCATTCCTCGGTGAATTTCTCCTGCAAGAGCTTGTGGTCTCTCTCGGTTACGTTTCGTGCATTTTGTCTTTCTGCTAACCCCCATCATATTCGTGGCATAATGCCATTAGTAACGTTTTCTATTTCGTTTTTCACCGGAGAAGGATAAAATAGAGTTTGTCTCCTTGATTTCATCTCCTTGAGTTTGTCTCCGCGTTTAATGAACTCCAAGTAGTAAAAAAATTAATCCGGCGGCTCTCATCTACTTCGCTTCCAATAGCCCAATTGTGTTCCTTTGGGTGTTCCACCTCGTAAGTGAATTAATTAAACCTGCCCGTTCTTCTTTTCCTTTAGTGATGTCACTTCGGAGTTGCCACTGGTCATAACCATGACATTACATTTTAAGAGGTATATTGAGCCAGATATAATGGCGAAAAGCTTTTCAAAATAACGTCAGGCAATTTGTGTGCACCCGAGGACCGAACAAATCAGTCAGCTGTTGTTGGCGTATACATAGTGTTACATCACCTAAAATTCTCGGGTGCGTCATTTATGGGCCCAAAAGGCTGAACATATTTCGAAAGATGAAAAATTTGATTATGGGGTTTTGCGTTCCAAACCGCGATTAGAGTATGAAGAACACCGTAATAGAGGGCTCCGGCATAATTTTGACCACTAGAGCTTCTTTAACGTGCCCCTAAATCTAAGTACGGGGGTGTTTTTGCATTTCGCCCCCATCGAAATGCAGCCCCCGTGGCCGAGATACGATCCCGCGACCTCGTGCTTAGCAGCCCAACACCGTAGCTACTAAGCAACCACGGCGGGCAGAACATATTTCTGCAGATGCCCCAGGATTTAAGACAGTGACTCTCGACTTTTGCCTATACAGGGTGTCCCAGCTAACTTTAGCCAGAGTTTAAATACATGCCGATGGAGTTTAATACGACGCGACTAAATCCATGTTGCTGACTACTGTATGGAGTAAGTCAATCTATTTTATTTATTCTGCTTAATTGCATAATTAGACAAAATTAATTAACTAACTTCGGAAGCAACAAAGTTAGGTAAAAATTCCAATGAGGAAGTTGTCGAGCGGTTTGCAAAACATCCGATTGAACAGTTTCTAACTTTCTATTCGGTATTACTGCTTTTCCGCTTACTGCAGATGCCCGTGAAATAGGAAAAAACAAAACAAAACACTTGACATGCCCGCTTGCTCGCTGTGATTGCAACGCTCCCGAACGTTCCGAGTACAAACGAGCATTCGGCCGAGTGTGCTGCCGCTGCATCTGCTTATCGCCATCATGAACCACCGTGATGTAGGCACATCGCTGGCGTAAGTCGCACAGCCGACGCCTGCGTCACTGCCTTGTCGCCTTTTATGCGGCAGCGCAGCCTGCTAGATACTATGTTCGTTTGTACGCCGAATGTCTAGGAGCGCTGCAACCACGGCGCGCAAGCGGGTATGTCACGTGGTGCTCTTTTCGTATTTCGCGGGCATCTGCACTAAGCAGAAAAACACTAATAGCGAATAGATAGAAAGTTAGAAACTGTTTAATCAGACGTTCTGCAAACCGCTCTACAACTTTGTAATTGAAATTTTTTGCCCAACTTCGTTGCTTCCGAAGTTTGTTAATTAATTTTGACTAATTATGCAATTAAGCAGAACAAAAAAAATAGTGTGACTTACTACATACAATAGTGAGACATGCGTTTGGCCACGCCGTCTTAGAGTGCATCGGCATGTATTTAAACTCTGGCTAATGTTAGCAGGGACACCCTGTATATATACGGCCAGAGCCGAGCTGCAGCGCGGTTTTTGAAAGGTTGCGTGACGGTCGTTCAGAGGGCATTTCAGGGCGGCAGTCTTCGACGGAAACAAGTCCCTTACCGATACGTTGATTTCGGGCTGAGGTTGCCCTTGTAGGCACACTATGAATATACCAAAGCACTACCCTTTCCTGACACGCGTTAGTATAGTTTAGATATGACAGAAGACATTGCAAATGCTATACGAAGAACACGCGTTATACCTGCCTCACCGTAATTGTATCATGAATATTTATTGTAGGAACTATTATCCCACACGCAGTAACTCAGGTTTCCGCTCAACTCTCATAAGCTGTACACCATGGGCCAGGCATCGCGAAGCCGTGTGGCTAGGACTGACCTGCACGTTCTCTTCACATTGCGCCAATGGAGTTTTCCTTCCCGCATAAAACGACAGAGCGAGCACTTTGAATGTTCTATGAAACGCAAGAGAGATTGCAAGAGATCAACATCGCGATGGCATTCACTTGGAATATGTAGGATCCAGTCCACACCCCCTCAAACGTACCTGGACTCAGCTCTAACTCAAGCTCACGCCTACTCGAGGTCAACTCAGAAACACATTAACCTTCCTGCGTGAGTGTCAAGTTAACTGAGCAAAAAAAGAAGAGAGAGCATGTTACATAGCTGCTCCCTAATCAAATAAAGAGAGGAAAGAAAACTGAAACACACACACACACGCGCGCGCGCACGCACACACGCACGCACGCACGCACGCACGCACGCACGCACGCACGCACACACACACACACACACACACACACACACACACACACACACACACACACACACACACGCACACACACACACACACACACACACACACACACACACGCGCGCGCACGCACGCACGCACGCACGCACACACACAAGCACAAAACCAGAGTCCGGCACAGAGCACAGGGAAAGACAATTTTCAGAGACAGGGAGCAACGGTACACTACCGAGTGGCGGCGAGGGGAAACAACCACCGTTGCAGGTCAGGGAAAGCGAAACAACCAGCGCGCACCAACGCCGGGAGGTTTCAATCACAGTCGCTTGAATAGGCCAACCCTCTTCTATCTGCTTTATTCGATACAGCCCCGCAGCAATCGTTCTGCTTCCTCGACTCGGGTGCGGGCAAGGCTCGCGCCGGCTGTGGCGTTCATTCCCCCACGACCTTCCTCCAGCCCCTTCCATTTTCCTGCAGGGACGACGGATCGCCTTGTTTTTTGTGGGATTTCGGGCAGCAGACGGCGCCGCCTATATAGTGTTCTCGGGGGTGTATGTGTGTGTGTGCGTGCGCGCGCGTGCGGCACTTCTTGCCTTGGCTTCATGCAGGGTGGTCTGACGAGGGCAATACACCGCTGGTCTATCACGAACGTGCACACGCGATTTCCACCGCTTGCTGCCGCGAGGCTAAGACATCGCAGTTTTTCACCGAGGCGGCGCTCCCGACAAAGCTGCAAAGGTCAATCCTGTGCCAGGACACCACACAGGCTCCCGGCCGTCAGCATTATTCGTCAGGACTTATCCTATATATGTTTCAAGTTCCAAAAGAGTGTTGACACGCAGCGCGTCTGGCTTAAGACGGTGAACACACATGTGCTCGCTTTACATGCGCCAATATCGCAAATATTCGTATACGTGGTCGCAGTAGAACTTCAGAATATATAGCGCGATAGATATTCAGGAAGCGCTTTAGGTGCATTGTCCAGAATGTCAAACCATATTGATGTGCGCGCGCGTTTGTTTGCTTGTTTGTGCGTGTGTGTTTGCGTGATTGAGTGGTTGCGTGTGTGTGTGTGTTTCTTCTTCCTTTCTTTATTTTTTCCTTTTTCAATTTCGACGAGACCAAGAGGCGTTGACAAAAACGTAATACAAAAGGAAATAAGTATTCCTGAAGAACTTTGGCAATTAACCTCGTGCACTTCGCGTTAATGATCTACTGGTTTTCCTCGAGCACTTGCTTATCGTCTTGGAGTACAGCAGAAAGCTATTCGGTAGTGGTTTGTGTCAGGTTTAACATCTAAAATATCACCCTCAATTAATCAGATTTACAAACTCTACAGTTCATACCCAAAATATGAAATCTTATAGCCATAAATATTGATATCTGTACATTATGAAGTATCATCAAGACGAACAGGTGAGAAAGCTAACCCGCACAAATGTTGATGCGTGGTGCCAGAGAAGTGAATACCTGCCCACCTGCTCTTCACGAGTGGCGTACTTCTGGGAGCAAATGCCCAAGCATACCGGCGGAACGGCGGCCCGATTGCTTCACCGTACTTCATCATGAGTCATCGCCTTCAAACAAACACTTATGCGCACTTTACTCTCTATCACGCCATACATCCTACTCCCTATCCATACAAGTGCCTACACTGCAATGAATAAGCTTCCCTACACGATTCAGCGTGGGCACGAAAAGCATCCCCAACCAGCAGCTTCATCCTAATCCTACTCTACAGACCAGTGGGAAGCAGTACTGTCCAGCTCGAGCTTGCACGGTCAATTATGGCTACTGAAGTGGGCGTAGCGGGTGGTGGCCGCTGCAGACATTACACGCTACGACTACGCACAAAAAAAAAAAAAAATTATTGAGGCCTCCATGTTGTGCCTCAGCTTTGGATCTCCAGCGGAATGACAGCTGAGTGTTCCGCATATACCGTATGCATTGAGCTTCTGCTCGCCTTCCAGAAGAAGCCAGAGCGCCAGAATTAGCCCTACTTTAGATGTCCTTATTTCATTTGCCTTCTTGTTTACCCATGTATTACGTAAGCTGAATTTCCACTTCGTTGGCCGGAAGAATCCGGAAATATAAAATTTTCTAGTAACACGGAATAGAACGTCAGAAAAAAAGAATGCTCGTAAAAGCTGGTCTCTGAGTTCTTGCTTGGTATGAAAAGCGAAAACAGCATGCAGGAAGCATGGGATGGCAATGGAGAGAAAGCAACAAACGACATCCACCCAACCTTCGATAACTCGCTCCCTGTTTATCGTGATTTGTATTTATTTGTCGCTGTTCTTTCAGCGGGGTGAAACCTGCATCAGGTCAATATAATACAATGCAAAAGATTTGAAGCATGCAGAGGCACACAGATCGCCAAAGAAAAGCAATGAAAAGGAAAGGAAACAAAGGAAACAAGAAAGAAAAGGAAAACCGACTGTGCACGAGTAAGCGCCCTCGGTTTTGGAAGCAGGTCGCGGTGCATTCTACCACGCAGAGAAGCCGCGATGAGCCGGAGAGGAGCAGCTCCGCACATATTTGACGCATTTGTCAATGCCGCGCAAGGCCGCCACACGGAAGAAGGTCCACCGAACAGCCGAGTCTCGCATCGCAGGCGCTGTGCATACACGGCCGTAGTTTCGTTTTCGCCCTTCGCGCGCGACTGGTTGGCCCGGTTGCCTGATCGATGTCGACGTTTTGAAGGAAACTTTTCTGCCAGGGACATTTGTGCGAAGCCCAACACACTCTTCGTGGTTTTCCGAATCCCTCTTATTTTTTTTTTATTTTTTTCACAAGATCGATCTCTGTCACTTCCTTATTACAGCGATAGTTAGACATTTCTGCCTTACGTCCCCACCGTAAGTCGTAATTGGTTTCTCTTCGCCTTTTCCCTTCCCCAGTGCAGTGTAGCCACTCGGGCTCAGTCCTGGTTAACCTCCCTGCCTTTCGTTTATCATTTCCTGTTTCTCTCTCTGGTTCTTGTATAACGACCATAATTATAAAGCCAATCCAAACCTAACATGAAGCATTGAAAAAAAAACAAAAAGAAGGCAGCTTGAGCAATGGGGTACATGGGACCTTTGCTTCTGAAAACTGACGCTGCAGCGAACTGCTTCTTTGTAAGGCATCGGCGGAAAGTGCACGGAGCGACAATTTGCAGCTGCCCACGATTATCTTTATTAGCCTTGCGAGCAATTACACGTTACAACAGCCAAGTAATCCCGTTATATGTATAAGTTCAAAGATTTCATACGAATGAAGTTTGTTGAAAGTCAGCTCTGTTTCTTGTGGGTGTTGCTCTCTGCCTTGTTAGCGAGAAATATGGTGCACAAGTGACGCTGGCCGGATCTCGGCTCAAATGACCCTATGCCCCATCGCGCTGCACCAATCTACGGAGATCGCCATAAAAGCTGCAGAAGCGTATTAGGCACTGTCCGTGCACCAGGATACGATCAAGCACTGGCATTAGTTTGCATAAATGCACACTGGGAGCCGCAAGAGGGACGCGCCGAGCAGTTCCATCCCGAGCCGATACCATTAACCTAGACGCACATCTTACAACACTATCGCCTTTTACGAAGAGCACTAGCACCGCCTCATAATGCTCTGTGGCGAGAGGAAGCCGTAATACGGCGGAAACTCCAAACAAACACACATCCACACTTCAGTCTCTGCCACGCCATACACCCTGCGTTGTATTCCTATAAATGCCTAAGCTGCGATCAATGCGCAACGCTTTACCACATGATATGGGCTTGCGCAAGCACGCCAGACCTCGCACTCATGACACACCCCACCACACAGCAATGGGAGGCAGCGCTGTCCAGCTCCGACTCGACGGACCAGCTCAACCTGGTCAAACAAGCCAGAAGGGCAGCTAAGGCCGCCGGACTCCTGGACTGAGGGCACCACCCATAGGCCATAGCAGAGTGGAGAAGCTACCTACGCTGGTGTGCTCTTTTGTATAAAGTTTATTCTCTCTTTCTCTCTCTCTCTCTCTCTCATGACATAGCCAAGTAAGTTGTTGGGAGAGTTGACACATGCCCATGTATACGAAAAGACGAGCACGAAGAGAACGTGAACGAGGAAGACGACAGAGTGAGCACGTCCTGCCGTATTCATTGTTTTCGTACTGTTCATGATCTTATTTTCGTGTTCACCGCGGTGTACGCGATAACGTGGTGGCTATATGCTGTCAAAATTTTTTGTCGCTCGTGGCGACGCCAAATGTAAATGAATATCGCCGCAAACAAACAAGAAACATAGATCGGCATGGTTGAGCGAGTAGTAGTACTTAACTTTATTTAACAATGAAAATTACAGTAGCTGACGCGAATTTATGCGTCATGTACCGCGTAGATATATACTAAACGTGCTCGGCATCTTCATTTACCGCTGTCTTAAATCAGCTGACACCATCTTGCTTAGCAAGATTAAAAAATGCGCAACTCAGACAAGGACGAGAGGTCAAGGGACACAGAGCATCTTATGTCTGCAAACTTGCCACACGAAATGACTCCAGAATGAAGGAGTTTGGGAGCCCTCGATTAATTTTTTTACAGTGCACCGGCAGCGGCAACTCAGCACTGCGGCGTAGCGTTGCTCAGCTCGAGGTCGCAGGTTCGATCCCAACCGCGGCGGCCGCAGTTCGATGGTGGCGAAATACAAGAAAGCTCACGTACTTACATTTAGGTGCAGATTAAGGAACCTCAGGTGGTCCAAATTAATATGGATTTCCTCACTACGGCGTGGCTCATAAATGGATGGGGGTTTTGCCAAGTAAATCCAAGAATTTAATTTATATTTTGTTTTTACAGGGTGTAATAAATATAATTTAGCTCCCTCCTCACCTTCTTTGGCTGACCGTTACCCACGCAGATTAATGGCTAAACAGACGCGTTCAGCCGAAAAAAAAATAAAGACAGGTAGGGAGGAGACCCTTAGAAAACGGGTACTGGAATTGGGGAGATTGTGAGGGCTCAGATGCTGCTGGGTATATGGCAGCATTCGCTTCTTTAAACGGCATCCTTAAAGACGATGCACACTGGATTCGCAGTTTTTTTTTTTTTTTTATCAACAACGAGTATGGTCAGACCTGCCTTGCCACGCTCAGGAAGTGGGGGCGTATAGTACACACCTGTCCACTTTCTCCCTGATTCGTGCGTGCAGACACCCACGCTCGCGCTCTCGCGCCCTCGCTCGCTGTGCAAACAGATCGATGACGGACGACTCCCACACAGGCTTACCTGTCTTCTTTCCATTTACTCTCTTCCTGCTTTCGCGTATGCAACCAAGAACTCATTTTTTTTTAATCTGATGTTTTTGCTTTGATCCAGTTGCACATCAGTTTTTTGTTTTTTTTCGCGTGCAGCGAAAGTCAGTCCGAGCATACCTGCTTTCGAACATTGCAGAATTTTGTTCCATATTCGTGCTTTTTTTTCTTTATCAGTCACACCCGTACCCATCAGGTAATCTCTTTCGTTCGTTTATTAACCTTACAGCGCTTGACTGCCACATATACACCAAGGCGACGGTGCTCTTGACTGAACTAGGGTCAGTTAAGCAAATCTAAATATTAAATTAGCATCCCACCACTGGTAACGGCACCTTGGCGTCTATAGTTTACGCTGTAAGTTCAATTATGTTGTGAACTAAACCTGGAAATTCTGAGTTGGAGCATTACTCGTGGAACGTTGCAACTTTGAAGCATTACCTACGGTTTAACAGGTACCTATGTGTCTAACAGGCTGCGTGTCAACCAACGGAACTACGGAGTGATCATTCTTAAAGGCCCCCTCATCAGGTCTCAGCCATTTTGAGCTGACAAGCATAGTGCATACAATGCGCGCTCACGATCGTACCTGCTAATGATTTTACACCACTAAACCGGGGCTTAGCGGAGAGACGAGAACTAGGAGTCGGATTCCTGATTAATAAGAATATAGCTGGTAACATACAGGAATTCTATAGCATTAACGAGAGGGTGGCATGTCTTGTTCTGAAACTTAATAAGAGGTACAAAATGAAGGTTGTACAGGTCTACGCCCCTACATCCAGTCATGATGACCAGGAAGTCGAAAGCTTCTATGAAGACGTGGAATCGGCGATGGGTAGAGTGAAAACAAAATACACTATACTGATGGGCGATTTCAATGCCAAAGTAGGCAAGAAGCAGGCTGGAGACAAGGCAGTGGGGGAATACGGCATAGGCACTAGGAATAGCAGGGGAGAGTTACTAGTAGAGTTTGCGGAACAGAATAATATGCGGATAATGAATACCTTCTTCCGCAAGCGGGATAGCCGAAAGTGGACGTGGAGGAGCCCGAACGGCGAGACTAGAAATGAAATAGACTTCATACTCTGCGCTAACCCTGGCATCATACAAGATGTGGACGTGCTTGGTAAGGTGCGCTGCAGTGACCACAGGATGGTAAGAACTCGAATTAGCCTAGACTTGAGGAGGGAACGGAAGAAACTGGTACATAAGAAGCCGATCAATGAGTTAGCGGTAAGAGGGAAAATAGAGGACTTCCAGATCAAGCTACAGAACAGGTATTCGGCTTTAACTCAGGAAGAGGAAATTAGTGTTGAAGCAATGAACGACAATCTTGTGGGCATCATTAAGGAATGTGCAATAGAAGTCGGCGGTAACTCTGTTAGACAGGATACCAGTAAGCTGTCGCAGGAGACGAAAGATCTGATCAAGAAACGCCAATGTATGAAAGCCTCTAACCCTACAGCCAGAATAGAACTGGCAGAACTTTCGAAGTTAATCAACAAGCGTAAGACAGCTGACATAAGGAAGTATAATATGGATAGAATTGAACAAGCTCTCAGGAACGGAGGAAGCCTAAAAGCAGAGAAGAAGAAACTAGGAATTGGCAAGAATCAGATGTATGCGTTAAGAGACAAAGCCGGCAATATCATTACTAATATGGATGAGATAGTTCAGGTGGCTGAGGAGTTCTATAGAGATTTATACAGTACGAGTGGAACCCACGATGATAATAGCAGAGAGAATAGTCTAGAGGAATTCGAAATCCCACAAGTAACGCCGGAAGAAGTAAGGAAAGCCTTGGGAGCTATGCAAAGGGGGAAGGCAGCTGGGGAGGATCAGGTAACAGCAGATTTGTTGAAGGACGGTGGGCAGATTGTTCTAGAAAAACTGGCCACCCTGTATACACAATGCCTCATGACCTCGAGCGTACCGGAATCTTGGAAGAACGCTAATATAATCCTAATCCATAAGAAAGGGGACGCCAAAGACTTGAAAAATTATAGACCGATCAGCTTACTGTCCGTTGCCTACAAAGTATTTACTAAAGTAATTGCAAATAGAATCAGGAACACCTTAGACTTCCGTCAACCAAAGGACCAGGCAGGATTCCGTAAAGGCTACTCAACAATAGATCATATTCACACTATCAATCAGGTGATAGAGAAATGTGCGGAATATAACCAACCACTATATGTAGCTTTCATTGATTATGAGAAAGCGTTTGATTCAGTCGAAACCTCGGCAGTCATGGAGGCATTGCGGAATCAGGGTGTAGACGAGCCGTACGTAAAAATACTGAAAGATATCTATAGCGGCTCCACAGCCACTGTAGTCCTCCATAAAGAAAGCAACAAAATCCCTATAAAGAAAGGCGTCAGGCAGGGAGATACGATCTCTCCAATGCTATTCACAGCATGTTTACAGGAGGTATTCAGAGACCTGGATTGGGAAGAATTGGGGATAAGAGTAAATGGAGAATACCTTAGTAACTTGCGCTTCGCTGATGATATTGCCTTGCTTAGTAACTCAGGGGACCAACTGCAATGCATGCTCACTGACCTGGAGAGGCAGAGCAGAAGGGTGGGACTAAAAATTAATCTGCAGAAAACTAAAGTAATGTTTAACAGTCTCGGAAGGGAACAGCAGTTTACGATAGGTAGCGAGGCACTGGAAGTGGTAAGGGAATACATCTACTTAGGACAGGTAGTGACTGCTGATCCGGATCATGAGAGTGAAATAATCAGAAGAATAAGAATGGGCTGGGGTGCGTTTGGCAGGCATTCTGAGATCATGAACAGCAGGTTGCCATTATCCCTCAAGAGAAAAGTTTATAACAGCTGTGTCTTACCAGTACTCACGTACGGGGCAGAAACCTGGAGGCTTACGAAAAGGGTTCTACTTAAATTGAGGACGACGCAACGGGCTATGGAAAGAAGAATGATAGGTGTAACATTAAGGGATAAGAAAAGAGCAGATTGGGTGAGGGAACAAACGCGCGTTAATGACATCTTAGTTGAAATCAAGAAAAAGAAATGGGCATGGGCAGGACATGTAATGAGGAGGGAAGATAACCGATGGTCATTAAGGGTTACGGACTGGATTCCGAGGGAAGGGAAGCGTAGCAGGGGGCGACAGAAAGTTAGGTGGGCAGATGAGATTAGGAAGTTTGGAGGGTCAACATGGCCACAATTAGCACATGACCGGGGCAATTGGAGAAGTATGGGAGAGGCCTTTGCCCTGCAGTGGGCGTAACCAGGCTGATGATGATGATGATGATGATGATGCGCCTCGGAAAGAGATGAAATTTCAAACTAAACGCCATTTTCCCCTCTCCTCGCAGGCGCCGCGCCCCCAGCCAGAGAGGTGACGTATATGAGCAAGTGCACCTACGTACATGTATACACAGTGACATTGCTAAGATGTACACGTGACACTTCGAGAACTATTCAAGGCAACATCTGTTATTTGTGTTATCTGCTGCTTCACTAGACGAATTAAAGTTTAGAGAAATAATAAAACACAAGAACCGAATGTCTTCGCTTTCTTTTAATTCAAGAAACCTCACAGGCTCCAGTAGGAGTACGTCTTGCGTGAGGAGGGAGGGGGGGATTATACAATATATATTTTTATAAGTGGAAGCATTACAAGGAATGGAAAGTGATAACGAGTATATGAGACGTATACTAAGGTACATAAAACGAGGTGACGTTACGTAATAGTCAGCGGAACGTAATATACACTATCGGAATGAACGACGACATACGCAATATAAGGGTACATCAAATTTTACAGAAGTAATGTAAGGGCACATCTCTTGACATTGCAAACTACAGAAGTTAGCGAGAAACGTGTATACGATTAAGAGAAAATTAATGAAAGCAAGTGGTCACGAAAAAATAGTGGTTACTTCATGACGAAACTTAACAGGGTCATGAATGTCGATAACGTTATCAGGGAGGTTATTACATAGCTCAATTGCTAGTGGTAAGGTGGATGAATTGAAGGTGTTTGTGTGACCAACGATACGTTTGAAGGAGCTATTGCGTTTGAAGTTATTGTGCAAACGGTGAGACGCTCGTAACGGTTGGAAGATACTTAGATTTAGGTGCACGTAAAGAACCCCAGGTGGTAGAAATTTCCGGAGTCCTTCACTACGGCATGCCTCATTTTCAGAAAGTGGTTTTGGCACGTAAAACACCATAATTTTTTAACGGTTGGAAGAAATGGAGGGCGGTTTGGTGCTGGCGGTTTGTTATTTTATGAAATAAGCAGATCAGAGCAATCTTTCTACGTGATTCTAAGGTGGATAAGGACAGAGAAGATTTAATATTAGTAACTGTGGAATGGCGGCTGTAGTCTTTGGCGATGAAACGCGTGGTGCGCTTTTAAACACGTTCAAGAGCGTTGATTAGATAGGTTGGATGAGGTAACCAAACTGATGACGCATATTCAAGTTGAGGACGGACGAATGTTAGATATGCTAGTGATTTGGTCGACGTAAAGAGTCGTGAAAGTTTCATTTAAGGTAGCCGAGGGTGCGTGATGCCTGCGCTGTGATTTTATCTATGTGAGTTCTCCATGAAAGTTTGGGTGAAAGATACACGCCAAGGTATTTGTAAGACGTTGTGCGTGCTACGTGGCAGTTATTAAGAGTGTAGTTAGATGCTCAAGCTGAGTTCTTGCGGGTGAAGGTCATTAGTTTACATTTGTCGGTGTTACGAGACATTTGCCAGCGTGAGCACCAATTAGTTACGAGATCCAGGTCCTGTTGCAGAGCAAGATGATCAGATGAAGAAAAAATTTTACGGTACATTACTCAATCGTCTGCGAAAAGTCGCATGCTAGAGGAGGTACCCGCTGGGAGATCATTAATGTAAATTAAAAATAACAAGGGACCCAAAACACTAACCTGGGGGACGCCGGAGGCGAAATCACTAAGAGTAGATGAGAAGGAATTGGTAATGGCGTATTGTTAAAAGAAGAGAGAAAATTGCTCACCCAGAATACAGGTAAGGAATATAAATTAAAGGACGAATGTTCATATATTAGACAACATTGCAGAACGCGATCGAAAGCATCAGAAAAGTCGATGAATATGCTTTCGATGTCTAGGTTATTATCCATGTGGCATGAGTAAATCATTCGTAAATTCTAAGAGTTGTGTGTCACATAAGATACCTTTTCCAAAACCGTATTGGTTCGGGTAAAAAAAAGATTAGCTTCTAGGTGCTCAGCGCTGTTGGAAGCAATGACATGTTCAAGTAATTTCAATGGGACACTCGTTAAAGATATCAGACGATAATCACTAACATTAGATTTCTTGCCTGATTTGAATATTTGTATCATTTTCCCGATTTTCCATTCGTGCGGTATTTCACTCGTTGATAATGATTGTTGAAAGATGTGAGCAAGTATGAGACTAGATACTGTGACTGTGTTTCTAAGAATTTTTGTATTAATATAATCAATTCCTGCGCATGTTGATACTTTGAGGTTGTTAAACGATGTGCCATTCCGGCAGTAGTTATGACTATGGGATGCATATATATATATAATCGACTTATTCCGTAGACGGGATGCTGCAATGATATTCCTTTGTAAGAACACTCGTAAAGTAATAATTGAATACAGCAGCGCAATCCTCCGGTTTAACGTTTCACCCGTCATCATCAACCAGTGAAATGACCTCAACGGCAGTGTTGGTGGGAGAAATTGATTTCCGAAACTTTGTAGGGTTATTTTTAATAAGCGATTGAAGGTCACATGACATAAATTTGTGTTTGGCGGTGCGAAGAGCCCGACAGTACTCTTTTTCCACAGCATGGTGTTTCATTCAAGACTGGGGCGTGCCCTTGAGTTCTGCCATCTTGAAGAGCCGTTTCTTTTTTTCTTTTTTTTCATTGCGCGTAGCGATCTGTGGAACCATGGTTTAGATAAGTTCGTTTTAAACCAGATACGTGGTAAGGGCGTCTGAACCGAATCAGTTAGCTTTTGCTGGAAAAGAGACCTGTTTTCCGTGACCGAGCGAGAGGAGAACGATTGAAGGAAGGATTTGCAAAAGATTTCAGGGCCCTGGTTAATAGCATCAAAGTTTGCTTTGTTGTAGTTGAGAATATGTTTTTGCACAACGTTACGCGAATAGGCAGGTATCTCTAGTACAGCAGACAGAAGCAAGCGGTCACTAAACCCAGTGCTATACTGTAAAGAGGTTACGTTATCGGGCACAGATGTGAAAATAAAATCTAAAGTGTTCGCTTGACGTGTGGCTTCGTAAACAAGTTGAGTGAGAAGTCAAGGGTCAATTGAATGAAATTGCGAGGGGTACTTGAGCGTGACGTTAGGTCAGCCCAATCTGCGTCAGGGTAATTGAAGTCGCCAAAAAAGTTTATTGTAGCTTTGGGAAATTTATGTCGGCTAGAGGCAAAGTTATTGTAAAGATCGGAAACAAAGGAAACAGAATTATCTCGCGCTCGGTAGCACATACCGAAGAGAGATTGAGAAGCAGATGATGTAATGCAGATCCATAGAATTTCCAATGGGCTGCTGACATCAACAAGGAAACTGGAAAAGTGTTTTTTTACAACGATGAGCACGCCTCCACCTCTTCTACTATCTCGGCTTTTCAGATATATGGTATATTCATATGTGTCCCCTGGTACTTCAGAGTTCGCAATATCTGTATGGAGCCAGGTTTCTGTTAGCAGTATATGTATAGAATATCGCAGTCACTACTATCTAAATAGGAAGTTCTATCCGCTTTGGAATGAGGCTTCGTACATTAGTAAATGACACAGATAACTTTGTCACTGCGGCTGCGCGTGAGGTTAAGGGTTTAACGGGTGGACGTTGTTTATAGGGCCGCGCTAGCTATCGGGGTAATTACTTCGCACGGCCGCAAGAGACATGTACGCGAACTTCCGTTTCGTCTGTTTGTTTCCACGTCCTGCAGTCGCGCCCGCTGAGAGCAAAACCATATGTGTCATTTTCCACCGTGTTTCAGAGCGCGATCATGCTCTGTGATGCGCTTGTGTCTGCTCCAGTGTTCGTGTAGCACTGACTTATACTGCTAGTCAGGTGTTCTCGTGCACAGCGTGCAAAATCTTGCGCTGCGCGAAACGAGACAAATGCAACAGCTAGCGCACTCGACCGTCGGTGGAAGTGCTCCCACTCTCGTTTAACATAGGTAGAAGAGCCGTTCTCATAGCTTCGAGGTAAAATTCAAAGGCGGGCTGCGCAGACTTACCCTTGGCGACGCACGTTAATACGTGCCTGAGCTTCCTGTATGACTGGGGGGTGCAGCCTTGTATTGTCGATAACAGCCGTGCACTGTCATCCACTGTCGATACCGTCAATAACCACAACGGCCATCGTTTGCATGATAGACGGACAAGGAAACGCAGTTTCGAGCACATATCTGCTGCGGCAGTCAAAATCTTATTAAAAGTACATTACAATATGCAAACAAAACGGGAATAATAATGTAGTACAATCGCTCGACAACGGCACGTGCCTGGCCTCTTCGACAGCATCCACTAAAAAACAGTTGTTCAACGACATCAGTTAGAGTCGTTGGATTACCTCCCTTCCCTCTAGCATCCGCACTGAGCTGTTCGTAATTCTATATTTCCCTTGTATTACGTGTTGTATGGATACTTTAAGTACTATTGAAATTATTGAAACTACAGCAAGACGAAGAGGAGGGCATAGTACTTATGGTGCAATTGCCGTCATTGCGCGCACCGATTTCAAGTATGCGTCCGTTCCAACTTTCTGTCTTACATTAAGTATCACTGCTGCCCAAAAAATAAAAACAAAACATTCGAAGAGATATTCAAGGACAAGCTGAGGGAGATCCATGACTAACATTCTCGTACTGCCGCTTTTCTTCTGCCGGCGGCCGATTCACAGCGCGAGAAGACAAGCAAAGGACAGATGCCCTCGCAAAGAGGAAGCGCGATGCCTGGCGCTTCAGAGACAAGAGACTCCGATGCCCCCGGTGCCCGACGTCCCCTCGACGTATCGCTTTTCCAGGTTGAGTAAACACGCGTTCGGCTCATCCGTGTCACGCAGCATGCCGGCACCCCCGCATACGACGGTCGCGGCAGAGCTGACCAAGGGGACGGTTGTGTGGGCGCGCGAGGCGCGGTGAGGGAGGGGGGGGAGGGTAAGAGGAATGCGGTGTGTAGAGAAGGGGTGGGCCATTGGTCAAAGAAAGAGCGGGCAGCGATGTATGTGCGCGTACACGCGCAGCTCTGGACACGACAAGCGGGCTTCCGCTCATGCTGTATACGCGCGTGCCACAGGGTGCGTGATCGCGGCCACGGCTATGCGAAGAGGTGTCGGGGTGGGGGGAGGGTGCACGGCTGGCTGTTATAAATGATGTGAGCCCAGCACGCATCGTGAGCTCTGATGGTTCCCGGTGGGCGCGCGTATATGCACGCGGACGTCTGCGCTCCCTGGGCCATTTCTCCCGTCCTCTCGATATCTGCTCGCTTTGCAGAGTGCGCGTGTGCGTTCTCCTTGTTTGGGCTTTCTTCTTATATATTACTTCTTTTCATTTACTTGGACGTGTGTGAGTGAGCCGGGGCGCTGGGCAAACAGAGGAAAGGTGTGGACAGTGGGCAGCCGAGCCTGTCGTGATGCGGTTCGCCCCGTACCGGGGAAACGATTCCTCTCCCTTCCTGCTCGCGTTCTCCGTGCACAGTCCGTACAGCGCGCGGACTGATGTGCGTGCTTGGGCATGTGTGCACAGGGTGCTCGTGGACCGGGTAGCTTGAGGCCGAGAGCTTAGCAGTAGTCTCCGCGCGGAGTGATGATAGGATCAGCACGAGAGATCCGAGAAGGATCGAAAGAACGAAGTGCTAGGCGCAATAAAAATCGACCCGAGAGCTAGTGTTTTGTGATTAGCAATCATGATTTCATAATTGCAGACAAAATTAAAAAAAATATGTGTCGGGACGACGACCTTAGAGCTGGGTTTTTAATTTTGGGGAGAGAACGAAGTCGGCGGGATCCAAATCTGGCGATATGGGACGCGTGTGGAAGACAAGCCATGTTCTTTTTTTCCGGCAAGAAACTTGCGGAGAGCTCTGTGGCAAAGTGTATTGTCGTCGCGCAGCATCCAGAATATCGCGCGCGACAGATCAGGCTGTTTTCGTCTAACGGCTTCCCTCAGCCGCGCAATAACTTGGCTGTAAAACTCGCTGTTGATGGTCTGACCTTTATGGACAAATTCCAGATGTCCACTGCTGTGACTGTGAAAAATAAGACAACGAGATTCATTAATTAAAGAGCTGCGCATACACAGGGGCATATACCCTATGCCCTCAAGTTTGCTTGAAAGAGCGTCATTGAAGAGCGACACATAACCAGTGGCACATACTCATGCGACCCAAGTTACCGTCAGAGATGAATTAAGAGCACCACATAGCCGTAGTTACGTACTCAGTGACCCAAGTTGGTCCGACGGTTGGTTTCGAATCCAGTTCCCTCGGCACAGCAGCACATAGCGACTTGCCGCGAACTGAGGCAAGAGAGAGGGAGAGAGCAAGGACAGGATAGGCAGGGAGGTCAACCAGACGAGCACCCGGTTTGCTACCCTACACTGGGAGTGGGGGAAAGAGGAAAAGAAAGAGGAAAAATGGGAGAGAGTAAGCGCTGAGTGCGTGTGGGAGGGACACTATACACAGGGACACTATAAGTATAAACCCCATGCAAGCGATCTTGCACGCGACAGTGACAAGCGACGCGATAGAGATGGCTGCCGCGTTCGCTCGTCCCCTACAAGTCGTACCCCATGCGAGCGACGACTTCGAGAGACGTCTCCCCAATGTTGCCGGTATGAGGGCAGCAATATAGGCGCCGAAACGAGCGTGACGCGTGCTTTATTAACTTAAGTAGATGCGTTTTATTGTAAAAAGCAGCATAAAATGTTTATGAAAGTCTTGCAGTAGGTTCTTATGCTTGCACATATAAAAGTTCCATCGTTCGCTCGTTCCGAGCGACAATCGGAAGTACTTGTTATGTACATCCAGTTCCGGCTTCGCGCTATTGGCTAGTCGCTCATAGCACTTCTGGGCGACGAGCGACGAATTCTAGATTTGCAGAACCGAGCGATCGCGCGGCAAGACCGAGCGATCTGTTCACGCGACGGGGGCCCGATTCGTCGCTCGAAGTCGTCGCTCGTCGCTGTAGCGCACAAAATCACGCTCATGGGGTTTAGCCTTTAAACAGTCTCTTAAGCCGGTGCACTTCAAGTATTGTACTAGTGCACGAATCGCTTTTCGTGCCAGTGGCGGGTGCGACCACGGTCCGAGTAACTTTTGACTCGGTGAACGGTCTTGAGTCCAGTCGGTGTAAAGTTGCCCGCAGAGAGAAGCGTTGTAAATCGTAGCGAGGGCAGGTACACAATAGGTGCTCGATGGTTTCCTCGCACCCACAGGAGTCGTACTCCGGGCTCTCGGCCATTCACAAACCATAGGAACTGGGGCACAATTCCCAAACAATGCTGTAGTAGCAATAAAAAGGGACCTTGTCTCGAAACTTTTTGATATCCCTCCGTAAGTACATTTTCGTTGTCCGTAGGCTACTAGATAAATCTAAGCAGTACTTGCTCCTGCAATCATCTTCTTTTCTTGCCTTAGGAATGTGCCAAGTATCTTAGGAACAGCTCGCACCCAATAAGAGTATTTCACAGAAACAAATATTCGGAAATAAAATATTGGTTGTAGTCCATGGATCCAAAGCGGCACTACCACCTGCATGTGGCAGTTGCTCCACCAACTATGTAAACCAAACTGTGGAAGGTGGAATGGCAAGGACGACTCGAAATTCTATAATAGTGATTATGCAAATCATGGCTACGCGCAACTCTCCGGTTCAACTCTCCAGGTTCCCCTTTATTGAGCCTTCCCCTACTTTGTGGCTTTACTAGACTCACATGTCGCATAATGAATATTTTTTACGACTATATAGATCGAGCATGTTCTTTATTTTATACCTATACAACAAAAGAGAAAGGCCCGCAGACTAAACGCTTTAGAACTGTAGCTTAAGTGCCCCTGATGCCCCAATATAAATAAATACATGGCACCGAAGCATTGACGCATATTACCAACAATCAAAACTATAACATAAAAAGTTATACAAACTTACATTCATTCGAAATAGCAATCGTGAAAATAGACATTCATTTACAGAAGGCCAGTAAAATGTAAATAGTCATTTCGCTCTGTTCTATACCTTCCTTACAACTGGTGATAACGTCAGCGTATCGCCCGCTGAGAACATAATTACAATAGAAGCGTTTTATCATGCCGGCCTAGGTTTGAAATGTTTCAGCGTCGGAAAACATCATCAGAATATCGAAAATCTTGCGCATATGAAATAATTAGACAAGAAAAGATCCCAAGCGTGTACAACCTATGCAAACAGGGAGCCCTACCATGCACCGGATATCGGAAACCATCGCCCGAATTTTTAAAGTTGTACGTTATCATAAGTATTAAAGATCGTTGGCCGCAGATAATGGAAAGCTTGGTCACCATCGTTTTGATTCCACGAACTTCATCTGCGCAGTTTTACTTTGGGATTAGTACGGCAAGGTATTTCGATAACACGCGTATTGATTGCTCACATGTATGAATCCTCACACGCCGCCGTAAGGGAGCACGTATCCTGAAATTGTTCTCAACCGCCGTCGGACAGAAATGTGTGGCTCAGAAGAGTGGGCCGGGTGGGCACCGGACCGTGCCAAGCGAGCTTTCGGTAACTAGCCGACCTGCGGACAGATGGCGGCAGTGTGCCACCGTTTTCGGCACGCGTTCGAAGTGAGGACGGGACTGCAGGCCGGTGCCCCTTGAAGATGAAAACGTTTCTCGAAAGAAACGCGCAAAGGAAGCACACAGTTGACCTGCGCTTTCAAGAATATTAGATAAAATAAAAAACTGAATAAACAGCCCCCCCCCCCCCCAAAAAAAAAAAAAACAACTAGATTACAATGTCTGAAAGTGCAGTCCATTCGCCGTTCTTTCGCTAAACTACCAGAATAACATTTAAAAAAATATTAGTAGTGCAGCAGCCAATTAAAATTTCGGGCACTGCGCAAGCTGCAGACAACTTTAATAACGATGTCATGCTTATTGAAGTTTAGCTTATAACCGATTAGTAAGTTTATCATGACCATCTTCTTTATGCAAATGTTGTATATGCAGAAAAAAACGAACAATAAGAAACCGCAAAATCCCGTATATATACCCGTAGCATATTTTTGCACTTGCGTAGGACAAATTTTCGGTCATTGCGAACATGAATCGTGACATGTCCTGTACCGTGATTTTCAACGAAACCTCGTCGTGAAACGAAGGCAAGGCACAAAACTTCCCCTGACCCCTGAAGACAACCATCAAATTTATAACTATAGTAAAAGAACGCCTAATATAAGCTCACACACAATCCGGCTGATCTAAAGCACCAGAAGTTGTGTATCATTCGTCTAGGCAAAAGCGAGAATGTTCACCAGCTGCCGTGGCGTTGCTCTGCAGTCATCAATGCAAACACTGTGAGCTGTCAGAACCAATTCTTGTTTTTCGCAAGCTGGGGAATAGAAAGCTCATCCCTTTTTTTTTGGGTGAAAAGATGTCTCAAAATCCGGGGGAAATGCCAGTCGCGTTACAGGCGACTCTGTTTAGCCTACCTGGAAAGAAAGAGTGAAGATGTAATCGAAGCCCAAACCTCTCTCATGCAGAAACCTTACCCTCCCCTATATAGGGAGGTTTATTCGTCGGGCGTAACATCCTGAAGGTACATACTACTGTGAGGAACGCCGTAGTGTCTTCGGAATAATTTTAGCCACTCAAGCGGTTTTTCTTTTTTAGCGGGAACCTAAAACTAAGTACATAAGCGAGTATTTTTAGCACGTTTGCAAATCGGTTCATGAAAATGTAGCCGCCGTGACCGAGGATCGAACACATGACCTCGAGATCAGCAGTAGGACGCTATAGTCGATAAATCACCGTAGTACAGTTCTTGCGCCCTGCATGAAGTACTGAAATAGGCACGCTCTAACTTACGCGCGCCAGATATCCTAACGTCCTCGTTGCAAAAATTCCAGAAGACGCTTTATCGAAGCTTAGCGCGTAATTTTGTCGTCGCGTGTCTCTTTGTTTCGCCGAAGCCTGACATGATCGAAGCGGAAACGTCTCTTGCACACCGATACTTAATTCTGTCCCAGATTGTGCCCAGAAACAGCCTTACGCCTGTACACACAAAACCTTTTGTGAACTGTAATGATGAAGGTGGGTGGGTTCGAAAGTGGGTTTGAATTGCGGGGGTGCCGATTTGCGTTGTACATGGAAAGCCACGTCGATGACAGAACGGACGAATTAACAGTCGCACAAAAGGTGTCTCTTTAAATACGGGCATTGGCGCCCATGCGCAGGAATCTCTTTAATGCGTAGACAATGCGACCGGCTATAGGCCAGTTACAGAGCGAGCGGATAGACAAATAGGATGGGTGGTGCGGGCCGACTGGGGAAGGAGGGCACAGGTGTGAGGCCTGCCGCTTTACCTTGTCTCTTCCCTCGCATAACGAGTCGTAACCGCATTGTCCCGGCATGCACTCAGAACACCGTGAGGCGCCGGCGCGGCAAATGAAAGGATCGACACGTCGCGCTGGCGACACTTACTGAATACACGAGTGCTCCGAGCCAACGGCGCATTGAACAGGAAGCGCTCGCGACTGCCGTCATACAATTAGCGGGAGGGGAGGACAGCAGTCGAATTCAATTGTCACCTCATTCACGGCTACGCGGAGGTTTTCAGGGCGCGCGCGGCTATGCGCGTGTGTTTGGGTGGATGACGAGGTAGGTGGTGTTGAGCGTTTACCTGAGAGGGCGGCGTTCATTCAGTGTGTGTGTGTGTTCATTGCTTGGTCCGACTGTTTTCGGTATAAGAGGCGCGTTTCTGTTTCACCATGTCCGCTCACCGCATCTGTTTCATCCGGGACAGTCAATTCATGCATGCCACAAGTTGCATGTTTAAACAACGCGTTCTTCGCATAGGTAGGCCCGTTCGTGTGGGTGTTCAGAACTACTTCCGTCTTTACGAGCTTTTTTTGGTGTGGTGGGATCGTCGCGCGAAGTCTCAAAGCCGAGATAATGCGGCTTTAATTTCATGCTAACTGCATTAAGGCTGTCGGCAAGAACGGATCGTTTTCCATTGAAAGTATTCGGCACGCGCTTTAAGATTAATTTTTGGACTAGCAGAAAGGGGGAACGGGTGTGCTAAAGGACGAAACATACCTGGACCGCGCTATGGTCCCTAACGAATCATTCAGTCACACAAAAGCAAAAAATTAAGGAAAGCCGAACTTATAGAAAAGGGGTCTGGTATATAACAACTGCGCATGTGTTGCAGGGAGCAGAACTTTGGTAAGGATGAAACTCGCGTAAATAGGGAGGAAACTATATTTTTATATCACCACCATCTTGGAAATGCGGAGTAAGCTTATAATGATGTGTGCGATTCTGACAACAATTTGTCAAGAACAGGCACAATGAGTGCTGATCAAAAACAGGCTACCTTCTACATGACCATTAGAAAAAAAAAACAGTTCAGCAGATATGAACTCACTTATGTTCTTTCAGCCACCCTTTACTAACTCGTCGTGTGCGGCTTCGCAAAGCTAGTCGACTTGAATAGACGACAGTTTCGTTCCCATGTGAAAAAGAATAATGTAACCAATTCTGATTTGTGCAAAAGAGATGCTCTCCATTTTGTATTTCTAATTCATTTCCGATTTGAAGCCAGTCTCAAAACATTAAATTACACTCGTGATTGAGATAGCCGATCACGCGCTGCTTGGAGTGCTCTATTAAAGTTAATAAGATCAAGCTACACGAAACAACCCATGGAGTATCAGCCACAACTTTGTTGTTGGCGTTTAAACAACTGGCGATTCAACTGTGTAAATTATGACAGTCAGATTAGCTAAATGAACTTCTGCCGCATAGGCGTAAAATTTGTTATATCCGATCGAAAACTAAATTGGTTTCTTATGGTATGCTGGCAACCTACTTTTGAAGTGATCATACAATAATCAGCACCTTATGAAAATTTCTGTTCTCTAATGAACTTGAAAAACGCTGAAGCCAAGGGTGTCCTCCAACATGGCACTATATTTTTGTTGATATTTTTGTTCATTTGTTCAGGTTAGTCGCATCGCTTCTTAGTTTCAATGCAATTATCCGGAGTGTATCTAGGTAAAGTAACAGTATTAGAATCAATAATTATTCAGACAACTAAGAAACATTAGGACAAACACACGCAATGATCCCGAGTCAGCAGCAAGATCAAACGCATATAATTAATTGAAGAAAATAGTTCCTCATTTAGAGTGAAGCTTTGTTTGTCTACTTCCCCAGGATTTGGCGTAGCTGCTGCTACTCGCTTTCTCGCCGTGTAAACTGGGCCGATACCGCAGGAGACGTGATCAAAGCTGGCCTGACCCGAGGGACAGCAGAACTAAACATGCACACTTGGTGGGTCGATCCTATACAACCAATTGCAGGGTATCCCAATTGGAACAGACCAATAAATACCCACCACTATAATCATATATGATAATATCGGTTTATATGGGAACGCACAGGTTTTCATACAGCATTCTATTGGATATATAGTATTATGTATGCAGGGCATATGGGGCCTACTGCCTACGAATGTATCATCGCAAGGGTTGAAATGTCGTTTGTAAAGCAAGACGATCCTGGAAGGCGTGTAATCGAAGGTATGCATTGGCTATCCTAACAATTATGACGCACTACAGCTGCTCACGTGTAGCAAGTGAACCTAGCTCCCTTACCTCTTTCTTTCTTTCCCCAGCACAGGGTAGCCAGCCGGTATTTACACTGGCTAACCTCCCTGTCTTTCCTCCCCTTTGTCTCCTCCTCCTCTTTTAGCGCCGAGGTGTTGAAGAGTTAAACGTAGCTGAGGTTCTTATACACAGCTGCGGCGCAGAGAGGGAAAGCACAAAGAACAGCTGTGACGTTACAGGGGAGGGCAGTTTGGAGTGACTGGAGCTGCGTCATGTTTTATACGTTACAAACGGTGAATTAACCCTGAAAATTGGGCTAGTTGGATTGGATTCACGGTAGCAAGCAAAACTCAGCGCTAAGACGAAGGACTTGGCCACTGACGTGCATTCCTCTCGTTTTCATTAGTGTTAACTCTAAGTTCCGTTTGTTACTATGAGTTACAAATGGCGTTTCTATAGTTAAGTTGTAGCCTAAAGGATTTTCTTCATGCGTTTTGATTGAGAGGTGTAATTGATATTTCCTTTGCAACGGGTATAGACGCGCCAACACACACACACACACACGCACACGCACACGCACACGCACACGCACACACACACAACCTAAAAAATAATAAGAGACAGAACAAAAAACAGAAAACGCCTGCAGAGTGCTCAGAAAGCCGGAGCTCGGTGTAGTATACGCTAACTATCACCGCTTAACCTCTCCGAAGGATCACACTGTTGTTATTATCACCTCTCCTGGCTTTCCAACAGCCCTGCCTGACCTCAGGCAAGAGGAAAGTGATCTCGTTCTTTCTTTTTTGTTTTCAGCAAAGCATCCGACAATACACCTCCGCTGGACGGCTCTAATTGCCAGTTTCCGTTTTCACGGAAAAGAAAGGTTTTCGCACTGGGCCTATAACGTAGAGGCCCAAACAGTAAGAGGGGCACCGGCGGAAAGGAGATGCAGACGCAAGCACAGACATGCACGCCTCACACTCCGTAACACTCCGGTGAGGGCGAGAAATTTAAACAACGACGGAACAAGAAAGGCTGGCTTTCCTGCAAGCTAACGAGCGCTCCTGCGGCTATAGTCCCCGCAGGAACGGCGCACGGGTCCATAGCACTCTCGGGTGAGGCGGCAAACAATGCCGCGCACCGTCTCCTCCCCTCAACCGAACCGAGCAATTAACCCAAACTGGGCAACCCAGGCCGGCCGAGCTCGGCGAGAGGCCCACCATCGTTGACCTTGAATCCGAGGAAAAAAGAGAAAGAGGCGATTGCTTTTACCCGGAAAAGCTAGACGAAGCAAGAGGAACGAAAGCGGCCTCAAAAAGCCGCGTAGAGCATTATTATTATTTTTTTTTAGCATCCTGCCCTTCCGAGGCAACTGATGCTCGCACACACATAGAAAGAGTGTATAATAGCTTTCGTATGTACCGAAGATTGCGGTATACGCACACATAAGCGCCCGCAAATCTCGTGGCATGGCTTCAAATTTAGCCGAGGCAGGCCTTCCGAGGATCATCCGCAGGCGCTATATAAGAGTGCAGAAGCGTCGTTCAAGGTTGTATATATACGTTCCACTCTACACGTACACGCAGTGTAATACCCGCGTAGAGGGAGCCGCGTTTCAGGGTGGGAGGCTTCGGCCACGCCCCCAGATCTCTCAAGTGGTTTTCACGTCATGATGAAGCACTGAACGCGTTATTAGCACCGTTCTCGTTTTCTTTTTTCCCCTGCTTTCCCCTCTGTGCTCACTTTACGGGGGTCTCGAGCAGCGAGCATCGGCTTGCGCCACTCCTCGCCCCCCCCCCCCCCCTCCCACCCCCTCTCTGTGCGGCTGTCTTCGTTATATCCTTTTCATCACGTTTGTCTTCTGTCTTTTTCGAGCGTTTCCATTGCCTGCATGGAGTCGGTGCGCAGACCCGACTCTATACGTAAATGCGATCTCTCCGTGGCTATGGGTCAGCTTGAGGGGCTCCGGATGTTTTTTGGGCGACGTTGATCGATGCGGTTAGGTGAGTGCAAGTTCGTTCTGCGGGCGCGCGGTAGTCGAACTATGTAGTACGCCTCAGAAATCACGAGGATGCTCAAATGGAGAGCGAGAGAGAGAAAAAAAAAACGATTTAATATTTGCGGCAGCTTCGCAACGCTGAAAGCTGAAGGAGCTTGTATACGCAGACCATCGTGCGTTCTCCCGTCATCCATATTGTGGGGACCGGTGCATGACGCGGAGCGAATCTTAAGCTCGAACTCAGCGCTTACGCATAGCTTATAGGCATACTCACGAATTCTAGCTAACCTGCTGTCTCCGGCAGACATTCAGCTCGTAATATAACAGTGGTGGCTGCTTTGTGCTTCGAGCAGTTTCAGCCTTGCAGAACTACGTATATACCAGAACTATTGCACCCGAGTTTCATCAGGAACCTACACATAATTATGCAAGTAAGACATTGCGTGGATTGACACAGAGCATCTTCTCTTTCGTCGAAACGCGGTGAGGACAGGTTCTTTTTACCAGAGCAGAACTCCGGTGCTGAAGTAACCAATTATGATGGCCAGAAAAGCGTGACGCACACTCGCCCCCACGCACTCACGCAATGGAGGGTAGAGACTTGGCCATGTTGGTAGCCCATGTTTAACATAAGGACAGCGCGAGAAACGGGGACGAACGAAGAAAGACACGCACAACGCCGTGTGCGCGTCCTTCGTTTGTACGTGTCTGGTATGTTACCAGCCGCAATGGCTCAGTGGCTAAGGCGTTGCGCAGCAGAGTACCAGGTCGTGGGTTCGATGCTCAGCCACGGCGGCCGCATTCCGATGGGCGCGGAATCCAAGAACGATCGTGTACCGTGCGTCGGGTGCACACGAAAGAACCCCCAGGTTGACGAAATTATCCCAGAGTTCCTCCAGTATGTGAAGAGACCTTGGTGCCTCGCAGAGGCGCCGGCTACTGCTGCTGTTCTCCGACGTGCAATAAAATAGGGGAACACTCTGGGAAGATCAAAGCCACAGCAAAGCAACAGCACTCAAGAACGATGTTTTCCGCGAGTATAGTTCACAATCTAGGTTCACAAGCTAGAAAACAAATGCCAATGACGTCCTCGTGTGAAAGAAAAAAAAAGAAAAAAAAAGCAAAGAATGAACAAGCATCACCACAATATGTCATACAGCATAACATAAGAACATACAATGAACATACAAGACCACATCTATGTGATCTATGTTGCCGCAAGGACCGCAAGTGTCGATGCACATGTCTGAATAAGTGTAAATATGAATTATAAAGAGTCCAACATCTTTCAAGTTGTATGAAAATTTCAACTAATTTTCCACGATTCTCGTTTCCTCAAGAGAATCGACAGATACACGCATTGTCCGTATTTGCAATTTTTCTGTTGGTCACGCACCCTAGAGTTTCTGCAACTACAGCGGCCGTCTATCAAAAATCGGCAGTTATCTTGGCAGCTTTTTGCGGCTAGCTGAGTATTCGCCACAATTTTAGGGAAAGTATTCTATGCATATCTTAATCAGATTCTTCACAGGAACAAATCGGGCTAAAAGTTTTTCCTATCTGTTATAAGAAGCACTTCGTGACGCCTGCGCGGAGTTGGATAATCTACGTACTAATGTTTCTATCGCGTGGCTGACCTTAACTGGCAAGGAGAACTTCGTAAGTGAATCTATCCTGAATAACGTTGAGCAGTGAACCCCCTTATTAAGCCAAGTCTGTCTTGTAATTCTGCCGCAGATACTGTTACCATGCAGTGCAATGCGCATTCTTTTTTGACAAACGAACAAGTAAATTTTCATCTTATTTATGTGCCACGCGCGCCAAAGCATTTACAGCATCACTCGTTGCAATTCCGCAATGACTCGTTACCCATTCGAGCACGACTATCTTACTGTTATTCTTTTGCAATGGTGTAAGTCTTTTGTATCTCATATATACTAAAGCATCATTAGCATGAGCAAAAGCGGACGTTTCTTATGGAGAATAATTGCACTTCATAATCACTTGACACCACGCATTGTCACACATTTACACTGAGCACCAAGATCACATTCAAGTATATATACAGCCGAATCACGCATTGGTAAAAGTTTACCACATGTGCTTGATTCTGGTTTGCGGGGCACAAGCCGCTAACAAATGGTCTCAGAGCACTCCTTCAACCACGGCAGAACATTTGCGCAATTCTCTTCGCAATGAAATTGTTCCGTTCACAAAGGCGGCGTCCCTCATAAGCCATTGTGCTGTGTCGGTACGCTAAACCCCTTAATTTAATTTTAATTTTGGTTTGTTGGGTTTACTGCCTCCACGCTCGGCAAATTCTTCTATTTCAACAGGAGCTTTATGCAGGACGGTTAGGTCCAGCACCCCCAATGAGAACCTGTACGAAATTAAACAAAAACGCAAAGGCCACAAGAAAGAAAGAAAAAGAAAGTAAAGAAAGAAAACGAAGGAAGAAAGAAAGAAGAAATGAAAAAGGAACACGTAATGTCTTTTTCTTTGTTCGTTTTCTCTCTCTGTCCTTATTGATTTGTTTTGCTTCTTTTATTATTATTCTGCAAAACACGAATAAAGATACAGCGCAAAGGGAAACACTCCGGCAGGGAAGAAATACTGATCAATAACGTTTGCAGACCAAGGGCAACTTGTAATCAATGGGATCGTCCGGCCAGATTTGCTTCCGGTGTGTATCGGTCGGGAAGGCTGCGGCGAAAATGCGAGTCACGTCTGGCCACTTTATGACTATTTTTATTCTGTGCGGTGTTTCGCCCTTTATCTATGTATATATTTACCGCTGACTGTTGCCCTGGAGACGCACAGAAGCGGCGAGGTTGGAGAAGGTGGGGCAAAATGATAAAGGCGCGCACGATCTGTCAGTTAAAAAGCAGCAGGTATATATAGTGGGTAGCACGCACGCACGCACGCACGCACGCGCACGCGCACACACACGTACACACGCACGCACGCACGCACACGCACAACGTATGTAGGCAAAGGTACAGTACTGCCGGCATTCCGTTACGACCCTTAAGTTAGGCAAGGTCGTCACCAGATATGACAATAAGACGTAAATGCGACAAGAAAGCTCATAGATATAATCACTTGGGCAATATTATTATGCTTTGACATTTGCATCTATTTTCGGAGCAACACCTTGCATTTTATCCCTTTCGCGGCACATGTGATAGGCAACACAGTGCGAACAAAATGGTTCAAGCATTTTTTTACAAACAAACAAACAAGTGTTGGTGACTGGCTGACTGGTCATTTTTAGGGCTGCAACCGTTGTCATGATTACGATTAAATTAATTATCGGGTTTTGTTTATTTTATTATTCTTATCATATTTCTTTATTTATGCTGTAGAAAATGGATAAACTGAGTAGCCGAGGCACTCTCTGCATAATTATCTATGCCATTCACTTCTCCACCAATGTAAAACAGCGTTAGAACAGCGCTGTAAACGCACTGAACAGAGGCTCGAAGTACACGAGCTTGAGTTGACTCCAGTGCAAGGATTGACTGCGCCTTCTCTCATCAGCATGAACTCTCTACATCGTTGCCACTGCCCCATTGTCTGTTGTTAGTTTATCCTCCTTTGTGCATGTACGATACAGTGAGCAAGATGTAGTTACTTCTTGTTAACCTCGCTAAGCTTCTCTTCCCCTTTGTCACTCAGCCAGAAAAAAAAAAAAGTTGAAGTCGTCATGCAGTAAAGAGTTTCCACCTGACAACTTTCTACGTTTATACAGGGTGTGCCAACTATCATGCACCAAGATTTAGAATTATGGGAATGCCACGTAGCTAGACAGAACCAAGGTAATGTTGTTTGCTCATATTATTTTCTTTGCATTCCGCCTAATTACATAATTATTCTTAATTAATTAATCAATTTCTCAAATATTATAATTAGATGAAAACTGTCAATAAGAAAATTGTAGCGCAACATCAAAAACTCCCGATACAGCTTTCGATTGCTCAACACGTGCTCTACATAAATGTGTTTTTCCGAGCGTGAAAGAAGCCCGCGAACACACGCAAAGTGCCTCGAGCGGCCAGTTACGCGGCAGTTTTGCGAGTATTCGTGGTCTTCTTTCACGTTCGGAAAAACACTTTCATCTACGAGGGCGAACCAGAAAGTCTTTTACAAGTAATCAGAAATACACGTACTATTGTATAGTATACGTACCTTACACTATTTTTCCACATAGTACCCACACCGGTACAGACATTTGTCCCATCGCAGCACTAAACTTGAGATGCCCCTGTGGAACCTACGCCGGAGTGCTGCCTTGACTTCATCGTTGCACGTGAATCGCTCTCCTGCCAGGAACTTCTTCAGCGGACCGAAAATGGTGAAATCATTAGGGTCGAGGGGTCGAATCACTAGTCAGCGCGTGGTACATACATCGTGTAAATGCATTATCACATATAATCACAACAGAACAATCAACATAACATAATTCACAAACACATGTATATATACAGCGACATTGAAATGAAAGGAACAATAAAAGCGTTAATAACGTCCAACAATGCCGCTGTCTTCAAGAAAAGTCTTTAGTGATTTTAAAGCGCTCTTCTGCAAGGACATTGTTGGCCAAGGACCCAAAAGTTTCTTTAAACTGAAAGGTCTGCGGTCTTATTTAATTAGGGTTGATTTAAGTCGGCATCTTGGTGTGTCGTGATGGGGCAATCTAGAAGGAGGTGATATATACCTTCGTCTACAAATCCACAATGACATTTGGGGGTTTGCCCTCGGCCGATCCTGTGTAAGAAATGCGTTGTGTAGGCAGTGCCTAGACTTAATCGATAAATATAGCCTGGTGTTAGGAGACCGCAAAACACTCCACTCGCCCTTTCCCTTCGCCTACACCCCTGCAAGGCACAAAGGGGAATAGTCGTTATCCGCTGTATTCAAGAAAGAACGTACTTTGTGGACGGACGTCTATAGTTTTCTGTTTTCAGCACTGAGGAAGAGATCAAGTGGTTTTCTGGGAGTATAAGTTGTGAGGCCAGGTTGCCAGTAGCTTTGATTCGGGAAAAGGCCGAACATCCATACACTTCTATTCATTGAAGTCGGTATATTTATCTACCTCCCTTTTTTAAAACAGTAACAGATGTGCATTGTGTTTGACTGACGCCATGGCCCTGCTTTCGACCGAGATGCGAGAAATTTAAACTGAGTATACATATAGATGATCTCTCTGATATATCTTAATTCAGAAAATTGACTTATTTAATTTTGCCTTTGCCTTCCCGATAGCGGCACCAAATTGGATAGTGAGGCTTCGACATGTTTCTGAACTCGCCGATTACGAATTCACTTCTTAACACTGCCTTCGACTTCGCTGTTTGACGCGGATTGTGACATGCCCAGAAGTGATGAGCAGTGGATGAACAAGGAATTCCGCTTAAGCCAACGTTTCGACAAAGGGAGTTGTCTTCGTCAGTGCAGCAACATCTCCATCCAGCCTCTATCTTCTAGTGAACTTCTTTCTCCTTTGAACATGGCCCGATTATATTTGCGAAGATACAGGATATTTGCCACCTTTATACACATATAAGGCTACTTTCTGCTCAGCAGGACCTGTGCGCTTGACGTTCTTTAGTTGTCACCGATAAAAAAAAAAGTAAATTATGGGGTTTTACGCGTGGCAAAACCATGACATGATTTAGGTATAAGGCACACCGCAGTGGCTAACTGCTGATTATTTTTGAACACGTACACCTAAATGTATAAGTACACCAGTGTACTTATTTTTTTCATTTCGGCCCCGACGAAATTCAGCCGTCGGGGCCGGCAATCGAACCTACGACCTATTGCTTAGCAGGTCTACGCCATAGCCGCTAAGCCACCACAGCGAGTGTCACCGACATGCTACAGGTGCACTTCCTTTTGATCGTCTATGCAACAGTATTTAAAGAATCCTCGTTATAACGAAATAATCTATAAACAGAATGTGTCGAACTGCTTTATAAGTGATATTTCGCTAAAAAAAATATTCGCTTAAAGGAGGAATAGTAACATGCGAAGCGCACCCCAACAGTCCGTGCAAACTCGTAAAGCATGAAGCATGGGTCACGCTCGACAGTGGAGAAATGACAGTATGCGGGATTCTCCTGGCGGCCGTGCCATATCTCTCACTTAACATCGCGTGACAAAGTCACGCGATGTTAATGGTTGCCACCGTGCAGAAAAACACGAAACATATCAAAATGTCACCGTCTACGCTGCATAGGATGGTTCCGTGTTGATTTCCCTTTGAGCATTTTGTAGGAAGCGGTGTTCGGCGCCCATTCAATTCAAATATTGGCGTCTAAAATGTACGCGGTTTGGAGGTGCATGGAGTTTACTGCATATGACGAAAGGAATCTGTTTTCTGTTGTACTTATTTATGACGCCATCTTCCGGGACTATAGTCGTTGTATTCATAATTTTCTTTGTTGGTTGTAATTCAATTCACAGAGACAAGGACGCCATTTCTAATATCAGCCCTTGAAAAGATTTGGTAACAGCTTATCTTGAGTTATCACTGACAATAGCATTTCGTCATGAACACGATCTATTTCATGACGGATGGAGTGCCGGATGAACCGAAGTCGCTGTCACGCCGGCATTCAATGCGCTAACAAATCGGGTACGGTGCAGAGTAGAACGAATGAAAGTGAAAAAAATATAGTTTGGTCATAAGGCCGAAGCAATGAATGCGACGGCAACATGTTAGAACATTACACGAAGACCCCTAGCTGTGGTGGCAGTATGAATTGAAGCAAACGTAAGCTGATGAAGTAACGACGAGCTGTTGTGCTATAGAGTACTCTGTTTGAATAATGCCATCGGACAATTGCATTTATTTTTATTAGTTAAAGCCAACGTCTTTCTTAGCGACTTTGCCACCACTCTTCCGTATATCGGGTGTGTTTAAAAACCTCATTCCAGTGCCGATACCGGTGCACAGCCGCGCCAATAAAATTACATCATTTTTTTTAGCTCTGTTATTGTTTCACGCGTTTAACATTTAAGTCTGAGAAGATTCCAGAGGAAAGACATGACTGTCGTTGTTTTCTTTCTCAAATGATTGCCAAACTGCCATTCTTAAAATGTTGAGGAATAATTTTGTAAAGAATGTAACACCTGGTATGAGCAACTTCAGTGATTGAGTGGTGCTGCAATATAATCCGCATATACCGCATGTCATAAAGCCTGGCATGGCATATAGCATGCATATACCACGCATATACAGAACCTCACGACGACGACGACCACGAAAATTCGCTTGGAGTGCCCATATATTTACTATCACAATAAAATGAGGAACCCAGTTGCAGGCAAGCTGCCAAAACAAGTGTCGAAGCGGTTCTCGAACTGAAAGCATTCATTGCGCAGCGCAGCCGAAGTGAGAGCTTTCTTGCGGCCAACCGAGATAGCGCCGAAGCAGCAGCGACAGAAAACAAAAAATAAAAACGAAATGAAAACGTCAGAAAGGAAAAGAGAGCAGCACACCGGTGTAGGGGGGTGGGAGTAGAAGAAGGTTGGCGGCTGGCTGGGCGCAAGGAGAAGAAACGAAGCACGCGCCGCCCGCCACCGCCAACGACCGGTAGCGACCGAGGAAAACGCGCCGAGCCAGCGCAGCAGCAGCAGCAGCAAGCGACGGCGGCGGCGGCTGCGGCGACCGCGTGCGTTCTCCGCCGCCGCTACCGTCGGCGAGGGAAGCGGCCTCCCAGTGCGGCCGGAGCGGCGCAGAGCCGGCCTCTCCAGCTCCGGCGGCCGCCCGCGCGCCCCGACCGCTCCTCCTCCGGGCGAGCTTCCCCGCCAACCAGCGCGGTTTTGCACGTCAGCCCCCTCGCGCGCGCGCGCCCGCGTCGCCCGCTGCGGCAAGCCCCGCACACCCACACGCCGCTCGCGGCGCGTCACGCACGCACACACACAACGCAACAGGCGCTCGCGCGCTCGCGCCGCCGCCGTCGCTTCCAGCGCTGCCCGCACCGCGGCGCGCACTATTTCTCCTCTCTCATTTTCTCTTACTTCTAGGAGGTGATGGAGGAAGAGGGAGGAAGAGAGGTGGTTCATACTTTTCCTCGATTCTTTCCCCGCAAAGGAGGAGAGCAGCGTCGTTAACGCGTAAAACCTGGAAGGGGAGGCTCTGGTGGGCGAGAGGTCGCGGGTGGCCGCGAAGAGGAGGGAAGCGGTGGTGGTGGCGGGGAGGCGCGCGATGCGAGGGGTGGGAGAGGAGGAAGCCGAGGCGGTGCGGCGGCGGTGCGGTCTGGCAGACGGCCGATTCGGGCAGAGCCCGCAAACCTCAGAAGGGCGGCGAGTGCGCGTGCGCGTGCGCTGGTCCGGGCAGCGTTCAATGCATCTGCCGGCGGCAGCGGCCGACCAGGGCAGCAAGCAGCAGCCGCCGCGTGAACAGCAGACGACGACGACGACGCACCGCGAGTCGTCCTCGCATCGGCGTCGCAGGATGGCCGAAATGGTGCTGCCCGGTGAACGGGCCCTTACCCAGGTGCTGGCAGAGCACCCGGGCGAACTGATGCGTACGGGAAGCCCCAACTTGGTGTGCTCGGTGCTTCCCAGCCACTGGCGCTCCAACAAGACGCTACCGGTGGCGTTCAAGGTGGTCACCCTCGGGGACGTTTGCGACGGGACCCTGGTCACGCTGCGTGCGGGAAACGATGAAAACTACTGCGCCGAACTGAGGAACGCTTCGGCCGTTGTCAAGAATCAAGTGGCCAAGTTTAACGACCTCAGGTTCGTCGGCAGGAGTGGAAGAGGTGAGTTCTGGTGCTCCAGTTTCCTTTACTCCCTCCTGATCCCCCGTCGCTCCCGATGAGCACGTGCGGGGTAAAGTGAGGACAAAGCCTGGAGACGTTGCCCGAACAGTTCGGTCAGGGATGACGCGATGACATCAAGCGGGGGGAAAAAAGAAGTGTTTGAGGACAGGCAAGCTTTAACTGCTCGCTACTAGCAGTTGTTTGCTTGATCATGTGATCGATCATTATAGTGTCGTTCGTAGAAAAAAATCCATGGTCATTGGCTCGCTGTACTGCTCTATTTCTTTCGGTTTAGGATGTCGCAGCTGTTATCACGCGCAAATGAATTCCGGTGTCCGCTCCAAGACCATTCAGATAGCACACGCGCTGTATTCGCCACTGCTGCCTGCTACGTTTTCTGACGTGCGACAAACACAACTATGCACTGAAGCTACAATAGAGTTCCATTTCTCCTGTTAGTCGCGCTTATTCATAGTGTTGGGAATGTTCCCGAACATGTGTTGAACCTTTTCATAGTTGTTGGATAGTCTGCTGTGGCGATTTGTTTTCCTATTCATTCTAAATTTGCACGTGTGCTATATTAAAAGACGCGCTTAGCAGGAAAACTCCACAGGAGCCAGAAACGTGCGCGCGATGTCAGGGGATATGTCTTCGCTCGCTAGGCTTTCGCGAGGAAGCTTTCCGCGAGAAGTGCACGTTTCATTTCATGGCAAACCAACATCTGGTGCCACAGAAGTGCGGTGATCGATCGTTGAAATGTGAAAAGCGTGTCATACTAAAGGAGCAGCTTTTGGTTCACAATAGACTATCGTGATACGGCTGTGCTGGAAAGACAACGGCACACAAGTATTTATTGTCATGCTTGGTGGGAGATACGCTCCTGCCAAAGAGAAGTCCTTGTTCACGATCAGCAGAACGCGCCTCTTTCGCAATATAGCACTTGCATATTACGCAGCAAGAAAATTATATACTTTCGTAGACGGTGTGGATGGAACTGAGATGCACTTCGTGGTTGTCAAGCACTGACGCAAAGTTTAGGTTAGTTCTACTATTTATGCTAGCATATAAAATTTGTGTATTTTCGAAAACTGGTCGCTATGGAAGGAAGTTCACCCGCGGATTTTAGCTCTAAATACAATATCCACCGCAGGGGTACGTATAGCCAATCCCATGGAAAGTTATTGATGTTTGCGTACTCCCGCTTCTCGAACGGTTCGCTAAACCGCGCTAATTTTCGACACGCAGAGTGAGTACCGCATTTACTATGTTGTGTCGTGGCCGAATTCGATTCGCTACCAAGCTGTCCACAATAGCGCTTTACCGTGAAGTATGCACTGATGGCAGTTTTAGTTGCGCCCGAATTTCGGTATGAGAAAAACGTACCTTTATTGTTTCTTTAATGCGCGGATGCATTGGTTTTTAATTGAGTACATATGCTGTTCCGGGTGACATTAGTTGTAGCTGTTTATTAATTAGCCCAGTTTACTGCATTGCTTTAGGCAAAAGTAAGTGAAGAGCACGTATGCCATAGACATGAATAATGCATGTGTGGTATGCCCCTTCGCGTATGACATTGCATTAATGTTGCTGCCAAGATTTCTTAACAGTGCCATTATGGAGTCGTACGGCAGTGTAAATATCTACAATAGCAAAGCAATGTACCACTAGAGGCAAGTTTGACAAAGGTAGCAGGGCTACAAAATATTAACAGGGAATGTCCTTGCTCATGGGTACTCAGTGAGTTCAGACGCAATCTTGAAATTCAGCTGTTATCAGAGATGCAAAGCTATTGCTTAGGTGCTGAACATTACGGGAATAATTATGTGCCATAGGTTTGATACTTAATCAACAAATCAAGTGAAACATCGGCTCACACTTCAAACCTTAGTTTTGCCTGAATTCTGATTGAACGTTCTTTGGCATACTTATTTGTACTGAATGTTGCTATTTCCTCTGTAGGAACATCACTTACCAGCTGTCTGCAGTTGAAATGAGACGGCAATAGTGGAGAAGTAATTATTGGCTAGTTATCGGTTGCGCCTTGATTGTCACAACCCATAAGTGTAGATGCAATTAAGACAGCACGTACAGACTATACAAAGTATATATTGTTCTGCTGTACCTCATGTCACGAACACCCACGAGGTATACATTTAGAAACTGTTTAACATCGTGTATATCATCGTGTTATGTATGGCAGCATAGGACGACGTTAACTCCTCCTGGTTCTTTATTCATGTTTTTCAAGTACTCCTGCCAAAAATACAACTGTCTTTGATTGGGGACATTCGTAAACATTCTTGGGGTAACTTGCTTGTTGTATACGATGGCAGGAAAAGGTGGACAAGGAGGAATATCAATAAGAAACAAGCAGGCATTAGTATCGAGAGGGATTACCAAAATTTACAAAACGATCTGACACAAAATATTTTACACCACCAATACGTGCCACAGCAGTTGTCTGCAGGCTTGTTCCTGTGGATTTGTGGCCTTTGCATACAATCGGACTGAAACCTATGAAGCATGTTTATAATTGAATACACAGTATGCACTATTGAAAGTACATCTTGTTAACAGTGACATATCCTAAACAATTCGGCATTCGATATAAAAGTCCCGTTCCTCTAGGGGAGAAGGGATAGCTGCAACTGACATGGGCGTCGATTACATCACCTCAACTCATGCTGCACATGCTCGTACTTGACTAGAAAACACCATTGTGTTCGGTCTATTTGTTCCCAATACCTCCAGTGACAAACTGATAAACATTTGCATACTTGAAGCGCTGCATGGTTGAGCGATGTAGAAGGTTTATAACAACTACCTCATGATTCGATCAAGTTTGATTCCAAATGCGTCTTTACGTTTACATTCACTTTCACCTATACTTACATTGACATGATTAATCATGTTTTCTGATACTGTGATTTGGTGTGTCCTACTTAAAGCTAAATTTTTACTTGAAAGGTAGTTAAGGCGGGTATCCGCATCATAAGGGAGCGGTGGGCTCCTCCTTACCCGCAGACAAGTGCGGCATGCGCAAACAATAAGTGCTGATAAATGAGCCTGTTTGGCGCGCGTGCAGCAGTGCAAGACGTAATAACCGCCTTCTCCTGTAATGCATATTTCTTTCTTTTTCATTTTTTTACTTTTTGAGCTTATAGTGATGCACAGTAGAAGCCGTACCGGCAACAGACAATTACGACAAGCTTGAATACAGCTGCCGCACTTAATTCTATAGACTTTTGTCGCACTCGTCAGTTGACAGTGCAAAAAAACGGTTATATGCCTTATTCTGCAAGAAGGTCTGCGTTCGACAGTCAGACGTAACGTTTCACCACGAGTGCGGGATCTGCTTGCGTTGTACGTTATGCAGAATGTGTGACCAGCGGGTACACATTGACGTTGCCACGTCATACCACGCGCTCAAACCGCATAACAGCACGTGCACGTTCTCCGGAGGAGAACGTGCAACGGTGCTGTCGCTCCGAAGTTATACGCTGCGTAAATTCTTCCACGACGTGCTGGCACCGTCAACATTCTTTCCCAGCCGGAGAAACGAGCGTAGAGTACGTCGGCACGCCAGTCATCGTTCCGAGCATCGTCAGACCACCGCATGCGGTGCGCGGGCGCGAACACACGCATGCACGCGACGGGAAGCCGTTAAATCTGCCGCAGCCTTCGACGACGTGGCTTACCATTAGCGAGCTTTCCCCATCTCCGCGTTAGCGCCGGAGAGGCGCTCGCGTTCGCCCTTCCTGCCCGTGGGCTCATCTAACCAAGGGAAGCCTGCGTGGATTTCGGGAAGTGAGCCGAAGGGAGCAGGGAAAGATGGAACGACGCAGTATCCTAGGACGACAGCGGCGACGACGTACCCCTTTCGACGCCGCGCGAGCGGCGTGCGTTTGTGTCGGCCGCTGATCAATAATTGGGGGGCCGCGTTAAAACCGCGGTTTAATTAGAACGCGCTAGGGCGGGCCATCCGGATGGTATACGCGTTCTGTGTTTGTGTGCGGTGCTTAGCTGCAAGGCCACAGCTGTATAAAGCCGCGGACCATTTCCACTCGCTCTGCCGTCACCAGCGGGGATAGAGAGACGAAATCGGTTGAGGCTGTGACGTTGTGCATGCGCGGGCGAAATGTGGGGACGCAGAAATATACCGCGCGTGCTAGCTATCCGTTCTTCCGTCACCGCCCCTTCTTTCCACCTCCTCGTATAGACCCTTCTCGTCCCGAATACGCTATAGTTTCTCCGGGGTATCCGAATTGAGAGACAGCTTGCCTCCGTGGAATTGGCTCGATTAGCGAACGTCGCTGTACTGTATATGCGTGCCGAGTCGCAAAGCCGGCTGGATCGGCTTCCCCTTGACCGTGTGTATATACGTGCGGTTCACTGTTTACGAGTGGAGCGCATTCGTCGTTGGCTTCCGTTGCGCGGGTCTGCATATGTGGGCAGCGCTTTCTGCACGAAATGCTTTGCGTCCCTGTTATAGGTAGGCCGGTGGGTGGGCACGAACAGTGTTGTGCTATACAGCAACGCGTTGCTGAAAGTACCGTGCACGATATAGGTAATGTTCGCCGTCCCCGTCAGAGCGACGTTGCGCAATAGGTTATTCCGGCATGCTGTCGGCTAATACCTGAAGAGTTAAAAAATGCAGGAATAGCAATAGAATGGCTAACTGATCTGCATTATATACATAGTAAATGGGGCTGTTTAAAGCCATCTATAAACGGTTAATAGCGAGTTATTATGTAAGAAACATTTTAGTGCAATGGAGACATCTTGTCGTCTTTCAATGAGGCAACGGGTATTTATGCACAATAACTATATGTCATATGCTATGTCTGCGCGGTCACTTTTAGCATCTGGAACAATGCTGCAATATTTTTTGGTTTGTTTTGTGAAGTCCTGTAATTCTAGCATAAATAGAACATCGGTCGTGATGTGCGAGAGAAAAATAAATAAATAAAGCATGCACATGGCTCCTCCTCTGACGATGCGAAAAGCGCTAAGCAAGGAACGATTCATGTATACCGTTAAGATGCTAAATTTTCTGTGTGATTCAGCAGAGCATATTGTTATAGTTAATTTTGCTGTTACGAATGTTCGCTGATCGTCTTCATCCACGCTGGCTTGTAATGGTTCCAGCCATGCGACGTGACACTCATGTTAGAACTGCGTTAACAAGGAGAGAGCGAAAAACGAAAGAGTAAGGTCCGAGTAACAATGTGCGGTCGCCTAATGCAATATCACTGGCTATAGAAACAGCGTGGGATATACGCGCCGCGTATACTGTATACAGTGCCATTTAAAGCGGCAGAAAGTTGTCTATCTTTAAGTTCGTTTCGCCAAGAAAATCGATTTGCGTATATGTATGCCGATAGATGCCAATTTCATATTTGGTTGAATTGGTCTTCTAATCTATAGTCTGCAGAGTAACCGCACCTGAGCACACCGGAAGCCTTTGTTGAGCACTGTCTCAATGAGTGCCCTCAACATGACCAGCAGCGAGGTATCTTTGGCAGTCGTCTGAACACTTTAGATAAGCGCCCTTTCTATGTGCGAAAAGTGCTTGGACCCTGCTCGCGCCCCAACACAAGCAGAGATGATCTGTCATGGATCTACGAGACATATTTTTGCTTGCCATTGTTCTGGTTAACCTCCCTGCCTTTCCCCTTTCATCTGTCCCTCTCTCACGGAGAGTGATTTGATAAATTCCTTATGGACGGGAGTTATAGGCACTTTTAATTTTCTTTATGCGCATGACATATATTCGTGCTCGTGTTCTTCTTGGAGCCTAAACGTACGTTTTTTTCTTTCTCCATTTCCTCCAGAATTCACGGACGTGCTTTGTTGTTCCGCTATATTGTTATAGATTTTTGGCAAATTTATGCTTATTTTTTGTTTGTCTTTTTGTTTTTTGCCAATCTAAGATTTTGCGATCGCCGGCCCTCTCGGGACCAAACTTCCATGTTTCACATCTAATAACGAAGATGAAGCTAGCAATATACGAGAGCGGTCGGACATGCTTTCTCTAAATGACGCATGTGTTCGCGCGAGACGCTTCGCCCTCGCCTTCGCCCGCGCCAGGAAGCGACAGGTGTTGTACGTATGGCCGACCGATCACCACAGCGCTAGACGAAGGAGCACGGGGCAGGCCCGCTTCCTCCTAAAATTCAAATTTCTCTGCTTTTCATTCTTTCTCGCTTCTGTCTTTTTTTCTTCTTCTTTTTATTGTTATTCTCTCTGTCTATCCGGCCTCGGCAAAGCGGTCACGGTCGCGCAAGCCATAATAGTGTATTACTTCCGCGGGAGCTTCTCGGCTCGCATTCGTCGTTTTTCGTCGTATCATGTCACGTGCCAATGCACGTTTCGTTTCCAGACCGCGTCGAGTTGATGAAACATACTCGCGCCGTTCTTCGTGATCTCCTTCTGTCTTTCCTTTCTCTTCATTTATTGACGTCATAAAAAATGAAAAAGAAACTCTAATTGGAAAGACAAGGAGGTCGTGTTATGAAGAGTCTCGTAACGAATGAAAATTTTCAAAGGCGGTCGAGAGTATACCCATCTTAGCGTGCCGGTTTTATCGAATGCCAATGAACTCAAGTCGTCAATGACATTTTGATCGACAAAAACGCAGAGAGGTCATACTAAACCAAAGTGCGACGATATAAAAAGAGAGTGAGAAAGAGAGAGAGAGAAAAAGAATGCTGACTTTCGTCAAGCTTAAATGTTTGTTATACGTCAACGCACACGAGAGAAAGTTGTGTTAAGGGTACAAGGAGTACTCCTTGCACGGTATTGTTCATAGAAAAAACGGATTTCGTGTTAGTGATAACACAGTGACACATGTTGCTACTACCCGTGACATTGTATTTCATTCATATAAGCATAATTTCACCGCCTATAAAAATGGCTGCATACGCAAGCAAGGTAGGTTTGGTATTAGGAATGGCAATTGCAGTGTATTGTGGCGTCACAACACTGACGTGTGAGAACGCTGTACGCGCTTTAATATCCTTATCGCGTATAGCGAACCAGTCCGGCCATAACGGCTCTTATAGCGAAATGTTGCGGCTCTGACGGCTCGGTTTCTTATTATATGTCCCCACATGCCCTGTGGAGGAATGGTGTCGCAAAGCACCTGTGCGCATTCAGCATTGTCAATCCATCGACGGCAGTGTCATAATACAACTTATGCAAGGCTACACAGGCAAACTTGAAGCCGAATTGGTTCTTTAGTTACACTTACGTGAGATTCGCAATAGGTACATCGTGCTACTTCCGTCTCATTATATATAAGGTGGATAAATAATCAAGCGCTGCTTCTCAAAGAAGCCGACTAACAACCAACCCTGTTATACGTGACCATTTATTCAAACGTATTCCACCCGAGTCCTGAGACATCGCGGGGGCACTAATATCATGTCAGTCATTGTGTCTAAGGAGAATCGTTAGTGTTGTTTCATTTCTTTTTCAGTTGCATATGTTGTAATTTCTGCTGTACGATCTTCTATATGGATGGCCTACAATCATCTACTGAATATCAACGGAAGTAATCTAAGCAGGGATGCGCAAAGCATCGTTAGCTGACCTCAACAACAACAGTAAGCAATATGCATCCCATTTGAGCCTAGTTGGTTCTTAGATTCTTTAGAATTGAGGACGCAACTTGGGCAAAAAACCGGAAAAGAAGGCGCAATTGATTGTGTCATCTTGTTGCGTGGTACGTTGGTGTAAAAGTTGTCTGCACAATGGACTCTAGATAAGCAGAACTCGCTTACACGGAAATACCTTATAAACGGAACAATGGTTCGATATTTGGTTGGCTGGCCGCCCATAGACACAATGTTAACAAAGTGCAGTTAGACACAACCTATATTCTTTTTTAACTCCGCCTAAACGGAACTATGCTCGAAACTACCACTTACATCATCGGTATACGGAACATGAAAAGTCCGAGGAACATGTCAAGTAGCGATGCCATACTGGGTGAATAAGATCTAATCCATCAGGTATAGTTGCAGGAAATATATTGCAAATTAAAAATGTCGAAGTTGCAACGGTCTTTTTATCGTGAGCAATTCGCTTTAGGCAAGTGATGATCCAGGAGGAGCAAGAGAACATCGGAGTCGGTAAGACCCTGCAGTCTAGCTGTCACTGCTGCTTCGTTCTCAGCGCCAGGAATAAGAGACCCCATGGAGATGATGTCCTAGATACCTGCCCTGAAGATACAGTCGAAAATATCGGCAGAGTTGGTGGCAAATGCCGCGATTGTATTAACGAAGCCACAGATAACATTTCGAGACGCGTCAGTGTTTCGCACCAAATGGCAAGAGATGCAGTTGAAAGTGTGTAGCACTGTATTGAACACGAATACTATGCAGAATTATTAGGAATTCTTCCGCGGATATGTAGGTCACATAACTTCTCGCAAACAAAGCTACTGTATCCAAAGCAGAACCTTTATCTCCCCACACTAGTATTAAAATCATTTGATATTTTGCGAAAACGATTGTTGATAACTTTTGCGTCTTTCGCCTAAATAAACCTTCGGAGAAACGAAACACCTTATTTTATCCCTTAATTCGAGTTTCGCTTAAGCGGAGTCCACGTATATCAATTCTAGGAGCAAAAAGAATAACTAAAAATAACCAAGGCTGCACACAAGGGAGCCGCCGAATGAGCGTCTATGCAACACGAAAATGCACCGAGATTGAGGCACTTTCTTGCGCGCGGCTCATCTCAGCCGCTGGCATGTGACGTCACTCCCGCCCCGCAGAGAAGCCAGCTGCACGCACGAGGAGGGCGCGCATCGCTTAGGGACGAGGCAACACACGATTTAGCGATGGAGTGACTTCGAGATTTCGCATCATTCGTCTCCGCTCCAAGAGGGCGGGCGGGGGGGGGGGGGGGATTGAGAAAGCAGAAAGCAAAGAGAGAGGGCGTTACAAGCGTTTGTTGGTACAGAGAACGCTCACCGTGGAGAAGAAACGAAGATAAACTCAACAAAAAATAGAGAGGAGGAAGCAAGAAAGACACACGCGCCGCGTGTTGCATCTGAGATGCAAGCGGCGTGAGCCATCTGGCTTGCTGTAGCCATCGCCTGCAGAAGAACGGGCAGAGGAGGGTGCATACATTTGCGTCGCGATTCCGACGCCCTCACAGCGTGTGTGCAAGGGCAACGCGGAGGGCTTGGCTGTACAGCGTGTGGCGTTATTGTGTGGCTGGGTATATTCTATATACACGCAGAGGTGCCGTAGTACGCGCTCTTTCTATCAGGCGGGAGCTGGCGGGGGAAGGATATACGCTGATTTATTATTCTTAGCTTCGTGTGTGGGTCTCAGTTAGCCTTGTTGACGGCGAGTGTAAGGACGGGGAAACAGTAATTGCCTGTGTCTCAGCTGAAGAGCGCGCCGTGTAAGGACGCTGTCTCTTCTCAGAGTCGCCGTGTCGCACAAGCCTGGTCGGTCGCGGTTACACGGCTGGTTTTGCTTCTGGCGATATACTATCGCGCATTCACGCCGAAGCAGCGGAAAAGAAAGCCGGGGAGGAGCGAGAGTGCACATGTGTTGTTGGTAGTAAACGTTTTCGGGGCACGCGTTCTACGAAAACAAAAAGAAAAGCTGAATCTTCCCTTATTTTGTATTTCAAGCCAGTACAACCACATACTTTGTTGGTCACACATGCTATAGTGCAGGGCGAAAATTTAAATTCAAGGCTGTCCGTGCCCAGCGCGTGACGTGTGGCGAAAGGCCCATCTTCATCGCAGTTCTTGCGGCCCGTAAGGTATTGACACTGATCGTACAGTCTCTACAGAAAATTTAGAGGTCGCACGGTCGTCGGTGGCGCGCGTTGACAGTCTCCCGTATACCTCATATACGCGTGCATTGGTGCTGCTCTCCCCGTTATTCATCGTCCGGAGTGCTTGCTGCCAACGAAGGCAGGCGACGGCAACACCAAAATGGCGTCGGGAAATCAAGAGAACAAGCATGCGAGCGCGTTTGTAACTGTATCGCGTATTACGTTTGCGTCAGAACGTCGTCTGCTCAGTCTAGAGATAAGTTCCGATTGCTAGTTCACGCCTCGGGCAGTTCCGTTACAGCATTTGAGATGGATGCAGGCAAAACGCAACAGGCGGCGGCTCTCCACTTTCCGTTTATCCAAGCACTTTGAATGATTTCTCCGACAGAAACTTTTCTAACGCTCGCCACAAAGCACTCGTGTTTCATTTAGAAGACTTTACCGCCAGTGGAGGTATATAGCAGCAGTTTTGTTAGTCATCCCCACAAGCTCAGTATGCAGAAGAGACGGCCATCCGTAATTCCGCTTGTACACTGAAACTAATGGCACAGCCGTCCCATCTCCGTGACGTCAGGCCTTAAGTGTACGCAGATTTCTCGGTAGTCTCTCGCCGGGTGTGGCAAGATCAATCACTAAAGACAGCAGTTTTATACCAATGACGGATACCAGCGTTTGATACCAGTGCATCTTCCTGTTGTTTCTTTTCTCTGTACTGTAATTACGTTACCAATAACGGAGCTGTGTATACCCCGCAATAGCAGCTTAAAAGAACTGAACAGAAGCAAGAAACAAAAGCAATAGCACGGCCTCGTTGAGAAGTAACGTCTGCTCTCCCGCACGTTTCGTGCGTTCTCTGTTATTTTTATTATTATTCGTTTTCTTACTTTTTTTTTGCACTAATGTAATGACACCATCGCGGTGAACCTAGCGCACATATAGGAATGTAGGCCATTCCGGCTGATAACAGCTCTGCGCATAAAATGCTCCTCGAAGGCAAATCAGGGGGTGAAGCAATAAAACATTTATCAACGGGCCCTTGACAGTGTTACACTGGGAGGTCGGCGTGAAGTAGAAGGAAAGAGAGAGAGAGAGAAAAAAAAAAGACTGGTGCGAACAGACGTATATGAAACCAAGATAAGCCGAAGATTGGAGAAATCAAGACAAAACCCTGAGCGAGCGAGGAGGGCAAAGCGACGAATGATCGGCCAACGAAGAGAAAATGGGTTTGTGCCAATGGGCTTCGTAGAGTGATAGAAATACAAAATAGAGCGGAAACAAAAAGAATTATGGAAGCGAGCTGGAGAGAGTGGTGGTTCCGTTCTTGGCTGAAGCTGCCGTAGAATCGAGCCTGCAGGCGAGGGCGGGAGGGGGGGAGAAACAATTACGGAGTCAATGTGTCTCGCACTGGCAGAGCGCGTGAGAAATACTTAATGCGAATTGATTGCCGCTGCTGCCGCCGTTTCACACTCTGCGGGCGTATATAACGGCGCGAGGTGTGAAAGGCCCCGCCGGTTTTGCATGTGGATACCTTTTATTTTATCTACCTCTCTCTTCTTTTTTTACCCCGAAGCGAATAGCCACTTCTCGTATAGTGAGCGCACTTGACGTGTGCGACCAATTGGCCCCTTCGCGGGTTTCCTTTCTTTTTCCTTTTTTTTTTTTTTTGACGCGGCACGCCATTTCAATGTTTGACGCGCGAGATCTTTGGACGATTCCCCTAATTCTTCGGTCGTGATATACCTTACAAAAGCTGTTACGTTAATTCTGTTGTGTTTCCTTTGAGTTTCTATAGTCTCAACAGACCTTCTTTTGAGGTGCAGTTGGATCTCACGCACATCTTTTTTGCAAGAGGATATCCCGAGTGGTGCACTATCACATACGTCACTTCTTCCTTTTCAGTCGTACTTACCTGTCAAGGTTTTTAAACAGTTAGATTGTAAGGTTTAGCGTCCCGAAGCAGCACAGTAGGTTATGCGGGACAGCTGCGCAAGTGTGGGACCTGGATTAATTTTGACACCCACCATGGTTGCTCAATGGCTGGTGTTGGGCTGCTGAGCACGAGGTCGCGGGATCGAATCCCGGCCACGGCGGCCACATTTCGGTGCGGGCGAAATGCGAAAACACCCGTGTACTTAGATTTAGGTGCACATTAAAGAACCCCAGATGGTCAAAATTTCCGGAGTTCTCCACTACGGCGTGCCTCATAATCAGAAAGTGGTTTTGGCACGTAAAACCCCATAATTTAAATTAATTTTGACCAACCAGCGTTCTTTGACGTGCTTCGAAATCACAATGCACGAGGGCTTTCGCATTCGTTCCTCACAAGAACATGGCCCCATCCGACAGGGGTTGAACCAGCGACCTCCTGCTCAGCAGCACAACGTCATACCACCTATAGAAAACGTCTGTTAAAGTTGGCCTCACCAACCAGATGATCCCGGTGGTAAAGTAGGCTGCACTTGGGTCAGTCTAAAAGAAAAACGTCGACATGAAAATAACGGAAGTGGAATATAATGCTGAATGTGTTCTTGACATGTCTGTGTGTGTGTGTGTTGTTGTTGTTGTTGTATATTTTTTTTTTGCTGATACTTCATTATCGTATTCAATCAACCGAATGACGAAGCGCAGAAGGAGTGGACCTAGAATAGATTCAGGGTATTATTTCTGGCCGGCTTAGCTTTTACCTTTCAGTTGCAATAATTGCTTTTTTTCGCTTGTCGCATATGTCATTTCAATTTCAATTTATTTCAGTTTCAATTTATTTCTACGCTTCGTGCATCAGAAATGCAGACAACAGCGACAAAAAAGCTTTGTCAAATGACGCTTCAAGGGGTCATTGTATACCTTAGCATTCGGATGTATCTGCGAAAGATAAGGCAAAGAGCGGGTCAAAGGTTACCTGTTTTCCGCTTCATTGCCTGGGATGGTGTTAGCAGGGAATGTACGGTGTTGGAGGAGAGATGACACACAGAGTTCTGTAATTATATATGTACCAATGATATACCACTTGGAACACGGCGCAAAAAAATATCGTTAACTTTGAGAAACCTGGCGCTAAAAATCAGATTTGATGCGCACTTGCAGCTGATTGCGAGGAAGCAAGAAAATCAACGTGGAAAACACAGAAAGAAGAAAAGAAAGAGTAAAGCGCACACACACGCAGGCAGAAGAAAGGTACCACGACAGGAAGGTATCCTATATAGCGATAGATACTTGAAGTCACACAACAAAAGGAAACCTATAGCTTTTGCTATACATATAGCTATTGCGCGCACCAGACGGTTCTTCTGTTCGAGGGTTTTTCTCGACGCTATGGCGTGCGGGTAAGGCGAAAACGAGCAAGTGTTTCTATAGAGATTTGCGCCGCGCAGACCTGCATTCAGCGGAGATCTCTCCAATACTCTAGACGGATAGCCCGATCTGCACGAAGGCTATTGTTTAGGTTTAGAGGAGGCGTGGGTTAAAAGAAGAAAAAATAAGGCAATTTTGCAAGAAACAAACAAAAGATAGCGTCTGTATAGGTGGGTGTTAGACGTGGCTTATGAGAGCGTATAGACGGAGCACGTATTAACAACTGAAAACTCACTCTTTCTCTTCAAGTTTCGAAGCGCGCATAACTTCTTATTCCCGACTGTATCTCACTCGAGAATGTAAAGCCCGGAGCGAGAAGAAAGAACGAAAGTGAAAAAGAAAGAAAGAAGAGAGAGATTTCTGCAGAAAAAAACATGCTCTAGACTCTTAAGACTCTTATACGTTTTAGGTATTCGCTTCGCTCATTCCGTGTCTGGTTTTCAGTTCTCTGTCTACCCGCGGCAGTCGGCACTCTTTCCGGCGCGATCTTTTTGGACCGCCGCTCTTGTCATTTCGTTGCACTTAACGCACTTTGCGAGCGAAAAAAAAAAAAAAAACCGCGCCGCGTGTTTTCGGTGGGAGACGGAACAAAGAGGACGTCGTTCGGCGGCGGTAGGCGCTCGGGCGCTCATCCGCTCGGTGCGCCAAACCTCCCGGAGGAATTAGGCGCAAATCCAGCACTTGGAAATCTTCCCTGACAAGATTACCCCGCTTTTAAGAGAGAACCGAAGGCGGGCAGGTTGGCAAGCCGCGCCCCTGTGGAGTGCCGCAGAATCGCGGTGCGCATACACGCGCTGTGTAATAGTGGCGAGACACTGCAGGCCTGTTCTTCGCACTTTGCGCGGAGGCCGCTGCTGCTGCGGGCCCAACGCGAATTGTCGAAGAGTGGAAGAAAGGAGGTCGGGGGATAAAGCGGCGCTCACTTTAACAGCGCGCGTGCAGAGAGAGATGTCTTCGATCAGCAGTGGTCATATACGGCGGACGCCTTATAATCGCGCTGTATTCTTTGCCGTTATATACGTTCTGCCCTGGATGCGCGCGCTGTGTGCGCGGTATACACGGAGTTTAGGCGTGGACGCGCCGACGAGCGTGTGTGTGCATGTGTTTGGGTGTTGAGCATGTGTTTGGGTGTTGTGAGTGTATACGTGTGTGTGCGCTTACCTGGGTGATTTTCCTTGTGTGAATACATGTACGTTTATGTATGTAGCGGTTATGCGGGTGCATGCGTGAGTGCGCGCGTGCGTGGTACAAGAAAAAACAACTACAGAACGCGCGCACCGACACAAGTGCTCACATCTAGCACTGGGAAAGACAAGAGGATATCCACCATTGATCAAGCAGCCATTTTCTTGCCCGCGGCAACATACAGATTGCGTGGCGTGAGGATGTCCCCCGTTTTCTTTCTATTCTTTTTTTCGCCGTATACATGCGGCGCATTGTTCAACGTTTTCAGGCTGATGCTTCTGTTAGCACCGGGATTTCGTATCGCTAGCTTCCTTCATTTTCGTCTGTTTTTATTCGTCTGGCACGCTTCCGCGTCTTGTCACATCGTTCAACAATTATACACGGCATCACCCAAATTGAGCACGACTAACGCGTCGAGAACGTTCCGACCAGGCAAAGAAATTACGAACAAAATGTAACAAAAAAAGAAACTATCCTACAAACAAAATTGAAACAGAACATAGTATACGTCTACCGCACCAAGAAGAAACGTATGGCTTGCCCATAGGCAACGTACGCTTTCTATACAGAAGAAACGCGCGAAGCCAAAGGATGCTCAGATCGGTTGCGTCACGAACGGTAGTCACTCGTATGACGAAACACTATACGGTGTGGCTTTTGTGAAAGCTGCCAATGAAGGCGCAAATACAAGCATTGCGAACGCGGTGTACAGCTGCGCGTGTTTTGAAGTGTACAGGCTCCCGCGTACGGCGCCCCCGCGAATGTACGCAAGGCTACACATTCGCAATGCCGCACCCTCTTAACACGTCCGTGAGAAACGAGGAAACAAAAAAAAAAAAAAAGGAAACGGAGAAAATGAAGAAACCCGCGCGGCGAGCGGTGGTGGGATCCGACGGGAAAACAAAGCGCTTCGTTCGAGCCGCGGGTTGCCTCTTTTTCTTCTTCGCGTTCCGAGAAACAAAAACCTCGTTTGTTCTCGAAACTTCGTTTCCTGGCCGCGCCAGCGCCCGCGCTTTTCGGCTCGCCCCACGCGCTGTGCCGACGCGTCACTTTGCGTTGAAGACGCGCGGCAGCGGTGGCGCGGTGCGCTGTGTATACGTGTATGCGTTCACATTGTTCGCCACTATCGCTCCCTCCCATCCCGCTTCTTCCCTTTGCTCCCACGATTGCTGCTATACCGCTACATTGCTGCGCTTGCGTGTACTTTTGTATATACGTCCTCGGCATTTTGGTCGGTTTCACGCAACTTTGTGTATACGCGAACGCGCCGTACCCGTAAGCTTCTGCAGTGGCTCGGTCTTGCCCTTCCTCCCATCTTTCGCCCTCTCGTATCGCTCTGCAAACCACCGCCTGCTTTGCCTGCTTCAAAAGTTGCGCGTTGCCATAGCTACCGCTTGCTTCTGCTGCTGTTAGCGTCGTTGCTGCTGCTATACTACAGCGCTCCCTCTTTCCACGCTTTGGCTGACTACGCGCTTGCGACTCGGCTTGGTTTTGGCTTTGGCTCGGAAGTTGACGTAAACAAAGCCCAACGGGCAACTCAATTTCCGAACGGACGCGTGCGCGCGCGCAGGAAACCCCTGTTCTTTTTTTCTTTTTTTGTTTGTCGCTGATTGTGTACACTCCTTGCCGCGCTCAGTATATACGTCTATTGGTTCCTGTAGTTTCGAATTTCTCGTTTTCCTTCGCCTACTGGGTTGACGAAGCGCCGCTGGAGTGTTCGCGACCGGTAGCGAATTTGCGTCAACGTCACCGAGAAAGGCAAAAAAAAAAAAAGTAACAGTGGGAGGACTCGGAGGAAGTTAGACAATGTTGTTGGTCTGGTATAGGCAGCCAACAGAGAAGTGGGAATTGCGGACGGGCGTTTAGCTGTTTTGCTTCAACAACATCGACGAATTACCGAGCGAGCAATTGGAATAAAGCAAAGTGGCAGCTTTACCTCGATGGCGCTGACAAGTGTCAGTCCGTCACAGCCTAACGAAGCCCACGTAAACGTGACAGCTAAGGGGCCGTGCCAACGATCGAGTGACACTTTGTGGCGTTTGATATAGAAAGAGAGTACAACGTTGCAAAGGGTCAGGTAGGTTGCCCGCAGTTTGGTCTATACCTGGAATAATCTGTCACACAGAGCGAAGTTGTCGATGCAGTCGGGAAAATAACATCTTTTTGCTCTTTTTCCATATGTGTGATATAGGTATGTTTTCCCTATACGCTCTCCATACGTCTTTCTTTCGCTAGATTTTCGTTTTCGTTAGTTTTTCTCTTTTATCCCTCCCAAAACTGAGGAGCAGATGCAGCCGATGATAGGATCGTCAAGGTGCAGCTGGGCTTAATGAAACGGCATTTAGAGACTTCTGTTTCGCCGTCTAGCGAGTTGAATGCATCGCGCTTACATGTAAAATGAACCACATTTTCTAAACCAGAGGACCCAGCACTAATCGACCATGCAAGAAAGTTGGCTCTTCCTTGTAGAAAAATGTTAAGCTCAAGGTGTTACATGGACAGAAATAAATAAATAAATAAATAAATAAATAAATAAATAAAGAAGAAAGAAAGAAAGAAAGAATTAAGAGAGACGTTACCATGCAAACACACCGTCGTCTTTCTGTGTCTCCCCCTCCTCTCCCCCTCCTAGATTAAGCTACGGGGCCACAACAACTCTTTTGTGCTCGGCTTTAACGTATGCATGTTTACGCATATTCCAGGACTAGCGCTTACGTGGAGAGCTTCAGCCACATTCTGCAGGACTTCCAAATTGCTAATCTATGGCGCGTTTTATAACGCTCACGTTTACAAAGTCTCGCATCTTTCGGTTCCTTAATTATATTTTCTAGCCCTCTCGTCAACGAAAGCACATCACCCCCAACACGAAGCTGCCGCGCCCACGTGCGCTGCTGCAAATACACGGTGATGGCTGAGGCCGGGAGTGGTTTAATTAAATTAATCAGTATGGCAGCGGTGGCCCCAGCTGCTTGCCATGCCATCGGCTCAGGAGAGAGTGCGCGCGTGATCCTTTTTCCATTAAACTGCGATGTCCATTTTGTCTCCTTATGTACAAAGCGTTTCAGCAGAAACTTTCAATAATCTTGCAAACGGAAATAAAGGGTTTGTGTTATTTTTTTTTCTTCTTCCGATGCATCGATTACGGTGGAGGGCATTAGAATTTGCGCGATAAACGCTGCACGCTGTTCAGTTAACTAAAATTAATAAGTTAGCTTTTAGACTAGTTACTTCAGCAAGCTTGCTGAGCTTTCGGAACTGGAAGGTCTTATTATCTTACGAGCTATTATAACTTATTAGCCATACGGAGGTTATAGCACCAGTTCGGAGATACGCGTCTGCGAAATGTTGGTGTCCGCGTTCCTCTGATTATTTTCTCTAGAGGGCATTCTTCGCGCATGGTGGGGCCATAATATTTGAAACACAAATATGTTTTTCCAACTACTCTTCAAACCAATACTGTGAAACCAATTTTATTTTTTCTTTATGCTACGATTTTAAAGGAGTCGTACGGAGGCTTTCGGTTCGGGCGGCACCGTCAAAGAACACTGAGTACAGTAAACACACACACACACACACACACACACACACACACACACACACACACACACACACACGCACGCACGCACACACGCACACACGCACGCACGCACGCACGCACGCACGCACGCACGCACGCGCGCGCACACACACACACACACACACACACACGCACACACACACACGCACATACACGCGCGCGCGCGCGAGCACGCACACATGCACACGCACACACGCAGAATTCCACACATGGGCTCTGGAATGAAAGCGATATACTCTCAAGGTACTGAGTAACACGTTCTTAACATGTAGTTGGCTTGTTGATGTGCTGATCGTGCATCGCAGAATTAAGGGTTAAAAGAGATGAACTCGTGTCGCCGGACGACTTCCGTTAGTAGGCAGGGGAAAAATAAAAGAAAGCGCATATAAGCAACAAAAATCCTTGCGACGACTGCTTTTTCTTCTTCTCTCTCTCCCCCCCCCCCCCCCTTCCACTCCCGGTCGCTGTCGCCTTGCGCGCGCGCGGCACACGATCCGAAACGAGTTCCTCGTCCAGCAACGCGCGCGCGATACCCTCAGAAAACGAGCTCCCGTCGCACACGCCTTCCCGTACTCGTTCTGATTCCTCTTCCTCTCTTTTATTTTTTTTGCGTGCGTGTGTGTGTTTCTTTCATTCCTTGCGCGTGGCCGCTTGCAACATTGTGCCGGACGGGCAGGCCTTGCCGGGCGCAGCGCGCTCGTAACAAGAGCAGCAGCGAGGTCCTCGCCTGAAGAGAGACGTCAGGCGCGCGCGCTGCAGCTCGTTCTTCCGCTCGCTCCGCACCGGGCCGCAGTTCCGCGCGCTGCTCCTTCCGGAGCAGGAGGAAGACGAAGAAGTAAGAGACGACGACGAGCGCCCAGAAATGCGCGCCGCTCGAGTGCGCCGTCGCCCACCACCGCGGTGGGCCGCGCTGTCGCAATGTGGTAGCCCCAAACCATTAGGAGGAGTACGACCCGCAGGAGTCCACCCTTCCTTCTCCGCTGCCTTTCTTTCCCTTCTCTAGCTCCCTCAGTACACCCTCCGAACCCACTCACTCCTTCGGCTTCTGCGCTAAGGGTTCCTTCCTCCGTTCCTTATCGTCGTCTCCGTCTCTCTCTCTCTCTCTCTCTCTCTCTCTCTCTCTCTCTCTCTGTCTTTACCTTATTTCGTATTGGCATCTTGTTCTCTCTCACTTCAGTCCTTTCCTCTTTCTTCTCCGTCCAAGCCTTTTACTTCCCTTCGCCTCTCCCGCCGACGTGCTGCCTCCTCTTTTGCTCCTGAGTGGCCTCTCCCCCGTCGCCTTCCCTGTATCCACCTTTCCTCCAAGTATCACGCTCGTTTTGTTCCTCGTTCCTTTTGCCCCGCATGCAATTCTTTTTTTTTTTTTTTACTTCTTCCTTTTCCCTGCTGTTCTGGCGGCGGCGGCACTAGTGCTTTCCGGCGGCAGTGAGACAGGCCGGCGCGGCCTCGATGGGTTTCGGACCGCGGTCGAAGCACCAGCAGCAGCAGTGCGCGCGCGAGCGCCCCGGCCAAGAAGCGAGGGTTCCGGTGGCAGCGCCGGTTCATTAAAGGCAGGACCGCGCCGTGCTCCTGCTGCTGCCGGTGCCGCCGCTGTCTCCTTTCCCTGCAGCTCTCCATATAGCAGCCTCGCTTGTGCTCGTTCCTTTTTCTTCCTTATCTTCCTTCCTTTCCCGTTTCTTGATTTCCGTCTTGCGCGTACTTTGATTATTGCCTCTTCCCTTGGCTTCCTTCGTTTGCCTTTCTTCGCTTTCCGCTGCGTGCTTCTCATGTCTGCGATGCTTCTTCACTAAAGAGAGAAAGAAAATGGAAGCAAGGATTGTGCCCTTCTCTCTCTCTCTCTGCTACGCGAGAGGAGACGCTCTATCTTCTGGCTCCCTTCTTAACCTGATCTTTGCGTTCCCACAGCCATCGCCTTATGAGTGTCACACCTCCCCTTCGCGATCCCCTTCTCCCTACCTTCCTTCGCTTCAATTTATCCGGCGCGTTTTAATTTCTTTGCTGCTGGCTTTTTCGCGAGTGTTATGCGTGTTTTGGACGGCGTTATTACCTTGTCAGTCGCCCGACGCTCACCCCTCACCCTGCCTTTCCGTTAAATGCTTCTTTTAGTCCCCTTCGCTGCGCTGCTGAAATCCTGGTTCGCCCCTTTTGTGTGTTGCCAAAGCAAAACCAATATAGAGTGTCTAGGTGTAGCAAGAGGTGTCTTGATTATGTGTACTAACACAGAGGTTGCTTCTGATAGAAAGTGGAATGGTTGTCCGTCGAGCCAGGACCTGCAGGTGAGCCCCGCGCAGCTGATCTCCAATGGTTACACTGGAAGCATAGCGCGCAAGGGACGATCCACAAAGACTAGACAGGACAAGTGCTAATTTTCAACACAGCCTTTATTGCGGAACAGGAGCATATATACACAACTGATTCTGCTAAGGGAAAGAAGGAAGTATGTTCTGATGCTCAGACCGAATTCATAGGTTCGACTTCCAGCAGCAGTAGCCACAATGCAAAAACGCCCTTTGTTCGGTTTAAGTGCATGTGAAATGACACTATCAAATTACATGATATTTTATACTATTATATGAGAGCTATGAGCTTGATTCACGCGCGAACATAAGTTTGTATTTCAAAATGGCTGCCGCAATCTCCGCAAAACCCTTCCCCGAAAATAATTCCTGGGCATGACCCTGCTTGTAACTATACCTCTGAAGGGCACACACTTTATGCACGGTCCGTCGTTGGGCGACGACTGGGAAGCTCGGCTACGAAATCCAAGAAACTGCATGCAGGTGATCGTGGAGAGTGTGATATGTGCGGTATTTTGTGGTACACTGACAAGGAGAAGTGGGGTGATTCAGACACGTATATATATATATATATATATATATATATATATATAACAGAACAAATACCACGTACACTTTCCAAGGCCATAGAACATGCATATCTGAACGACAACGGTGCAATGACGCTGGCATAAAAAAAAACAACGACAATGACAACAATAGTGACTACACGACGAGTGATGGCGGGCGGCAGGCGATACATCAAAACTGAGAGCTGGGCACGCGAGAAGGACGTAGACGAGAAAGAGAGAAACGACAAACGCGGAACCACGTATAGCGGACAGCTTGCGCGTTTCCTCTTCGATGCGGTACGATACACAGAATGATACAAGGTGACCACGGTAGCGAACACATCGGCGCAATCAACCGAGCTAGCCGACCATATCTCAGGTCGCTCGGCGCAACACGTCCGCAAACGTGCTCCCGGTAAAGCACGGGCTGCGCGCATATACTCGTGGGCAGCGCGCCATTTCACGCCCAACGGCGCCGCGCTACAGCGCTTCGGTTGCGGGCTCCGTAACGGGGAGAAAGATATGCCCGCAGACAACCAGACGACTGAGCACTTTGCATCCGAAGTTGCGTGCAACGCAGCAACAACTGTGCCACATTGCTCGACGATTAAAGTCGCGCTTCGTGTCATATGTCACGGTGCGTGACATAGTTCTTGGGACTTCATTAGCGAAGTTCCGATTAGACTTTTTTAAATCACCCCTGCTGCCATAAGAGCACACATTGTTGACAACTTGAAGTGACAACGTTCGCCTCTTATTCAGGGGCAGGGTATGAATACCGAATAATTATGTAAGTTGCTTGGAAGGAGCTTACTGCACGACGTTCTCGTGACGGGATTATACCTTTCATTCTAAGAGGCGTGCACAGAAGTAACGCCTGGGACTCGCTCTGCTGCCCCTAATGCTATAGAATTCAATTTCCTTAGGGTTGAGACCCTCTTGTATAACTTTAACGAATACGATCGAAACAATTCAGAAGTCGGTCTCCTATCAACGAAGATGTTCTTTGTCCCCTGTTTGGCGTATCAGTGAACGGCATTCTTTGACTGTACAAATTTACGCCTTACATATGTTAACCTTCTCTTCGGTAATCGGTCGGCATTGGCAGCGTACTTAAACTCGTTTCGCCTCGAGCGCCGTGCACAGAATTAGTCAGGGCGAGCGTCGTGCCGCTAACGGACAGGGAGGGGGGGGCTCCTCCACGGTCTGCTGGCGTTCGCTAGCTCTCCCGTGCGGGATGGTTAGTGAGGCGAGACACACTCGGCCTCCGCCTCTCGTCGCGCCATGGTGTTGTTGGCCTTGTTATGCTTGTTTACGCTGACCATGAGTGTCCCTTGTGTTGCTCAGTTTTCTTTTTTTTTTTTTCTGTTCGCTCAGAAATTGCGGGCGCGGCCGTCATTTGAGACCCTCGTACATGCGTGCGTGTCACCTGCTTTCGCGATCCACTTGCTCTTCCAAGAATCGCCTAATTATTTCTCCCCCTCCTCCTTTTTAACGTGGCTCGTTGTCGGTGCTCGTGGTGTGCACCAAACCGTTTCGGGAAGTATTCTATCTTTGAAACCGAAGGATAGAGAATTAAAAAGAATGAAGCGCACTCAGGGCCCGAAGGTCTTGTTTCGCTTCACGGCGCGAGCGACGGCCCCATGCAACAGCTCCCTATTGAAAGCTTCTCAAGCTATGGTCTCAGACGGTCTCCCTTAGCTAAAAAAGAATGGCGGCTACATGCCAGCGATGTATTACTGGCGCGGCGTTACATGCAGCACTCGTGTCAGGGTGCGGCGTAATGCCCTCATATAAATATGTGACCCAAAAGAAGTTTCGCGCATAGGACTATAACTGAGCGTGGAAACAGCATATAAGACAGTTTTCAGACGTATAATCGGAGGTCGATAATTGGTGCGGCGCAATATTGTCGCCGACGCGTCGTGTCTAAAACACGTTGGGAATGCGTTTCTCGCGGCTTCCCCCTTCGGATGCTCGCGACATGAAGCTGAGGAGCACAGGCCTACAAACAAAGCAAGATAGAATTCCAGAGTAGAAGTTATTTCACCAAGCTATCACCGCTGAATTTTGACAGCGTACCCGCTTCCGCTTGGAGCCCGAACGAGAGAGACAGTGTGATGTCATTTTGCGATGCACAAATGCGTAGCGTGTACGTTATATACGGCGCTTTTTGCAAAAAGAAACAAAAAGAAACAACAAACAAAACAAACGAACAAGCAAAAGAAGAGCTTCTCTTTTCTATAGAAACACTGTCAAACAACTGAGCTACAACTGCTTCCAAGCGAAAGCTATAGGTTTATACTGCTGACTGCACTGCGCATCAGAAGCGAAAGCTTGGCGTAACACCAGTGGCACACATTCTTTTCTGCCTGCAAAGGAGAACGCGTCGCATCCAAGTTTTCTGACAGGTGGGACGCGCTGCCGTGTAAACCATCGAAGATATCACGGTAATATTAACGGAAGAGCAAATGCCAGTGCACAGAAACGGCCGAGACGGTTGCAGATTCCACGAAGAAAGCAACATCAAACAGAAAAAAAAAAAAACTATCTATGCAGCTGGTTGGGAGCCAAACAGGTGCTGAAAGAAAAAGCAAAGGGCGTGGCTGTGAAAGACAAGAGCAGTGCATCGAGACAACTCGACAAGGCGCGCTGAGAGGCTGCTAATGGGACGGGTAGTACGTGTGCCCGACGCTTGTCCCGCGCTGTCCTCGTAGAGGCGGCTTAGCAATGGTGCACGTCTATGGGTGGACGCCGACCCTGTCCGCGCTGTCTGCAAGGCGCAGGTTGTTGCTGTACCAGCGACAAGGCAAGTCGAGAACGATCAACTGGTGCGTGCGAAGCTGTCACGGAAAGCAGTGCGTCGACAAGCGATTCTGTCGAGCGACTTCTCTGTTTCTCTATATATACGTGCTCCAGCGCATCTTCTTGTAACGGGGAGCGGAAAGCCAACACACCTGCTGCACATTTAGTACTTTGGCGTGGATCTGGAAAGCAAAAATCGTTTTTGGCAAACTGCATGCTGCATGTAACAGGGACGTGCTCTTTGGAGGGGCGTGTTCTTTGAGTCTAGCGAAAAACGTTTCAATCAGAGCGTTTGTACAGCGCGAACGAAAGCTGGTTCCGTACGCGGCAATGCATATAATTGCTCTCATGCGAATAAATGCATTGTGAACGTTCGTTTGACGTCTTTGGTTACTTATAACCCACGGTTCCCAATCAGCGCTTCCGTCAGTATATCCATGCGCTGTTACTCGATTACTTCATCATGTTAGCATTCTGTTCCAATAGGGCTGCTTGGGGAGTGGGGCAATGCGATATTTAAGAAGGTGTTTGTTGCAGATTTTTTTCCATTAATTATTACCTTCTATACCTCGACTTCTACAGTATCTATCTGGGATTGCTCACAAAATAAAAATCAAGAAACTTGGAGCGGAGCAACTTTCTCCTTTCATTTCTTACAAAAGCATGTACAATTGTTTCTTGCTTCATCCCACGATTAGATGCGCGAGGTTACCATTATCCGTTAAGCGAAACTAATTAAGACAGCTTCCTCCACGTCTTCCTATAAAGCGTTTCCTCCCGATTCCTTTGATTCATATCTCCATATATTAAACTAAGCAGGAAGTGTCCGTATCGGATGCCTCATGGTATTACGCAGTGCCTCATGCTTAGTAGTGCAGGTTAACGTTCGATGCATTTCGCTGCTGTGTGTATACGAAGTGGCTCATTCGAGTTGAAACCCGGAACTGTACAGCAATTATTTGCTGCAGTCCACAACCAATAACGCCCAAAGGCCCACGAGAACTGCAAACGGAAGAACTCCGTGCACCCCACGATGAAGTCGAAGCTAGCTGTGCACTTCTTTATTCTGACCTGACTATACCCTATCACCTTCCAAGCGTAAGAATTGACAACACAACGGCCGCTCCGCATACAACCCACTCAAGCAGCAATCTCACCGACATACGAACTGCTTTGAGCAACGCGGCGAAAGATAAAACCACACACCACCACGGCGACGTCGAAGCGAACATTAGGCTTCTTTTTCTGTCACTTACTCTTCACCACCTTCGATGCTGCAGCCTTGCGCACACGGACACGCGAGCCATTCTAAGCGCCGGACGCCAAGCTCCCGCGAGCGACCAAGCGGCGGCGAGCGCCGCATACAGATGAGCGAGCCTCGAGCAAGCCGCACTGACCACGGCACTGACCACAGAGCGGTGGCCGCAGGAACGGGACAGAGCGGGCGGGAGGGGGGGGGGGGGGGGGGTGCAGCCTCCGGTGAATGCCAGAGTGTTAAGGGCCAGAGTACGTCGCGGCTGAAAAGAACGAGGAGGGGGTGTTCTTAAATTGGGCCCCATTGTCTACTGCGCTGATTACGTTAGTCGCTGCGGCGCCCGCGCGCACACCTTGCAGTGCGTTCGCGAGCTGCTGCGCGGTGAGCGAAGAACTCGGCTCCACTGCCCGGCCTAGGTGGCGGTCACCGCCAGCCGCCTCCTCTTCCGTCCCGTCGCCCCTCTTTCCGCTGTCGCTCGCGCCTCAAGGAGCCGCTGGCGCTCGCCGAGATCCGTGCCGCTGTCGTCATCTTAGCCACCGTGGTCCGAAACCAACCGCCCCCTTCCCCCCAAACCTTTCTTTCCTCCTCCCCTCCGTTTTTCTCGGGCCCCCTTTTGTTCTCAACCGCCGCAGCCGCAGCCGCCAGCCGGCACTCCTGGGAGGACTGGCCGAGCGCACAACGAAGACGACGACAACGACGAAGCTTCGCCCGCAAAGTGGTTCCATTCATGGCTCTTTTCACTACCGTGTGTATGGTGTAAGGCGCGCGCGCGCGCGTACTTACATTAGCAGACCCCCACTTTTTCATTACCGACCATGTCTCTGGTCTCTCATTGTCTTTTCACTCTCTCTCTCTCTCTCTCCCCTCCAGCTTTTCTTTAAGTTTCTCTCGGCGCTGTGTGCTCGCTCCATTGTCGCGGACACTTGTGTAACAACAGTGCGTGGCGCGCCGCAGCGCAGCGAGTGGCTTTTAGGGCTCCCTCGGTTAAAGCGTATAGCCGCATTATACGTCCCCTTCTTCCCTCCCCGCTTCCTTTCCTGTCTTTGTGTCTGGCGGTAACGCGTTGATTAGCGTTGAAGGAGCAGGCAATGAAACGGTGACGAACGAAACACGAATGGGGAAACACGCCTAATAGCCTCGCTGCTCCGCGCAAGCAGGGCTTGTCGTACATATCGCGGTTGGAAGTGCGAGCCCCGCTCTCAGACTACGAGACGGTCTCCTTCCGCCATTCATTTACACGTAGCTCATGTAGTTTTATATAAGAACTCGTACATCACATTGATAGGGTATAAGCGAATTACAAGTGCTGAAGCGACATGACAGGCTTCCAGTCCAGCCTGCTTCTGAATACGCGCCTTTGTCTCAGTAACTCGGGAGCTGATGTCCCAACGTTTTATGAAACGTCTGAAGCATCGGTGATCCCGCCTCGGAAACGAAATGCCGCATCATTACGTCTAAGGTTCGTGTTCAAGAATGGTAGTTATCGTCATGGCTTATCATTGCCAACATTTCCGCATGTGGGCAGCTGAACGGACATCGTACGCGAAACTGACGGTGACGGACATTGCTGACTGAAAAGGCGACGATGAAATGCTATGTTAGGTTAATGTTGTACGTAATCTTTGAATATTATACTTAATTACTTGCAGACTACTGGGTTAAGTTTCTTACAGAATAAATAAATAAATAAATAAATAAATAAATAAATAAATAAATAAATAAATAAGAGAAACGGTTCACCTAAATGTGGGGCACCGACACAAGTTGCAGCCAGATACATCTATTTATACTGTGTATAAATGGTGTGTCCTCCGAACCCCGATATCACGTAGCGGTTACCAGGAGACGAAGGTTCCTGCGAATGTCCCGGGGCTGCGGCTTCGCGCCTGGCAGTATCGCCTTGGGGGAAAAAGACGCAGCAGCCAGACGATAGATGAAGATCGCAGTCGATCGCGGGCATTCTAGTCGCAAGTGAGTGCCAGGCCCGTATATACTTCCCGCACGCGAACGGGCTCGATTGAGACAATGCCCACGCAGAACAAGACGGCGGCGCGCGCACACGCCGTCATGGCAGCTTATTACTGGCCATCCTTTTTCCGCGAGAACGCCCCTGCGGCGTACCCGCGTGTACGTATATCAAGGCGCGCTTCCATCAAGCCGGAAGACAAAAGCCCCGCGAAGCACGTTGCATCTTGCAGCGCTGGCCACGCGAAGGTGTACAGATACACGAAATACCCGACGTGTTAGGTCTGTGCTGTGCTGCTGGAGCTGGACGTGCAATGAGTGCAGCACACGCGAGTAAATATAGAACCATGGAGCGCCCACGTAGTTCGGCAGCCGCTGTGCACATGTATACACAGTTGACCTGCGGTGTCGTGTGCTTACGTGCTCTAAAACGAAACGTGAAGATTAGGCCCATCGCACCGTTTCCGTTTGCCATGCGTTTGACATATACGCGCATAAGGTAACCACGTGCAATGAAATAATGCAAACGAGACAAAGAATAACAACACTTTGTGGTAAAGAATAAGTGGCATTCGAACGCTGTAAGTCGAACGTTCTTTTGGTGTGCACTCGAGTTCAAAGTATTGAGGAAGCCTATACGTTCTTTACTTGAGTACGTGACAGCACAGTCGAGAGAGAAAGAGTCGAGATATTCACAGGAGGCATATGTTACGCATCTGCTTTCAACTGAATAGAAATATGAGTTATGTTATACTGTCGGCCATCCGTTCGCTTGATGCGCTCGGGACGGTGTGTCCCGCTGAGACTTTGGGTTTCAGTGAACGTGGTGAGACGTTGGCCGGAGAGAAGCAAAGCGCGAACAACGGGTAATTCCGCGTCTCGTCGCGTGGAACGCAGCTTGAACTTTAGACGTTCTCGGTCTTTCCATCAGTTGCACCGAACTATATCACAGTAGAGCCGCGTGGTTTACGGTGCGCACTCTATCTCGTAGGCGTGTGCGCGCGCAGCCTACGCAGACGCAAAACACGCACCGCAACCTGTCAAGAAACGTATCATTCGGCCCGATCCGGTTCGAGCCGCCGCCGGTGCGAGAACAGAGCACACAGTATATACACGGACGGTAATGTGCCCGACTCTCCATGGGTCGCCGTGTTGCGATCGCGTTGGCGTACAACACGCACATACGACCGTTGCTCGCGCTGTATACTCCACACGCAGCACGAAGGAGCGCGTACTCGCGCGGCACCGAGCGCGCTTCGCGCCCGTTCGGCGCCGTCGTTCTTCGAAGCCCCCTTCGCGTCTAATGACGCTCTCTGGCCGCGTATCGCGCCCTCGTCTAATGGCACCCCAGTGCGGGCGACTCGCCACGCGAGGTCCGGCACATCACGCTCGTAACACGGGCCGGGCTCTCGCGTCGTCCATTGCGGCCTGCCGATGAGAGAAAGGGGGCGGGATAATGCTGGCCGCCATAGAGCACACTGCACTGCACACACACACACACAGACACACGAGCTCAGCTCGCATCCTGTATCATAGTGTGGCACACTGGCGTAGTACGTTATGTAGGGGAGTGCGCTCTGCAGGCGAACACAGAACAAAGAATACGACCAATCCTAATCAAAGAGTGAGGCTACACGGCAGGGTACATATACAGCGCGGAATAGAAGAATACTCGTAGGTGTACATACGCACAACACAGCAGGTGTGCGATTCGTGGGTGAGACAATGGGAGAGATGCGCGATACGAGACACAACGCGGCGGGGTGCGACTTGGTTTCCTCGCGTGAGAGAGCCGACCGCGCACCGCAGGATGATAGGGTCGGATCCGCGATCACCGCAACGGGCGAACCGCAGGTTGTGTATGTGCTCTAGAGACATTGAGGCAAGAGGGAGAGAGATACGCCGGAGGAGAGGCTGCAGTGATACGGCCGCGGGGCCCATCGCTACCTTTATGGCTAGCCCTCGGTCTCTCGTCTCCCTCGTGCTGGTGTGCACCGCCCTGCGACGCCCCTTTTCGAGCCGGTGTGGCTCGCCTTTCCGACGACGCCAGGGCGCCGTACGGCGGCTAAGGGCAACGGAGCGACCGTGCAACCGGAGTAATTCACCGTAAACCTTGCACGCGATGTTAATGTGAGAGCAGAGAATTGGAAAAGCTGTATCGCAGTTCTAACAGCTGGTCTCGGAAAAAAAATTATTTAGACGATTCGACTTAATAGACGTTTCTTTCTAGCATCTACAGGATACACGTGGTATCTAAATGCTTATGACTTTATATTTTCTTGTAGAGTGACGCTTATACGCTTTCTTCAAGCAGCCAGTTTAAAATTCTATAGACCGCAATTACATCTCATTTAATAGACACGTCATTTATTACTTTGCTAATGGAATGTCTGCATACCTTGCATGGCCAAAAGGACGAGTCTACTACAATAAGGCAAGGCCGAACATTTGAAGTCTGTAAACATTCAAGAAACCGTCTAAATTTAATAAGAGTCTTACGGGTCTTGCGGGTAACGATTGCAGAGAATCTGTCTCCAGTATCACGCTCTTTGAGACTCCCACTTAGTGTTCTGCTCTATACGAACCGCATATTCTCACCCAGAGGGAACCGTTCTGTAGTCTTGCTCTTGTTTCCCTTCGATGCGGAAGGACACGTAGAAAGTTCTGGAGTCACGGTTGGTCGCTTCATTTACCTTCAGATAGCTGCTGTAAGACTATGTATTTCGACATCGCACGAAAGGAATGATTTCACTGATGGGTCGAGAGTTACAGCTGGTGATATGAAATAATCCAACTTGCGCTGTTGTACTGTTCAGGGTATCCACGTGTAGCTTAAGCGTTTCTGCACGAGCAGTCGTTGTTGAACTGCGTCTTATATCATATTGTTGTACTGTAAAGGAGACTGTACGGTCTCTATAGAGGCTGCTATACTACTTCCTCGACATGGCTTGCTGCTTTCACTTCCCTGAATAAGTCAGAAAAACGACTTTGCCGCGATACAGCGCGATGCTCACAAACTGTAGCACGAGGACGTGCATATACGATCTGCAAACTATACCGCAATGCAATGCGGATATTTTGACGTCACCGCCGGGTACACTTTGCAAATGCGCACAGCCCCGTATCACACTGTGCTTTTTACCTAAAGGCTCCGCGGGCGGCGACGCCGCTCCGTGCGCGCACTTAGCCACCCGTGACTGAAGCTGCGCGCCGGCTTCGCAGTTTTGCGGTGATGACGGTGCAAGCCGCGCGCGCGGGCAGCGAGCGGCGTTGTTCGTGCGTGCGTCTACGGGGCTGCTCGCCGCGGCCACCGATGCCCGGAGGCGCGTCCCGTTCGCCGAGACGGTAGCCGACCGCCGCCTCGTGGTGGCCGACCCACACCCTCAAATTTGGTGCCCATATTTTATACATACGGGGCCAGAGTGCACGGACGGCTCTTTCCTCGCGTTCTCTGCGCAACGTCCCCCCCCTCCTCCTCCCTTCCCCGCCGCTCTTCTTATTTTTCTTTCTTGCTCTGTCTTATTCTTGCTCGATCTAGCACCAGCCAGGCATTGCGCCGGTGGTTCTTTAGCTTCGTTGTCTTTCGGGCTTCCTCTCGCCTTCTCTTCTTGGACACTCGTGCGGGGCTCGCCTGCGGCCGTGCACAGAAAAGCGACGTGAGGTGGGACGAAAAGAAAGAGAGGCGAACGTATTCGAGCAAAATAAAACGAGCTATATGCAAGTGCGTGTAATGAAGAAACATAAACCACTGGGAAAATCCGATGCGCGTTAGCCACGCATGCACACCGGCAGTATGCAGCCGCCTTCGGTTAGCGCAGTCGCGGCGATTAATGACGCGGGACCCTTACGTCCTCTGCCAGTATATGCTCGATGGTTGCGTGCCAGAAAGGTGCTTTCTTTCTTTTTTTGGTTAACCTATAACGTTTCTTTTTTTTTCTTTTCTGTTTCTCCCTTCATCGCGCTTGCTTTCTCGCGTGCATTTGAGCGATAGGGAGTAACCAGGTTTCGACGACATTAAAGGTAATGCTTGTGCTAACTATATACAAGGCGTTGGCGAAGCCGCTCTGGACAAGGCATGCTCCGAAGGTATCGCGCGCGCGGCACAGCTTGAGGGCACTGCGGTGAATCATGAGCAACCCATAAAGACCAAAGGAAACTGCGTCGTACTTATTCCCGCGGAGTTAGCTCATGTCCTCGCAGCGATCGCATGGACCACCCGTCTGCAGTGACGTTGTTTTAACGACGCGCTATTTCTTTTTTCTTCTGTTCAATGAATTCAGTCTATGCGCAAACCGCATCACAGCGAGAGGACAATTTGAGAGAACATATGCGTTACGTTAAGACGGCTTTCACCTGCAAGGGAATGCTGTAGGGTTGAGCTACGATGAATACGCAAATGGAGCGTCGAATTCGAGCCGCTTTGTACGCTTTGAACATGATATGTGCACTAAGTGAGTAAGAGGGGGACAAGTTTTACTGCTGAGAATGTTGAGAAAGCGATAATGCGCTGGTGCATTAATTTCAGGAAGAGTTATAACGCGATACGATAAGCAAGAAAGCGTAAGTTGCAATCTGTGCCCAGGGGTAGAGTCTCAACTTAATGGCGCCCTGCTACACTTTGAAGTATATATACCGCCACGCCCCACCCCCTTCCCCCCACCCAAATAAAAAAGAAATATCAGCAATTTTCGACTGCGCGACGCGTTCGCGGCATCCCTGTGCGCGCGAGTTTAGTGCAAGGGCGCCACCATCAACAGCTTGCCTTTGCGGCCGACTACCGCGTGGTGGCGTACGCGTAATAAGAAGTTGCCAACGCATTCGACTCGCCCGCACTGCAGCAGCAGCAGCAGCAGCAGCCGAGATATAGGAAGCACGGAGGAGTGAGGATCGAAGGAGTCTCTCGCGAAGGTGCGTCGTCTTTCTCCCGCATGGCAAGGGCCCCCGCTCATAAACGGCGGTCGGCAGGCGAGCCGTGAGAAACCCCCTAATCACGGTGTCGGCCGCCATCGCCGCCAAAAAAAAAAAATGTCCGCAGGAAACGACGACTCGCCCATAGAGCGATTCTCCACTCTCTTCTTCGAGGCGCGGAGATGCCTAGGTATAGGGAGGGGGAGACGGTATAAGGTTAGAGGCGGGGTGGGTGCGGTGTTGGTTGCTGAGCATGGGGGCCGTGTGATGTGCGCGCGCGCGCCCGGTGTGCCCCTGGAAAAAAGACCATATGCGAAGATGCGACACGACACAGTTGAGACCCTGCTGCTTGCATACCTGCCAGCTTCTTGCCCGCCTGCCTGCCGGCCATGCTCTGCGCCGAGTATTTGCTCGTCTCGCGCGCTCGCTCACCGACAGCCAGCAACGTGCGCCTGCGCGTATACACAGTGTGTGCAGTGTCCGTTGTAATCAGCGAGTTCTCGAGCAGGATGCACGCACACTATGTGGCGGCCATCGTTCTCCTTGTCCGTAGCCACACTGCTCTTCTTTTCTTCTGTTTGTGCCCCGATATTTCCTTTCTGCATTTCTGCCCGCCAGCCCTCTCTTACCGTGTCCGCCAGACAAGGGCGCGTCTGGAACGCGTCCTGTCCGTCTCGCATTACGTTCTGATTGAGTCTCTCTGGTCCCGAAGCGAAGTTCTTTTTTTTTTTTTTTTGCCATTGGTTTGTGCGGTCGCCTGCGTGCGTGTGGCAGTGGTCTTCGCGGTTGCCTTCTGTTGTTTGTGCCCTCTCCGCGGCCGAGTCTGTGTGAACGTGGATGCTTCGCCATAATGCCGCGTGGACGCGGCGGCACTTCGCCGACAAGTTTTGCGGCATGCGCTTATGGCTACTGGGGGGAGGAGGGAGGGAAAGGGAGAGGCCACTCCTTGACGCGCGCTTGCCATATATGACCTTGGCGATGACTGGTGTGGCTCAAGATCATCTAGGCTCTGTTTCATCTGTTGCCTCGCCAGAACCACGGCGTTGCTTCTCTAATATTGGTTTTATTCCTCTCTCACTCACGTTCTTTGGAAACTATAGGGTCCTGAGAGTGAAAGCGAAGTATGACCGCCGAGGTGTGCGGGTTTGCTTATCTGCTTCCGCTCGTTGTAAAGTATGGCGAGAAAAACTCGATTTTGGTAACCTGCGGAGAGGAGAACGTCGACGCATGCATGCCGGAAGCGGGTGAAATCTCTAGAAAGCTCTAAAGTAGTGTGAAAAGCGTGTCAGTTCTCTTTTTTCTCGCGTTTATGCGTGAATCTAAATTTATCTGCGCTAGTTACCATTAGTAATCACGAAATTCCTCGAAACGGGAAATCGTTCACGTGCGGGGCATAGCCTGTTCAAAGTGCCATTGCTAAATGCGCTTGTATATGACATACTATCACGATACAACTACACTCAGCTTCGAAGAGAAATAGTTATCTTGCTTATCTACCACAGTAGACCTTATAAAGCAGTCGTTCACATGTTTCGATAGGTCAAGGCCATTCGCTTTCAGCTTACCTCGCGTTACGAGCTCATGTGGTCACATAGATGAAATCGTGCAGCCGCGAGGCTCCTCAAGTTTATATATGTATAAGCTTATGTGTCATCCATATGCTTCGGCAGATACAGCTACGTCAGTTGCAGTACGTTCTCTCTTGTTTTTTAACAGTATCAAGTGAATGCTACTATAGCAGCAAGCCAAACGCCGGATGGTTTGCTGAAAAGACGACAGATTGCAGATCACTGTGAACTTCTTTCCTGCAGTCTCAGAGTTCAATTCAATGAAATGGCAACGCACTACTCGAAGAAAAAGAAAATTACAAATATGAAGAACGCGCCATAAGATTGGAGGGTGTCCTAAGAGACGCCTCGCAATCTTCAGATCTACGCAGGTAGGAGTGTTATTACCGCAGCGTACTATAGCCAAGTGCAGGCCTCGGCGAGTTTTCTAGGCCCCAACGCCCCTCGCGAAACCCCCGATGATCGTTGCGGCTCCACCTGGCCTAAAGATGAGGCGCTGCGTCATGGTCACGCCGCTATTTCGCTGAACGCAAAGCTGCAGGAAAAACCACAAAAAGCAGTCTTTCGATCCTTTCTTCAGTTTTTATGGTGGCGATTGACGGGAAGTTGAATACGCACTGAAGCCGCTTCCGGGAGGGTGACCTCTGTGTGATAAAAGGAGGAGGAACGGACAAGCAGAAAGGACTGAAAATAGTGAACAAATTAGAACGAAAACGACGTTCCTATCGATGCCTCCTATTTTCTAGAGAAATGTTCGCCTCAATACGGGGCCGCTCGGAGCGTGACGCAGGGAAGAATTCATTTGCTGTTGTTCGGGTGGGTCGCGTCACCTTGGCAACTGAGCGTGAGCCACGTGAGCAAAGCATCTCACTTAAGTGCGAAAAAACGTTCAGTTGTATAGCACGCCGAAGCTTTAAAGGTCAATGCTTTCTCAGTCTTAAGCAGAATCACATGCGATAGCCAGATGGCTTCGCATATCTGTAGCTTTCAGCAAATCTGGCGTTGAGGCTATCTGAAATCTAAAGGTAGGCGCTGCTAGTCCGGCAGCTATGAAAACACACGGGTACCCAGAAAGATACATAAGTGGAAACCGAGTAGGTTGCACTGTACAATATGCATTTAAGTGTGTATGAAGAGAAAAAAAATGATACTGTAGTATGGAAGTCTCTAAGAGTGAGATAGCAAAGGAGGAAAGGCAGGGAGGTCAGCCAGACGAGCGTCTAGTTTGCTACCCTACACTGGGGGTAAGGGAAAGGGGGAATACAAGGGGAAAAGCCTACAACGTGGTCACTTTTCTCAACTTCTTATATCGCACACATATCTGTTTTCTTATGATTCAGAACACATACGTCTTATTAGTAAAAACATAGAAAAAAGAACAACAAGAGGTCGCTTCCACCTGCCATTTCGCCGCATGATTGGGCAGTTGACCTCTTCGATCGCAGCTACAGGTACCACAAGGCACCGCACGGCGCAATTACACCTCTAAGAGAGGACAAAAATAGCGACGCTAGTCGTAGGCCGCCCGGCGACCGAAAGGATATCCGAGCAGGCCGAAACATTCCCGGACAACGAACGGAAAAGAAAATCATCCGAGATGGGGCCTAAGCGCTCGGTTAGACGGATGGCGTTCGAGGCACGCCCGAATGCCCCGCTGTAACACAAGAGACACAGGACCTCGCATCCGTGGTCCGACGTCGTGGGTCAACCCGAGAATCCGCGCTCGACCGAACAGGAGAAGCTCTTGGGTGGAGAAAAAATAAATAAAAAGGAACAACAGGCGAGAGAGAGAGGGTAGATGTTTAGGGAGCAGAGGGGAGGGGGAGGTTGAGGGAGAGAGAATGTGGATGAAAGGCATATCGAAGGCTGGAAACTTGAGGCGAACGTGCGGCCTCGGTCGGCGGCGGGCCCGAGATGGCCACATCAGGTTTCCCGCATCCGTGCGAGTGATTGGGGAGGCCGAAAAATCGATGCCGCGGCTAGCGGGCCTTACCAAACCCTCACGACGGCGGCTTTCCTCTGACCTCACTCTCCTCTCTTCCCTTCCTACGCTCCTTATACCCTCGGCTTCATCCACTTGCCTCCCCAATCCTCATCAGCTTGCTGCATACCCCTCGCTATACCCTTTTTCCGGACTCTACTTTCCCCCTCTGATTCCTGAGAGCAAGTCGCAACGCGCCCGGGCACGTTTTAAAAGGGCAGCCGATGGGGAAAGAAGGGGCGAGGAGGGGACGTCACATACGTAAAGCCGGCGAGGTTATGCGCAGTCAAGATCGCTCTCCGCCTTTCCAGCTATCCCCTCTTCCATCCAGTGGTCGTGGTCTTCTAAGTGCTCCTCCATTCTCTCCACCTCCCTATCCCACCCCCTCTCCCTTGGTGCTTCCCAGGCACGTCGCTGACACACACGAAGGCGACCGATCTCTCCGGCGTGCGTGCGTGTGTGCGCGGTGGCTAACCCCGAGAAAGAGTTATTTGGCCACCGCGGCTGGCCGCCGGCCTTCGTTTCGACCCGCGGCTCGCCGTCGTCGCTTTCGACCCCGTTCATTCCTCCGGTTTCCAAATGGACGCAGCTGCCGGCGGTCGCTCTTCTCCCGCGCTTCTAGCTCACCCCCCTCCGCTTCCATCTCCCGGTAGCCTGCGCTGTGCGCGAGCGTCGCGATTTCTGCCCTCCGCGCGGGGTTACGATGATGAGCGCGCGTGGCTTCGGCTCAGCCAAATACGGGCTGGCGAAAGTTCTCTGTGCTGGCGCTAAAGCGAAACTCCCTCTCTCTCTCTCTCTCTGCGCGTGCCTGGCTTCTGGGCTTTTTCAACCCCCCTCCCCTCATCGCCGGCATCCACCTCCCTGCCATCGGCGGGCTGCTCGCGCTGATGAGTTTTCGCACCTCGAAGCGCGGTCGTGCATCAGCGGACCCGTCCGCGGCGCCGGGCGCGAGCTGGCAACGGTTCGAACCCGAGCTTCGTCGTGCGGTGCGCGATGCTCCGTTTACGCGTCGCTCGGATGGCTGGAGACGCGCGCGAGCTCGACCCAGCCCGGGGCGTATACAGTTGCAGCGAAGAGTTTCGCAGTGGCCTCTTCTGCGCCGCTTCGCTTCCGCTTTCGTCAGTCGTCCTTATTGGACGGGAGAAGGATATTTGCGAATGCAGTGAGACACGTCAGACAGGCGGGTGATTGCGAAGGAAGGACGACCTTATGACCGCTCTCCTGACTTAGCGGACCAGCCAGTTTAAAGTTGCTGTAGACAATCTACACAGGCAAAGTACGTGAATGTCGTGCTGTAAAGTCTACGGAATGCGTATGAGCAGGTCGTGGACTTATGGCATTGCGTATTTTGTCAACTAATGTCTATCAGGAGCCTACAATGTACAAACTTGAAATTCTGTGAATCGCATCCATATAGACCAAAGAAAATATATATCCAGAAAAAGCAAACGTTCAGGACATTAGAGTTTACACGGCCCTCAAGTTTCACAATGTCCCAAGGGCAAATCCGAAAGAAGCCATTCCCATGCATTTCCCACCAACTAAAGACTGACTCTTCATATACAGCCCCATGCGGTGACAAGCAAACGATCGCAACCGCTATGCCAATGGTTTGTTTCCAGCCGTGACCGAGTGACAGCACAAGCCTTGACATAAAACTTATTATCACACCTAGGTGATATCACACAACATTATAGCCGTCAGGCGACAGTTATCTCGCAAGGTACAGGGCGTGGCCATTCCGTACGACAGGCGTTCTCAGCTCTCCGGTTAGAAAACTTGCTGCGCGGAAGCCGTTCAAGTTGCAAAGCTTTCTTTCTCCTGCCGGTCGTCTAGTCACGCTCCCCGCCACCGCCTTTCCATTTGCCCCCGAGTTCCGCATCTTATTCTTCTTCGCTTAGGACAAGCGTCCCTCTGTCGTTAGCTCTCTCCGCGAACACAACGTGAGACGAAATGCCAGCAGTGCCTAAACGCGTTAACTAAACAAGAGAACAAAGAGGCGCCTTCGAACTCCCGTACAACGAATTCGCAGCTTCGTGCAACGCACGGCGCCGAGACAAGAAGAGCACGGACAGGGTTAAGGGAAGCATTGGCCTCAGTAGAAACACGCACGACAGAAGCTGCTGCTACGTGGCCCACTCTTTTTTTGTTTTTGTTCTTCCTCTTTCTTCTTATCCCCTGGAGACAAGAGCGGATGAAACAGCTAATCAATCGTTGCCCCTCCTCCGCGGAAGCTACACGCTTTAGTCGTGCTCTCGTCTCGACGGAAGTGGCGCCCCGACCACGCGCTGTGTGCGTGCCCTTTGCTCGCAAACCTGTGTCACGTGGTTGATGCTCGAGTCAAACCCTTACTTTTGTCCGTACAGGCGCCGTCACGCTCACTGTTTTTAGAGCTGACGTAAACAGGATCTCCAGCAATGTCGTGGCTCACAGGATACAACACCAAAGCTAAATGCGCTAGAAAAAGGTACAAAATTTTATCTCTAGAAGTATGATGTAAATGTGACGTGAAGACTTGCTGCTGAGTTCATGTGGCATTTTGGCTATGCAGCTTTCATATTTCAGTTGCTATAAGGCCCCCTGTCTAGTAAATTACGCGGGGGGATTGAAAATATAAGAAAATAAAGAAACGAGGAAATAAAGCTTATCATATAGTAAGAATTGCTCGAGCTAATTAAATAAAATATACCGCCACTAACAAGAACTAATACAATATACGCGCAGACAGAGCAAAATATCACTGCAGCAGGTTTCAATGTCACATAGAAAGAATAACAAAGAGTGAAAGAGCGCTAGCTACCATCATTCTCTACAGCCACTGCTTATATAAGGAAGCAAAATCAGTAAGTGGACGACGAATGAAGCAGCAGCAATAGCAACAATGTCAACAACACAAATGACGACACGAGGTGCTGGCGCTCATGAACGTGGCAGCCACGATAATCTTGATCTCGAAAACAGAAAAGGACAAAAAAAAAAAAAGGAAAAGCGAAGGAAGGAGACGAGGAGAGGATTTCAGCAACCTCTGATTGGAATTTCTCGCAGCACTTGCATTGTATCACATAGACACGCTGTGAACCTTTGCCGACGTATCTTTAGTCTTCCCAGCTTCACTCGTTCAAGCTTTGAGTACCAGCCTATGGCAGTCTTCTTTTTTTGTCTATCTTTTCTTTTTGTCTGTTTGTCTACTTGCTTTGTTCCGCTTCGTTTTCGATTGTATAGACACTTCTGGGAACGGGGGAGTCCTGATAAAGACGCCGCTTCCGCAGCGAAAGCCCTTCAGGCAAGCCGCACACCTCCACCCCGCATCCATTCCTGAGCACGCCTGATTTCGCCTGGCGGACGGATAAATACACACGCGCTGAGTTCGGTGGCGCGCCTGCCAATCTGCCGTATACGGGAACCCCCTACGCACAAGCATCTCACATCGTCTCCTGCCTCGTTCTCCGTCTAGAAGCTAAAAAAAAAAAGGGACCATCAATGAAAAAAAAAGGGGGGGGGGAGGGGGGGACAACAATGGTTGTTCTAGAGGCACGTGAGTTGACGACACCGTGCAGCGCAGTAAGAAGGATGCGGAAGGCTGCGCCGAAGAGAATACACGCGGAAGTGGGTAATGTGGAAGCGACGCGGAAAGAAGCGATAAACGCAGAAGCGCGGAATAACCGAAATCAGCCGAAGAAATTGTCGCTATGGAATAAGCAAGAACGGGGAAGGGGGTAGGACGAGGTGAAAGAAAATCAAGAGAGAAACGTTCCGTTGAGGGTGTAAGGTGAAGGCAAGCAGTGGTAGGTGAAGTATACATAGCGTAGTGGGAGGAGTGAAAGGTTTTCAAGAAGAAGAGGATTCGAATTAACACAGCAGAAAGAAGCAGCTCTCGAGGGATAGGCGGAAGAGAAGCAGCATGTTACAGGCGTGGAGCCCCGGATAAACAAGCCAATAAACAGAGTCGTCCCCTTCCTTGTCGAAGAAATGGGAAGGCGGAGAGAGAGAGAGAGAGAGAGAGAGACAGACAGACAGACCGGGAGAGAGAGAGAGGTTTGCGGAGCGCGTAACTGTCGGCGATCGAGGACGCAAGAGCAAAAGGGGCGTTTGTGTGCGGTATACGACGGATGGGGAAGAAGAAGAACAAGCGAAAAGAAATACTCTAGGCCCGCGCTCAAGCTGTGCGAGCGAGTAGTGAGGAAAAGCGAAAGAAGAAACAACAACAGCGAACAGAGGTGTGGGTGTTGGGGTGGTGTTATAGTACAATACTTGCCGGCACGAGGCTATTATTCGCTTCGAATTCTTGCTTTTTCTTGTGCTTCCTCGTCTTCCTCTTCTTCTCCTTCCTCCTCTCATTCTTCCATTGTTTGCTTACGCTCTCACCCCGAGTGTCATCGCGAGGCCCGTACTTCGTTGTTTCTCTGTCTACTTTCTTCTATCATTCGCCTGGGACGAGCTGCCGCCGCAGCGAGCTCGCTGATAGATATCACGACACCTCTGATTGAAGTGTGGAGGCACCCCGGATTAAAGCTTTCGTTGCCGGGATTTTCATTCATTTATTGTATTTAGTTATTTCACGCGCGCCGTCTGTGCCACCTCGTCCGTCTTTTTCTCCGTTGTGCGTTTTCTTTTCTCTCTCTCTCTCCTCTCTAGAACGCTGTTTTCTCGTCGTCTGACTGGTGCCAGCTGTAGGGCGGGGCAGGATAATAAACAATTTTTTTTCTTTCTTCTTTCCTTTTTTGAGTGGAGAGAACGAGGAGGTCTTGTGGAAGGCTGTAGAGGCAGGTGCCGCAGAAACCAAAGAAAACGATCACTGCTCTTGTGAAAAATAAAACGTCCATCGCTGGTGCTTCGCAATCGCTCTTCTTTTTTTTTGCGTCTGCTCTGAATACATAAAAACGACGGGTTAGATGTATCTTTTAGTTAGCGGTTACGATAATTCTACAGTTTTCCTTAGTGTTTTATGTGGTACATTGACTTTAAAATAATTGAAAGCGAATAGTAAGGCCGCGTACAAGATAGATTGCCTACAGGGAACTCGCGAACAACCTATGAAAGGTTACGGAAGCGAGCAGTCCAGAGAGAATCAATTGACTTTGAATAAAACTGTGCTCCGTATCATCCCAGCATTTACTGTGCCTTCGCTGCATAACATGGCAGATAAGCGTCTCATATCGATGTTTTCGCACTGATAGTTTGCGTACGTGGTCTGCAGCCATACAGTCAGGCAAGCCTACAAACAAAGTCGAGCCTCAAACCAAAACCGTGAAAGCATATACGAAATCCAAGCGGACATTTTATGAGGAACTTCAGCGTCGAGCTATACAAAGCTCTGATGACGTACGCATAGAGAGAAAGTGAGAACGAGATAGATAGATAGATAGATAGATAGATAGATAGATAGATAGATAGATAGATAGATAGATAGATAGATAGATAGATAGATAGATAGATAGATAGATAGATAGATAGATAGATAGATAGATAGATAGATAGATAGATAGATAGATAGATAGATAGATAGATAGATAGATAGATAGATAGATAGATAGAAGCAAAGGAAAGAGAGGCACGCTAACCGAAGGATATCTGGGCTATACAAAGCTCTGATAACATACGCATAGGAAGAACATATATATATATATATATATAAGGTAAGACAGGCAAGTTAACCGAAGGATATCTCCCATTGGCTACCCTGTACCAGGAAATGGGGAAAGAGGTGCAAAACGAGAAAAAAACAGTAAAAGCAAAAGCAATACAAATCAGATATGATGTCTTACGAATTGTACAGGCCAGATCAAAATAACAGGAACTTATTAACTAATGGTTCGAAGAATGTACGCTCATGTTACATATTTAAGTAACTTAAGCCTTGGTATACGCTTGTATAGCTGTTTAAACCGCTCAGAGACCCTACGGATCACGTGTTTAAGGTCACCACTCGTAAACCAAACTTTACCACGTTACCAACCATCTGCGCTATTTGTCGCTTTAGTTATCCAGGCACTAACTAAAGCCTTACAGCGCGCCAGTTGTCGTGCATATAGCTTTGCGCGTGAAAGCACGCGCCACGTCCAATTTCTCGTCTTTTCTCGCGCTCTCAAACGAGCGTTCGCAACCAAAACAAACACTATCGCGGCCTGCGGCGCCTAATGCAAGCAGCACATTCAACCATGCACACAAATGCCCAGCGGGCAGACTCAGCGAAAAAAGAAAGAATATATCTTTTTTTTTATTTTCACGTATATAGTGAACCGTTCGCATGTCGACGGGACATTCCGGCGCGAGCTCAGAAACCGAGAACGCAGAGACTGAAAGGTCCCGACGCGAACGCGCCTTACACAAAAGGCCTTACACCGAGATTTCAAATGCACTATATGGGCGGGCGCCAGAGTGACGAAAAAAAAAAAAGGAAGAGAAACAAGAAGGAAGCCTGGTTTCATTGACAGGGGAAAAGAAAAGACGCAGGCCGAGACGGCTGCTGTGTTGAAACGGAAGCGGGAGTTCTGAAATAGGAAGGAAGGAAGGAAGCCCCGGGCACTCGCGGCGACGAAGCCTCCGTGCCGCTGCCGCCGCGGCGTTAAGTTCCGCCGACAGTCGATTGCGACGGCGCGCGTCATTCCAAACTCGGTTCACCACGCAAACCAACGGCGGGCTCGAGTTCGAGTTTCGGTTTTCCGTTTCTGCACGCATTCGGCATTTTTTTTTTTTGTCTTTGTTCTTTCCCTTTCCTTCTCTTATTGCCGTTCTTTCCCGCGCTTCACTCGCATCCTCACTCTTGCTTCTCTCGAGCGGTAAAAAACAAGCGGAAGGGGGGAAAGAAAAAGAATGGCGGGGATGTGTGCATCCCGCTGGGTTTCCTTCTATATATATACTATATATTTCGACAGTGTCTTCAGACAATTATTCTTGTACTCAGGTTTGTTCCGGAAGCAGTGTGTTATGCTTTTTTAGGTATATAGTCAGCTATGGAAGCGTGCGCAATCAGTAGAAGGCTTGCTTAAACTGATAATTGAAGAAGCTGCCAAGTATAGGGCGTATGCGAAGAAACATGGAAAAAGAAAGATCACCTGCGCGCTTATTTTCGGCTTGCTTCGTAGCAGCGTCACATATGCACTTCGCGGCCGCCACCCTCACTTCTTAGCTCATTTCTCCCTTGTAGGAAAGTGCTACGCTTACAACAACAACAACAACTATAACATACGGTCATAAGGAACTAATGCATACTGTTTAGCGAAGTAATCACAATTCCCCTGAAATGCCTGTATAGGCCCCCATGTATTCAACATTTCGCTTTAGCGAAGGGAAGCTGATCTATAAATTAATGATGTAAGGAACCTTCTTTGCTTGAGAATGAAGACTTGGAGTGTTCATTTCGCAGCAGAAATCGACCACGGCCATCTCTGCTGCGAAACGTTCTCCGGACCGCAGCGCTGTTAAACACACAGCGCTTATAGCGACTTGCCAGCGTGCCTTTATGCCGGAGGAATAAAATGAGCCGCTCTTGCATCGACTTCGGCTTACCCGGTATTAACTATTTCCAATGTCGACACGCAGCGGAAAATTGTTAGAACGAAGAAATACACCTTCTCCTTCAAATTCGTTAATACAAAATTCTGCTGCACTTTAGCGGGAAGAGATTGTTAATGATGCGGCACTTAGCTAACATATAGCCTAGCGCACGCTTTGTGCCGCACAACTTGCAGTCGCACCCTCAGCTTTCGTTAAGCTCTCTCTCTCTCCGCTTTCTTCTGTGCTCGCATTTATTTAGATTTTAATTTCTCTACAGTACTATTCACTTCAATCGTCCACCGTAAATCTGCATGAATGCGAGCTGGTATATTCGCTTAATCCTGTGCTACCGTGACAGGTTTTAAACGAGAATATACTATCTATACTTTCCTGGAACTTCGCCCCAGATTTACTCTGCTGTCGCGATTTTAAACTTATTTCTCCATTTCATTTTTTAGTGTAGCTTTTACCCAATTACACAGGGGCACGAAACTAACGGTCTACATCGCAGCCGCCAACGAAGTCAACTTCCGTCTTTTCCATTTCGGTAAAAGGAGGTGAATTGAAGAACGCGCCGTCTCTCGTCCGAACGCGCTTGGACGAAGGACGAACGCTTTCTGGCTGCAAGTACTGAGCAAGACAAGAGAACGCTCAGAGACGAGACCAAGAGAGGAGCGGTGTGAACGCAAACAATACTTCACGCCCCTGCAGCACAGAGAGAGAGAGAGAGAGAATGAAAAGGAAGGTGATTGCAACGCGGGTGAAAACACGTCAACACGAAGCAACAGAGAACACACACCGCAGGCAGAAGGACGCGCGAAAACGTGAGAAGACCACCTCCTTCGCCGACAGCGTTATGGAAGGGGGATGCGACGGCATCCGAGGAAGGATAACAATAACCGGAAGAGGAAGAAGAAGAAGAAGCGGAAAGGGGTTAGTGCTGAAAGATTGAGGAAGAAGTTCTCGCCCTCGCCGAGTGAAAGGTGTTATATAAGCAAAATAAAGCCGTTTGAGTCAGCACCGACGGGGAGAGAACGACGCAGTAGAGGATAGGAAAGAAAGACGGAGAGAGAGAGAGAGAGAAAGAAAGAAACAAACAAAGTGCAATGACAGGGAGCGAAATAGAGTGGAAAAGGCTGGAATCTGGTGAGTGAAGGCTTCAGATTCGGCGGTCCGTTCAGCGGCGAACGGGTATAGAAGGGTGCGGGCACCCATCGCGATGACAGCATCCAAGCGCGGCCCCGTGAATGGCAAACAGAAACAACGCGTTCCCGCGAAGCAAAAAAAAAAAAAAAAAATGCCGTACCCGCGCACGCGGGTGAGATTTTCGCGCCGTGGAGGTGGGGGAAACGTAGCTGCGACGGGGTGCGCGGAGGTTCGAAAAAAAAAAATAAAGGCAAGAAAAAAAGAAAGCTGAGGGGGCGCGACGAGCTATAAGAAGCGCGGGAGAGTGATGCGCGCAATAAACGTGATACGCGGGTGGTGGCGCAACCCTTGCCGCCACAGCGGCCGCCGCCGCGTGTTTTGTCTGTGCGCGAGCGAGCGTGCGTGCTTGTGTTTGTGTGTGTGTGGTATGCCTATGTACGCGAGTGAGTTGAACGAGCGTATTTTTGCGCGCGTTTCTGTGTTTATTCGGCGCGCCATCGCTCCCCGCTTCGAAACCTCGCTTCGTTTGACGGGCAGACGGCTGAAGTGGCAAAGGGATTCTCACTCCCTCCTTCTTCTTCTTGGTTCGCCACCACGTTCTCCTGTCTCACCCTTTTCAACCCTTTTTCGGCGCCTTTTATAATGCACAAGATGAGGCAGGCGCGGAGAGAAGAGCATAAAGAAGAGGAAGCAAAAGCAAGAGACGAACGCTCGCTTAAGCAACAAAGAAAGAAAGGAGACGAGAAACGTAACTGAGCGTGCGGAGCAGTGACAGGCGCGCGAGCACTGAATGCAACGAGAAGTGGCGCGCGACGATTCTGCGGCACCGATTTCCCTTCTCGCGCGAAATTCTTTCCCCTTTTCTCCCCAATTTATCCCTCTCCGTCGTTCGGGTCTCCTTCCTATCTCTATCTCTCACTCTCTAGTTTTCTGCTGCTTCCTGTCTTTTTTTTATTGAGTCGCCCTGTTTCTCGCCCTACCGGTGGTCTTGGTAGCTCGCAAAACGCATTTTCGGTTTCATAGTTCCTTTTGCAACCCCTTCTGTTTCCTTTTCGGCGTTCCTGTATAACGTGCGCAATACTCCCTCGCTTTTCTTGGGCTCTGAACGACGTGTACACACCGTGATTTTTGTTTCGGCGACGCGAAAAGCCTTTCCGCGCTCTGCGCGTCCTGCCGATATCGGCGGAGGTGACGAAACGAAAAGGAAAAAAAAAATTAAACCAAAAAAGAAAAAAGGAAGAAAAAGAGGAGTGGCGAATGACGCCGTTCGCCTGAAAACCTGCAGCCCCACCGCAGCCCCCGGCCCGCATAGCGATTCTTTTATTGTTTGTTTGTACGCAAAGGGTTTCAACCCGTCGCGCGTCGGGCTGTTCCACCCCCGAAGCTGTTGTGTACACACTTCCAGAAGAGCTTTGTTTTTTTTTATTGTTGTTCTTTTTTGGGGAGTGCGCTACCGATGCGTCGTGCTCATTTCAACTACCCAGACGTCGAATTTCCCCTGCGCCGCGCAGTTGTCCTTGCTTCTTGTTTGAGTTTCATCTTTGAAACCCACCGAATCAGGGTGTTTCGTAGACGACAGGTCACATAATAAAATAAAAAAAAAATGTTATGCGTAAATGAACTCCTCGCATGCAAACAACCGTATACTCACGTAGCAAAAAAAAAAAAAAAAAAAGGAAACAGAAGTCATACGTAAATATATATAGCAGACTTACTTGAGGACACAGTCGTGCCATGTAACCCTTCTCCGTGTGGCGCAAAGTACAGAGAAAAAAAGAAAAAAGGTTTCCCGACTAGCGCTTTATCAGGAAGGGGGGCGATAGAAAGACAGAGAAATAAAGAAGGCAACCATTGAATGCTAAGATTCGAAACCGTGAGGCAGAAAAGAGAAGTACGCCACTGAGGCATGCAGAACTGCGGGGGCTAAACAGAAGGGAACTAAGACTGACAGCTGAATAGACTGCGTAACAGGGGTGATATATAGTGGCAGAGAGGATGCGGCAAGAATTTTACTCGGTTTCCCCCTATTCCGTCGCAGACGCGCTTTCGTTCGCAGCTACGCCGGATGGCATAGCGTTACTAGCAGCTTCCGCCACGTACGAGGCCTATATAACCGGAAAGTTCCTGGACTGATCAGTTAATACAGACAGGCTATCCCAACATATCAGTGGCTTTCACCCCCTCTCAAAGTATAATACCGATATGAGGCTTGGCAGCGGTGGTATAGAGCCGCTGGAAATTGCTGAAGCCACTCACGGAAACCACTTTCTCTCATGGTGATGAGAACATCCCGTGACACGGCTAGCATATCCTCCGCACCGCCTTAAATCTTCGACCATTTAACCCTGTTTCCAGTTTTGTGAACAAGTAGAAGTCGCTAAGAGGGGCTCCAGTGTACTGATCGTGTATATGAGCTTGAGCTATTAATAATAATTATTATTTTGCATTGTGCAGAGTGTGCATGCGTTGAAAGAATCATTTGATCCGTTTCTATTTTTCAACTTCGCGCTTAAATGTGACTTCACATCACCCACTATTTGGCCCTTTTTTTTTCATTTTGATCTTGCGCATGACACTTAGCGTGGATTCCGACAAGTTAATAGTTAAGAGGGCTGTGTGGACACGGCATGGGAAGAATAAAGCAATAATCATGCATTATCGTTTCTGACTTGAGAAATGTACAGTTGAAAAGTAACGAAGCACCGACGATCATTTATAGTTGATGTTACTCATAGTATACAGCGATATACCGTTGCCATTTCGTTTTAGGCAGCTGGTGCAATTCGGTTTGGGTGCGCTATGCAACGCAGCACTTAATGGTGTGTTAAATGCGCTGACAATTCGCGGCAAGGCCAACAAAAATCTGGAGTTTGCGCCCACACGCCAAACTCGCCGGATTATATATATGCAATGCTTTGAAGTTCAGTCTGTTTAGAAAACTACGTGACTGAACACTCTATCAGAGTGCCTGAAATAAACTAGCTGGCTTACAGTGCACACGAATGAGTTAGCGACTATATACGATGAACTGCACGAAGGAAGAAAAAAAATACGGTAATTCGCTTCTCGCCGCGGCATCAAGAAAAAGGAGAACATGCTAGTTCCCTTTTAGACCGAATCTATTCATAGCACGCGGCAACGCATAAGCCCCGATGAGTCTAAACCTGTAAATTAGGAGCGCGCTAGAAACGAACGCGACGACATGGCATTTATTGCAAGGATTTATCTGGTAAGGAAAACAACAGCGAAGACAATCATGAGAAAAGCGGCAGCCTAAAAAAAAAAAGAGGTCGTTGTACGCAACGCGCTCATACGTGAAGTCTTTGGCGACGGCTAAATTATTGCTGCTCTTGTTTGGGTTTCGTCAGATTAACGAGCAGAGGGAAAATAGAAACGCTGAAATCCTCAGCGTGCATTAAAGAGAGTACACACAACCACGCGGTGTTGTATTAGTGACGCAAGATGTTTCTTTGCGAAAAAAGTGCACGCAGCGTGTTCTCGCTCCATTCCAAATGCAGAACAGCGGCTTATGACGCAGTGAAAACGGCTACCGTTATACTCCACTCGAAGGCCACGGTGCGCACGCTAATCTACCCCGCGTAAATTAGTGCGCGCGGGAAAGTTTCGTCCGTATGCTATTTAAGGCGACGTGAAGCTCCGCATTTATAGAGCGCGACGTCGACTGCGCGCGTGGCCATGGCGCTCCACGAATACGCGTTCATCTTCATGAGAGCTCACGTTTGAAAACTTTCCATGCAGTGCAGTTACAAGAGCTTTTTTCTCTTTGACACAGAGGCGGCGTTGAACTTGGGCGTATTGCATTGCATATACACGAGTTTTACATTAAACCATCAAACCATTAAGCTTGCTTTCTCCATTAGAGTTACTGTTGCCACTATACGAGCATAGGTCGATAGGTGGGCAGGACGTCCTTCTTAACATGCGTCATGTTGACTTGCTGAGTATACCGTAATTTGTTGAGCGGTGGGGGTTCACTCGCTGGCGCATATTTTACCGCTTGCAACAGTCACGCGACTTCTCGCAGCGTAACGAAATGGCTTCTCCGGCAAATGTAACTGCATGGCTCCGAGTCACTCATTATAAGGCATGTCGCAAGTATTTATCTCTCAGCATGCATGCACGTGTGCATGCATATAAACGCTACGTTTTCTTTTCTTTTTTTTTTGAAGTTTATGGCCAACGAAGTACTATATACACGGGGACCGTGTTATGGGCACGGAAGTATACTGCTTGTACTTCGGAGCCCGTAGTATCGCCGAGCTATGTGACGCAGTTCAGCGCCATATCGGTGTTTGTCATTGTAGGCGCGCATGAAACGAATCATGCCGTTACAATGCCGTGAATTCGATGCAGACATGGAACGAGAAAAAGCACAGTGGGCGTATAGGTCAGCAACGTCGTGTCGCGGAGAGCTACAGATCGGTACTCTAATGAAAACTAAAGAGGTCTCGGTATGTATATACCGTCGGTGACGACCTGTGCAAGAGGCGAAGAAAGACAAATTAAGCAAAATAAGAACGTTCAAGAAGATTATCTTGAGCGGTTCAACAGCGCCGTCCCGAAAGTCGGCGAGAATTTTGCAAAGTTTACCAAAGTGAGCGAGCGAAAGAGGTGCAAACTTCTGGAGATTTATTAAAGCGCGTGTACTCACAAGATAGATGACTTTCATTGACGTAAGCATAGAGAAACACGACGCAGATTAAGAGAGAGAGCAAAAAATCCGCGTGTCGCGCTGCTAAAGGTATACTGTCAAACGCTACAGGGTTTTCAAGCTTCACTATCGCACGATATAAAAGCTGAGAAGTGCCGCCGCAAAAAGCGACGAAGTTGGCCAGACATCTGCTGGTCCGTGGGTGTGCAGACAGCCATGCAGGTGAACGTAACTGCGCCCTAAGAACGACAAAGCGTAATAAGCTTGCACTATAAGAAAATAAACCGTGCAAATTTTGAAGAAGACAAAGAAAGAAAGGAAGAAAGAAAGAAAGAAAGAAAGAAAGAAAGAAAGAAAGACAGAAAGAAACCTTTAGCGCCTGAACGAAGCTTTAGAAATTAACGTCGCGAGGCAGCATACGGCTTATGCGCATATTGGGCTCCATATATACGGCGACGTTATAGAGCTACTTGCATGTCGCCCTCACCGCCCTCCTTATACAATCGCGCGGGAGCACGGCGAAGCATAAGAACGCTTCCCCCCCGCCGGCTCACCAAAGAATAAGCCCCGCCTACCCATGTCTTTGCCCGTTTTAAAAATAAAAGCTCACCTGTCTTATAGATGCGAGAGCAAGCATGTTACTTTGTAAATATTTAGGTATACTTTATTTTTTTTCTTTCCGCATCCAGGTTACTTACGTACGGGCACCTTTATTATCGCCCTCATAAAACAACGAAAGCGCGCGCTTTTAAAAGGGCCTTTTCACGCGAGGCGCTGAAGACGGCGTTTTGTGTGACCCTCGTAATAACAGGTGTGCGCGATTAACTTCGTATTTAATTAACGAGCCGGAGTGGGAGAGAGGGGTGGCAGGGAGAGCGTGCAAACTGCTTTGCAATATATTAAACTGAAGAAAGAAGGAGAAAGAAAAAGGTATGCCTCCGAACGTCTTGCGAGGGAGACTAAAAGCATGCTCGGCCGATAAAGAACAACAACACGTCTTGATTAATTAAGAGCACCAATTAATAACGCTTTTCAAACGTCGACGCGTGTCCTTAGTACGCAAGCAAGGACTATAATCAAGCCTCCGTTTCTTTCTCGACCGGCAAAAAGACAGGGAACAAAAAAAAAAAAATGTACCAAGATGAAGACGCCATTGACTAAGGGGCGTCGGCTATCAAGGTGACACACGCTCGAGCTCAAGTTACGCCGCGGAACCCGCGGGCCGACCGGCTCTTCGGAACGGCCGATAAGCTCGAGAGCTTCAATTTCGTCGCATTAAAACGACGCTGGCGCATGCACATCGGCTTTAATTATTCCGGTGGCGGTATATGGCCGTGAACTAAACGCATCCCTGTTTCCTTTTCTTTTTTTTTTTTTTTTTGAGATCCTGCCGATATACCACGACGCGTAATGCACCGGCGAGGATGTCAGTGTTCGTCGATGCACCTATGGCATCCCGCCCTTGAACCTGCGTTGCTCGTGGGACTACAGAGGCCCACCGCGTGTGCTTATTATGCTAACGCCCAGCTGCCGTATGGAAAGCTCGTTGGAACATACCGCTCAGTATGCTTTATTTTGGCCTCTCGCATAGCACTACACATTCCATACTTCTGCAAAGAGCCGCGTGTACCATACGCTGCACCAGGTCTATAATGAAGCCACAACACACAAGAACAGCAGCGGATGTGCGTTACTTGCAAATTACGAACTTGGTTCGGCATGCGCGAGACGTGTAATTAGTAACTACACGCATGCGAGCAGTGTTGTCCCCGCGTAAGAAAAAAAAAAAAAGGAGCCGTTTTATAGGAGTGGGGGGAAAGAAGCACAGGGAGCGATGTGCTGATACGGCGTGCATGGATGCCTACTACACGTATACCGTGAGCGTAGGACATTATGTTGCTTACGTGGTTCGCGGGCACTTGGCGAAACTATTAATTTCCAGCATTCAGTCGACCTCTGCGCCACTGCGTACGCATGCGCGACATTGCGCCGAGTATCACCTGTATGCCTTGACCTGCGCCTGCGCATTCCTGCTAATTGCCGCCCGGTGCATGTGCATACGCATAGGTCACGTGGGAAGAGTGCCAGGCGCGGTACGCGCTATCTGTTTGGTATGCGTTTAACAAGGACAACAAATAAAGAATCTATAGTATAGGGTTAACATACTTGCATAGCGCGAGCAACCCGCATGCTCCGGACTGCACTATATAGCGACAATTTATGACAGCTGTGGCGAAACCGGCTGGATATGAGCACGCGCAATAATACATTGACGAGATGCCGCGACTTCTCGTCCTGCACGGCCGCCTCATGCTTTGACAGCTGTTCTGGCTGTCAGCAACGCATTCTGTAGACAAGTGTCTTTAGCTTTGTACAATAGCTCGAGCAGGCGTATAAGGACATTACGAAAGGATATTAAAAAATAAAATGCAATAACGAGGACTGTGAGCGCACTACCGAGGTTGTGCCGAAGACAGCTGCTTCCACATGCTTTCATCCTCGCTTCTAAAGCATTCAGTAAGACTGGTCAAAATCTGGTCGTCACCATTGATTGCAACGCTATACCTTGCGCTTAACCAATGACTAATATAGCTTATAGGCTAGACCTCTCCTTTTCGACGAGATTTGCGCACCTGAATGGCCGCAGCATAATTCAGGTCATGTGGCAACTTCATTGTGACAAAAATCACTCGCAATAGAAACAGCCACCTTAAAGTGGCTTTCTTTCGGGGAAAATAAATGGGCGTGAATGTCAAAAGGCATCCTCCGCCTCCTTTTCTACGAAAGAAGAGGGTCTTAAGTACAGGTACACAGAAGCTCATAGACGACAAAAAACACGAGGCCGCGACTTCTGAATGCAGACAGAAGCTGCCGCGATGCCGGCCATAAGCTCGCTGTCATCGCAGGTAAACAGAACACAGACAGAGCGTATAAAAGCTGAAAGAGGATCGCGCTGCGGTCGAAAGTCGGCTGGGCTGAAACACGCGTGCCAGCACTGAGCGGGCTTCCATCGTCAAGCACCCAGGAAAGAAATAACAAGCGAAAGCTTTCCTCGCCAAAAGTTAACCGAGGGCTTCCGCTGCTTCTGTCTGACACTGATCTGAGACACAAAGAAAAGCACACGATGAAAAAAGAAAAGCAAATCGGGAAACACACACACACACACACTCACACACAAAAAAAAAAAACATAGAGCACTTAGGAAAGACCCGAGCCGGAGCTTTGCGGACCACAGTCGGCACAGCGAAATCCGATTTGCGTTGGCATAAAACCTGCCAGGCTCAACTGGCCGCTTTGCTGCGGACAAGCCTTTGCCAACGCTGAGGAAACTGCAGCGCGCGGAGGGGGAGGCCCGCCCAGCTTGCGAACCATTTAACCCGCTCAACGACGGCTATACGACGACGGCCGGGAGTCCAAGTGGGTTTTGCCTGCTGCCGGCAATGGGACTATACACAACCGCCCACGTCTCAGCCCCTCGGCGTAACTGCGGCAAGCGGAAATATGACTTCATGCTTCTACGTTCTCGTTCAGGTCTGCTGAGTCCGCGGAGTCTTTTATCGTCGGAGGTGGCGCCCGAGCAGCCCTCGCAAAAAGAAACACACACACAAATCCACAGATTCGAAGCGATGTTGGAGTTTAAATGACGCGATGCTTGTCTTAGTTAACGAGGTACAGCAGCAGTAGCGGGTGACATGATTCTGTCATGAGAAATGTCACGAGGACGAAGTTGATGTATGGTGCTTGTCGAAAGAAGCCCTTTGATCAGGGGTGTACACTTCACAGTGTACACCCCTGTGTAAATTAGCCCTAAGTAGATTTACACACATGTGTAAATCTACTTAGGGCTTCTACGCTCCTGGTGTCACAGTGGTACTCGCCCATTCTGCGGTATTGGACCCAGAACGGGCAGGTATGCCCAGTGGCAAAATGCCCATTAGTCCAAGTTGTCTACTCAGTAAGACAGACAGTTTCTTCGGCGCCCATGATGTCCGCAGAAGTGTGATTGCTTTTTGTTTTCAGTTTTAGGTTGTAACAACTGAAAGGAAGGACGGCTCGGGTATAGTTGGACATGGTGTCGGGCTGCATAAAATAAGTGTCTTCATTTTCGAACGTTTCTCGTGCCGAGTGTCGGTGCGCGCACTGAGAAAGGTCTTGGCTCAAATAGAAAAAAAAAAAATGCGGGGTTTTACATTCCAAAACCACTTTCTGATTGTGGGGCACGCCGTAGTGGAGGACTCCGGAAATTTCGACCACTTGGGGTTCTTTAACGTGCACCTAAATCGAAGTACACGGGTGTTTTCGCATTTCGCCCCACCGAAATGTGGCCGCCATGGCTGGGATTCGATCCCGCGACCTCATGCTCAGCAGCCCAACACCGTAGCCACTGAGAAAACACGGCGGCTTTCACTCAACTCTGTCGCTAACATAGCTCCGTACGTATAGTGCCACACTTCAACACAATTTTGTTACAGCATGTTACATTACCAGTGTCGTTATTCCATGCTGTGTTGTTCACCCAATTTACAACACTTGCTACATAAATTAATGTAAAGTTACTCTATGGGTTCAAATTCTAACAAACGGTGGGTGCCTATCCGATGTCGGTGAATTGTGTAGTATGGCCCAGGTCGACGGCGACAAGTTGTAGGGATGGTGCACTTCGTCGATAAGAGCTCCTCTAAGACACCGAGGCAGTCTAATCTAACGAGACAGCTCTATATAGTGCCTGCTCGTAAACTTTGCTCCATCAAAACGGCCCAAATGTTAAAGTTTGAAGACGGAGACACATGGTGCAAGGATGAATAAGAAGGGGAATGTATGTACATTAAGGAAACGGAGTGGTGTGAAAAATTAGAGCAAGACCGAACACCGCATTAGCGCGCATCGTATACCATTCCCCCATGCAGGACATTGATGCGGTGCAAGTTCGGTTAAGCAGTTTTGAAATAATGACAGGCGAGCTCGATTCAGTTGGCTGGGCTAAGAGTTCGCGTTCACGCCCCCAGAGCCGACGAACGACCGGCAGAGGCTACCAGTCGCGCAGATATGGCCGCGAGTAGCTAGCGCTTATGGTAACCGACTAATTACACAGGCGGCTCTGCCGACAGAGCCCCTAGCTGCGCGCTATCGCAGCGAAGCACGGCCAAAACCGGTCACAGCACGCCGGCTACGAACTCGGCAAAGGACGCCGAAAATATGAACAAAGTGTAGACGCGACTTAATTACCGCACAATATATTAAAAAGAAGGAAAAATTTATATATATATATATATATATATATATATGCTTCTTAGGGGCGTAGGTGTGGCCGTATACGCTCTTGTTCCGCCAGCTATTTGCATGCTGCGACGCAGAAGGACTCGATGATGCCGTTGCATTATGGGCGCATCAATGCCACGTACCACCTTTCGTGGAGTGACGAGGTACTGGTTTGAGTAACTGAATCGATTATCATCAAACGTCACTTCGTAATATAATCTGTGTGGCTTCCAATAGCCGCTCGACCAACACAGATCGAATCAGAAAAGATTGGCGTCTTATATTGACGTAAAAGGTCGGTGAATTGTGCGAATGTGCGCTATAATCTCTACAGCAAGAAGGCTGACGGCATTGATGGGAAGGATTATATACTTTAAGGCCGCTGAGATGGTGATAGTAACCATTCAGTTGCTGGGTCGACCAGAAATGACGCTGGATGGCGGCTAGCAGTCGAATAATATTCCGTAGTTAATAGAATTTGCTAATTTGACATTTCCCATTAATTTAAAATGTAATTTCAAATGCGACATGTCGCTCCTCGTCTGAGTGTGCGAACATCCCTGGAGAAGTATTATATGGATAAGAGATGGTCGTGCGATCATTACTGTATAGTTTCACTGATAGGAGCACTGTCGTCACTCGTTCTGTTGTTCCGGCGGTCACAGCAGGAGCTTGCGCAAACATATTGCTGCTATATATGTATGCCCTGTTACATTTTGCTTACTTACACGTGTGCTTTCCTATAAAGCAAACGTTGCTAACGTCTGCCGACTATGTCACTGGCAGCTTGTGTGCGGTCGAAGAGAGAAAACTCCGTTAGCATTCAAAAGCAAAACTCGTGGTCTCCTTCGAACCGAAGATATGTGAACAAGAGGTTGCATTGCTAAGCAGACGCTTTTAACCCGCGTCGGCAGGCGTTGACGGTGGAGATACTATGGGGGTAGTCGTTTCTTTACTGTCGTATAGTACAGAGCGAATTACGCCGATGACTAATCGTCTGTAACGCACGAAAGCGGGCAGCAAGTGGGAACAGATATAGATTTACCGCAGGCGATGTTACTGATGCGTGGAGGAGATTGTACTAATGGTCACTGAGGGTTTCTCGTCCGCGTTCTTTTCCTTTCCACCGTAACTCTTTGAGTACGCTTTCTATCAACGTTCCCCCGAGTGTTTTCAACCTGCCCTTCTGTCCTGTCTACCTTGTCCCCACAAAGAAGACGCCCGACTAGCTGCGGCGATCCGTTAATTGCCACTGCGACAAAGAAGAAAAAAAGCACGAAGCAAACTTGGTGTGTCATTGCGGTAAACGGTGCGCATAACCTGTCATGTGGAACTTAAAGAAAGCCCCCGCTTTAGCGCGGCGAGCGCACACCCGAATTACACGGAGGGCCGCGTGTCCGGCATGGGTGCCTCCGCGTTTTTGACGCGGCCGCCACCGGCTCGCGCACCCGCATGCACGCATGGCGAAACTGGCGACCCACGGTGTCGTTCCGGTCACGTTCCTGCCTCGGCGGGGTGCATGCGGTGCTGACCGCGTGCGCCGGCCATTTGCTACGCATCGCCGCGGACTGACTTGGCGGCGGTGGCGACGGGTTGGGTAATTTAGGAGCTGGGGGAGGCAGTTGAGAGGGGCGCTTTAGACCATGCGAGTGTGGGTGTAGCAGCAAACTTTGGAGCGTTTCACGAAACGCGGTGCGCGGACCCCCCGTATAGGAGTCTTCGAGGGGCTTCAAAGGGGCTGCCGCGGGGAGTATACACTGGGTGCGCATCTAGGGTGCATACTTTCTTTCCTTCTTAGCACAAGCTGACGTCAGTAGCCGCTTTACTGGCTTGCAAACCTTGCTTGTCGTGGCCTATCTTTGGGATATGAAGTGGAACGTAAGTTTCACCCGAACAAAAAAAAAAAAAAAAAAACCGTCTTTAATTCATACGGTGCAGCCACGACGTCTGGTGCTCTTCTTGTTCCGAAAGAACAGGTAGGCGTTGAGCTCGGACAGTCTGTGAGCGGACGAGGCCGTCTATGACAGTTGAAAGCTCTCGAATACGTGCGTTTGAGAACAACTCCAGCGAATGGGATTGAGGGGAGAGCAGAGCCATGTACAAGGTGATGTGAGCTTCGCCAAGACTCTCATTTGCAATGCCCCTTAGATCGGTGACCGCTTGCTGTGGTAAAAATGGAAGAAAACAAAACGAGAGAAAGACAACAACAAATAACATAAGACGACACAAGCAACGAAACTGAAAACGGGTAAAACATTAGGCCTTCATTTGCGAATGCCCATGCAGTACTCAAAAAACGTCAAGCGGGGGTTGTCCTCCTTCTTTCCCGCCTCCTCGTTTCTTCTTAGTTGATGTATTTATTTAGTCATTTATTATTACACAGAAGAAAAGCAGGCGAAGTTGTAAGCACCACGAAAAAAGACATATTCATGTCAGCATAATTCAGGCCTCCGGTGACAAGCAAGTAAAAGGGGAGACATAAACGCACCGTGCCTATTACGGAAAATTGCCTGAAAGATTAAGGATTCGTCCGTTTACAGAACCTATCATCGTTCAATTCGAAATATCTTGACAGAGCATCAAAGTTAAGGTATTCAGCAAGACCCACATAAACGGAATTGTATACATGGGCGCGCCCCCCATCATTGGTGTCCTGATACGACTTCGCTAAAACATCCAACGATATCTATACCCATACCACCTATTCCGAAACCGAAGCCGAAGAGTTGGCATACATCTTAAAAACGAGGGGAACATAAATTACTTCAGTGGATCGAAGATCCTTCTTTTATTATATATTCGTTTTATTTTTTTCACCGCGAACCAACGCAGAAATCGCATACGCCTCGTAAGTGTTGGTGTTGCGCAAGCGAAGCCGTGTTGTCGGTGTCTCAAAAAAAAAAAAGAAAAGAAAAGAAAACGAAAACGACGCATGTGCAGAAGCTGCGCGTATACCGCTGATGACTCGCGCACCACGGCGCCTCTTTGCGGTGAACGTCCACGATAATTACGGCTTCGCCTCGCGGCTGTCGTCGATATTCCGGCCCGCTACCGCAGTGTTCGCCCCAGTCACTCCCGTGTGCACGGCCTGGCCGGCCACTCCCAGTTCTTGAGACAGACCACTGCGTGCGCAATCCTGCTGGAGTCATCAGACAGCGCTCTAATCATCGAAGCAGATAAACGACAACAAACGAATGCGAAAGAATGCCGAGGCTTCTAGCTGTTCGAACCCGACGTGCCTCATTTACGTGGGCAAGTAGTAAAAGAATAATAATAATAAAAAAACGGGATATGGAGGGCCAGACTATGGTGTGACGATGAGGTGCTGCGGCAGAAGTGCTACGAATGCATGTGTACCCTCGTCATGGCCCGTCTCTTCCCTCCTAAAACTGCAGTCCCCGTCATGTTTGCATTTTTCCTTTTCTGATCGATCAACACCGTGCTTTTCCACTTATCTACATTCTTGCCTCAACCCTCCCGCTATAACTTAACCTGTCGGAATTGTTCGGCAACCTGCCCGTTTCGTTTTACTTGTCATTCGGGTTTCTCTTTCACTCGTAGGGGAACATTAAATCTGGTCGCGAAACGATTTCTCTCTCTCAAAACCTCAACAACATTGAGGTTGTCGGTGTTTTCTTTTGCAGTTACCCTGGGAAGCGATGTGTACGACGAACGTGACCCTATAGCACCGTCGTTTCCGCCAAAAAGGCGCACGTTGGCCAACGTTAAGTGCGTAAGCACCCACGCTAAAGTCATTGCACCCTCGTTGCACAGCCCGATATTAGAGCTGCAAGAAGAGACGACGAGACAAAAGAAAGAAGAGAGGGAAGAAAGAATGAAAAGAAAGAAGTAGTAAAAGAAGAAGTAATCTAACGAACAAAACACAGTCGTCAGCCTGTATAGCGTTGGTCTGAGGGACGCGCTGAAGATGGCGGGCAATGACGTGTCCAGGGAAACGTGCGCGGATGCCCTGCCGAGGAGGGTGGTCGCTCACGTGTGCGCCGCAAGAAAGGGGAGGAGTTGTAAAGGTATTAGAAGTTGGCGGCGCGGTCATTTTGCGGCCGACGGTGCGTGTGTGGCGCCGGCTATGTTCTAGGGACCGCGCGCGCGCGCGCGCGCGCGTTTGGCGTGTAGATAGATATACTGCTCTCCTCTTTATGGCCGGCTTGTTAGTGGAGGCCCCCAAGATTATCCTCGGATCGCATCCTAAGTATATATCCCGTGGTAGGTACGTATACGTGCCTCGACGGGCCGTTGCGTCTTCCGCGCGGAGAAGATGGCCACGTGTGTGTGTGCGCGCGCACGCACAAATAAAAACAACCCACGCACAAACAGGCACGTACGTGAATGAGACGGATCGGCCGGGCGTGAGGAGCATCCTGGCCCCTCAGCGGCCGTTTATATCTCCGACGCGGAGAGAAACGAAAGGAGAGTTGCAGCGGCGGAAAATCGAAGGGTGTATGTACGTACGCGATGGCGGTTGTGGTGCCTCCTGCGGTAGTGCGGCTGTTGATGCGAGTTTGTGTGCGGCGAGTTGTGCAGCCGAGATGAAGCGAAAGGGGAGGCGGGGGGGGGGGGGGGGGTAGGGTGCCGACCGCGCCGACGGACACGAGAAATCGTGAGCCCATTTGTAAAAATTTCGGCCGTTTTCGAGCAGCGCGATTAGGGCTATAAAGGAAAGCGTTCGGCGTGGGGGGTAGCTTGTTCGCCCAGGCCTCGCTCGTGCCGCTGAACGGCACCTCCTCTTGTCAGAAGAAGAACCGCACGTGAAAGGACGGCGGTGGGAGAGGAAGATTTATTTATGCTGAGAGGAAACAGAGAACATACAAAGATATGGGCGAAAGAAACCTACTGGCGATGCGCGTCAGTTGTATAGACGAACACGTGGACGGCGGCGCAAGTTATATACGCCAGGAAGTCTGTCGGTAATCTGCGTTGCGTGCGTCTGTAGGGAGCGAGCAGACATCTTCCCGCGGCCAACCGGAGGCGTGTCCGTGGTAATGTTGCGAAAATGTGGACGCTTCGCACCCGACTGAACTATAACTATAAGAGCTCGTGAAAGTGATTGCCAGTTATAGCTGGGCGACTGAAGCATCGGTGAGATCTCTCCGGGCTGTCTCCTCAGTTCTTCCATATTCGGGGAGAGGGGGGGGTGTTCCCCTGTGTGTAGCAAAGATCTGCCGTCTGCAAGTATGCTACCGGGCGTAGCATGCTCGTGGCGGTGGTACGCTTAGATGGATGTGTCACGCTCACGTCAAGTTATAATTCGTGCGGTGTGTGTTCCTCTTCTACGCCTAGTGTCTTTGTTGCGCTCTAAGTTTTCTAATATCGCTCACTTGAGTTTGCATTTAGCAAGCCTTACTGCTTCCCGCCTAAGCAGTGATTATGTTCTTCTCGCTTTTCATTTGCAGCTGTCAGCGAAAATGAATAAGGCTGGGTTCTTGCTTAAATGAAAAACTGTTTATTCTCTGCAGAGCGTCGGCGTGAAGCGTGTTGCTGCCTTCCTCCGCCGCGCCTCTCGTGCGTCTGCTCCTGCCTTCCTCGGCCGTGTCTCTCGTGCGTCTCCGCTGCCTTTCTCGGCCGCGTCGCTCGTGCGTCTCCGCTGCCTTTCTCGGCCGCGTCGCTCGTGCGTCTCTCCTGCCTTCCTCGGCCGCGTCTCTCGTGCGTCTCGTGATCTACGGGATTGCGGCGGTGGAGCGCGCTGCCTGACATGGGAGTGCGCGCCGCTCACACGGCCCACCCAAAATTTGCGACTGTCCTCAGGCGCACGCGTCCGTCGATGTCAATTCCTCGGTGTCCAAGGCGCGTTCTTTGTACTTCCTCAGCTGTTCGACGTTTACAGTTTTTTCGTTTGACCTTCCGGGGATGGGGGTAGCCCTGCTTATAACAGCCATGTTGGGACCTGTCAGTGCCGTTATTTCGAACGGCCCTTCATATCTGGCATCTAATGGAGACCTTGCGCCGAGCTCCAGAAGAACGAGATCACCACACTGAAAATGCGGTGTCCGGCGTTTCTCGTTGTACCGGCTGGTCGTTTCCTCTTGGCTTTTCTTAAGACAGCTTATCATGTCCTGGCGCCCCTTGGCCATTTCATGGAGCCTTTGTGCGGCTTCCATTTCTTCTCCGATTGTTCCAATATTTAGTTCTCCCGGTACCCTCGGATCGTAGCCGTGCATGAGCCAGAAGGGACTTAGGTTGCCGTGTCGGTGCTTTGAGACGTTGATGGCAAATATGGCCTTAGGTAGTTCCCTTTTCCAGTTTTCAGACTTGCTTATGACCTTTCGCAATACCTGTTTCAGGGTTCCCACCATTCTTTCGATTAGTCCATTCGACTGCGGCCAGTACGGAGGAGAGTTTATGTGGTGGATTCCAAGCCTGTTGTGAACTTGCGCTGTTCGTTTGTTCACAAAGCCCTTCGCTTGATCCGTGAGGATGATGTTTGGGACGCCGAATCGTGGGATCCACCGGTTCGTAAGAAACTCCAGGTAGTACTTGGAAGATGTGCTTCGCACTGCTACCGCGTCCATGTACCTTGTAGCGTGGTCGATGCATACGAGGATATAACCTTCACCTCCATCCAGGGGACCCATGTGATCGAGAGAGATGACAACATTGGGCTCGTTTGGAACTTCTCTGGGGCTGAGGCACCCTTCGGCTCGTGTCGTTCGTGAGTTAATCATTTGGCACGTGTGGCATGACTCGATGTAGCGGCGGATGTCCCTTACTATAGATGGCCACCAGTACTTTCGCTGGACCAAGGCTTTCGTTTTCTCGCTTCCGAGGTGTCCGTTGTTGTCATGAAAGACTGCCATTACGCTGCTTCGGAGCGCCGCAGGAACCACCACCCTTTTGCAAGCTCGTCCTCCCTCGATCGATCTTCTCACCACGATGTCGTCTTCCACTTCATAGGTGGAGTTAACAGTTCCCGCTTCCGCCCGGAACTTTTGGCATTCGGGATCGGTCTCTTGAAACTCGCGAATGCGACTGTGTTTGCTCACTATCACGGCGAGGCAAGTTAGGTCGTTGGTAGCCAATTCGTCTTCGTTGGGTTCTGGATCCGCTGCCAGTCTCGAGAGAGCATCGGCAGCAGCGTTCTGCCGTCCCGGCCTGTGCTTGACAACGAAGCTGTATTCCGCGAGATCGAGTGTCCATCTCGCGAATCGCCGGTTCGTCGCCCCCTTTTCAACCAGGTAGGACAGACTGAAGTTGTCCGTGTAGACGGTGAATCGTGGGCCACCACGCAGGTAGATGGAGAATTTCTCCGCGACGGCCCAGTGTAGAGCCATACATTCCAGCATGTTCGAGTGCAGACCTCTGTCATGCTTGCTCAGAGATCGACTCGCGTATTCGATGACCCGTTCTCTTCCTTCTTGCGTTTGGGTCAGTATCGCTCCGAGTCCGGTTTGTGATGCGTCGACGTGTACTTGCGTTGGGCAGTCTGAGCAGAAGTTTGCCAGTAGCGGAGGATTCTTAAGCGCTCTCTTGATTTCGTTCACTATTTCCTGGTGTGCTCCCGTCCAGATGAATGGCACATCCTTCGAGACCAGTTGACGCAGTGGGTGTGTGAGTTTCGAAAACTCTGGTATGAACTTGCGGTAATGGTTAGCAAATTGCAGAAACGAATACAACTTCTTTGCGCTTCTCTCAGGCTCAAACTTGTCCACGGCTGCGACTCTCGCCTCGTTTAAGGTTCGACCGTCTGCGGATATAACGTAGCCCAGAAATGAGACTCGGTCTCGGACAAGCTGGCACTTCCTGATGTCCATCTTCAAACCGTTGATGATGACCCTACTCAACGCCTCGTCGAGTAATGACAGCGCTTCAGTGACCGTAGCTGCTCCCTGGCCGACGTCGTCCATATAAGTGGATGTTCTCTTCAAGCCCTCAAACGTGTTGCGCATTATTTGCTGCATGGTCTGCGGAGCTTTGCAAAATCCAAAGGCCATTCGTAGGTATTCGTATTTTCCGTCTGGCGTCACGAACGCGGTCTTGTGAATGTCGTCAGGTTTCACTCGCACCGTGAGAAAGGCCGACTTTACATCCAAGACAGTGAAGTACTTCGAACCGTCCCTCATGATGTCGTCAATTACATCTTCCATGATTGGCATCGGGTAAGGCGGATTGATGGTTTTCTCGTTCAGTTTTCTGTAGTCGTGGACCATTCGTCTGGGCGTGGTGGGGTGATGTGGTTGATCCACTACAATGGTAGGCGCGCTGTACTGGCTCTGGCTCGGTCGGATGATCCCCTTAGCTAAGTAGTCACTGACCTGTTCTCTCATAAACTGGCGGTCCGCAGGGCAGGATCTGTATGGCCTTGACGCGACGGGAATATCGTCCCTGAGATCGATGCTGTGCTCAGCGTGAGCGCAGAGCCCCAGCGCGTCCTTCCTCGTGGTGAACGCCTTATGGTGACGATGAAGAACTGAGCGCAGCTCATCTCGTTCGTCGGCGCTTGCGTCGCGGGACATTTTGGATACTGCCTCTTCAACCTGATTGGTATAATCTTCGTCAGGACCGGGGTCCTTCGTCTTTAGCTGTACGAAGCCGATTTCGCTCTCCGGTAGTTCGTCTAGGACCCTGCGATTGCTAAAGGCTGTTATTAGGGTCTCTCCGACGCGATGCGCACTGTGTGCGCTTGGTGCGTGACCCGATGGCTCACTCACCGATGGCTGAACGGGAACGAGGGTGACGTCGTTAGTGGGGTGGAACGTGACGTCAACGTTCGCAGCGCGGCGCCAGTCCGAACCAAGAATCAGGTCTATGGCACCTGGCAAGGGCGCGATCACCACCTCCTCGAGCCGCACGGTCGATGTTCCGATGGTCACGTTCAGAGTCGCCACTCTCGCCGGTCTGATGCTCCGGTCGAGAACTTCTATCGTTTCGGGAGACGTCCAAGGTCGGGGATGAACCTCAGGGCCCACGGAGCTCTCGCCGAGGACGGAGACGTTGGAGCCGCTGTCTATGCAGACTCTGACCGGTCGGCCCTCAACGAAGCCCTTCACGATGGGTAGGGTGCCGCCCGTCGATTGCAGGAAGCAGTTGGCTTGCCTGGAAGTTGTGCCGGCGTTGCCTGCGTCATATCTGGCTTCTCGGCGTCGTTCCGCGTGGATTGTGGCCTCCGTCTTGGGTCTCGTGCACTCCCTCGACAAATGTCCGATATTGCCGCAGTTAAAGCAGGCTCGTGCTCGCGCAGCTCGAACTGGTTCTCGGTGTTCGCGCCGCATTGACTGAGCGCTCGGCCCGGGGCGTCTGTCGTCAGCTGCCGCTCTGTTCTCGTAGCTGTTCCTCGTTTGGTTTCGTTGGCTCTGTTGTCCAGCTTGAGATTGTCGGAACTGCGCTGTTTGCGTCGTTATTGCTTTACGCCGCCTGGTGTCGAGCAGCGCTGCGCGGTCTACCAAATCAATGACGCTGCTGCAGGGCTGTGCAGCCAGAGGATTCACCCAGGTGTCGTCTTCGATCCCGCTGAGTATCAGCGAAATTCTCTCTTCATTCGCCAGCGGGTACGGAGACTTGTCCAGTAGAGCATTTTTAGAGTACATGTACTCCACTAGGGTCTCCGAATCGCGCAGTTTTCGTGAAGCTTGCAGGTCCAAGAACTCCTGCATTGTTAGCTTCCGGTCGAAACGAGAGGCAAGTGCTTCCTTCCAAAGGTCCCACGTTTCACATGCCATACCGTAAGAGCTGTGCCAGTCCTTTGCGGCACCTTGCAGCCGGGTTGCTGCCGTTGCGAGCGTCAGTGATGGGGACCAGTGGGCCAGCGTAGCAATGCGTTCCACCTGCGTGATCCACGTTTGGACATTTCGTTTTACATCACCGTCGTACTCGGGGATGGCGGACGCAGTATCGCTCGTAGACTGGATCAGCACGGGCGGAGCTGGCGCGGACATTCTCGACAACGCTTCCGTCATCTGCAGCTGCGCGCGTGCGAACATGGCCACGATTTCAGTCATGCTTGGCGTACCTTCTGGAGCTGTGGCGGCGGTGTTCTCCGGCGAGGGCTGTGGAGGTGCGCCACGGTTGACTTCTGCCGGCCGTTGGTTCGCTGCCGTAGCGGGGGCTTGGATCCCGTCGAAACGTTGGGAGCCCGTTTCGTCCCCAGCTTGCGCCTGCGTTGGCTTCGGTGCCGCCGTTGTGTCACTCGTAGCGTGTGACCCGCGTTGCTGGGTTAGAAGCCGTCGCAGTTGGTCAACCTCGGCACGCAGACTCTCGATCGTAGCCGGCGCCTGGGAGTCCGCCTCTTCGTGGTCGTCGCCGTCAGCTTCGGTCTGGAGGCGAGTGTTGTCGTCTTGGAGACGGGTCACGAGATCGTCCATGCGGCCGTTGCACGGAAGTCCACGCATTCTCAGCTCGTCGGTCAGCTGTTGCTTTTTCAGGGCGCTCAGAACTTCGCGGACAGTTGATTTCACCGGTGAATAGATGAATGTCGACTCCGAGCTCACCGATGGCGTTCTGCTGGGCTCCGTGGTGGCCGCTCGTTCTTCGTTCGGGAAAGACGCATCTGCAGATCCTGTCGGCTGCGCCATGTCAGCGAAAATGAATAAGGCTGGGTTCTTGCTTAAATGAAAAACTGTTTATTCTCTGCAGAGCGTCGGCGTGAAGCGTGTTGCTGCCTTCCTCCGCCGCGCCTCTCGTGCGTCTGCTCCTGCCTTCCTCGGCCGTGTCTCTCGTGCGTCTCCGCTGCCTTTCTCGGCCGCGTCGCTCGTGCGTCTCCGCTGCCTTTCTCGGCCGCGTCGCTCGTGCGTCTCTCCTGCCTTCCTCGGCCGCGTCTCTCGTGCGTCTCGTGATCTACGGGATTGCGGCGGTGGAGCGCGCTGCCTGACATGGGAGTGCGCGCCGCTCACACAGCTATATACCGGGAAAGCCAGTAGGCCTTAGAAGCGACGACTTCGCCTGCAACCCGCCGTGGTTGCTCAGTGGCTATGGTGTTAGGCGGCTGAGCACGAGATCGCGGGATCGAATCCCGGCCTCGGCGGCCGCATTTCGATGGGGGCGAAATGCGAAAACACCCGTGTACTTAGATTTAGGTGCACGTTAAAGAACCCCAGGTGGTCGAAATTTCCGGAGTCCTCCACTACGGCGTGCCTCATAATCAGAAAGTGGTTTTGGCACGTAAAACCCCATAATTTAATTTTTTTTTTTTACTTCGCCTGCACGCAATGTTTTTGTAGGAATTTTGTAGGACGGTTCGCGTTCAACTTTGGACACACATGAAGATGTACGTGACTGTGTGAGAATATACATTAAGAATGTAATTCAGTGAACATGTGTCCAAGGAAAATTCTATTCCTCAGTGAATGCCTAGTGGTCAACTTCGTCGTCACTTGTTCGATAAGATAATCAGAACAACAACAACAACAAACGATTCACCAAAGTGTTTCGCGCCCCTCTTGGTACTTCATGCCGACCTCCAAATTTTGTCTTGGCCGGCAACGCCTCAATGCACCACAACTTTTTGTTCCACCGCCAGTGACACCACTGTAAATGTCTGGCATCCAGATTGATTGATATCTCTTATTGGAGGAAAACTGACTGATTAACGGGGTTTTACGTAGTTCAGCGGCGATACCGGGACTGCAATTTGCGCCTTTTTGTTCAGCAGGAGAACTCCATAGCAACCAAGACACTGCGGCGGATGCTCTTACAGGAGGGAATATATTGGAATTATCACTATACGTCATCAATTAACAATACGTGTCTTCATTAGTCATCGCAGCCACCTGTGTTCCGGCAAGCACGATACAAAAGTGAAGTCACTGAGCAGAGGGGCTCCTGGCAAACAAATCGCTTTTATTCTTTGTCGTCGAAATGGCACGCCGAATGTATACTTTCCGGGAACGCGCCCGGTGGCACTCACATTTCCTCATACCCGTCGAGCTGGGGCGTCACGCGACACAGCTGGCATGCGAGAATCCACGCAGCAGGAGCGCGCCCGCGCGCAACCTAACATAACCGCTCGTTTTCTCTTCTCAGCAAGAATAACCAACAGGACGAGCTAGCAGCCCGCACGCATGCGGCCGAGAGACCCGCGTTTGGGAGGAGACGCATAAAGGAACCCTGGAAGGAGAAGGGAGGGTATGAGGGCGAAGGAGAAGGAATAATTTAATGGCACTCCCGGACCGGTAAAGGCGTCCCCGCTCTTCTTCTTCTTCCAATGGAGGTGCCACGCTGTCCCCCGTGTCTATTATTAATGCCGGATTAATGGTAATGACACGCCGCCAGAGAGAAGCGTCGAGCGACGCCACCGCCGCACAAGCGCATCCCGAAGTCACCTGCACCGTGCGCAGCTCAGCGCGCTCTTCAGGGGTCAACTGCTAGCGTTCCCCCGAACAGCGGCTTCCCGGCGATCCCATGCCCTTCTTTCAATACCGCTCGCTTCTTCTGCTGCTGCTGCGTCTTCCTCCCCGCCGTCTTCTTCTTTTGCTTCCCTTCCCTGGCTGGCTTTCTTGTCGTTTCAACTTTCTTTTTTTGCTTTCTTGTTCGCTTCTTTACGTTTCGAATATCTTGCAGTGCCGGGAACGCTATGCGCTCGTCCCCACGGAGCTGGCCACGCTGATAGATTAAAAATGGCTACTGCTTGTTCCATAGCGCCAAACCTCCTACCCTCGCCACTCTGTCCCATCGCTCCCCTCTCCACATCGCCCTGAGGTCATACGTGCTCTTTCGGAGACCTTATTGGCCCGGGCGGCGATGCCGCCCTTTCTCTCTCGCCCCAAATAGCAGAGACAAGTACGGCACGGTTCACTGACGTCGAAGAGGACGCGGTCGCCTCTGGCGAGGCACGCATATATAGCCTTCTATCGGTGCGGCTACCCGAATGGTGGAACGAGCCCGCGCGCACTGCTGTGTATGCGAACACCCTTTTTGAACGCCCCGCCAAGCTCCCTGAAGGTAGCCCAGGCAAATACGCAGCGTACAAACAGCAGGCTGCACACTCGCACCCTTCCTCGTGCAACCTCTTCTTCACACCCGCGCGAAGCACACATCCGTCTTACGTTCTTTGTCGCCTTCTTGCCTCAAACCGAGAGAGAGAGAGAGAGAGATAGCTTGTGTGTGTGCGTGTGCACCCATAAGCGAGCATCAACATGTCGGGCCTGGCGCCTGCCGGTTCGCTACGCTTGGCGTCGGGAGCGTGAGAATAGGTTCTGGGAAGGGCCTCGGCTACTGTTTGGGCGCGCAAGCGTGGAGCGCCAACTTTATAAATAGCGCGTCAATGGTGCGTCCGTGCATACGCGGCGCCGGGGGCGCCGCCGCGTGGACGATCTCGTTGCGGACCCGCGACTGAACTCCCCCGACTGGATCGAACGCTGGCCGATAATTGCGGACGCAACGAGCTCGGTTGTGTCGCTCGTGCCTACGCGGGAAGGGTTGCCTCGAGGTGCGAAGAAGTGCAATGCGTGTGCCGTACGGTCACGCCGCGAATCGCTGACTTGGAGGTGGGCGGGGTCATGCGAATGGTAACGTCGCCCTCGTCGTCGGCTGCGAATGATTTGCCACCGGTGTTTCGGTGCAATTACTTCTCGTTCACGAGAGAAACGTTTTTCGCGTGCTCGTTTAATTTGTTGCAGGAGAGAAAAGAGGTATCGGGGGTGAACGATACCTAGTGGTTCTGGTCAAGGAGGTAGTAAATAAGAGATCTATGGACGCTGCGCCACTTTGTCTACAAGAGCCGTGTGTTCTCCGCTTTCCGATTTGCATAACGCCTGCATGTACGTTCTTAGACCGGTGTAGTTTTCTGCAAACTTTTCGAGGCATGGTGATATCAAATCGCCAGCAGTTCTTCGCCTGAGATGCGCATTTGCATATGAAAAATCTGCTTGTAGATACAATACGGACTAACGATGACTTGACAGTAGTTTGACGTTCTCCTCACGTCTCCCCTTAATTAGAATGATTTTAGTTCGAAAATATTTCTTGCTTCCTGAGCAGGACAAACTTCTGCGCTGAAATAAGGGCAAACCTAGCGAGCTGCATTCTAGAACATTTAATTTACATTCAAGTGATCTATTTTTGGCGTTGTGAAAGATCAGAGGAATTATACAGTGTAACACATCAAAACAGTTCTGAAAGCAAAGCCAGTAGCATCACAAACAGTAATTCCTCTTTGTCGCTAAGGGTAATAGAATGGACACTAAGATACAGGACGGGCAAATACATTATTTCAACCCCGACTTAACAAGAACACAACCCCTTTTGTTCCAAAAGAATATAGGCTTGTATTTTATCGCATGTATTTATTTGTTCTATGTCCGTGTTTCATGATATATAGTAAAGATTACGCCAATCTGTCCATGAAAGCGTCACTTACCGGGCGGGCGACGTTGAAATATTTTATAAACCAAACAGGGATTATACAAATGGCTTTCAGAAGTGAGTGTAAGAGGCGATGACTGAGATCTCGAGAATGCTGCATCGACACGTAAAACAACCCCAGTCATATGTGAAAGCAGTCTGTATTCATCGTAGTTACTCTAATCAGTTTCCTTAGAACCTCATTGACTCCGTATGCCCAAAGCAGTTGTGTATGCATTTTAGATGTGCCAGGAAGTAAAGGGGTAAACATTATCTTTAAAACGCAAATTATAAATCTTGTATCCAATTCCGTCACCTCGTAGCTCAACGATTTCCTTGATAAAATCGATGCTGACCTCAGTGCGGGGAAGGAACGAATGCAAAACAGGAACTATAACTTAGATTTATCTGCCACTTTATTTTGCTGCTGCGGAGTGCTTTAAACTGAAAATCCCCAGCTCCAGTCCTCGTGAAACTAACCGTCCTTAAGGAAGCCGCGTCTAGCTACTTCCACATTTTCCGGCGCATCCATTTATTATAGTTAGACAACAGCGTGAGCGGCGACGTGGAGCCTCTTTAGAGTGTTGCTGTGGCTAACCATCGGCTAAGGCCCCTCCATCGGCTCGCGAGAGACGCCGCGCGCAGTTCCTGCCGTAATATCTGCGTCTCACCTTTCTAGAGAGACAGAGAGAGGGAGAGAGAGAGCAGCGCTCTCTAATCTCATGCAACGTGTTCCATTGCCATTCTCTAAGCAGCGCCTCCACAAGCACAGTTCCCGCACCACGGCATCACACGTCTTCTGTCCGCTAGGGTCGCTGACTGTGGCGCGTACGGCTAGCGTTGTCGCCTTGAGCGAGTGGGGAAGGAGGGTTATACGCACGAAGGGGACGAGCGTGGTCGGGAGCTTCCCCCCAGAGGGGAAAGACGATAAGGAAAGATCTACGGCGCGTCGGGACGTTAAAGAGGCTGTCGTCCGCGCCGCGCCGCGCAAACGCAAACACGCGCGCTCGCGCCACAGCGCGGCTTCTTCCTCCCACACGACGGCGACCGGCGTCGACGACGACACAATCGCCCCCGGAACGCTTCCTCCTCCTTACTCGCTTTGGTCCTCGGCCCGTACCCGTGTTAAACAGCGTCAACAACACTTGCTCCCGAGCCGGGAAAAGAAGTAAAAACGGGAGAGGCGGGAGACCAGACAAGAAGGAGAAAAAAAGAAGAAAGAAGGAATGGCTGAGATGGCTCCCTGGAAGGGAACGCAACTCTCTGGTCTCTGGTTCCCTGCGCGCTTGAATCCGTAGTGGTGAGAGAGAAGGGGGGGGGGGGGGGGGCGTGCCCGGCGACGGACGGTGCATTCAGGATCAGTCTGCTCTCCTATAGAGCAACGCAGAACGGAGACGAGTGAGCGATCTTGTTCACTCCGTCTGTGAACTTTTTCTGCTCAAGTGTAAGGGCCATTTCAAGTCGTGTTTTCCCAAGCGGTAGCAAAGAAGGGGCGGCGGGTGCTCGCACTGGGTTTGGAGGGGTGTACGCCGTGGAGTTTGCGCAACCTACCCTGGCAGCCGCAGCTCGGTCAGAGTTGTTTACCCGAGGCTTGTTGTAGACTGTCAGGATGTCGTCGCGGCTTTTCTTGCGGGAAACCCCCGGAACATGTCCAGACTCGGAAGCGTGCACTGCTTAGCTGCGCTGGATGCGTGCGGAGAAGCAGTGGGATCACTAAGCATGGACCTATGCATAGCGCACAAAGGAAAGGACGCGTACACGTCCTGAATATTTGATGTTCTGTGGCGCGTGCGGTCGGATTTGCGAGCGCGGGGAGTTGGCCATCTTGTTGGAAAGTTTCTTTCTCTTTTCGGTGCCCCGCAAATGTTTTGTATAGTGGTCGTGTTGGCCTTTGCAGTTTCAGTTTGCCCACTCTCGGTTACAACTGAAGCTGCATTTTTTGAAGATGATTGTAGGAGTGAGCATCGCCTACTATGTGTATACTGCACGTGTAATCAAAGGGTACCGAGACACAACGTTGGTTGATTCCGCACTCTCTCTATATAGTTCCTTTGTCTCTGTTCTTTGTGCCTGTTTACTGCCGCAAGCAATTCTAACAGTTGTCTTTTCTCCCTCCTCTTCTGGGTGCAGGCAAGAGCTTCACCATCACCATCACACTGAGCACGAACCCGCCGCAAGTGGCCACATACACCAAGGCCATCAAGGTCACCGTCGACGGACCCCGGGAACCACGCAGTAAGACGCGTACGTACTTCCTCGAAAGACGGGACCGCGGCCACCAGTGGCATTCTTTTGCGTCGATTCCATTCCAATTAGGAATGCGTCGGTTTGCGTCGATTCCATTCCGATTCCATTCCGTCCATGCGATCTGCAAGCACGTCGTGCTGAAGTAAAAAATATCGCAGCATGGTTTCTCGTGGAGCGAGCAATATACTGATTGCACCTTCTCCTTACACGAAACCAAAAATGTGCTTCAAATTTCACCAGTAGTATACCGCAGTAGAAGCACGTCTACAATTATTTGAAAGTCACCTTAACAATCGAAGGGGGGGGGGTCGATCATAGCACATCGATTTTTTCCAATGTTCTTTAACGTTAGCAAAGAATGGAATCGCCAGAAAGAATGCTAACTGGAATCGTGCCTTATAAGAAAGCAGGAGTGCTAAAACTTCTCGCACGTGGCTGCTCGTTTCTCAAGAAACGAGATAAGTGGTCCGAATATAGTCGAGCACTGTCTCTGCGTTCAGACTTTGAAGCTTGAAATTAAAACTGAGCCTTGATAACTCGAGTATACTATTCTTATTCCAAGATAATATCGTTATTAAACTAGATACTACTAAAAGCGTAAGATGATTACAAATGGGAAATTGATTTCAAACACAGAATGTGCTTCTTTTTCAAACTTCCGCATGCTATGTTACCGCGAAGCTGTTTTATGGCTAGGGTTCCGTGCATTTTTCGTGTCTGTCAACAAATCTTTGTGAGCGGAAACTATCAACACCAGCAATGGCTCGTGCTACTACTCGCGCGTTCGTCGTCGTCTTCTTCCACAGCTGGCCCCATTGCTGCTCATCATGCCAGCGTTCCCATACTGCCTCTCCCTATGAGAAGGCGCTAACAATACTGGCCCACTTCCAGCCGGTGCGGTGATTTAGGTCTCAAATTCCTTGCCTCAATACATCGCGAAATGAAAACGTGAATGTATATAATGAATTGATATCAAGAGTGAACGCGGATGTAAAGGCGTTAGATGTGTTCGCACCTTTGTTCAAAATTCTGTGTTACCTCTTTGTCGTGTGCTACACAGCTTCGCTGGTCATCCACCTTCACAGAATAGAATGGCTCACGATATTTAATAGAAAGGACATAAATGTACAATAAAGCCAGAATACGCTACCATTGGAATAAAAACGGGGATATGCGAAATTATGCAAGTGGGCTTCTCCGCACATCTAATTTTACCTAACCACGATGGCGGATCTCGGGTGACAATCGTAATTAAGGTGTCAACATGCGACTTGCTGAAATCATCCCTGCTGCCTTCCTTTCCTCGCACCATCGAAGCTTTAAAAATTCGTGTTTCAGGATTTAACAGTGCTACTAGCTGGAACACGGCCATCTTTGTTAGGGCAATTTAGCTGTGTGGAAAAGCCTGCTTACGAAATGTCGCATATCGTCATTTGTCTTCAAATATCTTTGAACGCAGAAAAGTGACGAATAGGTGTGTGCTGTGTGATCGCAAGCAGAGGTTGAAATCTATATTCTTTCGTTTGCTCGATTCCACAAAAATCAATGCACATCTGTGTAAAGGACACACTATGATGGAGGAATGCCAGAGGCGAAACGGTAACATTAGGTTAAATAGAAACAAATAAGTGCTAAATATAAAGAAAGAAATGCTTCGCCAGAATCACACACGAGCTAAGCCATTCGAAATGTAGTTTATTACAAAGGACGCCACTGAGCTTTTCTTTATTAAACTCAACAACACTGAAGCCACGTTATACATTATGCTGCGCATCACCGCACGCCAAGTTGCTTCCTTTAAGTGCAAGTGTGTATGAGAGGGCGGACAGACATACGAAATCCGTACGAATTTTGAGTTTCCTATGCTTAACGCGTCGGCACAATTTCTGCAAAGCATAGATATTTGCCGTTTTACCAGCTCATTAGAAATACCCTCACCCAGTCTATCCGGCACATGTACCGTGTGGTTTTTCAGTGCGGTGGCCAGAAACGGCCACAAGCCAGTTACAGTGTTGGGGACGACTCGCCCCCCAATGGTGGCGCGGCGTGTCTTTCGATCTGCGTGTCTTCCTGTACATCCAACTGGCAGAGAGATATGGCATCTGATGTATAGCGTGGTGGGAGAGGTCTGGTGTGGTGGGTGATACAAGGGCGGCATCGTCGCGCCCCGCACAGGTCGCGAGGGGATTCGAAATTGGAACCAGCCGCCGCCGCATGGTCCACCTTTAATCAAGTGTCGTCGTCGGGCAGCCGGACTCATTTATGGCGCGGGGAGATTAATTAGCGCCGCTATTTCTCCCCTCCCCCCCTTCCTACCCTCCCCCTCCAGGCCGACTGTATCTGTCACCCTTTCTCCCTTTATCAACCACTCCGCGCTCCTGGCTATGCCACGCCACTGGCTCAGCGGCACACGTATGTATTTCAGTGCAGTCGGCGAAACCGCTCGATACGCTGCCGCTTGGATCCGCTGGTGCGCATCGGCGTCCAGTGTGCGCGAATTTGTGAGCGTTTGGAACTGTGTGAAGATGCATGCATATGCCTCACCGAAACAATTTCCAATGCGAAGCATTCTTCTCCGAATCCAGCCACTTTATGGCGGGTGAGCCCATCCATGCCGTTCTCGTGAGCCGGTCTCGGTGATAGCGCGCTCTAAAACTACGTGCCAGAGGGGCGACTGGGTGCGTGCACTGGGGCCACTGGGCGTGTATCACTGGGTGTTAGTTTTCGTTTGGTTTCAATCTTATATCTTACCAGTAAAGCATTCTGTCTTACTAACTATATATGTATATATATATATATATATAAGCACTACTGCAGCATATAATCCCTACATAACCATTCGCTACACAATAATTACATTAATCATACAACCGTTCTCTACAAATAATAAATACTTCGCATTACGTAGACGCCAATTACAGTTGAGTATGCCAAAGTATATATATGGATGTATCTTTCACTCACATACACGCACGTGTTGTTTCGCCAGTCAGCCCCGCGTAGAATAGTCCGACAACGCGCGAAGCATGCATAAACCCTCGCGCGAAAGCGAGCACGAAACGCAAAGAACTTGGGACAAATCAAACTCGTTGTGAATTGTATACCTATTCATTCTTGGGCAGCGCACATAATTTTACCTGAATGGAAGGCACAAGTCGGTGTGTTGTTTGGGCCCTCTACTGGTGTTTGTGCACTGAATGACTGTTACCGTCATTTAGTGACTGCGTAAAGTGTTAAGTCAGTAAAGTCATGCGAGCGCACACCACAGTAGGGGTAAAAACAAAGGTGCACCTAATGGTTTCATTGCTTGATATAGACTTTCAGGCATCACATTCTTACCCTTTTAGATATTCACGCAAGTACACATTCAAGTATGTTGCTGAAAAAAAAGCTAGTGATTTTTGCCCTGTTTGAATCATCTGCGTGGATGTCGGTTTTAAATGCGAACGTTTTGACAATTGCTGTGTTCACCCGCCGTGGAGGCTTAGTCGCTATGTCGTTCACCGCTAAACACGAAGGCGAGAGATCAAATCCCGGTCACGGCGGCCGCATTTCGAGGGAGACGAAATCCAAACACGCCCGCGTACCGTGCATATTGTGCACGTCAAAGGACCCCGGTTGTCAAAATTAATCCGGAGCCGCTCATTACAGCGTTCCTCATAATCAGGTCGTGGTTCTGGCACGTAAAACTCTAGAAATTATATTTTTTAAAAGTGATGTTCACTCTTGTTTTGCTTTTGTGGACATGTACGGTATTCGTGACTATTCAAGCTTAAGAAAGAAAAGCATAACTAAGAAAGGAAGAAAAAAGAAGGAGAATCAGTAGCTTTGACGAAAGTCCACGTGCACCTTGTCGCTACACTAACCATCTATGGCGAGCCAAGTTTCCTGCAATGTGATTTTCCAAGCACGGTCAACGTGACGTCGTCATCTTGACTTGGACTTTTCATTTTGCGAACCGGAGACAACCCATTCCAAACCGCGAACTTCCCAAGAGAGATAACTGTGCCACTCAGCCGGCACTTCGCTTCGCGTTCTGATCCGCACTGGCCCGTGGACACGCCTCTTCCTGCTCCATACGGCAGCGCCATTATTACTCCAAAGCCACAGGGCGCTGGGATAGTAGCAGCGGCAGACAAATGAATCGAATCACTAAGAACCCGCAGCAATTCCTTCGCGTGTCACACGAGGCGCATTTCACAAGGCGTCGCCTACCAGGATGTGCGCATGCTCCCTTATGCGCGCCTCTTCCTCTGCGCACGGAGCGCGCTTCGTGCAAGCAGCGCACAAACAAGCACATTTAAATCACTCTCGCAATCAAGCCGTGTGCCGCAGTGGCATACGCATGCGGGCGTCATGCGTGGTGCAGCCAGATACTGCGGCCAAAATAAATTGAGAGGTGTACAGCCACTGGCAGCAGGGGCGGGAACGTACGTACCTCTTATATACAATTTGGCGTGAAGCACACCGCGATGGAAGCCTTCTTTGTGGTGTTGCTCTCATTAGCTGCCCACCGTACAATTAGAACCGGGACGTAGCAGTAGAGACGACAAGCCTTGCTGCACCGACAGAACAGGAAACGACGGATCGACGACGATAGAAGCCAGGGTATACAGTATACGTATACGTATAAAGCACTCAAGAGTTGTGGTACCCGCAGAACTGTCGTGCTGCTTAGCCTCTTCTTGCGCCGGCAGCCCCCGCGGTCCGGATATATATGTTATGTGCACGCTCTGACCGGGAGCCGGGCGACCACGCTGGTTCGACCAGTGTGTCCGGTGCGCGTGTTGTTCTCTTGCGTCGTGTATGTGTGTGAACGTGCAAGCACACGTTGAGGTCGTGACGCGGTGCTTAAAGACAGGCACGACAATGGCGGCGACCGGCTAATGCTGTCATTTGCGGATCGAGAGCACGGTTCTGGAATTACGCTCGCAGGCGTCGTGACGGTGAGGAGGAGGCGACGCCCACGGGGACTGTGACTTTCGCGACTGGAATCGTAGTATAGAGAGCTTCACGCATGCACTATATATATATATATATATATATATATATATATATATATATATATATTGGAGCCGCGCAACCGAGCGTCCCCCGTCCCTTGGTGAACATTCCTGATCCTTAGCGATGGCTACGATTGCTACAGTAACGTCGACGGTAATAATAGTAATAATTTAGAGCGGCATATAAAAACGTCAAGTGACACGTTTGATACACGGGTTAATGGTAATGACCAACAGCAGGCCAGCCCATGGACGCCTTCGGCTTGCCTATCGGTAATCGCGAAGCGCATTACGAAGGGCTGTGAAGGTAATGGATACGTTGGTTGGATTTTTACTTTCACGACATTGGTATAAAGATGAGAGTAGTGAAGCGAAAGGAAGGACGTCTTGGTGGTCACCGTAACCCGTTATGAATCCGACACTGTAGATCAGTGGCTATCACGCTATATAGGTATTGCTTGTCGGAGTCTGATTTTCACCGGGTTAGATAACTGTAAGGCAGACTTGCTGAATACGAGGCGTACGCATCCCATGCAGCTTTGCTTGATTTGTAATTCTTTATTAACGTTATGGGCCTAAGATGATGTATAAATTACGTCAATTCAACGCTGAAGGAATTATCAAATGAGACGGCAGCGCTTGTGCGGAATTTCTCGACATTCTTCAACACATTTGCACCATGGATAATCGCACGGTACATGTAGATCGCATTTTCCCCCGTCTTGAATCTCAATTATCGTCTCAGTCATTGTATCAGTCATGTGTGTACGTATAAGCGATTAATTACCCATCCGGCAAAGTAACACCGCTGCTATCTGCCAGTGGTTGCCTAGTGAGCAACCGCTTGCCTAGTTGCCTATAGTGAGATCTGTTAGCAAGCGCTAACAGATCTCTTTTTGAGAGATATATTGACCTTCTCAAAGATCGTTTCGTATAAGGTCTGTGCAAATATTAAAAATAGATGTAAGAAATAATATTCTGTAGAACGCCACCTGAAGTTTGCCCGATAGTTTGCCCGACGCCGTAACGATGGCAACGGTGACGATGGCGACTTCGGCGGCCCGTAGTGTACCTATAACGCGTCGTTACATTGCAGACATGTGTAGTGTGGTCTCCCGACTTTTTCCTCGGCGATATGGTGAAGACACACTGGCGACATGCGTCGCGAAAACGGACGGGAAACCGCAGTTATCGCTGCGAAAGCACCCGGCAGTGTACGTCAAGTGTTCGAAAAAAATGGGCCCGAGCGTTATCGCAAAATCGTTTGCGAGTCAAATTGCGAGCTTTGAGCTCCACCTTCCCGCAGTAATGCCGCCGATCATTACCGCCACGCACACACTTCCCACAGCCTCGTACGAGACCTCGGCAAATATCGAGAGACACATGTACTCCGCCTGCCCGCAAGACAGTATCGCGCTCGGCTCCCCTGCATAGCGAGGGGGGCCGGCGGCGAAACAGTAGCCGCCACACCGCGATAGGCGCCGACGACAACAGCCGTGGAGGCAGGCAGGCTGGTCGGCCCGCTGGCTGGAACCGTGCATTAATCACGCGTTGTTTAAAAGCCGCGCTACCGTAGCTGGCGCGGCCCTCGTATGCGCACCATATACCGCGCGCCGGCTTCGCAAAAGCGCCCAGGCAAAGGAGGAGGTATCTCGTATGCGGGGAGATTCGGGGTCTGGCGGGAAAGGAGACGGAAAGAAGGCTGGCTTGCCTGCACGATCGCCGTGCGGCATGGCCGGGATGCCTCGGAGGCATGGCTTGAGCCGCCGCCGCCGCCACCACCGCTGGGCCGAGGCGAGTTTGGGCGGCGTGTATAAGAGCGCAGTATGGCGGAGCCGTAGTTGCCGCTGTGCTGGGAAGCTGACGCTCGGGGCGGTTCGCTTTCTTGCCCTAATGGGAAGTGACCGGTGAGTTATGTGTGGTCGCCAGCTCGGCTGCCCCGTTCGTTCTCACGCGGCCAGCGCAGCGCCCCGAAGGTGCCGTACTGCATGCGCTCCCGATTACGCAGAAAAATTAATACAAAAGAATAGCACGGGCGACGCGTCCCCACGGTTTCGTGCTTTGCTTGTTCTTTTCTCTCGCATTTTTTTTTTTTTTTGGTCCTTGGCGGTCCATGGCCACTTGTAGTACAAAGAGGTAAGGCAAAAAGAAGGAAAGAAGCAAGAGAGGTTCATGGAAACCGGTCCAAACTGATGTGATTTCTAGATCTCCGCCATCGCAGGCTGTCATGTCCTTGTTTGTGTCATTTTTTACCCCGTCGTTCACAGGCGCCCCTACGAGGTTGCGACGGATAACGCGCAAAATTTGCACGAAGGACGAGGAGGAGTCCGGGAAGAATAGTCGGTCTTTAATAAGATCGCGATGCTATGCGTCGCGGCCACGTATAGTTCGTGGAGACGCGTTGCGCAGGTATGCGACATGATGGTTATTGATGGCTGATACAGGAGTTTCCAAGCTGAGAGAGGCGATAGATGGGGCGATAGATAATCTTGGGGTAGGCGGGCGGAAAGCCCCCGGTGGACACCACGATTCTCGTTTCTTACACAGCTGAGCGCTGGTGTATATATCGTACCGGTGAGAAGACAAGGGCGTGAGAACCACTAATTGATTCACGGCTAAGCGTCGCCACAAGCTGTTGAGAAAGTTGACGTTACTGTGTGAGATAATCCCTGCTTCCTTATTTGGCCCGATTAGCGTGCCTGGAATGTCATGATGAAAGGTTGCGTAGCCTTTTTGCGAAGCGGTTTTGTGCATTATAACCCCTTGCGCGGTCATTTGATATACACATCGTACTGTTTGGGGCGTTGCGGCACATTTATGAAGCTTTACATCACATGTTAAGCATAGCGAGACTACAATAAACACACCTCAGCCATTATGGTTTTAAGCTAACTGGCACGCTGCTGATGGAGGGTATATATCTTCTATCTGAGACGTATGTGACACCGCTACTATGCAGGAAATATGTCAAAGCGTTACGTGCCTCCAGCAGTCCTTCATCGTCTAGAAATCATGATGTACATTTACAATGTCCTCCACAGGGCTAGGAAACGAAAAAAAAAAGTAATGCATACGAAACTTCGCAATGATTTGCTGCCTTCTTCACAAAGACAAAAAGTTCAGAGTTGACGTGCGCGTGGTAGCAATACCAAGTTATTGGACACTGCCAGACTTGTGCACTGAAACGTTTTCGGCCTGAATGTGTTTACTACCGCACAAATCGAAAGAAAACAGAGGTTGATAGGAAGTTGAAGAATTGAAGTGGCCAACTCAAGCCACTGATTCGACAAGGGGGCTTGTCTCCATCGTGGCGAAGGTAAGTACACCCTGGTCAAAATCCTGGCTCCAGGTGGAGATAGTAACCATTGTTAACCACTGTACGTCACTCCTTTGAGAACTTTCTTGACGAGTCAAAGGGTAAAAAACAGAGAAAACAATAAGGAATCAGAAGTAACGGTAGCGGCAACGCTCAAATCGTTCTAACATAAATACTATTCCACCTTATCAGAGTTGTCTTCCTCTGTGAAAGAAAAGTAAGGAGATTCAACAGAGCGAAAGCGAAGGACCTGTGGTCTAAATTACAAAGATGTTTGTTCGTAAGTTCTCATCGTCATTTGCCGGCAGCATTCACTAATAATACCTGTGTACAACAATGTGGCGTATAGGAATGCATTTCGAGAGGAAGGGGACAGGGCAAGCGGTTGTTGCACGTTGTTTTATGCCAGGTATTCCTGCATTGTATGCAAAAATTCCAAGAAGGAGGTGGTGGAGGGGTGCGTGCCCGGTGTGCCACCCCTCTCCCTCCCCCCTCCTGGCTACGCTCCTGGTCCAACATAACGATCGGCTGGCATTGACCATTACGAACAGCTTTAGCGTACGCACCTTTTTGCTTACACGGGTTGGGTTTCGGGGAGAGTAGTTAGGCCACAAAAAATTTGAGAGCGGAAACTTCAAAGCAACCGCATGCACGGTTACCGGTGTCGCGCCACGATATTTTCCACGACAGTGATCTCTCTCTCTCTCTCTCTCTCTCTTTCTTTTTATTTAATTCCTCTTTCACTTTCCTCCCGGCACGTACATAGTCTGGCTTGACTCGGCACCGGCGGTTCGAGCGTTTTAATGGATAATTGCAAGGGCCGCAGGAGTGATATAGCGCTACCGGTTGCGCATTCCGGATGAGGCTCGAGTTCTCACGTGGACGACTCCACTTTGGGGTCCAATCTTGGTGTTCTTTTCGCACGCGAGCTACATCAAGAAGAGTGAATATGGATACGAGTCCACGCCCATCCAGACCTCGCCCTTTCGCTTTGTCGAGAGTTTACGCGCACGCTATACGTAGACTGCATGCACCGCCTGGATGGCCCCAAGGCAGGTGCGTGAGCCTGGCCTGACCTAAACGCGACACCGGTTTGTATCGCATAAGATTAAAGAAAAAAAGAAAGATGGAGAGAGAGAGAGAAACGCGACCATTTATAAGACTGCGTCGGTAGCGGTTTTGCCGCATATGCGTTGCAGGTTCCAGACACATATATATTTATCAGAAGAGGCGGAGCGGGACGCATACCGACTGCTACATATTGGGGCCCAAGGAAAACCGTTCGCGCTTGACACAGTAATAGGCGGGCGAGAGCGAGAGCAGATGGAGGTGTAAGGGAAGGTCGCATGTGTGCGGGTGGCGGGAGAAAATAAAAATAAAAAATAAAAGTTGTTAAATACATTTCCCCGCAGCGCACCTTCAAACGCGCGCGCGCGCGCGTGCTCGGCAGCTGACGATACGCAAGCGCGTATGTTGTACTGAAGATGACAAAAAAGAAACACATATCTTCGCCGGTAGCACGCAAGGAGTAGCGGCGGCGCAAACAGGCAAGCGTATTGCGGGTGCCGCTCGGAAGGCCGGTAATCGGCGCGGCGTCGTCTTCGTTGGTGTTAAGTGGCGGCCGAGCCAGAGGCGGCCCTGGGTTGGGCCGCACCGCGAGGCATGCCGCCGCTTCCCTCGCCCGACCATGGGCGGTCCTTGCTTCCCTCCCTTCCTCGCAAAGCTCGAGAACGCGCGAGAGATGTCCCCGCGCTCGCAGCCATAAATCGTGCCCGCGCTTGGCTGTTTTTTGGCTCGGAGGACGCATATGGATTTCGACATGGCCAATTACGCATTGACTCCGCGCTGCAAAGCGCTCTGGCTTGCGCCCCCCCCCCCCCCCCCCCTCCTCTTGTCTCTGTCCTGCCTGGGTAGCTCGAGCCTCCTGGCTAGAGCCGTCCTTCCTCCGGGGTAGGGGACGGAAAAGTAGAAAGAAGTAAATATAAAGAGTAAGCAAGAAAATATCATGTCGCGCTGAGCTCACGCGCATATCTATACATGCGCAGCATAAACAAATCAAGAACAGTTACTACTGCTGCTTTTAGGCAGTCCAGCTGCGAAGGGTATTGGTCGGCGAGTCTCGCGCACTTAGGTGTCCCGCAAAACTTGTCTCTTCGTTTGCTTATTTTTTTTTATCGCATTGGTTTTTCGTTGTCTTTTTTTTTTCTCGTCCTCCTATGTAGAGAGGTGTATCGTTTCAGCCCCTTTGGCTTCTCGGAGTATGCTGTACGCTCTCACGTCTCGGGACTACACATTTACTCTGCCTGTCATGCTCCTTGTGCCACCTCGCCGCCTCCCCAGCACCCTTTCCCTCACTCGCCATCTGTCTTTCTCTCTCCCGCGTCTCTCACCGCGCGACATCATCCGGCATTAGCAACCGGCACCGAACCGGCGTTTAGAGAAAAACGTTTCCCAACTGCGTCATTGCGTACAACAGTTGGCATCTCTCCTGGCCTTTTCTTCCGAATGAGGCGATTGCGGAACTGCGGTGTGTCCCGAGCGGTAACCGGAGATTACAAGATGCGCGTTTGGGTCGCGGCCGAAGAAGGTGCAGCGAGTGTCGTCGCCGGAAGGCGTGGGGAACACACCACCGCTGTACGTAGAAGACGCTCGACTGCAGCAGCGAGGCGGAAGCGTTTGGTGCCGAGCGGCGTGCAACAATCATTTAATTTGCCTGCGCTTTCCGACCCGTTGATGCTGTTATTGAATTTCAATGATGACCTCATCGAGGCCCTTGGAAAACGGGTGACGGTGGTACCACGCTATACCTAATTGCGCCAGCTCGATCGCCACACTGCAGCGCGTTGGCGAGGCAGTGAATTCGAGTCCGTTTCGGCGCGTAATTTATTCGCGCGTGAGTGTTCGCAGAAGCGCTTCACTCCTCAACCTCCTGAGCCTGCTGAAGCGTTTAGCCACGGTCACGTTACTTATAGTCAACAATGTATGAAAAATGATTTGTGGGGGTTGCAACACCTGCTTGTCGAATGCTTTTAGATGATAAACAATGGCAAGGCTGGCTCCGATTCCGTAAATGAACGTTGAGATGAAGCGTCACTCACACGCTCGCTTCAATTGGCATCTGTATCAGTGCCCTGACGCGCATTTCGCTCGCTCGCGCGCTCGCACATCTATATATGTGTGTGTCCTTGTAGGACAAGGGACGAGTATTCGGTTCCTGGCAACACACGGGCATTCTTAGAATCCTATTAGGTTGAAAGTTGGAAATTTCAGACAATTTTCTGATTGAAATTGCGTTTTTTTCTAGATGTGTATACGACAATGTTTATTTTTATTTTATTTATTTATTCAGAATGCCCCTACAGGCCCTCTCCCAGGAGGGTATTACATAGAGGAGGGGGGGGGGGGGGGGCTGCAGTAACGCATACAGGTGTAACAAATGAGTAATAAGAAAAAAAAGACGGTAACTGGTAAACTATGATCACACAAAAAATAAATAGTAATACGAGGCCAACAACATTGTCGTAGTGCTAAAGATAATCAGAAGTGTACAAAAAGAGAACACGAATCACAAGCACGCAAATATGGTGGGTAATCTGGTCCTAAGAAAGCACACACGCCGGTAATGTATAACAAATCAGAAAACAACACAACACGTGAACTTAAAAGGAAAACGCAAATCGCCGCAATAAAAATAGGAACAATAACCATAAAATATGCATGTTACACAGAAGCCAAGATAATTTTTTAACACCGTTTGTAGTGTAAAAAAAAAAGGGGGGGGGGTGACATGACACGTGAAAGGTTTACGCACTTTCATTCATGGTTAGAAGTTTCTGAAATTCATTTATGTCGGTGACGGTTGCGATGTCTGATGGCAAGTTATTCCATTCGGTTATTGTGCGCGGTAAGAACGATCTATCATAAGTTAGTGTGCGACACGTGAAGCGTTCGATTTTAAAAGTGTGATCACGGCGGGGAATGATGGCAGGAGGTGGCATAAAGAAGTCCTCGCGAAGTGATGCGTGATGGTAGAGCTTATGAAGAAGTGATAAGCGAGCGATTTTACGGCGACATGTTAACAGATGCAGTTCAGCACGATTATTCAATGAAGTGACGCTGGTGTGATGTCAGTAATACGAAAAAATAAACGCACAGCACTTTTCTGCAGGGCTTCGATGTGTTTAATAATGTAGTCTTGGTCAGGATACCAAATGGCTGAGGCATATTCTATTTTAGGACGGATTAAAATGATATAATCCAGTTTACGTAAGTGGGATGGGGTGTGTTTCAAGTTACGTTTAAGAAACCCAAGTGAGCGGTTTGCTGAAGCAAGAGCAACGTTAATATGGTAATGCCAGGACAAGTCAGACTGAAAGTTAACTCCAAGATATTTGTACGTGGTCGTAAGTTCCACTGAATTATTATTTAGCAAGTAAGACGTTGGAATGCGAGAAACTTTTTTAGTGAAAGACATCGACTACGTTTTTGAAGGATTTAGTGTCATTAACCACGTTGTGCACCACGAAGTTTAGGAGTCAAGGTCAGATCGCAGAGATTGGCGGTCAGCTTCAGAAGAGATGTTGCGGTAAATAACACAATCGTCGGCGAATAGCCTAACTCTAGATTTGACAGAGGAGGGTAAATCATTGATATAAATTAGGAAAAGCAATGGACGAAGCACACTTCCTTGAGGAACACCAGATGAGACTGGAACGAAAGGAGAGTTAAAGTTATTGACCGACGTTCACTTTTGTCTACTGGAGAGGAAGGCTTGCACCCACGCCTTCCTATATTTGTTTTATCACGCGTGATTATGACTTAGTGACAAAAAATGAACAGAACAAGCCTGACTTGAGGCACCACGATATATTTCCTCCGAGGCTCGGTGTGGTAAAAACACCGCATAAGCGCTAAATGCCTCATTCGAGTGTTGTAGCAGGGATACGAAGCAATGCGCAATTATGAAGGCCGGGGGAAGCCACAGAGGAAAGATTCGCCGAGGCGACGACACTATAATGCGCGCCTAGCGCGTTAGTGGACCCCGAAAAACGCCTCGAAGTACTTTGCGGCGCTTATTTGTAATCGTTGTCTCGAAGCTATAGCTAAATTGTCTAATACAGGGCCGAAAAGGGAAGGATAACGCAGCACCAGTCAGCACTGCATACGTCGGTCCCCAACCTCGCCTCCAGCGTGCGCGAGTTATCATTAAACTCTCTCCCTCTCTCTCTCTCTCTCTCTCCAGTGCATATGAAACCGCACGTTAACGAACCCTCGCTCGTATACTGGTGGGGATAATTTGCATCCTCGTCGCTCTCGGAGGCTGAGACGCGAATTAGTGAATCGACGACTTCTCGACCGGACCGGAAAAACCTGCGGCGGCGGCGGCCGCGTCGAAGACGCAGGCATCGCGGTATCTCAAGACCACGTCAGATGGCCCGCTGCGGCGACGCGGCGCGCGCATTCTATGAAGACGTCCCTGCGAAGTCGATTAGTAGTCCGCTGAAAGGAAGCATCGAGAGACGACGGCGCTCCCGGCGGGTCATGTTTATTCACACTAACAGGACGCACCGCAGAGCCACCGCCCCCCCCCCTCCTCCACAGCGCCTCCCCCCCCCCCCCCCGGCACGCACACACAACCCACTCTGGTGCGCACACACGAATGCTCGCGCATACTGCGCGGCGCATACACGAAGCAGGCTTCTCTCTCGCAGCAGGCGCGCGAATAGTCTAGGCTGCTGCTCGTACAGGCAGAAACGACATCGAGAACAACAAAAATGGAGAAACGCTCGACCGGAGAACTGCTACCACTTCGCTGCTAATTTCCGGAGCTGCGCAAGAAACGCCGAGCGGAGAGAGATTGAAGAAAGGAGAGGGAGTATTAAGAAAGTGCAGTGTACAAAACGGACGTGGTCCGCGCGTAACGCCTCTCATAAACACCGCCCGGGGAAAATGGCAGGAAACGGGGAAAGAGAGAGAAAAGCCCGAAAGAGGGGAGTCGCAAATTTCTTTTGTCTTTGTTTTTTTTTAGACGAAGTGATGCCGAAGACCGAAGCCGCAAGTAATGACGAGGTGGCGAAGGCAAAACAAGCGAAAAAAAGAAAAGAAAGCGCCGAGGTTCGAAAATTACAGAAAGAAGAAACGGGTGTGTCGTATAGTGGTTCTTCGTTTCCTCCCTCCTTCTACTTCTACTTCATCTCTACGTCCAAGCTGCTATGTATATTTATTTTTCCTCACTCACTCCTTGCCTCTGGATCTCCTCCTCTCGGTGGTCTTTCCTAGTCCAGCAGCAGCGGATGCTTTCGGTCCATTTTTATTTTCTTCGAAAGCCGCGACGCTTTTCTCTCTTCCTACAGTATCACATGGCCTCAAGTAAGGTAGCGAACATTCTTCTTCTCGTAACACCTCTCTCCTTCTCACTCTCGGCGTAGGATTCGCACTTCGAATAAGAAAAAAAAAAGTGAAAAAGAGGAAATAAATAAAAAAGAAAAAAAACGAAAGAAAACCAGTGCAAGGAGGCGGTGAATGGCGCAGGTCGGCGAGGAGGCACCGCGGACGAAAGTCTCCCAAATCGCGCGAGCCGCAAAACAAGCCGCAATTAAAGGGGCGTGCACCCGGTCCCAGTACGGAGCGTGCGGCCTGCGCAGGCCTAACCATAGAGTGGACGGCCAGGAATGAAGTCGGGCACAGCAAAGCGACGCGGATGGATGCCGCACCGCGCCCTCCACCGGTGGCCGCCGGTACTACTACTGAGCCCGTGCTAGTGTGGCCGTGGTGGTGGTGGCGGTCATTACAGACTCGCCGCATCGCAGCTTCGGAATTGCTCCGGCCACCTTCCTATGTGCCCCTCCAATCCTCCTTTCCCGTTCTTCTTGGGTTTCTTCGAGCTTCGTTCTGACCACCTTGCCAGTGTTACTCGCACGACTGTATATACACACTCTGTGTACTATGCGTCCACCCGCCGAGAGCGTTCTTAGCCTTTTCATTCTTGCCTCGGGGGGAGGGGAGGAGGGGGCATTGGTTCGACACTTTCTTTTTCTATCTCGCGCTCGTTCTCGGCTCGGATCCTCGAGCAGCCAGCGGCAGGACTTGAGTCGCATGGTACCTCCCTTCACTTGCAGCGGCGGCATGCTCGTCGTGCAGTGGTCACCTATACCTGCGGCACTCCCAAATATACTGCGAGCGACGGACGCCGCTTCCGACCGAGGAATGCGCGCCATTTTTCACTTTTCCTCGTCGGCCGCGATGCCTGCGGCGGACGCCCGCATGTGTGCGCACTTCTTCGTGCTTATGGAAAGAAGCCGGTAGCCGTATTCATGCCCTTCCCCACGCCAGCGGCGGCTAGTGATACCGATGGCCTCACTTTGCTGCAGCGCGCGTGTGTGGTTGTGTGCCACACCCCGAGAACTTTTACCGCGGGAAGTTCGCGACGCCTGTCTGGTTTTGCCTTTGGTGCGACGCTCTCTCTCTTTGTGGTCCACTGCTTTTGGAGAGAATGCGCGAGCTCGATACTCAATGTGTCAAGCGCCTTCGGCCGAACCCCGTTTGCTTAACAAGTACTCTCACACCCAACGAGGATTTACTTTACGGCTAGTTGGTTTATGATCGAATAAAATTAACGCTGTACCAGACGGGAGGAAACAAGAATCACGGAACTGTGTGCTTCTTCTTGTTATCTCCCGTCTGGTAGCGCTGTTCTTGATCTAATTCTCACTTAGTTTTGTTGGCGCAGGTTTCGAAAAGTGATCTTGAAGATAGTAGTAGTTTGCGTAACTCTCGCACCATTACCAAAGTATATAGCGAGGGACAATGTACCCTGACCATATGAAACGACATATCACAACTGGAATGTCACAAAATAAGATCGCGTTCACATGAGTTGTAGCAAGGTATGCCTGACGTTCTTCCGGACTTGCTGTGACAAAGCAAATGGCTTTGATTTAACTTGTTTTGGAAGAAGAAACTACGCTATTGGAGTAACCCAGCGCTGAAACAACATTCCCTGGTGTCGACCTAAACGCACTCAGTGCAATATCGGTTCTGCTCCATTCTTCTCATTCCTAATCGCCCACTCTCTTCTTCCACAAACGTTTCGTCTTCTGGAGCGCGATGACCGGGCACTTTCTTATTCTTATTTTTTTTTACAAACAAGCTGCCTTCTCCCGCGGACGCACTTGGGAACAAAGCGAGCCTGTTTTCGGAACAAGTGGTGCTGGGAGCAAATTAAAGACCTCTCGTTGGGGCGGGGTAAAGAACACCAGCACGAGGGGTTAAACAAGGCTGGAGAGAGGAGTGTAGGAGTAGTTCCGTTCTATATAGGAGTCTAAGAGCGCCCAGACGACGACGACGACTAGAACAACAACAACCAAAGCATGCGGGAGTCAAAAGGTCTTTCCAGAATCTTCTAGAAACGCCCCCAAAGGCCCCGGCGCGCACGTTCGTGCTGGCAGGCAGAAACGGACACTCTTTTCTGGGCCAACTTTAAAAGCGAGCCGTTTTGTGGCGATGGGAGGGGCGGACTGGTTACTGCGAGCCGGCAGTTTCCGTTTTTGCGGTAATTACGTTCGAGGAAAGAAAACGCGCCGCCGGTTCGCTAACCGTATGGCTCGCCTGGAATCTTTCTTCTTCTCACCCTTATAGAGAGCCTGCCCCGCTGTAGCATATACGGAGAACGCTGTAGAGGAGAAAATTGTACCTTCCGAAGCTCGATGTCCGTGAGTGCCACATGGGTACCGATAGACAGCTTTAGTCTATATAGCTTGCCCGACGGCTTCCTCTCGGTTGAACTCTCTAAAGCAACAGCTGTTCGAGAACTTTTATATTTAGCTTTTGTATCACCGATTGCTGACCAGATGGTCAGCAATCGGCGATACAAAATTTAAACTGATCTAACCACCTAAGACTGGCGGTACAGTGGCTCAAGAAATCACCGAACGACGCTGTCATACGAACTTTAATATCATCAAGAGGCTGGGAAAGTTTTCCATTAATTACCATGAGGCCACAATCTTGCTTATTTGTTTCACGTATAAATTATTATGCAAGTAAAGTTACCCTCTGCGAATACATATCAGAACATTCAAATGGTTATTGTGAAGCATTCAGGCCAATAATAGCTTTCGAAAAGGATTGTTGAACTCTGATTATAACTCTTATTTGCCTGTGCCTCATCTTGTGAGCAACTGTGACATGTGCAAGCGTTTGACCAGAGAACGTTTGGTTCTCATTCATATCCGATGAAATTACTGTATAGCAGCAAGAAGTTGCCTCAGGATTTGCCAGCTGCTTACCTTAAAAAGCTGGAAAAGCAGACGTACTGCATCAGCAACGACAAAATTGTCTAAAAGCAGTTTTAAATCGAGCCTTCTTCCCGATTCGGCTCATTTCTTACATCTAGTCATCCAAAAGCAACACCCGAAAGCACTAACCTTTTCTAGTTGCTTTTGTTTTGGATTCTGCTGCCACTGCTGGAAGATTGTCCAGCATGCCCCATTTCCCACCATTGCATGTTCTGTGATAACGCTACGACTTCGATATACACGCTGCCCTCTGACCAGTGGTGGTAAGTAGGGTGCGCTCTCTATCGCGCTGTGCGATCTGGCCGCCAAGCATCGAGGAGCTTACGCTGTGGGGCTTTCCGTCGATACTCACGCAACGCTATCAGCTGCCGTCTCGTAAGCAACTGCGGCGGACCGAGCGGGACAGGTGATGGAATCCGTCACGCCTGCAGTCGCAGACAAGCGACGGCAGATGGCACGGTCATCGCTTATACGTGTGCATGCTAATGTGTCTGGAGGGGTGCAGGAGACCTTCGCACGTAAGAAGATCGTCACCGAGGAACACGGGACCCAAATGGGGTGTCTTTCGAAGTGGCAACTCGAAACCCATGCGAGCATATCATCTTCTAACTGCATTACCGCTAAAGGGGACGTGGCGGCCGGAAACTACGAAAGCACATCGCGAAACGGGGGAACCGAAATCGAGCAAACAAAAGAAGTAAGTTAACCGCAATAACAGTACGAAGCAGCAAAAAGTAAAAGAAAAAGCACAGCAGAAGCGAGGGAGGCGGCTTCAACGAATAAAGCGTCACAAAGAAAGAACGTAGATGCTACGGGGAATTGAGCGCGGCGTCGGATATCAAGCGGTCGGCTGACGCTCGGCCGACACCTGAGCCGCAAACCCGAGCTCGCAACCCGCAGAACCGGACACCGTGGCGCGCGGTTTGAAGCCGGGATCTCGGAAACGGCGCTCGTATATACAGCCCTCCTGGTCTTGAAAACTAATCTGTCCTCGCCGCCCTGCTGCGCTTGCCTTCGCATCTCTTTTCTGTTTCTTTTTTCTTCTGTTGTCCACGCAATTTCCTATACTCTCTTAGTGGGAAAATTTGGCCGACTCTTGTTGTTTGCTACCCACGTAAGACTCGTATGTTCCGAGTTTCTGTTTACGAGTATAGCTGGGATGTCTCGTGTATGCCGTCTTTGTTGTGTAGCGCGCTTAATTTGTTCGAGATCGGGTATCCTTTGTGTCTTTGGCCCCGTTTTGTCTCTTAGACTGTCCTTTACTAGCAGAGTCCTGGCATGCAGGTCGTTGCGCAATAGTTTCTATTCGCTAGGACTGCTCGATTACGTCGTGCATGAAGCGGCTTTCAGAAGCGCCATGAAAAAGTAAATAGGTGCTGTTTCTCCTGTATATACAAGCGCGAATGTCCTCTTTAATTGCTTGTTCTTATTTTGAGTCGTCGGAACTTTTGTCTCTAGAACCACCCCTTGTTTCCCCTAAATAGTCGGGAAAAGGACCATGTTAATCTCCTCGAATGTTAGCTATGATGCAAAAATGCATGCTTTCCACGATGGTCACATTAAACGTATATTATTATGAAGCCGTTTGCCTTTTTTACACTGTTTTTTCTGCCTATTATTTTCTTGCACCTGTGTTTTATTTCACCAGAAGCTTGCACATGTCTGTTCGTTTCTCTTCCCAATTTGTGCTGTAGCAGGTGATACAGGGTTTAATTGATGTCTGTTAAAACATGAATAGCTTAGTTTCATCTTTAGACACCGTTACACTCACGTATGACACCTTTCTGTGTCCTGGTGCAGCCAGGTAAGAGCTCAAGTTATACGTGGCTTCAAAATAACTAGATGTTCTCTTGTTTATCAAACTAGAAGCCAGATTTGCAGAAGCGCTACACATAAGCACTAAATCAGTACAAACTGGTAGAGTATTGTGCATTATTTGACAACGTTACACCTATACAGTGAAAGAAGGTCTATTACAAAGTACAGACTTCAAGCCGTGCTGCCGCAGTATCTACAGATACGTCAGGGCTGCCCCCGGGCTGCCTTAATGAAAGTTCCTATAAAGGTGCAAAGTACAGTTCAATGTAGTAATGAAGGCTATGTAATCCTTTCATCTCGAAGAGCAGTTAAATAAGTACGACAAGTCACTATCAAAACCCGTCACGTCACGGTAGGTGGCACGAAAAATGTCATTACGATGTCGCCACTTGTATTTCTTCTTTTGATCTCTTTTATGTCTTACCCAGCCCTGCTCTCGGTAAGAGTGACGTATACTTGATATTTCAAGGCAGGCGGAGTGCAAAAACGCTCGTGCGCTTAGATTTAGATGGGAGTTAGGTTAGGGGGTTAGTTAGGGTGATCAGAATTAATCTAGAATCCCTCACAACGGCATGCCTCATAATTAGATGGTGGTTTTGGCACGTAAAATACTAGAGTTCAAATTTTGAGACCTTCACGTGTGAAGGCAATTATTAACCATTGCATCTGCGGCACCTGACTTGATGGCAATATTGTACGCCTTCCGGTTATAAATTAGCACTTGTTATAAATGAACTAGTTACAAACGAGCGCTCGTCCTGCCAGCTTCCTTGTTTTCGTTCTTTTCTTTGTCGAGCTCCTGTTTTAGTATCCGTGGACCACGTTTCCCCGTATCGACGCAGGCTTTACGTTTCACGTCGTGTGGTAAATTCCGATCATGTGATCCTCCAGCGCGGGTGATCCTTTACTAAATTCAGCCGAGTTTTTTTTCTTCTTCTTTTTTTTTCCCGAACCTTTTCCTTTTTCATTCTAATCCTTTCCACTCTTTGTCGGCCTCTGTCGGTGCTGCCCGCTAGCTGCATCCCAGCTCCGCTGTGAGAGGCAGATCGTGTGGACGGAGGTTATCGGGTTTGGGCGCGATGAGTCACGTTTCTGCCACCGCCGCGGGCTTTCCTCCCGCTGGTTCTCCGACAAAAGGCTCTGGGGAAAACGAGGCCGGATGGGAAAGGGAGGCGCGGGGGTTGCACGGCGCGGGGTCCGCGACGCTGGGTCCTCCATGTTCGGGGGTTCAAGGGCTCGACCGTGATGCGAGCGCGCGCGCCAGAAATGAGCGTAACTGCGGACGTGTAAGGGGGCTGCCACGTGGCGAGTGCGTATAGACGACAAGGCGTGTCGTTCGTTTTGTTTCACTTCGTTTTCTCGCCCCTACCGCTTGTCGCGGTAAGAAGACGGGACGCATGCCAGATGTACCGCAGATGCGCGATTTTTACTCGTACGATAAACGTAAATGTAAAAGAATAAGAAAAGAAAAGGAAAACGGAAAAAAGTTTCAGCGCACACTGCACATGGCACATGATAGGCAGCCTGATCACATGCGCAGAATTTTGTGAAGTGCTAACGTTTCAGTTAAAAAAGAAACTAAAAAGAAACACGCATAACACTGACGTAGTTTGCATGCAAGAATAAGCGAAGCTGCATTTCGTACTGAGTAGCGTGCTATCCTTTATACAGGCACTCTTTTTTGTGTTGATATATCAGCTATTGTAGTAAAAGTTGCGCGATATCAAGCTATCAGCTGCACTCGTTGATTATTTTTTTATCTCGTTCAGACTCGTTCATTGAACGAGGAGTGGGGAGACACATGGGGCACCCCATGGGAGGATAACCACGTAATTTATTCATCCGAAGTATGTAGCAACACTCACAACAGCAGTTCGCAAGCCTTTCTAAATATAGCGTGGCCTCATTTCGAACGTAATGTTAGCCGCTGCAATTTCGCGATCAAAGCTGAACAAAAGTACGCGAACACTAACCTGCGCAGCGTACGTCTACAGCAGATATCGACAGCCTTAATTTGAAAAGAAAGAAGTGCTTAACGTGTTCCAATGAGCCAACTTTCTTTAGCTCTCCCGAAACAGCACTTAGATGCGGAAATGGTTAGAGCGGCCTCGTATACTTTGCTACCATGGAACGACTAAACTGTCTCTGCCGCATTGTCGCAAAAGGCACACGGTCGAGCGAGCGGTCGCTAGGCTGCTAGGGAGCGTTACAGTGTTGCCGAATAGGAAACGGCAGATTTTGCGAAGACATCATACTCAGGCGGGGAGGGCGGTCAGCCGTACGGGAAACCTACATATACATGATATGGCAGAGAGCTCAACGTGAGCTGAGAAGCCGGGACAGAGGGAGCTCTGGGATGCGAAAGATGCTGCATGGCGGGGATAGGAGCAACGTACACGCCTCTCTCTCTCTCTCTCTCTCTCTCTCTCTGTGCGTCACAGACGCTTGCGTCCGTTCTTTGTGAAGAGGGGTAGAGTTGGACGAATGACGCGAGTGAGGATTTGAACCGCGGGTGGCCAACGACACCATAGGCGGCGGCTTCCCGGAGAATCGTAATTGCGTCCCCCTCCCTCTCCCTTCGTGGCCGCGACCTGAGCACGTCGGGGTCCGCTGCCTGCACACACGCGTCGTTCAAGCGCGATGTTGCTGCCGCAGAATTCCAGGTCGTCTATCCATGCCAGATAATCCTCCCGTTTTACTCTCCCCTCCCCCGGAACACTTCTCCATCAAGCCCTCCCCCCGCTACTCCTCCATTTTTTTTCCAGCCAGGCTTCCCTACTTTCTCTTTTCCCAGACTGTCGCGAGCACACTCCCGCGGCGCCATTGTCACGTGTCGCTTGGGGGACGCCGAAATGTACGCCGGCCGCTGTGTGTGTCGTAGGACGCCGCCCTGTGCGCCTGATGCATTAGCGTTCTCGAAAGTGCAGTACAGCATTCTACTCCAAGCTTCACGCGTTCTTTTTAATGTGTCGCTAATGAATAGAACGGTTTGGCCTGCCAAAGTATTAGGCTTCGTTTTTAAATTGATTATCTGCATGGAAGGTCGTTCTGCAATGACGTCATTTAGCCACAAATGATCAAAGTGGTCCAGGTATACCGTTCGCGTTGCTTGTTTTGTGAAAAAGCCCGGTCAAACAGTTTGAGACAGAGCTAGTAATAGTTCTTCACGTGCACGTCGTATTTAGCGCTCTGTCTGCAAGAAAGGGAGAGAGAAGGAGAGTGATAAAAAAATAAATAAAGGTAATGTAGTGATAGAAAATACGTAGAGATAAGAACACATGTTAGCAAGTGCTTTATTCTCAATCGATCACTTCAATGTTCTTTTAGAGTCTTTAAATTTCGCTTGGCCTTTAGCAGGTAGAAAAGCATAGGGAAGCAATTGGCTTTCTTAAGCATAAATGCGCCGTAACGCTCCGAGCCGGGATGGACTTTACATCTGCGAAGTCGTAATTACGAGAAAGGATTTTCTTTTCTGTTGGCTTTTCTGTTTCGCTGGTTGAAAGTAAAAACTCCTCATGCTGGGAGTATAGAACGACTGTTACGATTTCCGTTCAGAAAGCTCATTTGTCGGATAAAAGAAAGCATGTGCACAACTTTCACGGTTGCTTGCTTTAAAAAAATTAATTGTGCTTAGAACTACATAAATCGTTAGAGAGAAATTCAGGCTGAAGGGGTGCAAGGCAGATTGAAGAATGCAAGGTAATTAATGGAATCGGAAGGTGTTTGCCTAAATGGTATTTGTATCCTTACTTATATTTCAGAAGTGGTTGTGAAGGGCTAAAACGCCTTCAGCTAAGATTTCGCAGGAGCATTACCTACGAATTACACACACACAGACAAAAATAAAAAAAATACAAAAAGAGGAGAAGCTGCTTCTTGATCTGGCATTATTCGAAGGATTCTCATGATTCTGTAGGGAAGTCATTATGCAACTTGAACAATCGACAAACGATTAGTTTTCCATTAACTGCAAAATTTTACTCCTTGTATCGTTGCTTCGACTGTCCAACGGCATAAAAAAAGATACCTCACCTTTTACATTCCTCTGCCACCCTGCAAATTGCGTCTATTCGAACGCAGGAGAACCAAGTTTCGTGTAACCCTGCTGCCTTTTCTCGCTCGCGAGCATCATATAATTTCCCGGCTTCTCGCCTTTACAGAGATAAAAGCAAGAGCACGGAATGGAAATAGAGAGAGAGGGAAAGAAGATAGATGGCACGACAGTAATGTCCATAAAAGGCGTGTAACGTTTCGCCTTCTGCCTGGGTGTCCCTCATTGAGTCGCCCCTTTCAGACGAATCGCAACTAGCCATGCCTATTGGTTCCGGCGCTGACCGCTAACACTTCTTCCCCTCCCCCACCTTGTTGCATGTAGTTTGCACCGACCACGACAACGAAGAGGCGGCTCGAGCTCGGTCGAGAGCATGCCACCGAAAACTCGCCCTCCAAAGGGCGCACTGCTGCCCAAGCGGTATGCCAGCTTGCCGTTAGTCCAGGCGGCACGTAGTTACAGACACGCAAGTACAACGTCTCGCACACAAACAGCGACAGTGGTGGAACAGGCGCTCGTGTCAGCGTGAAAACAGCCGCCGCTATACAGGGCGACCGAGGTCCAGCGGGGGAGCGGGCACATGGCTTGCAAATATCTTGCTCGACGTTGGAGGGAGGGCAGGGTGAGAGTATATAGCAGGGGTAGGGGGGGGGGCGGGGGGGAGTCAGGCGACAGGCGATGGCCGGTGCTCCCGGGAGAGATGTTGTGTTCATGCTCCGGAGGATCGGGATGAGGGGGCGGTGACGGGAGTAGCAAGAGTCGACGGCGACGACATCGATCCGGGTCCGGCGTGGCGCTGCCGAGCTGGACACCTGCTGGAAGGCGGCGTGCCTGACGCGATAGCGGCACGCTGGTCGCTTGCTCGGACACGCGCGGGCGTATGAGCGATCACAAGCGTGCGGTGTGCGCCGGTGTGCGTTCAGTGTGCACCAGTTTGCGCTACATAGTGTGCATCGATGCCGACCCCGCGGACGGTGACGCTTAGAGTATGCATAGACTGCGCGCCAGCGAGCGCTGGCGTTCTGACACGTGTTTCACGCTTAAATGGGCATGATCGAAGAAGGCAATATGTTGAAAGGAGAACGAGCGCGTTTCTGTATACACGGACTTGCGCTTGCACGCGAAAGCGCAGTGAAGTGTGATGGCGGTTTCTTTAAAGTTTCTAAACTATCTAGCGCTGGCTTCTTGAGTAAGTTAAAGAAGAAGGAACTATGACCTTAACGAGGCTGCGAGAGCATGGGGCTTCGCAAGAGTTTCATTTTCATTATTCAAGTACTTAAATACTTGTTTAACACGACGGCGGACACGCAACATCGGACCTATTGAAAACCACTGTGCTATGACCACAGAGAAGTGCTCCCGATTTTTATACATTGAGGCGCCAAGGACGTTGGAGGTGAAAATTTGTAAATTAGTAATTTCATGGAAGTACTGTTTTGTGTATGCCATTGCAGAAGTACACACAAAGACTGTAGAAAATTGTAGGTCAATTTGAGTGCACGTTGACACGAGCAGATCTACACGTCATTTGCGCCTTATCATAGCTCTAGCAGTGAGACAATTCTGCTCACTTCTCCGGTATATCTTGAGGTTGCTTCTACAATATTCGTTTTACTTACATTAAGCGTATCTGTTCGCAAGTTCATCTTAACGCAGAACGGTATGGTAATGTGATGCGCACGTTGAAGGAGAGCTCGAGCAGTAACTTAAGCAAGGTACACCGCGGCGTGAGTGATACCTTTTACACAACTTATGTAGTGTATGTCACTTACTACATCGCCTATATCATGTTTAACCTATCCGTTTTTTAGACGTTAGCATCACCATCACCCAGACGAGCTGGTGGGGCAAAAGCGAATAGGACATATAAAGAAATATACACAAGATAAACGGAACATTTGCTGAAAAAAGCACTACAGTGCAATATTTGCTGTCTGAATTTCGCAATTATTCAAGTAATACTGGCACCATAAAGATGACTAGCTCTATGAAAGTTATTGTTTGGCGAATCTTGGTGGCTCACGCGCACAGAAGGAGTGTTGCATGCGCGGTACGTACGTGGTTTACGGGTTTCTATGATCCAGTCATTAGGTTAGATGTACTGTTTGGTGAAGTACCTCGGGCACGGTACATTATTAGTCCATTACATTCCTTCACGTTTATAGTCATGGTCATATGAGCGACAATAGTCTACGACACGCCTCTTCAAGCGCAACGGAATGTTCACCCGCAATACACTAGTGCATCGCGGTGTTGACTAATTAAGCAGCGACATTGTTATTGCAACCAGGTGATTTCACTTAGCGCAACGGTTGCATTATTTCTCACAGTGTACATAATGCTTTCTTTCACGTCATTACTAGGACTCGCCTCCATTTGTTTCTCTGTGATCGGTGGGACGTTGCGTATGAAACCTTCGATCATGTCCTCGGCCTCTCCGTCTCGCAGGGGAGAAACTTTGGCGCAGAGAACGCAGCGAACATTTGACTGACAGCTTAAGATAACGCTTTAAGATGGCTCGGCGCCGAATTAGCACCATGCCGATCGCCGGCCACCTCCTAACGATTACTACTACTCATTTCAAGGTGCCGCAGTCATACGCGATGAGAAGATTGGCTTCTTGGCACGTTTTTCCAAAAAAAGGAAACAAAGATAATTGTTCAGGAGTGAAATGCGACGCATTGCGTAGAGAAATTCAGAAGTCCTCATACCGCCTGAAGTTCCGTAGCCCCAGTATTATCCCTCGTAGCCACAATAAGAAACGTTTCTGGTCTTTTGCACCGCTTCCACCACCTGCCCCGTTTTACTACCGTGTTTCCTACAGTTTCATTCTTTCTGTCACTGCCCTTGCGTCACAAAAATGACACACCGGGAACTCAGTGTAGCCCACGTACTGCGCGGCGGGCTGCTGCGTCACGACGACTTGATCTCTCACGTCGTCATGGCCCACCAGACGCGACGTATACAGCACCGAGGAGCCAAATCGAGAGCAGCAAAGAGGATGGGATTGGAGGAAGGGGGGGTCCCAGCAGTATACGAGGCACGGAAGTTAAAGCAACCAGGGAGGTGTGGCAGGAGGGCCCAAACATGCATCGTATACATAGCGCGCGTATAAACACCGCTCGGACACATGCACGCGCTGACATATCCGGGGCAGCGCCCCTGCCACGCCACCGCAGTCGCGCGACACGCGCGGTGGCGGGGGCGAGAGCCCAAGGGGTACGGAGCAGCGGGCCGGGGCGGCAGCGAGCTGATGTTTTATGCATGGCGCTGCGAAAAAGGCGCCACACGCCTCTGGCGACGGCGGCGGCGAGGAAACCAAGGGACGCGTCGGCCGCGGCTGCACAGCCGCTGCTGTTGCTGCTGCTGCTACAGCCGCGTCGGAGAGCGAAAGCCGACCGGAGGGCAGGGGGTGGCGGGGCGGAGCCTCGAATCAACACGGCGGCGACGGCACACACAAGGGCCTGACTCGCTTCGGGGACCGATCAATAGGGCACCGATGCAGCAGCCGCTGCCTTGCCCGTCTCTCGCGCGCTCTCGCTCTCTCGTACTCACCCCCGCTGCTGCTGCACCTTTGCCGCCTACGACACCGCCAATGCCGCCGCCGCCGCCGCTGCGTTATGGATACGACTTGCTCGGTCGCAGAAGCCGTCGCCGCCGCCGGGACGTGATAATTTCGGATACGACGTTCGAACCCTCCCCCCCTCTCTCTCTGTCGGACTCTTTCTTGCAAGCACACTCGCCCCCTCCGCGGCCCGTTTCTTCCTGGATTTTGGGGTCGATCAATGCGAAGGCACGAAGCCGCGCACGGCAATCACACACGGGTGCGCGCTGACCACGAAGCGCACGCCGGCGGCGAGTGGCTGTAGAAAAGGCGAGAAGAAAGACGGGCGTGATCGAAGAAGAGGAAAGCTTTTTTTCTTCTTGAGGCCAGACGTGGCCGAAGGCGCCGCTCGGGGCAGTTTGACGCGAGAGAGTGAACGCACGCTTTCACTCGGAAGAATGAAACGCTGTAGCGCCACAGCTAATTTTTCGTGACGTATGTCGATGCAGATCGGCTGCTCTATGTACTGTCCGATGCCGTGGCAACCGTACAGCTCACGATGCAATTGCGTCCGCTGTAAAGTTCTCACTGTCTCCTCGGCGACACATTAGGATGAGAAATATTAACTTAGGCAATAAATAGACTTATACATTGGAAATATCTGGGATTGGAAATAACTCATTCTTGCATCGCAGCACATAAATGACGCAAGAAGGAACGATACATAACGACACCACCTTAATACTCTCATAATAAGTCTCGCGACGTCACGATCACCAACGTCTGCTCGGTGCAGGGAGGAGCGGTAAGGGAAAGCCAAGGTTAATAAGTTGAGCCCAGATGGCTACGTTACTCTAGGATAATAAAGGTTCCCAAAATGCGCGCATGCGCATGCACACGCGCTTCAACGTTCAGTCAGTCACAAGCGGTCCTATATAGGTTGGTTGATTTCAAGGAAACGCTGATATGTGATAATCAATAAGCAATCGTTACATCGTATTCGAAAGCGAGCCAAGACTCATTCCGGCGAAACTTTTGAATTTACAGCATGAAAAAATGCCGCGACACGTGAAAATACAGTCAAATCCGTGACTCTGCAGTAATGTCTCGGGCTCGGCTATTCGACAAGCGAAATTCAGAAAGGCAGAAGTTTTCCTATTTTTCCTGCTTTATCTACATTATTCAATAGAAGAAAACACACACACACACACACACACACGCGCGCGCGCACGTACAAATACACGCAAACTATAACGTACGGAGTACTACTTTTGAAAGCACCATCAGCGGATTCAAGCGGTGGTGTCAAGCAGCCTTGAATTAATGGTCTCCTGTGACGCCAAACAGAAATTCTAATTTTTTATCCTTTCATTGCGGCACATAACGGTAACCCATAACGCCTGTCCACAGAACCCCAAATGCTAGAATGTTCTAAACATTCCAATCGCACCAACATTTGCCTGTCAAGCTTCGCAACCCTATTCACAACGTCTATGTCATGTTAATGGCGCTGCAGTGTCCACTCCCTGGGCTATTTTCTTTCGTTCGCCGAATATACAAACATGGAGTCGCCACGACAGAAGTGGCCTGACGGCGACCATTGCCACAACCACTTACCTCACGCACAAGCGCGTGTCGTCATTGTAAGCTTCTCAAGCAGAGGCATGGAAGCCATCTCTCGCTACGTAACGTGTTGGTTGTTGCGTGAGGTTAGGTTAGGTCAAGTTGCTGCTAACCAAAACCACTTTCGAGGCTGGTAGAGAACGGCTCTCTCGTTCGCTGCGTATGCACGGCGGGCAGCCGCGTTCACAGAGCTAAAGCTTCGTACAGCACAACACGCAAAGCACATGAGAGGAGCCCCGGAGCATGGTATATATACACGACAACGCGGTGTGCCGAGCGATGCGACACGTCGCCCTGCTGCCCGGCAGCGCGGCGTCGACCCGGTCGTCCGCAGGCCGCAGGAGCGCACGAGCGCGCGCGAAGGCGGCTTCATTCATCCGGTAATCAAGTTAGCGCCACGACAGCCTAATGAGCGGCCCTGTTTACCTAGCCCTAGGTAGGGAAACGGAAAGGGGAAAAAGGGGAGCTCCCCTCCTCGGCACCGCCGAACAGGGAGCGCTCACGCCGCAAACGCGGGCGCACTGCTGCAGGCCTTGTGTTCGGTAGGCCTTTCCTTGTTGCGTCCCTTTACCCGAGCACCCCCTTTCGGCACTCTTCCCCCCTCTCTCTCTCTCCTTCCTCGTACTCCTTTCTATCCCTTCACTCCCCTTTCGGCGACTGGCTGCATGCACGCGTAATTCCCGCAGCGGCCACCGCCGAGTTATCGAGCGCGGCGATCTGCGTTGCCACCGGTCGGGCATTAATCTGCGAGCCACACTCGTATTTCGTGCGCCGCCCCCCGACTCAGCCTGTCTATGCTGCGCGCTATTTCGTTATTGCGTTTTTTTTTTGCTGGTTTCCCTTTACTTCCGCGCTTCCCTTTCTTGTACGCGTTTCGTTGTTTGAGTTTCTGAGCGCGCCCGAAGGCGGCTGGTATATCGGTTTCACGCCGGAACGAAGTTGTGTCCGTCAGCGAGCCCGTCTGTCTTCCGCGGGCAGCCACTGGTGAGCTCGCTATATATATATATATAGGCTGAGTCTGCGATTGCAGTGGAGAGAAATGTGTGTCCTTTAGTACAGGAATCGGACGCATTTTGCACGCACCAAATCATTTTTTCCTAATTCGCAAGTGCGTTTCTCCACAGTGCAGACGTTCCGCCGTGTTATGGCGACACTGGTCGTTGTTCAAATGAAGACAAAACGTGAGATTAACCTCCCACGTGACTTCATCACGGGAGCCCACCGTGTACATTTTCCACCACAAAACACGTAAGAGCTGCGCCCATAAGTGCCGATAAGGAAAAATTGGCTACACCGTAAATTTCCTGGCAGTGCAAAAAAGTTAACTTTACAACTGAGAAAACATAAGTGCTGTGGCATGAAGGGTGTCTGAATAGTTCTCGTTTGTTCTAAAGCGGGACATTTTAGGCGAGCGAAAATGAACCAGCTCGTCCGTTTCACGCGGAATATTTGTGATTTGTCTCTGACGTACCTGTCAATGGCGGTTTTAAATGTGCGATTAAAACGATGTCGGTATGCGCTCCAAAGCGAAAAAAAAAGAAGAAGGAGAAGAAGCGTTATCGGGTGGCATACGTGCACGTTAACGTTGAGAGAATAATGAGATGCGAGCAGAGCTCAACTGCGAAATTTGGGTCGGACGACTGCAGCATATATTTCTGACGCCTTTCCGGCGTGGCGGTGGGCGGCGCGTTCGTTTTACGCTGAGTGGCGACAGCGTTGCAATCCACAGTTGAAGAGAGAGAGAGACAGAGAAACGGAATGGGAAATACAGGGAGGTTAACCGGATAAGATTATGGTTTGCTACCCTGCACTGGGGGATGGGTCCACGGCGTGAGCAACTAGTGTTACAAGTCCAAGAGCTCCGCACTTGAAGTATATCTAATGTAAATCTATCTAGAAACGTCGATACTGAAATGTTGCGCATCTTAGCCATTATAAATGAAAGGTGGACACCACACGACGTGAAGTGGACGCCACCTCCCTGCGAGAGGCCGAGCCGAAAATATGCCCCACGTATATGGTTGCCGTTTCAATAATCTGCGTAATTTCAACCCGCAGGATGTCTAGACGTAGAAATCGCGACGCAGAACCAAATCCACTTGTCTGCTACGAAGAACGCGTTAAAAAAGCAAAATCAAGGAAACACGGCATCCTCGCTTAGCTTCGTCGCCCGTCCCGTTGTTCTCGCTCTGAATCGCAAAAACACCACCAGAGCCCGATTCACGCGAAACGCCGCGAAACGCCGTGCACCCTCATCAAGATTTGCAAAAGCCTCCAGAGCGCGGATGCAGCGGCGGCTGCGATATGGATGAGCGATTGGCGCTAAGTAGCCCGGGCCACCCGGATCGCTCTCGCACGCCGGCGCTCACGCACTAAACTCTCTCCAACAGCACGCACGCATCAAAACACACACACGAAGGCGCCAGCTCAGCACCGACTGGCGATTCTCCACAGCGCGCGCAAGCGTGCTCGAAGGCCTCGGGGTCGCCCTCGGTTGCCGGCACCCTGGGCTAAACCCTCTCCCCACTCTGCCGTGCTTTTTCCTGCCACCCACATGGCGAAAGAAGAAGAAGCGTCGTGCGGTTTACTGTGGCCGGCCCCCTTCTGGCCAGGAACAAAAGGAACCGGCAAATTACGCGCCCGCAGCGTAGCCACCACGCACACGCTAACGCGCAAGCCATCGTGCACGCATCGGCAGCGTATGTGCGGATGTGCGTAGCACACGAGTGTTCGTAGAATGCGCAACCGATGGCTCCCCGCAACCTCTCCTCTCACCCCCCCCCCCCCACCCTTCCTTCCCCCAGGCGTGCTCGCTGTGGCTAATCTGAGCTCAGCGCTGGGTGCACGAACGTGTGTGGTGTGTGCATGTGTATACAGAGCGTATGCCGGACCGATATCGAAGCCGGCGATCTTTCCTCTGATAAGTAGCCCCGGCTAGATGTTTCGTCGATAGATGACCCTCCTTCGCGAACTCGTCAGGTTAACGGCTCTGCGCCGGGCCTGAACGCACACGCGTACGTTGGCCCTCCTCCGGTGCATATTTATTTTGTGCGTGTGGTATATACTCCTTGTACGTATATACCACAGTGCTATTTGCCTTGCGTAAACCGTTTCCTCGTTACAGACATTTACTTCGTTGATACTATTTGCTTCCTTCCTGGGCTTCCACGGGCCTTCGCCCGCCACCCGCGCCTATGGTAATGTTCGACCTTTCAGGCTGCCGTGTGCTCGAACGTCTCGAGCAATTGCTCCTTTGTCTTATCTCGAGATGCGAAAGTGCGCCAATTGGACTTTGCGTTGTTGTTATTTCCGGCGCGTACGGAGGCGCACGTCTGCCTGCAGCAATCTAAACGAGGGTCAAACGAAATGGAATCATGCAGTGAAGTTCTACGCAAGCCAAGAGCCGTCAAGGTGCACCGGTCGAGATCACGCGATTACGTCACGAAATGCACGAAGATGCTCAGAGGAGAGCCGCAGACATTTGTTTCGAGTGGACCTGCCTGCCACAAAGTGTATTTGCGTTTAGCGAAACAACGCATTAGACGTTTTCCAGTCACCAGAAAGATGTTGCGTTTTCTAACGGCACTTTTTTTTTAAACATGAACAGCTGCAACCGATGTTAGTTTTTATCTTCTTAGATCCCGCATGCTCCCTTCATACGGTAGCTCTCTCGGCTTTTACCTTATCATCACGAACATCTTTTCCCCATCTTTTCGTGTCTTTTGACAAAGCTGGGTGATTTGTAGGCGTACTGACGGCAAACTGGTCCTGGACAAACATGCTGGGTGGTCTAGCTGGTGGCGTAAGACAAGAGGGCGACAAAAAAACCTCATAATTACGCGAGATAACGCCGGAAATATATAGGCCACAGTTAGCATAATACTGGACAAACGTGAATAACTAGCTTCGCGACCATAGCGGAGAAACGCACATTGCTTGTTAGAGCCTCGGAACCGAATCCACGGCGGGTGCCCAGACCCACGAAAAAGACGCCGGACTCGAATCTTTTGATTTGGAAATAAAGTTTACGTTCTTCTTCTTCGCGTTTAGCGATAACATCTGAGCGCGCAAAAATAATGGACATTTCTTCCGGTCTATAGTAGTTTACTAACCATTTGTAAGGATGAATTACTCAGCTGATATTTATGGAAGTCGTCAGACGGATATAAATGCTCATGACTTTTGGTCCGAAGCAATTGAAGTATTTTATATTTGGCAGGCTTCGGCAATTGCACGCTACACTTTCGATAAAAAAATGCAGGCCCATGTGTAGACTGCTTGAAGAAATGTCTTAGGTATGGGAAGATAAAATTAAAATCGCGATAAATTCCTGTGTTAAGCACCAAATATGAAGTACTATACATTCAACAAAAGCATTATTATTAGTATTATTATTATTATTATTATTATTATTATTATTATTATTATTATTACTTATGGAAACATAGAACCACACAAAGGAAACAGGGAGGAAGCAAGCTGACAACTGGACCAAGAGGGGCACTACGCCTGCCTACTCTTTCGGAAGGAGGGAATGAAAAGAGGAGAAGAAAATAGAAAACAATGAAATAGGAAAGAAAATAGGGAAACAAGCAAATGACAGAGACACGGACAATAGAAAGGAACACCGAAAGAATGTCTATAAACGGGAGGCCAAATCAGTTTTCCGCATGAAAGTTAGCAAGGCTCTATGGGCCTGGTCGTCGCGTTGAGCAGCACACCCTCTTGGAAACAGGCAATCGCCAAAGGTTGTACACTTGAGTCCAATCAGTCCATATTCCTTAATTAGCAGTCCACGTCGTGTGACGAATGCGGGACACTCCAATACAAGGTGTTCAAGTGTCTCACGGGAGCAACAAAAGCAAATGTTTGTTCTTCGTAACGCACTGGCACACGCGCGCCCAATAGGTGCGACGTGTGCTGCAGTGACAAAAGTGCTTTCATGTGCCCAAGCTTAATCCGGACATTTGTTTCCTCGCAGGCCAACAGCAACAGTTGAGGGCGTTCGCAAGTGCGTTCGGTCAACGACCTCCGTTTCTGGACCCGCTACGCGAATGGGATCACCTTCGGAGGAAAACGGCTGAGCAGTGGGCGCTGGAAATCCCACGGAGGATACCCGGTGCAGGAGGCCATCACGGTCGGTACCACTGTCAGTATAGGCAACACCTCCCTCCATCCCGTGCCCATCCCTTTCTCGACAAGCACGCATACACATGTATACACACATGTATACACACATGTACGCAAGCACGCACACACATGTATACGCACATGCACACAAACACGCGCACGCACGCACGCGCTGTACTCCGGGCCAAGTATAACTTCACGAAAAACATAATCGGCGTGAAGAACCTCACCCGCTCAAGCCGTTCGCGCTCGCGTTTTTAACCACGCGGGGCTGAAGATTAAGACGAATTGGCGTCAAATTACGGGCGCACTGACGCTGAACGAAGTGATTCTTTTTTTTTTTTTTTGAGGAAAAAGAAAAACAATGTTGAGGAGGCACAGAGAACAGCCATTACCGAACTCGCTAGGGCTGAACGGCACACGGTTGATGTGCGTTAGGTTTCGCCCGAGCTTTTAGAATATCCAAGGCAACGCCAGTCGACAGAAGGTTTACAAGGAAAATGAATGGGGTGTACTTAGCCTTGCCGGCCAGGCATGTAATATGAAGCACGGATAGCTGCTAAGGTGCATCCCTGCGGCTCGTCCACCGCGAGAATGCCGCAGGGCATTTTTGCCACACTGGAGGTGGTCTTGTTTACTTAAAGGATATCTTATCTCACCCAATTGCTACATGGGTGTTTTTAAACATTTAGGCGCATATGGTTCGTTTTATTGTAAGTGTGACTGCCTGAGAGAAATATTTAATGGAACGAGCTGCCCCGTGTACGCCGAGCTGCGTCTTGTCAAGCAAGCACTAGCCAGTATACATCAGTCTTCGGTTTCTCACTGACAAAGCAATAATTTATACAACGCCATTCGATATTCTCTTTTTTACTACCAAGAGTAAGTAATAAGGACATATTGGGCATCAAATCCCTGTCCTACGTGTTATACGTTTGAAGTTTCAGAACTGCTTAATTTGTCGGCTCGCTGCATAAAACAATCCGCTTAGATGCATAAAGAGTCGAAAAATATTTTTCTTTGTAATGTCAGTGACATTCTTTCTTCTATAACCATTTGCGACAGGAAGGTGCATGAAGCCATCAAAGCGGCAAATAAGTTATAAGGAACCTTCTGTATAAACATTTCATATTACAGTCCCATTCTCATAGTATGGGACCTTAGGCCTGATTTCAAGGTAGTTGTAAATGTAAGTTGATTTGCAATGAAGGCTCACCGTTTTTCTTTCTTCTCCCCTGTCACGGGGCGAATTAGGCGTGGGCTGTTCAAGAGATTTTTCAGCCCTTAGTTTCATAGAGGATGCATGTCCGAAACACGAAGCACAGCAAGGACATATATAAAAAATAAAAGAAAAGACTAGAGAGAGAGAGAGAGAGAGAGAGAGAGAGAAATGGCCACCTCTCTTGTCCTAGAACCGCTGCTCACACGATCGTCAATGAACCATGCACCGATGTGCGAGAGGCAGTCTTCGCCAAAATCGCGCGTGACATACTGCGCTATTATCTAGGGGAGCGAAATTGGGGCACGAAGAAAGCAACAAACAAGTGGTGGTCGCGGAGTAATACGGTTGTCGCCGTAGCGCACTGTGTACCGCGTCTCGGTTGCGACAGACGGCAACGCCGCTCCAGGTTGCGGCGGGCTTCTCCTCGGTCACTTACGACGGTCGCTGAACAGCGGTGCTTGTACATGCGCAGACGGGACGCATAAACCTGCGCTAGCGAAAACGGCCGGCTTCGAAACTTCCTTCATGAGAGGAGGAGGCGCTCTGGATTCAAAGCTGCAAAGGGGCAGGACGAGCGAGGGACAGAGAGACAACAAAAGAAGTTCGTAGAAGGGCGGGGAGGAAATCGTTCACGGTGGGTGGGAGTGGTAGGCGGAGTGCAGTGGCTAGGACATGTAGGCCATGGAGTCTTCTGGAGAGGTTGAGGCTGGCCCGACTACAGCTGTTGGGGGAGGGGGGGGGGGGGGATGGAGGCGCGGAGAGCGTGCACGCGGAGGGGAGGGGCGCGCACGATATGTCGCCTCCATTGGTATCAGAAGCATCGTTGCGTACGCGACGAAACGGGCGTTCAAAACGCAGGGGAAAACCGGAGAGTGGGAGAAGGAGGTAGAGATATCAAATGCAGCCATACATCCGACGATATACAAACAGGCATTCACGCACAAAAATGCATGGCGCGTCCTTCTCTGGGTCGGTGTAACGCACGCACCTACTATGCTACCGCTTCTGCACGCCTTTCTTCGCGCTCCAAAGTGAAAAGCCGTGTTTTACATCATCGGCGAGTTGCGCATAGCGCGGCGGTCTGCCGAGAGGGAGTCGGAGGACTCCGTATAGCCCTTCGCGCTGCGGGTCGTGCATCGCTGTAAGGGACGTGTACATGGATAGATGCGTTGAGATGTTATACACGCTTGGGACGGAGCGATGTATACCGAGGTATTGGGCTCGCTCCAGGTTTTGGAGCGCATTTTGTCGCCCGCGAAACGCGACTTGATCGTTCGTAGACTGGGCTGGGAATCTACACGTGCATGGCGAACGGGGAGGAGGAAATAAAGTGAGAAGGCAGGGATGTTAATGCATGCGAGCGAGAGCGGTGGGAAACGACAGACGAAGGCGGCCGTTTCGCTGACGGGTATAAATCCTGCACGGTAGCGGGAACAGCGCGTTACCGGATGTGCGTGCGTGTCAAACATGAAAGAGATGGTGAAATAGAGTAGAGACGGTGGTTCTTTGACAAAGAATAAATGCGAATAGCAGGTACGTCTTGTGTATAACACATTTATACAGGTGGGTCTTGTGTAACGCTTCACTTAACGCTTTTACATGTTAGCTTAATGTGCCCGAGAAATAAAAAAAAAAGAAAATCGCAATGCTATAGCTTTGAAACAGCGTGCACTGTGCGTGCGATGCAACTGCTTCACATCCCTTCACCGGCAGTATGTGAACAATGAGGGGAAGCTATAAGCTCATTTCTGTCAACACAAGCGTTCCCCCATGTGCATGGGTAGATTCATGTGAACTACACCTCGACATTTACTAACACAACCTAGAAGTAGATCTGTTTCATGTCCAGTTCTTAATTTTGTGCATTTTGAGTGTGTGAAAGCATCATGAATGAATCATGAAAGTGTATGGGCGCGCACAAGTGAGGAAAAGACAGAGCAAACAATTTGACCAGCATAACCAAGCAAAGAAAAAATTAAATGAATTTCCTTATTTTGAGTAGCCGCTTAGTCGGGGTCGCCAGCTGCGCTACCTGTTCGTGAAATTTCTGAAGCTCACAGAGAACAGGCATTATTCTCCTTTCGCGTAGAGTAGTGGGAAGAGCTGTCGAGGAGGTGGAAAACTTTTTCTCTTAACAGAGAATTTTGAATACAGGTGTGTGGGTGCGCCATAAGGAGGATTGGAAACAAAACCGCTTTGCGAGACCTTAGTTTCAATAGAACCGCGTCTCAGGGATACCTCGGTACCCGTGCTTCACTTCAAATGGATGAGATGTGCCAAGTGGTCCTCTTCGCGTGTAGTTGTGACATTTGGACTCCGGGTTCTATTTCTTCGGTTTGCAAAGACACCTGTAAAATAAGTAAGACATAAAATCGGTGGAACCGAAGAGCTATGTCAGCACAAAACGCTAGTGACAACAACGCAGATCTTTCGACGTGCGGTCGGGCGATGCATTCGAATGCAGCGCGATGTGGTAGGGGGGGGGGGGGGAGGGAGAGGAGGGGTAAGGGGTGCGCATGGTCTTATTTTCTTTCGTGTCGACTCGGATTGTGCCTCCAATCTGACACGGCCGGTGGGCTTGCCCGTCGCGCTGCTTTTCCTCCTGAGAGATCGAGGGAGCTTCCCTGCCCAGCAATGGAAGCACGGGTGTTGCGTTTTTCCATTCCATTTCATTTTGTACGACTTTGCCGCGCTGCACCCAATACGCACATTGCTATGCGCAGCTCCCGGACAGTGTTATTAATGCCGCTTTGAACGGACGAGACTGACGCCGCTTTGGGGTTCGGGATCTCGCCGAGGGAGCTGCGGCTGCTTAGATAAAAACAAACGCCGAGAGGCATCGAGCTGCAACAAACCCGACCGTTATGGCAATGGAAAAATGAGAGTTGAATGGAAAGTAGCCTGGCGGGACTGGCCTCACGTGTATGAGTCGGGGAGCACGCGTGATTGTAAATAAGATTGCAGGAATCACGACTTTCCTTTCTCTTGTTCTCAGACGCTTACGAGTAACCGTTTCTTACTCTGCTGTCGTTCTTTCCTGCCTGTTTCTTATTTATTGGCGCGCCGGAAGCTCCAGATGCATGGAGAGGACTTGGTTTAACGTGAGTGTAAGGTTAGCAGAGACAAGGCGAACAAAGCAGGCACGCTTGTGGGGACTTCAGTTTGTTCTCTTCGCTTTGTTTGTTTTGTAATCAATTTTAACTTGTGTGTTGTATTTCGTCTCCTAGAGTTCCACCTAACTTTTGCTCTTCTGCTTTATAACACTGTGACTCAATGTTGCTTGAGTAAACAATCCGCTAAATTAACGAAGACGAGAAATTAACAAGGTCTTTCTCTGGGGCACATATCGCAAAATTTCTCTGTGTTTTTCACAAATTTGAATACGTTTAGTGCTACACTTGATAGGCCATATGCAGCAGCCTGTACGAAAGTTCATGATGTCGCTGACTGTCACGGCCTCCTGGATACCCCTACATCTGCATATGAAACAGTGTTTAATCCTTCGTTGGCCGGACATGTGATATAGATTAGCTCACTCACTCACTCACTCACTCACTCACTCACTCACTCACTCACTCACTCACTCACTCACTCACTCACTCACTCACTCACTCACTCACTCACTCACTCACTCACTCACTCACTCACTCACTCGCTCGCTCACTCACTCACTCACTCACTCACTCACTCACTCACTCACTCACTCACTCACTCACTCACTCACTCACTCACTCACTCACTCACTCACTCACTCACTCACTCACTCACTCACTCACCTATTCCTTCAGTCACAAAACTTACGCTGCGAACTTTTTTTGCAATAACAAAGAAAATAAAAGAATTCCCGAGAAGGCATAGTCACATCAGAAAGCTGGTATGCCGTGTCCCCGCGGACGCACACGCAAGAGAAACAAAAAGCCAACCGGGGGAGGGGGGGGGGCGAAAAAGTGACCACCCATCTGACGGTGTGCTGCCGCCGGCTGAGTGGTCGCTTGGACCGACGCGGTCACAGCGAAAGGGGCCCGCCTGCCCATCTGGCAGGTCCATTTGTCAAGAACACGTCGCCCTCCTGCAGCGCTCTGTCGTCGTCCGAAGGATCCCAGACGAGAAGTGCCGACGTTTATGGGCGTCACTCATCGATGACAGCCACTCCGGGCTTTCGACACACGACCAGCGCTTGCCGGAGCCAATATTCGCGCTGTCTATGTATATATAAGGGACGCGGAATCCCACGCTCAACGTGGGCGTACGCAGTCACCTTATACTAACCCTTCGAGGGAAATTGAAGATTTCATTGGTTAAGATTTGCATTCAAGTTCTTCGCAAGCTCCTCTTTAGACGAGCGGCCGCTCTAATGACAACATGAGGCTCAAACAGCAACCGCGCCTTTCGTCAGATCACTACGTTGCGCTCATCTGCTTCCCGACTGATAATGACGTATAGGTTTTTTCTCTTTTTTTTTTTGCGCAAGGGCCAGCGATGGCCACAGAGCGCCAAGAAATGGTGCGCGGGAGGTCGATGATGCGACGAGTGCCAACTGTCAGATGTATCGAGGCTGTATAGAGGCCTAAAATATTCCCTGCTGCTTTCTGACTGCCTGTGCTTCTACGATGCGGTGTAATTACTGGCGCAAATGTCCCGCTTAGCGAAATATTCTGTTTGTGCACTAGATTTACATTCCCTCGCCACTCGTCGACGACAGTCGCTTTATAGTTTTTCGACGCTCGCCCAGCTATTTTAGAAGGCTTTATACTAAACCTGAAGAAAACAGAAAATGCGAAGATAGGAAGGAACAATGTTCGCGATGCTCCGCCAGGACAAAGACGGTCGCTTTTAAAAAGAAAGAAGAAAGAAAGAAAGAAAGTAAGAAAGAAAGGAAGAAAGAAAGAAAGAAAGAAAGAAAGAAAGAAAGAAAGAAAGAAGGAAAGAAAGAAAGAAAGAAAGAAAGAAAGAAAGAAATGTGTGGTGCGCTTTGATGCTTGAGCAACATTGAACGAGTTTGCGCGTACATCGCGCCCTCCTCTAAGCATTGTGTAACGGTGCTCTTGGCCTTTGATCGCCACCAGTCAGCAATCTATCTGCATAGTGATTGTCAGACTCTCTCCAGGTCCCAGAAAAAAAAGTTAAATCTATGCCGTACTCGCCGCCGTGTTTGCCTAAGCGTTCATTAACTCTCTTTCTGCTGGCTTATCACTGTTCTCTTTCCCAGCGAGCCCAGAGCCCTTCCTCTTGAGCCATTCTCAATGAGCGAACTGCCTAACAAACGACCGGTAGCCCACAGAATCGAACGTCTCTATACAATGACCCACCACGTCGACATCGCACAATGCCCTGGTCATTGTACAATGGCTGGGTCATTGTACTGCAAGCTTTGCCGCAACGACCGTAAGCCTCCTGAGGTTTACGGTCGTTGCGGCAAAGCTTCGAGGTCTGCTGGTACACTTAGCAAGCATCCACGCACAAAACTCTTCGTGTGCCCAAGCCTCCTGTCCTCTTTCGCCGTTTCTCGTTGTTTTGGAGATGTATATACAGAGACCATTACTGCTTTTATTTATCATTTGGCCCCCTCTTGAACAGTGCACTAATAGCAGCGTTATTCTTGAGTTTGGTTTGTGCAGTTTTCCCGCTGTAAGGTGTCCAGAAATCCAAGAAAATATCCTTATTGTGCGTGTGTGCTGCTTCGAGGACTAATTGTTATTCTATATCTGTCACTACTGGGTACGAAAACATGAAGCAGTGGTGCCAGAAAATAGATACATACTATCTGATAGCCCTTGAAAGAAACTGAAAACTGTGCTAGTATAGCTTTAATCGTTACTGTGATTTCGAATTATCCGCACGACTCATTGCCACTCCTCCATAGCGGGTCGTACGTTTCTTGGTTAATTATAAGTACTTCGAGTCTGACCACTCTGCATAATGAAGAACGTAAAAAAAAAATGTACCGAGAAAAAAAAAATGAAGCAAGTGACTACAGGCCGAAAAGGCCACATTAAGACCAGCGGTACAGTCTACCAAGCACTATTGCAAAGGTAACAAAGCAACGTTCCAACTATGTAAACCACAATCAACGCAACGCACAGCCGACGTAACGACGCAGTGAGCGGCAGCCACACGTCGATAAATTTATTTTTTAGAACACTAGATTTCGTGTTTCGCCTTTCCTGAATTCGTGTTATTTCTAAATTTTGTTTCGCCTGACTATCGTGATAGCGTTACGTGTAATAACAGCAGTAGGCCACTGTCCACGGTCATTCCGTCGATTTCCTGCGAGCAACTATACCAATGCTTCCTCCTTTTTATTTGTTGCATATCGCAACATTCCCTCTGCGTAAATAGAGCCCATTCGAACGCACATATATAGCGCTCGCGTCAGCTTGAATAATATTTCAGTCGGAATCGTGGCGCATTTTGTTGCTGTTCCTTGCAAACAAGAAGATCCTCGATTAATGGATGGGCTTTTCGCAGGCATTACTGATCAGTGATCACGTCTACGAAGAGCTGCCTGCGCCAAGAACAAACTAACATGTCTTCTTTGAAAACGGTCCAGCTCATTGCACACTGCATTGTGAATGAATGTGCTTTCAAAGATTAAAACAAACCAGTCGGCACCGAACTCATATCGTAGAGTGCCGAACGGAACAGAATCGCTCTTTCGAACCAAAAGGGCGAGCAGCTCCGAGTATATAGACGCACATCCTCGCCACCAGCGCGCATCGACAAGAAATTTGCCCCCACCGAAACTGAAGCCTAAACTTCGCGCAAAAACTTCGTGCCGCAAGCTCAGTCCATCTTCACCAAAGTCCGAGAGACATCCCCCGCCCTGAACATCCTTGCTTTGCTCTGACTGCACGCGCAGTTGGGAACGAAGCTGCAGCAGTACATAGATCACTGCATCTTAAAATCAAATTACCTGAAACCCTCTCACTCCTGCCGCGTTGCCTCTTCGTTGGCAAGCGGAGGCGAAATCGCCAGAGAAAGAAGACAGGAGAAAAGAAAGAGTCTTCGTGGATGTTCCGTTCCCTGAGAGTGAGGTAACACCCCAACTACTACACTGTCCTAGCTGTACGAAAAAAAGGGGCATAACGGGAAAACGGAGACAAACCTCTGATTCTCTAACGCCGGCTCGTTGGGATTCGGGAGGCAAAGAGCACTGGTAGGACTCCCAGCACACTCCATCTTTCTCTGGTCTCTCTTTTTCTCTCTCATCCCTCCAGTGTCTCCGAGAGTCGTGCGGGCTGGGAGCCGCCGAATCTCGACGAAACAAGGAGAAGCTGTAGGAACGCGCGCCCGGCCAGTGCAGGCGTCGTATAACAAGTGAAAAACACGCCACGCCGCCTGCTCTAGCTACAGCTACTTCTTCTCGCACCGGCGGCGCGATGCGCTCCCGAACAAAGGAACCGGAGTGAAAGCCACACGTGAAGAAGCTATAGACGCGCGAGCCGCCGAACAGGCTGGTAGAGAACGAAACGAAGTGTACTGCAGGGCAAGGGCTGTCTCGGCAACTCTCTCCCCCCTCCCCCCGCACACACACCCTGTACCCGCGCGAGCGCGCCACGCGAGCTGCGAAAACCTGGTCCTATTACTCTTCATTCGCTCCAATCGAAACTTAATGGCTGCTTTGTTTCGATTACAGTTCGCCCTTTTCCTCGAGGCCCTCCTTAGTATCACGGGTCTCCTCCCCTCTTCGAAACTCTTTGTCCCTAACCCCAACCAGCCGTCCATTTCTGTCGCGATCCCTATAGAGCTCACTATTGAAAATAAGAAGAAGGAAAAAAAGAAATAATAAAGGAAAGCAAGAAAGCGCCGCAAAGGCGTAAGAGGATGAGTAGGACAAGAAGAAACTATGGTAGCGTGATTATTTCATTCGGGGATGTCCTTTGTGATGTACTATTTTACTCCGGCCACCGCTCACGTCTTTCGCCGCTCTCTCCGTGTATGTGTATGCTCCTGTTGGCTCAATGCGATAAAAAAAACTTTTTTTTTTTGTTATAAGCTTTGCAGTAATTCAGACTTACAGTCTGGAAACTGTTCGTCTATCTCGAGTGTGTGTGCTAAGCATACAACTGAGGTTACTCGCCTTTTGCAACTGACGTAAATATTAAGCACCCTTTACACTGACACCCTTACCGCGTGCCAGTTAGTGATCCCAGTAAGTTGGGTCCCGAAAGATTGTTAAACATGTGGACTTGCAAACATGATAGCACTGCAGTCCATAACATCACCGCAGCTCATTTGTTGACGCTCTCTACGTCGATTCTCGCTTAGCGTCACATCCTTGTTTAGTTTGCCGCCAGGTCATTCTAGCTTGATCAGTCAGCTCTGCACAGGTTACCTCGTTCGCATGTGGACAATTTTCCGTGTGCACACTTTTTGGCAACGTTGACTCGTCAAGCACTTTGCATTCGTTATGCTTTTGCACTTGAGGCAAATATGATATTATTCGAAACAAAATCTCAACAGCATTCTTGTGTGGAGACGGATCCATACCTGTCCGCAGAGCACTCTGCAAGATGACATTACGGAAACCGGATTATGCGTGTTCCGCAGCCTTCTACATGGACAATTGAGGCGTTAATTCAATCACATACGTTATATTAGAATTAGAACAATCACGTTAACGGTATACACCGCGGCGAGGTACTACGAGTGACGAATGGATTTCACCATTCACACATCTTGGATGCTAGCGCCTCCCATGCACTGTAACGGCAGAAAGCTCTTCTCGAAGCAGTCGCGATTTATGTCCCGCGTCGGAACAGGTACGTACATCCTCTTTCAAGCAAGCAGAAGTGGAACGGAGAGATCCTCTGCAAAATAAATCAGTGTTTCTCACTGAACGATATGGTTTCTTCGCTTCGCTACAGCGAACCTCCGAAAGCAATTTGGAAGACCCAGTTTCGGGCGCGCTCTTTTGTCTTCGGTTTCGAGGGGACAGCTTGGACCTCGCAGCTCCTTGTCTGCAGATTAAAAGCGCCCGTAATGTTGCGCGCTCACGGGCGTACTTGTTTCCGTTCTTATACGAAGCCTGCCTTCGCGGTGGCCGCTTCCTTCTGGTCTTGCTTTGCCACCTCAGCTCTCGCTCTCCCTACCTCGCACCCTCTCATTCACTTTCAAAGCGCCTTCCCTTGTTAGCGCGCAGTGTGGTGTCGAACTGCGGGCTGCGATCTGTTACTATTAAAAGGACACTTCGGCAAACCGTGTTGGTCGACTCACGCGGCTCGGCGAGGGGGCGCGGCAAGTTGTAACGAAGAATGATGATGGAAAGATGGGGATATAAAAAAACGAAGAAAAAGGTGACGGCCGCTGAACGGGCGGCGGCCTGCATGGAGCCTTGCCGGACGCTATAAAACCAGATAAGTGAATGGAGAGAGAGAGAGAGAGAGAGAGAGAGAGAGAGAGCAGCATTCGCCAGAAGCGCGATAAGCCAACAACGTTGAGGAGAGGAGATGATGGAGGAAACAGTGAGAAAGATCACTATATAATGTCCGCTAAAAATGGTCGCATGCTACTCACATGTGTTCCCTTCAAAAGTTTATTCAGCTTGTCTGGACACAGCCAATACACGTCGCCCTGCGACGTCAAATATTCGCTCTAAAAAGCTTGTGGACTCGTGGCATTACACTGTTTGTAATCTAATGTGGATAAACGTTCGGCGAACCTGTGAGCAGCTTACGGACCACAATGAAGCAACTGAAATAGCTTCGCGGACGACTTCTGTATGTCGACCACATACGGAAATTATGCGGGTAGAAAAAACAAGTCTACAACAAAGAAAAGGGAGCGCAATAAAAATTTAAGTGATCTATGTTCACTATTCGAATGAATCAATATAAGACTCAGCCATTCTCTTTATGCAGAGGTCTGACTGCAGTGTTGACAAGGCTCTCCGTGAACGAGAGTAATCAGAGGACAGGCATTTTGGGTGCATGCGAAGACGAGTGTGGTGTTCACTGTGCTTATTTAGAAAGATGAGCGCAACTCTGTGGGAGATCACATGGATCATATGGCTTAAGAATAGGAGACCACGCATCCACGACCACGCAGGTTCAACTTAATTCAATTCAATTTCCTTTATTTTTCTTTTATACCTGAAAGAAAGCTATAGCCTGACGAGGTGAATGCTCCCTGGATACATATTTCAGATAAAATTGACCCGTTAGGACACAACTGTCGCACTGAAGATAAGTATATTATTAGCACATACGATTATTTATAACTATATAAATTTGTTATGTGAAAATTTGACGCCTCCGTACTCGGCGCGTGATAAAAACATCTAAAACTCATAAAGTAATGTGGCCCTTTAGTAGGTGCTCGGAAATCAGGTTATAAGTTACTGGCAATAAAGCAAACGAATCAGTAGGTTCGGAACAGAAGTAGAATTGTGCCAGTTATAAGAAAATTAAAGAACAATATGGCCTTATTTTTGCATAGCTTTCGGGCTGTAATCTGACTCACACGGACGTGTCGCACAACACCGCGACACTGCGAACCATGGAAATCCCTGGACTGTTTCCGTCATGCTTCGCGACCTCCGTCACACGCGAATAAGGATAAACATGCGCGAGCACAGGAAAGAAAAAGAAAGAAAAAGACCAAAAGGAAAACAACACTCAGTTATTCACCTGTTCAGAATAAGCGGTAGACCGAAGTTTGTGCCTCCAAGCTTAGAATGCAAACGCTACAATATACTAAATTATTTCTCTATTTGTTTTGCCTGAGCACGAGAGGGCGAACTTCTTTCTTTTTTATTTTTTTTTTTCTCTTCTTGGAAAAGTCAATCGCATGCACGCAGGTTGGTGCTTTTGGGAATCGTGGTCCTCGTAGATATAAAAAAAAAATAAAGAAGAAATAAAGGGCATAAATAGTCAAGCAGCGTAAACTCCAGGTTTACGCGAACCGACGGGGTGGAAAAAAGAGTACTGCAAAGAGTCAACGATCGAATACTTAATCAGGCTGCAACAACTGAAACAGTGAAGAGAGGGCATCTTAAACGGTCACGCACGCACGCGCGCACGCACAATGACACACAACCATGCAGGAACACCAAATGATGATGCTGAGAAATAAAACTAGGAGCTTCAGATTGACTAAAAAAAAAAAGTAGAGCTCAGGCGACAAAACCAACGCGCACTCCCTCAAAAAAAAAAAAAAAAGGATGCCTTTATCGCTCCAACCAGACGTTTACATTTCTTTCGACAAACCCAGCTTCGCGTGCAGAAAGACTGCAACCGTGTCAAAAACGACAGAGGCAAAAGGGTAGAAGAAAGCGCGCACAACTCTTGGCACCGACGACACCAAGCGTAAAAACAAAGTTGCTGGCTCTCCCGTAATCGAGAGTACATGCAAGCATAAAATGGCGACCGACAAAGCAGATCGGTTGGAGATGCTACTAGCCATAGTCTTAAAATGGGTATCGCATGTTCGCAACGGCACACCCCACCAAGCTACACCGCACCACGCCATACTGTGCACTGGTCCACATGGACACTGCCCAGCTAGAAGAAAATTGCCTGAAGGAGGCGCCACACAGTGTGACGCCATCTCTCGAGGCGACGCAATATCCGTGTCGGGGAACTCGCGGACCGCTGGCGTTCAGCAGAGCGCATGCAGCTCTGTCTCAGTGCCAAAAGCTGACAATGAAGTGTATGGTGCCCTGTATGTGCCTCTTGAACGCCGCTATTGGAAATGACGAATAAGACTTCGGCGTACTATAAGTTACAGTTTGAGCGATAGCGCGAACAAACATTAGGAAGAACCCGGAAGCAATATTTTCTGTAACTTGCTCGGGCAGTAACTACCGTATGCATAATGCGGTCCTGTAGAAAGGGATGGGAGCCACAGACCGCATTTTCTTACGTTTTCACTGGTTGCCCGGATGATCTCGTTTTGTTCTCGCAACTTGCCCGGATGTTCTCGTTTGAGTGCCCGGATAACGACTGTGGCTATTGGCTCAAGGTAACTTGAAGGTTGCCGACAACGGGAGCTAAAAGCATTTCATGCTTAAAACCCTCCTGTAGCCAAAGATGAAGTACACAAGTCGGAAAGTAGTTCACCAGCAAACGGCGAAAGGATGCCGCATTGCCTGTATAATACACGAAAGTGAAAGTCGCGCAACGTGGGGCGACGTAAGACGACTGGGTCTCATCGTCGTCGCGACGAGCGCGGGGCGCAGTCGGCTCCTGTAATGTTCATGCTCGCACCACGTTAGGCGCAGAGTCGCTTTACGCCTCGCCAACCGTGCTCGGCTCTCTAACCAATCACCGCCCGTTTCGACACTCACTCCGCACGGTTGCCCTCTTCCGCGCGTTCGACAACACGACTCCGAGCGCTGCAGCCTGCGTGCATGTCTGTACGTTACTTCGTTTGTGCGTGCTTTACTTCGTCCTCTATGTGCCTAAACGTCCTCACGCGAGGTTCGTATGCACGCAGTTTCACTGTAGAACCTGGAAGGAGACGAAAGGAGACATTAGAGGATGGAGGCAAAAAAAGAAGAATAAGTAAATGACTGAGAGATGGTGTACCGGAGGAAGCATGCAAAACTTGAGCACCGGAACAAACAAGCACAGAATCGGCTGATGAGGTTAAAACGAGCTGATGCAGGTTCGCGCGTCAGGTGTCCCTAAAAAGAACTGAAAGGAGTGTCGGCAAGGGAGCGAGAGAGCGGGAGGCAAAGAACGGAAGAGGTTGAAGCATCAGCTGGAGGACGCCGAGAAAGGAAGTAAAGGATGGTTGTGGAGAAGCTATTGCTCGGCGCCAACAGCGTTACTTCGCCGAAAAGGGAATAGTGTGCTGCGGCGGGAGGAATGTTTCGCTGATTTGTCTGGAGCTAAAAAGAAAAGAAATCACAACACGCTGCAACCCCACTGAGGTTGAAACTGCAGAGGTCGGCTCAGCGATCATGGAGTCGAAAATAGGGAAAAAAAAAAAAGAACCAAGCGGGTTAAAATAAGAGTTGCAGCCATGGTATAGGGCCCTGTTGGAGTACAGTGTCTACCTGAGTTTACGCAAGGTTTTCGCGAAGGTGGCAAAAGCAAGAATGGTGGGCAGGAGACGAGAGGGGGGGGGGGGAGGGAGAGGGCGGATACGTGGTAATTAGCGACAGAGGGCGCTCTTTAACGCACCGGGATCTAATCAGGAGTAATGAACACCTCTACGCAGCAAAACGGAAAGCGGTCTATACGGGTGGGATAAAAGAAGCGAGCTGCGGGGGCGGGAGTGGCACGCAGGAGTCGAGTAATGATGAAAGAAAAGGACGCTGGCATAAAAGGGTAAAGCGCTTAACGCGAGCTACCGTCCCATACGTACACCCAATCCAGCGCTTTTTGGTCCTTGTTGCTGCTGTGTGTGTATATACGTGTATATATATAGTATGTATATATATATATACGTGGACGAAGAGCGGGAATTACAGCTTCGAAAGCGACGGCGAGAGTGTACGCCATCACCCCTCGTTCTCTTCGGTCGCAATTCCTGAGCGTCAATTATGCAAACAACGTCGTCGTGTAGCGTAGTTGTAGGCGTAGCGTTCGCGGCGCCGGAGTCGTCGCATGATCGGCTATCACGGAGATTTATGGCCGCAACGAATAATTTAGCCGCACCAGGTAGACCAACTTTTGCAGGCTTAAACGGAGAAGTAAGAGGGGAAAGAAAAAAAAAACGGTGTGGTGGCAGGGGAGCACATTCTATACGGCTTGCGATTTCTGTCCTTTTAAATCTCAGGTAACTTTCTTTTTTTATCTTATTTGTTTATTTTTTGTAGAGCGAGGAACACAGAGGTGAGAAAGAGACGTCTTTCTATTTCCCCTTTAAGACGCCACACGTGTTACACGACGGATGATGTAGCTTTGTTGTAGTATATTGGTCAAAAAGTGAATAGCGGTGGTAAATTATGGCGACTGACCATAAAGCGGTAGCCTTACGAAGCGTACCCATAACGTATTTTTGGCGTCGGGTTGCCCGACAATCGTAGCATTCATTTAACCCACGGAAATCCTTCCCTTAGAAATAACACTGATAGCACAAACTACATGCACTTTGGCCACGAGAACAAAGCGGTTATCGCGTGGCACAAAATTAATGCGCCAACACAGAATCACGGGTCGCCGAAAGTATATGCGAAAAAAAAAGTCCCACGGTATTGTCATTTAAAAATGCCAGTGTGACGCACAGATGAAATTAACCATTGAAGTGGTTAAATCTAAAGTAAAAAAAAGGGGGGGGGGGGGGCATAGGTATTCAGCTTTGTCGTCGCTTTCGGGTCTTATCAACGCAAGCGGCCACCATACCCTTACTGTGTTAATGATTACCGGCTAGCCGACCATATCATTACATAAGTCATAACTCTAGAGTTCAAACACCCTCTAAATGTCATCGTACTCACTTTCATAGTCTCAGAGCCTATATAATAATACTCCTTTTTATATAGGACCTGTGCCGGCCCGCGCGGGTGATGATTGTAGAAATCTTAATGTTTCAGGCCTTGTAGCGTTGCTGCTATCATATGTTCAACACGCGTCGCGTTAACATTCATGCTCAAGAGCAGAAGAAGGGAAGTTATAGCTTCTTGGGGACGCGTGAAGAGCTTTCTCCAGCGGAACAAACTGAACAGAAAAAGAAAGGAGGATAGTGTCGTCATTTATACACACATCTTCTATCTTGATCGTTGTACTGATCATGTGAAGCTTCACAGGCACTGTCAAGCAAATTTCAGCATCGTGAAACGTGCGCATGCAGATAAAATGTTTCCGTACTGGACAAGCATTCCGGCTACTTTAGCGACAGATACTTCAAGATTGTATATCGAGATAATGGCGCCGATATCACGTGACTGCTCACTTGTAAATGGGTGGCATGAGTGTTGTTAGGTGAGCCGCAGAAAAGACGAGGCGGTGGCGTGACACTATGCAGGGATACGTTTTGGAAGCAGCGGGTCGATAATTAGTTATTCGAAATAACTAATAAAAAAAAAGAGCGACATGATAAATGACACGCAGCCTAGAGCAGCAAGACAGTTGTAGAATATTAATAATAGAAAAAATAAAATACCTGTAAGCTCCGCAGAATGATCTTCTAGTATAGAAAGCAGTGCCGTTAGACTGCACGGCGAAGGGGCATTGCACCACACACGTCGGTGACACATTGCGCATGCGCGGCGTCTCAAATCCTAAATAATTTGACACGCGCCGAGACAAAGCGCTCGGGTAAGCCGAATATGTGGGGCAACTCTTCTTAATGCATCGAGTACTAAGACAAAAAAAGAAACGCACAAGGACAAAGACAGTAACTGCGAGTGGAGAGACAGCTCCCGGGGATGACAGCATCGCCGGGAGAAAAAGAAATACAAAAAAATGGACGAAGTTGTGGGAGGGGCTGGGCGATGTGTGCGGTGGTGGTGGCGGCGCCGGCGGCTTCCCGATCGCGCTTCTGGCGAAAAGAGTGGCTGATGGCGCGGATTCGAAAAAGCCGCTTAGGCGAAGACACCGACCCTGCGGCGCCCTCCCCGTAATACAGTTCGTGAAAAAGAAAAGCCGGGACAAAGCGAGAGATGTAGGGAGAATAGATGGAGCGGAGGAGAAGACCAGGGAAAGGCAACGGCATTAATAAAAATTATCATTAGCGCTCCAGCGACTCCCGGGAAGCGAAGGGAGCTTTCCTCGATGGGCAAACACGGGAACCAAAACCTTCCTCCCTTCTACCCTTCATTTTGTAACGCCACTCCTGGCAAGGGAAAAAAAAGGGGGTAAACGAAAAGAGGGTAGAAAAAAAGATACCAGACAAGACAAAAAAAAAAAAGAACCTTGCCCTGGAACCAGGAGAAGCGCGATACGCGGTGTACCCCGGGTTTCGGGAGGTGTCGGCGGGTCCTCGGCAAACATTCGCTCGCAGAACCAAGCTCACGCCCGGTATAGTGCACGTGGTCGTATATAATGTAGTACATACGGCCGAGGCTTCCTCCAAGCGAGCGAGCATGCCTCGCCTTAGTATGCGCGCCGCACTGTGTGCGCGTGTGTCTATGGTGGAGCGGATTATTATCTAGTCGTCCTGAGGAAAAAGATGAGAAGCCCGCACCCTTGCCCCAGAGCTTCGGCTGCACGCGCACGATGCGATGCATCATACGCGGACACTCTACACCGAGAAGAGCAAGTGTGTCGATAAGAGAATGGCAGGAAAGAGCAAGTGGCGCGGGGCTTGGAATGCGTTCGTCTTTCGCTGCGTTGTCTGGGCCTCAGGCTGGACTCGCGTTGTGTCATACCGTCGCCTGGTGCGTGTCAGATAACGAAAGTCAAGTATAGTGTGCCCTATACGGGCACTTGCATTCGGTGTTTTAAAGGAGCCCCCGGCTCGCTGTGCTTCGACGCTAATACGGGCAGAATCGTGGCGACGAAAAGTAGGCTTGGATTACAAGACATACACACGTGAGAGATGATCTGCTATAATCGCAACATGGGACTATGGCTTTGAACCAGCCCAGCTGGAGAAATGACCGTTCTTCCCCCATTTTTTTACGGTTGCGCTGGCAAGAATCACTCACCTCAGCAATGCTGGGCGTATTGTCTAATGTATTACGTACACACGTATACACTGAGCATGGCACTCGAACGTGTTTCATGTGAAATCCTGTATGGGCGTTCACGACGTCTAGCCTTTGTTATACACGCATAATTTAAGGTAGACTCTTGCTGCGCGTGTCGGGTAAGAGAAACACAGTGCGACTTCTTGGTGGTTTGAGTGAGCAGAAAGACGCTTATTAGGTGCGAAACATTTTGGGGGTGAGGGGATGTTCGAATATGGGGGAACCTCCCCCCCCTTCCCCCAGCCTATACGCTCCTGCTAGCCATGTATAATTAGTTCTGCGTGTCTGTTTAAGAGATCCTTCTCCTTATGACCAATCGCCTATGTTCTTTTCTCCCAACTTCATGCGCAGACCCCAGCCAAGTTCTGCACCTGGGCACCGACCCACACTGGGGTACGTACCAGCACTACTCGACGTACCTGGCGGCGGCCGGCCCTTTCGTCACCGCTCCTCAGGCTCTGGGGCTCGACGGGTCGGGGCCGGCGCCAGGTGGAGACGGGTCACCTTCTTCCTGCCCTTCCAGCGGTGCCTCGCAGCTCACGCCTGGTGAGTAAGCTACGCCTACCTCGATGAGGTGGCAGTGTTAACACGTGTTAACAGCAGCGCTGTAACGTGCAGCCTAGATAATTGAAGAAGCAGCGTCCACAGTTGAGTGCTATATATCCACGCATATTAGAACGCGAGCAACTATGAAACAACGCATTGGCGTTGTTTCGTTTCCAGGTTTCACCTGCATTAACCCTTTCAATCTGGCCATCTGACGCAAGCCAAAAACAAGAAGCACAAGGCCCTCAACAGTATCCCATCGCGCTTTTTTTTTTTCTGGGAACGGTCTGAGATATACAGGCAGATACAGGATTCAGGCTGGAAATCAGGGTTAAGAAGCGTTGTCCTTCGAGTTTGTTCATTATGGCTGACAAGGCGAGCGCACAAGTGTAAATGAGAAGCAACAACACTTTCGGGGAAAAAAAAGCAAGAAAGAGAGAAAGGATCAGTACAAAGGAATAGAAAATTTCCAGTGCTTGTGAATTGGAGTTTCACTGAAAGAATTGGAGTAATGAATGTCAGAGGTAAAATGCCCACTCTATACGATAGAGGGAACGACGGAGAGAGCGAGAGAGCGAGAGAGCGAGAGAGCGAGGGAAGTTGTGTGCATATGCACGCTTCCCCTCCTCTTCGGCTTACTTCCAGGAGGAGCGAGAGACTTTTCCTCCAGCTTCCGCACGAGTTGATGCACTATTTCCGTTTCATTTCATTGGGCCGGTCCGTCTCATCACTTTTCGTCTCTCTCACCATTGGGGTGCGCGTCCATATAAGCAGCGCTTGAATTTCTCCGGCACCCGTACATAGTATATACACACATTCTATATCTCTAGCGCTCCCAACCAAAGGCAGTCCGGTTCCCAGGAGCTCTAGGAGCCCTAACTTTTTTCGCCACTCGCGAGTCAAGAAAGAGAAACCACTTTGCGTAGCTCCGCCAACGGGAAGACGAAGCTGCCCTGTCTAACCTGGCTTCTCGTTTCGGGATGTGCGTATATCGAAGGAAGCGGCAGTAGCGAGGCTTTCTATTGTTGCGAATGAAATTGGTTCTCATCGAATTTGTGTAACAATAAAAAGTCCTTCCCGCCTCCTACTTTTCACAACTTCAGCTAGCAACCCTCCGCCCTATACCTTCTTCATTCCACCCTTTTATATCTTCGATTAGTTCGCTAGGCTGTTTCTTTCTTTCTTTGCTTGCAATACGTATACGGCCAATTGGAGAAAAGACGATCCGATTCTCCCTCATCAAGAGCGTCATAGCACCCCACCAATGCCGGGAAGAGTGCCGCCCGAGAAGAAAGTGCGTGGCGACGGGAAAGCGAATAGACCTGCCAATTTGGTTACGAGTTTCCGTTTGGCGTGTATCTGTCTTCGCGAAACGGGGCCGAGCCTGACGCATATATTAGCGCTACGTTTTGCGCTTTGAAGCTCTGCGTCTCGCGACATCAATTGAACCGTTCGCAGCAAGTTATTCGCGCCCGCTCCTGGCGGAAGGTAGGAGGAGGATAGAAGAAGAATAGCAGAAGACAGGTGGCTTTGCAGCGTTAAACTTTCGACAGACGATCGCTTTGTTGGCTGAAAACTTGGAAACTGTAGGATAATATGTAGTCATGATGTCTCAAGGAAGTTAGATATCACTGCCAGATGCGGGCTCTCTTCTTCAGCGCAGATGTGAAAGGAAAAAAAAAAAAAAGTAGAGCGCAGAGAGAGAGAGAGAGAGAGAGAAGGGAAGAAGGAACAGGGAGGTTAACCAGACTGAGTCCAGTTTGCTACCCTGCACGTGGGGAGGGGAACGGGGAGTGAAAGAGAGACAGAGAATAGAGCGTATAAAAAAATAGAGCGTATATTAATTTTATCCGCCTTAGGTGATAGGTGTGCCGGCAAAAGAACAAGAAGAAAGCACTTCGTACGAATGCTTTAAAACGGTAATGTGAATATTAGACTGGGGCATGCCAAACACGGCAGCATAAGTTCAAATTTATTGCTTTCTCTGCTATTACATTCAACAGTAGCATTGCAAAGGTTGCCAACCTGTACGATCTCCCGAGGGGTCCTTCTCCAACTGCTACACACCCTTCCACTTTAATTTCCTTGCTGAACTTATCAGTCCGCAAGGGGGAAAAAAGCAGAAAAGAAGGACAGAATTGAAATACAGAAATACCGAAATGTTTTAGTGATCAGCAATGGATGCGCTTCGAAATCATTAATGCAAAGCAAGTAAAGCGGAAGGAGCAAACGCTTTACCGCTTGGCCGAACGAAAAGAGAATGAAGAGAAGAGAGAAGGTGTGAAAGGAGAAAAGTGATAACGTAAGTGGCAGTACAAAAGAAAGAAAGAAAGAAAATACACGTATGTAGGCACGCAATAGTACTGCAAAGTAAGGCGAAACAAAAAGCAAACCCTGTCAAGTTTTCTTTTTTTTTTTTCAGTCCGAACTTTCTCGAAAAGCCGGTCGGTGTCGGTCTCCCGCACCCTGCCGCCGCCGTAGTGTAGATTTAGCTAATGAACGAGAACGCGCCTGCGGAAACAGAGACCGCTTTGCCGCCCCCCCTCCCCTTTCACTTCCAATCTTCATTCCTCTTTTATTACTTTGCTTCGTCACTACGGCTGCGGGCGGACCGAACCGAAGCTCATGGAGTTAGAGTCACAGGGTGCTCGCCTTCAACCCTGGTACGCACTTACATGTGTGTGTGCGTACGAACTCAGCGTACAAGCGCTGCCACGTTGTTACTATCGATTCGGCTTCTTACTAGTCTGTCACCTCAGTTACATAAATTTCTCTCCCCACTTTTCCTTTTGTCGAGACATTTCACTTCATCCCCCCCCCCCCCCTCGCCAATCACCTTTCTTTTCTGCGCTTTCCTGACTGCAGATGTTGTATTTCAGTTTCTTTTCTAACCATTTGGGTTTCTACGTCAACCTTATCCACTTCGCCTCCACTTTTCCATCTTTCCTTTTTTCCACACCCGAAACTCTCGGCCCCCTAATGAAAGGTGGTCGCTGCGGTGAGCACGAGGAATTCAACGAAGAAACAGGAGGAAACGCGACTCGCCGCGTAAGGATAGATAGAGAAGGTACAGAAAGAAGGAAAGAAAAAAAGAAGCGCGAACCTGGAACGGAACAAGAAAAAAAAAAAAGAAAGAAGGAAGAGGAGCAGCGCAACGTCGTCGAGTTGAAGAATGAACCGCGGTGCCACTGATGGTGACCGAGTGAGGTTACACGCTTGAGAGTTCTCGTCGCTGTGTTTAATCTTTCCGCCGGCACACCTCCGTGAAATTAAGAACCGCTGAAACTTCTCCTCCCATCCGGCTTGGGCGCAGAAGCCTCCTCCCCCTTTCCCTTCCCTCCTTCCCACTCTCCCTCTTTCTTCACTTTCTCTACCCCTTTTCTTTTTCTGTCTCCCTAATTTCGACCCTCTATGCCTATATCTACCATGACCCTTCGCTTGCCTTCTCTCTTCTTTAGTTTCATGTTTTTCATTCATACTTTATTGTATTCTCGGGTCGTTTATTAGAGCGCCACCTTCTTTCTCATTTTGCGTTCGCAAGCAAGGCGTACGGAGCTTTCAACGAGGGTTCGCTCAAACGGAAGATCGGAACTGTACGTTTTCTTTCCTTCTTCTAATACCGCGCACGTTCTTTTTCTTCTCTACATGCCAGAATACGTTTGTTCTCCCCGAGTGCCGGTCTTTTTTTTTTTTCTATAGTTGGCTTCATATTTGAATGTTTCGTCCATCTAACGGTGGTGCACCGCACTTACCCCGCCTCTCCTGCAGCCGCAGTCAAATGAATCGCTTGGAAACCTCTAATTCCTGGCAGCACCGAGCCTAGAAAAAGCTTAAGAGACACCCCCCCCCCCCCCTCCCCAGTGGGCCCTGATGTTCGAGTGCACTTAAGGGAAAAAAGAAAGAGCGTATTTCGACGTAAGGCCATGCAGAGAGAGAGAGACGGCAACGTCAATGACTCAGGCGAAAACAGTAGCAAAAATGGCCTAAGCAAGAGATCACTAAAGAAGCGGCAAACTTACGAGTATTGACCGGAAACATGGCGGGCAGTGAAGTGGGAATCAGATTAGATACACAAGAAAAAGAAAGAAAGAAAAAAAGAAAGAAAGAAAGAAAGAAAGAAAGAAAGAAAGTAAGAAAGAACTGCGTGAAATAGGCGCAAGATGAAGGACCCAGACAGATAAAAAAACAGCCAGATTTCTTTCTTTCACTTCGACTTCGTTCTATTGTCATTTCTGCATTTCTTGTTTCTTTCTCTCTTTTTTTTTTATGCCCGGACTATCCCGCGACTCGACCACGCGTATGCTTCTGCGCGGCCACATCACCATCGCCACCGTCATTAAAGCCGGTGGTGTCGCCTCCAATCGGGGGACGCGCGAATGATATCCACTTATTTTAAATTAGGAAACTCATACCACTACCACTGTTACCGGTAGAACGGTTGAAGGTTTCGAATAGAAAGGAGAGAGAGAGAAAGAAAAGTGAGAGAAAGAAAAGTCAGAGACCGGCAATAATAAGTACGAGAGAGAGAGAGAAGCGAGGAGAAACGACAAAACAAGAAAGCAAAACGCGGGCAGACCGAGGGGAAAAGCTATAGAGGCAAATCAGGACGAGGGGATGCAGGAGCAGGGATGTTTTCTGTAAAGTGTCGTTATGCGGCGCCATCCTCTTCAATTTCCTTTCATCTTTTAATTGTTTTGCTGCTTGAGCGCGTGGACTCCTGGCCAGCCGCGGTTAGCCCGGGCCGCGGCCGTATACTACCCCCCCCCCCCCCCCCCCCCCCACCGAACGCCGCCGTGTCCTCTCCCCGCGACCCTTTTCTACTTCGTTAATTCCTTTCTTTCCGTTCTTTAATTGCCGTTTTCCAGGGCTGCGTCCGTCGCTCTCCGCGGAAACGTGCGTTTTCTCCTTTTATATTTCGGGCACTTCGCAAATCACTTTATTCCCTGTTCAAATAATTGCGCACCCGAAAGTTAACGCGCTTCGCCCCCCCCCCCCCCCCGGCCGCCCTGCAAAACTGGGACGACGAGGTGCGAAAGATAAGAGTGAGTGAGGGTGAGAGAGTGAGAGACAGGGAGAGATAAGGAGTGAGAAGGAAACGAGGATCCTGCGTAAGACGAACGAGAAAGTTCTTGTTGAAAAAAAAAAATTCTTGGAGAGAAAGGGTGGAAAGCCAAACTCGAGCACGGGAAAGCAGCAACGGTAATTCGCAGTACGAGGGCGTTGGAGGCGGTGGCTGGAAACCCGAAAAAGGGTTAACGGGCGCTCTTTTTCTTTCTCTCCCCTTTCATTTTGCCTTCTTCACTGGGCACGCGAAAGTGGAGAAAAGTGCTTATTATTCCAATATTCCTCTCTCACTTGCGCCCCCTTCAATTTCGAACCCCTCCGTTTTCTGGAGCATTGCTTACAACTTCTCTCTTCTGTTCCTCCGTCTCCGGCTTCAAAGCTCCCTCTTCATTTTCGTTTTCTTTTCCTTTAGTTCTCCAGCCATCCTCGCTTGTTTGTGCGAGTCCGAAATGAATCCTGTTTGTTTCTTTTCTCTCGATGGCCCAAAACGTGGCAGCATCAGCAGCATGCATGAACGTTTTCACGAACGTCTCTCGAGTTTCTCCATGCCATAAACACACATGCATGCGGGTGCGCTGCGGCTAATCTGATTAAAACTCGGCGACGTGCCGCCATCCTCATGTCAGAGAGAGAGAGAGTGAAATATTTGTTGCAAGTTTTGCTTGAAGGGAATGGAAAAGCCGTTTCGTAAACTGAAACAAAAGAGAAAAAAAGGTCGCTCTTTTGTTTAAAAGCTGTAACGATGGCTGCGACTTCTTCGTTCGGTTTTTCATCCGCGCGGGCTTGTCAAATACCCGAAAAACCGGCTCCACTCATCGGTTCGCTCGTAAGTCTCGACAAGGCTGCCGGAGTAGTAACAAATGCGAGACCGGTTCCCACTGCAGCGATCAAGGGTTGTCAATGGAAAGAGCCGTCGCATTTACATATCTTTTTACATGGTCCTGCGCCGAGTAGGGTGCCGGCGTTAGGTGTACCAGCCATTTATTTGTCGGTCTTCCGATTAAACTCTCTCCCGAAGCGTCGCGACTCCTGTTCTTCTGAAGTTGGAAATAATAGTTCAGTGTGGTGGTTCGGATGTTTAAGAAAAAAAAGTATTAAAAATAAGCTAAATTAGGGCGAGTGACTAAACGGTGTGCTTGATTAGCACACGGGCCAAGAGAATGGAACATTTACGCGGGATGGACGCAACTTTTTGTTGGCCGTGAGAGCTTGGTACAAGATCTTTCGTTCTACATCAGTGACATTGCGGTGTTGCCCTAAATCAACGTATTTTCTTTTTTTCTGGCGAAACAATTTTTAAAGATTGTGTCCGACAGCCGGGTCAGTTTAGCTGTAATGCCAACTGAGCTGAGAGGCTCCATAAGCCAGTCTCCGTCTTATCCTCCCGTTCTCTTTTCCCGCACCTCTTGCTGCTGACAGTCTCCTGGATGGCCTCGCGAACTCTTGTTCACGCCTATGCTTTCTTCAACCCAGGCGACCGATCGAACGGCTCCAACAGCAGCAGCATGACCGGCGGCGGAGGCGGAGGAACGGGAGGAACCAACGGCCCTGCTAGCGGCGGCGGGGATCCGCCTCCGCCGTCGGCCGCTGCTGCAGTGGCAGCCGCGGCCAACCTGGGTCTCAAGGTGGACCCGCTGCTGCTGGGCCGATACGGGAGCGCCGTCGACCTCTGCCTTTCCGACAGGCTCTCCGAACTGCGCCAGGGGCTCGCCGGTGTCAACGGCGGGTCGGCATTCGCGCACCAGGTTGGTATATAGTTTAACTTGTTCGGCGCACATGAACGAGCATTCTACGTCCCCGCAGGTCATTTGGTGGTGAGCGCGCTTGATGATACTTAAACTGTTGCCATATTGCCCTATATTCTTGCTTCCCCGTGGTATGGTAGCCAAGTGGTTTCAGTTGTGTTTAGCCTGAAACGTTTTCCTTGCCAGCTCTCTTTGTCTTTGCGCCAACTTGACGCGGCTCTCGTGAGTAAAATCAAGTTCGTTTGCGTATATTTAATGCTAAAACTACGTAAGATAACCCCATAGTAACGCTCAATATGCAGCTCAGTCATTCAGTATGCTTATTTCACAATATGCTACAGAATATTACACAGTATTCCCATACTAATGGTGATAAATTGACAATTACGCGTCGCAGTTCACGCATGTGTAGTGCGAAAGGCACAGATACTATTACTAGCATAAAGAGATGGTTCACCACTTGTCACCCTCTGCAACCGACCGCGATCAGTTGCTCTTTCATAATCAGATCTCCACAGAGCCCTAGTAGTCTCCACAGAGCCCGCCTAGTAAAGAGTATACCTTATGCTGTGACGTCAGTTAAGGAGCAAGTCCCTCATTTCAATATCTACACTCCAGTTACTGTTGTCCATAATCACACGCTAGACTCTAAATTCATTAATATGAAAACATCACGTGACACCAACCACTCGTCGTTGAATAGTGTAAATAAATGTTAATTTCATAGGAGTCCGGGAATACGCTCTAAGGTATGCAGTGAGCGACCATAACTTGCGTTTAACAACTCTTCTCTATCTCGCTATGCAGCCCACCACCACAACCGGAAGCTTAATGGCGACGACCGCAGCAGCCCCGTACCTGAGCCACGCCGCCGCTGGCTACGCCGCGGGACTGCTCGGCCCGCACGGCTACTACACCAGCGCCAACGGCGCCACTTGGCCTCCCGCGCTAGCACCGACGCTGCTCTACCCTCAACTCTACGGTGGCGCCGTGGGCCAGCAGAACGCCGCGGCGGCGGCGGCCGCTGCCGCTGCCGCAGCGGCAGCCGCGGGCCTGCACCCGGGTCTGCAGCTGCTGCGCAACGAACTGCGGGCTGCCAGCCTGCACGGCGGCGGCCACCACCACCCGCTGGGCGGCGGCGAGTCCTCGTCTCCCGACAGGTCCGCCACGGCGTCGCCGATCATGGACAGCGACCTTAGCTGTTCCTCGCCCAAGCACGCCCGCTCTCAGGACGATTCGGACCGTAGCGTCTCGCCGCCGCCTCTGCCTCTTCCGATGCCGATGCTGGACGAGGTCGTGGCGAGGAAGAAGCCCTCGCCGCTGACAGCCACGACGTTGACGTTGGCGGGTGGTGCGACGTTAAGCAAAGCGGCCGGCGTTGGCGGTGTCGCCGCAGTCACTCCTCCCGTGCTCCCGCTCGTGGTTCCCCCGCCTCCTAGTGTTGTGAGTGGTGCACGGACAGGTGGACTGGTGACGACGACGACCACGCCGACGGCGTCGGCGTTGCTGTCGGCGTCGGGCGCTACGACGGCGACGCGGGGTTCCTCTCCGACGGCGAACGCGGCGACCAACGGACACAGTGGCAGTGGCGATTCTTCGCTCTGGAGACCGTACTGAAGGAGAAGGAAAACGTGAAACCGCGTTGTGTGTGTGCGAACAAAATGCCGCCGACGCTATGAGAGAGAAGAGCGGTGCAGTGCCATCAGTTGTACATAGGTGTCTCCCAGCACGCCGAGGACGTTCTCTGAGACAATGCGTGTTCACTTCTATTTTTATCATACTGTACGGTGAGAAAAATTCGGCTGCGCTCCTGTGGCTTTTCTTCCGTGTCGCCGACAGTAGCTGCTGGCTGGTTGGCAAATGTTCGAGTTCCCAAGTCACTCGGTGCAAGGTTTGTTAAAAAGTACGCAGAAAAGTAAAAGAAATGTAACACTTTCTCTCTTGCGGGCTTAGCGAAGGTCAGCCTGTATGTATTTGCAGGGCCCGAGAGCGATCCCTGGAAAAAGCAAACTGCAAAATTTTATGAACGATTCAATTATTCCGTAAATGTAATCTGCATGTCCACTTTGCCAAAGTCACGTGCTCTCATACACGATTCTATACCTGGCTCGTTGATGCCAGTGTTATGAGTTTAAAAGCATTTGAGATCACACCTAAGAATTTCCAGATTTATATATTAATCGCAATTTGGCGTTTCAAAACTTTTCGGGCACGTGATCACGCGAATGTCTTCCAAATCTAGCATAGAAATTGGCTGCTTGGCTTTAGAAACCTCGGCCAACATTCAGAAAGCAGTGCTACGGTGAAGTGGATCGAAAAGCAGGCACGACCAATTGTGATAGCGGTCATACTACTAGCGAAGGTTGCCAGCCAGTTACCAAAGCATTCTTAGATACGAAAATCTCTGGGCACTTTCTCGGCCACTGTCGACATACGTATTGGTTTGTGAGTTCAGGCGGTGATTTATTGCAGCCACAGGCTTTACAGTCTCGAAAATCAAATATTCGAAAGCTACAGGTGCTATATCGAAAGCTGAAACAGCGACGCTGACTGCAGAAACGATAAAAAAAAGAAGACAATATATTGAGAAGGACGAGGTCATGGGAGCTAGAGGCGAACGTATACAAGACGACTCGGTGCGGCGGATTCGCTCTTTAAGCGCGAGAGTCGTCTAACGACATAAGCTGTCTAACGTCGACCGAAGATGCCACAGGAACGGCGGCAAGCCGGCTTTACAGGATGTGAGCAGAACAAAAGAGAACCTAAAATAAAGGGAGGGATGGGAACAGCTACACGAAGCGTAGAGGCGTTTGTGTGCGATTGAGCGCGTGTGCTTGCGTGGTGGCGTCCCGGGTTGCACATTGTCTGCGCCTAAGAAGAAGAAGCGCCGTTTCTTCGGAGGGCGCAAATCCGTTCAACTGCGGCGAAGTGTTGTATTGACAGAGGGCGCTGTGTACGGAGCCGGTGAACTGGGTAGGGGGCAAAAGGAGGCTGGCCTCTTTGTGTACATAATGTGAGGGCAGCGGTGGGAAAGGGGGAGTAAGACAGCGAAAAAAAATAACACGAGGCAGGTAGCGAGGGGATGGGGGGGGGGGGGGGGGGGATGGGGAAGGACGTTCGAGCAACGACTTCGCCGCTGCCGGTATCCTCATCTTGTCGTCTGGTTGAATTTCGTGTTCCTTTTTGTTTTATTGCTTCTTGATCTCGGAGTCAGGGCGTGCACGAAAGCGCGCCTTCCTAGACGTATGTCACGCGTGACGAGGCTGTTATAATTTGTTTTTTTGCTTTCTCCATTGGCGGCCCACTCGACCAGCGCGCCTGTATTCTCTGGTGATGAGCGAGGAGAAAGAGGGACTTCTTTTATATGACGTGTATATTTATAGACGCACAACACGACATGGACGCACGATGTCGTCTGGAACACATATACGAGTTGAAAAACGAGAACAGAACCAGAAAATCGAAAGAGAAATGTCGCGCGTCGTGTGGAGGTCTGGGTGAAGTTGGCGTATAAATAAATAAAGAGAATGTTTTTTTCTGTGTATTTAATATCTGGCTCTTTGTGTTCTTTCACCCTGCTTAAGTGTGACGAGATGCCTACTCTGTCTCGTCATGGCTCTTGGCCATCAGACAGCAAGGTTATTAAGGCTCAACTCAGTTGCAGCCTTTGTGGGACATGAAGCATCAATTCAACGCAGACTGACATCCTCAAAGAGGAAGATGGAGAGATTTATGTATAAAAAATAGAATCAACGATGACTTAATTAAACTAATCTAAACACTCCGTTGTGGGGCAGACCCGTATCAAGCGTAGTGCACATGCAACAGTGCAAGCACAATTGCGGCTGAAGTCCCACCAAAGCCACCGAGCATTCATGTAAGTAAGATTAAGTAATGCCTTATCTTTGAGCTTTCCAGGAGCGCACAATACAAAGCCATTGTATAATGTAGCATTTCTGAGATGTTCCAGTAACTAGAAAGCACAGCCAGTGAGGGTTAATCGCAGGCACCAATACAGATAGCATTGTCTCGAAGCAATGAGTATGCGTTTTTGTTGCCTTCCCCCACCTTTCGCCAATGTTGAAGAGCTCGACTGCAAGGCTCTGTACATTTATAGCTGCTAGCGGTACAGACACAAATAACAATGGAGTGTGGGACAGTGTTTCTTACTAATTTAGCTTATCTTGCTTGCTTATTTATTTAACATTTCTTTGCAGCACAAGTCAAACGAGGCCCTTTTCAAGGTCCGTCGTTTTCTTCGGAACAAATAACTTCTTCAGCTTCTCAGCATGGCTTGCTAACATCTCCTCTAATAACTGCTAAGTGCTGACATTAGAAGGCACTTGGAAACAATAATTACTCTATTTAACCAAAACGGCATGGTTAATATTCAGGTGAATGACTTCACTTGTTTTCGTACTCAAACACATCATTACCTAGTTGCTGAACAGCCTTCGCACATGATTAGTCGTAAATTCTTGTAACTTCTCTCTCTTTTTCTCCCCAAGTAGCCAATTGGGCAAAACCAAGTTAGCTTCTCTGGCTATCCTTCCCTTTCTTTCTCCCTGTTGGCTTATGAATGACCATTATTTTCGCTGTTGCGGCATCCTTCGTGGTGCGACATCTTTTTTAGTTAAGAACTTCAATCGCCTTTAAGTGGCTTTTTCACACGCGTGTGATAGTTTTCCAGTTTCAGAAGTTTTATTTTAAGAGACAAAACAAAACTGAAGAACACCACTTTGTTCTTTTGTTGTCGTTGTTGTTGCCATAGCACCACCTTTCGGCATTTTTCAAGCTGCCGTAACAAATACTATTATTGAGTATTCATTACAGTCAGGAAGAGAAGATTAGAGAACATATTAGCCGATTAATGCTGAGTGCGCATGAAACAAACAAAAAAATAATGCGATAAACTCACCGAAAATGTTTTCAAAGTACGGCAAGCCATGACCATTAAAAAACTATACGAATCATAGGCACAATACCCTAAGATATACTATGTATACCGTAAATGGTATACGCTGTACAGTTTTGCTTTAGCGTAACACAGCAGTACCAAAAGAAGCACCTTTCAGATGGACGGTCGCAAATTTCTTCATTTGCAGTCGAGAAAACGTCAGCAGTCAAGCCACTGACTTTTCATCAGCCGAACCGCGTCTGAGCGCCACGCTCTCTTCATTCTCTACAGGCACACCCGATCTCCGCCCCCTCAGAAGTGCAGTCAGCTACGGTCCGCTCGTAACCGTGAGAAAGGTCCTCCCAAGAATGGCCAGGCACGGTGAATAGGCGGCAGCACGTTCTATACGCGAGCGCTTGTTGACCGGAATCCGAGGAGCTAAAATTTGATTCACCGCTTCAATGGGCACGGAGGCGGCCGGCCACGCTCTGGCCCCACCGAGGAATCTCCCGACTGTGTACTTCCTCGCACCTCTGTCCGCACACAGACGCCGCGCATGGTCTGCCGAAACCTCAACGCGAAACGAGGCAATCTGAAAGAAAAAAAAAAGATGAAGAAATCAACTAACAAGGCTCAGACGGACGCGCGTACACATACGATGCTTGCTCCACGAGGAGAGGACAGAACAAAAGGGAAGGCGCCGCGTGTTGAGAAGCTTGAGGCTGCTGCCACGGACGCCACGGCCAGTTCCTTCGCTCCGCGGCGTTAGCGCTAGACAAAGGACCTATCTCGGAGCTCCTCGCGGTGTTCGCCCACGTCAGTATACACGAAACTTGCTCGCCTGTAGTACTGGAGATATGAAAGAGTATAAGAGACTTGAGGAGAAGGGGAGCCACCGAACGCCGAAGGAAGAGGGACGGGGTGTTGTGTGTCTACAAGTCCGCGCTCGGGCTTTCCGAGCTGCTGCTGCTGCTGGGCTTGAGTAAAGTGCAACGGCCGGCCTGCCCTTCCTTGCGCACACACTACGCGCAGCCTAAGGAGAAAGCGACGACGAGAAGATGGAGGAAGGGTGGGCGGTAGCGCCCTGGCGCAGGCACCCCCGGAACCATTGACGGCGAGTCATCAAACCGCACATTACGGCCGCCTAGCGGGCCAGAGCGCAGCGTCTCCCTCCACTCCTCCTCCTCCGTCCACAATGACCGCGTCGCATGAGCGTTTCCCAGGGTGCAAAAGAAACAAAGAACTCTAAGAGAGAGAGAGAGAGAGAGTAAAACGCACAGACGCACGAACTTTCCTATATGTATACCTGCGTGCGTGCGAATGAGAAAAGACGACAGAAGCGTCGCCGGCTCACACCTATCTGGCTTATAGCTAGCCATGCCACCACGGTCCGGTGCACACCGCCGCTGGGCCAAGCCGTTGAAGAATAGCAAGGAGCAAACGAACGTAACGGCGGAGAACAAAAGAGAAAGAGTGGTCTGAAAAGGCCTGATGTCTCTGTCTGCGGGGTCGGCGCTGCCAAGTGCGGCCTTGCTAGCGGTCGGCTATTTTTGTGCGCCCTTTACCCTGGAACGAGTTGTTAGGCAATAGGTGTGTACCTACGCTCCCGTGTCAGTGGTGGTTGACACAAGGGATTTGCGGCAACGAAACGAATTATTTTTCTGAGCAGGCATATGTGAGAGCGCTGTTTCAATAATGCATATAGTCGCAATGCCTTCCTGCTACTGCATTAAACTATAAGAAAGAAAAATAAGAGTCCGGATGCTGCTGCAGGTGGACCTGGGAGTAGAGGTGAGAATTTTAATGTGCAACGCCGCTATGAATAGTCCCGCGGAAAGGTGCTTCTAGTTCTTCTAGTTCGCTATAACGAAAGTGACGCTACCCTAAAGCGAATTGTTTAGCGTACACTTTCACCTCTAAGCAGAAGTGTTATGCCTGAAGCTGTAAACAAGGATTGTTCTGGGTCGACTAGTCGTTTCATCGATGGCTTTCTTCAATGTCCACGTGCGCATTTTGTCTTTGTTTCATTGCTTTAGTCCTGATTTCAAGCGGAACATTCGTGTAGGAAGCGCGCACCTCTTTAAAAGGTCATTGATCAAGTGTATCAAATAGCTTTGTATTGATATAAATTTAAATGAGACGTTGACATTTTCATTGGCATCGGCTATACTGCTATTGGCAGGGCAAATAAAATTAAGAGAACCAAAAATACTCCAATGCACTGAACACAATTAAACCTCCCGAACAGTTGCGGAACTCCGCCAACGAGCAAAGGAATGCACAGAAGAGAGTTAGGGGCACTCGGAGACGCCGCAATTCCTTGAACAAATGAAAGTACCTAGAAAAGTTCAAAAACACTAAAAGGAGTTGACAATTACGCAGACAGGGTCGACGTATCGACATTTACCTACATATAAAAAAAAAAAGAGATTACAGTTTCGCCATAAGAGCGAAAAAATGAATGCGATTGCAACAGGTCAGAATATTACACGAAGTGCGAGACTCTTAGATGTAGTGGCAATATGAATTGAAGCAAACGTAAGCTAAGTAAAAGCGGGCTGTTGTGATAAGAGTCCTCTGTTCGAATCCTGCCATCGGACAATTCTATTCATGTTTATTAATTAAAGCCAATATCTTTCTTAGCGACTTAACCACCACGTTTAAGTATAACGGGTATGCTTAAAACCTTTTTCCTGGGTCGATCCCGCAGGTAGTGCACAGCCGCGCCAATAAAATTAGATGATTCTCTGGTTTGAGCTCTGTTATTGTTTCGCCTTTTTAATATTTAAGTCTGAGAAGGTTTAAAGATGAAAGGCGTGCGCTGTCGGTGTTTTGTTTCATCAAATTTGTTTGTGGGATGTCATTCTCAAAGTTCTAACGAATAATTTTTTGTCAGGAATGCAAGACCTGGCAGGAGGAATTTTAGTGATAGAAGGGTGTGGCAATATAGCCCGCGTATACCGCAGGCCACATAGCATGGCATGACACATAGCGTGGATGTACCTAAATATATAAAGAACCTCACGACAACACCAAGGGCGGCGGCGACGGCGGAAATTCGCTTGGGGTGTCCATATAATTGATATCGCAATAAAGAATTGAATTTCGGGTCATTAAGTGCCAAAAACACAATGTGGTTACGAGGCGCGCGATATAGTGGGATACTGCGGATTAATTTTCACCACCTGAGGTTCTGGAACGTGCCCCCAATGCACGGTACAGGGCCGTTCTCGCATCTCGCCCCCATCGAAACGTGGTCGACACGGTGGGGATTTGAGCCCGTGAACTTGTGGTTAGTAGCGAGATGCCATAGCCATTAAGCGACCACGGCGAGTCACAGACGTGTTGCTACCGTAGAAAAACAACCACGATAAGAACGAAGGATGAAAGGAAGAGGGCGACTTCTACATTGTTATGAAGGCGCAAAACTGTGTTGTTCGCCTGCTGTCGCATATCGTCCTCAATGGAGCGAGATCGTTAATAGGGTATTACCGCGAATTCCAGTTAACCTCTCCTTACAATAATTAAAAAAAAAAACATGCGTATGCCAGTGCCTCAGTAATGCATCCTCATCATGGGCACGCCTAATTCGATTCAGTAGAGAAAAATTGAATGTGCGGTACAAATTTGGACTGTACACATTAAACTTAATTCAGCCTGGCCACATCGTTCATACAGCTTTCTCGCTTTAATTTATTCGTTGTTTCTTTCATTTGTCCGTCTGCACTTGCGGTGACTGTGGCCAAGCTCACCGACCTGCGTTCAGCTGCGACACACTTGTAAACTAGGCCGTTCATTTTGAATGCGTGAGCTGGAGATGCTTCTTTCCCCGACTCGTGATTCGCTGCCCATCACACCTGCTGTCCGTGAGAAGTCGGGCGCTCAAGACAGGGTCAGTTGCAGACAAAAGCCGCTCCACACCGTCAACGCAGACGCAAGCAGACTCATCCAAACGAGAACGCGCCGATTCCCAGGCTGCTTCTGTTTCTGCCCGCCAATCATCTTCTTGCGGGTTATGAATGACCATCTGACAACTGACGGCCGACACCGCCAGTAGTGTAACGCGTATTTACGAAAGACTGGCACGCGCTCGTGCGCTCCTGTGTTTGCGCTCTTGTTGCAGCGCCGCCTCCCATGCCACTCAGCTGATACGACAATATAGGCGCATATATGCAAATGAACGTGTCCATAGTAGAAAATGGTACTTGTTGTTTTTGTTGTTGTCACCTTCAACATGTGGCAAGCGTGTGAAAAAACTGTGGTAGGATAGGATAGGATAGGATAGGATAGGATAGGATAGGAAAGGATAGGATAGGATAGGATAGGATAGGATAGGATAGGATAGGAAAGGAAAGGAAAGGATAGGAAAGGATAGGAAAGGATAGGAAATGATAGGAAAGGATAGGAAAGGATAGGAAATGATAGGAAAGGATAGGAAACGATAGGAAAGGATAGGAGAAGAGAGGATATCCTTCTTCGGTGAAACTGTGGCCCGCTTAATGCTTCTTTTTCTTCTTTCTGGCCATGAAATATGTGAGGTTTGGCCGCAGAAATGATACGCTATCCGAAAATGTTTGCTAAGAAAGACAGCAAAAATCAAAGGCAACAACACTATAAAACAATGTCAAAAGTCTATAGAGAAATAACAAAGCACAAAATAAGCAAGTCTATAAACCATGGAGGGAATGAAAAAAAAAAGAGAGAATTGTGATAAGAGTACAAAAACAACACAAGCATGAGAGCATAGTGAAAACTTAAAAATGCACGTGAACTATCATTCCCAAAGAACCGATCAAGTTACCTGCGACGTGAAAATCCCACAGAATGCCGAGGGGCATAATCTCTGCTTATTGAGGCACTACCAGGGTACAAGCACTTTGTGCACATATAAAGGGCGCCTATAATATGTCCTCAATGAGGCAACGTTCAACAGAGGCTTCCGTTGTGCTGGCAGTGAAAATCAAGCCAGGCAGGGGCGTTGCGGCCCTTAGAACCTTGTTTTCTGACGCTGTGGTGCGTTTCCGAGTTAGCTTTCTTTACAGGCAAAGAACTATCAACGCCCTTTCCCCTGCCAAAGCTTCTCGTCCGTTGTCGCCTCATAATGCTCCTTCAAGATCAATTCGATTTCAGGGTGTTGAATATGTATGGGTTAGCGTCGGTGTATGCAATCGCTGCTGTATGCAGAACAATCGCAGATTAAGAGCAAAGCGTCGATGAGGCGGATGATCTGTACATGTGATTTACAGTACACATTGAAAGATCTGCGTGGTCTCGAGAAAATCGTTGGAATCTATGAGTAAGGGATGTATGATTCACATTATAGACTTCAGAAGCTCGTCATTCTAAACACTCTTGAAGCGCAATATAAACACAAGGAAACGTGGGAAGTTAGCGCCGACGGTCTCGCTACACCTAGACACTGTCACCTTGTGCATTGCACGTTGTACGCACCCCATGGCCAGGAATGAGATCCCCTGTCTCATTGTCTCTACCAGACCACCATTATAATTGAGCCACGGTGGCGGGTATTTGCTTCAGTTTAGTGTCTAAAGAAGTGGGAAAGTGGAGGCTCTTCCAGCAGGAACAATTGAGCCAACCGAAGTAACTTGGAGACAGTATAAAAAAGCTAACACGATGTTGCCTGAGCTATAAGGTGAAATCAAGAGGATGCGAGAGCATCTTGAAAGTTACAGAGGGCAAGACGAAATAAATATGTCAACGTGTCTGAGGATGTCCACGCATCTAAAGGTGGGAAGGCTGCTGGAAGACTTGCGAAGGCTCTGAGAAACTTAATGTCGTCTTTCCACTTACGTAAAACGTCAGTGCGCCGAAGTCGTATATATTTGAAAAGAAGTGAATTGTCGTTCATTGACAGAGAGGTCGTTGACGCAAAGAGCAGCGGGCACAGTTATAAGAGCATAACAATGTTGCGCTGAATGCAGAATCAGAACTTAGCAGCATTGCATCGTGAATGAATGAACAAACTCTGGCAAAATCATTTTCTTGATTCGTCTCGGTCAACCCACCAAGCAGGAAATATTGATCACCTTCCAGTATTGCTCGCCTTCACAGCTTTATAGCGCTGTGATCTTCGCGAAAGATACATCTCTCGCGACTGCGAGTGCCGGCGTCAAACATTGGTTCACTTTTTGCTGTAATGGCAACAGTAATACCTATGAAGGATGCCACAGCCGCATCGCCCAAAGGTACTAAAATTTAGTAAAACTGAAGTCAGATGAACAGGTCGATTTTAAAATTTGATGTGATTTAAATAGGCACAGGCCCGAAATTTATTTCTGTTGGACCACCTCGAGTGTATTGCGTCGGCACCAAGAAAACGTAACACCTCCTCATATACAAAGCAACGGATATTTTCGGTTTACGCTTATCGTTCAGCGCTCTAGACTGACCGATCGCGCAAAAAAAAAAAAAAAAAAAAGAATACAGTGCCAGTGGAATCGTTACGCCGTTCAATTCAAGCAGTTTAATTCTTGCACGATTACTATGTGTCAACTGTCACAACTTGCTCCATCGCCTGCGGTAAGCCGCATGGCGTCACTGCTAGCAGCCGTCGCCAACTTCCATTACGTCGTCACCTTTACTTTTTTTTTCCTTTTAGAAACAAGCAAGTTCGGAACCTAAGTTTCAGTACTTCTCGCGCCCACCTTATGACGGAGCAAACACGGTATAACAGGCCGGAAGCGAGCGACACGGACGGTAAGGGAGAGGGGCACGAGCAAGAGGTCGGACAAAACGCGCCGGCCTGTATCGCAGAAACTCGCGCGCTTGCCCCGCCCCCCCCCCCCCCCCCCCCCCCTCGTGTACACACATAAAACCCAAACAAAGGGATTTTTAAGGGAGAACGCGCAGAAGAAGCGCGTTTGGAAAGCGGCGCGGCGGGCGCTCGGTCTGCATTAATGAACTCGCCGCCGGCGGCACAGCCAAGCGTCGCTGCTGTGTGGGTTCACTCGAGGTTTTTGAGAGAACGCCTGCCGCTCCTCCGCCGCTGCCGGCAGTGGCTGTGTTGTGCGTGCGTGTGTGTGTGCGCGCGTGCGCGCGTGCGTGCAGTGGTGGCCGCACTTTGCGTGCCCGCATGGCCGGCCGCATTTTGTCGCTTGCGTTAAAAGTCTCGTTTGATCCCCGCACGCTTCCACTGTACCTCCACCACCGTGCTTAGTTTCGGCTTTCCCTCTGTTTTCCCTTCCCCGCCTTGCTTCCTCGCTATAGATTACACGCGAACGCCGCGCCGCCGCCCGCTTTTGTCTTTTCAAACGCTGCGCGCGCGCGCTCTGTTTGAGGTCTTCCGCCGCTGTGCTTAGCGCTGCCTGGAGTTGAGCGCGGCTCATCAATACCGTGCAGTGTTGCGGGAGCAGAGGCAGGCGCGTTGAAGGCGTGCGCGAGACGAGTTTCGCAAGGTTGCCTCGGATGTAGGTAGGCTGCTTAACCATTTCGAAAATCTATTTTCGCAGTTCCAGTATTTGTGATTACTGATGGACTCGACCGTCATCCGTATACAAGAAGTTATAACAGAGCCCGAGCAAACTATATAAGTAGAACACTGGGCACAGCGGCCGCCTTTGAAAGCACAGTGAGCGTTGTTGTGTGTCCGAGCGCATTTCTGATCCTTTTCACTTTTCTTTCGTTCATGTCATCGCGCCGCCACCTTTCCAAGTGTAGGGCAGCAAATCAAGTGCAACCTGGTTAACTCAACCTCCCTGGATTTCTTTCTCTCTCTTCATTTCGCTGGTCTATCGAAGGTTTTGCGGCAATAATCTGCGAAGTCTATACGTTTATGAGCATACGGCCAATCGGTAGACGACTTTCTATTTTTTATTTTTCGGTTTCTGTAAGTTTCATACGGCCTGCGGACTCTATCACCTTAAACTTTCAGGCATATCTTCACTGTAGTAGGTCTACGTGACGTCTCTAGGATGCCTACAGAGTCTCCTTTACAAATTTAAATAAAGGGTTTTAATTAGTTTTTATGTGTGTTGATTTTCAGGCGTTCATATTCTGCCCAGTAGCAACAGCCCACGTCATGACGTAAAGAGAACTATAGCAAATCATGAACTATATTATACTGCGTCGTAAACTTAGGAATTCGGCATATTATTTTCTGGACCCTACCAGACAAGCTACACAACGCTGAAGGCATATACAGACGTATAAGGAACTTTTCAAATAGATGGTGAGCATATAACAGCTTTTTAGATGAGCGAAGTTCATTTCTTGAGCTAGCATCGAGGAGTATGTCATAGCACAGGCCTGCTGGTAAACGCTGCCAATGAGTGACGCATGCCTTTTGCGTGGAGATGAGATTACGTAAACATTGTTGTCCGCTGAAGTCACGCAACCACCTGCGGATGATTCACCGCAGGTGTGCAGTAAGTGCCTTGAGGGCAAGGTTTAACATAATACCACTTGTAGACGCTACGTGGAGCTCCGAATGATCTCGCAATTTGTGTCCTCTCTCTCTTTTCCATTCTTTAATCTATTCCTCCTCTCCCCTTATCGTTAACCAGAAAGAGAAGGGGCGCAATAATCTCTAACTACCACCACAATCATTGTCGTTGCCAATAACCTTGCTAAATCCTGGCTTTAGCCAGCATATCGGTGGCTCACGCAGTTACAATTATGGCGTAAGCTTTAGTTCCTTTTGCCTCTCAATTCTCTCTATCGGCGTCAGTCAAGACACATAAACCTGACGCCAGAAACACACAATATTAGCGGTTCAAGGGCGCTGAGCCCTCTCCTTCTCAAAAGGCTTCAACGTGACGCTTTCCTTCGAGTATATTAAACTTCACTAAAATATGCCCAGGAGTAAGCAGGAATGCGCCGTCCTTCGACCATAGTGCTGTAATGAAGCTCTTAGGCGGTTCCTGCATATACTAGTTGTTAGAGAAACACAGCTATCCTTTCTTATATTTCCTACAAGTAGACGCTGGCACTGCCTCCTGGTTACGAGATTTAGGCCAGGAAATGCCGATAAGTGTTAAAAAAACGTGGGGACCCTTCGCGTCGACAGACGATACTGCTTTTCATATTCTGAAGTGAGGGTAGTGTACCAAGCACACGAAAGTGTTTAGAGCACATGAGTTTAGTGCACCTTTGTAATGACCGTTACAGGCCTACATATGCGGTTCTAGCGGACACACTGCTAAGCGAGTGGAACTATAAAGTATAAACGATAGACTGAGCAAATGTCTAAGCCCCGTACCATTACCGATACAAACGCTTGCTCTGCGGGCAGAAAGGGTGTGAATAGCTGTGGCCACAAAGAAGAACCAAAGAGAAACGAAAGCAAGAACTATGGATCCCTATCGCCAGAGGATCGGGTTTGATGGTGGCGAACCGCGGAAAGCTTACGCGCGGTACTCGGACGAAGAGGCAGCGGGCCTATACACATACGCATCCACGACTGTCCAGGGAAACGAACGCAAAGAAAAGCCCACAAGAAAAGTGTCGCCGCGAGGCTCGAAGGTTCTGGACCCACGACAGCGGCGACCGCTCGCTATACTATACGACGGCCGGGCCTGGTGGCCGCGGCCACTGCAATCAATGCGACGCTGCCGCAGCGGCTGTCGGAATCGCGGGCGCACCGAAACGCTCGGCGCTTAATGACCCTATTCCGGAGGGCACCAAGTGCCGATTAGGAGAAAGACGCGCCCACAGCTCGTATCCGTACAGCGCCCCAGGCCCCCTCACCTCCTCTCCCGCTGCCTTCTACCACCGCCATCACCGACCACCACTTTTCCTTTTGACCCCGTTGCCTTTTCCCGACAATCCCGAGCAGAGTCCTTCGGAGAGCAAAGCGCTGTGGGCAGCCAGCACTTCGCCGCGGAGAGAAACAAATGAAGAGAAACCACTGAATATCCTCCGCCAACTGGTGCTGGAACTCGCTAAGCTCCCCACGTGAGACTGGAGTGCTTTGTCGATGCCGCAGCCGAGCACTGCTGTGCTGCAGTCGCTACGGGTGGAATGCCGCGTCCGAGTTTTAATGTCACGGATGCACCGCTGTTTGCCGCACGCTTGGAGGCACCGGTCGTGGTGAATTAGCCTTAAGGCAGCTCTGAAGCGCCGCTTATCACAGCTGAAGCTTCTTGTGCCTTTGACTGTTCCCGTTTTGTGACGTCACTATAAGAGCGCACCAGCAGCAAACTCGAAAGGTCGCCGGCGAACGAATCGACCTGAGGTGCTGGCTATAGCACACCTTGAAGTGCATCCTGTTGTGTTTCCTGTACTTCCTCTTGTGTGGGCTTGCCGAGCGATGCAGTGCGTGCTGTGGGGATTCATGCGGCCGTGCTGACGCTTTGTCCGGTAACGCTGCAGGTGTATCCAAACTATGAGCTATACGACAAGTTCCTCATGGCTTTCCAACGCAGCATAAAACGTACAAAAATCGAACTGGCCCAGCGAAGTCTTAATAAAATGTCGCATCATTCTTTCTCGACGCGCACACGACGGATCGGAACAGATTATGAGACAGAATTCTAGGGCGAATAACGGACACACAACACATGACAGTCGGAATTGACGATAAACAGCAACCGGCTCACTACGGATCGCTAAAACAGCGTTGGCTATGATAATGATAGCAAACTACACCAATCAATGTGCGTCCGCCCCACGAAAGATATTATTTAGGTTGTAATATTATTTGTTTTATATAAAAGATAGAAGTGACAGAATCGCAGTATTTCGTCTTATTATTGAAGGCAGTAATGATTATTTGTTCGATACTGGTCTCTTTGACCCAAGACCTGGGATTCCCGGCAAGTGTGTAGCTTTTTTTCTTTTCGTGTACTGACAAGGGCGACCCTATCAACACCAAGGACACTCTTCTGCTGACACACCATTCTAGCCTGACTCCTCGATTACCCTCCCATTCCGGTTCAACATGAAGAATCCCGAGAAGTATCTATTTTAAAAATTTCAACAAGTATGTTTTCAAACAAGCAACTGCACGCCTTTGAAAGTAAAGATGCACTAAAGGGAAACGCTACATCAGTTTTGGCTGGTAAAGTATACTTTCGAAACTTTGTGACGGTGATATCAGCGGCAGCTGGCATAGATAATGCGGCTTATCAGCAATGAATAGAGTTTCAGCGCGAATGTGAGATGGTTGGCTCAACGTATTACGACTAGGCGGTGAAGAGCGTTGAACATCCGCAATGATGAATCCCCAACGCATTTAATGACACGTCACCAGAATAGCTTGTCAAATGTGACTTCCAGGGACAGAACACTCGTCGCGGCCGGCAAATTGGATTAGGTCTTATGTTAAGAGTCAGGCGTGTCGACATTTGCCTCACTCTTCTAGGAATGAGGCGAATTCGATGATCCGCAGCTGAAGAGGGAGATAAGCGGACAACAAGCAAAAGAAAGCATGAGGTAAGCAAAGAAAGACAGTGATCCACCAAAAGCGAGAGAGAGAGAGAGAGAGAGAAGGATAAATGAAAGGCAGGGAAGGTAACCTGGGCTGAGCCCGGTTGGCTACCCTGCGCTGGGGGAAGAGGAATGGAGAAAAAACTATTAAGAGAAGGAGAGAAAGTCCTGTGTTGATGTCGCAGACGTAATGAAAGTTCTCAGTTCTGCATGAAAGTCGGTCGCTCGGCCCAGTATCATTCAGGAATCGCAGCAGCGCTTTTGTAGCCTTCTGAAGCTACAGTAATATGCGAGACCATGGTCCCAAGGTCTTGTCCAACGACAAAGGCATTCCATCTAGTTGGTGTAGAACTGTACGGAAGTCAGTCCTTTCATCTTCAAAGGACGAGTAGTAGCGCAGGAGGTGTTCTGTAGTTTCTTCGAGACCACAGGCATTGCATTCGGCGTTATCGGTCATTCTAATCAAGAATGAGTGTGCGTTGGTGAACGGTGAAGCGACAAAATACTGCTTATTCACTTCGGGGAAGACCAGGTCATAAGCGCAGTTTCATATAAATGTCGAGTGATCACCCCCACTGGTGAGTGAAGTCAAGTGTTTGCCACTTCTGCAATGTTAAATCATGTGCTAGCTCACTTACGCATCAATGGCTAATTCATACAATTCGTTACTGCGTCTGAACTCTTCTTTTATTATTTAACAGTGAAAGCGGTGTCAGGTTCATCAAACGTGTGTCAATTTAATTATACACCTCGAATCCCGCATTGCTCATTCTACTAAACAAAAGCAATACCTCACTGGTACACTGTTGACAGAAATTACGGTGACCAAAAGTGCGAAGCATGGCAAAGCCGAAGCGCAATCTCCGTGAGGAAATCTAGCTAAAAACTGATGGCGACTATCAGCTTCAGAAGGGGCTAACGATGTTTCAAACAACAACAAAAAAAAAAAGTCACCTCTTCCGTTGTCACGCAGCTCCCTACTTCCGCATGGAAATGGTGGAGCACAACAATATCCGAACTATAAGACGCCATCCGGAGAAGACAATAGCGGTGACATAAACTGGTCCGAACAGCATTCGCGCAACACGCATTACGAATGCTGTTGACGCGGGACGGTGCAGTTGCTTGTATTTCCTCTCCTTCCATCTTGGGGGACCTCCTTCAGCACACGCTGCCCAACAGAGCTGACGAGCTGTCCGTCCCCGTGTGTCATGATCAGTAATCGCTGGCGCACGCCAAAACACCCCCACGGTGTCGTCCACGACTCCACGATGTGACAACAATGCCCGCCTGACCTCACGCATCGCTCGTTCACGTCCCTGTGATCTACGCGTCAGCTTTCCGAAGCCATCGCATTCAGGCGCGTTGGAGAACACAGGCGTGAATGGTGGACTTCGTTTGATCCTGTGTAAGAATAGCGACAGCCCTTCTTTGTTTCCTAAAACGCTTTCTTAGCAAGTCCGCCAAGCAAGTTTGTGGTACGGGCGTTTTTCTTTATTTTGCAGGAACTATGGTCGCGCCGATCACTAGCATGAGTGGACACCATCGTGTATAACCATCATGTGCATCAACCATCGTTTGAAGTGTTCGCGCGTGTTTGCATGCGTGCGTGCATTCGAAAGTATCTATCTATCTATCTATCTATCTATCTATCTATCTATCTATATATCTATATATATATATATATATATATATATATATATATATATATATATATATATATATATATATATATATATATATATATATATATATATATATATATATATATATATATATATATATATATATATATATAGCCACAAAACTTAAGCCATGGCGAACATTCAAACAAATTGGTTCGCGAACAATCTCTGTGAACTTTGCAGCTGTTTTCGAGTGCAGAATTCTGTGATGAAAGTCGCAGCTTCGTTTTTAATAAAAAGGTGTAGCGACATTTATTGTTGTTTAGCTGCAACAATATTGGAAGTACGGTTACTAAGGTGCCTGCTTTCTCAAAATAATAGCTTGAAAACAAACTTCTAGAAGGAAGTAAACAGCGAAAATACTTCTCCAACCTGCAGATTAGCGACTTTGCATTTTCTCGTCAGTGCATAGTTGTGTCGGCGGCAGGGGCGACCCCGTTACAGCAGAAACCGCGCAACCGTATACAGGTGCGTCCACAGATGCGCCTCGAATATGGCTTGCGTCGTGTCATGCGCAGCCACGGCAATCCGCAGAGTGAAATCGAGCCAGCGGTCCAGTGCCCGATGAGTTCGGTCCCGCCGTAAACCCGAGTCGCGGTTCCCAGGGTTTCCCGCGGAAGGGAAAATTCGCACGTAAGGTCCGAGTCGTAAAGGCAAGCCCCCGTGCTCGATGCAACGAAACAATCTTCCTCTTCGGCTGTCCCCCTTTGTCTTTGCTTACTTCGGTTTCGTTAGCGAAGCCAAAGCGGTGCTACTCGGACCTTGCTGCGTTTATACTGTTGCTCGTTGTGTTTGTATGTTGGTCTTTCTTTTTAATGTTTACGACATACACTTCTTTTTCTTTTTACTATCATTATTAGCATTTCTTTTACAAGGGCCAGTCCGGATCGAGTCAGTTCGCCCAGTCGGTCGAACGGCAATGAATTCAAAATGAGTAAGCAGTCGTCATAAACCCCGGACCTCAAGGAGTTTGCATGCCCTCGGGCGAAACCTGACGTGGTTTCCTCGAACGCGTTTTCAAGCCCTCACAAAGTTGTAAACACTTTCTCTACATTAAGGTAAGCAGGCAAACGAAAAGCGAAGTTTTCGAAACATTTTCGTCTTGGGTCTTTCAATGTTTCAATTTTTTCCTTCAAGTATATTATATTTCTCGTCGAGACAGACTTTGTCACTGTGTTGCTTTGCATTGAGCTGTATAACGGCATGTGACGGTTGTTTTGTAACCTTTGTTATGGTGTCGTTTTTTTCCCCTCCATCTCCGTACCAATGGCTAAGAAAGTATTCGCGTGTCTGATGCAGTTGTGCGCCAACGCGAAGGTCGTCGAGAGAAAAAAGAGCGAAATGCGCGTCGAGAAAAAAAAAAATACGGTAGAAAAAGGCAATCGGGCGGCTTCTTGGACGACCCGAACGCTTCCTATATTACGCACGACAATCGCGTGCTCAGCATAGGCTTATCTCCGAGTAGCCGTGTTTACGCTCCTTGAATGTGATCAGTGCCGGTGTCGAGGTTCGATTACAGGAGGACACCCTGGTATCCCAGATTCGGGTTGTAAAAGTGACCGGTCGCATTTCCAGAATGACACCCCCTGTTCGGAAAAGGAATACCAAGAGGGGAATAAAACTAAAAAGCACGTGTTATTGCACAGACGAAAAGAGTGAATAGTCCTTGCATGGCGGCGGGGAGAAAAACGTTTGGCCAAGCTAGAGGAAATCATTGCTTAATCTAGCCCGAGCGCTCAGATGCAGTAAATATAATTGCTCATGCAACGCCCCTTGCACTTTCTCATAAATCACACAAAGTATACGGACACACTTAGACAAAAAATAATGCTACTTTTCGGGAAATTAAAATGCTTGTTTGAGACCGGTATACAGTGCGCGATAACATCTGAATGTTGTCTAAGACATCTACAGGGTCTTTCACGTAACTTGTGGCAAGGATTTTGAAAAAAGTGGTTAGCCGCATCTGAATGAAACCAATGGTATATGGTCTGCCGTCATTGTGGTGCTCCTTAGAGCACCTTTCTTATATTCCGCTTAATTAGTTAATTAACTAAGATGAATTGTGCAAAATCTTTAATATTCACTTTAGGGCCAAGTGCGTTTCTTTGTGTTCTAGAGGGGGTTCATAAACGACCGATCCAGTTTTTTGTGGAAACAGGCATGCTGCGTGGCGATTGTTTTCGGCGCGAAAATAAAGCCCGCGATATGTGAAATAAAACCACGTGACTGCGCTCGTGCGCTATCGTATTGCAGCGCTCTCAATCGCGCTTCGTGCGAAAGAACCGTGCGCGCGGACCGTGGCGAGGTGAGGAGCCACGGCTCTAGGCTTCGGCTTCACAGTGCGTCAGCATCTTTGGCGGTGGCACACAGAGAGGAAGCGCCGTCGTCCCTGGTAAGAGATAGGCTCGGTGCACGGTTGAGAGCGCTGCAATACGATAGTGCACGAGAGCAGTCGCGTGGTTTTACTTCATATTTCGCGGGCTTTACTTAAACGCCAAAAAAAAAAAAAAAAATCGCCACGCAGCATCTACGTCGCCGAAAAATATTGGATGGGTCGTTTCTGAACCCCTTCTAGAACACAGTGAAACGCACTTGACCCTAAACTGAATATTAAATATTTTGCATAATTGGGATCTTAGTCAACTAAGTGGAATATAAAAAAAGATTACTCTAAGGAGTGCCACATGACATCAAACCATATGCCGTTGGTTTCATTGATTAGCCACTTCTTGTAAATCCTTTGCACATGTTACGTGAAGCACTCTGTATAAATGACGTGTGAAGCCAAGAAAAGGTTAGGGTTGAAAAAAATTCGATTCAGTGCGGCGCCGGCAAGCAGATGACGTCGACAAGCTTCTCAGGAAAGCGCATACGTGGTCCTAGCAGTCACTAAGGCGGACAGGATTTAGACGGAAAGTGAAGGGTAGTATTTATCTGTTTCAGCCATGGCGCATCTCCTCGCGTACGTAGCATCCAATTACATAGCAATCTAACCTTTTCAATATAGGTTTGCAATACACAATGATATTTTCAAATTTCTCCACCTTGACGTTAATTTTTAGGCTTCAAAACTTTATTTCAAAACAAGATGTGGGGCGTCCTCCAGGCGAAAAGCTGTTGCAAACAGCTCGAAGGCACTTGAAGGTTCTTCATGACAGCACAACAGCCAACGCACAGGAAAAGAAAGCATATATATAACTGCACATTCTATAAGATGTCTGCAACATATTATAGTTAACTGGTGTTAACAAAACAGGGCTAACTGCACAGAGTTATGAAGTCATGAAAAAGCAATGCACATTGCCACTGCATACCACGACAAAAGCTAGCATAAATGTATTATGTCAAAGACTGAGTGGAACAATATCGTAGTAACTTCTACATAACATTAGGAAGAATCCATCCAAGAGTTCTCGCGCACAGGCTCAGATGAGAAAAAATAAATGAACCAGAACATGGAGCAGTTTTATGGAAAAAAAAAATACTGTCGCATCTCTCTCCGGGTAAATGCAGTAATATTAATAGCTTGATTTTCATACTTATTAATGAAACTTATCATACTTAATACTTATTCATACTTATTATACTAATCATACTTATTACTGAAAGCACATTATAGGTTAGTGATTGCATTAAATAGTTAGTGCGCCTGTACGGCACGAGCCAGCTATTCTGGCTGCGGGTGCCCGAGTCACTCAGCAATCGTTGTAGTCCTGGCAGCGACTTAGTGATTTGAGGAAGGATGAGAATTTATTTGAGGAAAAAAAGAACGGATGAATACAATAAGCGAAATTCATGACCATCAGTCACTTTGATGACGTTAAATTTGATGAAGAGCGGTGCTGTTTTGTGGAAGTGTGGAACGTCAGCTATCATTCGAAGCACACGTTTCGGAAGAAGAAAATGTTTCTGTGTGTTAGTTTTCGTAGTGGGGCCCCATACAAGCGTGCAATAGCTGATGCGCGACGCAAATAGTGCCTGGTAAATTTGTAATTTCACTTTTGCCGGAAAGAAATGTCGACAGCGTGACAGGCCACCCGTTGCTGATGCTAAGTAATCTGTAACAGAAAAAGGCGGGCTAGTTGGTGGTCGATATTTGAATGCATAATGTTAACCGCGCAAACGACAACGGTCGGACCAGTGTGTTTCCTTCTTCGTCCGTTGTCGTTTGCGTGGTTAACATTATGCATTCAAACCAAGTAATCTGCCAACTCGTCGACATGAGGTTTCCAATTGATTTCTGCATAAAGAATGAGATCAAGCACCTCAAATTCACAAACAATCTCGATAGGTACATTATGAAGCAATAGTTCTTCATTCAAAAGCACCTGTCTGTCCCTGTTCCTGAAAACGATTGATTTAGACTTGTTGTTATTAATTTTAATGCCGTTGTGACTAGGCCACTCAGATAGAGTGAGACGGTGCGTGTTTGCCTTTCGAATGACTTCGCAAGCTTTCACACCAGAGACAAACAGGCTGGTATCATCCGGGTACAGAAGAGTTGTTTGCCTCGTTTTGTGCGTCTATCATGTCGTCAACGTCGATGTCGAAAAATAAGGGCACCTGAAATGCATCCCTGTGGGACGCCTGACAAATAATAAGAACCTTAAGCCCTAACTTAATGTGTTTTCTGCTGCGCCAAAAGGCAAAAGAGCCTTTCTCTTTTTGAACTTTAATCTAGGAGTATTTCGGGGCAGTTACGTAGCTTCCTCTAGATGGGCCCTGTCCGGCAGCCTTCTGGTGCGAACAGGAGTTACACCCTGCTCGGGCAAAAAGAAATACAGCGAAAAAAAAAAAGAAAGCCGATGTCGATGGCGACACATCAGGCGCAGGCCAATCAGTGCCCATCAGAGTTGCCAGCACAGTGGCCACCACCTCCTCGCAACTTCGCGCACGTATGGGAACACCGCGCCTCCCTACACTTGCACCGGCCGTATAACAAGTCCAGCGATTCTCGGAATCCCTGGTATGACGGCGGGCGCAGAGGACCTACACACGTACTACGCACACGAACACCTCTGCTCTAGTCATCTCGCCTGTCAGCCGAACGGGCCAAAGTTACGCGGCGAAAACGACACTTTGATCGCTTTTCATTTCGCTAACGATATTTTCATTTCGCGTCGTCGTACAGAAGCCTCGGAGTCCCCCTGCCTCACCCCGCCTTTCCTCGCGGCGCTATCTATAACCAGAGCCTCGGTCGCGGCTTTGAGGCTTCGACACGGGGCCCCCGCGTTTGTGTATGTGCGTGTGTGTGTGCGTGCGCGTGGTGTTCGAAACCAATCAAATCAGCGTCGTATACCGCTGTGCCACGCCACGTGGATAGAAGGGTTTCGCTGGAGGGACACGGCTGCAGATTGGAAAAGTTTGGGCGGCACAAGGCCGGTAGTGCCCAGTAGGGTATATATGAGAGTAACGACTACGCGCTTTTGTTGTTTTTCATCATGTCTTTGTTTTCGATGTAGCTGTGTCTAGGAGCGGTAATGTTCTGCCAGACTGCAGCACGGCGACGGTATCATGATGTTTGATAACACACGGGAAGATCGGAAATGCTGAGTAAGTTACTCGGGTATATTTCACCAAATTTTCCCTCAAGATGTCATTCATATGTATAAACATGAATGACTTTCATTAATTAATATATATGAATAAATGACCTTTTGAGGGAAAATTCAGTCTATCTGGCTCGATTCACCTGGTGTCTGCTCGGAATATAAGAAGTTTCTCGTAACAACATTTCAAGTTCTCCTTATAATAATAATATTAATAATAATAATAATAATAATAATAATAATAATAATAATAATAATAATAATAATAATAATAATAATAATAATAATAATAATAATAATAATAACAATTATTATTATTATTATTATTATTATTATTATTATTATTATATGGAAACACACAAACACAAAGGAAACAGGGAGGCAGCAAGCTGACAACTGCCACCAAGAGGGGCACAACGCCTGCCTACTCTTTCGGGGGGAGGGAATGAAAAGAGGAAAGAGAAGAGGTTAGGAAACAAAGAAATAAAAAAGAAAATAGGAAATAAACAAAACGACAGAGACACGGACAAAAGAAAGTAGGAACACGGAAAATACTTCTATAAACGAGAGGCCAAATCAGTTTTCTGCATGGGAGTTAGCAAGGCTCTACGGGCCAGATCGGGTTGAGTAGCATTCCCTCTCGGAAACAGGCAAGGGTCGTAAACTTGAGTCCAATCAGTCCATATTCTTTAATTAGCAGTGCACATTATGTGAAAAATGTGGGACACACTAATATAATGTGTTCAGTGTCTCACAGGAGCCACATGACGCACACGATGGACTGTCCACATGTCCTTGACGATACAAGCGTTCCCGCACCAACACAGAGCCAACTCTTAATTTCACTAACAGTGCTCTGGCACTACGAGGCAAGCCACGGCCACGAACACGGGGAGGGAACGAGCCGTTTGCAACACGGTGGTCCGGGTGTTGCTTTTGGAGGTACCTGGGGATTAACACACGGGCGTTGTCAATCATACAAGAAATTTCCGGGCAGTCACTCCCGTTGTGTGCACAGGTTGAAACGAGGTGATAAGCTTCTTCATTTCCAGATCATACCCACGTGCGAAGGTATCCACTTGACAATGAGGGACACCCCACGAGTAGTAATTTTGTTGGCGGACTCTATTATACGGCGGAGAATTAGGCTATTGGCATACTTTCTCACCAGCCTGCCAAGGGCAACACGGGAGTCTGTAATAATGACGACCTTCGATGTGCTTATTTCTCCCTGTACGTACTTCAGAGCGACATCAATCGCTGCCAGCTCCGCAATTGTTGATGAAGATGGATGAGGCATTCGAAACACCCTTCTTATGTCAGCCGAAGGGCAAAAGAAATATGCTTCAGCACCTTGGACATCGCTCCTTAGCGATGCGTCCGTAAATACTTTAAGATGGCCTCTATATTTTTTCAAATAAGTGCAGCTGGGCCAACTGGAATAGTGTCAAAACGTGCTGGTCAGACTTTTTGTGTATCTCGGGAATCGAAAGATTAATAGGGAAGGGGCATTGGTTGTTGTGTTCCTTCGGAGTTGTCAGTGAGGTAGTATCTTCCGAACTGCCAGCAATGGCAACGAACAATGCCGCCACTTTCCCCATGCGGGAGAACGGTCACTGAATCAGCCGGTTAATAAGTGCTAGTCCATCTGACGCTCGGTGAAAACGCTCTACGTGATATAACGCTCTCTGGTATGCTTGCAGCCTCAGGGGCAGCTGGTGTGCTTCGGTGAGTAGTGGAACAGACTCCGCCTCACGAGGTAATCCAAGAATGACTTGGAGGGCAACACGATGGTCCCATTTCAATTGTGACATCAAATTAGGCGGCACGTTCAACACTGGCAAGGCATACATCATGCTAGAAAGTACAGGTGATTGATATACCTGTAGCACTGTCATCTGGTCACAGCCGCCTCCCCTAGCAGTCAAGGCGGCCACATATCTGAGTAGGGACTGCGATTTGCGCCGCACATATGTGACGGCAGGGCGCCATGATAGGCGATCATAGATAATTACGCCCAGGCAACGGTGTTGCTGTACCCAATATATCGGTGTATCTCCGAGGTATAGCCGGCTCATGGCTCGACGAGCGCGTTGTATAGGATGATAAGCAATTGCGGCTGACTTAGCGGGTGAAATCTGCAGACCAACTTCATCCATCTATTCCAATGAGACACTCGGAGCTCTCTGCATGTAAGATTCCACAAAGACACGGACCGTGGTTCGAAGGATCGTTGATCTACAGTGCGATGTCATCGGCATAGATTGATATATTTATTGGAAAGTCACATTCTTGAGGCAATCGGCTTGGAAATTCAGCAAGTATGCTGTTGAAGAGAAGCGGCGATAAGACGCTACCTTGCGGGACACCACACTTAACAGTGCGAGATTAACTTGTTGCTCCTCCAGCGCGCACTTTCATTTTGCACTCCGATAGAATATGGCCCACAAAACGAAGCAAACGACCCGAAATTCCCGCAGTCATAAGTGCCAAAACAATCACCCTTTGTGGTACCGAATCAAATGCTTGCTGTATGTCTAGGAGTAGTATATATGCAGAGTGCTTGTTTTCTCGAGCAGATTCAAGTGATGATACAAGGTCTGCAATGCTGTCAAGGGCTGAACGATGGCGACGAAAGCCGCTCATGACATCAGGAAAGAAATTCAGTTCCTGTAATCTGCTATCAAGACGAAACAGTACAATTCGTTCCATCAGCTTGATAATATTTGATGTTAGTGATATTGGCTGGCATGACTTGAGGTGTTTTGTAGGGCGCCCGGGCTTTAACACAGGTATCACCTTAGGTGATTTCCGTTCGTTGGGGATCAGACTCGTTCACCACACTCCAATATATTTGTACAAGGTAAGCTGATCAAAGGCCTCATCGACGTTTTGTGAGGCTTGGTACGCGACTGGGGCAGTACGACGTTTAGAAAGGCTAAGCGCACAGCTTAGCTCCTCGAGAGTAATATCTGCCTCATCTATCTCACAAGCAGGACCCCAGCAAGAGGTTATGGAGCCGTGACTTGTCAGATAATTAGGGTCGCCGTTTCTGTTGTCTCCTGACATAGCAGATACGAAAAGGTCGGCAAATGCTTCCGCGAGAATTTTCGGCGACCGGCCGGTCGTTATGCACAAAGCAGCAGTTGGATTCGTGCAGATCTCAGGGGTTCGGAGAGCCTTCAGGATGCACCATACACTTCCGAAACCGCTTGCCGTATGCAGCGAACTACAAAGTGCGGCCCATCTCTTACGACGAAGTTGTTTTGTGCGCCACCGCATAGCTGCATCTAGGCGGTTATATACCGTCCAATCAGAGCTTCGTTTAGAGCGCTGCGCCCTCCTGTAAGCGCGCCGTCGACAGACGCGTAGCCTCGAGAGCTTAAGATCGGGGTTTGGTTTATCTATGCGCCGCCGTCGTTGTACCGTAGGTTGTTGTAGGCAATCACTCACCAGGTTGAACAGCTTGTCGTGTGATGGCGCCTTTGAAATCAGCTAACGGACCTTGTCCCAATTTGTCACAGCGTAGCCAGCAGTCTGGCGGCTAGGCATCACAATTTGCTCACATCAGTTTTACGAACGGTTCGGGCGTAAGAACGTCTTTTTTTTTTTTTCGTTCCGAACACACGGCCGTAAGAAATACTGGTGGAAAAAGAATGGGGATCATACAGGCACCATATTACTGACGCAGTCACACGTGGGCCGCTGGGGCCGAATTCACCAAGCGCGTTGTTCGTAAGTGTTCCATTGGCCTTCCACCTTCTATGATAATGTAGGGTGCTTTTTTTCAGCTGCAGCAATTTTTTTTTTAATTGTCTGTTGGAGACAGTACAATTCTAACCCTTGAGCTAAATTACTCGAAGACGCGGCCATTACTCCAACGAGAAATCAAAATGCCTAATTGAATAACCGAAATAATGGCACTAGTTAACTTTTTAATTAATCACTTTAGGGCACATACTTCAATCTACGAATTGTAGCTAATGAGTTAGCAAGGCATATCGACTTCTAAGGAATGCTGAAGATGGCACCGGTTTCGAGATACGCGCCGTCAAACTTGCGGTAAAAATGCACTGTTGTCTCACTTAATTTTTTAGTGAAACGCGGTTTTATGCATTGAAGCACAAGAGTACCTGGAACCGCGATGCATTTCGTCTGACCCTTCGAAAATTAATATCCCAAAACTGGTGTAGTTCTGGGGATTCGTTCCAAGTGGATACGGATAAACTCACCGGTTATGACTCGTAACCTAAGCATGTGCTGTAAAGTAAGTAATTAAAAAAGTTAATTAGAGTACTTATGTTAATTATTCAATTAAACATTTTAGTTTCGAGTAGAAGTAATGGCCGCTTCATTGAGTAATTTAGATGAATGGTTAAAATTTTGCTATCTGCTATAGTCAATTAAAAAGAAATTGGTGCAGTAAAAAAAATTAAAGGAAAACACCTGATATGTCCAGCATCAATATCGGCGAGAATTTTCTCTTACGAACACTTCTATTGCAACGGCTTTTTGTGAATACGGGCCTTGAACTATCTCGCCGATTGTGTAAGCCGTTTATGAAACAATGCCAGTGTTACACGCAACCTACAACTTAAAATTCAGTTTCCTGGCTTACTTTGCATAAGAAAGCTACATAAACGATTTCAACTGTTTTGAATATGAAAGGTGAGGTACGAATAACGAAGTCATAAACATGTTAGTTGATCGGCTTCTCTTGATTATTCGGTTCTCCTTAAAAGTGGGCGCTAGCTAGCAGCAAATTAAATAAAATTCTGGTGCTGCGCCCACATAAGGACGGTTTCCAACTGCGATATGGGAGCAAACTCATAGAGACAAAGGAGAAATGAAGGCTGTCAGAGCACAAAATTTCTGTGTGGCAGCTTCGAGTCTCTGCTTCGAGGATGAGCCACACACCTTAGCGCACAAATTACTACTACATACGCAATTCTGGCTCCTTGCGTTCCAAATTAAGTTTTCCAAAAGTGAGCCATTACTTCTTGCAGGGTCATTTAGCCTGACACTCGTTCCTAGCGTAAAGCTTGACTATGGTGCAGAAGGAAAGGTAACGATAGCTCTATTCCTGTAGTCATACTGGACTATTAATATCCATCAAACGCTTTTCAGCAGCGTGACACAAGCCTTGGAGTGGCTCCGAACACAATATGTTTGTTTCTTTCACATCCGTAAATAGTTGAGTTGTTGCAGCAATTGAGGCGACGTCGTACCAGTCAGACGGCACGGAAGATAAAAATGAAGCGGACAAGATGTCAAGAGAATCAAAACTTTCACCGACCTCATGGACGCTTCACTTCGGATGAAGTTTGAACATTCTGGGACAAAACGTGGATTCACAACGAAAGAAAAAAAAAATAAACGAACGATGGCGGAAAGTCACAGGGCCAACTAATTGCATTTCACCCTTCTCGGTGAGTGTTCGGCCCGGTCTACACACTCTAGAAACACCTAATCGAATACGGCAAACTGCAGCCACTCAGCGCAGGCATTATTTTACTCCGCCCGCTAAGGGTCGGGCCAGCCGGGCGTACTCAGGCTTAAAATCGTTCACTTTCGAAGCCTCCGTGGCTCTTCTTTTTTTCTATCCTTGCCCTTTCTCCGAGAGAAAAGAAAGCGGAAATTGCGGCCGACCCCCTTCGTTGCACGCGCGCTCAGAACATACGCACGAAAGCAAGCAGCTCGCGTTTTTCGTCGCAAGCGACGCCATCAATTTCCGCGGCGGTGGCGGCGTCGTACACCGCGTCACAAACGCCTCGTTTCCTCTCTGAAAAAGGCGCCCGGTCCGCGCTGCAAATAACGGAGACAGATGCGGCAAAATCAATTCCGAAACCTTATTCGGCCAGCAAGAGAAAGAGACGAAGCGATACGTTGAGAGGTTAAGAGAGAGAGTGACAATGGAGGGGGAGAGAGGAGACGAAGGGAAATGGTACAGGAGAGCCGAAAGGGTTCGGCGAAAAGACGGTATCAACGAAGGAAGAAGACAAATGTCAGAATAGAGGATGAGGAGAGAGAGGAAGAGAGGTCCGAAGGAGAAACGGCGCGTACGAAGAGTTTTGCGCGACGGGTGAAGACGAAGGATGCTGTATGGCCGTGCGACGTAGGAACTGCTTCTTAGTCATCTTCGGCAAAACGCTTGGTGCTGAGAAAAAACAATGGAAGAAAGGAGTAGCGCTCTGGCAATTCGTCGACAACCCCGGCGCCTGCCATCAGTTAGGTGGGCGCGTTCTCCAATTTATGAAAACGTTTCCGCTTCTTGAAGCACGAGAGACTCCACCCCAACCGCCTTTTCCTTTTTCCCCTTTCCATCCTCAAAGCCTTCGGTTCCTGTGTTTCGGGGTTTAGTTTACGCGACGAGAGCGGCCAGCTTCGCCGCATCGCTCTCTCTTATTTGTTTATTTCATCCTTTCCTTCCATTTCAACGGCATACCCGGCAATGCTTCCCCATTTGTTTAAAACTCATCTACCAATACTTCACCTCATCCATCGAGAAGCCAGTGTGACCGTTCTCCTTACAACGTGTGAGTGAAGAGCTTGTATTACGAGGCCTCCGAAGACGACGGCAAAGTAGTAAAAAAAGAAAGCAAAGGAAGAAGCGGGGCTCCTGGCGCGCTGACTTACACATGGCGTAGACGCGCGGCAAGAGTGCCAGGGACAAGCTTGCACACGCCACCTCTTGATTCGATGGTGCGCAATGAAACGCGAATTTCGACGACGACGAAAAAACAACGCGCCATGTGCCTCCGCCTTTTCAACCCTTTTCACGCGCCCACTTCTGTACGGACATAGGAACAAGCTGAAACGACGGTAACTCAGGGGATGATAAGGGAAGAAAGGAAGGTGAAGCGCAGGAAAAAAAGGACACTTGAGAAAGGCAGCCTGAGAGGGAACGCGAGAAACATGTAACTGTACGTAGAGAAGAGGAGACTGAAAAATAGTTCTATAGAACACTTTCCTCCGCTTTGTGGAAGATGCGGCAAAAGACGTTCCGAACCCTTCCGCCATACCCCTTCTTCTTCTCTCCCTATCTTCGGTTGCATCCTCGTGAAGCCCGTTTTGCCGTCACTTATATAGCATAGGCATGGTTCCCGTCTAGGCTTATGCAGGAGATCGCTCCGGTTACCCTTGTCCCTTTGCTCCTGCTCCCGAAACCAATTGCCTCAAACCGAACGGCGCGCCGGCGACTTTTCATTTTTTTTTCCCGTCCCGAACTTGGCCCGACGTCGAAGGCGTGACCCAGCTCCCCCACGCCGCGCCTCGAATCTGTCATTGCGATGAGCGATAGCCTCTGCCGCGTCGCATCAGCCGATGAATTCTTTCTTCCTTCTTCTCTTTTTCTTTCCTCGCGCTGCGAGGAGACACTGCGTTATGCAGATCGCACGCGCATCGTGTACACGCGCAAGAGCGCGTGACGGTGGCATCTTAGCGCACGTGGGGCGCATGCATATGAAGGCGTACACGCATACACGACAGCGAGACGTTGGTTCGATCGGGCGTTGCCCGTCCATCATGCAATCCTCACGGCCTCTTGCGTCGTGACGGGAGGAAGACGCGCGCTTTGATCAGGCGCTGCGCATTGAAAAAAAAAGCAAAGAAGGAAGAAACATGTTTAGAACACGAAGTCGTGGTGTGTGTGTGTGTGTGTGTGTGTGTGTGTGCGTGTGCGTGTGCGTGTGTGTGTGTGTGTGTGTGTGTGTGTGTGCGTGCGTGTGTGCGTGCGTGTGTGCGTGTGTGCGTGCGTGTGTGTGCGTGCGTGTGTGTGTGTGTGTGTGTGTGTGTGTGTGTGTGTGTGTGTGTGTGTGTGTGTGTGTGTGTGTGTGTGTGTGTGTGTGTGTGTGTGTGTGTGTGCGTGTGTGTGTGTGTGTGTGTGTGTGTGTGTGTGTGTGTGTGTGCGCGTGCGTGTGAGCTTGCGTGGTTTGTGTGTTTGTACTGAATGCCGCCGTTGGCATGACAAAAAAAAAGGACAGGAGATATGGGGTACAGCTCCCGATACGAGGAAGAAAACTCGTGCCGTCACCGCCTAGCACTGCCCGCGCTCCTCACCGTGAAGCGTCTGCATGCACGCCGTGTTTCTTAGCGCGGCACGCTGCAGTCGAAGGCGCGTCTAATCTGCCCGATTACCGAAAATTTAAGGGGCGGGGACTCGAAAGGAACTGTCTGCGCGCGCGGAGTCCGACGGCCTGGGGACGTCTTAAAGCAAATAGAGTTATCCTCCCACGGCGTCGCACTCTCGACGGCGCTTCGGCGGGAGGTTGTCGCCTAGATGAGTTATGTGGATCCGTAAAGAGGGATGGCTTCTGGCTCGCCTGGCCTCCCTCTCCGTGGGCCCTTCCTTTCCCGTATTTGTTTTTGTTCCGAGCTCACTTAGTTCCCCCCCGTCTGTCTCCCCTCGTCTCTCTCTCGTCACCGCATTCGTTGGCGACGCGCATCCCTCGTTTCTGATTTTTGGACATGGAGTAGAATCGGGAGCTAAAAAAAGAAAGTGAGAAAAGGGGGCGGAAGCGTAGGAAGGGGAGGAGGAAGGGGAGGGTTGGGGAAAGATGGCGAAAGGAGAATAGGGGGGGCAGCAGTCATTTTTCTCGTCGCGAACTCGAGCGGAATTCTTGAAATTGCGATCTTGTCTTCGTTGAGCCCGTGTCCCCCCCTCTTTCTGTTCTTAGAGCATTTATTTCTGCTCAGATCTTTCGAACTCTTTTACTGTCTCGACGCTCCCCCTCCTCGTCGTCGCCTTTTGCCCCATCACCCTTATCCTCCCCTTCCTCATCCCAGCTCCGACTCTCTTGCCCAATAGTAGACGTTCGAAGGATAGCGGCGCGATCGTAGTGTCCTCGAACTCGAAAAGCGAGAAGATATGCCATTGAACATATATAAAACTCGGGAAGAAAAGGACATACAGACGGTGGTAGCCTAAGACAAAACCGTAGGAAGGCCAGGACATCCGTGGAAGCGGACGCTATATGACGGATCGGACGAGCAAAAAATAAAAATAAAAGGGGGGGGGGGGGAAGAAAGAAAGAAGCAGAGCCTAGGAACCAAAGCGAAACGCGGCCGAAGTTCGATGTTTTGAAAGAAGCCAGCGCAAGGAAAAGAAAAGTTAATCCCTCCTCCTGGCCCACATCCGCTGTGACGCCCAATCACGGTGGGCCGAATCCGCCACGTGACCAACGGCACAGCCTACCATGCCGCGGAATCGGAGGACACGGCAGCGAATAGCCAAGCTTCGTGTCCTTCATAGATGTTCCCGAGGTGGGCCAATGCGATGACATCGTCCCAGGCAAGCCGCACACAGATCGACGCGGCTTCTACTACGTCACGCTGTCTGCAGTCGTTTACAGAGTCCGATACGGAAATTAATGAAACGACGTATGAGCTGCGATTGCAAGCTTCCCGGGAAGTAGATTGCCGACTACTTAAGGTTCTATTTGTCCTTATTACGTTTCTTTTTCTCTTTTTCTCCTTACTCAACATTCTCAAATCACAAATGCTGTGCTTTGCGAGCTGGTTCAGAACTTATTATAATTTAATCCCCAGACTTCGCATTATTACGAATTCTTAAATAAGTCATCATTATCATGACTGCTAGAGAAAAATTGTTTTAAGGAAAAAAAAGCTGGTCATCTGACATCACTAAAAACTTGTCAACTGTTCGTTTAACCTGTAGATCTAATAACGAAAACATCGCCTATATATATATTGTAAGCACTATTAACGTACTTCGTCGTTTTCATTTGTACATAGCCATCATCATCTTCACTGTTCTTCGACTTCTTCGCGCGTGAGCTGGGGGCGTTGCCTTTGGTGGAATAAACAGCGCTGGACAACTTGATCGGTCTCGGTATTATAAAGTGGTGGAGGTACGTCAAGATCCCGACGTCCTCTCGCGTTCCCGTCCTCCCTGGAGCTCCGTTCCGGTCGCCGCCTGCACCCAGCTACCCCTACAACAATGGACACTTCCGACCCCGGCCCTTCCGGCGCCTCAAACCCTACCACACAGACGACCCCACCTGCGGCGCCCTCTTGGACTGTGACGAGCCCTCAGCGCGATCCCCCTGTCTTTGCGGGACTCCGCGGTGATGACGTAGACGATTGGATCGACCACTACGACCGCGTGAGTTCTTGTAACAAGTGGAACGACACCCAGAAATTGAGGCACGTCGCCTTCTACTTGACCGGTGTTGCAAAGACGTGGTATTTCAACCACGAATCCGACATCGCGGATTGGTCCACGTTTACCTCGAAGCTGCGGCAAATCTTCGCTTCCTCGTCTGGCCGTGCAGAAGTCGCCAAACAGAAGCTGGGAACGCGCCGCCAACTTCCCCAAGAGTCTTACACCTCATACATAGAGGATGTCTTGGCTCTGTGCCGCCGTGCGAATCCTAGCATGACGGAAGCCGAACGCGTTCGCCACATCTTAAAAGGCATTGGGCCTGTCGCGTTCAACGCCTTAATCGTGCAAAATCCGGCTTCTGTCCAAGACATCACTTCAACGTGTCAACGCCTCGACGAGCTGCAGTCTATTCGTCTTCCACATGACAGCAGCGATCCTCAGGTTGCTCATTCTCCAGATCTACGTGCTCTTATCCGCACCATCATCCGCGAGGAGCTTCAACTACAAGACCTAAAGCGTCCCCCTGCTGCCTGCGCACCAACCCCCACCTTCGACTTGCGCGAGGTCGTAAAGCAGGAGTTGACAGCGATGACTACACCCACGACGCATCTTGCTCCGGTAGCGCGCTCCACCCCTACCTACGCGGATGTTGTTTCGCTACCCACCCCTACCGTGACTTCCGTGCCTACTGGCGTTTCCTATGACCATTTGGCTTCGATGGGAACCAGAGCACTTGCTGCGCCATCGTACCCTCAGTGGCGTCCACCTCGTCCGGTTTGTTTTTACTGTGGCATACGCGGCCATATATCTCGCTTCTGCCGCCGGCGCCAGCAGGATGAAAGGCGAGGCTATGCTGAGCACGAAAGAGACCGCACTCGCCGATCAGACGACTACTATCCCGGACCGCACTCATTCCCTCAACAGCGTTCTCCGTCTCCACCAGCTGCTCCCAATCTGCCTCATAGTTCCCGTTCGGCCAGACGTCGTTCTCCATCCCCTTACCGGCGCTCTACATCACCACTTCGTCCCACTTCCCATTTTGTCGACCAGCACTCGGAAAACTAACTGTTGCAGTTTTTGGAGGGGAAACTGCTTCTTATCGGTCTTCAAAAATTCCTCCTGTTCGCCCGGCCAACATGCTTTCTGTGACTGTCGAAGGTGTTCCCGCATCAGCTCTCATCGATACCGGTGCCGCCGTTTCTGTTCTTCGGAGTGATCTGTGTTCCCGGCTCCGTAAAGTAAAAACGCCTTATCTTGGACCTATTTTGCGTGGCGCTAATAATGCATTCATTCACCCTGACGGACAGTGTACTGCTCGTGTTCTCATCGACGGCATACGCCACCACATCGAGTTTATCATCCTTCCAACGTGTATCCATGAACTTATACTTGGTTGGGACTTCCTACATTCTGCTTCAGCCGTCATTTCATGTAGAGAAGAAGTTGTCCACATCACAGATACAGAGCTTGAACCTGTTGCGGACTCTTCACTTTCATGCGTGAACTTGGTCCTCGCTTCAGACTACGTCCTGCGTCCTGGTCACGAAGACGTTGTAGCCGTAACGTCCAGTCAGATCGCCGACGGAGACGCCCTAGTCGCCCCTTCTTCCCGCTGTACTTCTCGCGGAATTCTCATTGCCACCTGTCTCGTCCGGTTTTCACGCGGCCGCGCCCTTCTGTCTGCTTGCAACACGACCCCAGATCTTGTGATGCTGCCCAAAGGGATGACTGTGGCAACCCTCGCCGACACTCAACCAATCTCTCTAGTCACGCTTTGCCCTTCTTCATCGCCAGCACCAACCTCAGGTTTGGATGATTCTTTCCCTCCTCCAGCCGTTCTTGGTTCTGACCTAACAGCCGCGCAGTCCGAAGCCTTAATGGTGGTCTTGGCAAAACACAAAGCCTGTTTCGATAGCTGTTCCTCTGTGTTGAGCCAAACTCCTGCGGCTACACACCGTATCGAAACCGAAGGTTCCGCTATAATACGACGACGCCCCTATCGTGTATCGCCGTCCGAACGAAAGGTCATTGAACAACAGGTCGCTGACATGCTTGCGCGGAAGATAATACGACCTTCATCTAGCCCATGGGCGTCTCCCGTGGTCCTGGTAAAGAAGAAAGATGGCTCAGTTCGCTTTTGCGTGGATTATCGAGCGCTCAATAAGATCACACGCAAGGACGTATATCCAATACCTCGAATTGACGACGCTTTGGACACACTACAAGGGGCGGAGTATTTCTCCAGCATTGATCTTCGATCAGGATATTGGCAAATTCCGATGAACGAGACTGACAAAGAAAAGACCGCATTCGCTACACCGGATGGCCTTTATGAATTTAACGTGATGCCTTTTGGCCTTTGCAATGCTCCTGCCACATTTGAGCGCATGATAGACAACGTACTTCGTGGTCTAAAATGGAAGACATGCCTCTGTTATCTGGACGATATTGTCATCTTTTCGTCTGACTTCAGCCAACATCTTCAACGATTAGACGAAGTTCTCAAGTGCCTTGCGAATGCTGGTCTCCAGATCAATACAAAAAAATGCAAATTTGCAACCAAAACAATAAAAGTATTGGGTCACGTCGTCTCAAAAGATGGCATCCAGCCTGACCCCGACAAGATTAGTGCCGTTCTTCAGTTTCCTCGCCCCCAGCAACAGAAAGATCTACGTAGTTTCCTCGGCTTGGCGTCATATTTTCGTAGGTTTATACGCAACTTCGCAGCAATAGCAGCTCCTCTACACAAGCTACTGGTTACCGGTGCCTCTTTCACGTGGACTAGCGACTGCGAGTCGGCTTTTCAAGCTCTTAAGCGGCATCTTACTTCCGGACCAGTGCTTCGCCACTTCGATAATCGTGCCCCCACCATACTCCATACTGACGCAAGCGCACAAGGTATTGGCGCAGTACTTCTGCAACGTAATACAGCATCTAAAGAGCAAGTCATAGCATATGCCAGCCGAACACTTTCTCCAGCTGAGCGGAACTACACCATTACAGAGCAAGAGTGCCTGGCTATCGTTTGGTCGATTCAGAAATTTCGCCCATACCTTTACGGCCGCCACTTCACCATCGTCACCGACCATCATGCTCTGTGTTGGCTGTCATCAATGAAAAACATGTCAGGACGCTTAGGACGCTGGATACTCCGCTTGCAGGAATATGACTTCACTATAACGTACAAGTCTGGAAAACACCATCATGATGCAGACGCATTGTCTCGCTGCCCACTCTCACTCTCTCCAGGTTATAATAATGTTATATGTTAATATAATAATAATATAATATAATATTATTATATAATAATAATATAATAATATATATATATATATATATATATATAATATAATATATATATAATATATAATATAATTATATGTTAATATAATGTTATAATATATATATATATATAACCGCACTGTACCATTTACACAAACCGTTCAAATCAACATTATCTTACCGAGCGTTTCACGCTTATAAAAGGTATTTCTTGAATTTACACGAGCTTTATGGACACTTCTCGACAATGTTGACGGATCAATTTCAGGCATTTCTCTTAGTTTTTCTTTTTTTAAATTTATCTAGGGAATGAGTCGGTAGGTTTGAAGCATGTGCATGCGCTGTTTCACTCTCACTGCTCCAGTGATGCAATTTACTGAAAACAAAAACGCTGATAAAAAAAAAACAATATAAAAAACAAAATGAAGAAAAGAAAAAGACAACGAATAGTGGAGAAGGTAATGCCACACTTGGGCGTGAGGTCGAACTAAAAAAAAAGTTCGACCGCATGCACAATATCAGTACGTTGAGGCAATGTCGTACGACCAAATAATAATAATAATAATAATAATAATAATAATAATAATAATAATAATAATAATAATAATAATAATAATAATAATAATAATAATCTTTATTACAAATAATCAAATTGTACATATAATAATAATAATAATAATAATAATAATAATAATAATAATAACAAGAATTTCGCACAGCACACAATGCCCTGTTTCCAATGTGCGAAGAAGGCCGCGGTCTGAGAATAATCCCTAAATAGAGTGCATGATTGCCCATAGCTCTTAACTTAAGACATATTTCTCACCTCTGCTGGGCACAAAGCGCCTGTGGACTCCTAATTGGCAGACAAAACTCAACACAGACTTTCGGTTAATCTATCATCTGTAGCAAGATGGTAGCTAACGCATAGATACAAGGCAAATTCACAGAGATTAACAGTGGTAGTGTGAAATAACTCTACACAGTCGAAAGAGTGCGAGTACCAGGTTTTATTAGGGCATGCGCTTTGTGAGAGATGACGCACTTCATCATATGCCCGTGGCAACGAAAAACACAGCTGCGCCACCCATATGATTACAAACATTTCTGTATGCCATCTGTATCACAAGGTAGCCGGTCACAAATTTGCTGAGTTACATTTCATAGTTCTATGCCCTATTCATAGCCGACAACACCAGAAAAGTGGCTTACATTCCTCATACCACGCGGAAGCTACTTGAGTGCGCGTACACGCCTTTTCGTTGGTGTCTTCTCCTACCGAAGGTGTTCAAACCTCTCGAACGGGTGCAACGTGATCCCAAAGTTACCGACAATGGAGCTTATTCGCGCTTTACAAGTCCATCGAAAATTTCCACATTACCATAAGAGCGCTCAAAAAGTGTACGATTACGTCGTCTCGCAGATGCCCAGCCTAAGCGAGCATAATACTGCCAGCAAAATGTGGTTTCTTCGGATGCAAGCTCAATACCCCTTGACATTCTACCTGTCGGCTTTCCGAGTTCTTGCTTGAGGAAACTTGATCCCCGAAGCCACGGTCGCATTGAATCTCAAGTGAAGAAAAGCATGTAAGAAAATTTTGCTTCGCACTAATTTGAATGACAAAGGATACACGTTTGTTCATATGTCCATGGCGACGCATCAAGGCGGTCTTCAAAAGCGCCGTCACCGAACAGTGGTCCCGGCAGAATGGGCGCGCATTCAGAAAGCGGATAATAGAAGCGGTTCTCACCCGACCACTTACCACAGACGCCGTGGTTGTTCTCAAATGTCATTTATTTTTCGTTTTTATTTTCTTTATCGCCTGATTTGTTCGAAAAGTACGATTAAAAAAAAAGTGAAAAACGCACTCAAAAGCACAAGCCAAACAATCATAGTACAAAGGTGCAGCACAGACATGCAAGCCAGTTCTTGTAAGAACGAAGGTTGGTTGGAAAATAATTTCGGTCAGGGCGCTGAGTATGTCACTTATAGATGAATTATGGACCAACATTGTAAGAGTCGCAGTTCGCCTGCTGCTCTTGACGTCACTGCCTGCATGCAAGATTGAGCGCCAGAGTTTTTTTCAAGCAGTGTATATATATGGGGGGGAGGTGAAGAGGAAAGACGGAGGTAAACCAGACAAATGTCATTCGCTACAGCAATACTTCGGGGAAGGGGAGAATGATATGAGGAAAGAGAAATATTAGTAGGGAAAGTGGCATCGACGTATGAAATTCAAAGACGATACACGTCACCTTTACCATCTCGCAGGCTCATAGACCGCAGGAGGAGAACTTGCGCTTTTATAGTGCATATACACGTCCACTGTGACCGCTGTCATAATACATTTTGTTCTGACGCTGGTAGTCGGACCAGTATCTCCAGCACCCAGCCCCTATGTTTCCATATCTATAACGCGTGAATGTGGACAGAATATGCGCGATTCTTTCAATGCCACCGTAATGGCTGTCGGCAACTTCAATGAGAAACCCATTTGAATTGGTAAAAGTGACGCCAAGTCGCAGCCGGTGCAGTAGAGTTTCTTCAGACCAAGGTAGTCCAGAAGTAATTGAAGGCAGGCGCCAGTGAATATAGGCGACTGCTAGAGAAACTCGTTGGTTGAGCACAATCAATGCAGAATTCACGTGCAATGGCGCGAAGTGCAGCTGCTTTAGTTTGGTCTGGTCTCGACTTTCAAAAAACAGGCCAGACAAACCTAACAGATGAAGTAAGGCGTGAAAAGCCATTGAATTGACGTTTCTACTCAGCCCCGTGGCTGTTTCCTATGAAACGCAGCAGACGACTCGAGTAAAGAACTAGGCCAGATGACGGCGACCACTGGCACGCAGGTTCTGTGCCGGTCCCTCAGGGCCCCTATACACACGCACGAAGAGGAGGACTAGGGCAGAAGGCTAAACAGGGGAGAGGTTGAGTTCGATGGGCAGAAAGAGGGAAGGCAGATGGGAACTGACCGGGCGTGCAGCCATCAGACCGAACCCTCACGACGCTCATCTTCCGTTGCAGCCACTATGGGGTCACCGCGGTGTTCAGCGAGACCTCGATGCTTGGGCATGGCGGGGAGGCCAGGGACGCTGGAGGCTTTGCACAAAGCCAACGGAGGGGACGACGTAGTGTCCCGTTGGTGCGATGTGTTCTAACTACCACTGGTGTGGCCGTAAGAAGGTTGTTATGAGACCTGCTCGAAACAAGCCGTTCTCTGCTACTTAGGAACCACTCTAACGCACGAATGGCCGTGATGTAAATGCAGTCACTTGAATGCGGTGTTGCGGCATCAAAGTCCTCTATATAGCCGAACTGCTACGCAATGTTCTCGTGGACCCATTTCACGCCATTTTCGTCAAGTTACTTGCAAGGAGATAAATTTGCAGCATAGCTTGATCGACGGTCACATATGCTACACATGATCTGGCCCATTAATGGCCTATGAGTGTCTGGTGCAATGTTGAGACGGCAACACGTACCGTAAAAGCGGAAACGATATGATCAACTGATCTCTACCAACTTTAAGAATTTCGGTCAAGATCATTGTTTTCACTCTCCGAGTTCTTCAAGTGCATGTAGCACTCAATGATTTCCATTCAACAATATCTTATAAGCATCTGGTTAGCTTGGTTACCTTAGATAACAGAGCAGTTGCATTGAGTTCGAACGGCCTTCTGTTTATTTATTTATTTGTGGACATATTGCAGACCATAGTTAGGTCCAGGCAGAAAGGGCACAGTTATACAATGGCAAAATCACAGCAACAAAAGAATAAGACAATGTAGCAAAAATATAGCAACAAGGATATAAAGCAATACAGTATAAATAAGAGGGAAGTATACAATATAGTAACATGGAAAGATGGTAAAAAAAAAAAAAGAAAACGTAGGTTAGATTCAGTGATTCTATTCCCAAGCTGGAACGAATTTTTCCTAAACTATGAGATTTTTACAGTTACCTACTCAAATTAGTGCACTTCGTACAATTCATCCGCGCTTTTCACGACTCATAACAATGGACTGCTGCTCGCTTATCTCAGATCGCCAACTGGACTACACAAACCCGCGGCGTGTCGCCTCGACGCACCACCATGCCGCAATCGGCCCGCATCGGCTGCACGTATGTGTCGCCCCTCCGATGAATGTTGCTACCGCTGCACTGGGCCTCCGTGTCGCGCCACTTTCCCTATCTCAGCGTCACACGCGCGCAACGCTCTCCTATGCGGCCCCGAGACCACTCAGCCGAAGGGGGAGCGACCGCGCGGGGTGCCCCCGTGCGGCGGCGTTGTCGGCTGCGCCAGTGGTCGCGCGAGGGGTGCGACACCGCTCCGGCCGCCGAGGGGCCAAACCACTTACCGATCTGGGGGCAGCGCCGTAGCGGCCAGACCGGAGGGGGATCGCGGGGGACCCCGCAAAGACCCCAAATTCAATATCGGCATGAGTCAAAGCGGCCGCCGCCGCGGTCCGAGCCTCCATTATGGTGCCCCACGCTGGACGGGCTGTTCTGCCTCCATCCATCCGCTTTTCGCTGACTCATCGGACGCGCGCCTGTGTATGTGTGTGCGTGTATACGCCAGGCTGACAACGGATCATACCCCCCCCCCCCTCTCCCCTGCGTTCCCTTACCACACTTCTTCCTTCCCTGTCTGCTCTGCAGAGAAGCCTGACGGGTTGTATGGGAAGTGGAGGCGTAAAGAGTGGCGTTAGGGGAAAGAAACTTGCCTAAACCGCGCGCATGGAGCTACACGAACGGAGGACCGCGCAATAATGGCGTCGTCTCTGCACAATGGCGCCACCATCGCCGTACTGCGTGCGCCATTCATTCAGGGGCGAAAATTTCTTCCGCTTCCGTTTCGCGGTAGGCACTGCTGTCAGGGGCCTTGCCGAGATTTGCTGCTCGCAACACGCAGACATGCTGCGGTTGTCCCGAAAAGGCGGAAATTCCCTTTTTTCTCCTCTTATCATTGTGATAAGTTTCGGTGCAGTTTTTCCTCAAAGGACGAAAGTGTTCTGGCCGTATAAGAAATAAATGAAGCGGACATGTAGCTGCAGAATGAATGAATTCTTCAGACTATGTTAGCCTCTTGAGGAAAGTGCGCAGAAACGTATAGGGTGTTGTTATTTCAATTACCTGTCCATACTAGTGCAGTACATTTGTCGGATATTGAAAGTCACGGCGATGGTGGTGGCGGTGGGTTGCAGCAACAAGCGGGTTTATCCTATAGCGATCAAGGGCCGCGGTTGCTCCCCCCGAGCGTATCACTGCGGTATTTCACCACACATCCCTCAATCACTTCAACTTCAATCACTTGCTCGCCGCAGCACACTTCAACGATGGAATTCACCGGGTTTCACCAATTCACGCTTGCACTCTCTCGACCCTAACTTGCGACTTCGCCTGCCACCTGGACTCCGCCATCGAGAAACAACATTAATATTTCGCATGCGGTGGGGGTCGCATTTACAAATTCCTGTTCATTCCTGATAGGAATGGCCAACAGTGAGGCGTGCAATTTGTGCAGGTATGATGAGACTCTAGAGCACCTTCTGTGTCACTGCCCATCCTTTGACACTCAACGACGTACTTTACAAGCGAAACTCAACCTGCTAGACAACAGAGCACTTTCAGAAGAAAAGTTCCTTGGACCATGCCCTATGCGTTCTTGCATGCAAAAGGCCACAAAAGCCCTCTTGCGTTTCTTGAAGGACATTGGATTGTGTGAACGCTTGTGACAGTGGACATTCCTCTGCGACTGACTCTGAATGACTGACTATTATTTTTCTTTTCTCTCCTTATCTGTTCTTCCCTTTTCCCCCTCATCAGGTGTAGGGTAGCCAACCGGGCACGTCCTTGGTTAACGTCCTTACCTTTCCCTCTTCGTTTCTCTCTCTCTCTCTACCTCAAACCAGACTCGCTTGTTCTTACGTCCTTATTTTGTAGGTTCTGCAGAAGAGTGTCTCCTTCATCGCGGTATTTTGGGCACGGCCGCAGAAAGGGTTACATTTTTTCGGTCTCGTCACATGCAGTGCAGTTCAGAGAGCACATACGGCTCGTGTTATATAACCATGTAAGTGTACGGGAAGTACGTGTCCTTATTTAATATAGAAGTGAAGCTTCCTCTCAACGAAATCGCTTAGTTACGCAGGGCACGTGTGATGGAACCCAAAGTGACCCAAAGTGATACGGACGTTATTACCCTCTGGGGCCTTGACTTTAGGAGGATGAAAGAGCGCTGCGTAAGGAAAAGGGGCATCAGCTTGTTCATAGCCAGCAATACCGATGGGGAAGGAAATTCATTAAACTTCACCATGAAGCCTTTGTTGCTGATTTCTTTCACATGAACTAGTGATTTGCACGGAAACCTGGTGCATGGTAAACGACGACATAGTTATTGCAACGCAGGCTTTGAGTCTGCAAAAAGTATAACGTTCTGTGCAGGCCAAGTCCTTAGTTAGCGTACAGCACCAACTATTGCCCCGTCTTGCACAACTGTCGACGAAGCCATACAGTCCAGACGGCCAGATAAGGTAAGTCTGAGAGAGGGCACACACCACGAAGCTGCGCCGCGGTGTTCGTGTACATTTACAAGCCAACCTCTCTTTTTCTGCAAGTGATTCGGTTAAGTCGAGGTCAAACGCCCCACAACTACTGACTTAGCTTCTGCAGATGGAATGCAGTTCTTTGACTGCATTTGTGGTGAATTTGTTGCATGTGCAGATAAGGATTGGAACGGTATAGTAGGTCGTCCTCTTCAGCGCTTTTGCTTGTGGCTGCCGCTCGCGCTCGGAGTCCGTGCCCCGCCTAGACTGTCGCCGCTGCGCTGCTCCTAATCCGATCCAATAAACACCTTAACATTTGGTAGACGTGCGTTTGCGCTTCGCTTCGGCACCGATGGCGGACCATCCTCGAAATTCAAACGTCGACCTACTATACTTTTCCAATCTGAATGTCAAGGGCGGGTCTACCTTTTGCCTTTCTCTCGAACGGAGCAATTCTAAGTCTCGAAGCGTGTTAAGTGCAGCATCGAAATATGCGCGCGGCCTGTTACGTACACGTCCCAGAACGGCATTGCCGGGCGAGCACTCGGGCGTAGTAGATGCAAGGGTCATGAAAGTCTGGGACGCCTGAAGCCGCAGAGGGTGTCACTCAGTTTTGTAGAGGGCTTTCTTTGTTCGAAGCTGCTCAGAGACTATCAGGCACAGTCGAAGACCTTTTCTGTGCACGGTTTCTGAGTGTTCGTACTGACTGTCTGAGGTAGCTGGTATAGGATACGACTGGTAGCCAAAACTGAATGTAGCCATGGCATCGACGACGGATGGTTGCCCCAGCATATGCAAGCGACTCTCGGTAATCGCTGTCAATGACGCCGCAATGGGATCGCCACAGTGAAGCTCAATGTGGTCTACAGTGTGGCGCCAGAGTAGTACGTGGCCTGAGGCAATGCCTAGAAATCGGACGTCAGTGACTTCTAAAACGCGGTATGCGCCCAAATTCAGTATCAAGCATGTAGATTTTCTCTTAATTACGGGAAATAGCACAAATGATGATTTCTCCGCTTATAGTTATAGGTAGTTATTGTGCTAGCAGTTCGCTGTGGAGTTCACTGTGATGACAGTTCGCTATGTATGAAGCGCGCGCGCACTTCATATACAGTGCACTGTAATATACAGTGAACTGTGTGAACAACGCACACACACACACGCACAAAACAAGGGAAAGTGGGCGACTCAGTTCCGATGGTACCAGCCGCTACATTAGTAAAGGATAGGAGTGACTTGAGCTGCCGCTAAGCTAAATACTGCATCGTAAACGTTGCGGTGTTCATTTCTCGTATCGTTGTTATTTATGCACAGCAAATCCGCTGTTCTTTCTTTCTTTTTGCTTTCTTTTTGTTAGCTGTCAGTGGAAGTGATCCGCAACACAGTATTGCTATTGAACAGAGGGCGAATGACCATCTTGTGGAAATTCAACCTCGTCGCCACCTCGGTAAAGAGAACTCTTCGTCAACATCGTCGTGGTCGTCGTCATCATAATCATCATTTATTCAAAAAAAGAGGATCATACAAAATGGTATGAAACACGTATATCTCTAGCCTACGGCTGGTTGTAATACATTCGATATGGATATCAGAAGTACATATGATACTGCCACTTCCTCAATACAAGCCAATAATCGGGCGGTAACACAATACCTGAAAGCGAAACGCACAACAAGGCAAAATAACAAATCAATGGTTCCTGCTGGTAAAGTCATTTTAATTATTATTTTAAAAGTCAGGCAAAAGTGAGTAATATCTCAGCCGCTGTAGCGTAGGCTTTCATCTATGTCTCTCGTAGGGTCTCATTCTGTCTTTCATCTCGAGTACACAGATAACAAATTTCGCTGTACACAGCGTGTCATTTAACACTGAGCAGCGCAATACAAAACGAGTAATCAAGTTGAGTCCGTAAAAGGTATCTTCTTTCAATCGGGAAGCAGAAGGAGAGAAGTCAGCCCGCTGTCAGGCGGACAGGAGTCTAACGAGGATCAACCGAAAGACCACTGAGTCACGTATAGTCGAGGCAGAAGGTCTAACGTGAGCGGCGAGAAAGCAATCTCTTACACAGCACTGACGCCAGCGACGACCAAGGACAGCAGTGTCGCGGATGCTGGTTGCGACACAACGGTCGCGAGGGCTCTCCCCGTCGGAACACAAAATTCGATTTGGCCACATCAGCGAACCGGACTCCAATTCCCCACCCTCGGTTCCTTTTGGTCAGGGACGGCAACCCCATGAATAATGTCGCCCGCCACCGCTGAAGCTGGCTGAGTCCGAAACGACGGGGGTAAAATCGGGCAGGGTGGCGATCTTTAACGCCGGACACAGCGCAAACAAACACCCATGCGGGCACCAAGCGCGCGACGCGGGCACCCCGCCCCGCTAAAACGCCGACCCAACAACAAAATGTGCACTGCCTCCTACCCCCCTCCCGCTTTTCCCATTGTGTCGCGGGACACAAAAGGGACCGAAGGCGGCGACGGACGGAAAAGTAAACAAGTTGACGATGGCACAAGCCCGGCCGCTGCTGGCTGTTCGGAGAGCGGCCCGCCGAGAGTCCGAATGCTACAATACGTACAAAGGGAGGCTGATCCGAATGGGCGCGGCTGGCTTCTGTGGAAGCCCGCGGTGCAGTGCGGTGGAGACTAACTGCACGTCGCGGAAGTGACAGCTGGAAGGCGCAGGATCCGGCCGGAACGGCGTTTCGTCGGCCTAAGTCGTCGCGTATCGAACATGCAGAATCGAATGGAGGAGCTAGAAAGCGATCAGCAAATGTCGTATGAAGAATATGTGGAGCATTCGGGCCGCCCAAAGCGGAAAACTGAAAAGAAATGGTAGAAAAATTGGAGCGAGATCTTGAGTTACAAAATAAATCCCTTGGCGAGTTACAAATAACACAGTAAATGAAACTAAAGCCAAAAAGAAAGAAAAACATGAATTGAAAAGCCGAGAAAAAGAAGAAGAAAAAAAGAAAGAACGGAGAAAGAATCGAATAGTCGTCGGTGTGCGCGCTGACACACTAAATCGAAACACGTGTACACGCCTACGTCGCGCACATACGTAAAATCTAAAGTAACGCATGAAATGGGGCAAGGACTGTCGACCAATATATAGGGGTGAAATCAAAGGAAAGATATCACGACCGTTATATATCGAAGACAAATTCAAACGAGGCAATAAAATAAGAAATACCGGAAAGGAACTCAGCACGCAATCTTTCTTTCTTCCTTTTCATCAGCGCTCAACCTTCTACCGCACGCCCCTGCCATAAGTAAAAAATAAATAAATAATCAACCGAAGAAAAACAGCAATGCCATGATAAGACCAAGCAACAAAAATAAGAGAGAGAGAGAGAGAGAAATAGAGAGAGAGAGCGAGAGAGAGAACAGGGGCAGTCAGTCAGAGAAGGCGCACGGGAACCTTTGATAAACGATCAACGTCTTTGTGGAAAGGCCTCGGAGACGGCAACACGTGCGTTGGCTGACCAGTTATTGAGGCCGAAACCCCGGCTGCACCGCATCGGTGGACTCTGTGGGTCCGCACGGTTCTTTCACTGCTCGACTTCTTTTTTTTTCTTTGTCTGCCTTTTTCTATCTTCTTTGCACGGTTTCTTCATAGTTCTGCAAAGAGTTACTCCTTCCCAACCATGCTTTCGAGGCTGGTGCGAGAACCGGGACCCGCGAATGCTTTTCTCTATTCGGTAACTGCGGTGCTGAATCCAGGGGAAAAAGTAGGAACGCGCGAAAAGAGAGACAAGCTTCGTGCATGTTACAGTGAGCATCAAGCAATAATCAAGGAGTTGTAAGAGAAGGCATGTAAAATAGGAGTAGAGGGGCGAAGTGAAATTAAAGAGAAACTGGGAGACGAAATAGAAAGAAAGGAAAAACACACACACACACACACACACACACACACACACACACACACACACACACACACACACACACACACACACACACACACACACACACACACACACACACACACACACACACACACACACACACGCGCGCGCGCGCGCGCACACACACACACACACAGACAGACAGATTTTACATAGAGATAACAGGATGGCATATGAACAGACTCGACGACGTTTGTGGCCCTCCTGTCGATCGTTTATAAAGATAAGTGTGACGTGGAAGAGAAATCACAGTATCAGAAAACAATTCCGCACGCGGCTAGCAGAATGGGCACGGACCTTCGAACAGTCTGACGAACAACCGTTTCACACAGATAATCTCATTGTCCGTACCCGATTTCGCTGTCAATACGACCAATTCATCCAACTTGTCAAATTCATAGACAGCCATGATATGTCGGCGCTCAGAAGAATTCTCTCCTAAGCGCTCTAAGTGAACTATAGAGGCAGAGACGCACCAACGGTAAATAGGATATTGAGAGAACCTGAGATCAAGACAGGTGTTGGAGAAGATGCTCATGGCCTGCCTTGACGAGTCACACTCGCGTTCAATGGCATAACAGCATCACAAAAAGCTTCATCTGGGTCAGTAAACCGGAAATACAGGCAGAGTACAGCAGCAACCAAAGAAGGTCTAGGAGCTAGCCCGCGGCATTTCAACAAGCTATTGGAAAGATTAGGCAGAAAGTAACTCCTACGTCATGGCCTAGTTTTTGTCAGTGGCTTCGAGAAACTCGTTCAAACCCGTGCTTCACCAACAGCACCCTAAATTTTCAAACACTAAGAGACAGACAAGTTATATATTTCACTATACCAAAGAAACCCTAGTCTAGTCAAGCGATGTGAAAGGCCACAAAGATAAGCGGGCCAGGTGGGCGTGCGAAAAGTTGGACAATAGATAAGTACTAACGAAAAGCCTATAGCAAAAACAGCCACTCTGTGGCTGTCTGTCAGAACGCTCGGTAATGCATTGCAGTCGGGGGTTGCGACTACTGAAAGGCCCGAGCCTGGTCAGTCAGCCCGACATGCCTTTTGTAAACGGTGCGTTTACGAGGAGAGCCACCGGCAATAAGTAAAGCTGGCAGTGCCCGTCAATCGAAGAAGGGGGCAAACCGACTTTCAGAAGAAGTGCAGAATGGGACCGGGCTGAATGTCAGTCAGTCCGCAGTGTATACGAAGTGAACGCGGGAGAACTTGGAAACAATGGTCTTCCCCGCGGAAGCCGGGACCTCTTCCGAACTTGAGAAAGAATGGAAACCCATAGATCAACCGCAGACAGCGTCCTCTCCTTTGATGGAGAAAAACACTTCCCGCTGCCGTCTGTGCGGCGGTTCGATTGACTGAGATGGAAGGACCCGCCGTTCAAGAGCCTGCGTCCACCCCGCCACGCTATACTCGCCGGACTATACATTGGACAAACGCGACCGGCGGAGCTGTTCCAGCATAGAGATACAGTAAAGGTGTACAACCGACGCTACCAATACCGCATGCAATTCCCATTTTTGGCGAAACAAAAGATAGTTGCAGGCTATAACGGTAGGCACACACGATTGAAGGCTTGAGAGATAAAGACACAGAAAGAGAGATGCTTTCAATCACTGGAGAAGTTTGCCAGGCCAGAGGTATGTAATGTAAGCGCACACACACGCGGATATTCACACACGCACGCTAACTATGTGGATCTGCTTCTTGTAGAGAGCTGCGAAGCTGCGGCTTTGCAATGTGCGCTGCGGAGGCTTGCTGTATTGTGATGAAATATTTTTTTAGAAGAGGAGAGCGGATATTGAATAATTGGAATGCGAATCAATTACCACTTGTTCTTAGATTCTTGTGAACCACATCTCGCATTCGATGTTTCTAAATAATAACCAACTACCAATAATTTTAGCATAATTTCTGTGCGAAATATCAGGGTAAATATGTAAGCCACGTTTCATTCTTAAAGGGAACACCGTTAATACACTTCTTACACACTCAGACAGTTTTAACTACAATATTTCTTTATGTTATGTCGACGTAAAGCAACTGACCAGATGCGTTTGGCTTACATTTATGTGAAGAAAAATATATTTAACTGCCTTCCCTAGATATCTCAGCTGCAGTTGATGATGAAATACAACTATAGGTGTTCGCCTAGTTAGTAGATAGTATGCAACTCTCATATAGAAGGCGATATATCTATATGATCACTTCATCTGTTCCTGCAAGCGCATCCGTTCTGAAAGGAAGAGGCCTCTGGACAGCATAAGAAGAAAAGGTCTTCCTCACGAACGGGCACAACAAAGATGTGTCGCGCATTCTACTCGCAATTCTGCGAGGTACTTTATTCATCAATTGATGGCGACAAATATTTAAGACACGGAAAGAGCCCCTCAGGCGGAGCATTTGTGGCGAAGTCTGATATAATCTAGTCCCGTCGTAGCAACATCGTCCCCACCGCTACATAGCAGTAATTATAGGAAGCTTTAATCAGAGCGGCCTACGGAAGTTGCGATCGTACACTTCATTATTCAGATACGTACCCCCTGAATCAACCGGAAGCAATGATACTTGCAACCTTTGTACTAAATTATTTATCCGCACGAGGCACTGTTACTGCACACAGTGCAGAGGCTGCTCAGCGACCTTGTCGAGAAGCTAATTTCTGGCACGATAACTTCAAACCATCTAACAATTTGGGCCTCGTAGGCTGCCTGCAAAATCATTTCTATCTATGTCCGTTGATGTCTTGTTTCCTCAGTGAACCTCCACGCGTTCACACAATATTGCCCACTTTGCGTGGTGTCCCCCCAAGCTCATGTCAACCAAACTCCCATTTCTTACAACTTCACATTTTATGGCCTTCCTGACAATGAATGAATGAATGAAAGAATGAATGAATGAATGAATGAATGAATATAACTAAAAGAAATAGCAGACGTCAACCGTTTCTATGGCTTCGTACTCACCTTCTGCGACCGTAGCAGACTGTCACAACTAAAACCGCCATTTTCTGAAGAACTTTCAATGAACAAAGTGCCATCCTAGTCAGCTGCAGTAATGCCTGTCGCGGCTTCCAATATAGGCGCACAGACGCCACAACTGTCAAGGTCTGTGTGAGTGTGTCACGTTGCACAAACTACAAAGCGCGAATGTCGCGCGACGGTTCAGTAGTTTCCCTAACAAGATCACTTCGCTATCACGCGACCTTCGTGCTTGGTAATATGTGCAACGTGATACGCCCCACGTAGAACCCGACAGTTCCGGATTTCAGTTTGGCACGAGGTGCTCTACCCTTCCCTATTATGCTGGAATTCAAAGGAAATGCGATCTCCGATACCCAATAGCAGATCTTTCGCAGTTCCTGCCTTTCTCCCTTCTTTCTTATCTCTCTTTCCGCAATACCAGTGGCAGTGATAGCCATATTTTGTTTTTCTTTGCCCTATGCCGATGCTGAAGCTGAGGAAGTTCTCTGATGAGGATGACGGCTATGGTCGCCGGCGTAAAGGAAAGGACGGACGGAAGGACAGACAGACACGACACAGTCAATCCGGTTGCGATCTTTTACCTGCTGTCGGAGCAAAAGTGCTGAATACTAAATTATCTGGAGTTCACTAGCGAGTTCATCAATGGTTCTCAGAATATCATGTTTAACAACCTAGCTCCATCCATGTCTTCCATGTCCTGGGTTGACAGGACTGCGACGACGTTGACGACCCGCGTCATCTAGCGCTCTTTCCGCACCGCCTAGCCGGTCAACCACTCACAATCGCCTGTATAGGCGTTCGGCAGTGGCACATTCAGCATGAAAAAAAGTCCATCCGCTGAAGCAGGGCGTTTCCTTTCGCTTCCCGCTCCGAGGCACCATTATTAAACGGGACGCTTCTCGTCGGACAAGGCGTCAAGCATCGCGAGCCATCAGCGACGGCGACAGGGCAAGCTACAGCAGCGCCTCGAACAAGAAGACGCCAAAGCTCTGGCATGCTTCAGGCAAGCTCACTACCTGTGGCTGTACGAATGAGCGGTGGGTGGCGGGGGAGGGCAGGGAACACGGATAGCGTTTGCTGCCACCGCCGCCGGCACTGTCACGGCCGCTGCGCTACCGCTGTACGCGTGCACGCAACGCAAGCGCGAGCACGCACGTACAGCGTCGAGGGGATCAACGAAATCTCGCCCCCCCCCCCCCCCGACCCCCCCACGGCTTCTTTTCCTGGCCGGCTCTTCAAAGCGCGACGCCTCTCGCCGTGTTCCCCGTCGTGATTTCATATTTTTTGGTGTCGCTGTTGGGCCCTCCATCTAGCGAGCGAAATCCCCCGCGCTTTTCCTTCGTACTCGATCGCTCCTCTGTCTCTCTTTTATTTTGCTCTTACAGAAATATAAAATGGCCAAAAATCCGCCCTCGCGCCGCCCAGCGCGCGCAGCAGCTGGTGCAGGATGACGAGGGATGCGGGGGAAAAGCCGACTTTTCCGCTCCGACCGGCTTTCGGCCTCAGTTTTTCTTTCTTCTTCCTTTTCTTTCACCCTTTCCCTTTCCACTTTCTGTTTCGACTTGGAAGGGCACGATGAAGGACGGGAACTAGAGAGAGGTGGGGGTGGCAGCAAGCCGGCGAGAAGCACTTCCCCCAACAAGCACACCCGCAGCGCGCCTTTATTAAAAGCACGATAGAGCAGCGGCGGCGGCGGCAGCAGCGGTGGTGGTGGCGGTGGCAGGAGCCAAGCCAAGCCAAAGCCCGTGGCCGTATTATAGACGGGCGCACAAAGAAGAAATCCACAGACAAGCCAAAGCCACGTCTCCTCAACACAACTCCCCACACCACCTCTCCTCCATTCGCTCTCTACCCCAATTCGTTTCCCTCTCTCCCTATAGCTTTCCCTTCATCCCTTCACGCTTTGGTCCCATGCTCCCGGAATGGTAGTGGTGCCCGCGAATCAGCGGCGCAGAAAAAGCAACAGACTAAAGAAATATGTGGCGGCTCACAATACGCGGCCCGATCTCCTCCTCTTGACCCCCCCCCCCCCCCTCCCTGCCCTGTCTCCTCAGAACGCACGAACACCACGTGCTCGCTGCATGGCTGGAGGGCGAAACGAAATACCGAGAGGGCGACAAATATAAAGAACTGCAACGAGTGCAGCGGCCGCAGTGAAAGAACCAAACAAGTCTCATACCCGACCGAAACGCCGCTCGCCGCGGCGGCGGTAACAGCGGTGCGCGGTGGCTGGCTCACGCGGACCGCGGTTCGGGGCTCGAGGCACGGGCCTTTTCAAACTCCATTCATGCCGACCATTCTTATGTGACCTGTCTCCCACTCCTCTCTCTCTCTCTCTCGGCGCTGCTTTCATGCCCTGCTGTCGCTACGCCCCACGTCAACTGTGTGTACGTCATCCGCAGATACCGTGCCATAATGGCAACAATAATAAGCGAAGCGCAGAATAAATCGGAAAAGGGAAGGAAGAAGGGAAGGATAGGCTGTCGAGGGGAGCGGGCAGCCCTCTGTTCAAAACCTTTTTTCTATTCCTTTATTTGTTTGTTTTCTTTTCGCTTTCTTCATCTGTTTATCTCTCTCTCTCTCTTTCTCTCTCTGAATCCCGCCTTTTATCACGGCTTGAGTCTAGTCGCAGTAGTAGGGATCTTGGAGAGCTTGGTCTCTGCATCAGCAGCGCTTTGGCCTATGGACAGAGGGAGGGTAAGAATAGTCAGCCGGTCAACCTTCCTTTCTTATCAAGTCTAGAAGTGCATGATCATGCTATTTATTCGTTTCTATACATTGGTCACAAGTGGCGCTCCAGTTATGCATTTTTCAGCCATGTTTAGGAATAGTTGGGAAACGTTACCGCACTTTTGACTCATCAGAACAGATTTTGAATAACCGGCGCTTGCGCACTACCGAATCCCTACTGCTAATAAGGAATCCATGGCAACCAGGCTGTTGCAAATAGCTATCGAGTATAAGGCGGGGCAGAACTGAGAAGGGGGCTAGTGCGCTTTTAACTTCTTTAGAGCAGACTTGCATTCTTAGAGCGTTCTAAGGAGTAGTCGCTGCCTCAGTCATCGTTGGAAGGACAATGTACAATACAAGCGAACTAGCACATGGCGAATCACGTTCATTTTGCTTTCGTGCTATCTTTTCAACAGCCGCAGCAGGGCCCATTCGCCACACAAACTGTGCGAAGGCGCAACACAGCCACGAAAACGTCTAAAACCTGCGAAGAACCTGACAGGAGTCGCTCAATAGGGGAGGCGAGCACCCGACGTGAGGCGGTAACCATAAGAAAAACCGAAGAAACCCCAAGAAGAGCTCGACGCACGTCTTCATAATGCCTCTCTGCCTATCACGGCGTGACAGCGTCGCGTCAGCACGCCCCTTCCAGAGAGTATCGCGCCGCACACTAAGAGACCCCTGGCTTCACTGCCGTAACATCCTCGGATCCCACGAAACATTGCTTGCAGACACGCGCATTTCACACCGTCCCGAGTCCGAAAAGCCGCACGCAAACACAACGCGATGAAAGTACACTATAGAGGAGTGAAAAAAAGAAGTTTAAAAGCAATGCGAACAAAGAAAAGGAACGACAGCGCTTCTCTGTACCACGTCCCTACCGCGCCGTATTCGCGTCCGACTTTACCACCACCACCACCGCTGCCCGTGTCTGCGTGCGGGGACGACAATGGCGCATTCGGGCAAGAAGGGCACTTAAAAGGCACGAGCGGAAATGGGCAAAGGAAAGGCAGGGGCTGGATGAAAAAAAAAAAAGAAAGGGAAGAGAGAGGACGTGCTCCCTGGTGTAGTGTGCGTCTGCCCCGTCCGTCCCGGTTTCCCCCTCTCAGCTAACCAACGAACTAAACCAGATTATGGAGGATCCCTAAACAAACACAACCAACAAAAGAAGAACATGATCGAGTATTAAAGAAGAAAAAAAGAATACGCTGAGCGTTACACAGCACAGGATCCACACGATTGCCATCTCTTCTCCTTCTCTCATACCCACTTCTCTTCCCTTCGCCCATCTACCCTGATGTTACTACTGAGGCACGCCGGAGGGTTTGGAAGAGAGCAGCGGTAGGAGACGGTAGATGCTGGGGTAAATGTGGGGATGGGAGAAACTATGGGAGAGCGAGGGGTAAATGGCGGAGAGTTCCACGACGACGGGACGGAAGGGAAGAAAAGGTCACGTCCCGGCGTTATCCCCCTCCCCTCTCCACAAACCTCGCTCTTTCTCGTATCTAGGCTCCACGGGGCCTGCGCTCCACACTGTGGCAGTAGCGGGCCTCTCATCATTTCGCGGCCATGTCGCGGCTCCCCCCAGAACGACGAGCGGCGGTAAACCCCGGAGTCTTTGTGTGCCCCAAAACCCCACGGAACGCGGCCGCGCGTCGGTCGGTTCGGCGCGACCCTTTGTTCGGACCCAGGGACCCATATCTGGGAGCTCTTTACCAGTTTCCCTCGCCACTGCCATCCCCCGTACGTTCCCCTTTTCTTTTGTTTCCCTTTACCTTCATCCTTGTCACGCATGTCCCAGGCCTGTTTGCTTCGTATAATTCTCCCGTTCTTTCTGCAGATTCTCTTCTTTCCGTCTATTCGCACTCCTTCCCTTCGTCTCTCGGTGCTTTCGAGCGCTCCCTCTAATAGCCACCGTAAAGCAGCTCGCCCGGGCCAGTAACGGAGCCCGAAGACGCGAGTAAGGCCACAGCTGATGATTTCGCATTTGCTTTTCTATCGTTGTGAGGATTACTTTATTCTTTCACGTTTACCACGCACACTATTCACCTTCGTTTAAGTTTCTCCCGTACGTTCTTGCTAATGTGCAGGAAATATTCAGTACGGCCCTACCAAGGGTACCAGATGCGGCTTCTGTCATGGCTATTTCAGTTCTCACCCCGTATCGGACAATTCTGCTTTCGCATTGATTTGAGTGGAAAGACCCCTGGTCGAAATGTAAGAACAACGACAGCTATGTTGAGCTCACACTGAAAACAGCTGACAGCGCGAAGGGCATAAACGACACGGAAAAGATGCACGGTCAAACGCTGACTATCAACAGACAATAGTCAGCGCTTGTAGGCGTATCTTTTCTGTCTCTTTCGTGTCGTCCGCACGGTGAATAGTTTTCAGTAGGGACTGTTAACAATGTGCCCAACGTGCCTTCCTACATATTTTGTTCGACAACGACATGCGCCAGCGTTTTTTAAAATGAATCAGTACATAAGTTTCAGTTAAGCTTACGGTGGTCCCTCTCTGTTAGCGGCGAATCCATTCGACATCGACGCTGATGGTGCGGCCTGTGTACAAGAATCTTGACAGGCGAAGTGAAAAATTTTGGCATCCTTGAAACGTAGGTAACTCAGGAGGCAATCAGCTGACGAAGGTAATCTCTACAATGGCCCGTCTTCCAAAAGTCGATGTAACAGCGGTACGGCGACTACAAACTCTGAACGCTTTCAACGTTCAGATGGATCTCAAAGACGTCTCTCAAAGAAACGCCTGATGTACTAAAGCAGAAAAGCGTAATTAAATCAGGTCTAGGAAGTCACTAACTACATCATTGCTATGAAGGATGCGTTGGGGCTTTGATTACATCGTAAATCGAGTGGCTACGAGCGATTGTGGGCGTTTACACGGGCCGCCAAAAGACAAGTCAGTAAGCATCCATGATTAAATTTTTACCCAAGTCACACGACAAATTTCAGCAGGTAATCTATTGAAATACAGCTATAAAAATCCATAAAAACTTCAAAAAACTCGTTTTTGGCCTTCTTGCTTACGCTTTGTCCACATTTTAGAAACATGCGAGACGAAATTTGTAATATTCTTAAATAACGAAAACAGAGCGCTGTGCTCTGTAGAACTGTAGATTTGATAAAACTATAGAATATAAGACGAAGAGAAAGAGAGCGAAAGAAAGCAAAGGAAAGGTTTAGAGGTCAACAAGACGACTATCCGGTTTGCTACCCTACCCTAGGTGCACAGGAAAGAAGGAATAAAAATAGGGAATAAAGGGCAGAATGAGCACTGGGCGCACAAAGTAGGACGCACAGCAGGACTGCAATCAGTGATTCAGGCTGTTGTCACATAGTTACTAGCGCTAACAAGACTAAAGGAACAAAAAGGTGGGACAGGACAGAGGCCCAATCCTGTCCCACCTTTTTTTTTTATTCGTTAGTCTTGTTAGCGCTAGTAACTATGTCACAGCAAATGCTTCAACACCAATTAGCCCGACTATCTGCGTTAATTACTCAGGCTGTTGTTCTCCTGAAAATTCTCGCGATTCCATCTCACAATGAATGTATACAGACATTTACGCGATTAGCATTGAATCAATGGAGCAACACACCGTGCTGCCACGGCCAGAACACGTCAAGTATGAGGCGTGTGTGCCTCCTGTCTCCTTTCTCGCGCATCCCTCAGCACAGGCTGCGCCATCTAGAGGTGCCGGCGTGAAGATTCGGTGGGGCGCCGGGACTTCAGATTGTCCTAATATATTTGATGCGGGCTAGATTCCGCCCAGCACCGTATAAATCTTAAGGATTTCTTTTTTTTTTTTTCACTGACGAGCGGCCGTACCCAGTGACCAAAGATGGCGCCAAAGAAGTTCATGCGGCATGGACAGACGTCAAAATCCGGCATGGGCAGACGTCATCAAACTCTCCTTTGCGATGTTGTTATGTTTGTTTCTTGCATTTATTTATTTATTTATCTTAGCATTACCATTCGTTGCTTCATTTATTCCTGAATAATATTGAGAAATGGAGTAGTTGAAGTACTCTGCCTTTCACTCTCTCTACAGCAATCCATGCATAAAAGAACAAAAGAGTATCGGTTATTCCAAGATGGCAAGAATAGGCGCCTGCAAATACCCCAACCAGCCATAAGCGGCAAAGCAATGTTGCATTGGCTAGTTAGTAGTTGCAGCCGTAACAAGTGCTGCACGGTACGTAGGCAGCAATTAGAGACCACGCTAGCTATTTCATTTATATCATATATTTGCCATAACAGGCAGTGCAATGCGAGGGGAACTAGAGAAACTGTAACTCAGTAGTAGCCACGAATTCTGAGATAGTGTCCATCATCTCTTTCGACAGGCCGGCCTACAGCTCAATTCTGCCAAATGCAATTTAGCAGCCATCATATACGAGCACTCGGACACTTGGTCGCCGCTACCGGTACACACCCTGACCCTGACAAAATAGGTGCTGTCAGCGAATTTCCGCCTCCTCGTTCGTCCGCTGATGTCCGAAGTTTCCTCGGACTGTGTTCATACTTTCGACGTTTCATTGAGAACTTTCCCGACATCGCTCCGTCCTCTCACCAAGCTCCTCAAGAAGGACATTAGTTTTTGTTGGGGACGTGAACAAGCTGAGGCATTATCAGTGCTAGCTGCTCACCTCATAAAGCCATTCCTTTTGGGCGATTTTGATTCAATATACTTCTTGCGGCGTTGACAAAGCTTGCAATCCGCGACGTAGCGTCGAACTGAGTGGTATTGTTTAGGCCAGACGAAGTGTCTGCGAACGCGATCGTAAGAGCGGGAGGCACTCAAATGGCCAGCGGTGGGTGCATCGTGCTATTGCGCGAGAACAGAAGAGCGTAGGTGCTGAGGAACAACGAGGAGCAGTTCAGCGACATCGAGCTGCATGTTGCGCCGGTACAAGGTGTCATTTTGTAGTAGAAACAAGCGAAGGGAACGGTCGTGCTTTTTCGAGGTGATAAGCTTGATGAGGGCTCGTAAAGACAGGTCCTGACGCTGTTCCGACGGCGACGTTGATGAAGTCAGTAATCGACAAAACGCAGGCATCGGCTTCAAGTTCTTTGGCACCGGTGGACAGACCGGATAGCGGGAGAGGCAGTCGGCATGCTGATGAAGCCGCCCATATTTACAGGACACAGAGAGGGTGTACCCTTTTAAACGTAAAGCTCAGGGTCCAAGACGGCCTGTCGAGTCGTTGAGTGAGGACAGCCAATTAACATAAAGCGTGGTGATCTGTGACGACAGAAAAAGGTCGGCCGAACAGGTAAGGGCGGGACTTAGCCATGGGCCAAACGAGAGAAATGTACTCGCGTCCGGTTATTGGATAATTCCGCACTGAGGCTGAGAGAAGGCGGCTAGAGCAAGCAATTCCGCGATTTGCATGCCGTTGCCGTTGGGACAAGATAGCGCCAATGCCGCGGCCTCCTCCACCAGCGCGAACTTCTCTGTAGGCAGATGGATAGAAACATATATATATATATATATATATATATATATATATATGGAATGGCCGGACAGGCCGTCATTGGAATCTGAACCTGGCAACGTTTAACGCTAGAACGTTATCTAGTGAGGCAAGTCTGGCAGTGCTATTGGAGGAATTGGAGGGCAGTAAATTGGATATAATAGGATTCAGTGAAGTTAGCAGGACAAAAGAAGTATATACAGCGCTAAAAATCGGGCACGTCCTGTGCTACCGGGGCTTAGCGGAGAGACGAGAACTAGGAGTCAGATTCCTGATTAATAAGGATATAGCTGGCAACATACAGGACTTCTATAGCATTAACGAGAAGGTGGCAGGTCTTGTTGTGAAACTTAAGAGGTACAAATTGAAGGTCGTACAGGTCTACGCCCCTACATCCAGTCATGATGACCAGGAAGTCGAAAGCTTCTATGAAGACGTGGAGTCGGCCATGGGTAGAGTCAAAACAAAATACACTATACTGATGGGCGACTTCAATGCCAGGCTAGGCAAGAAGCAGGCTGGAGACAAGTCAGTGGGGGAATATGGCATAGGATCTAGGAATAGCAGGGGAGAGTTATTAGTAGAGTTTGCAGAACAGAATAATATGCGGATAATGAATACCTTCTTCCCCAAGCGGGATAGCCGAAAGTGGACCTGGAGGAGCCCGAATGGCGGGACTAGAAATGAAATAGACTTTATACTCTGCGCTGACCCTGGCATCATAAAAGATGTTGACGTGCTCGGCAAGGTGCGCTGCAGTTACCGTAGGATGGTAAGAACTCGAATTAGCCTAGACTTGAGAAGGGAACGGAAGAAACACGTACATAAGAAGCTGATCAATGAGTTAGGGGTAAGAGGGAAAATATTATTGAACACATACACAGGTATCAGGAAAGGGAAAGCGAGGAGCAGGCTGGCAACTGCCACCGGAAGGGGCACAACGCCTGCCTACTCCTCTGAAGGGAGGTGACAGCAACACAGAAATGGAAGATAGGAAGGAGGGGAGGAAAAAGGAAAGAGGGAAGGAGAGCAACAGGACAAATCAAAAGACCAAAGTAGAACACTGCAACAGGTGAAATCTAAAGACTAAAGTAGAACTCTGCAGCCGGAGTTAAAGTGACGCCGCGTCGAACAGCCTCCACAATTATCAACCACATCCATGGTGTTACGTTTCGCCTACAACGCGCGGTAATGCCGGCGCGGATGCAACGGACGCCGGGGCTTTGTTCAAAGCGGCGGACATTTTGGCCGTTCGACGCCGCCGCAACGCCTACCCGCCAAGCGTGTCCAGGCGTGTTTCAGTGCCACGTGTCTTCGTATGTGCGTGTGTGTGTGTGTGCCCCCGCTTGTCAAAGCGCGGCAGCCGGGGAGCGGAGCTCCCCAAGTGAGGAGCCAGCAGGTCGGTCCGTCGGCGGGTTGGCGATGCGTCACTACACTCGGTTCAGCAGGTCTCTCGGCTCGACCGTGCGCGCCGTCGTGGGCTCATGCTCCGCCGTGTCGTGGGCTCATCCCGTGACCTTCCTTCTGGCCCGCGACGCCGAGAGTATAAGAGCAGCTGCCCCCGGACGCCAGGAGAGAGGCTCCGATTTGTACTGTTGAGTTACGTGCTCTCCCGTCTCTCCACTTCGGTCGACCTGACCGGCCGCTCTTTTGCTATGTTAGAATAAACAAGTTGTTCTGTCACCAGTCTTCTCATGCTTTGCCGGGACCTTCGGATGCTTCCAGTGCCCCAGGCCGCCAGGCCAACGCTACCCTTGGGGCTTGCGACCCATTCGCAATAACGGGCGTCAGCACCGAGACTCCAACAACTGGTTGCCAGCGGTGAGATCACGACAACGGAGGCCAGCAGCGAAGAGATGCGGTTGAATGTATGCTGAGCAGCACAACGACCATCCGGGAGCAGTGCAACGAGCCCTGTGTGATGACTGGTTGCCTGCAGCGGAACGACTGCGCTGAAGTCTTGGTTGCGAGGTTTGGTGAGTGCGGGACTTTCTTCTTCTGTGTTTTGCCAGGCTTTTGTTAGTGTTAGAAACAGAGCTGGTAATTGTGGTTGTCGTTGCTGCCGGGTTAGTTTGCGGCAAGACAATAGTAGGCAGTAGAGAAAGCAGCATTCAGAGCAGCCATGGATTTGAAGTCGTTGCGCAAACCGATATTGCTGGAGCTTGCAAGAGAGTTGGGTCTGGATGTCTCAGACAAACTCAGAAAACCAGAACTGCTAAGGGCTATTCTTGAGTTAGAAGCTGAGGATGACGAGCTGTCGGATTGCCTTGAGACCATTGAGGAGCGGGCAAAAAGACAGGAGCGCGAACTTAAAGAACAAAAAGAGAAAGAAAAAGAAGAGCGCGACCGTCAACACGCTTTGGAAATGAAGCGTCTCGAGTTAGAGATGGAACGCGCTCGTAATGGAAGTCAGGCACACGGTGCAGGAGAACGAGTATTGTTCAAAATGCCTGACCTGATGCGGCCGTTTAAGCTTGGAGAGGACATTGGTTTGTTCCTGGTTAACTTTGAGCGAACGTGCGAGAAGCAGGGGTTCTCTCGGGAAACGTGGCCACAGCGCTTGCTCACTTTGTTACCCGGCGAGGCGGCCGACGTAGTCGCTCGCTTGGAGAGAGAGGAGGCAGAGGATTTCGACAAAGTGAAATCGAGTCTGCTAAAAAAGTACCGGCTGTCAGCGGAGGCGTTCCGTCGGAAGTTTCGGGAAAATGAGAAAGGCAAAAGTGAGTCATATAGAGAGTTTGCGTACAGGCTTATGTCAAACATGCAGGAGTGGCTCAAAGAAGAGAAAGCGTTTGGTGACCACGAGAAAGTTCTGCAGTGTTTCGGGCTAGAACAGTTTTATAGTCGGTTACCTGAGAACGTGCGGTACTGGGTCTTGGATAGGCCAGACGTTAGTACGGTGGCTCGAGCCGCTGAGCTAGCCGAGGAGTTTGTGACGCGTCGGGCTCGTGGAGCTAAGGACGGTCAAAAGGGTGAATTTGGCTCCAAGTTTGAGAGGCCGAAGTTCACGCCCATGAGAAAGCGGTTCGAGACGAGGCGAGCGCGCGTGTGTTATACGTGCCAGAAGCCGGGTCACTTTTCGGCGCAGTGTCCGACCGAACGTGAGGAGACGGCGGCAGCCGAAGCCGAACGCAGAAAGCGGTTCGAGATGAGGCAAGTGCGCGTGTGTTATACGTGTCAGAAGCCGGGTCACTTTTCGGCGCAGTGTCCAGAAACAAAACCAAAAGTCGTGTTTTTGTCATTATGCAGCACTGACGAGAACATCAAGCTTCTCGAGCCTTACATGCGAGACCTCCTCGTGAACGGGAAAGAGTGCCGAGTGCTTCGCGATACCGCAGCTACGATGGATGTCGTTCACCCTCTTACGTAGAACCCGATATGTTCACGGGCGAGTGCGCATGGATCAAGCAAGCAGTGGAAGCTCATAGCGTGTGTCTGCCGGTAGCAAAAGTGCTTATTGAAGGACCTTTCGGAGCACTTGAGACGGAGGCCGCAGTGTCATCTATGCTGCCCCCCCAGTACCCGTACCTATTTTCGAACAGGTCCGATCACCTCCTGCGCGAGAAGGGGCTTTTGTTTGGTGAGGCTAGCGTTCAGGCCTTAACCAGATCGAAGGTTCGGGAGCTCGCTGCAAAGGCGGTAGTTGCGGGGCCAACGTTGTTGAACGATGAGAAAGGGTCAGAGGCGCAGCAAGCTGGTATTCAGAGCACGCCCGAACTGAATAAAATTGAGCCTGTAGCGTTAAAGGCACCAGATACTGGAGAGGAAATTCCCGATGCGGGAAAGTTAGAAGAGCTTCCGGTCGAGCTTCCGGGACTAGGCTCAGTGACGAACAGGAAAGACACCGATCAAGTCATTAGTGACTTAATAAGTAAAGCATCGCTGTCGCCTGAGCAGAAAACCGAACTACACCAGCTCTTACAAGAGTTTCAAGGTCTGTTCTCTGAGAGGCCTGGTAGGACTTCTGTCCTTACTCATGACATAGAACTTACCTCCCCAGAGCCAGTGCGATCCAAGGCGTACCGGGTGTCACCCCGCCAGAGCGATATTATGGAGGCTGAGGTAACGAAAATGCTACAGCTCGGTGTTATTGAAGCGGGTGAGAGTGATTATACCTCCCCTTTGATTTTAGTTGAGGTACCGGGCAAGGAACCTCGTCCTTGCGTCGACTACCGCAGGCTTAATTCCATCACTAAGGATCAAATTTATCCGATCCCTAACATCGAGGAGCGCCTTGAGAGAGTGAGTAGCGCTCAGTTTATTTCCACCCTAGATCTTGTCAGGGGTTATTGGCAGGTTCCACTTACAGAAGAGGCTAGTAGGTATGCGGCGTTCATTTCACCAATGGGGACATTCCGTCCTAAAGTTTTGAGTTTTGGTTTGAAGAACGCGCCATACTGCTTTTCAAGCCTCATGGATAAAGTGTTGCGGGGACAGCAAGAATTCGCTTTACCGTATCTAGACGACGTAGCGATATTCTCCGCATCCTGGCCTGAGCATATGGCGCACTTGCGGGCAGTGCTAACCCGCCTGCGCGATGCGGGCTTGACAGTCAAGGCTCCCAAGTGCCAGTTAGCACAGGCCGAGGTTGTCTACCTCGGACACGTGATTGGTCGGGGTCGTCGCCGCCCCTCTGAAATAAAGGTGGCCGCTGTGCGAGACTTCCCGCAACCGCGCACGAAGACCGATATTCGGTCGTTCTTAGGTGTCGCCGGCTACTATCAGAGGTACATCCCCAGGTACTCTGATATCGCGTCTCCCCTAACGGATGCTCTAAGAAAGACAGAGCCGCAAACAGTCGTCTGGGACGAGACAAAAGAAAGAGCTTTTAGCGCCCTAAAGAGCGCCCTAACAAGCCAGCCTGTGCTACGATCGCCCGACTACACAAAAGGGTTCGTTGTTCAGTGTGATGCTAGTGAGCGAGGCATGGGCGTTGTACTGTGCCAACGGGAAAATGGAGAAGTAGAACACCCCGTCCTGTATGCTAGTCGTAAGCTGACGAGTCGTGAGCAGGCGTATAGCGCCACCGAGAAAGAGTGTGCGTGTATCGTGTGGGCCGTTCAGAAATTGTCATGTTACCTAGCTGGCTCGAGGTTTATCATTGAAACGGATCACTGCCCTCTCCAATGGCTGCAGACCATCTCTCCCAAAAATGGCCGCCTCCTGCGCTGGAGCCTCGCTTTGCAACAATATTCCTTTGAGGTGCGTTACAAAAAGGGGAGTCTCAACGGTAACGCCGATGGCTTAAGTCGAAGCCCCTAACGTGGGAATCAGCCTCAAAATTGCTTGTTACTGATGTTTTTCTTCCTGAGGCAGGATTTTTAACCTATTGCTTTCGTGTAGTGTTTCAAAGTGATGATGTGCTTTCTAGCGCAATTTTCCGATTTGTGGACGCGTTCTGAGTGCTGCTAAACTACTGTAAGGAACTAGGCAGCAGTATAAAAGGGGAAAGAGCCTGGCAGGGCTTAGTGAGGGTTGTGCCGTGCTTGCTGACTGAGCGGTTGACTTTCGGCGTAGTTCTAACGCTTGCCGGAAACGAGAACAAAAATGTCAACTCTCCCGAAGTCACTTTGCAGTGTCCTGTGTGCACCTGAACGTGAGAACGAGGCCTTCTCTGTGCGCTGCGCTCAAGAAACGCCAAAGGACGCCCGACTTCGGTTATGAGCATCATCGAGCGACATCCCTCCGGACAGCGGATGCAGTCCCCTGACCATCGGGATCTCCTTCCCCCGGCGGGGCGGTCTGTTACGTTTCGCCTACAACGCGCGGTAATGCCGGCGCGGATGCAACGGACGCCGGGGCTTTGTTCAAAGCGGCGGACATTTTGGCCGTTCGACGCCGCCGCAACGCCTACCCGCCAAGCGTGTCCAGGCGTGTTTCAGTGCCACGTGTCTTCGTATGTGCGTGTGTGTGTGTGTGCCCCCGCTTGTCAAAGCGCGGCAGCCGGGGAGCGGAGCTCCCCAAGTGAGGAGCCAGCAGGTCGGTCCGTCGGCGGGTTGGCGATGCGTCACTACACTCGGTTCAGCAGGTCTCTCGGCTCGACCGTGCGCGCCGTCGTGGGCTCATGCTCCGCCGTGTCGTGGGCTCATCCCGTGACCTTCCTTCTGGCCCGCGACGCCGAGAGTATAAGAGCAGCTGCCCCCGGACGCCAGGAGAGAGGCTCCGATTTGTACTGTTGAGTTACGTGCTCTCCCGTCTCTCCACTTCGGTCGACCTGACCGGCCGCTCTTTTGCTATGTTAGAATAAACAAGTTGTTCTGTCACCAGTCTTCTCATGCTTTGCCGGGACCGTCGGATGCTTCCAGTGCCCCAGGCCGCCAGGCCAACGCTACCCTTGGGGCTTGCGACCCATTCGCAATAACGGGCGTCAGCACCGAGACCCCAACAATGGCTAGTTCGCTATGCGGCTAATTGTGTTCTCCACGATGAGACGCCAAGTAAAGCTGCACGTAAAAAAATAGAGGGAAAATAGAGGGAAATAGAAATAGAGGGAAAAAGGGAAAATAGAGGAATTCCGAATCAAGCTACAGAACAGGTACTCGGCTTTAACTCAGGAAGAGGACCTTAGTGTTGAAGATATGAACGACAACCTTATGAGCATCATTAAGGAGTGTGCAATAGAAGTCGGTGGTAACTCCGTTAGACAGGATGCCAGTAAGCTATCGCAGGAGACGAAAAATTTGATCAAGAAACGCCAATGTATGAAAGCCTCTAACCCTATAGCTAGAATAGAACTGGCAGAACTTTCCAAGTTAATCAACCAGCGTAAGACAGCTTACATAAGGAAGTAAAATATGGATAGAATTGAACATACTCTCAGGTACGGAGGAAGCCTAAAAGCAGTGAAGAAGAAACTAGGAATAGGCAGGAGTCACATGTATGCGTCAAGAAACAAAGCCGGCAATATCATCACTAACATGGATGAGATAGTTCAAGTGGCTGAGGAGTTCTAGAGATTTATACAGTACCAGTGGCACTCACGACAATAATGGAAGAGAAAATAGTCTAGAGGAATTTGAAATCCCACAAGTACCGTCGGAAGAAGTAAAGAAAGTCTTGGGAGCTATGCAAAGGGGGAAGGCAGCTGGGGAGGATCAGGTAACAGAAGACTTGTTGAACGATGGTGGACAGATTGTTCTAGAAAAACTGGCCAACCTGTATACGCAATGCCTCATGACTTCGAGCGTACCCGAATCTTGGAAGAACGCTAACATAATCCTAATCCATAAGAAAGGGGACGCCAAAGACTTGAAAAATTATAGACCGATCAACTTACTGTCCGTTGCCTACAAAGTATTTACTAAGAGAAAACAAGGGTAGGAAAGGTAGGGAGGTCAACCAGAACAGCATCCGGTTTGCTACCCTACACTGGGGGTGGGGGGAAGGGGAATAGAAAGAGGAAGAAAGGGAGAGAGGAAGCACTGAGTACGTGTGGGAGCGACACCATACACAAGGACACTATAAACGGTCTGTTAAGCCCGTGCACTTCAAGTACCGCACTAGTGCACGAATCGCTTTTCGAGCTTGTGACGGGTGTGGCCACGGTCCGAGTATCTTTGACTCGGTGAAACATCTCGAGTCCAGTCTGCGTAAAGTTGCCCGCAGAGAGAGGCGTTGGACATCGTAGCGAGGGCAGGTACATAATAGGTGCTCGATGGTCTCCTCGCACCCACAGGAGTCGCACATCGGGCTCTCGGCCATTCCCATACGGTAGGAGTATGCGTTCGTGAACGCCACTCCCAGCCACAAGCGACACAACAAGGTTGCTTCGCCGCGGGGAAGGCTAGATGGCAGTTGTAGCCGTAGCGTGGGGTCCAGTTTACGTAATCTGCAATTTAGGCCACTTGAAATCCAGAGATCTTGGGACTTCTTACGCGCAAGTTGGCGAAGTTCTCTGGCAGCGTCCGACCTCGCCAAAGGTGTTGGACGCGTCTTGGTATCTTCGTGGGCACACCGGGCAGCCTTGTCAGCTAGGTTGTTGCCGACGATGCCACAGTGAGCAGGAATCCACTGAAATATAATGTGGTGTCCACTTTCCAGAGCATGGTGGTGCAGTTCCCTGATTTCAGATGTCATTTGCTCGTAAGTTCTGGGACGTAATGCGGACTTGATGCTGTGAAGGGCTGCCTTTGAGTCACAAAATACGACCCATTTCTCTGTAGGCTCTTCGGTGATGTACATCATAGCGGCATGGAGAGATGCAAGTTCTGCCGATGTAGATGTAGTCGTGTGCGACAATTTGAATTTAACTGTAACGTTCTTGGCTGGAACGACGAATGCGGCAGTTGAGCTGGTAGGTGAGGTGGAACCATCGGTATATATATGTATGCGGTCATGATACGTCTGGTGCAGTAATATGAGTGTAAGTTGCTTCAGAGCCGGCGATGGATGATTGGACTTTTTTGTAATTCCAGGAATAGCAAAATTCACTTGAGGCTGTCGCAGGCACCACAGGGGAGAGGAAGGCTTCGCCGCCGGTGTAAATGATGCCGGTATGTACTCATGATGAGCGCTAATAACTCGTGAAAAGGTCGCTTGAGGTCTCTCGGCTGGTAGGGAGGCCAAATGATGGTCGGGGATCCTTGACAGATGGCGAATGTGCGCTCTGAGAGAGTCGACAGCTACACGTGTCTGGATTGTATGGTCTCCTGCGATGGCGATTGTCGCTGCTGTTGAGGTGCACCTAGGCAGCCCTAAACACGTGCGTAGGGCTTGACCTTGTATGCTCTCCAAGGCGCGAAAGTTCGTCTTGCATGCATTTGACAATACTGGTAGGCTGTAACGAAGGAGTCCGAGAAACAAAACCCTGTACAGCTGCAACATAGAATGGACTGGTGTACCCCAGTTTTTCCCGCATAGAAATCGGAAAACCTGAGCAATGGCGACTAGCTTCTTCTTCAGATAGACGCAGTGAGGGCTCCATGAGAGGTTGCGGTCAATGATGACGCCCAGAAAGCGATGCGTCTTAACATAGAGTACAGCTTGACCATTGATCGTAACAGGATACGATGACATTTGTTTCCGCGTAAAACCAAGTAATGCGCACTTTTCAGTAGACACACTGAGGCCTTGCTCTCAGAGATAAGAAGCCGTCATGGTTGCCGCCCGCTGAAGCCTGGCTCTTAGCTGAGGGCGAGTCACCGCAGAGGCCCAGATGCAAATGTCGTCGGCGTATATTGAGACATGTACTGTCTGCGGTAGGTAATCCGCTAGTCCTACCAGGACGAGGTTGAACAAAATGGGGCTCAACACTCCACCCTGCGGCACACCACGGCAGATGGAATGGTCTGAAGTTGGGCCGTCTTCGGTCTGTAAGAAAAAACGCCTCTCAGTCAAATAGTCCCGAATCCATTGATACATCCGGCCACCAACTCCAACAGCCTCAAGTGAGTTTAGTATGGCCTCGTGGGCGACGTTGTCGTATGCTCCTTTTATATCCAGAAAAAGTGTCGCAAATAGAATCAGGAACACCTTCGACTTCTGTCAACCAAAGGACCAGGCAGGATTCTGTAAAGGATACTCAACAAAAGACCATATTCACATTATCAATCAGGGGATAGAGAAATGTGCGGAATATAACTAACCCTTATATATAGCTTTCATTGATTACGAGAAAGCGTTTGATTCAGTCGAAACCTCAGCAGTAATGGAGGCATTACGGAATCAGGGTGCAGACGAGCCGTATGTAAAAATACTGAAAGATATCTATGGCGGCTCCACAGCCACAGTAGTCCTCCATAAAGAAAGCAACAAAATCCCTATAAAGAAAGGCGTCAGGCAGGGAGATACGATCTCTCCAATGCTATTCACAGCGTGTTTACAGGAGGTATTCAGAGACCTGGATTGGGAAGAATTGGGGATAAGAGTTAATGGAGAATACCTTAGTAACTTGCGATTCGCTAATGATATTGCCTTGCTTAGTAACTCAGGGCACCAATTGCAATGCATGCTCACTGACCTGGAAAGGCAAAGCAGTACGGTGGGTCTAAAAATTAATCTTCAGAAAACTAAAGTAATGTTTAACAGCCTCGGAAGAGAACAGCAGTTTACAATAGGTAGCGAGGCACTGGAAGTGGTAAGGGAATATATCTACTTAGGACAGGTAGTGACCGCGGATCCGGATCATGAGGCTGAAATAATCAGAAGAATAAGAATGGGCTGGGGTGCCTTTGGCAGACATTCTCAGATCATGAACAGCAGGTTGCCATTATCCCTCAAGAGAAAAGTATTTAACAGCTATCTCTTACCAGTACTCATGTACGGGGCAGAAACCTGGAGGCTTACGAAAAGGGTTCTACTTAAATTGAGGACGACGCAACGAGCTATGGAAAGAAGAATGACGGGTGTAACGTTAAGGGATAAGAGCAGATCGGGTGAGGGAACAAACGCGAGTTAATGACATCTTAGTTAAAATCAAGAAAAACAAATGGGCATGGGCAGGACATGTAATGACGAGGGAAGATAACCGATGGTCATTAAGTGTTACGGACTAGATTCCAAGGGAAGGGAAGCGTAGCAGGGGGCAGCAGAAAGTTAGGTGGGCAGATGAGATTAGAAGTTTGCAGGGACAACATGGCCACAATTAGTACATGACCGGGGTAGTTGGAGAAGTGTGGGAGAGGCCTTTGCCCTGCAGTGCGTGTAACCAGGCTGAATGATGATGACATACATACATACATACATACATACATACATACATACATACATACATACATACATACATACATACATACATACATACATACATACATACATACATACATACATACATACATACATACATACATACATACATACATACATACATACATACATACATACATACATACATACATTGCCACGGGGATGAGAGTAGCCAAAAGGGATAGTATATTGTATTTACAAAATATATGCAGAGACACTGCCACTGTTACACTGCCAGGGTTCTACTAGGAAACATAAATACCCAAGAAAGTGGATGGGGAAACGGTGCCGCGGTAGTTAAGTTGCTAGAGTATCGCACGCGAAATGCGAAGGTTGTGGGATCGTTCCCCACCTGCGGCAAGTTGTTTTTTCATCCACTTTCATTTCGATTAATTTATCCTTTCTTTATTTTATTCATTAAGCACAGGTAATTTCTCCTATGTTGTCCTTGGTGTTAACGTTTGTTGGCTTCTTATGATATGACTAATAAGAATCGGGCCCCTCGGGTAATTCCGCTTTCTTCTCGTTTATATATATATATATATATGGACAAATATTGCTTAGAAGAAAACGACGAATACCTAACACCGGGAAAGAGGTAAAGAAAGCTTCGTTTTCGAGAACGCTCGGAAAGTTATTTTTACACCTGTCTTAGTAATGTCCAGTTGAATTGACATAGATCAGGTACAACATGTTTTTTTAGTTATGAACTACGCGATGTTCAAGAGTCGCTGGCTTGACTACCACGTTCATCAAGAAAAGCGCACCAGAAATCCAACTGCAAGGACTTCAAAGATATATATAGTCAAACTCCTTAAAAAAAGGTGCTCTCGCACTCGACGCCTGGCAGTCGTTTTGAGTTTTCGGCCGAGAAGCGAGCACCGCGGTGTACGACCGCCGACCGAAAGGGGGAATGAGGCGACTTTTCCTAGGCTGGCCGTTCTCTCTTTCTTCTTCCTTGCTCGAACGGCTGCAGACTCCAGAGGTGGTCGCTTAGGAACCTCGAAATGAAGCCACTGCGCCGCAAGAGAAGGCCGTTGTCGTTTGCGTTGAAAAAAAAAGAATATATATCTAGAGAGAGAATAAAGACAAAGAATTGCGACGCTGCGTTCAAGAAATGCGCGCCGCGAGCAGGAAGAAACGCGGGCAAACGAGCAGACGGCTGAAGCCGAGAGGCATAATAACTACACCAAAAAGACGAGGCAGTCAAAAAAAGTTGGAAACGAGGAAAACTGGTTAGAACAAAGGCAACTCGTCACCAAAAAATACAGAAGGAACGAGAGAAAGAGAAAAACGGTCCCTCTGCAGATGCCTATAGCACCTGCAGTCGTGGCCATAGGAATGCAAGAAAATAAAAATAGGAATAAATAAAATAAAAGAAAACCATGGAGAGCGACATTCGAGTCCAAAATGTCACCATAGATCCGAAAACGAGCAACAGACACGAGAAAGAAAAGAAGACAAAAAACGCGTCGGGCACCCGAAGGCTGCCCACAGTAAGGAAAAGAACGATCAACGATGGCCACGACCTGGGAGACAATAACCATAGGAAGGTGGACGAGAGAGAACAAGGCGCAAACACGAACAGTTCGCTATGAAACGCGACGAAAGAAATGAATAGAGAGAGACCCCCCAAAAAAAAGAAAGGAAAAGGGCGCCAGTGGAGAAAAGAAGCGTCAACGAACGGCACAGGTCGATGTCCACATCAGGACGGAGGGAGGGCGACATTGGACAGGAAGACGGACGGGTTTCTATGGTCATCACGGAGGCGACTCCGCTGCTTCTGGCGCTCGCTCGCCGTTCACGTTGTTGCCGACCGCGCCTCCTCCGCGCTATTCTCTTCTTTTGTCTCCACGGCCGCTGATGGGGAGGACGCGCCCAGATGCTCTCCTTTGGCGCGGACGCTATATACACCGTGCGTTTGTGAGCGTGCGCGCGCGCGCGCTAGCGCTGGTTCGCCTCGTTTTCCAGGCGCCCGCGTCGCCTCCGTCGTCGCCGTGCCATACACCGTTTCTTGGCCGGTCAGCGCTGCGCGCCGGGGCCGATTTGGGACCGCACAAATGGGCGGCGCACTTCTTGGGGACAACCTATACGACCATGCTCTGCTGCTATGGCTTGAGCTGCCACTGCTGCTGCTGCTGCTGCTTCTGTAGGACCTGATATCCCCTTCTTTTTTTTTTCTTCTTGTTACCAGCCCCCTCTCTTCCCCCACCCTTCCAACCTCATGCGGCCAGAGAGAGAAGTAGTTTCGTTTATTGCCGCTTCTCCCGCCGCGCTGGAGCATAGGAGGATGCCGCGCTGAATCGCCTCCTAGTTTACCTCGGCCCAGCGCATTCCCCCCCCCCCCCTTTCTTTCTTGACTAGAATCGTCTTGGCTTTTGCTCTTTTGTTTGTTATGCGCCTTTGATCATCTGGGTGCTGCGAGTTCTTGAGGCTGACCTGCTGCGCGGGTAATGGAGCGTGTATCTGTCTGCGGGTAACGTGCCCAGCCCGCACGACCTCGGGAACGCGTGCGTATGGCAATGACTATGCGCTGCAAACTTGGTTACGTCGAGAACGTAGTCAAGTTCGCCGGTGCATCTTCTCTTTGTAGCTTTTGCCAATAGGTGCTGAGAAAGGAAGCGGAATCTGTGTATTGTCTTTTCCTGTGGTCCCCTTGCGTGCTTCTGGCGCATAAAGGTATATGAAAGGAGACATCTTGATAACTTCTTCTATCGTCCATATTTTAAATTCGATTTTTAAGCCAGATGTTAGGAAGTAGCCAAACGTGCTTATTGCGCCAGCTTATCAGGAAGTGTACTCAGCGTATGGTGAGCAGTAGTAGTAGAAACGCCTTTGATGATGGGCTGGCCTCAAAGCCAGCGAGCACATGGGGTGAAAATACCACCATGCCCATCTATTCTGGGCAGGCAGTCCAGAATATATGGGCGTCTGATACGAGGTGCCGTTCAGCCATGACTGTGATTAAACGGGTGAATGTTTTCCCGCTAGCATTCCTTTGTTCAGAGTGAAAAAACGGACATTACAGCAGGTAGTTGCCACTTGCATGCACACTATTATGCGTCATTTAGGCCTTACCTTGTCTCCAACCAATAAGGGGCATCTAGATTGCGTGCACTAGCTTGCTTTCTATAACGTCGCGCTTCCGGTATACTGTCAGGTCACGAAAGTATTTTGCGCATTGGCGTGACATGGCGTTCCTGTCAATAAAGTATCGGGCACGCAGCGCTCACGAAAGCCAATACACGCAATGTAGACGACGATTATTGTTGAAGGACATAATAAGGTCCAGAGGATGCAGGATGTCTTAGAGTTTACTAGAAACCACACGATACCAACCAAAATATGAAACGAGGAAAAGCACCGAAAAAATTTTCAGTGTATTATTTTTTAAATTGACAATTACGAATAATTATAGATGAAACTTACATTTGGCGTTATAATTTATAGTCTTAATAATACGATATGGAAATGAAAGTGGATAAAAACACAACTTTTGCTGCCGGCGAGAGCCGAATCCAGATCCTCTGCATGATGCATGAAGTGGTTTACCAGTGAACATACGGTGACGGCTGCCTGTCGCGGCTGCCTTTTAATATAAGTTCTCCATCAGCCGACATTGCTCGAGTGGGACTAACTAACATTCACTAACTAAGGTTTACCTACATGCACACAAATATCAAAGATGATGGAAGAAGGGACAGTCGTCTCTGTACCTCAACAGCGGTACAGCCTGTACCACCTACAATGCGCCATGTGAAAATTGTGGGTAGAGCTCCAACCGGTAGCAGAAGCCTTTTTCTCCACTTTCGATGACTGGTTCTGCCGTTAGAAATATGAAGTTCATCGCAAGTTTAACATTCCTTTGTAATAGTTCTACAATAAAATAAGAAAAGGAGATGTTGACTTCCAATATGCTTTGAGTGGCTTCATTATCTGTTGGATTCATATGCACGATGCTAAAGGCCAAGCCTTCCTTCTCTTAATTATTGTTTACTTGCCAATCACTATGACTACTCGAATGAGGCACGCACTAAGATATACACTGGCCTCATTGCTGTTTGCCAATGAAGTGTCATAGATGACGCCTGTTTGTTCTTTCCTTTTAACCTGATAGGCTCAGCCGAGGTAGTAATCGTCGCATACTGGCTTTCTTTGCATGAGATAACTCTATATTTACTAACAATTTTCGTAACATTTATCCGTAATATCAAGGCAGGTAGGAAATATTGAACAATTACTGCGATAAGCACCTAAGCGAAGCTCATTTCTCCTTTCCTAGGCACGTGTTCTGCCCTATTAACCGGCTCGCTCGCTAACTCGCTCGCTCGCTCACTCACTCACTCACTCACTCACTCACTCACTCACTCACTCACTCACTCACTCACTCACTCACTCACTCACTCACTCACTCACTCACTCACTCACTCACTCACTCACTCACTCACTCACTCACTCACTCACTCACTCACTCACTCACTCAGAGGAACGCGCACGCTTAGACACATTTTCAGCCAACAGAAAACAACGGTCCGTTGCAAAGACACCGGACTGGGCACAAAGCACCTTGCAGTCGCCATTCCATGCATTCTAGTGGGTATCCCAAGATTGCCTCGTTTCTTCTCCTGGTTCTCGGCGAATCAAGACACGAACATAGAGAAAAAAGTGGCGAAAGAAAAAGCCGCGCAGACGCACAAACAAAAGAATCAGGCTAATGGAACATAGGGGCGGCCTCTCTTTGCTTGCTGGAAAGACAAGGTCGGTAAGGGCCTCCGCGGTACGCATAGCACTCGCCAATTCCATACATCCTTGCATCCTGGCAACAACGGTTTCTGACCAGAGACGTACATCTGCGCGCAGGGTACTAAAAAAAAAAAAACAAGAAAGAAAGAAAAAGGAGATAGAGAGAGAGAGGGACCCACACCATGGCATCCCAGCCAGACCACCGTTGCCGGACACGCCGTATGTAGAGAGCCGGGGAGCAGGCGGCAAGAAAATACATAAAGGCCCAAAAGAACGCGCGCATCACGAGAAACGGAATAAAATAGCAGACATGCACTGACCGAGTCGGAATTCCAATCTTCTTCGCCACGGCACCTATACCGCGAGACACAGAGACCGGAGGGCGGGCGTACAAAAAGTCAAGTGCAAGCAAGCGAGCAAGCAAGCTTCCTAGCAGCGCAAGAACACGCGTAAGAAGAAGCAGCCGGCGGCGGCAGCGGCGGCTTCGCACTGGAAGGAGGAAAATGAAGAGCATGCGTGGGCGACCTCCGGGGCGTCAAGGCGTTCGGACAACGCCGGAATCTGGTAAAATAGAGATCCGGAGCATGGGAGAGCGAGCAGGCGCGTATATCTCAAGCAACATCCGAAGGACAAACGCCGACTCTATAGGAAGAAGAAGGGAAAAAAAAGGCAAGCCACCTTTCTAGCAGAAAAAAAGACATTGAAAAAGAACGCGAGACCTTTACAAGTATCGAAACAAGATGCACAGGGAGAGAAGGCCAGAAAGAAAGGACTAAGACGGAGAGAGGTGTAGTTGGGCGCGCGAAGACCAGAGGACAGGGTCCTTAGAGCGACCAAAGAATGTCCGAACCCATCGTAAGTCCTTTGTGTACGACTCCGTGATCTGGGGGTACTTCTTTAGCTTCTTTTTTAGATCTTATCCTTGTTGCACTGCTGGTTGGAAAAGGGGGACTTCCTGCGTGTATTGCGAAAGAAGTGAGGTCTGCAGCGCGTAGATAAAGTTAAGCAAAGAAGCTCCACAAGCTAAGAAGAGACCATAAAGTAAGCCTCGGGCGGACCGGACGCTGTGTTGCCGCCGTGTCCAAAGTTTTATGGCGCAACCGTTATACACCCGTTTGGAAGGACACTGTGTGGCTCGCAGCAATTGGACGGCTGTACTCCCGGAGATGTGTGGCGGTTGCCGCGGTCTATTTTACGGTTTGGTCGCGGGCCACACTGCGTCACCCTTCCTTTCGGCCTGGGATGGCGGAAGTTTCTTTTTTCTGTCGATTATAGCTTCTGTTCCTGTAGCTTTTTCTCTGGGCTTTGAGGTTTTCATGAAGTATGGCAAATAAAAACTAGGAAAGGAAGGTCCGAAATACCGTGCTAAAAAATAAAAAAAAAGAAGAATGCAAGTTCATTTCTTTAGGTTTCTTGTGCGGACGGGGATTGCATAACCTCATAACCTTGTATGTCTAAAGCAGATGACCATCATCCCAAATGAGCGTCTATATCACTAGCTAGGTGATTATTTTACGCGTTGAGAAAGTTGTTCTGTTCTTTGTGTAGTGTGCTCGGCTCCGAAATACGTAAAGGTTCTATCTTGAGTAAACCTTGTGCTTAGGTTGGGTTAGAGTTATGTGATATCGACCATGCTCGTGACTTAAAATCAGGATAACGGGAGGAGAGGGGGGAGGGCACAATCAACAACTGCCGATGTCCCAGCTAACATCAGCCGAGCTTTTCAAAGAAAAAAATAATAGATTAAAAAGCATGGTACAAGATACAATTTTAAGACCTACGGTGTTAGGTCGTCAGACCTCTCACGACCAAACCCCGTAGATGTTAAAATCGCATCTCGCACCGTGTTATTTTTTTTTTCTTTTTATGCGAGTGTGCTTCGTTGAGCAGCTTGGCTAACATGAGCTATGACGCACGGGATGCCTCTCCGTCCCCGCTCATCCTGTAACCGATCAAACGGAGACCCGCTGGTTCAATGACTAATGGAACCAGGCACGTTTTGGTTTACCTTAGATCTAGTGCTCGTAGAATGAACGAATGAATGAATGAATGAATGAATGAATGAAAAAAGAGACTGCAGCATTCGGAACTGTCGTCGTTAAAAGGCCACTCGTCGCGCCGCTTATATCAACCTGCAACCTCCTTGAGCAGACGCTGCAGCAGCACAGGCGGCGAGATCGTATATGCGTATCTGCAAGGCGTCTTCGGAGCAATGCACAGCACCCTGCTACTTCGCTCACTCGCGCCAGCCGCCCGTAACAGCTCGTCGTCAACGAGCCGTTTCTACAAGTTCCGTAGCCGCGTACTTATAGACCGTTTTGATTGAGGCGTTTCCGGGGGACACCGACGGCCGATCCCGCGCTGACAGATGCGCGCGATGCGAGCGAAACATCGCAGGAAGCGCGCGCGCCCGGGCCAGGTGAGAACAGGCGCGACTGCGCGCGATTACGACGCGTAAGCGAGCGCAGAGAAGAAACAAACGGGCGGAACAGACAGTTGACCGGCGGCGGCGCAATGGCGCGCGACAGGCAGTTCTCGCCCGAAGCCCGCGTGTGGATCCATCCCCCTCCACGGCTGCGGGAACCCCGTTGCGACACAGAGCAAGGCAGTCGGGCTCCGCTGGGTGTTTGTCAGCGTCGCCGTCGGCAACCGGTCGCTGCCGCGGCGGGCGCGCGGATCACTTTTTGGCGTGCCGGCCACGGTAACAGAGCAAACGCGGAGGGGGTACACTGGAGGAGGCGTGCGAGGCATGCCGCCGGGTTGGATTGGACGTGGCGCGCGCACGGCGGCTGCAATTTGTCGCGGGCTCAATGGAGAACAAAGCGCGAACAGAGAGTGAAGCCCTGTTACGCGTTCACGCTCGCGCACTCTGCACTACACTGATAGAGCGAGAGAGAGAAAGAGATAGCGAGAGCCAAACCTGTACTTAACTTTTGAAGAGTTTCGCACGTCCGCCAGATGGCGGTACACCACGCTCTCACGGTTTCTCGTCTCGCCGCAGCCCTCGGGACGCTTGCTGAATATCGCGTCAGCCGTTTTTTACTTTCATTTTTTTTGCATCTTTCAATTACGCGCGAGGTGTTGCGAAGCATGTTTCGCACCGCACGCCTCCTTTTTTTTTTTTTTTTTGGCGTGTCACTCATATCGAGCTAGACAGGGGCGTTTGTTTTCCGCGGGTGTACCGCTGGAAGCCTTTTGTCAGCCGAGAGCATCACACCGTATCACCGGTTGTGTGCGCTTCTGTCAGTCGTCAGGCGTTATTTTACACCGGTGCGAAAAGCGGGCAGCCTTCTTCTGCTGTTGCGACGGCTCTCGCAAGCCGGTGCGCAGAAACAAAGAAATAATTAGAATGAGGACGAAAGTAGGTCTCCTTGAAAGCCGCACATGGGCAAGAAAGACATTGCAAACGCGGAGGCAAAACAAAAGAAAATAAATAAGTAAATAAAGAACGTGAGAACAAGCTGACTGCCTGGACAAGTGAAAACGTGCACAGAGCAGGATATATAAATAAATGGCGCAAAGTAAGTTATTGCAGCTAGCTTGAGGCTAGTGGCAATTCAATAATATGCGGGCACATTCACAAAATATCGTCCTCAATTAAATTCAGCTTGCTTTCCTCCTACAGTCCTTTCTTTTCGCATACCGTACAAAAATTCACCTCGTGTTCTTAATTTTATTACAGCCGTGGACACCGAGGACACCACATCAAAAATTTCCCATGCATCAGCTAAGGGTGACATGTCGCCTGATAATAAAGTATAAGATAATGAATAACTACAATAGCAATCTTATACCAACAAATCTAGCGTTACTAATTGATGCCTACCCTTCGCACCCCTCTCCTTGTTGGCTATAGTTTATGAGCTATATCCATGAAAGGTGCTTTCGAGGCAACTCAAACACTGGGCGCGAGCACACTATCAAGAAAACAACTCTGACAGGGTTCGTCCGTCACAATTCGTCCGCTGCAATAACTAGACAAGTATACGGGATACGCTTCAAGTGATATTCTCAGCTACCGCAATGCTAAGGAAATACATCAAGAAGGGCCATGGGTTTATTGTAGGAATCATGAGGGAGTGTGTGGCAGAATACTGCATCAGAGAGGCCAAATCCTGTTCTGGTAAGGGAGTGTCTTTGTTGAAGCTTAGTGGGCCTTCCTAATTTGGTTGTATCTGGATTAGTATAGCCCCACTCGCTCTCAGCATCTTTTGCCGGTGCTGGGGTATACCACTGAGTTGAGAGTGACCAAGATATGGGGACTTCCCCGTTCAATGTATAGCGTTTGTATGGGAGTCACGTGGAAATAAAGCACGTAAACAACCTTACCGTCTCTTGCTTGTCTGAGTAATGAATTCTCAATAACGACACGCTTTATGTCTTTACGCGAATACCGGGTGCGACTAAAACTTAACATACTGCCCCATGATAGCAGCAATTAAAGAAGAAAGAGTAACCCCTACCAAATAGCGAATGTTGGTTGATGCCTGAAAGGACCGAACCGAAAAGTTCGAAACCCAGCTACATGATATTAAAAAAATAAGAAATAAAAACTTTGCGTGTCAGCACATGTTTGACTAAGGCAATTGACTCAACACACGAAAAGAAACGCCAGAAAGGTAACGTGAGCTTACGTTATTAGATGTTGTGGCACCAGGTCTGTAAGCATACCCTTTTCGATTCGATGAGATGCCATAGTTTCTCCGCTGTACCTAAGACAAATAAAGTGGGAAGAAACACGGAAATGAATCCATCGTACGCATTTTTCTTAGAAACATATCAAATGACAGTTCAAACCTGACATGCAGGTTCATTTTATAAGACAAACGTGCTACATAACATTTGAGTATTATGTAACCAGTATAATTGTATACGTCGTGAAAGTGGAATTCAATATTACTGAATATACAAGGGCGGTCAGAGAAGCTACTGATAAAGCTTTCATGATTTATCAATAAATATGGATACCGCTAAAACTTAAAACACCTTATGTATAAAAGCAAATATATATATATATATATATATATATATATATATATATATATATATATATATATATATATATATAGGCGGTAGCATGTGTCAGTCTGGATATCTTGTTCATCCCCAATATTTACCTGGTTAGCTTCAAACCCTAAATCTCGCAAACTGTATGGACATTAAATTTATCTATCAACAATGAAGAAGTTAAACAATATTGCAACATCTTGCTACGCTTGTGTCCATTAAACGTGCAAGCCAAATATTTCTCTTAATATTTAATACTCAACACAACCAAACCATAATTGAAGAAACAGCGTTGCACACCATGGCATCTCGGTACTGCGAAATTTAATTCTAACTTTAATCTGAAGCAAATTCCTAAACAAATTCGGATGAGCAAGCTATAATTAGCACATACAATGCAATGATTTATTTTGCGTTGTTCAGGCTTCCTTGAGTACCGCGAACGGTCTCCGTCATCAACTTCAACTACGGGTGCTAACGTGCTCGGGGACCACCCCGAAAGTGACGCCTCATCGTGTGTGCCTCATTACTATTACACCTTAGCGGCGTTAGTTAACAACGCGCTGGACAAGCCTCTGCTCTCCACATTCGAGGAAGAAAATATTGCCCAGGAAACGAAACTCAACAAAAATCAGAAGAACGACGCCATAATCACCACCGCGAGCGCCCTCTATAGGCAGTGCACGTACTTTTTTTTCTCGCTGTATTCACGTGCAAGACTAATACATTAGAGGTGAGCGCAATTATAAGCATTGTTTGCGAGTCTTGCAAGAAGCGGCCTAAAGTCGAGAACCAAAATAACGCGCGATCCGCAGGGTGTCTGTGTGTGCATAGCGCCTCCATGCCTCCTGTGACCAAAGCACCGCTGCCAGCCGCATTTTTTTTTTTTTTTTGCGGTGCACGCTTGAGATAAGGCCGAGCCTCAGGGCCCCAGGAAGTGGACACACGCCGGCGATCCTCATAATTGGCGCCTTCCTGGGTAGACGCGCAGAGAACTTCCAAAAGGCGAGAATGAGCGGCGGAATAACGCACCTGAGAAAGACGACGAAACGCACAAAAGTTTTAGAAACTTTGTATACCTCTCGTCGTGGCACTGCCTCCGGCAAACCTTTAAGATGTGCTGAAAACAGCGGGTCGTAAAATATATACGCGAGTAAAAACGCGAAGTCCACCTTTGTGATGAACGCAAGCGTATAGCTCTGTCGGTGTCATCGATCGTGCCAGGACATAGACGTGCAAGTTTGGTCACTCACGCATGGAAATCACAGCTTGATAATTACATAGGAAAAAATAACAAGTCAGTAATAATTATTTATTTTGCCCCATCGTTATACACTGGTTGTGCATCGGGTGGAAGTATACATATCATTAAAGCCGCTAACGTATTACCCATTTGAGCGCAAGAATTTGGCTTTGTGAACCCTGAAATGCATAGCAGATGGACTGCACTCAATATGTGACACAGTTAACGCTTCAACGTCAAGGTGGTTAGTATGGTTCCGGTTCACTTTCATATTGGCAGAAAGGCTTCGCATGTAGCTGGGCGATTGACCACCTCTAGCTGCGGGAAAAATTTGCGACGCGCAGGTTACAGCAGTAATAAACAAATTTATTTATTTATTTATTTATTTATTTATTTATTTATTTATTTATTTATTTAGGGCAACTCCACCAGCAGTGGTGGAGTTGCACTCACCGAGAAGCTAGTGCCTCGGTTCCTATAAACACCTCCCTTTGGCTTCCTGCGCGAGTGAGAGGCCTCATTCGAGAGAAAGAGGAGAGAGAAGGGGCCAAGGCAGGGAGGTTAACCAGATGCGAGTTTTTTCCTGTTTGCTACCGTGTACTGCGGTAGGGGAAAGAGGGATTGGAAAGAGGGCGAAGAGCAAAGTCAATCGTTGATAGTATGGATACCGCCAAGCGTAAAGAAGTACACGTAGGCTTGTCCCAAGACCTGTGCTCCCTGCACAAGGCCTTCAAGTGCGGACGGAATTCGTAAAACCGTGACTGCAGCTCCACCGCCATCACGGTAGTGCCGCCTCCGATGACTTCCGAGATCGCTGACGCAGTGACGGACTATGTGCAAAATGATGGGGCATCGCAATTGTAGGTATATTGTGCTTTGTGAGTAAGACAACAATCCTTGGGAGGGTCCGGAGGCTTTTCTGGGCAGTTTCGTTGCGCACACGAAGGCAACCTGCTGGGTTTCCCTATTTTCTATCCAATTCCTCCCCATTTCATATTCCCGCAGAGTAGCACAGAAAATCGGATCCTATTCTTGCATAACCCCCTTGTCTTTTTTCCTTCTCTGGGCCCTCCCCCGCGTGAAATGCCACCAGTATAAATTTAGAGAACCCAGCCCAGAATATTTCGTTCACTCCGATCCCGGCAATAACGTTTCGAGCGGCTTAAATCATGTCTCATGAATTTATGGCTTAGCGGTACACCATCGCTAATTTATTGAGTTATATAAACGTTTTCTCTTCACTCATCCGTTTCCGTTTAACAACGACAACAACAACAACAACAACAAAGTGTAGAGTGTAAAGTGTAGATCATGCCTAAAACAAAAAGTGTAGCAGAGCAAAAAAAGTTTGATTGTTTAAGCCTTTGTAAGAGACGCTACTGGTGGTGGCCACAATATGCGTGTCGATATGCGTGGCCTCTCATCGACGTCGCATTCTAACCTCCACAGGGGCCATGTATGTATAGAATCGAGGAATCTTGTGTTTGTTTTTAGACACTGCCAATAAAAACACATATGTTGATCTTTCACTAAGAATAGCGCGGTGCAGTAAGCCGCCCGTATATCCCCCGTCGAGTCATTGCCCCTGCGCTGCGCTGCGCCTTCTGTGCGTTAGCTATGATTGTTGCGATGGAGCGCAAACACAAATATAAAAGAACAGTGTAAAACAACAACTTTTCTCTTCACTTTTTTTTTTTTCACGGCTACAATTAAACCTGTTCGCCGTCCGACTCGCTGCATGCGATTTCCGAGCACTTAGAACACATTTGCAGGGCGCACTTAGGAGTGTCGCTTGGGCACAACACAGACGCGAGAACCGAAGCGCATCCGAGGCGTGCATCGCATGCAGATGGGACGCCACCGCCGCGCGCTGATTGTTCCAGGTTGTAAAGCGCATCATGTACGTGTCGTGTAAGATAAACCGCGAACAGCCATGTCTCACCGGGCATTGAAGTCGAAGCATCGCGTACGCCACGCGTGTACCATGCCGAACAAAAAGAAGAGAGAGAGAGAGAGAAAGAAAAGAAAGAAACGTATGGTGCCGACTTTAATTATGGCGTAGATATTACGTGAGCTGCTCGCGCCGGTCCGTGTTGCCGATGATACAAGGTACCACATACAGCGCATACACTGTTCACTTCTGTTATCTGGTCGAGGTATAACTCAGTCTTATTTGACATGACTTGATTCATTCTACGTTGTTTTATGGACGCGGCGTGAGAAGAAAGAAAAAATGAAATAAGATGAAGGTGATGCGCAACGATAAACATGGCATTATGTGGGAGATTAGAGCCGTCTAACGAGCGTAGACTTTTGGTACGCTGACCTAAGTACTTAGACGGCGATGTGCCAAAGATTGAATGCACAGTTGTGATAAGCAGCAGGCGAATATAGCCATCAGTGAAGGGATTCGTGGGAACTTTGCTACCATTAACGCCAGACTGACCCACTTGATGGCGAATGCAATGCTCTTATTTATCTTGTTTCTTTTCTCTTTTTCTTTTCCTTCTTTTTTTTTTTACGGGAACGCAAAAACGGCAGTAATTGTCGGCGAATAATTTCCAGTCCCTTGTATGTGCTGGTAGTCTGAATAGATTGGTCTGTAGGGGTGAGACGATAGACTGGCCGCTATCGTCAGCTGTCTCCACCTCTCTCTCTTTCTCTCTTGCCGTTTTGCGTACGCCAGTTCCTTACATATGCCCCCCTCTTCTGCTCGAAGTGCTGAGATGAAAAGGAGACATTCTACAAATTTATCAGAATAGGTTAAGGTTGCTAAGATTCACGTGATTCTGTTCAGCCGTTGATAAGAAATGCATGTACGACAATGTTTTACTCGTGTGAACCGCTACACGAATGGTTGGGATATTTGACTGCCTTACGTTTGATCAGTCTGTTCGGAGTTTTAGTTTTCCTTGTCTTACGAAGAAGAGTATCCGGCACCAATAAAGGCACCAATAAAATTACATATCAATAAAGAAAAATGTTTCCTGCCTTATCAACTCACATCAACTCTGATTTGGCGTGATACCGCGTTAACTGGCTTGTTAATCATGCAAAACCATCGAAGAAAGGAATGACATACCTATTACTATCTTAGTTACTATACGTTTATAACGGTTCCGTTCAGTTCAAGTTGCTGTTTCATGCTATTGTTTCATTTTTTTTTCTTGTTTCTCTCTATTGTACCGTTTTACTAGATCCCTAACCCTTTGTTTTATTTTTGTATTTATGAGTTGCCCTTCGTGCTTGGGCCACATGGCTTGCGGTATGCTCCTGATAAATAACCGGATAACTCGCAAGTGCAGCCCATCGGTAATAATGAAGTCAGAAATCCTGCGTCCGTTTTCTCTGACAGTGACGCACGTTCGGTAGATCGTGAGGAATCGCGAGCGTATGTCGTGTAACGCGCACGCCTAGTACATGCTTCTGTGTCCCTTCGGGTACGACGACGTATATGATATCTTACTCCACGCTTACAAATTGATTTTTCTTGTCATTCCAATGAGTGCCATTTCGTTCTGTGCTTACGTCCCATGAGCCTAAAGCGCATAGGTTTTCAGCCAACTCCGATAGCTAAACTACATCCACGGAACTTTTTTGCATGCGCTAAGGAGCAGCCGGAAAAGAGGCACTAACAGTCGCCTGCATTGCCGGAAAAGAATGTGCCTAAAAAATATAAAGAAGCGGAAAAGCTGCGGAAGCAGTCGTGCGGTAAATAAACATACAAAAATCCGGAAATGCAAAAGGCAATCGGCATATAGCTTGAAATGACAATGATTCTCAAACCCAGGCCCCCCGAACTGCGGCCGTGTCCTCTAAAGTGCCAGCCAAGACATTACATGCGAATATGTCCGTGACGACGGACCAAATGAACAAACTCAAACAGAGAAAAAAGAAGAAAAATTAGAAGGGGGGGGGGAGGAAGAAAGAGGGCTACTTTAAACACGCACCCACGGAAACGCTGCTACTATCATTTCGGCAACAGCGTGGCCGCATCAACAGGCCTGGACGAGGACACTGAGGTTGGAGGAACGGCGTGTGCGTTTCGAGCGGGAAGTGTACCCAAAATGAGAGCGGTGGGCGCGCTTCGCTTTGAAGACGCGGCTCGTTCGCGTGTCGCAATTAGTCGACTCGGTCAGAGTTGCGGCTGCGGCCGGCGGCTGTAGCGAGTTGTGCGGGAACTCCTCCCCCCCCCCCCACCCCACTCCCTACCCCCCTACGAAACTGCCTTCGCGGATCGCTGCCCCCTCATCGTCGTCTTCGCCTCGCGCGCTTTTTTTTTCCCCTTGGAAACGGCGAAAAACACCCGTGGTGCGGCTTTTCTTTCCGCCTTCATTTGTATCCCGCGGATGGTTGCGGTGATGTGGCCACGCAAAAAACACAAGAAGCATTAGAAGCCTCGTACGGATTTTAGGCCTTTACTTTATATGTGTTATATATATCTCGCATTGTTTTCTTTCGACCGTATTCGTAAGTTTGGGTGAAAAAAATTTTTCGCCGACGTTTTCGCCGTGTATTAAGAGGAGCGGTTGCATACGCCGGTGCAGATGCTGCTATAGCTTGAAAGTTGTAGATGCTATAAGAAATGTTCGATGTTGTGCCACGTGATACCTCGATGTTGGTAAAAAACAACAAAAAAGAATAAATAATCGAGAATTGAGCTGCGCGAGTCCTTCGTCGAAGAAAGAAGCGAGCGAGTGTAATTAGATCGTTTGGTGTTTTCAGGGGGTACTTTCGAAGACAGTGCGCTTTCTGACGATATCGATAGGAGAGGGAGTTTCCTGCCAGAAAAAATATAAACAAATTTCGACAGCGTTGTTATTGCCAGTAGTGCGATGTTCCTATGTCCAGTAAACTTAGAAGAAACATCGAAGTCACATCGCTCAGAGTGCGATTGAAATACTTTCTGAAACACTCTGTCATGAGACTGTGTAGCTGTTTAGGATAAGGAGAACAATCTTCGCCGGAGCTAAGGTGACATGAAAACACGAAGATGGTATCTGATTACGTACCAGGATTTAGAAAGTGGCGTTGCACTGGGGTTGTTGTACTGGACCTTGTCACAAGCGCAGAACATGTATGCAGCTGAGAAAATATGGTAATCCTGGTTTTTGTAGATAAAAAGAGCATCTGACGCTTAGAGTCGCATACACGTGCTTGTCAGCGTGCTAGACACTGGTCTATAGGCCCGATCTCTGGCGATGGATTTCACATTTCGTAAGTGTTAGGAAACTTTCAATGCCAGCAAGTACACGTGAGGAGGAAGACGAAGAAATTCATCTGAGTCAGCTGGTCTGTTCCTACTGTGTGCTTTTTTCTGTACTTTTGAACGCGCCACGGTCTGGTTCTTCTAAGACGCCGGGAGAATCGCGAATGTTTCTTCTTTATCTGAAGCCGACAAGTTCGTCTTCGCCAGTCGCTTCGGAAGGAGCTCGGAAGGCTTCAGCTGAGAGCAGCGAGGGTTTTGACAAGTCGTCCATCGGAGTAACATCTAGTCAAGCGCGTGATCGACATCTCAAGCATTTCTGAAAGCAAGCGTTAACAAATGGAAGGTGAGACACACCTGTGGCAGATATGGAAGACCTGGATGAGGATGGTTTCAGTTTTGTTCGTCATCAGTAAGACAGGACAGTGGGAATTGCCATTTTCATTACAGTGATTCAAGAGGAAAGTGAACTCAGGAAAGTGAATCCCATCACACTGTATCAACCATCAAAAAAATTTTGGCCGCCGCCTCATTTAGCAGTGGTTTCACTGCACAAGGTGCATTGCTACTAGATCTAGAAACGGAGCAACATAATTCAGTCAAGACCATTTCCAATGTAACAATCACTGCCCGCGCCCCTAGCGCCTAGTTAAAGAACAGATGTATCATCAGAGAGGTGCCAAAGTGGTACTCACATGAAGAGCTACTGGCCTTCTTGAGGCCACAAGGATTACTTCACGCAAGGAGGATGAATCGTCAAATTCAGACAACGTGTTCCGCATAGAAGCCAAGACGAACCAATTCTGTGATTTTGACTTTCCCTTTAAATACCGAACGTTCCGACAAAATCAATCTTGGTTTCCCACAACCGGGGGCCATTGACCATGTACAGGTGCCACCCCTCCCCCCGCCCGAATGTTTCAAGTTCCACCGCTTTGGACATGGGGCGAAACATTTAAGCGGGGAACAACGGTGCAAACGCTCTGGTGGGCCCCGTGATTTCAAGATTTGTGCCCGCGCGGTGGTCTTTGTGCGTGTGAACTGTGGCGGCAACCATGCAGCAAGCTACAGTCGGTGCCCTTCCCGATCTGCAGCTCTACAGAGAAAGAAAAGTTTCATCGTAGGGCCCAAGAAGCAGTCCAGCCTACCCAGCGAGAATGTGGCCATGAATTTGCCTCAAGGAGATGCCCCTCGCTTTGAATACACAAAGGATCTTCCTCAAATAAAACCAATGAATCAGGCTTCCAATGCCGACGCGGGAAATAAGAATGATATGCCTCAATAAAGTCTACAGTGAGCGCATAAGAAGACGGTACGACATTTCAAAGAAACTACCAGTGCATGAGCACCGACAGGAACTGTACCTCCAGGGTCAAGTGATCGATCCTATGCGTCTACACTGATGGAAACACGAGAGACAAGCGAATTAGGTAAATCGGAGGACGGTCAGAAAGTGCTTCGTGCCTTGTTCATCGCCTTGCACTCGTCCATTTCTAGGATCTCTGAAAACTCAGCGAAGGACTTATTGGAAGCAGTGCTGGCTCTAGAGTCAGTAATACTGACTCTGAGCGATTCCACTCGCTGAAACTAATTACAACGTGGATATAACACAGTTTCCACACATCTCTTCGCGCCTCAAAGTGCCCCGTATAATGCAGTGGAACTGTGCCGGTCTTAATTTCCGCCTGTTTAAGCTTGCTTTATTCCAGCACGGCACCCCTGCGCCCACCCTTGTCCTTCTTATGCAGGTCTACCGAATAGTCATCCGATCCCAGGTTACATTGTTCACGTAAATCAGAGGATTCCTCCTTACCTAATAGAAGTGTAATGCTCTTCTTTTGACACGAAATACCACACACCATGCTGTGAAGTAGTCGATATGCATGTGCGATTAGGCAGTAGTGGCCTTAGTGTGGTGTCAATCTACATTAGCCCCCAAAAGTTGTTGCCCATGAAATCGTTTTTCAAGGATCTCTGCAACAGTTGCCCCCTTTCTCGTATTTATTACGGAGATTTCAACGCTCACCATTGCATGTCAGGTGAAAGGATTGTTGACCCTCGAGAGAAACAGCCTGTTGATGCCATGGATGCGGAGAACCTATGTGTGGCGAATGACAATGAACCAACCTTTTTAAGACCCCCAAATTCTACCAGCGTCATTCACCTTGTGGTTTATTAAGCAGACGCCATGGATTCGTCGATGACAGCTTCAGATGGAACGGATCATAACTATTTCCCCATATTTATCAACGTTGCTGATTACCAAAAGAGCGAATGAAGGTACTCCCCCGTCACACGTTTGGATACTTTTCGACAAGCTCTTGATGAGTCCACCGGAGCTCTGTCTGCTAACATACTAAACAGCAAGAAAGCGGCTACCAGGTTAATGAAACTGCCAGATCATTTCCCTGCTCCAGACTTAAAGCTGCGGAACCTTTATGGCACCCGCAGAAGAGACGAGCGTATGATGCAGAGCAAAGGGGGAGATCCGGCCCTAAAAACTACATTACATCGCATCAATGCGGCCATTCGCAGGTACACTGAAATGTCAAAAAGAGAACAGTGGGCGGTATTCTACACGAGGTTTTCGGTGGTTACGCCCATGGCAATAATCTGGAGAATTATTGCCACGCTTGCTGGGAGGCCTCGCACAGGAAGACCTCTTGAAACTTTCTACTTGAAGCTCGGAAAGTCTGTTGCTGTCTTAGCGGAAGACATTGCGGATGCTTACGCATCTCGCAGTTCAACAGAGGCCACGGGCCCCCGTTCAGCCTCTTCTTTATTCTCCATGGATTGTCCTTTCGCATTTCGGGAACTACAGTCAGCGATAACTAGCTTACGACAAGGTTATGCGGTGTGCCCTGACTTCGTCAGCAACCAGATGCTCACGAACCTGCCTTAGCCTCCATAACGGCAGCTTCTTTCATTCTTCAACGACGTGTATAGCACAAATGTCATTACGGAACTCTGGAATATGGCATGGGTGGTGCCTGTTTTGAAAAGTAGAAAAGATGTTACTGAATTAGCCACGTATTGGGGGGGGGGGGGGGGGGAGGCGGGGGGGGGCGGTCTCTAAACATCCTGCGAGGCGAAAGCCATGGAAAAATTTGTCCACCCTAGGTAGAATTGGTTTGTCGAGCAGAAGAGAAAACTTCTCGTACACATGACTGATTTTAGACAGCGACTTTGCGCCAAAGATAGTGCATTAGATTGCGTAAACTACATTGAACATCACAGAGAACATGCTTTTCATGCTTTTCATGGACATTTACAAGTCCTATGAGAGCACTGCAGAGATCTATAAACATGAAACCGCGATCTGTGGACATTACTGCAACATCTTACGCTTCATATACACGCCTTTCTCAGTGACCGTTTTATTCGTGTCTGTGTCCGAGACATTGTTAGCGAGGAGAGACGCATTTCTCTCGGTGTATCGCAAGGGTGTGTCCTCCATCCCCTGCTGTTTAACATTGCCTAGGCAGTATTCCTACATGCAGTTGGTTGTAGCCACACACCGGTGAGAATGTCAATATATGCGGACGACATGTGTATTTGGGTCTCGGGATACAGTCACAAGTGTTTGTCACGCGTCGTCCAAAAAGCAATTTCTTCAATACAGACCAATCGGTCTACACTTCATCAGCCAATAGTAGCAGAAAAATTTTTCATGCTTTTTCCTGGAATAAGACGAAAAGTTATACAGCTGCAGCTTCACTTGGGAGGTAATACAATCCGACTTGCTTTCAGTGTGCGCTTCTTCGTCATTCTGGACAGCAGACTTTCATAGCGACGAACTGTGGACTATGCGTCAGAAACATCACTGCTTCACACACTCCAGTGAGTTGCCGGCACGCACTGTGATAATTACCGAAGCTCAATGATCAATATGCACAACGCTCTATATAGCGACCAACAGGACACTTTACGAACTGCCACTGATGCGGTATCAAAGACCCAATACGAACGCCTACAGTACATGCGTATAGAAATGTGTACTTTTGTCTCTGGGCGTTCCAAAGGGAGCCTCAAACAAGAAAGTTATATACGAGGCCCAGTGTGCACCAGTACGTCCCCTAGCATCCCAAGCGCTGCTAACCCAGCTTCTACGGCTGGGTGGGTTTTTCTACACAAAATCCCAGAGGCCTTCTCAGAAAACTTAGCACCAGGCATCGATCCCATTTATAGGTTGCAGTAATTACTCCAGGCGTTCGCGATCTCAAGAGCCCGAAACGAAGGCAAAAAAAAAAAAAGAATTGATCCACCCTTGATGCTTGAGGACCTCATATGCGAACTTCAAATTGCTGGGTTACCGTCCAAAAAACCTTTTCCCGACGCCCACTCTTTGGTGCTCGAACACTTGCACGAAAATTATGCCAGCTACCTCCATGAAGATACGAACGGATCGGTCAGCCTGGATTCTGACAGCAGTGCGGCTTACTATTGGATACCGTCTCTCGGTACTACGTGGTCCGGCCGTTTCGACCATCTACACAATTCAACAATGCAGATAGCACCGCTATTGCTGTAGTTCTTCCCAAACTTAAATACGGAACTGCACCGAGAACGGTCATACTATCGCACTCGAAGTCTGCAATTAAGCAACTATCTCGAGACGCACCTCCAAACAAATTATGTCGTCAATCATTGGCACCAATTAAAAAAATGGCCAAAAATGAATCGAGACACTGTTTAAGTAGATACCTACGCATGTTGGCATCACTGGAATGAAAATAGCAGATGCCCTCGCCAATAAAACGCTTTCAAGGCAGCCCCCAGCAGCTCCGACGAATCACCAGCTTCCCTAAGAGACAATTCGCTGTTACTCTCGTTAGCTTTGGAAGTCACCGCATCAGCCTTGTGTTTTAAAGGGACTTAGCGGAATGGAAGCCACCCTCCTAAGATCAAGATTGGCCTACACTTGACCATGGATGTTCAAAGTGAGCGGTGCTGCTTCTCCACCTCGCACCGAATTCGATGAAGTGGGCGACATAGAACACTTCATCTCGTCCTGTAAGCACTGCTGTACTGAAAGGAGGAGACTTGCGGATAACATGCGAAGAAGAGGATTTTCTCACGAAAGTGTCGAACAGTTAGTCTTCTGAAGGACCACAGATAAAACGCAAAAAAGTGAAACGCATTCTTCGCACATTTCTATGAGACACACGACTGATGGACACATGTTGACGTATATGGTGCAAGAAGAGACGCTCAGGTGGAGCAATTGCCAGTCCCGTCTGCCAGGCTAACCCCGCCTGCAGCAACATCATCATCACCACCACCGCCTATGCAAACCAATGAAGGGGAGTGTAAATATCACAACGTCGCACAGGGGGTTCCGCAAGGCAGTGTACTTAGCCGATTCCACGTCAATTATGTAATGGCGGCTGTACTACAAGAAGGTTCCAGCTGGTATACAGTATTCACTGTACGCAATGACGTCTACATTTATACCACAAGTCCTGCTTAGATAAGCCACAATTGACGTTGTAGGAGGGCCTCAATATTTTTGACAATTTGCTTAATGAAACGACCACGGGCCTCTCTGACGAGAAGACAGCAGAATTGCCTTTTACTAGGCGTCAACTGAAGAATTCTCAGCTTATTCGAGAAGAAAAAGCTTTGATGACAAGTAAACGCCACAAATTACTGAGCGTTACTCTTGACCGACAAAGGTCATGGGCTTCACACATCAGCACTCTTGAAAGGCAAGTAAATTATATAATCAAGGTGCTTCGCCTACTAGCTGGAACAACATGGGGAGGACCAGTCGCACCACTACGGCGATTTCACAATGCACTGATAAGCCAACAAATTGCTTATTGTGTGCCCATACTGCATGGTCTGTCACGAACGTCTGAGGCGAAAATCGTACGTTTATTGTCAAGAGTGTCATATGCTCCCGAACAACTTCGAGTCCTCTTGTTATCACTGAGGCTCGTCCTCCACGTTTTACAGTTATGTGAATGGTTGAAACTTGTAGACAAGCATACCGAATTATAATGCAAATTGAAGAACACAGTTAAAGAACTCCCTGAATGAAAGAAACAGAAGTGAAATTCATAAAGTTGTTCAGGGTCATATAACGGTATTAGCAATATTTGAAATATTCAGATTGGAACTCAGTTATCCCCCTTGAATGCTGTCAACACCCAAAATAGAATTGTAAGTCAGGGAATCATATGTAAGAAAGGTGAGTTCATGATATCTGGGCAGCATCTTGTACTGTAGCAGATTTACTCCTTTTTTATCTACAGTATATTCAAGTGTATACAGATGGATCATGCCAAAATAATTCATCTGCATCTGCATTTGTCATACCGGACCTGAAGTTAGAAATAGACCTTTTAATTATTCAACCATCAATTCAATTCAACCATCACCGAACTCTTTGCTATCCGCTCTGCTTTGGGCTTCATAGCGTCAGTAGAGATAGCACAGAAATTAGTTTAGTGATTCACAAGCTGGCCCTCACATCAGCAAAGAACACAGACACAATTTCTTTGAACAGACATTTAGTATATATGAAAGCGTGAAGGAATACACAAATCCCAGCGCTGGAAATCACAATATGGCGTATCACTGGGTACCGGGACACTGCAATATTCCTGCAAACACGGCAGCGGACGCGGCAGCAAAACAGGTTCACGATAGTGAAAATACATTAAATAGGCCTCTTACTAGTAGTGAAGTCCACCTGCTGCTGAGACAGATATCCGGCCGATTCAGCGCAAACACATCGGTTGATCAGAAATCAAAGTGCTCAGACTTGTTCTTCATAAACCCTAACCTTAAATTGTCCATTCCGCGAAAGTTAAAATTAAATGACGGGGTTTTACGTGCCAAAGCCACGATCTGATTATGAGGCACGCCGAAGTGGAAAACTTCGGAAATCTGGAGCACCTGGGGTCCTTTAACGTGCACCTAAATCTAGGTACGTGGGTGTTTTCGCATTTCGCGCTCATCGAAATGCGACCGCCGTGGCCGTGATTCGATCCCGCGACCTGGTGCTTAGGAGCCCAATACCATAGCCACTAATCAACCACGGCGCGTCATTGCGCCAAAGTTGAGTGAGATTAGAAATTACAGAACTTTATTGCACCGCATGCGGTTTGGCACAGCGTATACGTGTCACTTTTTGCACACAATTCGATGCCTTGCTAGCCCACAGTACACTGGTGGCTATGCTGACGAAGACGTACAACACCTCCTCCTTGAGTGCCCACGACACGATACGACACGATACGACACGATACTGAGTGCCCATTGCGAGAGATTGGAAACTGATTTGATGTGTCTAGACTGTCGGCCACTAACTATGAAGAAAATACTTGGTCCATGGCCAACAATGGAGCTACAAAGAACAGCAGCCCGTGGCGTTTAAAATCGTTGTGGAAAATACAAAAAGATTATGCTCATACTAAATGTTTGTAAATCACGCCACTATTACTTATTTTAATACCATATATCGTATATGGAAAGCTCACGTCTGTATATTTGTAACCCACGTCTGATGTTTTTGTTATCTGTTGTTTGTTTCTTTTTATGTAGATATGTGCAGATTGGTCAGCCGCCTCCCCTGCAAAAACTGTCAACTTATATGTGCGTGTTTTCGAACTCTCTTGTATTTATGGAACGGTGTGTCTCTGAGTATTCTCCTGTTTTTCCTTTCTCTGCCTTCCTTTACTCTTGTGTCGGACTTGGAAAATGATTTTTGATATTTGATGGTCTCTATGTTCTCGTGCTTTTAGTTTCCCTTGCCGTGCGAAGAGAAGTAGGTGGCGCCATTAAACATGCAAGCCTCTACTAAAAGTACATATGAATTTAAAGAAAAAAATGTCAAGCTGCCTTGAAATCACCGAATACACTAAACTTTTTGACGCGTTTCTTCATGAATCACACTATGTGCGTTACGAAGTGCGTCCAGCTCCGCTGCTGTCAATGTTGTCCGGTGACACGTTTTCAACTTCACAGTGGTGACTTTCGCAGGAAACACCTGTGGTACCACGAGCCCATTCACAGTGGTTGAATCATTCGATGACCCAGCCAGTAGTTGTGAAATGGAGGGGCAAAAGTAGGTGAACCTCCACGCAAAACCAGAACGCGCTCTTTCGTGCAAGGTCTTCTTTCTCGAGTTTTCTCCTTGATCAACCACGTTTTTCGACAGCCGATACCGTTAAAGAGGGGAGAAAATGCTTGAAAATCCTCGAGCTTGACAAGACTAAACACCCGTCAGCTGGTTCCCGCGCAACATTTCTTGGCACGAACTGTTCCCTTCGCCAGCTGCGCTCCTTTTACCGAGGCCAACGCAGTACCACGTGCTTAAGGCAACCATGTGCCGTGCACTAGCTTTTGATTTCTGGAAATTTTCTTTCTCTCTTCTAAAACGTTCGTGGGTGTTCATGCAAGGAAGATGATGAGCGTCGAAATTAAAGCGACGGAAAGAGAGCGATGAACAAAAAGAAAGAAGAAAGAGAGAAAAAGAAAGAAACCGAGAGAAGTAGCAAAGCGGATGACACTAAAACAAAAAGCCAGGAAAGAATCGTACATTATAACCGTAAGATGAAGAAGTGTATTACTTCGCATGAGTGCAAAACCAACTAGGTTCATTATAGAGAGACGTCATTTCGTACCTTTCTTGGATTTTATTTTTAGCTCCCTTTAGAAAAGATGATGCTTTAAACAGTAAAGACTAGAAGGGCCGCAAACGTGGACAAAAACAAGGCTAGGAGCGAGAGACAAAACACACGGATTGTGCTGAAGACACAATCGTAGCTCTGCGTCGTTCGCGTCTGCTACTTCTGCAGTAATTTCCTCCTCTCCCCCTCTCCTCCTTTCTCCTTTCTTTCCCTCAGTTTTCCGGCTCGTTTCGCAGTGGTGGAGGCGGCACTGAGTGGTTTGAAGATGCCGCCAGAGTAAATGAGAGCGCATCACAATATTTAAAATTCTCTCGCCGACAAAAAATAAAAAATTAAATAAATATACAATAAAAAAGAAAGCCAGAAATTCACCTCTAGTCAGCTCTGGCGTGTAATACTAGCAAAGAAAAAGAAATATGATGCCAGGAAAGAATATATATATTACAAAGAGGCACTTAGGACAGCAACGTGACCGAGAGCAGCTGCATTAGCGCGAACCAAATTCTTTGTATTTTGTTTCCTGCTCGTTGCTTGTCCGCACTGCAGGTTTTTACAGTTACAAAAGGTTGCGCGATCTATCTTTGTAGGTAATCGCCTATATTAGGCTATACAGTACGTAGCAGGACTTCTACGAATAATTACCTGCATACATTACGTGTGCGAAGTAACACGAAGAGTAGGCCAAGCTCTTTCCGATGAAAAGTAGGACAGCAAGGTATCTTGGTGCTAAACTAGCAATAAAGTGCCAACGCCCATAGCGGTTGTTAAAGCCAGCAAAAGGCAAACAAACAAAACAAGCGTGCATCACCATGATGTCTATGAATTCTGACGTTCCGAGAGAGAAATGTTTTCTTAAGAACCAAGACGTTGTCTCATTCAATAAAAGCCGGATACAAATAAAACGTTAAATATATAAATGAATGAATAAATAAACAAATAAATAAATAAATAAATAAATAAATAAATAATCATTTTCAAAATTAATTAAATTATGGCGTCTTACATGCCAAAACCACGATCTGATTATGAGGCACGCCGTAGTGGGAGACTCTGGATTAATTTTGACCACCGTCTAAGTACACGTAATTCTAAGTACACGTCTAAGTACACGTACACATAATTTTAAGTACACGTAGCAGAACACGGTCAAGCGCGCACAAACGAGGACAAAGGAAGGAGTAAACAACCCAAGCGTTTGTGTTGTCCACTCCTCACTTTGCCCTTGTTTGTGCATGTTTGACCGTGATCTGCTATGCGTAACCAACTGGCCAAAAAGTCGGTGCTCCTAAGTACACGGGCGTTTTTGCATTTCACCCCCATCGAAATGCGGCCGCCGTTGGCCGGGATTCGATACCGCGACCTCGTGCTTAGCAGCGCCGCACCAAAGCCGCGAAGCAACATGGCGAGTCGACATCTTCAAAGCGAGGTGACTACTTGGATTTTATTAAAGATGTGGTATTGAAGATAAGGCAATCTATAACTTGGACAAGAAATGTATGTTTCTCATTATTTGCAATTTCGATATCATATCTTCGCCTTTCCGACATTAGAGGGGAGGGATTTGTAAGATGTCACTGTGGAGCATTGTTAGTATTATTCATTGATATAATGAACTGCGTTTTCTTTCTTTCTTTTTTTTTTTTGCTACCGGTATTTTGAAAGCCCTGCGCGTCCGTCCTTATCTTCTATCTTTAACATGTTCCCGGCCGTGACAAAAAAGTGAAACGGAAAGAAATTGGCAGACTCAAAGTTGTCTTAATAAAGATTAATATCCTGATGTTCATCACTCACTGCCAATCGTGATTCTCACCTCTATCATATATTCCATTTTTCTAGTGCCTCCTGATTTAAAATGACAAGACTACTCTGGATATCTGAACACAAAGGCATATTCATGAATGAAATGGCAGATATAACCCAGCGAAAGTCGGCCTCAGTTGCCCAAACATACGTTAACTGCAGCTAGATTCAGGTCATTTCTATCATGCTTGACTTTGAACCCAACAATAACTAATTTTCTGGGCATCGACATCTACAATCCCTTTGGCGCAGAATTTTTTTTTAAGTAACATTCATTCGATTACGGTGTTGAATACCTTCCTAAAGCTTTCATCAACAGAAGGCTAGTCTGGCTCCCTACCTGCTGTGTCCATTCTGTGGTCAAGGTGAGACAATTGATAATTTTTTGCTAACTCTGTCGACGATTCACAAATGCAAGGAAAACATTTCAGAAACCACATTTATAGAAATTGGAGTGAATTTTACAATTGCTGAAATTATCTCCCTCGGAGCCTCCTCCCTTGGCCAATGTCACAAGTATGCTTGCTAAGCCGTTGAAGAATTTATAATAGTTTCAAAAATGTTTTTCAGTTAAATTTCCAATTCATTCTTATTTTCTATTCGTTAGATTCTCCCCCAACTATTTCAGTCATTTTCTTGGAATTCCTAATCCCCTTCTAATTCCATACGAATATTGGCCAACATCCAACAGTGGGAGTGAACAAACAAACAAACAAACAAACAAACAAACAAACAAACAAACAAACAAACAAACAAACAAACAAACAAACAAACAAACGTGCCCTCGCCACCGCCTTGCCTAGGCGGGTCGCTCGAACTCATGTCGCTGGTGGGAGCTTGTACACTGCTCTCATTACTTAGTGCTTAAGTTTTAGTACATTATACTATACAAAATAGACTCTCAAGGGATCACAATGGACGCTTGGGCTAGTTGGTGCAACATTAGGAATGATATAAGGTAATGCGAAATGCATGGACGAAAGCAAGACATGAGACCCCACCAAGATACTGTCTCTTTCGTTTTCCGCTCGCTCATGTCTTTCGCGCGTCGTTATTATTCTTAAAAGACTAAAGTGAATCTCTGTTTCTGATTTAATCTCAATAACTTCGAGCAGAAGTTATGACACTACAGTGATGCCGGTGTCAGGTAAGCAAAGGCAAGCTATTTGTCCTTTCCTGCAACCGCTCGCGCTTTCATTTTCTTTAGTCGTTATTACCTTGCAGGACGAATTCGAACCGCTTCTGCCCTTGATCATCTCAAGTCTGGCAATCCAGAGCCCGAGAAATACAGTCTTGTCTTCAGCAGAGGAATCAACTGGATATTTGGGAGAAGCTTCAATGGCAGTCAGCGTAGCTACGGAAGGTTGAAAACATACCTATAGGTGAGTCCTTGAGTATGTGCGTCTGTACAAGTTCGCGAGAGAACGTAACGACAGTCGGCTTCCTGCGCAGCGCCAGCCGCGGGGCGGTATGAGCACAATCGAATTATACCCCGGTGTGGTTCAACCGGAAAACCCTAATCACCCGAGCCAGTCCCCTCTCGATGGCCAGAAAGGAACGCCTAGCCGCAGAGTGTACCGCCGCGAAACGTAATGGGAGGGCCGGGAACTTGAAACGTACGTTGATCTTAAGTGGATGAAATGTCTCCTGTTCGTTTCCCTGCTCAGTTTGCGCCGCTTTCTTTTGTATCCGTTATTGCCTTGTTCTCTGCGATTGTACTCTGCACCGTAGAGGGCGAGTACCTTGCGCTATATATTAAAGAACAATTGGCGAAAGAAGGCAAGGGAGATCTTGAGAGCTTATGTTCCTACGTATCCGGTTGTTTCCGTTCCTGTTACATTTTTTTTAGTGCGTGCGTGCGTGCGTGTGTGTGTGTGCGCGGGTGCCTGCGTGTTTGTGCGTTGCTGGTACAAGAAAATTGGCAGAAGGCAGGCAAGAGAATCACCATAGCTTGTATTCAGAAGTGCTTGTATTGAGAAGTCATTGTGATTGTATTGTTTATTATGGGACGACCACGCTAGGTATGCTACAGGTGCCACTGCTTCATTTAAAGCAAGGCTTCATCACTCCCGCACTTTGGTGTTCGTTTCTTCTAACCTGTATCGAGTGTGCAGGTGCGCACTAACATCATACAGTCTTGTATCAGCTAATGTATAATGCCCAATTCCGACCACGACATACCGCGCTCTTACCGCACTCTTAACTCTCATGACTATGTAATCACTCCTGGTCGACTCTGGAGTTTGACTAAAGGTTACGTACTACATGCGTTATAAGTTCACTCAGGTTATTTATGACGCATGCGCATCGTAGCGGGCTATTAAACGCATGGAAATTGTCAGCACGGGGTCTTCCGGTCGTAGCAAGAGGAGACGCGTTTGGCAAACTACTGAAAAAACTACTCAACACTGCTGACCGATCAGAAAGAGGCATTTGACGTCATCATGCGTACATAAGAGAGTTTTCAGGAGATCCTTTATCTCAGTTGGGATTGGCGCTCCTTCAGAAAATCCAGACAGATGCGAAACAAGAAAAAAAGGAGTCGACCTCAAACCCAGGACACGTCGTAATCTGCAAATAAAGAGATCTGCACATTGCACATTGTACAGCAATGAAACGCGCTCGCAGATGGCGCTTCTTGTTACCCCAGTCTACCCAGTTATACCCCAGTTATACCCCGACTGGGGTTATAACTGGCTGATCACTGGGGGACGAATGCAGTCACAATGTGTCACAAGTGATCGCTTTCATCGCACACCATAATGCATCAGCGCGGTGTCCCTGTAGCCAAACGGTGGTGCTAAATAGGCTCGCACCCTAGCACTCCCAGTATCCTTAAAGGAAGAGGCCCGGGCACCAACCAAAATGGTTTCAAATATATATTCACGTTTCGGCTCCCCCACGGGAGCCTTGTTCACAATGCACAAGTCATTGCGCATTGTGAACAATGCCCAAGTCATTGTGAACAAGGTTGCTGTGGGGGAGTCGAAATGTAAATTTAATTCTAAGCTGTCTTGGTCGGTGTCTTGGCCTCTTCCTTTTAAATATGCATCATTCCGACCAGACGGGCTTCCGTCGTACTCAGAGTATCGCGTTTGAATCGCTGAACACTACACATACCACCTGTTGTATTTGACTGCACCGTTGTACACAGCAATACAAAAGCTTCGCTTACACAGACAGACCTCAGGAATCGGTCCTGGCCAACTTTCTTTTCATTCATGTAACGAAACAGAGCGAAACAAGTTAAGGAACACTAAGAAGATGGCAAGCGAGCGCAAAAGCAAAATGTGATCTTGTCCTCCTCCCATCTTTTATCCCCCCCCCATCCTGCTCCCATGTGTAGGGTAGCAAACCGGTTAGGCTAAACTGGTTAACCTCCCTGCCTTCCTTCTCCACTTTTTCCTTCCTTGTCCAAGTATCATTTAGGAAAACAACTCTCTTTTAACTCTCATGCTCACAATAAAAACGCTTTATTTATAGTATTTGCAAGGTAAGCCGTGTGTATGAATAGAAAACACTTCTCGCAAATAGTGTGCCCAAAAAATGATGTACAATAAGACCTAGATTTTAATTCTATAAGGCAGCCGGCTCACAGTAGGAAATACTGAATATAAGAGCAAAAACGCGCACGCGCGCATGCCTACACCCGTGCACAGCCCACACGCGTGGCAGGCCATGGAGTCAAGGTCCAAGCAATGTAAATAATTGCTTTTGACTACGAGTTGACGGCTCGAAATAAGTCGTTTCCTTGAATCGGGAAAAAAATCTGCAAGTCCTTCACAAGGACACGTCATTTCTTTGTCCCGACATGACCCGCCCACAGCAACAATAGTTTGAACGTATCATGATTTGTATCCCTTATTTCAACAATACGCCCTTCGATGCCTTCACGACTGAACGCTTTCAGATAAGCGCGCTGTTATATTTATCTTGTGTAGGTTATATCATTTGTAAGTCCTCCTTACCTGTCAACAAAAAACGTGAATGACAACGCCGCTAGCGCGTGTTTTCAAAACGCAGTCACCCTCGTTTCCATTTTATGTCGACACCCGTTAATATCGTGTGGGCGCCAAATACCGTTCCATACGGTCTGAAGAGAACCATACATCCTTAAGACACTAATAGAGTGTATAAGCGCGACTGATTGAGGACGTAGAAAGAAACAGTCCTCGTTCAGTCGTGTTTATACACTCTATCATGGATTCTAACCAACTAGCCTGCCAACGTGTTTTAACCAGAAAACACTGCACGTCAGTTATCGCAAGTTATCCGATCTTTCAATTTAAACTTTTTGGTGAGGTCTGCTTGCACAGCCCCCTTGCACTAACTGGTTCTGTCGCCAGTTCTCCATTCGCAAGAACCAGAAATGTCCAGCGTATTTCAATGTGATATCGCGGGGAGCTAATTGTTACCTACATAATCACAACGTGTCTTTTCTGCACTCGTCGCTTCTCGCCTTACACGCAGAGAAATCTTATAAGAAAATACAGTACTAAAGAATGAAGAAAGCTTTAATCTACATGGACACGATCGACGCTAAACGATTTCCTACACTAAAATAAACCTCGCGAATATACTTCGTTGGTGAACATTCGCAAAAACTAGAGTTTCTCGCCAACTGTACGCGACATTGTGCGAATAGACGTTTGCACTTATACGGGCACGAGGTAAAGAAGTCAGTAGCATGACCTTTCTTTGGTGACAATATGAGAACCGGCGTCACAAGCGGTCGCTAACAAGACCGAGCGCGTTTCATGGTCTTCTGGCAACGTCGTTCTCTTCCATTCTTCATTCTCCGCCGTTCGGCAAGGCGTCAGCCACGCCTCCATCGCTCCGCGAACCAGCTTTGGTCTGAACTTGGGTCAGAAGGTTGTGGGCCGAACTTTCGCATGGAGCAAGGCTCTTTCCTCCTCGGTCCATGTTCCGCTTGCTTTCTTCCGAAGGAAAGCGCGCGCGCCCGTTGCTAAGTCATTGTAATGGTTTCGCACACAAGGTAGCAGAGGCCGTTACTTCTTTACTTTCTTTACCAGCTACCTTCCCTCCCCCCCCTCACGTAGGCCGTGCCGCCGTTTCGTTTTGGATACATTTATTCTTTCTTGCTTTAACGGCAGTTGCGCCGCTTCCAACTTCCGTACGCGTGGCTTTCCGCCCAAGGACGGGAAGTTTGAAAGTAGCTCGTGCCAAGTCATAAATTATGGTGCGAGGGTCTGTTGACATCCGCATGGTCATGGATGGTTTACCTGTAGACATTCAGGGAAGCGTCTGAATACTACAGCCAATGTCGCGTGAAAGGAAGACTTGCTTCTGGTTCCGAGGACGATGCGCCCATAGCAAAGAAAATATTTTGCAGAAGAGCAAATCAAACATGGCTATTCTTCGCGCTGTTCTCGGCTACCTCGGGCTCCTAAAGCCGTTCTAGATTTTGTCATCTACCTATAGAGAATAATATTTCGACGCATGCAAGTTAGCGGGGCCGTTTTGCTGCAACAGCCAGTTAAGATCTGAAAACTAGGCTTGCTCATTCCGTCCATCCGCTGTCCATCCGTCCGTCCGTTCCGTTACGCCGGAGCCTGCACCATTGTCGTCGTGTCGTCGCCATCATTATCTTGCTATACCGCGTTACCCTCATCGCTTTCTACCCTTTGCCTCTTTCTCATCATATATCGAAGAAAACAAAGAGTTCGTTCCCCGTCACCACTGTAAATCCAAGTCATCATAGGCGGAGGGTTTTCATTTTTCTGAGGAGGCGCGGCCCGACAAGCTTCCCCCTCTCTCTCTCTATCTATCTATCTATCTATCTATCTATCTATATATATATATATATATATATATATATATATATATATATATATATATATATGGTTGGCATTTGTTTACGCTGCAACTGCATTAGTAGTTACCGCTTATCGAGACTGACCAAAAATGTGCTCACGATAAATTTTAAACACCAATCTAACACGCCGCACATATCCAGGCTTAATTTGTCAATAGGGGTGCAAGGCTCGAGATTGCTAGTGAATGGGTATGATTTGCATACTATATAGTTCAATTTTACATTACAACGCGTTCCGAAATTGTTGCCAGATTTATTAGTAAGTGTTAGTTATTCACGTGATTGACGAGTGGAATTGTTCGGTCGCGTAATGTCCACCGCGGGGAGCATAAACCGAGCCGCATAACTCACACAGACCTCTTTACGCAAGTGGCGAGGTTTTAATTACTGATAAATACAAATAATTAAACAGTTACTTCGTGAGCAGTTAGCGCTGCCTATTCTAAAGAGCAGCAGTAATGTTGACACACGTATTATTCACGTCGATTTAGCACGTCATTGAAAACGACTCCATCGTATACGAATCACTAAAACATGCAGTTTAATATTTCCACAAGCAAAAAAAAAAAAAAGGAAACAAAGAAAAGACCGCGGATTCGTGCGACCTTGCGGAATCAGGGCCCCATTTCCAGTGAAGCTGTTTCTTTCGTGCAGTCGCATTAAAACTTCCAGTTGCTTGTAAAACAACCACACACTTTAAAACGCTACCCGCATATGACTCACGCGTTGGCACTCTTTCCTGTACACTATAACATTTTCGAGCATTCAATCGCAATTATCTTTCCTTCTTTTCTTTTTTTGTTGCGTTCATATTTAAAGCTGTCTCAATGTGTTACCCCACCAACTCGCCCAGCCCTTCTTACTCTTGTTCACGGAATTTACAGCCAAGGCTGTACTTCACCCACGTGCTTTTATCTTCGCATACATATTGGCGACAATTTTGATCCATCCACCAAACTTGAAATGAGGGGCTTATAGTTCTCTCAATATGATTGGATAATTTCTACGCTCTAAATGAAGAACGCACTTTGAACTTTGCCTAAACATCAGCCATAACCTTTCACATAAATCTGCGGAATATAAACAAGGTGACTCGTGTGTTCATAAGGGACACCACAGGCGTCATACTTAACGCACGATAATATGGAGAAAACGATAGTTTAGTAATTATTTTCTAGGCTCCTTATTAATTTGGAAAAGTTAACATTTAGCTACACATTGAACATGACACGCCCCAATTTTCACCAAATGTAAACACGTTGTGACGTAAGTCTTTTTGGGCCATTGGTAAACAAGGCAGATAACAGCCGTATAACACATTCGAGAACTTTAAGAAGAAATAGATAGCTCGGGACGCGTAACCTTGCAGATGCGCTTGGCATGTTCTCAACTTTGCATTTCGCCTACACTTTAACGTAACATTCCCCTTGTTTTCATAGAGTATAACCAAGGTAGCTCAATTTATTCACTGAAAGGAAAATGGTTAAGTATTTATTTGCAAAACTCACAATCAAGGCAAAAGCGCGGAAGTTTCTTCACACATTACGCTTCACACGACCCTCCGTTTTCACCACATGTAAAAGTTTTGTGACGCAGTATTCTATCGCAACACTGTGAAAGATATCTTATAATGGTCCTATAAAGGTTTCGAGCACTTGCTTAAGAACATTTTCGCATATGGTGTAATACCTGACGCTCTCTGAAAATTTCTCCATGCAGGCATGCACGCATAATATGCCCGCTATATCATCTGAATGTCAATTTCGTGGCACAATGGGTTCTTTCAGGACATTGGGCAAACTTCCTGCGCACATCGTAAAAATAAGCTTGAAAAGCTTTCGGCACACGTCATCCATAGCAAGACCCCCATTGTTTGCAAATATATAATTGATTCGTCTTTACTTCATTAAGGCTGGTGGCGAAATTTTGTGAGCGATTCAATAACACCTCTACACAGTCAAAAAAACAAAAACAAACGAAGGTTTACTCATTCTCACATTGTTATTAACTAAGCAACACACTTCAAAACTTTTTTTTGTTTTACCGGTAATACTCCCGCATTCCCTCTAAATATAGCTTAGCTGTATAGGCAGTGCACTAAGAGAAGCACGGACACAAAGAAACGAAGTGCTGTAAATATTAAGCACTTCTGGGGTGTCCACATTTATTGTGTCTAAGTTACAGGAGCGCTTTTTAAGTACAAAGTCCTGAACTACCAACTAGCTCATCAGGACTCCGTGAATGACCTAGTTCTCCCAGGACATTATTGAAATAAGCATATAACATTATCGAGCGCTTCTACCTAATTGCACTAGTTATTGGGCTGTAAAAACTTGCAGAGCCATGTTGGAAGCAATTGAACATTTATCAAAATCTTTGTTCTCTAGGTAGACGCTGCCCATATACTACTGTTAGGAATGAATATCAGCTTGCTGAATACCTCTTTGATGCGCGCTTTGCTCGGTAATCAGCATTAGCAGAGAGTGAGCGAAAATATTATTTCTAAAAAGCTGGGCACGCCCGCGTGAACAAGAATATAACAAGGTTTTAGTCAATTAAAAATATTAACGAATGGAAAGTTAGGAACAACTTAAGGTACCGTCAGATGTGGGAGACAGGCCTGCCAACGATAAATGGGGGCACTGAAAGAAGACGTGGAAAGAGGGGGGCTCAGGTCTCCCCCCTCCCCCCGTCGTAGTCGGCTCCTGTGTAAGTCACCCTACTGCATGGGATACTCGGACTAGCTAACTACTCAGCTATTCTGCAACTTGTGCACTGGACAGGTTGTGCTGGGTTTGTACCGGGCGCTAAGCTGACTCGGAGGGCGGGCGCGCCTGTATGTGCATGTTGGAGTCGACAAAACGTAACGCGCCCTCGATGCAGAGCTACTGCGTCACGCAGCGGCTGTTTCCAGGGTGGCTTTCAGAGCAAGAGTCATTTCTCACTTTTCCGTCTCACCGCATTTGATGTCAGCCAACGAAGTCTCGTCGTAGCCGGGCTCTTGTAACCGTCGTTTGTACCAACGTTCTCATCGTGCCGTTACTGTCACACCAGTGCAGCTGCTGTCGTGTCATCGTCGCCATATGCGTTATCGTCATTTGTTGCATGCATGCATGGGTTGCATGCATGCATGAGCAGGAGTCTTGCATAAACCTCCGCGTGCCTTTGGGACCAAGATTGGATTGGGAAAACGTTTACTGAGCCTACAGTAGAGAGAGAGAGAGAGATAGGAAGAAGGAAAGCCAGGGAGGTTAACCAGACTGAGTCCAGTTTGCTGCCCTACACGTGGGGATGGGGATGGGGAGTGAAATAGAGGGAGAGAAAACTTAGGTTTAGGATGTCTTTAGTCGGGCACTCAAGTGCTTTCTGCGCTAATGAACTGTGAGGCCAGGCTCCCAGAATCTTCGCTTCCATAAATGGCCTGTCGTCCAGTCTATTCAAGGCGCACAGACGAAGGAATCGCTGAAGTTTTGGTCATCTTCCTTTTTGTCAATGGGCTCGTCGTTACGATACTACTCGTTTGTCTTTAGCTATATACCACAACTGCTCGAAATTATGCTATCCTGTTTCTACGCAAGCCAGCGGAATCCCTGAACTAGTGGAAGGTGCTCATGATCGCAACAGCTCTGCTCTGTCACGAGTGACTTGCTGTGGAGATATTAAGGAAGAAATAGATGCGCACGCGTTCAGTATTTTTCGCGAGCTAAACAATGGTTTCGTGTGAGTGCGCTGCTTCACCTGCAAGGTATGATGATTAATCACCAACTAGCCCAACTTTCCACTTTGCTAAACAATGGACCTGGTCAAGACAGCTTCTCGCTCACTTTTAGCGGAGAAATTATTTGCCCTCATGACTCCATACAATTCTCCGCGTGTTCCGATTACCTTTTTGTGCTCTCCTTCTTGTCTCGTCTCACGGTAAACGAGCAACAGCTACCAACCGAGTCCACGAAATAAGCCAAAAGGAGGCTTCTTCGGGTGTATGGCAGTTTTGTGGCGTATGTCGGCTGCTAAATATCAGGCACAAATAACTATTTCTACGAACATGGACTGTGATTTCTGAGCAGCGCCTGGCACGGCATGAAGCCAGTACGCACACAGGAACACTGGAGATTCATGCAATGCTGGCATATACATATACAGAAAAAAAAGAAAAGTTTGACAGAAGTTGCAAAAGGCAACAGAAACAGTGCCGCTCCAGTTCGCAACAGGCGAGCAATCCGATATTTCTATACTCCAACTCGTTTCGGATGTATATAGCCCTGGATTCGCGAGTTATTGGAGGAGAAAACCTATTCGCCTCGCATTCATATCCTAATTTTGCCTCCTCCCTAGCCGCTTTTGTCACGTATCGCACGTGGATAGAATTTGCAAGCTTCTTCGCACGCAGTTCGGGCGCGCCAACTGAACAACTTCTGTACTTTTCTTGCGTTCTTCTTTTACTTTAACGGCCTTCACACCAGAGCCTGATTCGCTTCTGTCGACAGAGACGATCCACGCAAACTCTGGAAATACAAAAATAGAAAGGCGAAATAGATCGGTACATTTTTAACACGCTCAAACGCGTTCAAGCTCTGCTAGCTCGAGAAAAATAAAATTAAGGCACGCGCGACGAGCTTGGGCAAAATCATGGGACGCATTGCGAGAAATGCAGACACCGTGAAGCCGACAAGCCCGTGTCGTTCTCGTGCCAATTCCTCCTCGCCTTCTTTCACTCAACTCTTCCCCCCCTCCACAGCCCTTTCGTCGGAGCGCAGTCTTCTACATGTTGGAGGCGATAGGTTATTACCGTACGTGCCAACTGCTGCTCACGCTGTGTAATGCGCTCTTCAAATAAACACGCAGATGGAGGCTTCCTGTTGTTTCTTGTTCTTTATAAATCAAACGGTGCAGCTGAAAAGAGAGTCAGCTCCCTGACGAACATGATTTAGGCGAACGATTGGAAATAGAGAAGGCGGGGTGGCGAGATTGAAAGAGGGGCACGCTATGCGAGCGGTGAGGTACACCGGGAGCAAGTAGAATCGCGAATAAAACGTAGAGCGCGCAAGACAGAGAGGGAGTGCGAATTCAGATTTGCGCGCGTCGGAGCGAAACACTAGCGACGAAGATGCGCCACGCGGGGCACCGCCCAACGAGTGCTGAATGAAATTAGATCAAAGCCGGCCTCGCTCGCGCACAAACATTTCTCTTCGAATTCCCAGACTGTACCGTGGTATACGCATGCAAAGGTTTGCGCGCGAGCCAGCGCGGTGGAGTCTTGATAGAGAAGCGTGGAGTGCGGAGAGGCAAGCACGAACGAAACACGATTGAGAGTGGGTACGAAGACGGAAATAAACTCCGTAGAATGCCATCCAGCACCCGTCCCTCACCATCTCACCTGCCGTGCCATGCCAAACCTGTCGCTATAGGCTAAGCTCTCCAGATTCTGTTTGAATATACACCCATCTTTCTCGCTGAGCGGAAGAACATTATGCGACAGCGGAAGGAATTGCCGGGGGTTTCTCATTGTCGGAGCATTAGCAATCTTTGTGGCAATTATGCTTTTAATACGGGATTTGACACTCACATATTATTGATGTATGTCTATAGTCAATGGCGACCAACAAACAACACCCGTTACGTAACACCTTTTGCATAACTTTACAGCGCTAGTAGACCAGTCTACTTCGAAATGATGCTATTTGTCAGAAGGCCAAATCTTCTTCTATACTTGGCAATCACTAAGGCGGACAGTTTTGCTCCTTTGTCCCATGGACCAAACTGCCGATGGCCAAATTGAAGTATACTGGTCAGCCACCAGCACGTCTGTGGGGTGATCGCAGTAGCACTGCCAATATATGGAAAATTCGTCACCACTCTTCCTGAAAGGCATCTCAAAGCCAAACCGCCCGGCTAAAGGTTCACAGAGGTAGCAGCCGACGGCATATGTACACGGAGGCACAGGAGAGATGCGCGAGGATCTGCTTTGAAAGCCTCTTCGATTCCTAACTCATCACCATTACTTTGTTCTTATTATTATTTCTTCATTATTCCAGCGTATATTCGGCTTAGGCTTCGAAGCCTACTAAGGTAACAAAAAAAAAGAAAAAGTAAAAGGCTCGATTCTCTGCTTCGAAGCACCCCTGCCGTCACCGAGATTCTCCAATTTGACTGCGCCCCCATCCCCGCCTCCCACATAAACACAAGCACGCAATCGCACTTCCAGCGACGCGCAAAACTGTAATACTATATCCGACCCAGGCGAGGCGAGAATTGAGTGAGCTATGGCAAATCTATCGGCTGGGATGTAAAAGAGAGAGAGAGAGAATGAAAGAAATAAGTGTTTGGCACTCACGCAAGGCAATGCGCTCGGTGCTAGAAGTAAGGAAGATAAGGGCAGAAGGTTGATGCAAACTATCCGAGCATAAGCGCACCGAACCGGTTCGGTTTCGAGGCGCGAACCATGCGAGACGTTCTCGAGAAAGCACACAAGTAGCGAGAGAGGTAAAGATGTGTGTGCGTGCGTGCGTGTGCGTGCGCGCACACACACACTGTGGAGCGTACAGTCGGGCAATGGCGATTTTAGGAAAGAAACGCGTGCGCGTTTGTGTGTAAGTCTGCGAGCGGGGAATTTTCAAAGGGAGCGATACGAAGGCGGAGGTGTGCGAGCTAAAAGATGCCACGCAAGCGTGAAGCCGTCTCGATGCCGACGTGCTTTGAGAAGCGTACCCACACGCACGCACGCATGCACGCGCGCAGGGAATGAAGACATTCAGATGAGTCGGCAGTGCGGACGCAGCAAATATGGGCGACGGGGCGGAGGATAAACGCTATCGTCGTGACGGCGAAGGCAGGCGGCGGAGGCCTGATGCATAAAGTGCTTATTTCGGAAAATTGAGTTTTTGTGAACGAACGAGGAGATGCGAATCCTTTTCCTCTCTTTATATTTTTAATTTTTATTATTATTCTTTTTTTTGCCCGTGCTACGGATGGCGCAAGTCGAATTCCGACACGTGCTTAGCGAAGCGGAGAGAAGAGAAAAAAGAAATTCACGAGTTATTTGAAGCACTCAGAAATAAAGTAACAAAACAATCAATAATGAAAGAAAAAAAAGAACACACACGTAACAGATAAATTCTGGAGTCAGTTAGCAGCGTTGCATGAAGACTGTAGATATAGGCTGACGAGGCTCAGGAAAACCCAATTTTGCACCATGTACTTAAACGCCAGAGACGGCACCCAGAATTCAGACGAAAAAAGAAAACAGCTAAATTATTATAGCAGCCTCTTGCCCTCTCACCATTTCTTATGAGAAAGAAGCCAGGAAAGGAAGGGAGGTTAACCAGACGCACTTCCGGTTCGCTACTCTGCACTGGGGAAAGGAGGTGAAGGGGCGAGAAGAGAGAAAGAAGACAAGAGAGGTACAGCACTAGTTAGGCGCACACGTGAATGGGATCACCAAGTCTATGAACGGGTAAAAAGTTGAATTAATTCAAATATGGCGTTTTAGGTGCCAAAATCCCGATCTGATTATGAGGCACGCCGTAGTGTGGGACTCAGGAAATTTGGACCACCTGGGGTTCTTTAAGGTGCAACAAAATCTAAGTGCACGGGCGTTATTGCATTTCGCCCCCATCAAAATGCGGCCGCTGTGGCCGGGGTTCGATCCCGCGACCTCGTGCTTAGCGGCGCAATGCCATAGCCACTAAGCAACCACAGCAGGTGACTATACATAAATGGCCGAAAGGACCTCTTGACTTCAGGTGGTGTGACAACACCCTGTTTGCTTTCTGCGCCAGAGAAGGCAGACGAGAGCAATTACGCAAATGGATCCTATTTAGCGACTCCAACGCAGCCCACCCCTGTATAAAAATGTTATTCTTTGCCTTGCGTTTGCCCTAACGTTTGCCAGGAAGAAGCAGTTGACGAATTGTGCAGCTATCTTTCTAACATTCATCAGCAAACTTGTTAGCTTCATAGCGCTTATCTTCATTACTAAAGTTTGTCGGAAGGTCGCCTGTACTTCAGTAAGCGACGTCAGCGCCAAGCCTTGACTTCATTAATAATATTTTACTTTTTCCTTTAACATCGTCCTGCCAATTCGACAAGGCTCAACTGCCTTGTACGCCACTACCTACAGCGTTCACATCCGGATGAACATGTTGACAAGGGATTTTAGTATACACAAATTTCTGGATATGCTGTGACCTCCCTCCCTCGATTGGTCTCTATTGGTCAGGTTTCGCGTCAGCGCTGTTATTGTAGCCCAACGCCCTCGCCGACAAGCACGTGCGCCGAACCTTTCGTGCCTGGCTTATGGACACTATAGCAAACGCTTGAGCAATTGCTATTAGAAACACCCTCTTTCCCCAGTTCTTGCTGCGTGCTGCTTAGCAAGTTCCCATACCTCAATCTTTCTCAAACTACGCTTAACGATTTCTTGTTTCCGAAGGCCAATGCTTCATTTCGATATGATACTCACAAAGCTGTGCTGAAATTCTTGCCCACCACAGGACAACAGTCTCGTATTTAATGATCATGCTATGCGCGCGACTGCGTGATGTGGTGCGCCTTCCTCTCCTTTTATCTCCTTCTTCTCATTGTCCTTTTTACAGCGTAAGCTGTAACGGGCTCAATCCAATAGCCGTTTCGGTTGGTGATGTTGTCCGCCGCCGCCGATGTCCGTCGCAACTATCGCCAGGAATTAGAAAAAAAAAGCCCAGTTCCCGCCGGGATTGAACCCTCTGCGCCCCGCTTCGCGGGAGTCTGCTGTACTACCGCTGCGCCGCGCCAGCGCCAGCGACTGCTGTAGGTGCTGCGGAAACATGCCCTATACAGGCATCCAAGCGCGCGAGGAGTCACGTGATGTGACACGCTCGCCGCTTAGCGTCGATACGTGCAGACTTTGCATTGCAGTTGCGCTGCATTCCACCAGGTCTCACGACATGTAGCAGTTGCATCGTATCGTGCCACGTGTCAAGGGTTGCGACATGTGCGCCGCGTAGTCTCGACACCTGCATTTACTCTTGGTACAGGTTATGGCGCCTCCTCGCAAGGTACGAACCGCTGCTGAAGAAGCGAATCGTAGAGCTAGCTACTCGCGCGACTGCAAACAGGCTTTGCAGAGAGCAGCACAAGCCGTAGCTCGCCGTTGACGCTGGGTGGACCGTTCAGTTTGTTCTCAAGAATGTGTGCAAATTAAAACGCTACTTTCCGTATACTCGGTACCTGCAGCTACCCTTCAAGCCTTTTACTACGGACTCCTATGGAGGCGCTCCTACAGCTTACGCTGTGACTGTGCTGCTTGTGCCGCCGCAGGCCAGTCACTTTATTTCTATCTTTGGGGTGTTTGTATTATTTTACATGAATAATAATAATAATAATAACAATAATAACAACAACAACAACAACAATAATATTAATAATAATAATAATAATAATAATAATATAAGAAAGCATTCGTTCCCCTGATACCTAACAATATGGGGCCCTCTAGTAAAATGAAGTGCATGTCACACGTAAAACTCTTGATGAAGCTCGTATACAACGCTTGCTGTTATCATTACAATCTGTTGGCTACAAATGGCAGAGTATAGGCCGCTTGCCAACCTTGTGCACTCCGAGACTGTAGTGGTTAATTAGCCGATGAGTACCTCACTAAACACAAAAGACTTGCAATATATAATTGTCTGTAGTAAACTTCCGTATTATTATTACGAATTCACAAAACGTAAACTTATTCCACAATATTTAATTAAGACTGGAGTAAATACGTAATACGGGATCTGCACACGTTGAAGAAAAACAAGTTGCTGAAGTTCTGCACAAGAAGGAATTAAATACACTTGAGCCAGGCTTTGTTTAGTATAAATGAACATTCATGTGTGTAATCCCGTTCGCAGCAATACAGGCACGCTCACTCGCTCGTTGCTCCCGTTGCAGATTCAACGCAGATGTTCGAATCTCTGTGAAGCTTTAGTGAGGCGAATAATTAAATGCTTTACAAAAAAAAAAAAAAAAACGGCGATGCCTACAATTTGGTTTACTTTCAGCCTATGCTAAGAGTAATTTCATGCAAATGTTCATGTTCATATATCGCAAAGGCCACACCTTTCAAAGCAAGATCCAATGTGAAAGTCACAGGGCAAAGATAGCTTTACTTTAATATAATCATGCCTTGTTGTTTGCTGTTGAGAAATTCCTTTCTCTTGGAATGAACACGTTCTCTCACCCTCACAGGAGAACGACAATGCATAGCTAGCTGCGCACCATCATAAGAGCAAAAAAAGTCCATCTGACCAGTGACGCCAACTCCACCGTATACGCGAGCGAGAAGTCGTAGTTCAGTGCAGCCGATCCGTTTGAACTGCAGCCGGAAAAAGAGGGAGCAACAGCGTAACGCAGAAGATGACTGGCAACCACCGAGACGACACATTTAACCAGTGGGGACGCCGAGCTGACTGCTTTTCGGAGCGGTTCCTTTAACCCCGCTTAAGTGGACAAAACAAGCACACGACGCGTGCTAAGATTGAAAAACAAAAGAAAGTCGGCGCTTCTCATTGCGGAGCAAGCGATGCGCATCGACGCGAATCGAGACGGCGTCGATGCGCCTCTCGAACCCATCAGGACGTGTCGTCTCTGCGCACGCGTCCACGTTGATGAGCGCACGCCTCCGAATCCGAAGTGGCTAGCCGTCGGGCCTGCCGACCTGGCCCGAATGCCTGGTCTGCTTTCGGCTTCCACCATTGCGGAGACACAGGCGCGGTGGCGGCGGCGGTCAACTTTGCTGCGTAATGGATGCGTTTTCTACACGCCTCACGGTTCGTTGGCCGCGCCTTCGCTTCGCTGTCCATCGCCTTAGAACTCTCTCGAGTTTATCAACGCCGTCCGCCGACCCGAGGCCGCGCTGGGTCACCGCGAGACTTCCCATTCGATTCTAATCTTCTCGGCAGTTTGGCTAGTTTTTTTCCCCACATGGCGGCGGCTGTTAAAACTTACGGTTATTACGTCGTTCATTTTCCGGGCGAGCGCCACCAAAAACCGCTAAGTCAAAGTGCTTGATAGCACTTTGACTTAGCCACGACGGAACTTATAAAATCCCCCCAAATTTCGGCACGTCACCTCAGCGAGATCGTAGGCGAGATTTCCGTGCTTATGCTAAGGTAGATCAAGTTCCGCTTAATACGGTGCTTGGAAGAAAATACTGATGCTACTTCAAGCACTGTAGTCGATTCCGTCAAACGACGCGGCTGAGGCCGACAGTCGACATAATGAGCACACCTAATGCAACCTGATAGTGTGTCACTTCATATATGAAACCTTTCTATGTCACCACAGCACAGGACCACAATTAACTGTGGTGCAACCATGTACCGTGATCGTAAATAGCTGTGATTGTGTACCTGTGGCTTTTCTCTGTCTCTACTTTCATTCTGTCTTTCTATCGGCCCCTCTTTCGTCCCCCAGTGCAGAATAACAAACCAGATTTTGTGCTCCGGTTAAGCTCCCTGCCTGCCTCCTTTTTATTTCGTCTTTTTTCTCTCCCTTTATGGCACTATAGGAAACCACCTGAATTCCTGGAGCATGACAAGCGAGGGAACTATGACTTGAAGTCCAAAAGCAACTCAAGAGAAAGAGAAGAGAAAGAGAGAGGAAAGGCAGCGAGATTAACCAGAGGTGAGTTTCCAATTTGCTACCATGCACTGAGGTGGGGCATATAGGGGTTGCAAAGAGGACAAAGTGTGAGAGTATAAAAAAAAGTTACAAGAAAAAAGGAAGGAAAGAAAGAAGAAGAAGAAGAAGAAGAAAAAGAAAACGGGTAACAGGAAAGGCGTTCCAATCACAGGCGTTCACACAGGTCAGTCGGTCTCAAGAAGCGCAGTTGCGCTTGTACGGCCTTCCGATGAAATGTTAAGTCACGTCGATGTCTCAGAATTCTTTCTCCCGACAGAGGCTGGTCGCATAAGCCCGTGGTAAACAATTTAAAACAAATCGCACCGAAAAGAAAGTGAGCAAAGGCGACGGACATGGTCATACCGGGAGTACGCAAGCGGTCAAGTCTGGACGCGACGGAGCATGGGTGGCAGAAGCAGGATGTCGTTGCCCTTCGGGCGAGTACGCGCCTCGCGCCAAATGTCCGCCGCCACCACCGTGGAAACCGCGCGCCGAGGGTTTCAGTACTTTACGACCCGCGAGCGACCCAAGCCGACGGGTGTAAAAAAACAAAGTGGCGCGTCCGGAAGGAGAAATCTGGCTCGGGGAAGTCGCTAGAGACCACCGACCAGCCCCGGTGCGGCGAACATGCGCGTGTCCCTTGCGGAGTGGACGCCCGGCACAAATTGTGCACCACAGCAAGGTGAGCGAGGTGAACACACATAGCGTGCCTCGAATGCTCTGGCCAATGTGCACAGCGTGTAACACTTCAGATGACTTGCGACTTGCATTGTGTGATGCATGAGGCTAGTTAATTTGTCACGAAGGCCGCACTACACTGCCAGCTCGACTCAAGCTTGGAGCTGCGGCACATTCTAGGCACGTGGAAGAGGTCGACCTGCGCGTTGCGCGCTCCAAAGCAATTCTGGTGTTTCTAAGGTCCGCATGGTGGGGGGGGGGGGGGGGGCTTAAATAAGCTTTGGGAACGGTTGTACTGTGTATGTGTGTCTTTGTGAGTATCTGGGACTGTATGTGGTATTTGTGCACTGATATGATCCCGGCGCACGCTACAATTATCGCCCATCACCTGGAGCAGCACGCCGGTCGATCACTCGCACTAATGAATACAGCTTATCATACAAATTTGTATCTCCTTCTCAATAACTACTGCGAGGGAGCAGTAAAGGAAAGAATAAAGGGAATAAGGCTCGATCAATTTTGGTTACAACCATGTGAAGCCAACAGACAATGAAAATGACTAACAACCACATCGAACGAGAGAAATTTCTTATCGCGATGGCAAACGTTCCGTGTTCAGTATTCACCGCCAGAACAGCTACGTTTCATGTAGACTTGTCACAATGTTAAATTATGGAGTTTCATGTGGCAAAACCACGATATGATTTTGAGGCACGTCGTAGCGGAGGGACTGCGGATTAATTTTGACCACCTGGAGTACTCCTATGTGCACCCAGTGCTTGGTACCCGGGCGTTTATTTCTTTTTTCTTTTTTTGCATTTGGCCCCATCGAACTGCGGTCGTAGTGGTGCCTATCACAATGCTGCCGCGCACAACTAAACTTGTTCGTATCATAAGTGAACAAAACCTTAATTCCAGATTTCTCATCACCTCACCTAATTTTCGTTTATCCTTGACCTGCGCTTTCTGCCTCTTGGGACCGATTCTATTGCTCTATGTAAGACACGGGTAATCCGTTTTACTCATTACTGTTTTTTGCACACTCCACCTCCCCCTCTCCATGATGTCAACCAGAATACTCGTTTACTCTCGCGAAAATAAAGAATAGGCTTGGCGAAGTTTTAACGTCGGGAGAGCTTGAAACGTTACGAACGCTCATTTCCTGCCTACCGTTTCATAAACTGATGCGGAAATTTGGTTGCACTACGTAGACGTCCAACGTGGCAACCTCTTCAATTTACACCTGATTTCCGCCGTTATGCGCCCGCTGCGGTGACGCAGTGGCTATCGGGTTGTGTTCCTGCAAACGAGGGCATAGGTTCGATCCTCGGCATTCCCGGCCTCATTACGATGGCGGCGGAATGCAAGCACGCTCGTGTGCCTTGCGTTGCGTGTGCGTTGAAGAACCCCGGGAGATTAAGAACTTAATGCGTAGTCTTTTTTACTACGGCGTCCCTCATTATCTACTGCGCAGTTTTGGGCACGTTAAACCCTACGACTTTACTGAGTCGCGTGTTTCTTTTTTTTTCTGTCACTAAGACATAGCCTCGAAGCATTCATCAAGTACGCTCAGTTTGTGGCTAGTGGCGTGCTTAATCTGCCAAAAATAATGGTTCTTATTCGAACTTCGCCTTTACTTTATTGCTGCGAGTTCACCCATTGAATTATTATTTTAAAAAAACACGGTTATGCGGAATTCGCAGGCTTCCGATATGTCCCCACGCTTGTTACTCGTTTCCTCCAGGCCTTCACCAGTGCAAGCAGTCCTAATTTTGTACGTCCTAGATATTTATTTCTTCTTTTCCTTTGATATTTCTCATGTCAGCGCTGCTAGCAGGGCTAATATCTCCCTGCGCAATTATTTCTTTCACTTTCATCCTTATTCACATATTGTAAGCACGAGCTCCTCTCCTAATGGAATGTCTTGAACAGTAGTAAACCATATCGTGTTCAGGTTCAACATATAAATACATTCTCCCCGAAAATTTTTGTTTTTCTTTTTATAGAACGCACGCAGAGCGGTACGCGCTCCTTTCCCCCTTTAGTGGATGCACAACGTTTAAGGCTAGCTCAAACAATCATTCAGTGTTAGCTCCAAACCTGGCAGAACAGGCTAGCTCAACATGCAGAAATCACTCTGCAGTGATAATTCGGTTTCAAGTTAGAGGCGACTGATGGTAACACGATAAAAACTTCGCTCATTCACGGATCAACAACAGCTTGGTGACGAGAAGATGAGAAAAATACGACACCGCCAGCGTCACTTTTAAATATACTTTCTCTCAACAGCTTCACACTTAAAGCATATCTCGCTATATCACCCAGTTGGCCTTTCCTATAACGATGAAGATCATGGCAGTTTCTTTAACGTTGGAAGCGTCATATCCGACACAGGATGCGAAAGGACGCCGTCACAGCGAGAGAATAACACAGACACATCTCGGTGTCATCTCCCTTTCGTGCCTCATGCCTGAAATATGCAAAACCAATGTGATTTGTGTTTTCGTTTTAACGATCAAGAGCAACACGTCCGCTCCGTACGAGAACATACTCTTCCATCTGGGCGACAATGAGAATGTTACCAGCTCGAATGTTGTCCGAGAAAAAGAAAAAGAAAGTTGAAATGGGTAAACGGAAGGGCTGCCAACGCTACTGAGTGGCGCAGGGTAGGAGATGGAGATGGAGGTAGGGGTTGGGGGCGGAAAGTAGTGACGGCGACAGCGGAAAGAAAGCGCACCAACCGGAAAGGGCAGCGGTCGGATTGGGAGGCCGCCGCTGTCGCTTTACTGTCGCGCGGCACTTCGTCAAAGCGGAGCAAGCCGAGCGCGCGGGCGCGTCCTGTTTTTACAGCGATCGTAAAAAAGGCGCAAACGCTCCGGTTTCGGTTATACGGCTGCCTCCCCTTCGCTTCTGCTTTGTTTTTTGTCCGAGGGTTTCTCCCCCCTATCTCATTCGCGCCTCGCACTGGCACCCAGACAAATCTCACTCGCTCGCTCTCTCACTCCGAGAAACGCACGCTTCACTCCTCGAGTCCCAACCACGCTCGCACAAGCGCAACCACGCGCTAGCACTCTGCCGTGCGCGAGAGAGGAGACAGCGCCTGCCTCTCCAGCCGTTCTCGGCCGAACCCGCCAGTCCCGAGAGTAAAACAACGGCGGGCGCGACCGCTTCGTTCGAACAAACACGACGCGCTTAGCAGTACGCAACACCGTACACGAAACGTGAAAACGTCACCAAAGAGCGCCGACGCTACTGCGCCTAACACCCGGCCCGCACTTTTCCTGTCTTTTCTGTATATTCCCGAGCGTTTCTTCTGACGTCCGCGTGCGGCGCAGGGGAGGATTTTGGTTTATTTGCGCCTGGCCGGGCGCTCTTATATCACGAAAACAAAACAAGAAGTGCGCATAGAAGGGGAGGAGGAAAGAAAAGTGGGAGAGCAACACCAGCGATAGTCGGCCGGCCGAGCGACGGAGAGACAAAGCCGTCGCATTCGCGCGTCCAATCGCGCGTGCTCCCTGCAGCAACTTGGAGACAAAGCCCCCCCGCGGCGAGGTTGCAACGACTTGGTCAAAGAAGATCTCCTCGCATCTTGGTGTTAAAGAGCCACACAAGTCAAAATATAGAGGCCGGGGCTGGATGCGGGGAAACACAGCAGTGTTCTTAAGCATTCCGTATGGTTGTAAACTTGGATACTGAAGCTGTTCCTTCGAGAGCATACACACACATACAAAAAAAGGAAGAAGTCCTACCTCTTTGGTCATAACTAACTGTTCCTTACAACTCCTTTAACATTTTTTCTGAAGTCACTCTTCTTGTGTATTATGGGTAACCTGGCCTCTCATGCGCAAAAGGCAAATATAAAATATAAGCATGAATATTCTTATAGGAACAGATACCTTTAGAACGCGTGTTCATATGAGACTATTGGATATCTGGCATACGCATTATACTGAATCGTTTTTATAGAGTTCCCCCATCTGCCAGTCATATGTCCCACGATTGTCTTAACTTCCAGTATATTCTTTCAATGAATGACATCCTTCACGAGTGACTATTCCGTGCTCATTATTCTCTATCCCAGCGGTCATAAATATATAGCTTCAACAGACAACGGAAGGCGATGCGGTTCAGTAAAGCTGCCTTGTGGATTTCTCCGGTAACACAAAATAGTTTCTGGTAGCCAAGTGCGTATATTCTGTCCTATTAACGGTAAAAAATAACGAACTGTCTTAAAGAGAATGGGCGTTCCCGTCTGTGTCGTAAAAGCAGTGTGGTAGTTTCAACGGATATTTTTGCACTTTAGCGAGTGCTTCTGAAAAGGAAAAAAAAAAGTGAGGTTGACGCTCATAAAATAATCCGTAAAATCTTCCCCGTAAAGATGGAAATATGGGGAAGCAGAAACAGGCACAATTGGTAGGCGTAACAGTTGCCGCTTATATGAAACGTAAAAACTACCAAATTGAAGAAAAAGAAACGTATCAGCGTTTTTTATATTCTTTGTTACTTGCAGATAGATGCGGAATCGCTGGTCAGGCAAGGTCTAAGCGTGACATAGACCTGAGTAGTAATGCCCCAGCCTGAGTCGTGGTCAGTTTCTCCATAAATAGCAGACGTGGAACGGCAAATACGTGATATAACTTACTTTGCCCTATTCGCATTCTAGTTTATCGGTATGGGTACTGCTTGGAAAAATTCCAATAGTTTTGTTTAGAAGCAGTTTCGTCGTGGTAAATGTGAAAACGAAGGGGCATCGCTTGGTGACTCTAAGAGGATGGAACGCAAAACCTGTCTTAACGGGAGCGAACTTATGTGTACGTCTTGCTTGCAATGTCCCTATACTGCTGTGGCATACAAGGTCTAGTCGTTGACTTATCATATTTAGTGAACAGAGCAAAAGGCGGACACGGACGAGGCGCCTTCACCTCGTCTCCAACCGTGCCCACATTTTATACGTTCACTTACTATCCGTCAGAAGGGCACTCTAACTATACCATATTTATATATCGTTTAAAATCAGTTCTAGGGGAAAAAAATTAACCATCAGAAACGCAGAAGCTAGGCGATATTGATAACAGCGGACACTTTCTTCCTCCCTTAGCTTCTATCGCACATACCAACATACCAATACCATATCAACAAGACAATCACAGCACCACCAAGTCATGTCAACAAGCTAGTAGTAGTAGTAGTTGTGGTAGTAGCAATAATAATAATAATAATAATAATAATAATAATAATAATAATAATAATAATAATAATAATAATAATAATAATAATAATAATAATAATAATAATAATAATTTTCGCGAAGTATAAGTAAAGAAAAAGCAGCTACATTCAACTGTAGTGGCGAGGGTCACACTTGGTGCCCCTTTTTAATTCCTAATTTTGTTTTTGTTTTTAATTTGCATTGAGGCTTTTCTCTTAAAAGGGCCCTGAACCACTTTTTATCGAAGTGGAGAAAGACACTTGAAGTGAAGATAGGCTATTTCAGAACCACTTTGCCTCAAAAAGTACTTCAGTGCGATCAGCAGAAGCGGAGTTATCGGCAATCAAACACGGCCTCAGCTGTGCTCCCCTTCCTCCTCCAATGCCTTGCACTGCGAAGGCTACGGCGGAGACGTCACCGTGGCGCACAGTTCAAATTTCCGATTTGGTGCCTATGCCGCGCTAAACGTAGGCCAAATGCGGCTGTCCTCAGAGAGCCGCAGTGTGCTTAGCCACTGGACTCGTGGCGGCTCCTCGCGGCGGCCGTGGTGTAGCCGAGCGCAGCGACCAATAGCAGCCGCGTATTGGAGCGTGCTTTATGACGAAATAAAGCACACAGAAGAGAGCGAGGATCATGGGAATTTTAAAACGAGAGCGTTTGAGAGAAAGGTGACTTCGCGCTCCATTTGCGAGCTCCACAGAGCGCGTGCGACTGCAGAATTTGACTGAGATGTTTACAACAGCGTATGCTACCCGCGGACTACGTTATTTCACCAAGCACGAGGGGTGGTTCAGGGCCCCTATATTGTGTATGTGAAATAATGCACTCCCTTTTGGTCCTGTAAAGCGTGCTTTACTCTGAACACTTGCCCACTCAGGAGAAGCTTTCACATAAAGAATATGCAGGCGAGTAGGCGGGTCGGCTTTTCATACTATATTTATTCGTGAAAAGGACACAGCTGCTTAAGGGATCACTCGCCTCCGTCCAAACAATGCTGACACATATTTAGCTTGGGAGTGCGATGTCTGCTAATGTCCTATAGCAAGAAAAATGCATATAAAGGTGATAAAGTAAGCATGCAGGCTGAGCTACGGACAAAGGTCAATATGTGAGAGGCAGACCAGCCGTTGTCATAGCAAAGGCCTGAAGAACTGTTGGAGACAAAGAAAAAAAGAAAACACAATGGCAGAAACTAGAACTGAGGAAAATGACGCAGTTGTGCAATACGACACGTAGGGACTCGAGATGTAGGGAATGTAGTAAAACACCTCTCCACGCATAAGGCTGGTTGATCTATCACGAAACTAAAGGTAAACTGCACGAAACATACGCAGAGAAACAAGACAAATGACTGAACTGGGCCACACCAGTGAAAAAGTCCTGAAAATAAATTCATCGTGATCGCCCTTATTAAATCCACTACCGTCGTCGTGAAAATGATCTATTTACGTTCATCGTTATACAAGGGATTAGTGGCCACTCTAGCCAGCCTTCTCACATCCGAAAACTGCACAATTACAACAATCCATGTTGCAGCGACTTACTGCATATGTTGAGAGTAGTACTTGCCTGAGCTTGTTGTGCGCACCATTTCAGGAAAAGGTTCCCAGCAGAAAACACTGGCAAGGACAGAAGTCGTGTCTATTCTGCCCATCTGTCCTTATTGGGGGTTTTCTGCTGAAAACAATTTCTTGAAGGCTACCTATTTGTTGACATCCTTAAACAGAAAGGTCGCATCTATATCGCCATTATCCGTATGTCCCTTCTAACTGAACTACACTTCACGGGTTATAAGCGAGTACTGAAAGAAATATATTGAGTGAACAAGTCACCTGAGTGCACTGATTGTGGGCAAGCTTGATGTCTTTCTCTTCGAATACAAAATGAAGTTGCAGCACTGTAATAACAAAATGCTACAATAATTTTTCTTTCGTAGCTTCGTGTCATCAATGTGCACACGCGAGAATAAATGTAAGGACATACATAGAATAAATTAGACACTCATTGGAGTTTTGCTAAGCGACGCGAACTGGGCGAAAAGCCACGCCTGTAAGTGTTATTTCGTAATTTGTTCCTGCCCTAGCACATCTGATCGTGTCATGCCATGCTGGTAAAGACCCCCCCCCCTTTTCTTTTTCTCTCTCTCTCTCTCTCTTTTAGTGGTACCCGCTTTATACGTGTATTGTCTACGCTTATAAAATTGGAATCACTTGAAAACTCGCTATTACTTGAAGTGCATCGCATTTCCTAGCTCCGCAGTGTTACTGGCAAACAATGTTTCAGAGAAATCTGTCAGCCAGGTGGAAATTATTCAGAAGCTTATTTACGGATCTGTGTTAATTTTTTTCTAATACATACACAGTTGTTCAAGGATACCATTAAGGCGGATACAGGAAAGACGGGCTTTCCTTTCAGCCCAACTACACGCAAGGAGCTACATTCCATCAAGTCTAATCATTTGTTTCCATTAATAAAGTATGACACCGGCTTACCGTAAGCTGCTGCCTTAAGGCAGAATAGGAGCAACGTGCTCTGAAAAATCTCGCGCTTTCAACCATACGCTACCCACAATCTTACGTTCAAAAAACTGGCGTTAAAAAGAAAAGTGTGTTGTCCTTTTTCACTACCCCAAAATTAAACCGGGTCCTTTTTGTGTTCCTTTGACCAAAATGAGCGAAGAGCAACACCACCAGTCTACTTATATCAAATGCAATGTGTAAAACACTCAAGAACCTCTTGTGAGTTCCTTGAAGTGAAGTGTAAAACGATATGTGATAGATAAAAAAGTGACAGAAAGTTTAAATCCATAGAAACAGGCAGGAAGTAAAGAGACAAAAAAGACACAAGGAAAACAAGCACGTGTACGTCTACCGACCATGACGTGCAATGAGAAATAGGGAAGAAAAAGTTATCAGCGGACTGCTTGACATCCACACTGCTCTCGCGAGCTTTATTAATAAAATTTTCTCCCCACTGGGGCAGACCATATTTTAATTAAGCGCCAGGCGTCAGAAAACGTACTCCGCCAGCAAAGGCCTCGCGAAAATATTCTCCCCTTTTTTTCGACAGGATGCCTAAGCCCCGGTATTCTGAAGTGGAAGATACGGAACTTTTCCTGCGTATTCTGTCATAGTTTGATGTCTCATTAGAACTTATTTCCCGCCGCCTTTTGCAAATGCACGCCGTGACGGTGCTTCAACCGAAGAACTTCATTTTTGCATACGCAAACTCAAACCCGCAACATACAAGCCGTACGCCATGGCAGATTTCTCAAGGCCTTGATAGATTGATGTGAGAGTGGCTAAATATCTCCGGAGCTCCCATATGCTTTTCCTATCAGTATAATGAATCACAGTCGAAAGACAAGGTCTAAATACTCATTTCACAAGTTTCTTTTTTTCGATTATATCTCACTGTGTTAGCAATAAAAAAGATATAAAGAAACGCTCTTGTGGCGACCGACAAGGATTAGCCAGAAAAGCGGACCTTCGCGCATTTATTGACAGTCCAGGCAGACACTCTTACAATTAATTAATAAGTCGCCAAGCATGCGAATCTTGCGCCAGTTATATAAAACACGCCGTTACACCTGTCCTTCCCGTGAAGTCTATTTGTCATCAGAGGGAGCATGAGATTTAAGGATGTGAAGTTTCGACAGACGTTCATGACAATGTAACGCTTGACAACCACATTGAAGTCGGTCGGTTTGTGCCCTCAGTCTGCACCATAAAGGTGCAGACTATTTCAACGGCTCTTTCTTTTAAGGCATAGCCGCGGCACGTATCCTCTTTATGGTGCGTTTTGTCGACACTTTCTACGTTAAGGCGCACAGAATGACGATAATGATGCCCGCTTTCGTGCCGCACTACAGATCTACTACGTTACTCTTTTCTTTCGCTACGTTATTGATTAAGCTATGACTGACCATAGCGGATAGCTCTTGCACATTATGAAGAAGGTATAGCAATCCTTAGCGAATTACGTCAAGGTAAAGACCAACGTGTTCCCCATTACTTGGTGTAGCAACACTAGGGAGACAATTTTGGTAAGTTTGTAAGGGTTCATAGTGTACAAAGACAGGGCGATCTGGTCTTATAGCAGTAGAGGCAATGCACTGGCCAGCAACTGTTTTGTGCACGAAAATTGAAGTATAGTGGATGCCCCAGGTGTCCAGTCTCACAGCGCGTGTCACGCTATTCTGTGATGGCAATGTCGTGTCGTCGTCGATAGGCTGTTTCACCCGCAGTAACACGAGTTACGTTTCTTCGAGGCTTATTTCTCGACCGAACCATCAGTAGATCCCTTTTCTCGAGAGACATTCGCATTCCCTGGAACCTTGCACCTCATATGCTTCATATCTTGCAAGCCAGCCATACTTCCACACTGCCTGTTCCAGGGCGAACGCTCCCCTCCCCGCCTCCTGATCTGGACTGGATTGCATTTGCGGACGTAGCCCCACTTCTGTACCACTTTCCTCCCGTGCTTCTTTTTGTTTTTTTCCGTTGACGTCTTCTTTCCGTGCCAGTCTCGCAGCGCAATGCAGAGCAAGCACCACTCCATCTGCAGTTGTGGGACCGCGAGCAGTAAGCCTCTTTTGCTGGCTCGCCTACTGGTCAGGCGACGAACGCGCCATAGCTCGGAGTGCACCGGTACTCGTGGAGAGAAAGGAAGGAATGATATGATTTCGTCCCGCGACGGCGAATTAAGTGCATAGAGCGCGCGGAATCTTGGGGTGCCCAATCGCACGCATACCGAGAAGCATAGAGCTCTCTCCGTGCGATCGGCGGTCAGCCGGAGATGGCAGGAAAAGTCTGGGAGCTCACAACGTGAAGGGAAGGCGGCACCTAGCCGAAATACTCAAAACACAAATAGAAACTACGCAAGAAGCCCGCAGCAACCTTCGTCACCACTAAGAAAAGAGCAAACAAGAATCCAAGCGAAGAAACAAATGAAAGAGACCATAGGAGACGGCTATGGTGTATCCAGGAAAAGATGGCCGGAAGCGCTCTTTGACCCTATAGCTTCCGGAGAGCTGCTACCACTTTATCTCTTGCGTTTCCTCGGGGCTGCTGGCTTGCCTATAGCCAATGTCGTCTCGTACATCCATGAGAGCTCGCAAGATGCGTTCTGCCCAAACCCGCGCACGTTTCCTTCTCCCAGAGTCCGGAAAACGAACGTACCGGGCACCAGACGCACACACGTTCAGACACACACACGCACAGATTGGACACCAGACTGGACGGTGGTCGGCTGCGCTCGCTCCCATAGCACGCCCTCAAAGTGCCGTTGCCGAGACACTGATTGAATTCCATCTTCCATAAAGGTGCCCCCCTGCCCTGTTCTTCCAACGTACGTATATACGTCTAGATACGTGCCTTTCATATTTCTTCGTATGGTTGTCGTCTCGGCTTCCACTGCAACTGCTTCTTTCCTTTTTTCGCTTTCTTGAGCCTTTGTTCGCGCTTTGTTTTCTTTGCTGTACTCCTCTACGCAACCTTCCCGAAAATTGCGGGAAAAGGATGATGAGCAAGCCCGAAGGAGCGAACGACCTTTATCGTGTCTGCCAACCAGAGTCTTGGCGGGGCCCGTGTGCAGGGCCCTACGGGAAAGTGTAGAGTCCGATATGTGTGTGAGTGGGTCCCGGATTTGGTACCGAGTAAGACGCGCTCCACGCGATATTCTAACCCTTCAACAATTTACCTAAGAAATTAACCCCCCTTCAAAGCTGTTTGATACATGGAAAACTCAATGTGCCATGTGCAGAGGATGTCGACAAAAGAGCATGTCGATGTTCGCAGGTTGCATTCGAGTGAGTGGCAATTAACATCGCCTTGCTCACCCTAAACGTTCACCGTTGTAAGCTAAGCGTCTCCTTAACGTGCCTACAGCCAATACCGCACACCGCACCGCCATTCATTTCTTCATCGCAGGTCGCTCAAGTCGGAAATTAACGTAGCGGTTGTCGGCGTACATCACGACAGACACAGTAAAAGAGGCTAAGGCAGACAGCTGGGCTAGTTTGCTCGAGCAGTTTGCCTCTAACCTTAACGCCTCATTTAGCCGACCTCGATGACCGGTTCCTTTTCGTGAAGGATGGGGAAAGTATATGATAATTCTTTGTGAAGTTGAAAACGTGGCCTCCGAAAACTGAAGAAAGGCGGAAGGTGTTACCATTGCTACCGTAAAAGCTTAATTGCGGATTTGCGAGCGTTGTAGACCGTCAAAAGAAGCGAATTTTAATTTTACCAATGACCCATGATACCCTATTGAAGACCCATGATACGCATGATACCAATGGCTCATGATACCATGATACCAATAACTCATGATACCATGAACCCATGCTTTATTAACCTAAGAAGTCATCATCATCATCAGTCCAGTCATGCCTACTACAGGACAGCTACCACCGACTTGTACCAAGGATCTGAAGCTGTCCTTGCCTTGCGTCAGTCGAGTACCACCCTTTATCCTCCATGAAAGTTTGGGTTATACTTCTTGCCTAAACGGCTAGCGGCGCTCCCTCGCTCCTCCCACCCTGACGCAATACCAAAAGAGAGAGAGAAAGAAGTGACAAGAGAAATGCACTATAATTAACCAGGCTGAGCACAGTGGACTACTCTGCACTGGGGAACGTAGGAGGCGTAGCGAAAAGTGAGAACAAGGAGAGAACAAAAGTTCACAGTGTGCACGCACACACGTGTGCAACCGTTCATCGTTTAGTCTGTCACAGGCGGCCGCATGAGTTGGAGGACCCTAAGAAGCGCAGCAGTGCTTTCGTGGCCTTACACATGGCAGACACCACAAGGCCACAGTTTCAGGATCTTCCATTCTCTAAAAAGCCGGTCATCTAGTTTCCCTAGAGCATTCCGAAGGGCACGCCTCTGACCTTCATGTGACGGGCAGCCACACAAACATGCGTTGCCAAAGATTTCAGAGCAGCTACAGAGCGGAAAAGACGAGACACTTTTGCCCATGAAGTTATACAAGTGCGTGAAGGAAGGGCTCAGAAAGAAAGAAAAAAGTAAAGGCACCGCAGAAGGTTACGGCAACAGCGTTGTCTCCTCACCTACCCACTCCGTGCCTCTCGGGGGACAAGCCTTGCAGGCGTCCCCGCGTGGCGATTCCCGGACCCCAATAAGTTCAATCTCGTTCATCTTTACCAGCTTTCTTTTCTTCCTGCTGCGGCGTCCGGGGCTTTCCCCGCTCGCCGTATACCACCACTACCGCAGAGCACGACGGCCACCACGCTGCCGCCTTTGAGGCGTCGACTTGTCGGCCACGGCTTCCCTCGCAGTCTTTAGGATTCTTTCTTTCTCTCTTTCTTTCTTTCTTTCTTTCTTTCTTTCTTTCTTTCTTTCTTTCTTTCTTTATTTATTTATTTATTTATTTATTTTCATCTCGTCATTTCTTGCTCTCTTCTGATGTGCCGGTGCTGCACTTCCCTCGCTCTCAGCCTGCGTTCTGGCTCGTCTCTGGTTTCTGCAGCATCCTGTCCCGCGTTCTTCCTCGGAGGAAGCGGGCGCGGCTTTTCTGTGACGCGTGCATCGCCAGAAGTGGCCACTGAAAGGCGCAGCCCACGACTTATATCTGGCCAAGCTCGCGCAAAGCAACTCTAGCCGGCTATGGCTTGCCGCCAGCAAGAATTCGGAAGGCTTCTTACTCTAGGTTCCTTTCTTTCTATTATCGTTTTGCCCCGCCACTGTCCAACGTGTGTGCGTATGCGTACGTGATCCTTTTCTCCTGTTTGCTCCACTCCTGCGGATTACAGTCGTGTGGTGTGCGTGTGTGTGCCTACAGGAAGAAAGAGTGGCCATTGGCCGCCGACTGAGCGACGAAAACCTTCCATTTGAAGAACGGATTGCGGCAAACCGCCCTTTGACGGGCGCTGGCTGGAGAAATATGAGACCAACTAAAAGCCTTTCTTTCTTTTTTCTTCATTCTTCTCAGGCTTAAGGTCCAGTCTTTCGTCCTGCCACTATTACTTTTTTTTTGTCCCCTTCATCGCTGCTTCTGTAGCACGCTTGTCTGTGGCGTCCGTTTTCTGTATTCCTTGCGGACCTGGGAGAAAACCAGTTACGCCATCGGATTGCGCTATGCCGGATTTCGATTCCCAGAGCCACGTTATACACGCCCCGCACAGTGGTCGCCTTGAGCGATGCATCATTTGGTTGCGTTTATTTATTTGCTTGACGCGGCGTGGTTGCTGCAGCCTTACCGCGGACACGGAAAGCGTTCTTGCTGCCCAGTGTGTGCGCCATTTTCTGTACGTAGCTTGTTTATCTTGAGGCAGTGAGAGCGTTCATTCTATCACTGAGGGTTCGTTCGGGCTGTTTTGGACAGGTTTCATTGTATCACGAGGCTATGTTAAAACAACAAATTTTTAGTTTCATTTTCTTTTCTTTTTGCCTCTTTCGTTCAATCTGGCGGAACTGTAATTTTCTTTTCGTGGTGTTCTCCCGGTTGATTCGGAAATAAAACATTAAATACTCGTTGTTCAAACTGCCACGAATTAAGACTGGCTCGTAATGAAGATGGCTTTATTCCGACTAAATAGATTCTGTTAAACAAACTTCAGCGAATGGGACTGAAGTTTATTTCTCTCCATTTAGTCTTCGACTAAACGATGCCACCATCAGTTCATTGATCTGTTGCTTCTAGACAATCGAATACTTAGACATAGCCGTCATTTTATACCTTCATATGTTCTTTTTTTAAATTGTTTTTGGGAATAAAGAAACAAGGATACTACACGAGGACCTTTACTGCATGCACTTCAAAGATGAAGTGAATAGGAGATAGTCGGGCCTAGCACTGGTCTGCATTACTGTAAGTAGCCGGGCCACGGTCGCCCGCAGATCAAGTACCCTTAGCCGTGCATAGTAGCCATAGCCGCGCAAAGCTGTAGTCGCGCAAAGCCGTAGCCGCGAAAAGCCGTAGCCGCGAAAAGCCGTAGCCGCGAAAAGCCGTAGCCGTGAAAAGCCGTAGCCGCGAAAAGCCGTAGCCACGCAAAGCCGAGGGCGCCACTGTAAAAAATGACACCCTCGTCGTGCTGTAGTGAAAGCTTTTCAGCGCTTCGTTACTGAAGCTACAAACAATAATATTCGGGGCAAGTAACTCTCGACAAATTGCCTCTCGTATTTTTCTGGCCTTTTTGAGGAAAAGCGCACCTAAAAGAGCTCCTCGTAACTCTCTGTTGCCGGAACTGCGGCTTACGGCAGCGCAAACGACTTTTGGGAGGTCGCTCCCTGCCAGTTCTATAGACCATGATCCTTCCCTTAGTACGTCTTCCGTTTCTACGAGTCCAACGTTACGCGCAAATCCTAGTAGTTAAGCCATAGCTATACTAGGCGCGCCTAATTGGAACCGTTTTTCGGCGTGGTGAACCTAAGCGTGTCATCTATCGATTTCTCAATAGCTGGCAAACAAAAAAGAAAATTAAGTAAGAAAGGCTCGCAAAGACAAGCAACGAAAAAGTTTGTTGACAACTGCGTATGATTCGCAAGCTCTCGGAGTTAGCAGGATTGGAACAGAGAAACAAACCGAAAAAAAAAAACGAAATCGACGTGAACAAATCGCGAATACGTTTCGCGAATGCTATCCCATTGCTCTCGTGAGAAGAGAGGAGGAGGACGTGGGTGTCGTTGCGGGCGCTTCCTCTTGCTTCTCAGACCAGACGAACCCACAGCGTCACTATATGCGAGTTTGGGGATATTTCTTTTCTCTGTCTCTCTCTTTCAGTTTCATTCTATGCGCCATCATATGGCCCTTCAACGGCGCTACGTTTTCGAGGTTCCGCTTTTCATTCAATGTCTGCGGACCTTTTCACCCCGCTCGTGCGTTATTCCTTCCTTCAAGGGCCATTAAACTCGCATTGGCGCAACGCTAAAGCGAGCATTGATGACACCCGGTGTGTAATCGGAAGCGCTTCTCCAAATTGGGGTTATGGGCGAAGCGCAGGCCGCGCTGAACGCGATTGAAGTCGAAGAGGAGAAGGACGGGACGGGTACACGAGCAGAGCGTTGCGTGAAAGAAAAGGGCGCCAATCGCCGTCTCTCTTCAATCGCTGCCATTCAGCTGCGGCGTTTCACCTTTGTTCTCCCCCAACCATTCAATGCTTCTTTCTTTCTTTCTTTTCTCTTTCTTTCTTTCTTTCGCTCCCTCCATCTTTGCCATTCTTTTCTTTCTACTCTTAATTCTCTGCAGCTCTTTTTTCTTTTTTCACACGTTTCTTCAGGCATTAACAGCTTGCGTAAATGCATTGCCACTAAAGGGCGTCACTTCTCTCATTCTCGAAATAATCATATCCCCGAGGCGCATGTAATTTTATTTTTCCTGTCTTCACATTCGTTTAGCGAATTCCTGGTTCCTAGATGTAGAGAGTCTTTTTTATTATTATTATTTCGTTGTTTTCTTTTTCTATTTATCACTTACAGCATTGGATTTCATCGCTTATTCAGCGCGTGATATTTCATATCCTATCACACAAACGCGGTTCACAGACGCATCACTCACGAGCTTAGAACTTCACCTTGTTGTTCTTAATTTATATGTTTATATGTTTATATAATTTACATGTTTTAGATTAGGTCAGGCCAAAATTACGGACTGGCCTGCTTTCCGGAAAAAAGAACACCCCAGAAGCCTAGAGGACATCGAGGAGTGGGCCAAGAACGTGATGGACTTGGTTACCAAGTACACAAAGACCATCGAACTCACTGCGCACAATCCCGAAGTCGACCCACACCTACTTCACCTCTGGGAGGCCAGGCGAGGACTTTTTATGAGATGAAAGAAGCAGAAGAGAAACCGCAAACTCAAGATCCGCATTGCCGCAGTCTCGCGGCAGGCGGAAGAGTATGCTGAAAAACTCGGACGTCAGAACTGGAATCAAGTGTGCGACCAGTTACAGGGAACCCTCAGCAACCGAAAGGCCTGGGCCATTCTAAAGACCCTTCTGACGAAGACGGAATCAAGAACTGTAACGGGGCAACACATACAAAGACAACTTCCAGGGAACCGAAGAAGTGCTGGAAGCCATCACCGGGAAATACATCGGAGACGAGCAACAACGGAAGGCGCAGCCAGTCATTCACCCGGTGTACGAGGGGGAACCCAATCCGGATTTAGACCAACGTTTCCCCAAGTCGGAGATCGTGGCAGCCTTAAGAAATCTCACAAGAAACACGATGTCCGGCAGGGATAAAATTAACAAGACCCTCCGTAACCTGGACGACGGGGCGACGGAGAGTTTACTAAAGTATATCAATGAAAGCTGGGAGACCGGCAGTATACCGGCTTCCTGGAAGCACGCGGACGTAAGGATGATCCCGATACCCGGTAAGCCCATCAACCTACAGAACCTGCGTCCGATCTCTCTCACGTCATGCGCGGGAAAACTCTTCGAGCACATGGTCCACAATCGTCTCTCGCCCTACCTGGAAGAAGGTGGGCACCTGCCGAACACCAACATGTTACCGAACATGTTCCGAACATGTTCGGTTTCCGGCCTAACCTCTCCACCCAGAACATTCTACTTCAGCTTAAAGAAGAAGTCATCGACGGCCTCAGCACATGCCACAAGAGTGCCATCCTGGCATTCGACGTGAAGGGAGCCTGCGACAACGTCTCACACGAAGCAGTGCTAAACAGCCTACAACATACCAACTGCGGACGGCGGACATACAACTACGTCCGGGACTTCCTGACGGGTAGAACGGCGACCATAGGCCTGGGGAACCTCAGGACCGAGAAGTTCCAAATACCGCAGAAACCAACCCCCCAGGGGTCGGTGAGCTCCCCGTTGCTGTTCAATATAGCGATGACGGGATTGCCGAACCTCTTGGAGAACCTCTGGGGTATCCGTCACGCAATGTATGCAGACGACCTGACCATGTGGACGTGCACGGGATCGGTGGGCGAACAACAAGACGCCCTGTAGGAAGCCATCGACAGGACCGAGCATTATCTACACCGCTGCGGTGCGCGCCGGAAAAATCGGAGCTCCTGATCCTCCAAAAGAGGACAAGAGGGCGGCCTCCGCAGGAGACACCTGACCCAACGTTGACACTACATGGAGTCAACATACCCAAGGTGGACACACTCTGTATTCTGGGCCTCACTTTCCAGATGGACGGTGCCGGTCTCGCCGCCATTAAAAAACTGCAAGCGACAGTTACCCAAGTCGCGCATTTGGTGCGAAAAGTGACAAACAAAAAGCACGACCTCAAAGAACAGGACACAGTCAGATTAATACAAGCCCTGATAATCAGCAGAGTCACTAACGGCACCCCGTACCTGGGTCTCAAGAACAGCGAGAGAGACAAATTGAACACCCTAGTACGGAAGACCTACAAGCTGGCACTGGGGCTTCCACCGACGACGTCGACGGAGAAGCTACTCAGCCTGGGCATCCACAATACTTGGGAGGAACTAGTAGAGGCCCACAAGACGAGCCAGACAGAGCGACTCAAGCTCACCAGCATGGGTAGGGACACGCTAATAAGACCGGGCTACCCAGTCGAATATGAGTCCACAAAAAAGCGGGTTCCTCTACCCCTGAGGGAGAAGATCACGGTGGCCAGCATCCCGAGAAACATGCACTCTGAATACCACAGAGAAAGGAGGCGAGCGAGAGTGAAAGCTCTATGTAAGGCCTATGAAGGACCAAAACAAGGAGAAGTCCGATACACCGACGCGGCAAAGTACAAGAACAGAGCGGCCCACGCTATCAGTGTGATTAACGGCCAAGGACAAGAGGTACCAGCGGCCTCGGTAAGCACTCCAGACATCGACTGCGCGGAAGAAACGGCGATAGCCCTGGCGGCCACAACGGGCCAGCGAGAGGAAGATCAAATCACAATCATCACCGATTCACAAACAGCATGTAGAACTTACCAAAAGCGCCGCATTTCCAAACAAGCCCTGAACATCCTCGAAAAACGAGACAATTTTCCAGAACTGTACATTGTCTAGGCCCCGGTACACGAGTCCCTGGCGGGTAATGTAGCGGCTAATGCCGCTGCCCGAGATCACATTCTCTGGGCTATCCCACCGGGTTCACGAGCACCGGTAGACCAACAAGATAGCGTCCCGAAAAGATACGCCGATATCCTGAGCCACTACAGACTGGGTAGGAGGATCTATCTACCCCCGCATCTCAAGCTGACAAGAGAAGACCCGGTGATCCTCCGAAAACTACAGACCGGCACATTCCCGCACGGCACCATGCTACACGCCATGTATCCCACGAGCTATACTCACAAATGCGCCTTCTGCTCTACGCCCAATACCCTCTACCACATGGTATGGGAATGTCAACAAAACCCATCGACACCGCCCATCACCGGACCAACCGTCGAGAAGTGGGAGGCCCAGCTGACAAGCTCGAGCCCTGAAGACCAGCATCGCCTGGTGAGCAGGGCCAAGCTATCGGCTCAGGCCCACGGCATCCTGGACTAGGGACGCCGCCCACCTCGGACGATTTTACCGTCGGCTCATTTCTACTAATAAAGTTTATTCCTCCGCCTTCCCAAGTCTTGCTGTCCTAACTTCCAACAGTCCAAAATTAAGATTCTAGGGGCTAGTTCACTTTCGCGCCGCTGTGTACACGTTCCAGATCAGCACGAGATGCCGCACGGAGAACCTGTGTTCAGATACTATAATCCAAACGGAGATAATTAATTGTGGAATACTTGTCCAATACTTCTATTTAAAGAAATGGAGCCCTACCTAAATGAGATGGAGAAGGAGAACACAGAAGACTCGTGGTTAAGGAGCCATTCCTGCAGAAATGTGCAAGGTGGAGAACAGAGAAATATTGTCCATGTCGTATACTCTCGAGCAGGCGTCATCTTTGACAACTTGTCAATTTTTGAGAATTTGCGCTCTCCAGCGGATGAGAAACAAATACGCCATCGTTTACTGCCACTAGAATAATCGTCAGCTGAGAGACATCTCGGCCCAAATAACTTGTCCTGGAACAAATACTAAAATCTACCCCGCCAAGAAGACAGAACTGCGTTTGAGAACAGCACAAACTCACGCACGTCCCCTAAGATGATGAACGTCTCAGACCACACGGAAAGGCTAAGCCACGCCGAAACACGGTAGATATATCGAACCCGAAGTCGGATTCACCGGGGCGGATCTGACGTCCATCAAAACACCACTGGTTGTTCTTGCGAGGCTTCTCTTGCGGATCTTCAGCTATCCTGCTGCTCGTTGTTTTGCAAGGATTCTTCTTTCTTTATCGTCTGCTCCTCTTTATCGTCTGTTTCTTCAGAGCTTACTGTACTTACTGTAGAGAGAAAGAGAGAGAGAGAGAAAGGAGGAACAATAACTTGTCTTTTTGAACACAGAAGAGAGTGACTCAGAAATTCAGGCAGAAGAAACAGAAGAAAACACGAAAGTATGACGGAGTCAGCGCGTCTCCGAATGTTCCAACCACGTGCACGAACAGTAACGATAGAAATGAGGTGTGTTAAACGAAAGCGAATAATAAAAGGCCAGAGAAAAGCTTGAGCAACCAAGTCGCCTCCGCTCAGCTCGCCTCTTCTCCCGCTTCGTCAGCCACCACCACCACCGCCACCAAGAAGCAACATTTCTTTCATTTCTTTCTTTCTTTTCTTCTTCTGCTGCCCGGACGCTGTCGCTCCTTGCTTCGTTCAAGCGTGCAGCGCTGGCTGACTGCTTCGTTTCTCGGCGTCTCCGCTTGGCTCGAAGCTTCGCGCCCGGCGCAGAGATTGTACCGCCACCAGCGTTTGGCCACTTATATTGTTCGGCGCTTCCCGTTTGTTTTGGGCGAACCCTTTATATATGTTTCGATGTCGTCTTGGGAACGTCGTCATTTGTTGCGGGGAAATCAAGAAGGACGAAGTCGTGACGGCGTGACGACAGCTGGATTTGTGTCGTCGTCGTCGTCTTTCTCTCTCGCTCTCTCTCTTTAGCTCCCTTACCCCTTACAATTTCTCACAGTTTCTCTTATCCGCTTACATTTTGTGTTACATGGGACGTCCGAGACACCGAGGAGTGATGAAGGAAAGTGTCATTTTGCGCGGACGAAAGCGGTTGGCGTTTATTAATATTATTGTTCTTTTCGTACTCCTCGTTTACGAAACTTGGGCGCACCGCCTCCTGCGCGTCCGCTGGCCAACGAAGTAACGAAAATTTGGACGGTCTTCACTTTCTAAGGAATTCTTGGCATGCATGCGTGAAACACGGGATGTCTTCAACCTAAAGAGCTTCAGTTCGCTAAATCGTCGAATTCTAGGTGTGACGAGGCCCGTTGAGAAAAACGAAACACACAAAAAAAAACTTCTACGCTGCTTTTTATTACCATGATAGCTGCAGGAAGCTAGAATAAATTGATTAATTTGATTAAAATGCTCGCTCACTCATGCACGCAATTACTCTCTCTCTCTCTCTCTCTCGTAGACACACTCACGCGGGCGCGCTTAGCAAAGTTTGAAGTGACCAACACACCCGCATGGCGCATTGAACAATGAACAAACCATTTGAATATTTACGATTGTGTTGCAGTGATGGTAGCGCTGCCCTCATCGGAACGAACATTTCGGTTATCGTGTTAATACCTGCAGCAGTCACGACTCGTAGCACCGTTTGTTATAGCGAGTACAGTGCGTGAACGGTAGTGGTGTTTGACTGTAGTGTCCCTAGTATATGCTCTGCCTCAGGGAATATATGCAAGTACTCTTGGATTATTGAGGAAGAAAGGCCAGTTGGCAGCTGAGCTCACTATAAGAGAAACGCCATGCAGCGTGCAACAACCTTCGCCCTGCTGAGAATAGAAAAGCAAGCGCGACACTCACTTCAAGTATTCTTATAATGATAGTGTCCTCCCTTCCCCCCCTTCCCGCCCAAAAAACATGAAAGAAAGGATGGGCAAAGAGCAGCAGCGTGCATTCAAATCTAAGGCGCTCCTAATTTAGAGAAAAGCACAAAATTTGCATAATCACGTTCGCAGGAATTCGTTCACGGTATAGGCCGGTCGAGACAAGACATCTAAATTTGAAACACGACAACTGGTACACTTCATCGTCCCCGCCGACGGATACGTTCGCACTCTGATGTAAAGGAACGCCGTCACAGTTTCTAGTTGGGCTCCTGATGAGGCTTTCACAATGACTGCCCTACGGAGCTGAAGCGAACGCGTCTTTCGGCTCGCAGGCTTCCTCATAGCGTCAGAGATAAGCTAATGAGGTTTCTCCCCTCGCAGTGTCACCCCTCAAGAGTGTCGAACTGAGGAGGCCGTGGTGCGCTACTGTCAAATTTCTTTTACGCTCGAAAAATATCGCATGCTCAACTAATGGAACAGTTTTTGTAAGGATAGAACTTTCTAAAGTTCCTAATTCACTACTTGTGTGAATAAGTGTGTGCCCATATTTAGGTTAAGATGTTACGCGGGTTCAGCCTCTCCCAGGTCAGTACTTATGAACTTGGAAACACATTAGTTTGACGTACCTCGCTAAAGAAATCACTTTAACCATTAAATCCTCTGACTCAAATTTTTCTCAAGTGATACTAAACGTAAATATATCGTTGCGCAAAAATGCGAAAGGAAATTAATAAAATACCGATGCCTTCTTTATGTACAATCAAATAAGAATCAACAATAAACAAAGCTTTGCTTCACATAGATTCAAACCTTTGTGTTTGATTCGCATGATTTTTTTTCTTGTTTGTTCGTTTTGTGTAATTCATGAGCATTCAGCCTACACAAGATGCTGCTCTTTGTTGAAGGCAGACGCTTTTCATGAGCCTTTCAGGATGCTTTGTCAAACAGATGATGCTCTGTATTTCTGGTGCAAATGAGATGAAACACGGTAAAGCATAATTAGTTATATTTGCACGTTAACACCAAGCCATTGGTCGCGACGATTATTCTAAAGCAAAGGTACAATAATGAATTGATATGGTGCGCTTAGCTGGTGTTGACACTGCCAAATATGTGAATACTGCGGCATCAGTTCAATAAGTTCGTGAAACCATCAGCCTGTGACCATTGCATGTGTAGCAAGAGCTGACCCTATGTGTTTTAAATAACAGCAAAACATTTTTTTTTCTCCAAACAAACTAGACAGTCCGGTGCGCTGACTAAAAAGTACTTCTAGCTTACGACATTCCAGCGTACGCCTTATAGTAAGAGCTCCGCGGTAAATATCCATTTTTTATTGTTGTTTTTAAAAAGTAAGGCACAGCGTTTAGCAACTGCGATGGATTTTTCTGGTACTCACTTTTTCTATAGATACCGGTGCGAACACGCACTGAACATGCTAAAACACATGACGACGAGGCGATCGTCTTACGGATATATGCACTGTACCCAAGCGGCAATGGGAGCTAGCGCTGGAAAATTATCAAACGGGTAAAGTGTGGTGAACAGCTAGTGAGATTCTTTCCATCTGTGGTATTGTTTGTATCTGGCATGAAAGGCTCCTCGGAGGTCAGAGGAGCAGGCAACAGAGGCTTGCCTGTCTAACGTGTCATTTGCGCAAAAGAACCAGTCGGCGCAGAGTGCCCTATCTGGAAGTGCGATGTAACAACAGTTTTGTCGAATTCACATCTACCTTAGCGACTCGGATGGCCTCCGAACGCGGGTGTACGGCCCTTACAGTAGCTCGCTCCTCTCATACACGATTGTGTCTGGCCGGGATTCTAAGTTGCAGTCAAAAGCAAGCCCCTGTAGGACATTTCAAATACAGATGGTGACACTAGCAGTAGCCATTTTTTCACGATAAAGTTCATCATCCCCATCACCATACCTTATTTATGACATACTTTATTACAGACTTATTGGTGCCGTATTTTGTACCCCTCCGTTCTTTAATTCCTCTGGACCTGACGGTATGATAAATAAATAAATAAATAAATAAATAAATAAATAAATAAATAAATTTTGCACAAGTGCATATGGAACCTTAGCCATGGCCGAGTTGTTATCTATTAGGTGAATAACAGTTTATTCGAGCAATGGCATAAGTGGCATAGTAGAAGACACTATAGCGAAAAGATGTAGAGCCCAACCGATGCAAAGAAAAGCGAACAGTTGCACAAAATGAAAAAGTTATCTAAGTAGGCACGTGCAAATAAACATGCATTGCGAGCGGAGCATATTCAACACGCAGAAGCGTGTTTATGGCATGCGTTTAGCCAGTGAAGAAATGCTGCAGGTGTGTATATATCACCGCTGTCAAGTCACGCGTTGCTTCTAAGAGCGCACAACCGTTGAAGGGGGAAGAAATTCTTCAGATGGGCTAGAACAGCGCGCAACATTCGTCCACGGCATATAGTATTGCTCCTAAGGCCAATCGTTCAAGAACGTGCGCCGCGCACGGCGTTTCCCCGTCGCCGTCGCAGCGGGAAGAAGAAGGAAGCGCGGAAGCGGCGGCGCCGACGACGACTATTTGTTATTTTCAAATTGGATTATAGGGATTCCCTTCAGTGCCAATAAAGACTCTCCCAGCTCAGCGCTCCCCTCGCACTGCGCGGGCCTCCCGGCTTGCTCCCATCTTCCGCGAGCGCGTGCGCTTCGCAAACCCGACGAGACCCGCTATTCAACGCGAGCAAGTTACACGAGCGTCAGCGGCAGTATTCGAACTCCCGAGTTCACTGCTAGACTCCTGCAGAACGCCCGCGTAGCGCACTGCTCCTTCATACCCTCTCTCCCTTTGCATGTTATTTTTTTTTTTCCTTTTTGCTCCCTATGTGTATATTTCTTTTTCCCTGCGAATCATGCTGACATATTCCGAGTAAGTCTTCTCGCCTTCCCAGGATTTCGGCGAGCCCAGATGCCTGTATACTTTCTTTTTTTTTTTTTTTTTTCTGCCGCTGCTGCGTCTTCCACCTGGCCAAATCGGATTTTCGTAGCTCTTTTGGCGAGAGTCGGTGGCGGAGGAAGAGGACTGATTCGTCGCGCCCAATCTTGTTCGGAGCGCGTCGACGACGCCTTGCCTCGGAGACTGCGAGTTCTCCGGCATCCACCGCGCTTCCCTTCCTTGGCCTGCTGGCTGTTTTATCTTTTTTAATCATCCTTCCAGTTTGCTACCGAGCAGGCAGCAAGTGTGTCAAGAACGCTGCGCTCAGTATGCGGCGTGACCATTGGCCTTCGTTTGGCTTGTAAATGAGCGCTATGAGAAGGGCAAGGAATAAGACTGACCTGTCGCTTAAACTTTGCTCTGTGAAGTACAAAGCTTGCACTTGTTTATCAAGCAACGGCGGTATTGGATCAAATGCGTCCGTGAAATAATTAATGCATGCATGAATGAATGAATGAATGAAGGAAGGAAGGAAGGAAGGAAGGAAAGAAGGAAGGAAGGAAGGAACGAACGAACGAACGAACGAAGGAGCGAAGGAGCGAAGGACTCGTCAAGCAGCGGTGAAGTTCGACGAAAAGAGTTCATGATGAATGAATGAAAACTCAATGAAGGAATGGAAGGTAAAAAAATATTCAACTTACTAACGAAAGAAGGAAGCAATCAAAGAACTAGTGAAGGAGCGAATGAATGAATGAATGAATGAATGAATGAATGAATGAATGAATGAATGGTTATGTTTGCAACGATTGCTTTTTGACTGATACGGGGAGAAAGGCAAGCGAGAAGTGCTCTTAACGGTTGTCCTGTTTCACACCTAGCTTTTAGGCTAGGCAAATGGATCAGCCAGTCTATAAAGACCAATAAGCTTTTTCGCCTTAGACGGGTTTGCCGGAATCATCTGGTGCTCGCAAGTGTTCACGTTTAGGATGCCTTCGTAAGCAAGAGAGGACGAAAACATTCCGGGCAGCCCTAACAAAATACGTGAAAATAGATTACTGCGATTGAAGCCTAGCCTAGCCCAATGCAGCGTGTGCCTCGCACAGCTTAGCCATATTTTCTTTTTATTCAGTTTGTGTAATACCAAAACGTCACTTTTCGCTGGCTGAGAAGACCTGTCCCAAGTCAACCGGAACGTGTTTTTGCTGCCAGTCGTCAGGCAGAGCGTTGCTAAGAAAAAAAGGAGGCTCTGATTTAAGAATACGTCTCTACAGCTTTAATCAAGATCGCTAAGCTGAATTAATTTTCTTCCATAGACCTTCATTTGTCCGCCATGTGTCTCAGCTTTCTATCATTTCTAATCGGCACCACTGCTGTTCTGGCCCTAATTTTGTTTTCTATTTTACACATTCGAGCGAATAACAGCACTACGCGCGCTGAAATATAAAATGAGTACTCCAGCAGGGACTGACTTCATGAAGCTGAAATAGCAGCGAGCACCACTACGCTAGATCCCAAACATTCATAACTGTCTACGGAGAGATGAATAAAATAAATCATTAAAAGGAAAACTCGAAGACATGCGTACGTGGATGCGTAGCCAGTAAAACACCTAAACGAAAAGGCCAAGGCAGACACCGAAAGGAAGGGACCAGGATGTTCTCATTCCAAAATGATTGCTCCTTTGTGCTCGTCAGAGATAGAATGAACGTCAGAGATTATCAGCCTTAAACGTCAAGAACAAGAAAGGAGAGCTCGTGGACGCAGAGATAAAGAGAACACAAATAGCATGCTACGTCGTAACGCGAAGATTGAAAAACAATCCCCTGCGCGTTGCGCCAGCTGAAGCCCGCAGGTAATGCCAAGTCACAGCGCTTCCAAGCATGAAAGAAAAGTGCAGAATGCAAAAACTCACGACGCACGATCCTGGCTTTATCCTTTAAGGATATGCACAGGTTTACATCGTGCTTATTTATATATATATTTTTTTGCATCGTATTCTTCTAACCTTCACAAACCCTCGCAAGTTCAGAGGACTTCATGTTTTATTTCTCTCTCCCTTCCCGCTCTCACTTTTCTCGTATTTTTTTTTTTTTTGCACACTGAAGACACAAGAAACAAAAGGCTCTGCTTCGTTAGGGAAGCGTCTTAATTTTTTCTCATCAGACCGGGGCTCTAGGCCTAGATCTTAGCCAATAGCGATCCTGCAGCCCACTTGGTGTTTTTTTTTTTTTTTTTTACCTAGGCTTTAGCTAAAATAACTGCACAGAAAAAAGCTCCGCGAGTACAGCGTTGGAGCGACAGGCCGGGGTATTAGGTGGGCAATGAGGGAGAGAGAAGACAGGGAGAGATAGAAAAAAAGAACAGTTAAGAATGCCGTTCTAAAGCATGCCTGCTGAAAAAAAAATAACGAAGTAAATTCGGTCGCTAAGGAGCGTACAAAACACACACCGACACACATAACAAAACACAAGACGCAAAGCGCTGGTGTTAAGTAGAAGGCTCACCAAAACATTCACAAGCTATTTCAAGCAAAGCAAAAGATAGGATAACCAACTTTCAAAGCTATCTATAGGACTCGAGCTAGGCACGTGTCTAGTGAGGGGGCGCTGTGCTAGATTATAATCAAGTAAAGAGAACAAGGAGAGTTCACTAGCAGAGGAAAGGCTGGACCGTAAGCCCTTAGAAACAAAAGAGTTTGTGGAGAGGGTAGGTGTCTCAGAGAGAGAGGGAGAGCGAGAACGTAGGAAGGAAGGAAGGAAGGCGGGAGAAAGAGAAAAGGCGAAGGCGAGCCCTGTGCAAACACACACGGCAGCAGAGCGCCTTTAGCGTCCGGCTGGGTCCAGTCCTTTGCCGGGATTGCGTCTTCGTAATTAAAGCCGGGGCGGGGGAGAACGCACTGGCGCCGCCGGCTTAAGGTCGTTCTGAAGAAGAAGCGGAGAATTACGAAAAATATAATTCGCCAAGCGGAAGCGTACGAGAGAGAGATGAACGTAATTAAGAACGTATCAAGAAGAAGGAAAGGCGAAAAAAAAGTATCTAGAGCGCAGCGCCGTACGTCCGCAATCAGGGACTGGCGGTCCTCTACAATACTTATACTCTGCGTATACGAGCCGCACGAGTTAATACGCCAAGTAGGAACGTGGGATTGCGAGTTGTCCGAATGTTAGGTTTCGATCATATTTAGCTCCGCCGGAAATGATCATAAGCTATAGAAGAGAGAGAGCGATCTTTCTTTTTCTTTCTTTTGCAGAAATGCGTAACGCGAAGCGGGGACAATGATGACGAAAGGCTATCGTTTGTCTCGTGTTTTGACTGGTAGCACTCCCGTTTTCCTTTCGTTACGCACGTACGCAGCAGAAAACGGTTATCAAATAGCCCCAAGTATATCAGTACAACCAACATAGAGCTTCGAAGGAAAATGGAGGCTTCAAATGATCTACAGTAGCTGAGCAAAAAAAGAGAAGGACGAGGAGGTTCTAATAAAGAGAAAGGAGTAAAGGTCGGCCTGCAGAGTGCATTTCTAGCGCCGAACTCCTTACTGGAGTAAGGGAAAGTGGGTGATATAGGGAAATTGAAAGGTAGATGGCAATTAACTATGCTTTAGTACAGTGGCCCACTATACACACACGGTGTCCCATACCCGTATGTGCACTGTAAATGCACTAGGCGCAGGAGTAACATGTTCATACGAAACGCTCTCGCGCATACACATTTCGCAGTCTTCCCACTACGGATGTTCTATAGAGACGATCGTCTCAGCCCACATAACTTAGGAAGTTCAGCAGGGGATTCTATGACGCGTTCGGCACGGTCCACCCCCACCTCCATGTGCCAGAAATACTATCCGAAAAGAGTTCGAACATGACATGTCGCCGAAGCTTAACGTTTCGAAATGTTGTCGAAATGCTGGCCCCAGAAGCAGCCCCCGTTCAAGCACTGTTGGTCATTTGTAAGCAGTGTTTCGCGAAGTCGTGGGGAGGGGTGAGATAGGGCATCACTTGTCTATATATGATTCACGAGATATGATATCGCTTGTTGAACGCTGCACCATGAGCGCCTCACGCATTCAGCTCGCCATTGTGATCTGTGTCGACCCATGGGCATCGCTCGCTAACATGTACGAGGCCTGCGCGCCTCCACGGTTTGTCGCGTGCGGCCGGTTGTGCGGCACTGGGATAGTGTGAACAACATGCGTCTTATCGATTATGCGTTTCATTGGTTTGATCTGTCTTGCTTCATGCTGTCGATGGGAAGCAGCAAGACATAACCACACGCTCCAAGGCTAATCATCGTGTGACTGTTACAGTAGTCGCTTGAAGAAAACATGCGGCAGGCTTTCAACGATTCCTTCGGCTCCGAGCTTGCTCACTGCGACTACAGTATACTGCTACAATGGTCACCGTCATTTTCTTTGCTTGTTGCTTGTTTCTCAAACAGCTGCGCTCATGCGCAACGAGGAAATGGTCAAGAAACCGCGGCTTCTTGACCAAATGGCAAGAAGCCCCGAGTTCGATTAAAGATTATATTTGTTGCAAGTAAGTATACTTGGCGTGCACGGTAAGCCCGAGTCCTTTCACAAGCTGCTGTTTCAGAGGCTTCTCGTTTTTCAGCCTGTGTGAGTCGTTTCAGCGGTTGAGGATTATGCAGCTCGCGGAGGCCCTAACATTTACAATGGTTGTCACGCGGAAAATAATGCAGTGCCACCTAGAAATACTTTGTTTGTCTTAAGAAATAATTTATTTTTCCTGTACGTTTTCAGTGTTGATATATTGGGCATATGAACGTGCACATCGTGTGAGCGCTTATGCAAAGAACTTCGTGGCGTTGTCGTTTCGCCGTCAGTGTTGGCAGTGAGGCCATTGATGCTTCTCAAGTTGTTCTCCGCCAACCGCCTGATTCATGGCGCATCCTCTGTTCTGTGTTTGTGCAATGTATCCGGCTCATTATCATCATCATCATTGTCTTCTACGCATCTTTTGTGCCATTTACGCTGCTCTCACGAGCATGACGACGAAGGATTGCACACCAATACACCGTGATCTTCTCAAGTACAGGTTGTGTGCGTTGCACACCACGTCATCCTCATCGGCTACGGAAATGCCTGTCATGGCTTTCGAAACAGATGTACAGGTGGCATGACTCTTAGAGTTTATGTGAACTGCATAGCCTTGTAGAAACTAACAGCAAACGTTACTGTTGCGCAATAGCGCAGCGGGTAATGCGTCCATCTCTCAAGTGCACTTGGTGCAGTGACATGAGTTCGAAACCAAGTGGCAATAGGAGGGTAAGGTTTGCTTTAGTAACTTATTTGGCTACCTTCCGTTTATTTTGCCAACATCTGTGTGTAAACCATGATGTGCGGCAACAACTTAGGAACTTCACCTCAGTTATGGCACCACTTAAAATCATGCCCTGTTATATCATCAGGTCCCTGTGCTTTAAAGAGACTTATGAGCTGACTATGAATTACGCAGGTAATAAGCCGTGATTAATTGTTTGACTGCGCAAGAACAGATATTGGCTGTGGTTTGGATTGTCTGCAGCGTGAACAACGCGGTGGAGCACAATTTTTTTTCTTAACCATACGGCAATGGTGAAGCCGATGTTGAGGGGGCGGCCTGACGAAGACTGAATAATGTCGATGCCACCAACAGTCGTTGTCAGCGTAGCGGAACGGACGGACGGACAAAGCAAACCAAGTTTAGAGCAGTTAATTAACTTAATTAATTAACGCAGTGAAACTAAAGGATAGCCACCATGCACCTCATTTGTGCCTATACTCCGGCTTGTTTCCTTACCCGGGTGTGGAGCAGCAGGTCAGAAGCATACGACCTTCAGACCGACCTCTCCACCTTTCCGTCATTACACTCTCTATCTAAAGGACCCCAGGCAATGCGTAAAGACATTTAGAAGATGGGAACTATATTTACACGGAAAAGGGACAGGCTGTAATCGGAAGTGCGCGGATCCTTATGCAAGAAAAACGAAGCTCAGGCGACTGTCGGGACTGACGAGCATTCGCAAAATAGACACAGAGTCCGAGTGAGTAATTAGGCATATCAGCTATCGGTGTTCTACCGTTCTTTCCGTTCGTTTAATACATTATACTGATAGCCCTAAGGTGCCCTTTCTAGACGGAGGCAACTTCTCCCTTAATCAGGCTCCTACACGTGACACAGCCAATGAAGGCGGCAAATTTCGCTCGCGAGCGCGACTCATTTGCAAATAATGAGAGCCAAACTGACTGACTTGAAAGACGAGCTACGAGGGCCAACGTTCTATTGGCCTGGAGAAAGCAGCCGTCGTACGAAGCGCCGCGAGAGCGAGCGAAAATCGAGAGGCTTTGGCAAAGTCGGCCTTCGCTCGCACTGAACTAATTCTGGTCGTTTGGCCCCTCGGGTAAAGTCATCATTAGGCGTTGCCTCCTGTCAGTGTTTGGTCATGCACGCGTAAATATGAAAGAAAGAAGCAAGAAATATTGTGATTTCGAAAACAAGAGAATAGAACAAAATGCTCTGCCCCACGCGGTAATATGATAAAAAGAAATATCACAAAATCACGAGGGGACGATTTACAAATCGTATTGAAGAACAGGCAGACACCATCGTAGGTAGAAATACACTATAATATCGTCAGTTGCGCTCGAATATTCACTATGCTTGATACCGTGACTAATGCGGCGATGTAATTTCTTTCTTCCTTTTTTTTCTTCCTCTATTCCTTCCTTTCTGGCTTTCTCTCTTTCTTTTTCATTTCTTTCTTTTTTTTTCTTACCTTACTTTTTTCTTTCTCCCGCACCCTCCATTCCTTCCTTTCTTTTCCTTTTAGGCAGAAAGATGAAATTATCAACATCCTCAGCATTTTGTTGATTTTATCGCGTGTTCTCTTTAAAAAAGGAAGAGAAGAACTTTACCCTCTTATGTGAGAAAGTACTTTTCTCCTTTTCTTCTTGACAGTTAGAAAATGTTTTTTCCGGCGCGGTTTGATGAGCAAGCACTGACAAACGGCTTGCGCTTTACGCTAATGCAGAGACAAAGGAAGGAAGCCCTTAACCTGACTTAATATGGTCAATTCGTTAATTTAGAACAGCGCTGTGATTGTGGCCTCCTCTCAAGTAATTTTCATAACAGCATTCACTAAACTTGTGCTTACGCTAGCAGGAGTAGCACTTATTTTATTCAGCAACAGTGGCTCGCAAATCAGGTATGCGATAATTCTCAAGGTGCAGGAAGTTCCAAGCAAAAGAGAATTGTCATTCACCCGAAATTAACATGAAGCTACAAAGGAAAACAGTGCTTGCTTCTCGGAAGAATAGCTTCGCAGGCGAAGGAAATTCTTCCTGGTTCGGGGTTCGAACACGCGACCAAGGCGTTTCCGGGGTGGTCGTTCTACCATCTGAACTAACAAGGAAGCTCAGATGGTAGCAGAGCGACGACCTTGGGAAGGAGTTGGTCTCAGGCTCGATCCCAGGACCAGAGCGAATTTTCCCTAAACTGAGAATTTTTATTTGAGAGAAACCGGCGTGAGGGGGACTTCCTTTGTAGCTCCGCGTTACTGCAGAGTGGACGACAATTCGGTCCGTTCAGCAGCAGTATCCGTTTATCACCGGTTCTCTAACCTTCGGTCGCGATCTGACGAACAAGACAAAAACAGGCAACCTACAGATTGCTCGTGCCGTATTCGACGAGAACACACAACAGCCGCTCACATTTACAACTGTCATCATGAAAGCGTCCGAAATGAACCTCTTTTGCGCTTCGCAATCGAGTAACGCTCACCTTGCCTTAAGAGGATAGCGCCACAGATATCACGCAAACAACTATTACTCAAAAGAACTGCTCCATTTGTATCCTTGAAAATCCACCGACAGGCTTGCTTCACTGTCACTGAGATCAAGGTGTTCGTACAAGACATGTGGATTTATTTATTTATTTATTTATTTATTTATTTATTTATTTATTTATTTATTTATTTATTTATTTATTTATTTATTTAATATACTCTGAATATCTAATGGCGTTACAGAGAGGAGTGGTGAATCATTATACAATGTTAGATATAGCAATGTGAAAGGATGAATGAACCGGATTGCTGGCGACCGAGACAGGGAGCTGGTTACATTCAGATGCTGTTTTGGGTAAAAATTAATTGAATAAGAGGTTTGTGCGGCAACTTGGTACTTTTATCTTGACGTTGTGATCGATTCGCGATGAAATATAAGGGGGTGATAGAAAAAGGCCATTTTTTATTTCTGGGTTAGTATAGTACATTTTATGAAAGAGCGATATACGGGAGAGTTTCCTTCTTGATGATAGGTCTGGCAGATGAAGGCTAGTTTTGATGGCGGATACACTGGCACTGCGGGAATGATTGTACACAATGAAACGTGCAGAGCGGCTCTGAATGGCTTCAAGTAAGTATGTTAGCTGTGCTGAAGAGGGATCCCAAATTTTTGAAGCATACTCTAGTTTAGACCTTACTAATGTTTTATATAATGTAAGTTTTATGGAAGAGGGCGCGCGAGAAAAACTGCGACGTTAAAAACCTAGTGTTTGATTGGCACAGTTTGTCACGTATCCAATGTAAGTTTGCCATGACAGACTGTTAGTAATGTGAACACCTAAATATCTATAGGAAGTGACGGAGGACAAAATAGAGTTGTTAATTTTGTAAGAGGATGTAGAAACATCACTACCGCGAGAAAATTTCATCATTTTACGTGTGTTGAAGCTTAATTACATCAACCACTGTTTACACCACGAAGGAATGGCGTTAAGGTCAGTCAGATTGAAGTAAAAAGGAATCATCTGGGTTAGTTATTTCATGATAAATAACACAGTCAACAGCATAAAGACGGATGTTAGACGTAAGTTTCTCCGGCAAATCGTTAATGTAAATAAGAAATAAAAAAGGCCTAAGGACTGAGCCTTGTGGCACACCAGAAGTTACAAAACAGGTTTGTGAAACGGAATTGTTAGCAGATACGAACTGATTTCGTTTGTCGAGAAAGCATTCAATCCACTTAAGTAAATAGGGATCAGTGTTAAGTCTGCTTAATTTCAGAAGAAGGAGACGATGGTATACTGTGTCAAAGGCTTTTTCAAAGTCTAAGAAGATACAATCAATGCAAGAACCTCGGTCTAGAGATCAGAACAGGTCATTAGTAAACATAGCTAGTTGTGTCTCACATGAAAATTTCTTTCGGAAACCATACTGATATTTAATAAAAAAGTTGTTAGATTCAAGGAAAAGCACGAGATTGGACAAAATGATGTGTTACAGAAGTTTCCCGGGAATGCTGGTTAACGAGATGGGTCTGTAGTTGATAGCGCATGAAGGGTTACGTTGCTTTGGAATAGGCACCACCGTCCCCGCCTTCCAGTTGTTTGGCAGCATACCACATTATAAGGACTGCTTGAAAAGTTTAGATAAAATTATAGATGTGCGGGTTACAGTGCATTTCAAAAACTGAGCAGTTATTTCATCAGGGCCGGGTGCAGATACCTTTGTATTTTCTATGAGTTTTGTTGTTCCAACCCAGTCAATGATTATGGGATCCATCGTGGGAAACAAGGGGTTATTAAATACGGTTGATGAAAAAGACTGATCATCAGAAAACGAACATTTAAATACGTTATACAGAGCAACACAGATGGGGGCGAAATGCGAAAACACCCCGTGTACTTAGATTTAGGTGCCCGTTAAAGAATCCTAGGTGGTTGAAATTTCCAGAGTCCTTCACTACGGCGTGCCTCATAATCAGAAAGTTGTTTTGGCACGTAAAACCCCATAATTTAATTTTTAATACAGAACAACACAGCACATATCAGATAGTATGAAGTTGCCCGTTTCATCAAATAGATGGATATCTTGTTTCGGTTTTCCGCTAACCACTTCCCAAAATTTACGCGGTTTATTTCGAAGCAGCAAGGAAGAGTGCTTGAAAAGAAATTACGCTTGTAATCAGATACGCAGTTTTGATAAGCTGCCCAGCTCTCAGCTTTATCCCTTGATACTGCTTTTCTGTAAATTCTTTTTTTTTATTGTTTCGTAGACGGCTGAGCAGCGGATCATCCAGCGGAGTGAACCAAGGAGAGCGAAAATTGGAATGAATTTTACGCAAAGGCCCATATTTCTCGATAAGCGAAAGCGTACTTGTTTTATAAATTGCCCAGTTCTCTTCTACACCTTTATACGTGTAGAAGCGCAGGAACAACTCGCAAAAAGATTGCATTTCTACATCAATAGCGGCGCTATTCGCTCTAGCATAATCGGATTTTGCTGTGCTGTGGTGCTCGCTCGAAAGGAAAGTCGCAAAGAAAGTGAGGGATACGATGGTCGCTTAGCCCAGGCAAATAGGTAAATGCTGAAAACACATCTGGTACTGGAGTAAGGACTAAAGCTAGCACGTTTGATGAGGTAGTAGTAAATCGGGTAGGCTTTTTACTAATTGGGTTAAACTGAAATCATGACAGAGATTAACAAAATTAGAGCTTTCATAAGTTGCCTACGCAAATAAAGCCATGGTTGCTATCCCACAAAATAGCTGGGAAATTAAAATCACCTAAAACTAGAAGGGGAAAATTTGGGTATCGTACTAGAATGTTATTCAAAGCGTCATATAAAGAATCACAGAACTTAGAACAAGACTAAGGTGCGCTGTAAGAGGCACAAATAATTACTTCGTGACGTCCGAAACGAACACATGCGCACACAATTTCTAGTGGAGATGTGACTGGAATAACTTGACAGAAATGACGCGTTAATACTGCAATAAGCACACCACCGGTTGTTCTTCTGCTTCGATCAGATCTAAAGAATTTATAATCATTGTGACAGTGAAAAATTTCATTGTCAGTAATTTTACTTGAAAGCCAAGTTTCTGTCAGTACAACCACATCCGCGGCACAATCATCAATAATAGAAGACAAATCATCTCGTTTGTGAATCGCACTTCTAATGTTAGTAAAGGCAAAAGATATGTTGCCCACGGTAGATACACCCCTCTTAGAAGACTTGCGCTGTCTCTTTGACGGATCATCCTGCCGTGACGTAGAAGCAATTGACGGTGACGAGATCATGAGATGACGAGCAATTGACGGATGGTAGCGAGATGACCAAATGGCTCACACAGCTCGAACTGAAAAAAAAAAAAATTGCCTCCAAGAATGAGCTGCTGGGCTGGTTGGTTTGACGTAGTAATATTCTCTAGGCGCATAAGCTGTATAAATAAAGATTGACAGCGCTGTCTAGGCTTGTCGATTTGGTTGTCCTGCTCTTGCACAGAAAAAATATTCCTATGAAATAAAAAGAGAAAGGAGAGCAGAGCGTATGCAAAAAAATTGAGCTACATAGGCACGAGGAAGGCGAAAGGAAATGCCGCGAGAAGGGAAGAAGAGAAGGGCGCATGGTTGGAAAGGTTAGAGAGCAAAAGAGGTGTGTACGTGTGTGTGTGCGTGTGTGGGAAGGGGGGGGGGGGGGGGGGGGCTGAGGGCGTGCGTAGAAAGAGGGGCTGTGCTTCGGGGTAGACGACCAACGACGAGGTTTGGACGTGGCACGCTCTCCTTGCCCATACAACAAGGGCAAACACGGGGGCTGCACGGGGAAGGCGGTGGCCGTGCAAACACAGCGACTCCGACGAGCCCACGCAAAGCGGCTTCGACCGAGGCTTCTGCTGCGCCCACCCCTTATATGCGAACCGACAGAGAAGCACGAGCCGCTACTGGCGCGTAGACTCTCACGCAGCAGTGGTGGTGGCGGTTGAAGCGGATGTGCTACGGAGCTGATGGACGAGGGTATACATACGAGCGAATCTCTGCTTACTCGGACGCTGCATGCCGAAACGAGGAAACGGTACATGGTTCCTCTCTGGCAAGCATCGTCCCATAACGCCAACTAGAAGGCGCGTGCCTTCGCGAGCATCACGAGGGGATAGAAAGGGGTAGGCGCCTTCGTAGTGCCCTCGGGGTAGGCAGAAATAGGGAGCCGGAGGATGCAAGACCACTCGGTTGGCATTCCTCTCGCGTTGTCCCCCCTTCGTCGCTGTCAGGCACGACTCCTACACGTGCACCGTACCAGCGCTCCGCACGAACGGACGAACAAACAAACACGGCCCTGATCAAGCATGTGACGGAGTCGCCGGCTGAGAAATCGCTTGTTCGCACCCGTGTCACGACGACGAGCACCGGCCGTGCGTCGCAGCAAACTTCCTCCGCTACGCTGTGACGCACTTACACACACACACGCACACAGACACCCTTGCTTTCGCCTTTCCTTGAACCTAGATGGCTTGGCAGTGGCACAATGTCGTGCTTCGTGTACTTCCTCGGATATTCCTTGAGTATGAGCTATTGCTTGCTGAGTGTGCTGCAGATGCCTGCCTCGTGTTTCGGGTGAAATGTTGCCCGTCGCATACACTTCCACTGCGCTTGGCAGTGTGTGTGTTTTTTTTCTGGACTCGGAGGTGCGTATTTGTAGCATCACTGGGCGTGTTCCCGGGGATGAGATTCCCTACAGTCACGGCCCGTTTCGTTCTTTTTAAGCTTTTCTTTAAACTTGCAAACACCCTTTCTGGCTATGATTAATCGGTGAACCTTTAGCACGTGGTGTTAGTCGAACGTTTCATATCGCAATGTTTTCACTGTGTTTTGAGTTTAGAAAACTCCCCCTTGTAAAAAAGAAAAAAAATCTCTCTTAATGGATTTCTTACACCTGCATCTGCAGTATCAGTGAGCATGTAGCGTCACGGTGGCTAAAGCTGGCAACTTTTAGACCTCGGTGCGGATGTGCAAGGTTAGGTTACTAACATTGTCAATGTCAACATTTCTATTTTTCTCTTTCCCTCAATCTGGCACACACCTTTTCCTCCAGAAAGCAGAAACGAAATCATCATCCTCTTACATGATCATGCTAAATAGCCATTTAGCCATCAACTGTTAACCATCATCATCAACCATCGTCAATGAGGGCTGCTTCAGTGAACCTCAACAGCAGCAACAATTGCCATCGCGGCAGACAATATGACCCAGACACACGTAGCTGTCGGCTCTCTCAGATCTCAGAGTGTACATTCGTCATCTGTCTAGGATCCACGACCATCATTTAGCCTTCCTTTATATATATATATATATATATATATATATATATATATATATTTACCAATGGTTCGACCTCACCTACCTGCTCAACTGCTGCATTCGTCGTTCCAGCTAAGCAGATTACAGTTAGATTGAAATTGTCACACATGGCTGCATCTACGTCAGCTGAACTTGCAGCTCCGGGCCGCTATGACATACGTCACCGAAGAGCCAACAGAGAAATGGGTCGTATTTTGTGACTACAAGGGAGCTCTTCACAGTATCAACTGTGCATTACATCACAGAACTTACAAGCAGATGATATCTGACATCAGGGGAGTGCACCACCATGCTCTGGAAAGAGGGCACAATATTATTTTTCCATGGACTCCAGCTCACTGTGGCATTGTCGGCAACAACCTTGTAGACAAGGCTTTCCCGATCTGCCCACGAAGACACCCAGACCCGTTCAACACCTTTGGCGAGATCGGACGCTGCCAGGGAACATCGCCTACTTGCACTCAAAAAGTCACAAGATACTGCAGTAAAACACGTTGTGGGGCTAGTTGGTGCATAGCTTTCAATAGGTGAAGTGCCAATAGTGACGGTACACAAGAAGAAATACAGACAGGACAAGGCGCTACTTGCAACTGTTTATTGAAATCACAGGTGACTGATTATATAGCCATGAGGAGAGGGGAACGAAAGAACAGGGACACTGAATATGTCAATGTGCACGTGCGAGAACACTGAGGATAAAGGGAATCACGCTTAATCTAAATCTAAAACTTATCTAAAAACATGCTTTCATTCGTGTATGTATTCAACGACGGGGTACTGACACAGTTGTCCCCTCTTTTCTTAATCTCGTTGGCCTCCAACAATTCACGCGCAACAGAATCTTTACTTTTATACATGATTGTCGTATCATTAAGCCTTGCTTTACATACTTGTTCATCCTCATTCCCAAGCTTTCATCCTCATACAAGCTTTCATTGAAAAACGGATATGGTTCAAACTTGCCGCTTCATTGCAAGGCCTGCGGGAATGAGGATGAACAAGTATGTAAAGCAAGGCTTAATGATACGACAATCATGTATAAAAGTAAAGATTCTGTTGCGCGTGAATTGCATGTAGCGCCTTGTCCTGTCTGTATTTCTTCTTGTGTGCCGTCACTATTGGCGCTTCACCTATTGAAAGTCACAAGATCTCTGGAGTTCAAGTGCCTTCAATTACCGATGGCACAAACTGGACCCCACGCTACTGCTACAACTACGATCTGAAACAACCCGCGGTGAAACAACCTTGCTGTGCCGCTTGTAGTTGGAACTGGCGTTCACGAACACCTACTCTTATTGTATGGGAATGGCCGAGCGCCCAATGTGCGACTCCTGTGGGTGCGAGGAAGCCATCGAGCACCTGCCCTCGCTACAATTTACAACGCCTCTCACTGCGGGCAACTTTACACCGACTGGACTCAAGACCGTTCACCGAATCAAAGATACTCTGACCGCGGCCACACCCGTCATTGGCACGAAGAGCGATTCATGCACTAGTACAATATTTAAGTGCACCGGTTAAGGATGCCGTCTTATAGTGCCCCTGTGCATCCTCTCACATGCACTCAGTGCTTACTCTCTCTCTTCTTTCCTCTTTCTATTCCCCTTCCCCCTCTCCAAGTTTAGGGTAGAAAACCGGGTGCTCGTCTGGTTGACTTCCCTGTCTTTCATCTTTCCTGCCCTTGCTCTCTCTCTCTCTCTCTGTCTAACCATCAACTTCATAGCACCTTGTTCGGGATGCACATCCGCCAACCGGTATTTTGAGAGAACACAGGTGTAAACAACAGAAATAGCTGTTACGCGGGAACAAATATAAGGTAAGTGAATATGATGTACCTGTGAAGGTCAAGTTGGCGAAGAAATGAATTGCAATGTAAGTGCGCAGATTCTCTAAAGCATATCCAAGCGTATTCAAGTTACATCCTCTTGGGCTGGCTGAATATGATAGTTACTTTGGCAAATTGAGATTGCGAATTCACGGCAGGGCGCCAACAGAAGTACGACAAAGGAGCGACAAAACAGGCGATTTGGCCGGATCATCTCACAGCTGGTTCTCGCAGCCATCTTGTTTATGTGCCGGTGCCTGCAACGTGTACATAATGTGTAAATACATCTTCCTACGTAATCGCTCCATCATTACCACCTCATCACAGTAGGTTCAAGAAAGACATGCGTGGTAGAGGCTGCAGTCATCACCTTGGTCATTCAGGACGCCGAGCGCCAAACCAAGTCGGCTGTCATATTATCCGACTCACAAACGGCTTGCCGCCTGTTTCTACATGGAACGGCACCCAAATCAGTAATCAAAATTTTAGGCAATCAACTAGAGGGGCACAACAGTATCATATGGTGTCCGGCACACGAGGGACTGGCAGGAAACGCGAGGGCAGACCGTATTGCTTGAGAATTAAACGTCCGAGGAACGGCATGCCCTAGCGATGACCTTCCACCGAATCCTCGTCACATCCTTCTACAGGAAAGGCAGGAGCGGAGACGTTTTGGACATCCTCACTCCGATTTAAACAGCCAACAAGAGAGGGACTGGCGTTGTATTCAGACGAATACATACCCCAACCTGCACCACCTACACAGAATACACTCCACGAGGTTCACTGACGAGTGCCCGTGGTGTACAGACACACCCACACTAAAGCACATCACATGGGAGTGCCCCAGGAGGGCTCCGCACACAGACAGCCCCATATTACACCAACATCCACTAATGAGGCATAGGCCGTGGGAGGCATGGCTTGCGGACGAGGGTCGGGAGAGCCGATTGGCTCTTCTGGACCAAGCCCAGCAAGCCGCTCGTGCCAGTGGGGCCCGGGAATAGGGGCTCCAACCATCGTGCCTTATTTTATTTATATTCAATAATGTTTTTACTCACTCACTCACTCGAAGGCAATAGTAGACATGGACAAAGCCAACGAGCCGTCACACGCACTAAACTTTTACCAAACGGTTTTATCCGAAACCTGGCACAATACGTCCACATGTATATGACGGCCATAAAGCGAAATTTTCACGTGCATGGCGAATATCTTTCAAAGGGTGTGCACGCCATATGTGGCACTGCATGTAAAATAACTAACGCTTTAATGCAGCGGCAGTTGGATAGTCGGAACTGGGCTTCATGTGTCTGTGCACCCTTTTCTTTAGGCCATCGTCGTGGCGTATAGTGTCGTGTCGTGTTGCCAGCAGCCTGAGGCCACTCCGTCGTCATCACATATGGCGAAGGAAAATTTAAATTTGCTCATCACCACCACCGCCACCACTGAGAATTGAATCAATGCCGGCAATGTGCAAATGAAACCCGAGCATGATAAGTGCTCATGTGTTGCACCTATTTCGCTTTGAGCGCACGCCTTACTTATTTGGGATACGTATACATTTTATTAATGACCATTTACCTTTTGACGCCGCACACAAGCAGCAGGCTTAGAACAGCAAACTCCGACAAACAACAATTTTTTTTTTATATTACAATGACTCTATTCGCAACATTGCTGTTGCCCATATCGCCTGCTTCGCGAGCTTGTCTGTAAAGAACTTGATCAACGCGGATACCCACCCGGTGTCTTTTCACAACCAGAAGGCTTGCAACAAAAGATTCGGAAACCGAGGAGCAAAATTTTTTCGCGAGCAGAATTTATTTTTCGTAAAACATGAGGCAAACGTCTGTAAAAATTGTAAAATGAGCCTGAATTCGCAAAATGTGTCGTAAAAGTCGGGGTTGTTGGCAGGTATGCATACATGTGCTTATTACGCCGCGTCTCCAATAAAGCCATTTGTTACAGACATCACTTATATATTTTTCACTAGCCTTAGTCGGTGTCCTCTACTACACCTGAACTTAGTTCTGGGGCTGTGACATAAAGAATTTCGTAATGACTTGAACGTTAATTTCCGAAGACGTTGACGCAAGTCCCAACGAAAAGCCTCACGGGTATTGGATGCTTAGGTGATGGTAGTTTGCCACTCAAAAGAAACGCAAGCGCTGTAAGATACGCCACCGCTGAGTAAAGGGTTCAGCAGTAATTTTAATCCCCTTAGGCTTTTCTTAACATTCACGTGGTACTCGTTTTCGTGGTCTTCGCATTTGACTTCTGTTCATTTCGTAATGCAAGAACGTTTCCGTCGTAATGCAGCCATACATCGCGATCGGGTATCGAATCCGCAACTTTGTACGCGGTACAGCAGAACGCCGTCGCCGCGAAGACTTGACATGTATTCGCCGCGTGCTTCACAAGTCCGAACATTGTAGGTGAAGGCAAAGTGCAAACATCCATTGTCGAACGAACGAACGAATGAAGGAACGAAAAAAAAAAATGTCGTCCACGTCAGCAACTTGGGGCAAACAAATGACGTGACATTCGTCACGTTCGCCGTCGAAAGTGCGTCAGCTTTTTTGTGCCGAGCTCCCAAAGCAAAAGCAAGTAGAAGTACCGGAAAGCCAGCGCGCTGAACCATCCGTCGCATCAGCTGTATAGCGACGGTAAAGCTCAGATTTTTCACGTCTCGGGGCATTTCTCACTCGCTTATGGCGTTATTTCTCGCTCGAAAATATGCGGCCGTCGTCAGTTTTTCTTTCTCGCTCATTCGTGCGTACTAACTTTATCTAGATTATTCGTAGAGGGAGGAGCGAAAGGTATGCCACGGTGCGAAGTGAAAACGCGAAGAATTTGCGCACTGAAAGGACACGCTGCTGCGCATTCCTGATTTTCATCCATTTACGTTGGGCGGCAAAATGGAAAACAGAGAAAGAGAGGATTCACTGCGTCGAAAACCGTCCTACCTTCTCATCCCCCCTTATTTTTTCATACTAATTTATTCGTACCACCTGAAAACTTTTATTTCTTATTTTCTCGCCGTAATATTCAGCTGTATTCTAGATGTTCTTAAATCGCTCATTCAGTCCTATCACAGCCCGAAACAAAAAAGAAAAACAGATTCTGCAACGCAACCTTCGTTTGAAAGATATGCTATCCAAATATACACGGCTTTTAGAAAAAAAGTGGACAGGGTATGATATGATAAGATTACATACGATGCTATACAACAAGTTAGCATAAATAGATAGGGAACGATACAAATTTCTTTTTCAGTTTTCTATTTTGAGAAAGTTCCGGGCCAATGAGCGAGGAACATTTGCAATATGAACATTACTGTCGCTTGCTGAAATTTTTGTCTGCCTGTCTCGACTTAAACATGACAAAGAATAGGAGATGCTCTCCCCCTCCTCCTCACCAAAAAAGAAGAAGGAGCCATAAGCTTTGAAGTAAGGTAACGTATCGCGAACGCCGGGTAACCCAACGTATAATAAATCGAGATTCTGCTAATGTTACCGCCGCATGTTCACTATCACTCACCACCACAACGCAGCGTTCTCATACATCCGGTTATTGCTATGCCCAGTAGCCAAAATTTTGAGTCAAAACAAGAGAAAACTTGTAGATGTAACGCGGACAAGCGAAATCCATCTTTATTGCGTCACAATCGAAGTAAGAGTTTCATTTTGATTTTACGCCTGTATATCACTGCCTCCTGCTTCCTTTGCAACGAATTCAGTCACTATCGAAACGAAGTGGAGTGGGGGCCACGGATGGAGGCAAGGTTTGTGGAGGGGCGTAATACTTGCCTGAAGTGTTTAAGCTTCTCTTCTTCATCATGACAATCAAGCCTAAATTTTCGTAGAGAATGGTAAATTTGTCTCCTATAGCGGATGCCAGCTCTACTTGAACCGTCAATGTGTCTTCGTAGTAAAGCAGGCGTTTCTCTTGCTTGCCAGAGTTTTTATAGGGAAATCGAATGTGCGCACGCGTGTGTGTGTCCGTATGTGTGTTTGCGTGCATGCGAGTATGCGTGTTTGCGCGCGTGTTCAATTAATTTACTTTGTATTGCTCATCTAGGAGCGCTATAACGTAAAGCTATCCCAAAACTTTTCTATTACAATTCTGCAATCAGTCCTCCGCGGTCGGTCAAAAACTTTTTTTTTTAGACCATTCCCCCTTCTCCTGTCTGTCACGCGACGTCACGAAAACCGCGCTAGCTCCCAATATGACATAGCGTGTATACACTGATTATGCATGATTCGACCGAACAGAAAAAAAAAATATATTCTTTTTGATTCGACGCCGTTTCGCCAATAGCCCCCTGTTATTGGTCAGAAGGTTTCAGGCTGCACTCACATCACCTGTCTGTCGCTAAACGTCACAAAACCAGGAAAACTCATTGCGTCAAAGTGACGTATACGCGCTAAAGATGCATTAATATGCCGAACAAAACTTAGGATTTTTTTTTTCTGAACAGCCGGAGGCTGCTACGTTCCGAAAGGCATAGAATATGCCTGCCACCAATCGCTCAGACACTGGCTACTCGCACCTGTCGGAGAGCATGGGTTTATTTTCGTATAATAAACCGTTAAGCGCGCAGCATGGCAGTAGAATGTTATCGAGCCTTTTCGTCACGTATATTACATTGCTCTGCCAACTCTTCTTTGCTGAGAATCCCTTTTAGCGGCATTTTTCACTGTCCGATGCATGCTGCCGGGATTTTAGACAAGCCACCGCAATCTAAGTAAGGGAAAGCGGACCAATCGCAGAAGCCGGCACGTCCCTCTTCATCCGGTTGTGTAGTTTCAGCGCGCTGGCTCGGCCCCATCAAAACCCTCTCCACTTGAGCGTGCTCCTCGCCTCGTGTCAACCAATTAGATAAGAAAAACCGCTCAATGTAGGCAATGTTATTCGTTTTGAAAGCAAACAAAAGTTACCTCCTATAAACGAGGAGAGCATTTGATTGGGCTGTTCAGGCAACGCTGCGGATGACCGCCCGATGCTTGCATCGGCTGTTACGTAAATTTGTCGTCAGGAGATTGTAATAAAGCCATACTGGAATAGTTTTACGTTATAGGGCCCTAGCTTTCCAAACCGTCGATGTTTGCTTCATTTGAACGCGTCGTTCTTAGCGCGAAGAGTGTCGGTCTACCACTTGTGAAACAAGTCAAGTCCTGGAGCCATTTTTCGGAGGAGAGATGTCGCTGCTTTGTCGCCTGTAGAAACCACCAAGCATCTACGTGGGAGAAGGAAACCTCCGTAGCGGACTAGGCATGCTTTCGGTGGCGATGTTTTGGAAACGCGAAGCCACGAAGAATAGCACCGAGTGTCGAAATACAGCACTTGATGACGGCGTGTTACCACAGCGATGATAATCCACCAGACACGTGTCTTCCCCAGACTGTCTACTCCCACATTTACGTCTTTTTTTTTTCTTCGGTAGGACTCTAATTTGCGAGCGAAGGACGCGTAACAGGCCGTTCTGATCCTTCTCCGATCGCCTTAGGATCCGAGTAATACAAACACCGAGACACACAGTGGCTTTTCCGAGAGAAGGGCTCAAAGCAAGAGAGGAAGAGCACGATTGGAGAGGAACAGCCAATAAGCGGATTCGACTGGGCAGAGTCCGAGCGCTAAACCGGCGCCACAACCCCCACACGTGCGTAACGCTCATATGATAACCCCCTCTGGACCCTCTCGCTTCCCTAGTCTTCCCCGCCCATCTCGTCTCGGTGCTTCTAGGTTCTCCGTAAAACTACGCGCATTGCGGAAAAGCAAGACAACCAGAGAGCAAGCGACCAGTCTGAGGGCATGTGCGCGTGGAATTCGTTCGTGTGGAGCCGAAAGCGAAGAGGAGATACGGCAAGGACATTGGATGGCGAGGGTGTGCGGACGTACACTCTCATCACGGGGGCAGCCTAATTTATTAAAACTCGCTTTCATCATCTCGACTTAAACCCGGGCGGACGGATTCTGCTGTTGCTTCTGCTTGTGCTAATACAGTGGTGGCTGTTTTGTCTCGTCGTCTGTCTTCCTCTCCGGACCTCATGTGCGGCTCGGTTTTCCTTTAGTTACTTCATACGATGTTTTTTTTTTCTTTGAGCGCTCATGGCTCTCTTTTAGCAGGAAAGCCGAGAGGGAGTGCGTTCAGCTCGGATTAAGTCCAAGCGTCACCCGAGGAACGCGACGAGAAGGACGAAGAAGAACAAGTTTGAACCCGCCCTCCAAGAAGCGTGGTAAATGAGGTGCTGTATTACTCGCCGCAAAGCAGGAGCGGCCGACGTGTCGTTCCAAGTGGGGCTCTGAATTTCAGGAGTTTTGTAACGGGGCTTCAGAGTGCGCGAATTGGTTCCCGTAAAGGGTTTCCCACGAAGGGACCCATGGCTGTACTGTAACTCGAGAGCACAGCACGTATTCAAGTTTTACTAAACCGCATGCATAACCGGATCTACTGGCAATTCGTGACGTAGTGTGAAGCAAAGAAGTGATAGGCAATGAATTCTAAGTAGGCTCTGTAGAGGTCGAGGAGAACTACCACTCATTGTTTTGTACAAGTAGGAATCATCGCGTCCTACTTTATTTTCCCCCACGATCCTTCTTCTCCCATCTTTCCCTTTTCCCTTCTTCCATGATGAGACGCGCACCGCAGCCTGACGTAGCCAGCGCGCCTTTCAGCTCTCTTCAGCTTGCTCATTGTCCTCCGTTAACTCCTTAACTACTATATCTTTATTTTTTCCCTTTCTTTAGCGTTTAGATGTCATATGATAAACTGTCACCAAGATATTTAGGCCCTTAATATTCACGGAAGTCCAGCTTATTCTACATGGCCTACTCATCTGCTGATGCCATTTTCATAGTTCCAGAGTTTCGAATTTTGCAAGATATTGAAGTATGAGAGAAGGCATGACACAAAAAGAGCCAATGCAGACACAGCTCTGCTCACGTTTCGCCTCTAGTTGTGTCTTGACTTCTCGCACTGCTTAATGATGCCCGATTACCGACTAGCCCTAGAAGCCAATTGTGGCGAAGTAATAACACGATTTTTCGCGGCGACACATCGGGCCACTGTTAAAATAATGGTTCAAAAATTATGTTGCTCAATTAAAACCTCCACGATTATCATAATTCCGGCGTTTTTCCCTACGGGTTCTCGCAAAGATTTCCTCTAGAGCTGCGCTCGTGCGGGAACGGTGGTGATGCGAGTCTATGCGTGGTAACAGTTAACTGTGTGTTTCTTCCTTTCTAACTTTATGAGTGCGTGAAGTATGATATGCTGCTTAAGGGCGATAGCACTCCGGAATTGAACTCACACGCGTCCGGTTCTGCAGTGCTGCTTTTGTGTAGCCTCAGCGCTAAGTTTGATTTTACCTTGAGGACAGTTTTTACGAGTGTTTTGGCGCAAACAATCACATACGCTTTGGCGCAAAATCCCGCTTTTTAATACGACAGCAGAGCAAATCAACATGTTCAAAGATTATATTAGCCTGAGAAATACGTATTGCAGCGTCTGCTCGTACGGATGTTATGCTTTGGTATGACATAGTTTTGCCCATGCTGAAAATGTGATCACGATCACGCTGCAACTCCGTTGAGACGGATTAGACGCCCCGAAGACCCGATCCATGGCTGCTTAAGCTCAAAGATGTCTTCGAAAAGAGTGTGAAAAACTAAGACGACGCAGATAAAGCTGGGAGGGGAAAGAAAAGGAGGCAAAGAAACAACGCACCGCGCGAAACGAAACCTTAAGACGACATAAGGAAGAAACACGAAAAGCAACCGAAACTAGCTCGAGACAGAAGGAGTGAGATTGCCCAGCTCGGAGAGCACGAAGAGGGACTGTAAGGAGTTCGAATGCTAGGGAAGGAAGGAGGGAGGGGTTCGTTTTTAATCCGCTAAGATCCGCTTAGAGCCTGGACTCGGGATGAGCCCGGGGGGTAAACATGGAAAGCCCGGTCAGCGTGTCGTGATCCGGGAGCCAGGCCTTTACGGCTCCATCACCGATCGACCCCGATGATGGCACACGCCACCGGCCACGGCGCAGGATCGAGTGTAATGTCGGCACGAAGTGAGAAGCCCCAGGTCAAGCCGCAATCGTTCAAACCTCCGCGACTATAGCTGACCCGCACAATAGGTGCGTGAAGACAATGTGGCTGTTAAGTGTCAACTTCCGAACTTGTGGCTTAATAGTTAAGCTACGATGTGACGCCTTGTTCCTTCATCTGCGTGCTTCGTCTTGCTTCGTACTTCCCTCTCCCAAACCATATTGGCTAAATGTCAATACACGTCGCACAGGCCGGCGCGCTAATTCCTACTGTGAAACACCGACTGAACCTCCTTTCCTTTAAAACTAATTATTCGTTTACTAGAGTTGCTTAACATTAACGGGGCTTCCACTACGAGTTGCTAGTTCAGTTGGGCTCGTTGGTTCATCTTGCCAACAATCGGCCATGTGGGTCTGTTGTGTGTCCTGTGTCGCGCTGTTTAAAATACTTGCTTATGTTTATTCGTTACCAAATTATATTTCAGTCGAGGTCGAAGAAGTGGTGCAGATTGCCGGATCGTAGGAAATATGTTTAATGAATCCGTGTGAGGGAATACAAGTCCATAAGTCCATACCGCAACTGCTCCAAAACTGTTCCCTTCAGTCTATTCGCAAGAAATTGAATGTTTGCGGTTATGCTTGAAACTATGTTTTATTGAGAATGTCTCGAGGAACCCTGCGATCCTAACAATTTATTTTCATTTTGTAATCAATAGGTACAAAGCTTATAACTATCACCAACAACGCTCAGGACCGCTCCGTGGGTCATACTCTGAGTCCTGCACGCTACTTCTGTAGTGATGTTTATTACCACCGTGGGTGATGCCACACTAAATGCAAATGAATGGCTCTGATTAAAGTGTGTCCGGAATGATGGGAATATCACATTTGCCTTCTTGACCTGAGGTCAAAGCTTTAGAGCCCTGACATGATGTTGCTTAACAAGCAAAAGGAAGAGGCATTTAATAAATACTGCGAAATAAAGAAGGAACTTCAACTGCTCCAGTGGTGAGACTCTTCCTTGTGCAGCCAATAGATAATGGAGGAGGCGGAGAAGGAGGAGGAGGAGGAGGAGGAGGAAATTAAGAGAGAAGGCAAGGATGCTTACCAGAAATTAGTCTGGTTGGCTACCCTATTCTGGAGGACGGGAAAGAGGGAATAGAAAGATAAGGTAGAGAGAAGGAGGCGATGGGGAGGAAAGCCGCGGCGAGCTCGTGCACGCACGCGGAGGGCCTGAGCGAGATAATAAATCCAAGTAAAGGATATGGGTAATTATTTGCAGTTTTTAATTGAACAGTAGAAATAGTTAAAGGGAAGTGAAAGTGGACTAAAAAACAACTTGCCTCCGGTGGGAGCCAAACCCACAACCTACGCATCACGCGTGCGGTGCACTGCCAATTGTGCTACGGCGGCGGCTGTTCTCAGGTCCGCATACTTGGGTATCTATGTATGTATACAGGATTTAACCCCGGGAGTGTTAGCCAGCGCCACTCAAGACTATAGCAGGGGATGTGAACCACCATCGTGCGCAATGCGGAGGTTGTGGGTTCGGTTCCCGCTGGCAGCAAGCTGTTTTCACCTGTTTTCTTAATCCCCTATGCTTTACGTAGCTTCATTAGCTGTTTGCTTTATGTGGTTGTGATGAACAAAAATCGTGCCCGTTGGTTTCCCCTCTTCTGGTTCGACATTCTTCGTTGTAAGACAAGGTTTCTCGGAGGAATTATGATGGCCGAGGTCACTCTTAACTTCAAGAGCCAGTACTACTATAAACAAAGAAAATCCGAAAAGAAGTTTACAAACCAGAAGAACAAATTCGGAAAGTTAGATTGGGGTCACGACACTTGTCTATAGAATGCGCGAAGCGCCTTCTCCGGACTGCGCTGCCGACGTTAGTGATAGCGCGTGGTACGAGAACAGCTGTATGTGACCATGTACGGCTACATTTACGAGATGCCTTGTCTCCTTTTGCCCTGCTTGTCGCCTGTTGCTTTGGCAGGTGCATCAGGCGTGCGCTCTATAGAAGTGCCTTGACATCTCCACTTGAGGCACGAGCTATACTAGTGTACTTGATTGCAACTTTGTAGTTAGATACAATATTATTCGAAGAAGAAAACGAATAGCACTCTTATGCAAAATACGTCACCGCATTTATGTTCTTGCCTCAAGTGGCCTGAGCAGGTCTGTTTTCCCACGACAGCACGTGCATCAGTAACCTGTCTTGTGAAGTTAGATATACAGATTTGAGAATGTATTGTTGTGCGCATGCATTAGCGACAGTCATGCGCCTCCTGCTCCGCATCCCGTTTCAGCAGTGGTGTAAGCTGCAGAGAATAAATCAGCGTAAACGCAGCGACTGATTTCGCAAGCAACTGACAACAAAGCACATATTGCGATCAGCCAGTAGCGTGAAAACTATACCCTTATCTTTCATGACTTTCTTGTACTTTATGTGATCAGCAGTGGCCTCCAACAAGGGAAACCTCAGCCTGGAGCCAACGTTTAGTCAAGGCGACTTGTCTTTGTCCTGACGGAGACAACTTTCTTTGTTGAAACGTTGGCTTCAGTCTGAAGCCTTGCTAGTTCGCTCACTGTTGGTCATTTCAAGTCTTCGTCTCCCTGTGAACCCTCTCTCGGGCATGACGTGCTTCAAAGCTTACTTACCTGGCCAGGCTTAAGCTTTCGGAAACTAAATAGCTGTGATCTATGTCCCATCAGCGACTTCCATTCAGCAGCTAGTGACGGTACATTTATAAGCAAGGATCAAAAATAGTAAAGGAAAGATTAGGCAAGCGCGGCAGTAGAAGGCAGGGTGCCGGGCTCTGTACAGGGTAATAACGTGGTGGTTGGAGAAAAGAAAGTAGCGACTGCTGCAGTCAGTGGCAGCCACGGCAAGGACCGCTACTAGATTAGACTCCGGCCAACAGCAGGTTGGCGGGGAGAGGGAGCATCAGCTCGTGCCAGAACCGGCTGAGAGATCGATGATGCGAAAGTAGCTGCTTCGGTGAAAGGGGGAGAACTTCTGGAGAATAAAGAAGATAACGCTTGCGCGCTGGAGCCAAACTTCCAACCCTAAAACGGGCCTTGAAGCTGACGCAAAAGCAAGAAAAATCGCCTCCACGCACCCGTGCCCACAACACACACACAGGGGTGCAACGCACTGACATGCGGGGCTCCTGTGGAAGAGGGAACAGGTGTACGCCTCGCTGAGAAAGCCTGGTAGTGGCACGCCTCTTCCCGGGACGCCCACGCGAAGGAGCGCAAAAATACAAAAAAAAAAAGAAGCTGCAGCACCGCAAAGAGTAATCCGGCCCGTATGGCGCACACACACGCGCACAAGCGCCCGCTTAGGCATGCACGCGAGCTCTATACGTGTTCACACACACTGGCGCCCAGAGACACACAAACACGCGGGCAGAGAAAGGACAGGCGAGTTAGCAAAGGCAGACAGACGGAGAGGCAGGAAAGGAAGGCAAAGCCGTTTCTCGCGCGCACTACCGAAGCAGGCTGAAAGCTGCGGCGCATCCTAAGCGAGCGGCGGCGGCGGCGGCTGGCGTGAGATTTCCACGTCAGTGGCAGGCGCGGCTTCAGGAGAAAGAAAGCAGCTTGCGCGCGCCTCAAATGAGGTTGAGCCGAGGCTAAGGGCCTCGGGGCGCGCGCTAATACCCTCATAATAAATATGCAAATCCCGGCGCAGACTGTTTCCCGGGCAAAGCGGTTTGTGTTTGGGGTAGAACCACCGCGGTGTGGGCCTCTTCCACACGGACCGCCATGCTATGGGCCCCACATATGCACCGTCGCCCGCCGTCAGAGACGGCCTATGCTCGAGCTCCCGCTCCTGCTTCTGTTGTTGGCGCGTTGCTTATGCCGGCACCGCTTTTGCTGGTTAGGTAGACCAGCAGCAGCGGTGGTGGCAGGGACTCTGGAACCCTGATCACTGGTCGAGCCACGGGGCAAAAAGAACGAAAGGATAAAGAGCGGATCGTGCGACCGCTGGACGCCTGCGCTCTCGCGTGCCCGCTGGTGAGGGCAGGGATTGTCGAAAATGCTCCTGCCGCGGGACGCTTTGTCGCCGTGTTTTTGTAAACCGCGCGCTTTGCAGTAGCGCCATCTCTGGCTTGCACCAGCTATGCCTTCCTGCTGAGGCTTCATTTATTCCCTCAAACGTTGGCGGCTTGTTTTGTAATAAGCTAGTCTTGTGACCACGACCATCACTTGCGTGTTTCGCTACTTTATTTTTCTATTGAAATACCTAAACTAGTGCGTAACTCAGGCATAGAGTCACGCTGTACGAATGGACATAAAATTTGGAGCGGCAAATCATGACTTGGCTCACCTAGGGCCAACTTAGACATCCATTTCTCCTCCATTTTCCCCGCCATGTCAAAAACAAATAATATTTATTTGAAAGAACACTTAGAGTAAAAGACACGACGTCCTAGACCTACATGGCCAACAAAAATTACGTGCACCATCTGAATTCTTGCAGCTTCTTTCATTACAGGCTTCCTTCTCCGGCTTCCACAAATCGTCGCAAGAGAACACGCTGTTCCTCATGTTATAGCACGGCCGCTCGGTCAGAGGACACAATATGGTTATGGGTACAGGCCTACCACAGATAAACGCACACGCGCACGTACGAAGAAAACGAATTCGCAGGCATTACCCAACAGGCAGCTACAACAGGCAAATAAAACTTGCCAAACAATACAAAACAAAAGATACTAAAGGAAGGCAGCCAATATATAATGTAATGAAGTCTTGGCGAGCCCGCAAGCGCTTTAGAGGCAGCAGATAGCCACCGCCGCCACTACAGTACGGTCACACAAATGGCTGAACAGAATTTGCATTCTGAAACAAACATATAAAATAAAGAAGTTTCAGGACACCTTTGGCAATAAGACACGCACTCAGAGAAGGAGATGGTGGGGCCGGCTGAGATGAAGCGAAGACAGAGGAAAATTCCCCACAGCCGTGTCCACGAATCAGATTGCCGGACGATCAAAGGGTCTTCTCGAGCTTGGGTAGACTTCAGCATCTCGGATTAACCGACCTTAATCTCCACTCTCTCTGCCACGATGGCACATACGATGCTCTATGGCAAAGGAAAATCTCCTGGACGTATGGCAGCGGGGCGAGAGGAAGGTCCGCGAAGCGAGGACTGGCGGTGGATGTGTAGTTGTACTCCAGAGTTGTTGCGGCGATGAAGACATTTCCGCAGTTGAGGCGAGGTGAATGACAAGAGGGACAAACGCAGAGAGCCGTTGAAGGATCGAGTTGTGTTAGCGCAGTTCCCTTTCAACATGCACTGCAGGATTTCATCCTCATCCAGCCCAAATAAGAAGAAAATTGGCACGAGGTGTTAGGGGGGGTGAGAGATAACCGAACGCTCAGCTTAAAGATTCGCCCGGTAAGCTGATCAGACACCGTGCCCATATATTCAGCGGCGAATGTAAGTCTTCATGCGCCTTTGAGCCCTTTCTTATTACGAGAAGCTCTTATGAGGTGAAATTTGACCCAAATGAAGGTTATCCTGCGTGTATAGTGTGTGTAGTATACGAATATGCATGGTGGCTAGAGGGGTAAGAGTGCCGACTGACCTGTCTGAAGCGTAGCTCCGTACTTATCACCAACAGGACGTAAAAATGGTGCTTCGCTTAGTAGAAAGGTGCAGAGTGGCACCATTCTACTAAGTGCTACGCGCGTCGCAGACGCCATGCAAAAAAAAAAAAAAAAAACGCACAATGATAAAGCGTTGCTGCCGTCTGTAACCATCACTTTGTGCAATGAGGAGCAATGCATCTCTGTTATTGCGCACTTAGAAGGTGCTAAAAGATGTGCTAGCTTCCACGACTCAAAAATGAGCGGCAATATTAGAGGAATAATAACCCTAATAACCGGAGACCGGACCAATTAATTACAGTATTTCTGGCTGTACATGGTTGCGTACCATGGTACCCACGTGTACCATGGTACACATCCATGTATGTTCGCACACATGTGGTAAACATCCATACGACTACCCCGCGAACTGCACTTTTCTCTAGAGATGACGAAACACCTAGCACTGTCGCTAAAGGCCAGGAAGATAGTGCTTAAACAAGCACCGTCACAACCAGTGTGAAAGGCATTTTCAAGCGACAATGGCGGCGTCATTTCGACGCTTAATCTGAATGGGTTTTATGATACTAAATGTTAAACAGAAAAGCTAATTAGCTGCCCATCGGGGCTTACATCTAGTATACATATTCACACTGTCCTTTCCGTACCCACTGGTATCGAGAAACAGTCGTTTCGAAAAATGTTTGGTGTTGGCCATCATAATGACTCACAAGGATGTCTGAATATACGGGTGGTGTTTGATGCATCCGCGTTACTATATAGGTTCGCCCCTTATTAACGGCAAGTTTCCTTATTCGTTCATGTCCTTTCCTAGAAACTTCTCCATTACGGCCTAAATTGTTCAACTGCGTATCCAGATGCATACAGTAAGCGTATACAGTGTACATTATGAACGAAGACTAAGAAAATAAGAAAAACACCATACCACCGATGAAGCAAAATATCCCATAGAGAGAGAAAAGAAGGGGCTACCACTAAGCGAGAAGGTTGTATGTATATATACACTATACGCCCTGCTCACTTCCTCAGCATTCTCGTCCCATTCTGTCTCGGCATTCACCGCCACCTGGTGCCAGCATAGCGCAACATCTTGCGTCCACCGCGGCCGGTATTGCGGGATATGGTTTCAGAAACGACGGCGCGGGCTAGGATTGTTACGTTCAGAAAAACGCAGCAGGCAAAAATGGGGAGGAAATCAAGAAAATAATCCCTATACGGAAAGCACACAAACAAAACTCACTGAAGGGGCGCGCGTCTTTACAGCAAATGTTCGCTGGTTCCTTGCGCCGGGTGGTGTTTCTCGGGGGCAGAGCCAAACCGAAATGAACGGGGACGGCGAAAAGCGAGGCGGACTGCGTCACCCCCATGGCCTCGGAGAAACGCAATATCGTGGGAGTAGCTACGGCTGGCGCTGTGGTGCGGCACGTTTGCCCGAAAACGAGAAAGAAAGATGACGGCAAGAAGAGAGAGAGAGAGAGAGAGAGAGAGAGAGAAAGAAAGAAAAGCAGGCGAATTAACCAGTACAATAACCTGGTTTGCTACCCTACGCTGGAGAACGGGGCAGGTAAAAAGGTAAGAAGAAAGTAGGCAGAGAGAACAAAGAGGGAGCCCACACACAAGATCACAGCCAGGTGCGATCACTGCACGCTATAGTTACAACACAGGATCACAGTACAGTGAACACCAGTTCAGGCTACAGCTGTTTGTGCAGGTCTGTTGTTCGTAAAAATTGTGTGTTCTGCTCCAAGGCGAAGCACTGAAAGCGATAGCAAGGTTTCCATCCCAAGCAAGAATGATAAAAATTTAGTTTGAGGTGTACCGTCCGTCGCATAGTTGACGCCATCGAGTCCGCCATTGCATAGTTGACGAAGGACACGATATATCAGTGGTTGCCTAGTCATTATGGCATACACGGCAATGATCGAGCAGACGCAGCTGCCCGATCTGCCCATGACGGTGTCAACTGCGTTGCCATTCCTCTTTCGAGAGCCGACGCAGCGAAAAAACTTTCCGCACTTGCGCGTGACCTGACATTAGCTCAATGGAATTCATCCGAGTTCACAACCTTCACGCCTTCATACCCTGGACCCTAATAGCTCCGTATTGCTCCCGACCTTCCACGACGTAACTGCACCCTTCTAGTCCGTATATGGTTAGGAGTAGCATTTTCAAATGCGTACTCCTTTCTTATCGGAATGGCCAATGGCCCACTTTGTGACTTCTGCAGGTGCAATAAAACAATCGCGCACCTTCTTTGTGAGTGCCCTCGTTTCAATCCGCAAAGAGCAGCCCTCTCAGCCAACCTATACAATCTGGACAAGCGTACAATGATAGAAAAGATCCTTGGAAAGTAGCCTACGCGAACATCAGCGCGATCTGCTATGAAATCGCTGCTGCGGTGCTTAAAAAACACGGGACTTCCTGACAAATTGTGACTGTACACTGTGTGACGTAGGATTGTACGGTGATACTGCGTAGCACTAGGAATGCCTTTGCAGGCTGCGTGACGGTGCCCACAGAAACAGTTCGTGTGTATCGTGTGTACATGTGTGTGCGTGCGTGTGTTTTCATTGTTTCTCTTTAGTTTTTTATCCTTTTCTCTCTCACACCTATCGCATCCCTTTGCCCCTTCCCCAGTACAGGGTAGCCAATCGGAGATAATCCTGGTTAACCTCCCTGTCTTTCCTTTGCCTTTCTCTCTGTCTCTCTCTCTCTCTCTCTCTGTGGGCGTGAACTTTCAACAAATCAAAGATGTTAAGTTAGCAAAATATTCTGCAATAGACGTCAAAAATATGACGATCGCCTGATATAGAAAAAAAAAAAGATTAGTGTCGAGCAGGGACGCACTTCCGTCAAACAAACACGTCTTTTCCCATTCTTTCCTGTTCAAGTGTAATTTTGGAGAAACGCTGGGTTTTATAGTTTTTTTAATGAGTTGCATCAGAGGCCGTCTCCCCGTCTGTTAAGAAGAGTATACTCATGTTTGACCTACGGAAGATCTTATGATAAACTCCTTGGTTTGATCTAACTTCTGTTCTGTTGGTCAAGCTTGGCGCACTTTTTATTGCATTACAGAACAAATTTATCATGTTTTTTTTTTCTTTAGTTCAAGTGCGAACTCCAGGCGTAATATTTAGGGAGAGAAGTTATAAATAATAACACTTGCGAAAGATCTGATCTATCGACTTTTACCTTACCCTACCTGGGAAAACGCGATGCGCAGTGATGGAGCCTGTTGTTCTAGTATTTGGACAACATTCGATTTTCCAAACAGGGAACTGAAAAATTATAGGCCCCTTAGCTTACTCCCAGTATTATATAAAATATTTACCAAGATACTCTCCAATAGAATAAGGGCAACACTGGACTTCACAGCCAACACTAGACAACACAGCCACCTTAATTCTACACAAGAAAAGTAGGAAGATACCTATAAAGAAAGGGGTCAGACAAGGAGACACAATCTTTCCAATGCTATTCACTACGTGGTTGGTTGATGATGACGTCGACGACGATGATGATGATTTTCCATTTATTATTTAACTTCATGCTTGCACCTCTGCCAATGCATGCTCAGCTGACCACTGAATACATCAACGTTGCAGCTCCCTACAAATGACTCACCTAACAAACGAAAGACTTCTCGACTTCCTCAGAATCTTGCGAGATTACCTCAGTTCATTTATCACACACCCAACCAATAATTAATATTCATTACGCACTCATAATTAACACACACTAACACGCAGGAAGATATCCTGGCGGATGCGACCTATTATTCACCCTACAATAATAACTGTAGAACTTCGCTTCTTCAAAGTAATCCGATTCTCACAAAGATGCCACGGAGCAGTGCGGAAGCAGCAAGGAGGAATGCGTAGACATATATACATCTTCGGGGCAGAAGCTCGCGGGAATAAGAGCGCTGCCGCGGAGACGGGAGGCCAAAGACGGCAATTCACGCCTCTTATCCTGAGAGATAACCGACCCACTACATCTCGGCCAACGAAAGTTTTCCGAAGAAGTATAAAGTCGTTGTCGTCAACGGGAGGGGCCTCACCCCGAGCGACGGCCGCGTCAGAAAGAAAGCAAGGAAGCTCGTGTCACGGTGTTAGCCAACGAAGCGAGGGCTAGTAGAGGCTCATCGGTGGTGCTCCTGTTTCTCACCCTTTAATCTCCCCGGGAGCACCCTGTCCTCCAGCACGGGTCAAAGCAGCGGAGAGAGTGAGGGCTACGCACTAAAGCCTTCCGCACACCGCGCAGGCCAAGGAACGCAGGCCCGCGGAAGCTGTCCGCATATGGTGGCAGCGGAGGGCCACCACCACGGCTTCGTTTGCTGTCTCTGCCCACGACCCAGCAGAGGCAAAAGGCGAGGAGGAAGGGAGGGGGGGGGGGGGGGGGGTAGGAGGGTGTAGAGTATCCCGGCACCAAAGCCCCGGAACACTGATCGCCGATAAGTTATGATGGAAAGCCACGCACGGGCTCCGACACCGGAGGCGGGCCGCAGGCCGCTTTGCCGCCGACAGGAAATATATCGGTAAATAGATCGTTCCGTCATCCATTGTTGCACTACGCCCGGACCGATAAGGCCAGCAGGGGTCCAGTGGTGAAGGGGAAACCTCTGGCTTTATAGACTGCCAGTGCCGCTCTACCCCCCCCCCCCCCCCCCTTCATACTCTGCCCCTGTTTCTGCTGGCACGCACATACGGCTCGCTTCTGTGTTGTGGAAGGTCTTCGCTTTGAGCCTCCTCGTCCCATCAGTTGTTCTTTCCTTTCGTTATGGCCGCGAGATATACGTACAGTGAGAGAAGGAAAGAAAATGAAAGGACCGTTGCTGGCGCACGGCGTCGAAGAGCGCTTTCTATATCGCCGGCGCGCTGTCCTGGTGGCTACGAGGGAAGCGCGTGAATTATGATTCCACCTTATGTCACGATGTCGATTGGTTAAGGCAGTCACTGGGGTTGTGGCTGAGCGGCACAACTAAGTGCTTCGACGGCCTCTTCTGCCGAGTTGTAGACACCGACGATATACGGTGACCTCCGTGGGCGAAGGTATCGCGGCTGTATTGCCAATATTTGCTTCTTAGCGCTATCTCTTCTACTGTAGTGGGTGCTACTGCGCTAGTTCAACCCGATGTATCCAGCTTCATTTACAGTAAAATAACGAGCAGAGAAAAAAAAGACGGTTAGCGCTGGCACGTATATAAAACTGCATCGAAAATAGCCCGTTTACACACATTTGTCCTCTTAGAGATGGAACAGCTTTACTTGTAGTGCTATGTCCAGGTGCGGCTTAACAAAGCGACATATCCCCTTTAAAGCCCCTTTAACCACTCGAAAACTAGCCCATCAGTCTTTTGTTCGTCCTCAACTTGAATTCGCCTCGCCCATATGGTCACCGTATCAGGCCTGTCTAATACAATCACTTGAACGAATTCAGAACCGCGCGGTACGTTTTATAACCAGGATATATGACCGACAGACTAGCGTTACTAACCTGAAGTTCTCGCTATCACTCCCAACACTAGAGCTGCGAAGGAAGGTAGCTTTGCTCTGTCTCTTCCACAAAATAATTCATAGTCAGCATCCTACTACCCTTCCCCTTACCGAACCACATCGTACATCCCGTCGTCTTTGTAATAGCCACAGCTTCAGGCGCATATTTGGCCGAACCACGGCTTTTAATTCATCAGCGCTTCCACGTGCCATAAGCTACTGGAATGATCTTCCTGATCGCATCGTTACATTACATGACTCTGCAGCCTTCAAAGACCAAGTACTGCTCCGGTTTTCCTAACTGTTTTATTCACTGCCTTGTACTTCGTTAGCCACCCTTTTAGCCGCCATTTCAATGTTCCTTCATATATTGCATATACTGTGCAATATTTTTCTGGCCTTATATTTGTAACTTTATACTTCTCATTAGTTCTTTGTGTCCTGTGAAACTGTTACCCATTGTATAATGATGCGTGAGCTGCTTTCTTGTGTCCTTCATTTTCTGTACATGCCCCCCTCACACAACACTCCTATTTGGAGCCTGTGAGTATTTTGAATAAATAAATAAATAAATTTATCTGGTTCTCACTTAGTTGAGACCCAAGTATTTCTACACGCACACGCGAAGACGCGCTTCTAAATGTTTGTACTTTCTACGTCTTTGGATATGTAATGCATATCATCCCTCAAGTGGAGCTGCGTTTATAGTATACACATGCATGCCTGGTCGGTCCCTCGTCACCATGCACACTGCCTCAACAAATGCGGCCACGGCCAGCTTATATGCGACCTCTACATTTTTTATGAATTCGACAGGTTCGCATGAAGGGTTTCCTCATATCAGATCGAACGGTTATGGCAGCTTGGCACAGTACATGCCAAACATATTCAGAGAAAGTCTCAAACGTATGTTAGCCTGCACAAAAGCGCACACGGTTGAGGATTTCCGTTCACCACGTCTTTAGCGCGAATCCTCGCAGCACGCAGCGGTGGCAGACCAGCATTTCGTGACCAGTAGCGCGCTCTTCTACACGGCACTGAACCCCCCCCTCCCCACTTCCGAGGCATACTGTGCACGCGAACGCCGCCTTTTCTCGATTCTCTGCGACCGCTTCAGACACGCCAACTAACGTTTAGCGCAGACTCCGGGAGTGTATTAACGCCAGGGCTAGACGACGCGTATGCAAGAACAGAGAAGGGTGGGTTGGGAGTCCTGTTTAATTGCGTTTCTATCGATTAAATTAGCGCAGAAAGCTACGGAAGACCACCCCTTCGCCTTGGTTTTTGGAGTGGAACAGCGTTGGAGTGCGGCGTAGACCAAAGTCATTCAGACAGAAAGCAGAGACAACTACAAAGACGAGGCGTGAACGTTAGGAAAAGCGGGGAGTGCGTGTGTGCGCATGGAGGGAGGAGGGGTGGAAGGGGGGGAGCGTTAGAAAGCCACGCTTTAGCAATAGCGAAAGGCAAATCTAATCAGCACCACTGCTTTGAAACACAGACCACGGCGGTAAAGCAGGCTTCGTTTCCCCTCTGTTCCCCACCATAGTAGTCGATCTGTGCTTTTTCGATCTACTGGCCCGGACTAAGCTGTTACCATAGCCGCTGGTATGTTTCCAGATTGCATTCGAAGGGAACCGGTGTCCATCGTGCTATTCATTTAGCCGTGCATGCATGGTTATTTGGCAAACCTCGGACAGACATCAATAGCGTCACTGTTGACGTGGCAGATCAAAGGGTCGCAGGTCTATAGGAACGAGCTTACTGGTAGAGGTTTTTCGTGTCGGCAACGTGGTCCCGACCTCTCTTTGAACTCCGTCACGACTTCGTGTATTGCGCAGGAGGGCGTCATTGTTTGCCCCGGTAAATCAGATTTAGCGGCATGGGCCCGCCCTTCCGCCGGAGGCGAGATCAAAAATGATGTGACGTCCCAGTTTCGACTCTTTGGAATGGAACATTGGCGACCAGAGCGAATGTTTTAAGTCTACTGTGCAATCCGCCAACTTCTTGTTTCTGTAATAGGATTACACTTTTTAAGGCAAGTAAAGCTCAAATAAAACAGGTACAGCGGAAAGAATGAGGACATACAGAGCGATTCCCGCTGTCCGTGTTTTATTTGCGCTTTGCTTGCCTTGAAATGTAATCGTATACCAACTAACTCTCATACAGAGCATAGTTCAGTCGGATTAAACTTGTATCCCGCCAAAGCTGCGACATATACCAGTTAGCTCGTTAAATTTGGTTTATTGGCGCAAAAGCAACTTAGGCTTTTTTTTTTATCTTTCCGTCCCCCTTTCCCTTTCCCCAGTGTAGGGTAGCCAACCGGGCTCAGTCCTGGTTAACCTCCCTACCTTTCATTTATCACTTTCTCTCTCTCTCTATAGGCTTTGCTGCGCCAGATACATGGTGTTAGATAGTCAATGGTAGAAATAGTAAAACCGGTATTATTTAAAGTCTGTTAAGCAAACCTACTTTATCTGAAAAATTCACTACATCTTTAAAAGCAACAAGTGAATTGTCTCCCAAAATGAGAGTGGGGTACAGTGGTAGGTGCAATGGAAGTGTTCTTAAAGCGAAAGCTTTACTGGCCGCGAACTTGAGATTTCGCCGTGGCCGTGCTCCGAGGAGGCACATGACATCATACCGCGTTCCTCGTCACACCGCGTTTTTCATCGTTGCGTTCGCCTCCGCTCGCTTCGCCAGCTGTGTCGCATGCCTGATAACATGTCGAAGGATTGAAAAGGAGAGCTCGCGTGCGCCGCAACCACAGTTGAGGCGGTTGTATGGACGGCGACAATTCTGATAAGCAGGAGGAGGCCTGGAATCGACATCGGAGCGAAATGAAGAGGAAACGAATCGTCCAGGAAACAGACGAACAGCGCGCCGAACGACTGGCTAAACACCGCAACATAGCTAGACAACCAGACTAACCTGGACTTCCAATCAAGATCAACCAAGGCTAACCATGCTATACATTAGCTTTCGCTACGTATATCCTGGCATAGCCGAGCTAAGCCACTGCCAATTTTTGTCCTTGTCTTTCGATATGTGGGCATGTAATTAGAACGTGTAGCACTCTAAGTGGTTCGTTACATTTATAACATATCGGCTGTGCTTCCTTTCTGAGTAGATAATTGTGTGCGAGATGTGTGTGCTCTATTCGGAGTCTGGAATATTACCTCCTGAAGCATTCTTGGTGAATGTGGGTTTTCCATTCACTTAAGACCGGTTTGATGAGGTGCAATTTGTTAGCATCGTTCAGGTTCCACTGACACTGCGATTCCTTATTAAGTGCTCTGCAAATAGCTTGAAGCCCATCCCTCAAGGGTATCTTTATTTTAGATGCAGTTTTGTGTTTCGCACTGGCAACACACATATCCGCCTTTTCATTTCCCAGGAGCCCAACGTGACTTGGTACCCAGCAGAAATGAATTGAGTGGTTTTGATTTATGCATGACAGTGTGTGTAGGAGGTCGCCGACGAGGGGCTCTTACTCAGATATTAAATTGAGGGCTTTAAGAGCACTTAGGGAGTCAGTGAAAATGACTTCTTTTTTGTGTTTTCCAACTACAACTTCTTACACTGCCATCTACAGAGCATAACATTCGGCTGTGAAAACAGAAACGAATGGCGGGAGTCAAACAGTCCGTTCCCAGGTTTCCGATATGACACTGCTTCCCACATAATCGTACGTCTTTGAACCATCTGTGTGAAACTCGTTGTAAGCTCTTTTTATAAGCGCATTGGTGAATGTCTAGTACATATTGCGTTTGAAGAGTGAAGGTCAGCCTCGCATTTACGATGCTTTCGTGGGATTTTGGCTAACAGTTTATGAGGGCAATAGGCCGGTAGCTGCTGGGAGATGTCGGCGCCTTTCCGGCTTTTAGGAAAGGTACTATGATTGAGTTCTTCCATGATTTTGGTATTATGTCTGTATCCCATATGTTGCTGAAAACTTATAGTAGAGCTTTTACAGACTCAAGTGAAAGGTGGGAAAGCATCGAATAATGAATGCGGTAATGGCCGACTGCCGTTTTTTGTTTTGTTTTTCTGCCAGCAGGCAGTAAATACCCTTGCATTGTAAGGTTCATTTGATGTACTTGTAATTGGCAATCTCTGCTTCTCTGCAGACTGTTTGTACTTTATTAATGCGTCAGAGTAGTTGGATGACCTAGAAACATTATAAAAGTGTTCACCTAGTATGTCAGCTTGTTCTTGCAGTGTTGTCTGTATGCCTGGAGCTACGAATGAAGGTATTGCATATGATGAATAGTCTCCCCGGAACTTCCTGAGCTGATCCCACAACTTTATGGATGTGATTGAACTATTAATCGAGGACGCATATTCTTGCTGTGATGACTTTTCCGCATGCCTCCGGACATATCGCGCTTTCGCTTTAGCCTGTTTGAAGTTTACAAGATTACTGTAAGCGGGGTACCTTCTCAGGATACCCCAAGCCTTATCTTGCTGTTTCTTTTTTTTTTTCTTGTGTACACTCCGGTGTCCACCAGGGGTTTAGCTTTTTTCGCATGATGCTCAGTGATTGGGGTATTGCCTTTTCTGCTGCTTCTATTAGGACTGCTACAAGTTTTTCATTCACTTCATCTATGTTGAGTCTGGTGAAAGGACACCTTCAAGTTTTGCGCTCTCCCTAAATAAAGGCAAGCCCGAAGGCTGTAACTTGCAGCGACGTGGCTTAGAGTTTGTGGTAGGTATTGTGGATGATAGTTTGGTGATTGCCGGCAAATGATCACTTCCATATGAAGTGTCGAGAATCTCTCACTTAAAGTCACTAAAAACAGATGGTGAGTAGACGGCTAAATCTAGACAGCTAAACTTGCGTGAGCTTGGTGAAAAATACGTTGGTGAACTCGAGTTTAAAAGACATATGTTGGTTGACAAAATAAAATCTTCGATTACTTGCCCCATTTGGTCTGTTCTATTGCTGCCCCAGAAAGTACAATGGGCATTAAAACTTCCTACTAGAACAAAAAGCTCCGGCAAATGGTGTGCTAGATTTTCCAGGTGTCTAGCAGTAAAATGAGTATGTGGTGGCATGTACAGTGAACAAATGATGGTTGTTTTATTCGCTCGAACGCTGTCGATGACAGCCTCGAAAAAAGTATTCAACTGAACATTTCAGGTAGGAGGGCCGCCCTGAACGACTATGGCAACTCCTCCTGACGAACGGCTAGAGTGTTCGCGGTCCCTTCGAACAAAGGTAAAACATTTAAGAATTTGACTGTTCTTGGACCCTAGGTTTGTTTCTTGTAGGCAGAATGCTGTTGGCGAGAACTTACTTATTATGTTTTCGATGTCACCTAAATTATGTAACAAACCTCTACAATTTTAATGGATGATGAAGGCCATTGTAAAGCAATTAAAACTGTTTGCTTATATGTGTGCGAGCCAGAAAGTGAAAGGTGCCATTTAATGAAAGAATATCTATTCTACTCGAGGGCGGTAACCGTTCAGGTCACCTGGCCTTTTTTGGCACAGTTACAGGAATTTTGTCTTCTTTATCGTGCTCCAGGGTGCGCTGGTCCTTTGGCGTCAACGACGCCATGGTTTTTGGGTCGACCTACATGGACTTCTCCGAGACGCTGGAGTATCGAGCAATTGGCGTTGAGACGCGCGTCTCAGGCCTCAAAGTTCGATTAAATCTTGGGCCTGGCGACACAGCAGTCTGTAGGCCCGCCTTGGATGATGATGGAGCAGCACTGGCCACTGCCAGCAAGGGGGCGGATCGAATTACTACGGGGCCACTGGCTGTGACCCCTGTAGACCCATGGAAACGATGTGGGGCTGCTCCCTGCCGCGCCATACCAGCATAACTCGTTTGAGGTAAGCGAGAGAGTTTCTCCCTTGCTTCCTAGAAAGATATCTTCTCTTTCACCGTAAGTGCAATTATTTCTTTCTCTTTGCTCCAGAAAGGTCAAGATCGTGAATAAGCTGCATGATCTCCTTTGAAATTTGCTCAATGTGGAGGAGCATTACAGTAGTCCGAGGAGTGATCATTGGCACTACATTTTGGGCATATTGCTTTACATCTACATGATGGTGACGCATGCCCGAAGCTTTGGCACTTGAAGCATCGTCTCGGCTTCAGCATGTATGACCTGACGTTGATCTTTACATGCCCTGCTTTGAATCAACTGGGACGAATACTGGTGCCAAACGTAAGTATCACATGTTCGGTTGGGATTTGTTCGTCCTTTCTCCTTATTGCTATTCTCTGGGCTTTGGTTACGTTTTGCTCTTGGAAACCCTCGAGGAGTTCTTCGTCGCTTAAGTTAAGGAAGTCTCCTTGTGAGATCATCCCCCTGCTTGTATTTACTGATCGGTGTGGTGAGATCGTGACTTTGATGTCACCAATGCTGGTGAGACCAGAGTTGAGGTATTTCGCCACCAAGAAAGAGGAGAGTTGTCGCGTACGGGTGATTCCTTCACTGTGCAAGACATGATAATGTATGAATGTGCCTACATTTACTCGGAATGTGAATTCGAAAGGTACTTCGGTGCGACCTCTTTTCAAAGACCAATCTGGAAGGCGGGGAAGAGCTTCTGCCATAACGTGATTTCCAAATTCGGCGGTGGTGGTAGCCATCCACCACCGAGCCCAATAAGGGGACACTACAAGGTTTGGAAGATACTTGAAGACGCCAGCTAAGCACCGCCGCTATAACCAAATATAACCAAATACCCGAGACTAGATATATTACACAAGGTTAACCCTTGCCACCTGGAAATGAAGAAATGATAAGGAGCGAATAGGAGATAGGAAATATGTAAAAGTTAGATATAGAAAAAGGTTGCAGAGGGGGACAGGAAAACGCGACTGCCAACTTCCCCCGGGTGGGTCAGTCCGGGGGTGCCGACTACGTGAAGCGGAGGCCAAAAAGGTGTGTTGCCTCCGCCGAGGGGCCATAAAGGTCCAAACACCCGGCCTTGGCTCAACCCCAAGGATCCTCGTTTCCCAGGACACGGCAAAGCCACATATGGCTAGGCGCGCGAGGGTCCAACCCTCGTGTGCTCGGGTACGTGGTGTCGCAACTCACCAAACGCCTGCTGACGCAAACGCCCTCTGCGAGGGCGACATATGCGTCAAAATGGAACTCTCAGTGAATTTACTCGCAGAGGTTGCGCGGTTATGGCATTTACACATGCTTTAAGATATAGTACGGAGACGTCAAGTGAGTTTTGCAGGAATCACAAAAATAGACGCAACATCACAAAAGAAGTATTGCTCATCCGGCCGATTTGAAAGATGAAAGCCAATGTTTGTGTGCTGATGCAAAAAGCGAACTAGGGACCACCGTCATACCTGAGCGATAGCTTTACTAATTGGCCTAACATTAGAGCTCGAGTAATCGACAGCTTGAAAGAGATGAGGTTGAAAAGGAGTGTCGAAACTTGATTCTGCGGAAATCCAAGCTGTTCAGATTTTTTGTCCAACATGATAGTTTTCATTTTACCAGAATACTTGCTTTCTAGGAAGCTTCGTAACATTTACTTTGTAGTATTTTGCGCCACATACATAGATGAAAAATCTTGTTTTCTCATATTTTGAGAGCCTGCCCATATCTCTCAAGATGTCATATGCATTAACACCGGTCGGTAAAGCGACTACCATGGTGTCGCACTTGCACACTAGATACACCTCACCGAACAAAGCAAGTATATTTTGTATAGCTTCATCGACCGCTGTTAATCAAATCCCGCCTACGAAAACTGCAGCAACAGTGTAATGAGGCTACGTATGAAAAATAAAGGGTGAGAGTCCAGCTCGCTTTCTTCAATTTCTTTCGAAATCCTAATATCGCCAACAGGAAGTGAGCACTGACACCGCTATTTTGCTCAATAACATATCAAACAAACCCAAACGCTCCCGATCTCCCTCTCATCTAATGACGCCATTCATGACCTTACATTTTATAGAGGGTCTCATGTGACCACATGGCATTGTTGGTTATTGAGTTTACGCGACACATGAACACTTGCCCTGCTGACGTGAACCAAACAACCTACGTCACTAAAGAGCTTCATTTCTTTTCCTCAGTCTGAAAACTACCTGTAGCCCGCGTCCGGTACTAGGTCGCACCCGAGTTTCACGAGAGATGGCGTGCTCCATTTTCTCCCCCTCTCTCGGCGCGACGCAATCATCGTTCTTGGGCCCAAGGGGCATTTGTGCACGGCACCAGTCCCTCACTCAGCCGTGGACTCGACGAACGCCTCTCCCTAATTACCACCGACGTTGCGCGGGCCGGAGCACGCGCTAAAGAACGCGGCACGTGATTAACACTCGCGCGCGCGCGTGCGCATGTTCGGACCGGAGCATCGTTCGTTTCACGCAGGGTCAATGAGACAGCGCTCGGTAAGTTAGCCAGGCGCGCATCGCACGCCCGCCGCAGAAACAGCCGCTGTGGACGACCGCTGCGGAAGTGCGACAATCGCCACCGCGTGGTTCCACACCAAAAGCCCAACTGGAGGGCGAGCGACTAATCACACCAACTCCGCCGCCGAACGACGCGCAGCGCGCGAGTGTAACTCACAAGCAGGTTGCGATGACAGCAGTGGGACCATCCACGGCCACCTCGGAAAGAAAAAAAAATGAACTCGGTGCGTTGTATCTTTCTCAGAGCCCACGAGAGCGAATTCACGCAATGACGTGGAGTTGCGGCCGAAGCCGTTGTAACTTCTCCCCGTGGCCCTCTCCGAACGAAGCACCGCGCGGGCGGCTTGGGTGACGAAGGCAATACGACGCGCGGCGAGCAAAACGCCCGCGTGTCGTTGTATCTCGTTAGACGGACGTGCGACCAGCGCTCGGGTGCTAATTTGAGCCCTGTTGCCCTAATTGAAGCGAACCACTCCCTCCTAACAAGGCCCGTCCCATGCTCGCTGTGCTCCGTTCGTTTCGTCTCTCTCTCTCTCTCTCTCTCTCTCTCTCTCTCTCTCTCTCTCTCTCTCTCTCCGGATTCGCTCACGGCCACTTTCGGTCTCTCGTTCTGGAGAGCCACGTGGAGACGAACGAACGAACTGCGTAGAGGGAGAGAGCAGGGGAGACGGCCCGAAAGTGAGCGGCCGACCGGAGGTGGTATGGCGCGCAGACACGTCGTCGAGACTCGGAGTTTCGTGTACAGTCCTGATTAGTGGCGTCTGCTGCAGCTATAGGCCGGCGAGCAGTGGCCGATGCTGCTGCGGACAGTTGCTACCACCGTGGCTCCCTGAGAACGCAAGCCTGCTTTGGTCGCTGCCTAACTGCTTCCCTCTTTTCTTTTTTTCTGGGGCTGCCTGACTCTTGCTCAGTTCAAGCGGAATGAGCCGCACTGGTGAGAAAGCACAGTGTAGAAGAGGGCAAACGTGATGCAACCGACGGGCTAATCGCGGCCGATGTGCCCTGCGGCAAACCGGCTGTTCGTGCTTTGTTTTTTTTGTTTGTTTGTTTTTTCTACTCCTTTCACAGTCAGAACACAGCGATCTAAATCGGCCAGCGTGATCGTGTGCCTGCCTGCGCGCACACTGCGCGAGATTCTGTCTCCGATTCTTTGCTTTCTTTCTTGAGCCCTTCTGCTCAACTTTTTTTTTCCGAGAAATGAGAACGACTTCATTGAAGCCTGCATACAAAAGAAACAAGTGCATCGTAAAGCTGGTACGTTTTCGTTTAGGTTTTCGTATGGCGACGAGACTAGAAAGATCGCGAAAGAAGCCTCGAAGAAATTCCGCTCGGATGACAAGAGCGAGAAAGACTTTGCGCGTCGTGCGGTGAAAGCGTTAAAGAAGCTTTAACAACGACGCGTCACAACTTGTAGTCCTGCTTGAACGTTTACTTTCCGGGAGTTTACGGGACTCAGAGAGGTTATTAGGATGAGAGTTGGCGCCACATGGTTGTAGGCGCAGCGACTTCAAGCAAAAATAAGAAAGGGGAGAAAAAAGGAAAGTTGTTGCTTTGACTTACAAGACTCGATGGCAGCCAACCAAGAATGAGCATCATCGACGTCGTGTCTATCATTATGTGCCACTAGACGCTTCCAAGAGCGAGCTTCAGTCACGCATGTTCCCTGTGCTCTGCACCCAAAAGACGTCACTTTCGCGGAAAACATTAAAACGACAAGCACTTTCCGATTTGGCTTTTAGCATGAAAACGAGTCAGGCGTGTCAAGGAACAACCCCTCCTCTTAACTGTTCAAAAACTTCATCTTCCCTCTGAATAGGGAGATATCGAAATTGCATCCCCTTCGGGGACGCCGTGTTATTTCTCCCTAAATCTTCACCGAGTGGGTGGTGTCGTCAGTGTCGTGATTAAAACGTTTTCGCTTTCCTGTTCTTCGTGTAAAAATTACGCTGTTGCGAGCACCCTGATCGTCGAATAAGAACCCTTTAAACGCTCTGACATGACAGCGAATAAAAGAAAGTATACAACGGTTAAAGGCCATATTGAGAGGGCACCTCGAGGAGCTGATTCATTCACAAACACAAAAAAAAAGAGAAGTCCGACCGTCTAAGCGAAGATTATACTACAGCCATGAGCACTGGCGAGGAAACTCTAAAAGCTCGACTCGAACCCCTGCCCTTGTTTCTGCAGTCACTCTTCCAGACGAATAGACTTCAGCAAAGCTACTGTACTGGAAGAGGAAAAAACAAAGGCGCCTTGCGTCGTCTTGTCGCAGAGCTTTTAATCACATCGGCTTACCGGTGCTACAGCAAAATCGTGTTTACGCTCATGAACAACGGGAAAGATTAACAACAACAACAACAACAAAAAGCTTCGAAATCTGCATCAAGGACGACACTACATTGTAAATGGTGCGCACACAGAACGAGCAATATGGCGAACATGGCAGCGCTTATGTAAATAACCGAGTGGCTGTAAAAGAAAATTAAGAAAAAGAAGGCGCCAATCCGTGAAGTTTGTCGTGCATGCGTCAAGTTTCAAAGATTTTGGCACTGCCAGGCATAGCCGGAAATGAAATAGAAAGCAAACTACGTTGGTGTCGTTACAGCTATCACTGTAACAGCTCCTTATAAGACTCATGCAAATCTTTCCAAACTTCTGAATCGCGAATTTAGTTATTCATACAGTCATTTCAGTACTCCACTGAAGGAACTGTGTTCAAACTTTTGAATATTCGTTGGCATCCGAATGGTATACATTTGTTTAAGGTTGACGCACAGACGAATTGGAATTGTTTCGTTGCCGAGATGCAGATTGCCTGGACCACAAATGTGAAGCCAGCCGGAGCAACCATACAAAGGTAGGAAAGGTTACAACGCTTTAGTTCAATTCAAACAGGGTTACTAGCCTGTTTGCATGAACTGAATTTTGCATTGAATTCTGGGTTTTTAAGTGCCAAAACGACAACGTGATTGTTAGACATGCGTAATGGGGGAACTACGGAATAATTTCCTCCATTCGGAGTTCTTTAACGCACGGTACGTAGACGTTTTTGCATTTAGCGCCCAACGAAATGCAGCCGCCGCGGCCGCGATTTCACCCTGCACCGTTGGGCTTGGCAGCGCAACGCCCAAGCCACCACGCCACCAAGGCGGGTGCAACCCTGTTCGGAAACTACTAGCACGTTATTCGATTCGCCGACGTCGCGGTTCTATTTGCTTTCTCCATTGTTCGATTCGTGTTTGATTCGGCGCAGTTCCTATTCTATTCGTATTCAATATCAGAAATCACCGCTCGCACAACATCAAATTTACATTCCGCGTTGATCACAACAGTGTGCAAACTAAATAGAGAGCAATATTTTGATGTTCCTCCGCTGTTTGGACCATCTCACTGCCTTACTGACAGTTGCTTAGAACCACTGTGCCCTTACCGATATCTGGGGGCGTGGCCACTAGGAAGGATGTGCAGAGGAGGTACAACATGAAACTGCATTGCATGTATGCTTGCCATTGGCACCAATGCGTGGTTATTGTATATATGCCTTTGCTTTATGTTTTAGTCGGAACTGTGCAACACAAGAACATTTGTTGATGATTTCACTTCAATACATTCTTACAAAATGCCATCAACACCGCGTTTGCACACGGCCGAGTCATGTCGGCCCCGCAACGTGTACGACCACCTGTGACTTTATCTTTACCCTCACACATTCGTTCTGGTAATTTTTTAGAAAGTATAGAGACTCTTTTAAATGAGTGCATATAGACTGATGGTCAACAAACAACTTGAAAGTTTACGGATCGCTTTCAAAGACGCCGAAACCCCATCGCGGTATAAGCCTAGTGGCTATGGCGTCGCGCTGCTGAATTCGAGGCCGCAGGTTTAGTCCCTGCAGCAGCGGTTGCATTTTAATGGAGGTGAAATGCAAAAAAAAAGAAAGACGCTCGTGTACGTATATTTATGCGCACGTTAAAGAACGCCAGGGGATAAAAATTAATCTTGAGTTCCACACTACAGTGAGCCTCAATAATAATGCGGTTCTGAAACGTAAGACCTCATAATTTAATTTTTCATCTCTAAGCGACAAAAAGAAAAGACAGCTTGCTTATGACGTTCATCAACAGCGAATGGACAGGGCGCTATTGAACAAAAGCGCGCGCTGCGACGGACGCAGCTGTCTGAAGTCAAGAACATGCAAGAACAAATAATCGAAACCGAGGCAGACCTATGTCTGCCGCTGAAAAAAAAAGAAAGGAATAAAGAATCGGGAGACCGCTATGCGAATATACTTCCCCCTGGCCAGATCTGAAAGTATCACCCACAGTCCAGAAGCATCGAGATTCAAAGCTGATGGGAGAGTAAATTGTTCAGAGGTGATCGCTAAGAAATAATCGGGTGGGCAAAATAAACTATATGGACGAACTCGATTTAAATGGGATGCTATCAGTGATTATTACGATCATTATCATTATCATCGCGGCCAACGTAATCAGGAAATAGGCAGTTGGATGCACCGTAGCAAAAAATAGCACATGAATGCCATTGACATTCCAAGTCTTCTCAGCTATACGTTCATTGTAAAGGTAATTTTCAACGTGACTTTTTTTTTTAACTTCCAGCATTCATTGATCTAACATACCCAGAAAACAAAAGGGCGATGTGGTATTAGTACGCTCGCAAGATCACGCGCGAGCTGCTCAGAGTCTCTGTTCCCTACGCGGAAAGTGATGACAGTGCTGCCACATATTCGGGACGTCACGAACTCAAGCTTCTCTACAGATATATTTGCAAGGAGTCGCACGGAATCTGATAACTTTTTCAGACGCCAAAGCAGATTATGAAAGTTCTATGGACTATCCTGACGTCGTTTCACTGAAGTGGCAGGGGGCCACGACCTATCGGCTTCATAAGCATGCGGGATACGGTAGCGGAATAAACCAAACTTGCTTCCCGTATAGGTATGCCACTCAAAACCCAAGGGTATATAGTACAAACATATTCCACGTTCATATGTGTACTGTGATCTGCATTCTCAAGCAGTTAACAGTTTCAGTTTTCCTGTGGTTCATTTCCGATCTTCTAAATTTCTGGCGTTCTGGTAATACCGAATAATAATTACTGCGCAAGAAGAAACAAAGTTGAAGAAGACTGCGCCACGGCAAGATCATCGCCCCCGTAATACATTGAATTCTTTCCGTATCCTCGTTGTTTGACGCCTAAAAACTGCAGCTGGGCTACGGCAACGCAGATGCCGCAGCATGGGGCCAAGTGAAATAGCGAAGGAGGAAAAAAAAAACTATGCGACCCATTCTCCTCGCTCCATTTCGCCAACTCTGTGCAGTGCGGCAAAAGCTAGGTGCCACCCCAACCAACAGGAAATGAGATCCAGAAGCAGGACTCCTCAGTTGTCCGCTTCGGGTCACCCTTAGCGCGGCGCCGACTGCATCGAAACTTCACGGAAGGTTTATGTATAGCGTCCAGTGGGCGCGCGCCTCCTATGCTCTCTGGAACGCACAGCCGCCTCTCGTTACTGGTCGGCTAACGCGATCTACTCCCTTCGTTGCGTTGCACGGTGTCTGCGAGGTGGAGTGCAGGTTGCCGGCCACGTGAAAGAAAAAAGGAAAAGGGGGGGAAGAGGGGGAGGAACGACGGGACAACGACGAGGCCCGTAAGGAAAGACAGAAAACGGCAGAACAAACAGTAAAGGGAAGTGCAGAGCCTCGTGCTGTTGGGCGCATGGAAAGCTGGAGAAGAAGAGTTTCTGGCACGCGCACACATGGTACCCAAAAGTGAGGTGGGCAGTAAAAAAGGGGTGAGAGAGGGAGAGAGAGGACGCGGTGCACCGCCGACGTGCCCGCATGCTGCGGCTGCGGGCGATGGCGAGCGACTGCGAGCCGGTGGCGTGCGCGCGTGGCCGTTCTTTTATGGTCGGACGTGCAGGCTCAAATTTAATTTAGGCGCGCGCGAGCGACGACGTGGCGGTGTCGTTTTCAGTGGCTCGGGTTGAAAGATAACCAAAAAAAATGAAAAAGAGAGAAGCAGTTCTCTCGCTGCCACCCCTTCCACACCGGTCGTCGCTGCGTAACGCGCCGCGCACGTCGGTGCCTCCGGCGCTTTCAGAAAGGAGGGGAGCACGCCAGACACCACCGCCGAGCGCGGACACTGCGGCCAAAAGCGTTCGCGAGCGATGACGTCTGTGCCGCATCCTGTCGCGTAGAACGCGCTCGCTAGTCGCAAGTCAGAACGAGCGCGTTCTCTCTCGAAGGTAAGAAATGTGTTCGTCTTCTCTGCATCTGCATCCTCATCTTATTTGTTTCACCCTGTTCACCTCAAGAATGAGAGAGCAGGAGCAAGATTTTGTATCTTGTTTGCATAATTTGAGAGGTTTTCTCAGCGACAGATGTGCGATATTGACAAGATCGTTAGAGGACCTCCACGGAAACCTTTACGGAAATTTTCGCAGAACCACAACAAGAGCTTTTATGGGTCCTGAAGCTCATTCTCGTGTCATCTATCGCAGACAACGCTCGTGTAGCGTCATTATGCATAGACAATGCTTTAATTTAGAACGTTACATCCCATTAATTATTATTATCGCCCTCACAGCCAGAACAGAAGTGAGGGCAGGGGGATTTAGCGCGTATTACTACGCTATTCCAATCCCTTTCGAGGCATCATTAAATCTCGCAGTGCGCCTCATTTGCACGACGCTCTTGAAAGCGCATGTTAAACGGCGAAAAATTCGGCAGTGGCAGGTCGTCACCACCAGGCCACTGCGGCCTACCTCGAAACAGAATAAGAAAGCAAAAAAAAAAAATTGGGGGGATAGAAAAGTAAGCAGAGTAACAGCTAGGGAGAATCGCCGGGCCAGCGCGCATATGCATGCCTGGCGCACAGTGCGTGCGCTGGATGTCTACTGCGCCTAATTAGCTGCGATGGGACCCCGGGGGATGGCGATCCGTGGGTCCAAGGCGCCGCCGCCTCGGGGTGTAGGAATGGGCGGGAGGGTAAGGTGACCACTGCGTCGGCCGCTCTCGCCGCAGAGATGGCGGACGCCCTGCTGCCAGCCGCCCGTTCCATTACGTCTCTTTCCCGTGTAGAGACTCCGGGACACCGGTCGTTGTGCATCGCCCTTAGTTCAGGCCTTTACTTTTTTTTTTTTGAAGGGGGGGGGGGGTTCGTGCTGTAAACGAAGTTAGTGAGTTCTACGGCCGCAGAAACTCCGAACGAGCCCCCCCGAAATTTGGCACGCGCATGACCGGACGGCATTCGCGCGATTTGGCAAAACAAGTTTGTCACGTTCGTGAACACGAGGACGAACTGCATATTGCACGCGGCTTTCGGAGTTGACAGGGTTGGCTTACGCGAAGCGCGCACTTTTCAAATTGCCCGTTGTCATACGTCGAATCACGTCAGGCTACCCGATTGCAACTTCGAAATGGCTCTGTCTCACTTTCAAATGACAGGAGGTGGAGGATTAAAAAAAGAAAAACGGTACGTGTATGACGACAGCATAATGTGATATCTAAAGCAGCTGTTGCACGACTCCAAAAATTGTAGCTTTTATAAAGGTGCATTCGTTCAATTATTAAATCTAAAGAGAGCGCTCTTTAATTTTAATATCGATTACGACCACAGGAATTTGGATGTTAGGAACGTTTTTTCATGGACCGTTAGTTACCGTTTATAGGGGTAACATTTACGATACCAAACTAAAGGTAATTTCAGCATCGTGTGTCACGTTATGGACTGTATAAAACGACGCCTGGCACCAAAATTACTTTTGCTTGACTCTCGATCACAGGAGTAAGAGTAGTCAGCGGTTGTTTGATAAACTATGTAAGGAATATCGAGTAAGGAAGTTGTTACCGGCCGCATTATAGCAGCTTAGCTCGATTGGCTGACGTCTGAACGGCGGCCAGCAGAGACGAAGGGGTTACGGAATTACCGCTATAGATTTTGTATAAGACAGGACACCTTGCACTGAACTCAAACATATATACGCATATTACCCATGTAGTAGTAGTCGTAGACACTTTATAGATACAAGATTCTCTGCGTGGTTCCATCCAGGTTGGTGCCACTATTACTGACATCGGTCAAAAGATAAGCAGCACAGATGAAGACTGCGCAAAAAGAACTGTGATGCCGTACCATGTATGTGTGCTTGCTGCGTCGGGTACCGAACGTTTACCACTGCGTGGCTGCAGTATCGATTCAAAAGAACAGATGTCTGCCGGCGTGGACATAATCACTCGCACGCTCTTTGTTTACACAGGGTGATCATTTCTAAGTTTTATGGAATTATTAAAGTCGCTTGTTGCAGATAACATAATTATAGCGCTTGGTATGGATTACTCAGAGACGCGGACATTATTTGCACGAGAATTCGAAACACATATTCAAATAATTAACTAATATTCACTAATTAGCTTCTTAAATAATATAATTTACGGATAACATATTGTGTTACGGCACACAAATTGTAGCCGGTGAGCTTGCAAGGCGTATCCACTTTGAATGGATTTCCAGAATGAGACCAGTTTGGGGATATGCACTGTTGTTTGGATAGTTACTGTTGCTACGCTTACTTTTTGAACAAAACGCTCTTTTATGCATTGAAACACAAAAGTAACTGGAACAACCATGTATTTTGTTTAACACTTCGGGAAAGACCTCGAAACTGGTGTCATTGTGGAGGTTCAATTCAAGTGAATACGTCTTGAAAGCTCACCAACTACAATTCGCAAATTGCAATATGTGCCGTAAAATAATTAATTAGGTCGTTATTTGAGAATTCTTGCTAATTAGTTGAATATGTGTTTCGATTTCTCGTGCTAGTAATGCCCGCCTCTTCGAATAATGCAGCTCAAGGACAAGAATTACGCTATTTGCTACAGGCGATTTTAAAAAAATCTGCAAAACTTTAAAATGTTCACCCCGCATATAAGAAGTACAAAGTTTACTCGGTAGTATCATTAATGATAACATGTAGCAAATGCATTTACATGTAACAAGGCGAATGAAAAATGGGCGATGTTGATGATTAATGGGTTTTAATGTCCCAAAGGCAGCACTGCGGCTACGATTAAAAGATGCCATAATGGGAAAAACCGCGAGTTAATCCGCACCATGCTGGGGTTCTTTAACGTGCGCCAAAAAAATAGGTACACGGATGTCTTTGCATTCGGCCCTTATTGAATGGCGACTACCATGGCCGGCTATCGGGTCGGAAAACTTGTGAGCGAGCCAACCGCGGCAGGTCATTAAAAATGTGTGAATCACAGTAAAGCACCTCCGACAGCCTGGCCGAGGTTACAATAGTTTAACCTGTTCTGTCGGGCATTCTTGTAGGCCTTAGCGTATTATTTCTTCTTGCGATTATTGAAGGGAGGTTGTGGGGATGTGCGGACTCTTACGCGTCCCCTGATATGTTCACTCCCGCATGTCTCGCGTCTCCTGTAATCCGGCTTCTCTGCGCAGCTTAGTGCCTGCGGCGGTCGGTCGGGTTGCAGCGCATTACGAGAGATGGCGCGACTGTGGCGCTGATAGCGCCACCTAACGGTGAGTTTGTTCGGGTGCGGCAGGGAGTAGGCTCTTCCTCTTTTGCTCGGTATCGGCAAGCGGCGCAGACGTTCTGCGCGTTCGCCGATCCATGCTTCTGTAATACCGTCTGGCGAGGCCTACACCCGAATGGACGAACACGATCATTCGAACGCGCCAACGTTCGTGTGACCGTACGCGCGAACGACCAAGCGTTAGTGTCCAGCATGGAGCGAACATATTCGCTCGCTATCCAGTCACGGTGAGTCGGACTTCCTAGATTTGTCGTGCGCCCATCGCCATGTTTTGTGGACAGAAACTCGGATAGCAAGCAATAGTGTATGAAAAGTGCAACAAATGCTCTTGTGATTGTCTGCACTACTGTGCTGTCGTTCCTTTGTCCCAAGAGCACGGGTGAGACCCCCATAATATCACTCGACGTTCGATCAGCCTTCTCTGACATCAAATACATTTTAAATTTCTAGGCCTGGCTGACTTATTAGGTCTATTTGTTCTCCGCCGACGAGTACTGGGGTTTCTCTCTATAAAGTTGTTCTGTCTCTCTCAGCCGATGCCACTGAAGATTGCGGCAATCTGCAAAAGCGGCAACTTTTACGAGAAAGATCGCTGGCATGTTTTGTTTCTATGTCTGCGTTCACATTGCCTGTCGAATTTATGTGCGCGTGCATGCCAGTGGCAGACCTTCCCATAAGAGCTGCCCAGCTATCAGGTGCAGTCTTCTTCATGAGAGGCCACAGGCATGCTCATCTGAAGGTTTAAAAACCAAACTTTCACAGGTAATAAAAGAAGAGAGAGAAAAGACAAAAAAGCATTACTGGAAAAGCTTCTTTTTTTTAACTGCTGCGATCAGGCTCTTTCACGTGTTAAGAGGTAAATCAAGCGGTGCAGCAGCCCTGAAATTTGTCGTCGCCCTCAGTTTTGTAAACAGATTGATTGATTGATTGATTGATTGATTGATTGATTGATTGATTGATTGATTGATTGATTGATTGATTGATTGATTGAAATTTTGAGAGAATGTCCTGCATCGTTGCACGCGCTGCGCATTCTGCTCCCGGTCCTCTCTATTAAAATGTTATGTATGCTCGAGAAACAAAACTAGCTTGCATTTCACGGTTGTCCTGCATCTTTTCCCTCTCTCGTCGTAAAAAGCTCAGGTTCTACATTTTCTTTTTTCTCATGCAAACAAAAGTTACGAAGAGAGAAGAGCGGCCAGCTCCTTGGCAAGAATTTCATCACACCGTTACATGGTTTTGCGTCGCCTCATTTCCCTATCGAGAGGGACGGGTTGAGAGTCTTCGGCAACTCAGATTCGACGACACGGAGGTAAACGAGAGTCCAACGCCAGCCTGACGCTGTAGCAGCGTCAAATATTTGCTCTGTCGCAGCACTACCTCCTGTGAAATTGATGGAAGCTCTCACCGACGAACCTTCCAGATGTGCTCAATGTGCTATACCCGCCAGCAGCAAATCATATTCCGCCCAGCTCAACTTTCAGGCGCTGTAGCCGTTGGTTTGTTCAGTGTATTGGCGTAGTTCTGAAGTGACTTGCTTACGATGATGTGATGGAAGGAGAACGTTGCAGGAATGTGGCGACACATTGGCAGCACGTCCGTGTTATAGACAGGGTTGCTCGCTGATCCTCCGACATGTAGAGAGCATCTTAAAAAGTATTTCACAGCAACGCACCTCATGCACTCGTGAGAGAGGCGAGCCGTTGCATAGAAAGCGACAGCGTCAAAATGTATTGTTCCAAATTACCGCGTGGTTCGGTAAACAAAGCCGACATTGCTGCAGTTCGCGAAGTCGACTGACATCAGTGGCTCTCTGCAGGCGAAATAAGCAGCTCCAGATGTGTGCAATTTATTTAGCCCTTTTTCTCGCTTCATTATTTCTTTTCTCGTCATTATTATATCCATTTTCATCCTTTTTGCTTTTCCTTACATTGGAGGTGTTGTAAAGGCTTCGTGGCTATCTTGGTAAATCAATGAATGAATGAGCAGTGCCATTTCCGCTATTCCCTGCATCGCGCGGTTCACACGCTTACTATACTACCCTGATTTTCTTGTCAGGACCAGTTGCGGAGGCGGCAATGTTGGTGTCCTAATAAGCACTTATATCAATATAGCTAATATAAGACGAATTGTTTTCGTATAGTTAATCAGCTGCAAGTGCCTTGAGCATTCGAAATATTAGGCAGCCATAAAAGATGAAAGCTTATTCACAAGTATTATTGATAGCGTCATATAAAATGAGATTTTGTAATATGTACGATCGCTGAACTTCATTTATGTGTGATTTCGCTCCCCACTGCCATACCCCATTGCGAGGCCACACATCATACAAATACATTATTGCAGAAATTTGCAGTGTGCTTTCTATCATGCTTGGCAGTTTTCTATAATACTCAAGTAAGCGAAAATCTACTGACGTAAATATGCAAAGAAAGGAAGTAGGGCTGCAATAAGGCACCTTTCACGCTAAAATGTTAAAAATAAGGACCGAAGTAAAAGCTGATAAAAGCCTTTGCGCGTAAAAGGGAGGAGATAAAGGTATTCACACTTCGAACCCACGCCAAAAATTCTCGGGGCCGCCAATGTACAAATTCCCGACGAGTGCAAAGGGTTGAAATACCAACCCCTTTTCATGAAAGCGAGTTTTAGTCGGTTCGAAGCACAAGTCAGGGAGAACGCAGGAGTGTGAAGAAACAGAAATGATCTCAGTAGAGGAGGTCGAAACGCGTGATAACGTTCGAAAAGTGTCCAAAAATTTGCACGAGGAATTTGACGCGAACGTGAATGTGGCCCGGTTGTGCGAGAGCAGTGCTGCGTTCAAAAATGACACGGTACGCGCAGAATCGCAGTTCCATCTAGGAAGCCTGAACTGACGGGGGAGCACTGACTCGTCCGCTCTCACCTTACGTCTATTTTTACTTCTCCCGCTTCATTTCTACTCCGGTGTTTCATCATGACAAGTTCTCAAAGGCTCCCAATCGCGTATGCAAAAGAGGCGCGAACGTGCAAATTATGTGCCTACCGCTCTCTTGTTCAACCGGAGCGTCCCCACCTAACTGCGCGACGTCGCAGTTTCCGTGAATTCTGAATTCTTCCATTCACGCTTGCCGATTTCACTCCATCACTCACGGCTATTTTACATTACATTTGTTTCGCGTTGCCAAAGGAAGAATATAGCCCAACTTTGTCATGGTGCTATAACAAAGTTGGAAACGGCTCCGAAGATAAAAGGGAATATTTTTTTTTTTGTCGAAAAAGGATTTTCAGAAAAACGTGCGCACGTATGTATGCGACGAGGCCGCGCTGCTTCGGTGCAGCTTAAGGCACGTATATTGCAAATGCAGAGCTACTTTTCATGGTAGTGATAAATTTCATACTCAGTCTCCCGAAGTTCGAGGGCTAGAAATATTGATTTCTGCCGTCCCGCATTCACAGCGACCTGGCGAGACGAGTCAATCGTATACGTGGAGGTGACAGAACGGAGAGTGACGAGTGGATTTCTGACAATGAAAAAAAAACGACGCAGAGACAAAACTTCGCTCTTCTGACATTGTCCGAGAACAAATGCAGACGAAGGTTAAGGGAGATAGTGTCAAAGGAAGACGAGCGAATGACCAGTAAGCTATGGTCGACGTGCTTGTTAGCCAAATCCGCAAAACCAAGATAATGTGCACGAAGCTGCTATGCAACACGCAGTTTGTAGTAATTTGCCATCGATTTTCATTAATTTATTTGCCAGATTTGAGATAAAGGCAGCGTGCTCGGGTTACCATCAGGGTCACCACCTACTATTACCGCTCGAGAACTGATGCAGTGCGGCTACCTTACTCACTCGCACGTAGTACTACACTTCGAGATCAGAATTCGCGGATTTTACCCGATTTCGATTATATTCACCAGACCAGGAAGTGCCACTTCGCCTGCCACCCGGTTGCTTCTGTCGCAAAACAACTATAGTGCGCCGCTTGTGGTTAGGCCTCATATTCACGAACGCTTACTCATTCCTTATCGGAAAGACCCAACAGTGCCGTAAGCAAGTCGTTCGGACGTAACGAGACTATCGACCACACTCTGTGCCGCTGTCCAACCTGCGACTCTCAACAAGGCGTTTTCCGTATATGAGCCTTAGCAGCTTAGAGGACAGACCATTCTCGGAAGCTAATATCCTGGGACCCTGGCCGAAGACCTCTAGTAGCACACGTGCTTTTTGAATACAAGCGGACAACAGGAGCCCTTGTGAGTGAACATTCATGGTGAGTTAACATATACATGAGCGAACATTTGTCTGCGGGGGCGCGCACACTAAATCTCTTTTCTTATCTTTCTTTCCCCCTTTCCTCTTCCGCACGTGTAAGGTAGTGAACCGGGCTCTGGTAAACCTCCCTGTCTTTCCTTCTTATCTCTCCCGTTCACTCTTTTTATTATGTATGTGTCTTTCCCCTCAGAAGAAACCACGACGTTACTAGTCAAACGACTGCGTTGCGCGTTATCCTGCGGGCCTGTAGCAAGCGCTGTTTTTCGGAATGTACATGACTCGGTCACCTAAAACTGCTTCATTCTTTCAAGCGAAGCTTGTATACGCTAGCCTGCGCTGGCGACGTAGCGCTAAACAAAACCAGCTGCTCTCAGAGCTGCGAAGCTGCAGGGAATGGTATATATAACAAGCAACAGACCCGCTGAATGCAGAATTCTGCTGCGCCGCCTCTCTCCGCCAATCGGAGTCGAGTGTCTAGGTAACGTGAGAGGAACGAGTGTTTGTAGTGTCAGAACACTATCGTAGCTGCGATGGGTCGGCCGTGCTTCGTGCGTTCGACTGAAAAACAGGCGGCGTTTGATTAACACCGCCGAAACTCGCTCGAGAAAGGGCTCGTCGTCGACGTGTCGACCTCGCCGTGAGGAAGCGCCAAGACAACGCCGAACGTCAACTAACCTTTGCTAATGGCATCTGTACCATAGTGATGACAAAGTCATCGTGTTCATTTGAGTGTCAATACCGTCTAACAAAAAAACCATGAATGAAAACCATGAAGCAAAATGCAATACCGTTGTCTGTGATGCATTGTGATGCTTCTATACTTACACAAACAAAACTCACACAGTTTACCAAACGCTATTGTAATAAATAAATAAGGTTACACTAAACTTATACACATTAGAACACAAGCACTGAACGAGTAAGCGCAACCTTCGCTTGCACCACTCTTCACAGTAGTGGAAGGGCAGTCATTTCTTTATGGTAGGCTGTCTGACTTTATACCAATCTTGCCCACCGAAAGCCGTGTTTGTCCATGTCACGACTCTCTTTTTTTGTTTCTTGAGAAATAACTACCACCAGTTCTGATTAGTTCTTCAGGAGGGTGTGTGAGGAAATGCAAGAAGTTTCAGGCAGATATCATGGTGCAGTTCCTCACGAACTGCAGAACATACACATTACTGGGCTAAAGAGCGATGTCCTTACGATTCCAGATTTTGTGACAACTTTAGTTTTAATGTTCTGCCCAAAATTTGTTTCTCTATTTTCATTAAAAACTATCGAGACAGGCGTTCAGTTCGACTATGACCGACTTCAAGAAATCGACGGTGTGCTTGAACTTACCAAAATGCGAAAAATGAATTTCCGGAAAAAGAGAAATTCGGGAAAAAAAGCTGTGTGCAATCATCTTAATTATTTTCTTTTTTTTTTTTACTTGTCAGTTTGAAAACTGAATATGGATTGTAGTCAACGGAAAGTAATTTGAAATGTTGGTGTTTCACATAGCGTGACTACAATGCATTTTCGAGGCAGTCTTTATTAAACTAGTTTCTTCTTCCGTGTCTTAACGGCCATATGTGAAGGAACAACATGGCAGATACCTCGTATTTTTATTAAAACGTTTATCTTTCATATTACATTGAAGAAAGACTTAAAGTAAGTATAAAATATAGCTGGAGATGTAGATTACGGTTCTAAATATCAGCGTTTGTTTCCTACGCCAAAGAGATCGGTTGACTAAGTTGCCTTTCTGTAACCTGGGTCTGTGGCGCAGCGCCTAAAGGCCCTGTGAAATGCCCAAAGAGTTTTGCCCCCACGACTGCAGTGGATGTTCACCGCCTGCTGTGGCTGCGTCCAGGAACAAAGGCCAGAATAAAGAAAGTCCTAGAGGTGCCGGAATAAGGACAGGCCAGATAACAGACCGCGAACAGTTAATGATGGACAATAAGTTCCATACGCCACTTGTGCAGCTACTTCATGAAGAAGGACTGCACGTACTTATTTAGCATTAATATGCCGTATGGCAAAAGGTGCGGTAAAAACAATATCATGAGCCATTCCACTCTGTGAAGGTCGACGACCAGCGAAGCTGTTTAGAACACGACACAGAGATAACACAGAATTTTGAACAAAGGTATGGACTCATTTACCGCGATTTTTATGCGCATTCACGTGGACGACGGGACCGCCGCCACGGGAGGACGGAAGGGAAGGAAACTAGATACACAAGCACTTGCAACGCCGACAAAGAAAGGGCAATGCGAACGTAGACATGGCCGACGCGGGTCGAAGTGTAGTGTTGTTGAAGTGTTGAAGTTTCTGCAGGACAACAAGCTCTACGAGCGGCTCCAGCAAGGAAAATGTCTCATATACATAAGCACTCACCACTTCTCTTATCATCATCACCCATCCCAGTACTTTCACTCCTCTTCCCTCTTCCCCAGTGCAGAGTAGCAGACTATAGCGCGCTAGCTCCGGTTAACCTCTCTGTCTTTCCTGTCAATAAATTATATTCATTCATTACTCCTATAGTCTTTATCTGGGTTTAGTGTTCCACATCCCGCACAAATATCAGAGCAAAAGGAAGGGACTTATGGAACGACTCGCAAGAATTAGGCCTCACGCTCGTCACAGACCCCGCCACTCCAACCAGAGTAGGCATGGCGCTAAACAGGGACACAACCCCAGACCTAACCGCACGGGAGCAGCAACTCCCAGTAGCCATCTAGGCGGCCCCAGGCGCGGTCCTCCCAATCGCCGGATTCCAAATAAAGTTATCACATCACATCATTACTAGAATTTTAATATGCAGCTATATATGCAATCACTGTGGTTGATGCGAGCATAAACGAGAGCTGTTTTCTGCCTATTAAACACCATCCTGTGACCCTATACCCTAAACTATTCCAATCTCTTTTTCTTCCAATCTCCTCACCTCAAACTTACGTAACGACCGATGCAAGCATCGGGCGGTAACCCGCAGCGTTGTTTGTAAAGCCCATGCCATTGTCATCGATTTCAGTCGGAAAAAGAAACATTGTCACAAAAACCACACAAAAGCCGTGTATCCTCCCGCGGCGCAGACTACCTCCCATCTACGATCATTTTTTGTGATAACCGCAAGGGAATGCAACGGTCTGTCTGCCGACGTCACGCACCACTCCGACGCTCATCCCTTCAAGGCTGCTCTCGAATCGCTGTTTTGTTGAACTAAGCCCATTCCTCATGTAATACCCCATCTCTGGGGCATTTGAGGTATAATAAATAAATAAGTAAATAAATAAATAAATTATCTATCGCATTGCGACGACTGGACGATCGGCCGTTGTCTGTGCAGGTGGTACTTGAAGACTGTCGCCATCGCTCGTCGGCCCACAAAGCTATGAAGGCACTTTCTTGACTTTCTTGGGGGCGACTGGAATATGTCTCTGACTCGCTCAGGCCCTCCGCGTGCGTGCGTGAGCTCACCGCAGCTTTCCCCCCTCCCTCCCTCCCTCCCTCTCTCTATCTTCTCTTTCTATTCCCTCTTTCCCGTCCCCCAGAGTATAGGGTAGCCAACCAGACGCATTTCTGGTTAAAATCCCTGCCACCCCTCTTTATTTCCTCCTCCTACTCCTCCTCCTCCAATCAAACGCGCTCTTCGTTTATAGCAGGTCACTTTTGTTTGCTTTCAAAACGAATAACATTGCCTACATTAAGCAGATTTTCTTATCAAATTGGCTGACAAGAGGAAAGAAGCACGCTGAAGTGGAGAGTGTTTCGATGGGGCCGAGCCATCACAGTGAAAGTAGATAACCGGATGGAGAGAGTGGTGGTGCCGGCGTCTGCGATTGGTCCGCTTCCCCTTACTCAGCTTGTAGTGGCTAGTCAAAAATTGTGGCGGCGTGCAGCGGAAGGCTAAACATGCCGCCAGAACGGATCATCACGAAAGAAGTGTTGGCAGAGCGATGTCGTATACGTGCCGAAAGGGCTTGATAACTTTATACCGCCACGCAAAAATGCCGATTATATGCAAATAGATCCATGCTCCCCGGCACCCCCGAGTAGCCAGTGCCAGAGTGATCGGCGGGCAGCCATCTTCTATTCCTTTTGGAACGGGGCAGTATCTGGCTGTTCAGAGTAAAATTCAGTTTTGTTCGGCTTATTAACGCATCTTTAACACGTACACGTCACTTTGACGAGGCGAGTTTTCGCGGTTTTGTGACATCGCGTGACAGACAGGCGAAGTGAGCGCAGCCCGAAAACAATTTGACCAATAGCACAGGGAAAATAGTGAAGGAAGCGTCGAATCAGAAATAATTATTTTTCTTTCGTTCGGTCTAATCATGCGTAATCAGTATGCACCCATGATATCAGATGGGGCGTTCTCGTGCTTTTCGTGACGTTGCGTGACAGACAGGCGAAGCGGGAGTTCATTTGTAATAACTTTATTGAATTGTCCTGCAGGGTTTTGGTGACCCGGGCTCCGCTTTCCCACGACCGGACATCGAGATCCTCTCTCAGCGCCGCCTCGCGGGCCTACTGTACGGCTCAGAGTTGGTTGCCGAGTTTTGAGCTGCGCAGAGCGGCGGCCCACCTCAGCGATAGGAGCTCGGAGTTTAACTCGTTTTTGCATTGGGCGTTACATTGCCATAGCATTTATTTTAGTGTAGCTGTGTCTTGCTTGCATACCTTACATGTGTCTTCTTCGTGTACTTCAAGGAATATCCGTTTGAGGTGAAACGGGTTCGGGAAGGTATTTGTTTGTAGTTAGCGTAGGGACACTGCTTGTGACCCGCTTAGGCCTTTGTGTTGTGGTGGGAATGTTGTTATGGCTTGTTGGTACATCTTTGTGATGTCTTTGTATCTTGTCACTCTGTCTCGTCCGGTTCGGGGGTATTGACTACTAGGGGTGGCCCGAAAATTTTTTGACCATTCGTGGAGAGCTGATTGCAGAATTGAAATAGAGTAGTTTCGAACAGCTTTACGTTATAGCGCCCCGGTTCACCGAACAGGACTCCATTTTTGATCCCTCGAAGTATAGATCTATCAATCATCAGATAACATACGGTTCTGGGGCTCACAGAATTTTGCCCATCCGTGAAGCGTCCTGAACTCTATACACCACATGCCGGTGACATCATTCGAGGTGTAGGGAACAAATAAGACGGGTCGGATTCAAACTAAAGCCATAAAAAATAACAGAGGAATAGAAATACCGGAAAGCAGCACTCTTATCTTTCAAGATTTTTTCGCAAGCAGCTTACCCCAGGAGTAGCCATCTCGGATAAAAAAAAAAAATTGTAACAAACTCTGATCGGGAGAACATGCCCGTAGTTATAATCCCTAAATATAGGAAAATAAAGGTCTTAAAAGAAGCTAAAAATGAATAAAGGCGTTCACGGCACAAGGGCGTCCGTCTTATCTTCTCGTTGTATGGAGTCCGCGCGACAGCGGAGTCGGAGAACAAGCTCGGCGCGCAAAGCGACTCGCCGACGGGCAGCATATCCATCAAATCGATAACGCGGCCCTTAGATAGACGCTACGTATACGTTCTCCAGTACTCCCACGGACTACAAGGAAAAAGGAAATCAGTAAAAGATGAAATATATAAACACAGGGAACTGTAACACGGCGGAACCGGCAGCAGCAGAAGCAGCAAGACACGAAGTGGGTGATGATATCACCATAGCCGCGTACTGCCCAGAGACAGCCGTGCGCGTGTGCGTGTGTGTTCAGTACGAGCTGCGGCTATCGGACTTCCGCCCGCGACTCGGTTCTCCGCGGACCTCCAGCGCGATCGCGCCGGACGCAGCAGCCGGCACCGGCCGTTTGTGTTGGCACTGTTGCTGCTGCTACTACTGCGCTATACCAGTGCGGGTTTTCTGCCGAGATCAACGCCCCATCGCCGTACTGCTGGACCGGAGATCAAGGGTCTTTCCGTCTGTCCTCCGTGGAGAGTTTAGCGACCGGTTGGACAGCAGGCCAGCGGCTACTGCACCGACGAGGGATGAGCGGTATCTTCTTCGCCGAAATCTTTCGCTTTCTTTTTTCAGGGCGAACAGGAGGAAAGAGCTGCACCCCATGGCTCGTGACCAGAGTACCACAAGAGGTTCGCTTTGCGCTCTCGGGGATCCGGCGTGTGCTGATACACCTTGGGTGCGACCGAAATATTTGCCGTGGACAGTAGCCTATTTGTTTCCCTTGGCTTCCTATTTTGTTGGTCGATATTTCACATCTTATCTAATCGATGTGCTCTCTTGACATATTGAAGAGTTTGCTGTCCTATCGGTGCTTTTCTTTTTGCTTGGTTTTGTTTGTCACGATATGTAACTGATGCATTACGTAAAGCTTATCACGCCGAAGTGATTATTCCGGGTTTTTGTCTAGATTTCTGCCAGAAATGTTACGAAAATCTGCCCTAAGGTCACAAAGACCAAAATAACTCAAGGGACGGGAGCGGGCACATCAAAAATAAAGAAAAGTGACGTTGCTGAATTCACTGCGGTGTCCATGCCTGTCACGTGCCACAACCGTCAGCATTATTTTTCCTCCATGCAGTGAAGTGAGTTTACAGATAACATCCCATATGGTGATTCAAAGTCACATCGCTCTGACAGGGCTTCCTAAGAATATCATGGCCATTCGTTTAAGTCAAATGTTCTGCTCAGACAGTCACGACACGAGATACGTCATTCTAGTCATTTACTTACTGTTAAAGGCCCCTGAACGGGGTATTACAGTATGGGATGGAGGCTAGACATACACATCAGGTAGAACAAAGAGGTCAATTAGTATACGCAACGCATAAGAAATAACGCAACATGATAAAAATAATAATAATAATAATAATAATAATAAGTAGGCCAAGTGCAAGTACAATGTATACTTATTTCCTACAGTGCCCTCAGGGTATTACTGTAAGGAAAAACAACAACAATATGACATATTTCATAAGAAAATCCCAGCAAGGAAATCCCATGAAAATCTATAAATTGTCAATCAATTGACACCGGCACAAACAACGAATGATGTAAATGTCAAGTATTGCAAACCTTTGAAAGGAAACTACATAGCAACACTTCAACTGTCTGTTAGTAACATGCAGAAATGTAAGGTGTGTGATCCGGTTATACTTTCTGACCTGCGATCGCGCTGGGTCAATTAGACTGGTAAGTTTCGCGATGACTCGAAGGCGCTAAAGACTGAAATAACAAGAAAGAAACTGCAAGATAACAATGTAACATGTCAACTTTATTTTCTTGCATCTTGTAAAGATTTGGACGGGCACATCGCATAGGGGTATCACTGATCAAAGTGCAAAATGATGATGGCGAGGAAGAACATGACTAGCAGTGGAGAAGGACATGAAATCAAAGCCAGTAAGGACATGCCTTTGCTATCAAGCTAATACGTTTTGCCTGGTCAAGCGCGTTTGTATTCTTGTAGTGACAAAGAAAGCACTCACGAGAGACCACCACTTTCGGACCGCTGTATGAGACGGTATACGCCGCGTCGGCATCGGTTTAATGACGCGTGGGTGCCTTCATATGTTTCCAATGTGCACTCGACAGGCGGTATTCTTTCTTAATTTATTCGTGTCTGTTGTAAGCTAGTGCTGAAACGAAGCACGCTTTTCCTTTACGTACCATTTTATGCAAATAATGACTGGAAGGAATGCTAGAGGCCAATGTCATTTTGATACAAATCCCAACGTCCAGGTGGTACTCGTGCCTGAAATTGAAGTGTTGCATGTCTAGGTGCATGCGTGGCACGATAAAGTAATATGAAGCTCAACATGACGATCTCTGACGGACATTAAAGGTAACACATGCTGCGCGTCGCACTAAATAAATAAGAGGTGCGATAAACACAGTTGGGCCAATCACGAAATAATTAAGAGACATGAATAAATTGTTTTATTTGCTTTAAATTGAAAAGAGCAGATAGTACATAAGAGGCTCCTTATTTGTATGTTTGTTACTCGCTTATTTCGTTTATACACACACACACACACACACACACACACACACACACACCCTCGCTCATTTAGGCAAATACACACGTACAACCGAGATTATGCCCAATGCAGGATGAAGACCTTGCGGTGGCGAAGAGGGGATGATTCACCACGTTTATTGCAGAAGCCGGCCTCACCATGGACGCGGACGTGATTATCGACGGCTAAGGATATGCTAAGATTGTGACCGTCCAATCAGATGGCGCTCATGTTCTTAACCCCGCGCCCGGCATACATCATCCTATTACGCAATGTTAAGACGCAACCGAGGGCGGAAAAAAAGTTCAGGGCAGGAAAGAGGCATACTTGGTATAAACAAAGATTCCTTGACATGGGAATTAATGGAAGCTTATTTTATCAATACGAAATGTGGCGTCTGCGTCAGCGATATGCCTGTGGCTCTACGCAGCACAGTATCCAGTTTTTTTGGCTACATGATTGGATAAAGGAGCAAATTTGCTTCCGATTACTGTGTGTAAACGTACTTTCCCACCTTGCCACCTTCTCCTATAAATGTGATCCCGTATGCTTCCAATAAACTTTGTTGCAAGTGACGCTCTTTCCTGGCCTGTACTTTTTTCCTCCCTCAGTTGCGTCTTAACATGGCGTAATAAGATGAACCAACTAGCCCAGCAATAAGTATTTATATGAGACTTCTTCCAATTAATCACCGCTACAACCCCTTCCAGCGCTACAACCCCTTCCAGCGATCTCCAATTACCGTCAGCTCACACTACTTCTAAGTGCAAGGAAGGAAGGAAGGAAAAAGTGGAGAAGGAAAGGCAGGGTGGTTAACCAGTTTAGCTTAACCGGTTTGCTACCCTACACATGGGAGCGGGATGGGGGGGATGAAAGATGGGGGAAGGAGATAGAGAGAGCACATAGCACATCACACACATCGGATTCACCCTGGAGCTAGTGGCCACATGCTACGTCAGATAGATCGATTCCTATTATGCCGAAGAAGTGCATTTTTTAGCACTGTAGCCCTTGCTAATTTTGTTGCACTTGAACTAGTAAGCCGTGATTTTTCACTACTGTTCTGTTTAGAGCGCAGCTCTTAGGCGCCCATTCCTGCGTTTCGCGTCAGCGTCGGCCCTTGGCGTCCTCCTTCGGCGTAACCAAGCGAAGGAGCACAGCGAAGGATGAAGAGCGAACGCGGAGCGCAGCGGGAGATGATGGATGGTGATAGCGAAGGGAGCGCGAGGAGGAAAGCGGAGGAGGAGGGTATGGCGAAAGCTTGACAAGAAAAGCGTGTTGCCACGCAAGACGGGCTCTGCGGCGAAAACCACTACGAGATGGCGCCACAGTAGCGCGCCGTCGTCTCTTCATCGATGGCATGCGGCAAGCGCGTCGACCGATGCCATATATGGAAACAAAGCGCTGCATGAGCGAAGCATGAGTCTGCGTCACCCGCTCGCTGCATGTCGCGATCTCCCGATAAGCGAGACAATCGCGCCACTCTTCGCTCCGTTCGCAATGTGCCGCAGGACACAGATTGTCCTCGAAAGCCAATATATCGCGAAATGAAAACACGTATAGAGCTGCGCTGAAATTTTGCTTTAGGGACTATCGTAATCGTCGGTGAATTGTTTATTCTTTTTTTTTTCTTTGACGAAGGTGCCATTTCAATTCTGATGCGTGTACACATCAATTCCTGCAATAAGATTAGATTAGATTAGATTAGATTAGATTAGACAGACTGACAGACGGACGGACGGACGGACGGACGGACGGACGGACGGACAGTAGGGTGTTCCCACAATACGTATGAAGTTTGTAAAGCAGGCTCTTTCCCAGATAGAGTAATATTGTAAGGAAGCGCACCTTGAGAACACTTTGTGGGGAGTTGTGCATGGGCCATGGAGCAAATATGACTATAGGAAGTAACATATCTATCGCTTGTCGCAAGTAGCCGACATAGGTTATAGACTGCTGAGCAGCGACTTGACATTGAAATGGTATACGTCAAGTAGAGTAACAAGAAGTGCTGGATCACTGTGACGGGTCAATTAAGCCCATCACCGTGAACTGTTCTGAAACAGCAGAGATGCCCATATTCCGAGTCATGGGTGGACACGATGAACGTTAAATTTCATTTGAATGGCTAATCGAAAGCGCGAAAAATCTCCATTGGCCGGAACACTGGCATCTGCATCGAGGTTTCCGCAGCTGCTTTTTCTGCAGCCGCCTACAAAACTACGAAATGTGTGTTTTCACTGGCAATTTACAGTACCTTTATTTATTTATGGTACTGTGCTTGCTTACACATAACTTTTCAAATTTCTTGTGTTCTGTCACCATATTGTGTTCGTGCTCCTTGACTGCATTCACTGTTTTTCAATGCCTTTCGTGATTTTACTTTGTTTGCCATGAGATGAGGAGTAGTCAGTACCACCTAAAGACGCCAGCATCTCCTATATTATTACATTATTAGAAAAACTACAGTCGCAGGCACAAGGAATATATGCGCCATATTGCATAAATCAAATACAAACGGCCAAGTGAACTGCGAACAGAAAAGTAAGCAGACTTCGGCAGCACTATTAAATAAATGCCTTCTTAATTATACCTCTTGAAAAGCTGTCATTTCTTTTCTGGTGTTACGATAAAGGATGACCTAAATATGTCATTATTACAGGTATAGAGTGGGCTTCGGTTAATAATTATGCACTCATAAGACAGAGTGCACGTACTGCAATGGTCAGTGTAGTAAAAATACTTCATAGTAATTTTATCAAATTACCATAAGTACAAAATTGGCGTAGCAACACCGGTATGCAACACAAAGATGTCATAAAATACGTTTCATCGAATCGCAATTTCTAAAGGATACATCGTAAGCAAGCGTCCTCACGGGAATATTGTTTTCTTTTTCAGCATCATCACTGTGACAGTGAGAAAACACCGGGATTCAATGCGCACTCTTGGACTTCTCTGCAGCAAAATGCCTTTCAGCCAAGTTCTTTCAACGAAAGTTTCGTTTTCAACCAAGTTTTACGAAGGAGCAAACAAACAAACAAAACAACACTAGGCCTACAATTCCCCGCATAAAACTTTTCCAACGATCCCCTTTGTTCTCCCCAGACCACGCGCACGGGGTGGCTGCCATCCACACGAACAAAGGGCGTTTACTGCGCACACAGTTCGATATTTGACAAGTTGGCAACCACCTTCCTGTACGCTTCGCCCTGCGTCTCTGCCGCACGTTGACTTCTTTGCAGCCCTTTCTCTTCTCCAAACCAAACGTGGTTTCGGTTCCAAGGTGGCCTACCGACTGTTCCTATCCTCAGTTGAGTCTCCTCGCACCCTGCTTGTCTCCAGGGGCAGCGAAGGAAAGCTGCTTCCTATCAATAAATACGTGCAGTGTTGTGAAAGCTACACATCACGTCGGCTATATTTTGCTTCCGTGTCGATGTGCACTGGTCCCATTGGAGCATAAAGCCATGACTTTGCCGTTCGCTTTTATTAAAAGAGCGTACGATATGGCTACTTCAGGTACTAATCAGTTGTGCTGTGGCTTAGTTCGAACAAATTGCTTCATATATATATATTACTAAATGGTGTTGCGACACTGTAATCGCACTAATTCAATGATGGAAGCACTGAAAAGCTATAAGTGAGTTTGGAGAGCTGGTTAGAGTACACAGTCATCAGAACTAAAACCACGCGCTTGAAGTGAAAAACAACGCGAAGAGACAAAATCCTGCCTCTTTGCTTGCTGTGAACTTTGTTGCCAAGGCATTTGCAGCTTCTTCTATAATTTTTTTTAAAGCTTGCTTCCCTGTTGAATCGGAGCGCACCCTTTATTCTAGCGTTCTCACTGTAGTCAACAGCCGATGTAATTTCTCAAGTAATGTTCCATCGCACAAATTCTCGAAATAAATCACCATTCCCCAATGTATACGTCTCTTCCTAAATGTGAATATTACTTTGAGATCAGAACTCTCGCCGTTAAATTGGCGTTGGAGATCCTCAACCGTCTATTCTGCTGCATTCTGTCAAATCAGTCGACTGGTAGCATTCACAGGTGTGACAGAACCATTGACCTCATTGCAGTGTTCCGTATTACGTATGTTTCAGAACCGTTACGAAGATAGCAAGCTACAGTGACAACCTCATTAACTTAATTACCTACAGAAGCGAAGCGTTTCCAACTGCGTGTCACTGCACTGAACCGTTTTGAAACACGGAATCACCGATTTCTGTCGAGCGCCAGCGATGGCCCGAACAAGCCGGCCAGCTTCCACAAAACTGCACGGTATCTCGTGATGCTGATCATATGAACGAAGCAGCGTCAAAATCTCGCCTGGTGTGCGTGCCCCGCAGAGACGCTCGAATGCGCGAGTGTTGTTTGCATCTGGCGACGTCGACGACGACAAATCAGAGCCGACTTTCGCGGGATCGAAACCAGCGCAAACAGAGAGAAAGGCACACACGTCCCGTCGACGAGCGAGGAGGGCCGAGCTCCTAATTAAACGCCTGTTTTCCCCTGCCGTGACGGGAGCTCGCCTTGGGCCCATCGTGCGACGTCGCTCCGGGTCGTTCTCTCGGGGTGCAACGCGTTCGCACGCAGAAGCGCGTGCGAGCGAGTTTGCGAGTTCGAAGCATTCGTGTATCGAACGCACCGGCCGATGGTTGTAGACCCCGAGCGACAGTAAATAAGGCATAGCGTTTCTTAGAAAAATTGCCAGAGGAAACCCTGGCGCTAGTGTCCACGGGAGCTGCAAGCCGGTCGGGTCAGCCAGCCTAGGAATGATTAGCGCTACATGGATTTGCCTAATCTTCACCCGTCTGTCTTCGAGCGGCATCGTGTTTTTGCAAATTGTTCATCTTCAACGACTCGATGCGTTATAAATGCCACGAGTCGCAGTAATTACACGTGCGTGCAAATACTAAATCGTGTCTAAAACATTAGCGTCTATGTCGTGTTTACGGCTCCGCAATCGCCTCCGCCCCGTGCAGTTGATAAAAGCATGGCCTTCGAGGTTTGCTTCTGTTACTGCAAGCCGTCGTTGGGGTGTAGATTTGAACACCGCCTGTTACTTTTCACTGTTTGTAAAACTGACTGCTTGGAAATTTAAAAATATAAAGCTTAAAGCAGAACGCGACAAGAATTTCTAAAGCTACAAGCCCGCAGGTTAGACAAATCCATGTGCCTACAATTGTAGCTAAACGGTAGCTAAACGATCGCAACGCCCGAGGTCCCTCTAGTCATTTTTTTTGTAGAAACGGCAAACAGCGCCGCATGCCCCCCTTGCGAGTCTGATGAAACTACAGAGCACATTCTGTGCCACTATCCATCCTTCGACTCTCAGGGATATGCTCTTCGTACTAGACTCAGCCGCTTAGAGGACAGACCGTCCTAGGATGCAAAAGTCCAGGCACCTCGGCCGATGAACTCTAGTAGGCCAAAGGCCACCAAAGTGATAACGCGATTCTTGAAGGCAACTGGGCAAGACGAGTGCATGCGACTAAATACTTGAGTCAACATTCATCTCTGGGTTTGCGCACACTTCTTACAGCTTAGCTTTCTTCCCCTTTTCCTTTTCCTGAGGTATAGGGCAGCCTACCGGGCGCGACCTTCGTTAAACTAGAGTTACCTTATACACGAGCACATACAGTAACTCTAGGTTAACCTCCAGCCTCCACACATTTTCTTCTCTCTCTCCCCTCCCTCCCTCTCTCTCTCTTCTATGAATTAAGGAATTTTAACCAGCAAGGGCCATGATGAGGGTAATTGCGTAACCTCCGAGATTACAACTGCACCCGTGCAATCTCGCAGGCCAAGGTAAGTGCATACGGTTTCCTATAAAAATTACTAGAAGGAATATCGCACCCGCGCCCACGAAAGCTGCAAGTACGGCGGTTCATGCCTGTATCGGAATGATAGGTATTAAACTAATTCAACTAATCTTCACCGTTCTTGCTTCAAATGACTCTGTGAATTAAAAAAGATATTTCTGTTGGACAAATTATTGCATTCTAAATGCGAATGTACAATGATTATGTTTGTGTGCAGTATCTTAGTGTCATCCGCGTTTTTCAATAGAATATTATTGCTTGGAAATTTAGGCCAATAAATATAGATAAACCGTAACAAATAAAGCCGCATGAGCGGCTGAAGCCTAAAGTAAGAAGATGGGACAAATCCACGTAATATCCCTTATTCCCACGGTAACTGACTGATCACAAGCGCCAGAGTTACTTGTGGCCATTTTTTTTTTTATTTGTTTCAAAGTACCTTACAGGCCCCAAGGGTAGCATTGGTTAAAGGGGGAGCCGTTGAACAAATGACAACAGAAAACCTATATATGAGAGCTAAAATGTGATAGCTAAAAATGTTTACAATGATAACCATGCTTGCAAAACAGTGTTACAAATAAAAAACGCTAAAGCAATACAAAGAGTTGTCAGGAAAGGAATGAAAAGTACAGTTCACGGTAACATAAAAAGCGGCGTATCATTCGCGCAAGATAACGCACGTAGCGCGAGCACATAAAACAAAGTTGAAACAACAAATTGAAAAAAAAAGGAGAGAGAGAGAGACAAGGCACATATATGACACATATTATGGGACGTGACATCTGTACAGATTAATATATTTGTTACGATGTAAACTGCGGGTTCAGAAGTTGTCTGAATTTATCATTGCTCATTTGCGCGACAGTTCTGTTAGGAAGCGCATTCCACTTAGTTTGAAACTAAAGGGGAATTTAAGACGGCAACAGGGCAAGGAAAGGTTACTGTTCTAAATACCATGTACAAACTAGCCCAACTGCAAACCCTTTATTGGTAAGGGTGCCACGATAACATTTTCGGGGGAACTCTCGAGGTCGTGACGTGGAGCCGCGCTGTACTTTGGTGGCTCTAAGGTCCACAGATTTGTGCAATAGTCCCGAGTGATTAGCTGCACTACACATTTGTTTCGTAAAACGGTGCCTTCTCGGGCTTCAAGTTATACTTTTACGTGAAGAATGGTGAGAAAGTGATTGAGAACGAAGTTTTGCAATCCAGTCTCTATAAAGCACACGTGTTCCTTTCTACAATTTGAAAGGCAGCAAGTGACGTAAGGATAGGAATAAACCCATGATTAAAAAAAAAGAATCGGGGCCGTTTGTTTATAAAACGGTGTTCATAATTTTTTTATGTGTCTCCTGTCGCTTCTTTTTCGTCTGTCTTCCATATTTCTGATGCATGTGAAATAGTGCCTCAATGAAGAGCGGCTTCGAGGGCGAACTGAAGAACACTGCTGAAACTATCAATATTCTTTCGAGAGACACTAAAGAGAAAAAATAGGGGGAGCCGCGTTAGTAAATTATGGTACAGTACTTAAAAAGCCGACTTTATCGTGAGAAGGTGCTTAGGGATCCAGCAAGGACGCAAGATTGAAGAACGAGTGGCGGCGCCACTTTAAATTTCCCGCACTAGCTCTACGTGACGTCATGAGTTTTGACCACGTCCGCTCATGTTTTGTTAATTTCTTTTTATCGGTAATCGGTAAAGATTATTCCTATTCCCCATTATAGGCCTTCGAGCCATCCCTCAATAAATACATCTTGTCGTCGTCGTCGTCGTCGTCGTCGTCGTCGTCATCATCATCATCATCATCGGTAAAGATACCAATAAATAAAATACCCTGATAAGATTGCCAAGATTAAAGCAGAGTTCAGATATTGAAGCTCGCATACAGAGGTGCATTTAGTGCCACTCATGAGGACGCGTCAGCTTCTTTTTTTGTTCTCTCTCTTTCGTTGCCACAGATATTGGCACACGAGAGCCATCATCTCACTATTACAAGTAATTCTAATATGTTGATTGTATTTTCACGCTGTTCTTACCCTCGTTGCTAATCGTATATTACATATTTTGTACATGTTGTAACAGGAGGTCCCCCTGACAGTTTTTACTTTGGGACCTCCTTCTGTATTACATTTTCATTGTAATTGTATTGTCTAATAAACAGAGAGTTATTGTTAAATAAAAAAAAAAAAAAAACGTCATCTTTACGGCGTATTCGGTTACGGTCGTTTGAAAGCGCTCCGGGCTTGCTACGAAGCGGATCAAGCGCAGCCTTTAAGCCAGTATAGAAGAATAACCGGGTATGGAAGTGATGATCGCGCTCCCTTATCCTCAATGAAGCCCGCTTATGCTGGCAGTAACGCTTGGTGAGCTGCTCTTTTACATGGTTTCTGTGGCACTGCTATCGTGCTCTGAAACGACCATCCGAATGTGCCATTAGTAATGTACGCGTGCTTTTTTTTTTCTTTTTCATTTGACAATGACGTGGCGTGGCGGGCGAGGACTGAAGAAGTGAGGGGATGACAGCTTCAGTTCCCAATATCCACGAGACGGACGCCACGGGGTGGATACTCCGCGAAACACATCGTCGAGGATCGACGCGCGCGAATTTCGAGACCAAAGCGTCCGCGCCCCCGTAGTGTAGGCGACTAGAAAATTAAATTGCGGAGTTTTTAACGTCCCGAAGCTGCATAGCGGGTCATGAGGTACGCCATACTGGCGGGCCCCTTGTTAGCTTTGAGCCCCTGGTGTCCTTTAACATAAACGAACGCATGGCACACGAACGTTTTCATGTGAATTAGCATGCGAATTAACATGCGAAGCTCGAATTAAGAAACTGCAACACAATGAACGAATTCAAAAGTAGTCTGTAATGCATTTTTGTTTCTTGTTCTTGAAGCGGCGACTCACCCAGCATGAAGCGAAGAACTCCGACATGTCTAAATGTTGGCTCAGCGGGACACGATACAAAACAAGCGGCGGTGGATCCCTTCACGGGCGGAAGTCGCGACAGCCACTAAAAAATAAACATAAATTTATAACGAACAGCTTCGCTTGTAGGGAAGCAGTAGCATCATCTGCTGAATTTCTTGTGTTTTCAAGCCTGTAGTAACCAGTGCGTGCCTAAAAGTGCGCCGGTGCGAGTCGGTGACGATCGAATTAACCGAAGCGGCACGCTTTTGAGTTTGAACTAAACGAATTTTCCTTCCATTCAACGTATGGCATCAGGCAGCCGATATTTCAGTGCGTTCGAATTAAGCGGACAGTACAATTGACCAAGATCAAATAAACGGTAGTCGACGGTATGCGAATTTTTTTTTGTGTTATGGAAAAACAAGATCATTCACAGAGTTTATACTTCAAGAATATTAGGGCAATTTCGTAGTAATACGCAGTCAGAATTCTGAAGTGCTGAGGTTAATTCAGCATTAAATTTAAATGGCCAAACTTGAATGAATTTACAGAAGCGGCTCGTTTTCTGGCTCTTTAGAGGCGTGATATGAAACATTTACAAAGTTTCTCCGCTGCGTCTTGGGGAACCAAAGATGGTATCCATGTTGTATTTGGAGGGAATAGGGGCCATGTTGTGGCTGACGTGCACTAAAAGTGTAGAGTGTGTTGGTTATTGTGTGCTTTCAAAATTAACACTGACTACTGGTTTCTTCATATTTTGGTGCGTTATACTGGGCGCGTAGTTGGTTTTCCCGGTCTCGATGAAGTAATCAAGGTACGTTTTTTATATTTTGTTGAAACAAAAAGCACGTCGTAGGTATTGTACGATAGATGTTTAACGTGTATAAGACAATTGCAGGTTTTATCGAAAATTAATTAGACAAGCATTCCAAGCTTTGCAAGCGTACTGTAAGTGCATGCGAACCGCGTAGGAAGCTCGCCCGACATCCTGAAAGACCTCAACGTGCTACGAAGTTCACATTTCGAGTAAATAGGGGGAACCTCGTGGGCGGTATGCGGGAAGATAGTTAAGGCCTTTAAAAAAAATGATCTGCAACTGCTCGCACACGCTATACGGCCGTTATGGACACTATGTCTCCCAATGTCCTAGAAGAACTATTCGTGACACACATTTGACAGTCGGCGAAAATGCGGCGCCATGTTTCTCACATGTGTGCGAGAAAGGTTTCTGTTCTTTATAGTAATGACTGATGGAAATAGTTACAAAATGCTTGCTTTCAGCTATTTTCATGCGTTCCAAAAGGCACGTCGCAGGTTTACCCGGTGTCCTCGGTCGGCTAACCGAGATACTCGCTTTTTATTTGGTCAAAATAAGATGCAGGTTATGATGAGTGACGTGCATAAAAAAGTCCGAAGTGCGTGGGTCGATTACGTATTTTGCTTTGCATTGCATATTCAAACGCTTCGGAGCGTTATAAGTGCAGTCGACAAACAGCGCTGAATTTAGCTCGCTGTCCTGTGGGAACTATATATGTGATCGAAACCAAATTTAATGAAAATGGGGGATCCATTATGGCCGACGTGCACACCAATTGTGTGCATGGATCATACCGTGTGTAAAAAAATGAAAAAAAGAACTTCATCAAGTACTTGAAAGCCTTATACGTCCATTATACGCTATCTTTCCCAATGAGCTGATAGAGCTCTGCATCCCAGAGAGCTCACATCTGGTAAAAAACGAAGGGCGAGGGGAGGCAGTTGATCCCCCATCTCTGAGCGATGAACAGGGGCAGGCTATGGGCGAGATGTAGGCAAAGTTCTAAGTGTGGAGTTCCATTACGGCGCCGAATTTATCAGAACGAAGCTCACTCGCATTTGAATAATTTTTTTAAATATCCCACGTCTTGGCTGTACTAGGAAAGCTTCCGCGATCAAGCTCGGAGAAAATAGGGGGTACATTATGACTGGCATACATGCGAAGTTAACCTCCTGAGAGGTCGTCCTTTGTTAAAAATTCCCTAAGAAAGTGCCCGAAAGCATTATAGGCGGGCAACATTGCAAGTGGCTAATTCATATGCGTATAACGTTTTAAATGTGGTCTAATTACTGGCAATCTAATCTGCGTCTGTGTTTGCCCGAAAGACAGAGCTTCACTGGAAATTCCGCTGTGAGTCTTCGAGGTCGCACGTCTTCTGTATTCTTTTATGTGTGAGGAAACTGCGAGTAGATAAACCCTTCGATCATGGCGTGATCGTGTGCTTTAAGACTTTTCATCAAAACGCCTACAACTCGACAAGTGTCATTACATTTTTTTTCTCTTTTGCTTGTTGCTGTGAGAACGAAACATTGCGTGTAAGCCAAATTGTTCTATGACTAAGGCTCTGTTGGTGAGCGATAGAGTTAAAGGGACACTAAAGCGAAACAATAAATCAATTTGGATTAATGGAGCATTGTTTTAGAACACTGCAGGCAGTCATTTAAAAAAAATAGTTTGATGATTAGATGAGAAAATGAAGGGGTGGTTAAGAGAGCTGCGCAATGAATAACACGTAACACGTCGCAAACGACTCGCAAGTGATCATATGGGCTCCACAAACCTTCCATTGAGATTGTGGCCGTAAAGGTAATAATTTAATTACTTATTTAATCGGTGCTAATCAGTACGGCAGTATGCTTCTCGAGGAAGCTTGCAACAACACACATTTAGTATAATGCGAACAGAGAATTTCGCTTTATTTTTTTATAACACAAGGCGCGAGAGCTATCCCAGCATTATCAGTGATAAATCACGACTGCCGTGATATGAACATAAGAAAACGAGAATGACAAGAACAGATAAATAAAATTACAAAACCTTGATATTATGCTCAGCTCATTTTGTATTGTTGCACCACTAACTCTATGCACCACAGCACCACTGAACTCCTGCGCCCTCTCTGTATAACAGTATGTGGCATTTTACCTACGTTTCCGGCCTCCAAGATTACCGACTTGGCCCTCCCACATTATGGACCATACCCACGTGATGCCACAGTACCTCTAATACGAACTAAAGCACTAATACGAACAATCGAGTGTCGCCGCCTAGGCAAGATACTGCAAAACTCCCGTCGTATTTATTTGTTGCCTCCGAGACATGCAACATTTTTAGAGGCAGCGATTTCGCTTTGTTTTGTTTTTCTTTCTCTGCGAGCGCAACAGCTTATGAACGAGGAAAGGCAGGCCTACATAATACACCATAGGTGGGTTACCGCGGCTTCTCACTTAATGGCATCTAAAACCAAGCACCTGATTTCCAGAAATATTAAAAACTACAACTGTCGCAAACGGGGCTGTCGTTGCGGTGCGACCAGGAGCATTGATTTGTGCTGCCACCTGCTTTTCAATCTGAGTAACAGCACCTCGCTCATGGCCTCCGAATCTCGAAGGCCGTGCCTCGCTCAACGGCGCCGTTTGAACACTCAGGGAGCTGCAAGCTTCAGAATTACTGCAAGCCACCCATATATTCGTTGCTGGAACATAACAACAACAACAACAACAACAAAAAAAAGATGTCTTGTTTAAAAAAAATTATCTTCGGGGAATTTTTCTATTGTTATGTCCATGCAGTTTACCTTATTACACTGATATTATGCAAATTCTTGCTTTCCTTCATACACGCAGTAGAACTCGGGCATTTTTTGCATTCCGCCCTGATCTAAGTGCGGTCACGGCGACCGGAATCGAATCGACGTAGCAGTGCAATGCCACAGCCACTGGGTCATCACGATGGCTTACCAGAACTGGGCGAGTAAATGCAGTGAGCACGCGCTCACGATCCCCTGTGTGTTGTCGCAGGATTCACGTTAGAGAAAAAAATTGGAAGTTTCACTCGAAGGTGAAGAGCATTGAATGCGTTATCAAGCTTTGACGTTAAGCTTGAACCCTTCTCTCACGTTATTGCACGATACTGCCCCCCTACCCCCACACCCACTTGAGGGTTATAAATACTTGTGGAAAGCGCCTTGACTACATGCTTTCTGAGCCCCATTTATTTCACGAGCACGCACATGATCCAACAAACAAAGACGTTATTGGAGTTCGCGCACATATCATGCCACCTCGGTGATCAAAAGGAGCCATGCGCTGACCAGCTAAGGAAAATTATCGAAACAACATATTGCCGTACTTAATACAAACTATTACTTACAGTTTATTCCCTGCTAATTTTGGTATTGCATCTTCCAAACAATGGATGATGACACAAATGCAAACCACCCGTTTTGGGCGGAGGTGCAGCCATGTGCTTAGCCGATACCCGAAGCAAGTCGTTAAAAGCTGCGGATATATATACTGCGCACAGACGAAGGTAAGCCATCGATACAGCCATGCTGTATCGATGGGTTCCCGTTTTCCTTCAACGAGCACACTATTATACTACTCTGCGTGTCTGATGGAATACACGTATTAGGGCTTTTCAATTTCTTGCAATCGCGCTTTTCACTGTAACAGTAATTATATCGCGCGAACGCTCGAGGTGCGTTCGCGCCAGTGCCAACACCGTAGTGCGGTAGTACTGTCACTCTATCGACGCGCATTCGGCATTCAGGAACGCGCAGTGGTTGGTTTTAAAAAGCGCTGAAGTAGACGCACCGTCAAGCTACGCTCAATCAGCTCTGTCGGAGGCACGTCAGCGTTCTGTCATCCGCTGATGGCATAAGCGCAGCGCGCGCGCGCGGACGCACGCATGCACGCACGCACGTACAAACACACGCTAGAGAGAGAGGGGGGTATTTGTTATGATAGAAAAACCGAGAGGTCGGCCTTAATCAATGTTCTGACATGCTACTCGGCGTGGAGGAAGGGGAGAGGGTTTTGACAAAAAGAATAGAGACGACGTTGATTATGAGGATGAAGATGGTGCGGAAAATCTTGCACGCTCCGAGACTCTTCAAGATCTGTTGTCCAGTCCGGTCTCATACAAAAATTTGTTGAGAGCCTTCAGACAATCTGGCTGGTGACGAGGATCAGCCTGATACACAGCGTTCCTGTTGAACAGCTGGGGGCATACCGCACCATGATGTGTACGCTGGTTTGAACCACGGTGCGATATATATAGATATATAGATATATATTCTTCCACTATTAAAACAATTAAATTATGGGTTTTTACGTGCCAAAACCACGATCTGATTATGAGGCTAGCCAAATATTACACCATGGTTTGAACGAACTGTAAATGTAAATGTAAATGTAAATGTAAAATGTAAATTGAATTTGTCTTCGGCACTCGCAAACACCGACGGTTTTGCCCCGGCCTCGTCTGGTGTACAAATGAGGTGCGATGCCAGCAACGCCGTTGGCGGCTCTCATCACTCCAGCGTTCAAAAACGCCTTCCGCGTGTGGCTAAACTTTGACATTTCCTTCTATAGATCACCTTTCATCACCATCATTTTCAATGCTTCTCGTTCTGGCAAACATGTCAATTCCTCAATGTCAATTTTTCGTCGTCAGCGTCGCCGTGATGTTCCGTACAAAGCCGAAGTGCGACAACATCGCGGCCGCGCGCCCTATGTTGTGGGTGCGAGTGAAAGCGCACGAGGATGAGCCAAGAAGGATGGTGGCTTGATCTCGATCTCGGGAAGGATGGTGGCTCGAGGGAGGAAAGTGGGGAGGAAGCGCGCCGTCTTCCATCGCACACAAGGCAGCAGAGGGCGTTCTACTTCGGCGGCGGCTGCGTATGGCGCGGCTGAACACGGCCACGCGGGTCCTATATTGAAAGCAATCTGTTGTAGGTATAGAGAGAAGTCGTGCAGTGCTCTGGCCGCTTTGTCCGCGTTGAAGCGAGAGACAGCACAAAGTGCAATTCACTCGCTGCTGCTGCCGCTCTCCCTTATGCCAGTGTTTTGACAGCGAGTGTACACGGTCATCGAGTGAGATGAGTTCATGTTTGTTTGTGCACGCGTGACACCATGCTTGTTAATTGAGTTCGTATAGGCGAAGGTTCACAAGTTTATATTGCCTATAAACCTGCAATCCTTACTTCGTAACAACTGTGTAACAATTTGCTATCGCAATCAATGCTTCGCTTTTCGGGCGTAATAACTGTCTAATAACTTGCAATCGCGGTCAATGCTTCGCCTTTCTGGCGAAACTGCGCGACTGTGTGGCTGGTGCTTAAATGACGAGGTTCAACACTAACGGCGATTGCGCAAAGGTTCGCATACAATGTTTGCGGCCGCGTAGCTGAGCCATTCTATAGCTGAGCTGGCATGGACAAATTGAGGAAAGAAAGCGTCGCGACTGAGGTAAATTAAGGTGATCTCCGAAATTAGGAAGTGTTTTGTCGTGTGTTGGCTCTTCTGACACGAAAAGTGTTATAATAAGTTCCACTGACTAAGCTGCCGTTCTGTCACAATGTATAGTATCCTCTTGCGCTGATTTCACGGTGAGCTATAGTGGCGAAACTTTATTGTGGTGTCGCCACTTCTCTCTTGGTTTAGCGTTGTGGTTTGCGACGCCTCGTCCAGCGGTATCAAGGAGGGTTTGGCTGCTTCCGAAGCCTAGATGCACAGTTCTACCTACATAATATTCATCTTCATTGTCCATTAATTAAACCAACGGCAAGCATATTCCCAAGTAAGCATTTATATCTGACAAAGAGAAAGGCGGTGCGATATTCCTTCATTAACTGTTCTGCGTATTTGTTAAGCGCCTAGATAAGTTCGATAACTGCGGGCACAGGATCTCACTTATATACGCTGCACTCACACCCACTCACACACACCGCCATTGGCACTCTCATTATGCACTCTCCATGGCTCATCAGTACTCACTTCCGCTCAGTCAAGTTCACAGTCACGGGCACTCGCGTTCACAGTCACGTCCTATCACACTTACTCGATCTCACTCACGTTTGTAGTCATATGCGCTAATATTCACCGGCTAGCACTCACGTTCATAAACCAGTCAACTCATGCTCACCGTTGCTCACGTTCATAGTCACGCGCGCACTCAAGAGTGACAGGAACATGCGTTTGTAATCACATCCAACACACACTGACCGGCACTCAGTTACGTTTACATTCCCGTCAACTCGCAGTTCGCACTCATTGACACTCACTCATGGTCGTATTGACTTCTACTCGCGCTCACCGATACACACTTATTTTAATAATCACACATACCACTCTCACTAGCATTCACTCATGTTCGTAGCCACATCAACTCACACTAATTTGAGCTTGCGCTCACACTCACTCGCGTTCATGCGTCCACAGACACACGCCGACAGTCAATTCACCTCCATACTCGCGTCTACCCACGCCCCTCGTAATTCACTCACTCACTTGCTATTTTTAAATTATTATCAATGAGTCTACTGATGAGTATGTCGACCCATATTAGTTAATGACAGAAATGACATTTACGAAGTGAATTAAACCGCGTTTAGAGCATATCTGCGTTCACACATACGTAACGAAACGCATTCGCGCACGGGCACACACGAACGCGAGCTCCATGCGCGCAGGTGACATATTCATTTATTTGTTGTACAAGATACCCAAGTTGCTATCACACAACGCGCAAACAACGCATAAAACACCGTTACACCTAACAAGTTCAGAATCTAATCCTTCATAAACTGCTGAATTTGCTCTTACTAAGTTACAATTACGTTGCACGTATTATATTAGTGCTGCAGATAAGGCCGCTCAGCAGTAAGACTCGTGTGCTGGACAGCAGCTTCGGTGCCAAGCCTTCGGGCCACCCAGTTTGAGAATACCCTGTTGCAATGCAACACGACGCACTCAGTGCTGCAGTACTCGCCATCCCATTCGCGCGACACGACGGATGGGTTCGGGCAACCTTCGCGGACACACTGCTGGTGACAGGCTTGCCCTCCATGCAACTCACTTCCCGGGTACATCATCGCAGTGTCGTCGGGGCTCGGAGTACGGAGAGACGCTTCCTGCGACATCATAGGCTCATCTGCACCGGACAGCGCCGCTGCGAGGGCCAATTCCATCGTCGCCTGGTTGATCGGCGAATCATAGAGTTCCGTGTTTTGATCAGGAGGCTGCTGGGGCATCATTGCAGAGGTGTTGGAGGTCACGAGGTGCTCAGGTTGCTGCGATTTCAGTAGTTTCTCGAGTGCGTCTTGGCCCTTTAGTTGGCCTTCGCCATTCATTTGTCCGCTGGGTGGGGAAGACGGTAACGCTGGCATCAAATCTACCGCCAAAGGTTCAACGTCCTCAGAGGCATGGAAAGCTTTCTGATTAGCGTCCGGAGGATTCCACCCTACGATCGACAGCTGAGTTGACTGCCGGAATGTATCAGCAGCTGAACTCTGCTCTGCGGATGGTTGCGCTTCCCATTTCAAGTGGTTCTTCGACTCATCATGGAATCCCAGCTGGTTGAATGTGGATTCATACGTCTTATCTGGGCGCAGTGTGTCACTTAACGAGTCCTTCTTGTCGGCGACACTTTTGTCTCTTAAACCTAGACTGTGCAAAAAGGCAGGCTGCTGATCGCAGCGGAGCGTTTCACAGATGGCGTCTTGCGGCTCAAGCTTCGTGAACTCATGGTCGCCGGAGCCCAAATTGGGCAGACTGTGTTGCTGATGGTTTAAGTCCAAGGCCTTGTCGAACATTCCTTGAGGCACAAGCTGGTTCATAATATCACCGTCGCTGTGGCCGAAGCCGGATACGGAGTTACGCTGTTCTCTGCGGTACACCAAATCTTCGTCACTGGAACTTGGACTGGAGGGTGCGGGCGACTGCTGAACGGAGCTGAGCGTGCTGCTGTGAGCGTCTTGCCCACACAGGTGGCTCATCCCAGACTGATCGCCGAAATCTCCGCTACACGCCGATGCTTCCTGCTGCTGATTCTGCGACTCCTCGATGGCGCCTTGGCATCCGCGCTGGACAGCCTCACCGCTAAGATCCGGGCTAAATGTGGAGACTGCTGGCTCGTCGGAGCGCGGGGAATCTTCGAACGCGCTTCGCTGTTTCGACGGGTCCATCAAGGCCCCTTCACCAAAGCCAAGGCTGAAAACGAACGCTGGCACAATGATCGGCACGTCCACCGCACGAGAGGAAGAAGAGCTCTCTGCAGGAGTGACTGAAGGACGCTCGGCTGACGAACGCTGCTCGTCCATTGCTTGCTGACACGGCTTTTGAGGCATCAGAATGTTCTTTGATCCGCCGAGCGCTGTGCTTCTGTGACCGGCGGTTCTACTGCAGCATATACAAGCACCTAGCGATGACAAGCACATAGAACTGGCCGTTCGGCAAGCACGAGCAACGAAGCGCGGCAAGACGCCAACTGCGTCTCTCGAGCTCCGTTTCACACTTTGACTACATCGCTGTGGGAGATGCGCAAGAAGTTCCGTCTTGAAAGTGTATCATTCCGCGCGTTCATGGCCAAGAGATTTAGACAAGTTGCAGTAGATTAGACAAGTTCCAGTAGATCAGACATCCCTCTTCGCGTGAGTGGCAAGAGCGTAGATTCGGCTGGCTTCGATGCCTGGTCTGTAGATTTCTTTCTCTTTCTCTTCTCAGTTGGCCTCACGTGAAATTTGCATGCTGTCTTTCGAGCGCCATAATTTGCGAGATTACACGACACCCTGCAGAACAGTTGCACCATTCGGCCTCGTGCTTCACTGCGCGTTAACAGCGTATGCTCGCGTAAGCATGCAAGCGCGTGAGGCTGCCGCGATGGGGGGAAAATTAAAGCTCTAAACGGAAGGAAACGAAAAGTATTCGAATTTATAAAGCAGCCTATTATGAGCCGTATACCACAGTTTATTCGTTGGTGAATGTTACTACTCTTTTTTTTTTCTTTTTTTATCGCAGAGCCTAAGGGAATGACTGTTTGACATATTTGCGGGCAAAAAACAACCAGTCCCTTTTCTGTTCGAAACTGCGGTTCGAAGCTCTCTTTCTGTCAATTTTGATGATTGAGCGGAACCTTGTCTTGACGCGCATGTGTAGACAACTTCGTAGCGACGGCCCTGTTTCGCGCTTGTGCTCTTTCTGTCATGTATACCCTTCATATTTAGCCAGTGCCGCATTAAGTAATTTTGGGACCCGTGGCTAAATTTGCCTCGAGGGCCCCAGTGGTGATGATTACGATTTACAAGTGACGACAATGATGATAACAACAATCCCGGTGATCAGTTAAGATGTCAAATGTTTGTACTTTTACAGGCTTCGCCTGCTGTTTTCAAGTTTATTCTCCGATGAAGGGTTACATGCCCATGGAGACACATACGAGGGCAACTTGCATCTTGATATAACGTATGCAACATTTCGCGCTTTGAGAAAACGTGTTTACTTGCTTCTGTTTTGTTGTTGTGTAATGTTTGATGCCTAACGGGCACGTCACTGTCACTTAAGCGTGAGGTAAGTCATATATATCCACCAATTTCTCCCTCGCCATCCCTGAAGGAAAAACGAAAAACCACCGCGCTGTAAAGAAACAAGCCTTTTAGTTACACATGGAAACTTTCACACTCTACGAAACTACCAGAAAGCACAAGTACTACTCTACCTTTAACCCTACAACGGGACTACAGAGGTTTATAGCGAGCGCAATTCTGGCCACCATTTGCGACCTGATATAGAGGACAACGCGAATGCTCCCCAAATTTTCACATTGATCTCCAATAAATAAAGATGACATTAAGCAGTAGCCTCGTGACGCTCGATATTATGACAAAAAAGAAAGATAAAGTTATGGCAATATGGTGAAGCATGTTACATCTAAAAAAAGAAAAAGAATGCGTCTTGCGGCTTTCGCGGCAAGCGAACTGCGATACACAAGCAGTTTCTTTTTTTAATGTGAAACAGATTTTTTTAAAAAAAAAGATGTAATGCGCGCAGAGAACGCGGCGCTTTTGAAAAAGTATTATTAGGCGAGGCGAACATACGTTCGGGCTAATAACGTGAACTTCAGAACACTAATTCATAAAAAAAATTAATTTTTTTTATTAGTGCCCTGGGCAAATTTGGAGGCAGTGATATTTCCATGCACACCCGTCTTTTAAAGAAATCTTGAAAATCGCAGCTAATTCGAGATATTCTTTATCAAATTCCAAAGCTGAGTCGAGGCGATGTCGAGACTGAGCGGGTTCCGCTGTGCGTCAGGCGGCAGCGCCCCGTAAAGAACTGTGGAGGTGAAGTTTGAATGACAGTTTGCCGCGACACGCAGCCTTTTTTTTTTTTTTTTAATGCGATAAGGACTTGCCCTTAAGGCATAATTCTTGATGCGTATATGTGTATTATATGTGTGCTGTGAGGCCTGTGTTGTGTATGACATGAAGCAGTGTTTTGTGGAATCTGTTGTCATGTATCCAGCGGTCATAGCTGGTTGTCACACTGTAGCTGAGGCCGGCTTGCAGTAGGAGACGCGAGCGTTCCGATTTTAAACCAGTACATGTCCATATTACACGCAGCCGCGCGCATGCTTCCCAGGCAAACCGTGCCGTAACAGTTTCTGGCGCCACTGGCCGACACGTTTGGTTTCCAACTTCCTCTATCTTGTCGTCACGGGCCCTTTCAATCTGCAGATACTGTCACGTGGCAGTGAGGGTTGACACAGCAAGAAAACTGTGAATGGCAAAACTAACTTTATTGGGCGAACCTGTGCCCAGAAAAACGGGCTACACTCAATGTTCAACGAAAATGGCGGCGAACACAGTCAGCGATCGCCGAAAATCTGATCAGCGGGCCAAGCACGTCGCCTTTTATACAGCAGTCGCCCAATGTTCCAGACTAATCACTGGGACCCGCGTGTCTTCCACAAAGTTCTTCACCAATCGCGTCACGCGATGAAATCAGATAACACAAGTTTCGGAGACAACAGACAGCGGATAGAAGCATCGATAACGTTCCAGAAACTTCCGATACATGCAGGAGCGTCCCGCGCTGTGCGATAACATTTATTAGGCGGCGAAACGTGGTCGCCCGATAAAGATAGGCAAGTGCACGTGTCAATACCCCCCCTCTTAAAAAAAAAGCATCGACTCGATGCTGCAAACAAGCGAAAGTAAAAAAGAGCACCCGTAGCAAAGAAACAACAAAACAAGGAAGTTCGTCAGCGTGCGTAAAAGGGTTTAAGGCGCACCACGTGCACAACTTCAGGTCGTGCGCGGCGCCTCTGTGAATGCGAAATGCCGTCTGGCACGACCTCATAGTCCAGTGCGCCAATGCGTCGAATGACCTTGTAGGGTTCGAAATAGTGTTGCAGTAGTTTCTCACTTAGTCCTCGTCGGCGTCTCGGGGTCCAAACCCAAACACGGTCACCAGGCTGGTACTCGACGAAGCGTCGTCGGAAGTTGTAGTGTCGGCAGCCGGTACGCTGCTGGTTCTTGATCCGTAGGCGGGCGAGCTGTCGGGCTTCTTCACCGCGCTGGAGATAGCTCGCGACGTCAACATTCTCTTCGTCAGTTCGGGTTCCTGCCGTAAACCAGCTTAAACGGCATGATCTGTGTTGTTTCTTGCACCGCCGTGTTGTAAGCAAAGGTTACGTACGGCAGGACCGCGTCCCACGTATTGTGCTCGACGTCGACGTACATTGCTAGCATGTCGGCGAGGGTTTTGTTCAGGCGCTCCGTGAGACCATTCGTCTGCGGGTGGTAGGCAGTTGTCCTCCTGTGGCTTGTCTGGCTGTATTGCAGAATGGCTTGGGTGAGCTCTGCTGTGAAGGCTGTTCCTCTGTCGGTGATGAGGACTTCTGGGGCACCATGTCGCAGCAGGATGTTTTCGGCGAAAAATTTCGCCACTTTGGCTGCGCTGCCTTCCTGTAGAGCTTTAGTTTCAGCGAAGCGGGTGAGATAGTCCGTCACCATGACGATTCACTTATTTCCGGATGTTTAAGCCAGAAATGGTCCCAACAAATCCATCCCGATCTACTGAAATGGTCGGCAAGGAGGTTTGATCGGCAGTAGTAATCCTGCTCGCCTTGTCGGTGGTGTCTTGCGTCGCTGACAGTCTCGGCATTTCTTGACGTAACGGGCGACGTCGGCGGTCAGACGCGGCCAGTAATACCTTTCCTGTACCCTCGACAGCGTTCGGGAGAATCCGAAGTGCCCTGCGGTTGGATCGTCATGTAGGGCGTGCAGTACTTCCGGACGCAGCGCTGGCGGAACAACAAGAAGGTAGCTGGCGCGGACTGGTGAGAAGTTCTTCTTTACGATCAGGTTGTTTTGTAGCGTGAACGAAGACAATCCGCGCTTAAATGCCCTCGGGACTACGTCGGTGTTCCCTTCCAAATACTCGACGAGACCTTTTAGCTCAGGGTCTGCTCGTTGCTGTTTATTGAAGTCTTCCGCGCTTATTATTCCGAGGAAGGCGTCGTCGTCCTCGTCGTCTTGCGGTGGGAGATCGATGGGGGCGCGTGACAGGCAGTCGGCGTCAGAGTGTTTTCGTCCGGACTTGTAGATTACCGTGACGTCATACTCTAGCAGTCTGAAGCTCCACCTCACCAGCCGTCCTGAAGGGCCCTTTAAGTTAGCTAGCCAACACAACGCGTGATGGTCGCTGACGAATTTGAATGGCCTGCAATATAGGTAAGGGTGGAATTTTGCTGTAGTCCAAATGAAGGCGAGGCATTCCTTTTCAGTCAAGGAATAATTGCCTTCCGCTTTTGATAGCGACCGGTTAGCATATCACCCGTTCATGGCCGTCTTTCTTCTGGACTAGGACGGCACCGAGGCCTAGGCTATTGGCGTCAGTGTGGATTTTGGTATCGGCGTCTTCGTCGAAATGTGCAAGTACCGGCGGCGACTGCATGCGTCGTTTTAGTTCTTGAAATGCGTCAGCCTGCGGCGTTTGCCACCTGAACTCGACATCAGGGCCGCTATCTTGTACACGTTCGAAAAGCCGACGTTCGATTTCAACTCCCGCGATTGGACTAGATTGGCCAAGGCCGCGATATCGGCGCAGCCTGGACAATCGCGCGAGGCGAAATCGAACGTCGGCTTTTCGAACGTGGACAAGATAGTGGCCCAGATTTGATTAGATGCGTGAGCGGCTCCGCGATGCGTGAAAAGTCCTTGACAAAGCGCCTGTAGTAGGCACACATGCCAAGGAATCTACGCACTGCCTCCTTGTCGATGGGCTGCGGGAACTTTGCGATGGCAACTGTTTTCGGCGGATCGGGGCGTACTCCGGATTTACTGATGACGTCGCCTAGGAACAGAAGCTCATCGTAAGCGAAGCAGCACTTTTCCGGCTTCAGAGTGAGCCCCGATGATTTGATCGCCTCTAATACTGTCGCAAGCCGCCTAAGGTGGTCGTAGAAATTTCCGGCGAAGACAACGACGTCATCCAAGTAAACAAGACACGTCTGCCACTTCAATCCTGCTAACACCGTGTCCATGACGCGCTGAAACGTTGCAGGCGCCGAGCACACTCCGAATGGCATGACCTTGAACTCGTAGAGGCCCTCTGGCGTGATGAAGGCGGTCTTATCGTGATCTCTCTCGTCGACTTCTATTTGCCAGTAGCCAGACTTGAGGTCCATCGACGAGAAGTACTTAGCGTTGCAGAGCCGATCCAATGCGTCGTCTATCCGTGGAAGGGGGTATACGTCCTTCTTCGTGATCTTGTTCAGTCGACAATAATCGACGCAGAAACGTGGGGTTCCATCATTTTCTTCACCAGGACAGCAGGAGATGTCCACGGGCTTTTAGACGGCTGGATGACGTCGTCGCGGAGCATTTCGTCGACTTGTTGCCTAATAGCTTCACGTTCTCGCGTCGAAACTCGGTAAGAGTTCTGGCGTAGTGGTTGAGCGCACTCTTCGCTTATTATGCGACGTTTTGCAACTGGTGTTCGTCGAATCCTCGATGACGCCGAAAAGCAGTCTTTGTACCGTCGAAGAAGACTTCTGAGCTGTTGCTGCTTGCTCATGGGGAGACTTGGATTTACGTCGAAGTCTGGTTCGGGGACTATGGTCGGCGGGGTAGATGCGGTAGAATCTGAGAGGACAAAGGCATTGCTCGTTTCCACAATTTCCTCGATGTACGCGACTGTCGTGCCCTTGCTGATGTGCTTGAACTCTTGGCTGAAGTTGGTTAGCATCACTTCGGTTTTCCCTCCGGGGAGTGGAGCGATCCCTCTTGCGACGCAAATTTCACGGTCGAGTGGTCGCCCTCGACTGGTCACCCTCGATGACGCCCTCTACGTCAGCGGGTGTTTCGGCGCCGACGGAAATAATGCTGGAGCGCGGCGGGATGCTCGCTTGATCTTCGAGCACACTCAAGGTGTGGTGACCACGAGAGCTCTCCGGTGGTATCGCTTGATCTTGCGACAGCGTTATCGATCTGCATTTTATTGCGATAACAATTATCCGGTTACTCGAGGCACGTTGGTGCCGGAGCCGTCGTTTCCATCGTTCTGGTATCGATGGCACTTGCATGGTCTCGCTTGTGGAGGCTTTAGAAACTCCCCAGAGACGTGTACAGTGCGTTTGGCTCCAAAAGCGACGAAGCCCAGCGGACTCTCCGTCGTACTCTGCTCAGTCGGCTTTGCCGGCGCGGGGGTGTACCGTTCTGGCTTCATGCTGCTGGCGTGAGCTCTGTGAGCACACCCACTGACGTTCCTGCCGAGGAGCTTTGTGCGCGTACTTCATGCATTCACTGGTCTGAACTGAACGGACAGTAAACGCCGAGCTAAATCCATACGATCTTTTTTCGTTGTTGTTATTGTTCTTCGGGCGCTGGCAAACGTCGACGGTTTTCTTTCGGTCTCAGTCCTTCGGTGTCATCTCGGGCGCTATCGAGGTGGGACCGCCATGGGTGCGAAGTATGCAATGCCGCTAACAGCGCTGCTCATCACGTACCGCTCCGAGACAACTTCAGCGCTACGTTAAATCTTGCTATCGCTTTCTACGCTTCGTCATAGGACAAAACTACTATTTGTTTTAACGCGATAACATTATAGAGACGAATTCCACGCACTTTATAAATATCCATCTGACAAGAAAAACAAAAACAAAGACATGGGTTGATTCCGAATACATCGCAGTCTAACAGAATGTCTCAAAGCGCTGGCTGTCACGTTGGAAGGACACGCGCCAGGCTTTTAAAAGAGCTACACTTTGCCACGAGATAAGCATGCGTGCGATTGTGGCGTAATGATTAGAGCATTTGGGCTGCTGCGCGATGGCGTGTTAAGGCACGAGGCGTGTTGAGTGTACGCGAGCACACTATACAGTGTGCCCGAAATCGCAGATTTGTAAGATATGCGTAGCATAGAAACGCCACCTTGATAAGTGAAAGCATGCTATAGGGGGCCTGCGACGCCCGTTCGCCCAGTTGTCGAGATGGCTACCGCGCGTCGGATGAAGAAAACTCATCTTTCATGCTATACGTTAGGCCCAGTAATCGCTATGCTGCAAAACGCGGTGCAGAATATGAACAGTTTATGAATAGCGTCTAAATAACGGCATCACGAAAGCTTCGCTTCACAAACCTTCCAGCATGTGCATTGGATCTGACGTTGCTGTAGCGATATAAAAATATACATTTTTCAAGCTTATATAGGATTATACTGTCGCCTAATTTTCCAGCAGCTAACTTCTGCACGAATTTTCGTCTAAGGTCACCCGCCAAACCAATGCAAACGAATATTACAAGAAGGCGGAAGCACATTTGGGTTTAGAGTGTCGCGTCAGCACACACCTGCGAAATTAGTTTGTCCCTTTGAGAACGTCCCGCAGAGAAGAAGAGGTTATCAGGGGAAGAAAAACACGCCCTTAATTAAAGGTTAGCCGAAAACACCACATAAATAAATTTATGTATAACGGTAAACAGGAGCTCATTTTGTGAACGTGAAATAAGGAAGTTCTTTTCGATTTTCGTATATACGAACCAAGTGCATAATATAGCAGTAGAGATGGATAAAGGAACAACTGCAGGACTCAGCCTGCTTTTCGTTGAAATGACCGTTGTTTCACTGTACGCCCATAAAGTTTTAAGTCTTAATATTTAGAACTCAATTTCTTGTAGGAACAGGATATAACGATGATGATTGTTATATGGCAAGGGAAAAAGAAACAGATACAGGCTGTGCCAATTGAATTGGCTCATTACGGCGTCCTGAGTCCTCTATAGGCGTGAACCTTTTTAGAGCGTAACTCTTAGGCGCCCATTACTGCGTTGAGCGTCGGCGTAACCGAGCGAACGAGTACAGCGAACGATGATGGAGCGAACGCAGAGCGCAGCGGCGGATGAAAGACGGCGAGAGCAAAGAGAGCGCGAGAAGGAAAGCGGAGGAAGCCACCCTGCAAGCCCCACCAGACGGTGCTAACGTCCGAGCATCCGCGGCACCGACTGTGCAGATGAAAGAAAAATAACATAAAGCTTGCCTTTGTGCCCAGCGTTCGCCGTAAGCATTCTTCGTAAAGATTATGGTTGCATAAGCTGCAGTTGTCGGGAAGCGGCTACTGTGTGGCCGATCTATATATAGCGCCGCACGTCGCGGCTCTGCCAGTCAGTACGGTGATCGGTGCGATGCATCAATATATCGCGAAATGAAAACACGTATAGAGCTGCGCTCAGATTTCGCATTAGGGAGTATCGTAATCATTGGTGAATTTTTTTGTCTTGTATTATGTTGATTGTCGCACCGAACGCAGATACTACTCAGGTTACGTCCACGCTGTTCACGGACGTGCTTCTAACGTTCAGCGCTACATCCTTACACACACACGCACACGCATACACGCGCACACACACACGCATACACAAGCGCACACACTCACATTTGCGGTTTACATTCCCCTAGGAGCGAACTTCTGTCGTTCCTGTAGTGCAGCGAAGTCATCAGAAATACCACTCGCTTCAGCGTATAAGGTCCATACGGGACGCACGCTGCCAGACTAATCGAACGCAAAGCATCGCATTCCTTGCCCACGCGAGGAAACAGAAGAGAACGAAATGCGAAAGCTAGAAGAAAGCCGCAACAAACCGCAACACGGCCAAGCCAAACAGCGAAGAGAACTAGCTGGATACAGAAGTATAGGTGTAGTGGCGAAGCCGAACGTTCAGTGCGTTGCGGTCGTGTGTAGTCGATACCGCACGATGCCAGGTTTCGACTCGCAGATGCGTTTACAGCGTCAGCAACTCGCTACCGATGACCATCCAGCAAACAGGCAGACAAAGCATCCTGCGCGTCAGAAGTTAGAAAGCCCAAAAGATCGCTGTCCCCGCAGGCATCTGTAAATCACGACAGAGCGTCGTTCCTATCGGTCTTTACCTTTGCGCACAAGCGCAAACAGAAAAAAAGAAAGAAAACGTTATGTCCTCCGCAGCCAACTCCGAGAAAGGGTTGCTAGTGGGTGCGCAGTGTGCCAACGATCGCAGGCACAGCCAGGGAAATTAGTTTTTCCTAACCCCGCAATACGGGGCACCTGAACGATGTGGCAAACTAAGAGTCGCATTCCTGCAGAACACCTACGCAGAAATGTGTGCTGCGCTCGAGGCGTGCCTACGAATCGGCAGCGTTTGGGGAGGTTGGCTTTGTTAATCAACACGGGGTCGGGGTGTACGATTCTTTGTGTACTCAATTGCTTCGGGATAGAATGCAATTATGCAACTCGATTAACCCCCGAACGAGTGCCCTTGTGCGATCGCTGAAAAAAACCGCGCCGTTCATCGCATTAGTGGGGCTTTCTCTGCGCGCGCGTACGTGTTTGTAGCCAACTAAGCCAACACCGAAGCATATACAAAAAACGTTGACAGTAACTTTCCCTCCGGGAGGTAAAAAGTTTCGTCGCATCGCCGGCGCACCCTTAGGCGCTTGTTTGTGTATAGAAGCGTCGCGTGGAAAGGCTGCCACCTGGAAGCCACGAAACTTTGCAGGCGGGATCGTTCCTACAAAAAAAAAGTGATACAAGTGCAACTAAGTCGCTTTCGCTTTCTCTCTCCCGCTCCGTTTACTCCTCAACGTTCGTCTCATGTGTACAGCGATCATTTCATCCCTTTAGCTGTAGATGCTCTTTCTACAGCATGTTGCTCGCTAAAAGCTCGAAACCGGGACCAACACATGCCAAAAGAATGTCCTGTAGGGTTGGTTGGCTACTCTGCGTGCTTCCGCTACCATTTGCGTCACTGCGCAGCTCCCCTGTTTCTAAACAACCTCCCATCTTCCAACATCCCGCAGCCTTTGCGCCTCCGCTTCCGCTTAATTGACCGTGATGACAAAGTGTCTTCAGACAACCCATGTAGTGAAGATTAAAAGTTCACATTCTGGCTTCGAAGCTTAACTCGTAAAATGTGTTTTATTGGAATTTCACTAGAGTTTTGCGATGTGATTTAAAAAGGGTCCACGTGAGCTTGTGAGCTTTTGCGGAATATTAACTGTATTGCCATCGAGTGATTCTGCGCAGTCGATGATACTACGAAACTTTTTGAAGAGCAACGTCAGGTCAATATAAGTTTCCAAACAATATCTGAACTAAGTACATGCTAACGAAGTTTCTTATTACGCCCGCAAGCTTGTCCACCAAGACGCGTTGTCAACTTAACGTAAGGTATATTTTCCTTCGAGACTGTTCATTTCGTATCACTTTTCGCAGGGCTTGGCCGTTACTGGAGATAATAAAGGCAGAGCTTAATGCAACCCATGAATCGGTAACAGGCTCGGTTGCATGCGTATAAGGGTCGAGTGAATGCTACGGATTGCGCATAAAGTCAGTTGTGTTCCGCTTTTGTAATGTCAAATCATGTGCTAGCTTGTTTACAGGCTGGGCTGCTTCAGCTATCAATAAAGCTAGAGAAATAAAACTTGTTCCTTCGCGTGTTTTTCGAGAAGCTTCGTCGACGAGGTCGTTGCCGTAGATACCACGTCCCGGCAGTCATTGAAGTCCGAAGTTGTTGTGCCCTTTCATAATTACGTTGCATTTCACGTATCTCCGACACGAGTTGTTCACAAGACCCACGTCGAATAGATAGCTGATAAAGCACACTCACTGTTTCCGTAGTGGTTCGGCGAGCCAGAGGAGCACTAAGTTGAGGACATATAATTAAGAACATCTTTTGTTGGATTAAGACATGGCTAAGCACGAAGTCCAACTTTCGCGAAGTAATTTGTGATTGGCTACTTTATCCATGGCCCCTTTCAATAGGCAACTTTAGAGCAGCCGGGTCAGCTAAATAATGCTTTACTTAAAACAATACTTGATTGAACAACCATGCCAACAGGGATTAGGGGTGTTAATACAGACTATAAGACTGCAACCATAGAAACAGTATTTCTGAATAATTTTTCGCGTGACGACGCAGAAAGTTCGTGCGTTTGCGTATCCCCTTCGTGTTAAAGACAGCGTTATGATTAGAGTTGGGCAAACCTGCACCGGAACATTACTAAAATCTCTGCAAAATGTGGACATTGAGAAAGAAGACCATTTCAAAACACATTGTGGGACAGTGCACAGAACACCAAGATACGTTTAGATTGTTTTATTGGCATCAAAATGGTTATCATGGTCTGGCGGCCAAAACACGTGCTGATTTATTCTCTGCCATTGAAAAGAATTGTCGAAAACATCTCAGGCAGCTGCTCGCACAACCTGTGTCTTTGATCCTTTAGGATATTCTTAAAGTCGCCTGGAGGGCAAGAGCTCCGCTTCCACAGAGACGAATAGCAAAAAACCCGAGCCCAGTTGTAATCGCCAGTGGCTACTCTTGGCTACGCGCCCAATCAATGTCAGGTTTCCACGCGAGTTTTCCTTTAGCAGGACCGGCCGTTCAACTTTTCTCCTACAGAACCTAAGGTTTCAAGTCGCACCTCCACGTCAAGCCCTGCTATTTCCAACATCGCCATTCTCACTATAAATCTATACTCATCAATGGTCCTCGAAGCCGCATGAGTGTCCGTACATGTTAAGCGCGTATCATGTCTTGGAGGGAAGCAGCGCACAAGTGTAAGGAACCCAAACGTATGCTGCTTTTGTTTCTCGCACGGGCTCAGTGAATGAAACATTGCGGGATTTGATAGCAAAACCCATCGACAGTGCTTGAATAACACAAGACTCTGGTATAGTGGAACACGATGCAGCACACACTAAGTACATAAAAGACAAAAAGTATCGCGAGCCACGATTCAATAGCCGGATGAATTTACGGCAAACCTCTGATGTTTCGTAGAATAGCGCCTGGAATGAAAATGAAACTACGTAGTTGCGATAAGATCAACATCTCCGTTTAAGAGCTGTTTGAGAACGAACGCATACACGTCATGAACCACTCTATCAGGTGCAGCAGACATATGATGCGCGTGAAATAAATGTATTACTTTCGCAGTACTTGCTTTTTTGAAGGAAGTTTACAGCACTAGTTATTCGGACGCCGTTGCACGGAAAATATTATTTCTCCCTGCCAAGGCTAAAATATTACCTGCAGTTGCATGTAAAAGTCGGGACAAGCTATTTCAGTCAATCGCTCGAAATGTTATACAAAACCTGAAATGCGCGGACAATCTAAGATTCCGGGACACCTAATGTAAATTCGGGACATTTCGGGACAGCAAAGTTGCTCAAGATCAGATCCAAGCAGATCGGCCGATGCATGTACGTAGCTGTCACGAACATCGGGGCATTTCTTTCTTTTTTTTTTTTCTAAACTTAGACATGTCACGGCAATCTAAACTCTGGTGATGGTAAAATAAAGGTGCACTGTACTGCTTTAATCCGTGACCACGTGCAACAGAGAGAGGGAAGAGATAAAGCAAGGACAGGAGAGGCAGGGAGGTCAACCAGAAGAGCACCCGGTTCGCTACCCTACACTGGGGGCGGGGGAAAGGGATATAGAAAGAGGAAAGAAGGGAAAGAGTAAGCACTGAATGCGTGTGGGAGGGACACTATAAACGGCCTCTTAAGCAGGTGCACTTCAAGTATTGCACTAGTGCACGAATCGCTTTTCGTGCCAGTGGCGGGTGTGGCCACGGTCCGAGTATCTTTGACTCAGTGAACAGATTTCGCATGGAAACACAGCGCGCTGATCGGATCACTAAGTGCTTGTATGGGCCGACGCCACGCTGTAAATACATTGGAAATACGCCTCCTTTGGTCACCCACCTAAAGGGTCAACTTTCAGCTAGCCCGTCCCTGAAGGCTACTATCAGGTCAGTGGTTTCATCGTTCCTGACTCCCAAGGCGACGCGCTGAAGTTAAAATTAATAGCTGTGACAAAGCCTTCCAGAGCAGAGAAGTAATTCTGTCGGACGCTGAGGGCGCACTCACTTACCGAGGTCTTTCCACACCGCGGATTCCAAAGTGACAGAGTGATCGACTCGAGGCACTAACAAAAGAAAGCAAAGAACAAAAAGCACAAACCCAGCGTCACCAAGATTAGCGCTCTTCGTTGTAAAGAATGGCGTAAACTCGGCCTTGATTTATAACACTCGCAGTGTTTATGCTTATCGCGAGGTTTTCATTTCTCGACGTTTCGTTTTTTGCGCATTTTAAAACCTTTAAGGATGCTCTTCCGCGAAGAAGAACGAGCCAGATTGAACGGAAGCACATTTGAGGCTTCTATATTTCTTTTCTCCGCGGAACAACCTGTTTTCTTTTCCCTTTATTGCGCATTCTTTGTTTTCACCCTGTGAAGGAAGCTATGCTCCTTTTTACTCCCTTCGTCCCAACAGTTACCTTCTCCCTTCCTACCCTATACCCACTCCATCCCCAATCTTCCCAACCGCTTCTTTTCACTCTGTGAAAGGATTCAGGACGGTCCTTTTAACACCGTCTCCGCAGCACCCCGATCTTCGGCTAGAAAAATGGGATAAATAAATTATTCCAGGGAGAACCATGTCACTTAGCCTTTGTTACTGTTCTCGTAGGAGAAGCCAAAATAAAGAAAAGATGGAAAAAATACGCAAGGATGTAAAAAAAGAAAATAAAGCTCTAAAGAATCCTGTCAACTTGCAGGGAACTCGAAAGAGAATTTAGGGAAAGTGCGACGAATTCCAAGCACCCTTCCTTTCCCGTTTCACCGCGTGATAAATAAAGTGATTACTGAAGATGGAAATTCGTTTCAGTACGAAGGTCTCCCCTTCTTTTTCGTTCAGTTTCTTTTTTTCCTTGCATGTATCTCTGCAGGCCATGCTCCTCATCATCAGAGCTTTGAAAAGGCTCTGCATGAATGGAGCATTTTTCTTTGTTCGTGCTTTAATTTGAAGCATTCACCAAATCGGGTAACAGCGTAAGACGGCGAACGTACGGAAGTAACATTGCGACTTGCGTATTCCAGTGTAGCGCTGGCTACACTCTGAAAATTTTTACACCTTTAAGAGTGTTGACTTGTCCCATGGGTAACAACGCTACAGATAGGGCTTTAAAAAATTTTACAGCGAATGACAACAAGCTCTAACTAGACGTGCGATGAGCAAAGGCATGGTTGAAAACTATGTAAAAATTCTGACAGCCTTGGACGCACAGAAATATCTGACAAGACAATTTGACAGCGACAGCTTTGAAAATTTATTCACTACACCTTTCGTGTCTTCTGTCGCAGTTATCTTTTAGTTGCCAGAAAGACTCGGCAAACAAGATACCTTCACTGGTCTCCATGAACAATTCTATCTTACCCCTCAAACACGAAGAAGTTAGCTATGGGACAATCAAACGCCCTTTAAACAGACATAAAGATGTAAAATCTATACCTCGTCTAGGTTAGAGTTCTTGTTGCAGTACGAAATTGGGCGATACGTGCAACGCGCTCACAACGTGTCACAGGAAAGCAAACAGAACTATAGCAGAGGAATTTCAACAGCAAATGCTTAAAAATTGGGCTTAACACTGCACGGTACCGTATTTTTTTCTGCTTCTCCATCGCCATCGTCATCGGCCTTGACAACATGTACACTTCCAGGACAGAGACCTCGCCTTGAAATTTCTAATTGTCCCTCTTCTACGTATCTCTAATCAAGTCTATAGTTGGAAATTCCCATATCTTACGAATCAAGGTTTATTTCTTATAAATTCTTTAATATCGATAGTACAGTGTTTTAGCCGGGCGCAGCTAGGCGTATACTACTTCAGGCACACTAAAGCGCTAGAGCAGGTCCAGTCCGAGCCCGAACTGCACTCGGACTGGATACCGAGGGCCCGAGCCGGGCTTGTGCCCGTTCGCTGAAGGGCCTAGGCTAAATTGACAAGCTGGAAAAGTTGGCTCGTAATCACCTTAGCAAATGAAATAAAACAGACGATTAAAGTTTTTATTCATTTTTCGTTACTGCAAAAACAAGCTTTCTTCTTCCGGAAGTGCAAAAAAAAACCAATCATATTAAAAGTCGCTCATGATACGATTTGACTGGTACCGCTTTTGATACTGTTCCTTTGCTGCAGTTGAGCTGTTTACTTTTCTCTTCCTTTTTATTGCGTGCAATGTTCGATGTTGCTTAATATTCACTACAGTACAGATCGGTGGTTTCCACTTTAACCGCATTCGCAATGTTCTTCGTGGGCATTAAGTCTATACAGGAGCCCTCGTGGGCTCGGCAGGGTCGGTCTGGCAGCTCATTCTCCAATCACGCGTGTGTAACTGTGTGTGGTGTCAAGAAAACTTGCTCTCCATAATTTCAAATCAAAAAGGAGAAAATACTGTGAGCTGTGAAAGCCTTATTATGCTGTATAGCTTGATCAAGCTATGTGTACGATCCTCGCCTCCTTTATTATTTTTGTGTCCAAATTGGAATATTTCTATTTGAAATTACACCTGTTTTTGGTAGTCTTGCAACAAAAATAATTTAAAGCTTTTTCTTTATGCAAGAGGTATTTATAAATAAAGAGGGATTTAACAAATATGTATACGAAACCGTTACAGTGTTTTCAACATAAAGTGTGCGCAAAAGCTTTAAAATAAGGCCTTGTTAGAAAATTTTAACCCGGATTATATTTCTTTCGGCTCTTTCGTGCTTCTCTGCGCTTGATCTGCCGAAAAAAGAAAGTTTTTATTCCAATGCTTTATTGTCAGCGCACCATATTTAAGGCATGTGCACACAGACGTCCTTTAGAGTAACAGGTCATGCAGGCGTGTTCCGGGCCCGGGCTGAGCTAGGGCTGCAAACGACGAGCCCGCGTCGGGCCCGGACCGAGAAACGAGGCCCATGCAGTGCTTTGGGACACACAACGAAATGCTGGAACAACGGAATACGTACCCAGGAACAGCGTAGCTAGTTGCGGGATTTTGTGACTTTGTAATCGACGATAACCGTGTACTACAGGAATGGTTGACGTATCGCACCACTCTAGTTAAAAAATAAAAAGTAGAAATATACCTCCGTGATGATCGTGCCGGAAACGGCACGCTTACACCAGGGGACGTATTCTGTGGGTCTCCACATAGTGGACTGTCCATTTCCGCCGCTGCTGATTGGCTGGGGCCGCTCGTCTCCTCCTCCCTCGTACAGCTGCATCCAATCACCAGCGGCCGAAATGGACCGTCCACTGGGTGGACTATTACAGAATACCCCCCCCCCCTCCCCCCCATTACATAAGCAGAGGACAGGTTGTGATCTACGATATGTGTTCTGCGCACTTTGGGTGAAAACAACTGTGCAAGCTATTGCCACAATTAATTGCTGTTCGAATCGGTGCCTTCTGGTAGCCCGGTGCACATGTCTACTAGCCAGTCTACGTTATGCTCACACACTTTTATCCTGGTTGAAGCTTTTAGCGCACCGCAAGAAGGCTAGAAGACATGAAACACGCAAGACTTGCGTCTTCTTCTCGCGCGCTAAACGCTTCAGTCATGTCATACCGACATGTTCAAAGAGCCACGTTAGTGAGCTACATTCTATCTTGTGTATACGTACACTCTAAATCTTTGTTATCGCCACCATAATTTTGATTCTAATGCTCGTTACGTAGTTGGTTGCGAAAGGAACAGACGAGCGTACATAAAGGCGGTCACGTGAAGGTTGGTTCAGTAAATCTGAACACGCCGTTGTAGTCAAATACGGCGTGACATGCACTTTTCTTAATTGCCATTTGTTATACAGGCGTTCGTTATGTCTCAGTTTATTAAGCTTTGGAGACGTACGTAATTAATCTTATGAAAACAAAACATCATTCCGAACTTTCGAACGCTAGAAAACCACAGAAGCGATGAATGAGAAATATACATTTATTGGTACACATTTTCGCCCGACTTCTATAACTACTATTGTAGGTGTGGATACATTGCTAAAATTATAGAATAACTTAGATGGCGAAGTTACTTTCATGTAAAGGTATACTGACGAGTCAATACTTTCTCACACATTGTCCCTTAACAAACATTTCTTTAAATGAATGACTCAACTATACCGCTAATGACTTTCTTCGGCTCTCAGTGTCATAAAGGCCCCCCATGACCCCCAATTACCCACTCTTATTTTTACGTGTCGCGTTTCAGTTTTATATATCTCCTTTAATATATCATCTTTCAGTTCTATATATTGAGGGCGTTCAGCGTAACCTATGGTTATAAACTGATAGCATTCGCATACAGTAGGGATAGTTCCACATAGGGATCGATTCGTTACTTCAAAGATCGCTATGGCTCCACCGTGATCTAAATGTTGCTGTTGTTTGCACCACCGGAAGAAAACTTCCAGGGAAAATGTTTTTACCTACCTGCTTAAACACCTTCCTTCTGTTCATCTGACCACTTTTCTGATTCTCTCCCGTCATCGAAAGGTTATCTTTTAACGATTTCACCAAAGGCTGTGGGGTAACGAAAAGTGTGCGCCGTGCTCCCGAAAATCACGCTTCACAGCAAGGTGAGTCATATAGCAGGAAAGAGTCGTCTTAACGGCAGCATTTATTCGTCGACACGCATGGGCAACCGCCGAAGTGCAGGCGGCCGCGGCCACTGTTTCCTCCGTGAATCAGCGGCTCACGTAGTAACAAATAAAACTTAATAAGCAGTCACGCTAACAAAGGAAGGTTCTTGCTATAGCCGGAGGGCACGCTAAAGAAGCCCACCAGAGAGTTAACGCCGCGCGGCCGAGAGATACAGCGACTTTGCTCGGGCTGTGTACAGCACCGAGTGTGACGCAACCAACGTAGCGGGCGGTCTCGACACAGCGGGCGCCTAATGAGCCTCACTATGCAGAAATCACGATGTCTGACCCTTCGCCTCGGCTCAAGTTTGTGTGCCGCCACGGATAACGAGCAATCCCAGAGGCTTCCCCCTGCTCGCTATTTCTGCCCTCCGCGCCGCCTCCCCAACCGTCGGCCGCCTCTTGCCCTCTCGTCTGAATTCTGCAGCTTCCAGCAAAGGCTACCCCGTGGCGCTAGTTACCAAACGGCGCGACGTTTATTGGCCGTCTGAGATCACGTCCCGCGAGAGCTCCTCGTGTGTTATCCCGCTTTGAAAGCTTCATTTCACGCTCTCTTAACCGCGCGGGAAAATGTTTTGGTGCAGCGCTGTCATCGGTTGTCGATGGAGAGTGATGCCTCTAGGGCACAGCTAAGATGGGACGGAGAAACTAGAGCTTGGTTATCTCGTGTTCGATTGGGTGTTAATTTCCTTTCTTTCTTTCTTCCTTTCTTTCTTTCTTTCCTTCTTTCTCCCGTTACGGGCACAATGTTTTAGCTGTATTTGCTGGTGTCTTTCTCAGAAAATTGTAGCAAATACTTCTCCGAGTCTTGTTACAACAAATGACCGTAACTTCAGACCGATACAAGCGCACAATTCATTCCAGTTCTTTCGTGCAATGTATGAGCAGTTTTCAAGTTAGGTAAGCTGATAAGTGCACAGAAAAGGGCGATTAGAATAATTTATGCACGAAAATTCGAGACGCCAAAATCGCGCTTACTGTCAATACCAAGAGAGTGTTGGTTCGAAAAAGCACGTCAATCCGTTTTTACAACGGAATCTGTATATGACTAACCTTCCGTTGTTTTATCGGCGTCCGGCAATAGAAACGGACTTAGCGATTTCTAACAAACCCATACGGGTGCAGTGCGGCGACGCAGATGTCAAAATGCGGGACAGATTGGAACGCTCGCCGTGGACAATAGCGTGATGTCAAAGTTATCGCAATATATAAGCAGCAGAAGTATTGGCGCTAAATACGGCTGCGTTATCGATGGGGCGGACACGTATAGTTCGTACACCCGAAGAACAACATGCGTACGTGGAGCGCCGGAGGGAACAGCAAGGAGAATGTAAACGGCGCAGGCGCGAAACGACCACCGACGAAGAATGTTCCCGCGATGCTGAACGAAAGCGACAATCGCGAGCCCGGGCACCTCAGAACGAGCAACGACGCCAGACTCGCAACGCAAAAAAATGACAACCATTCCACTCTTTGAAGGTGGAATGGCAACGAAAGCACTTAGCTTTTCGTTGGAGAGCTTTGACTGTCGTCAGCTTTCGCTGCCATTCCATCTTCACAGAGTGGAATGGGCCCCATTTTCTTTTTAGTTCAATAGTAATATAAAAACTACCATCCATATGCTTTGAGACATGCGTCCAGAAAATACGCCATGAGCTTGCAACGGGCCAGTCAGGTCAACTTCTCTTGTTGTTATCAAACACACTCTCTCTTTCAAATATCGCTTAAAATGGCAGAGCAGATGTTTCTCTCCTGGCTCACTTAACATGTTTTTAAATTTTCGCTGTAATGTTACATGGCAACGAGAAGCGAGAACTGCAAGGAGTAAAAGAAGCGGTGGCAAAACAAAATAAAAAAGTGAAGGTAAAGGGCGAAAAGACAGGGGGCAAGGCGCCCGTGCGTTCACAGTCATTAGTCAATTGAGCGCGACGAAACGAGACAGTGTTTCATTGCTACACTTCGTTCCGGCACGCGAGCGCGACACACACACACACGGTTCGAGGCAACTACAGCACTTCGGTCGCTGTGAACGGCTTGTCAAAGCAGCAAAGCAAGCGGGGAGGAACCGGCTGGAAGTGAGAGCGGGTGAAAGGCAGAAAGAAAGAACAGCCAACACGGGAAGCGTAGTGACTGGTTGAAAGAGGGGAGACCGAGAGAAAGAGAGAGAGAAAAAAAGTAAAGATAGAGGGGAGGGAAGATAAAAGGGCTTGGGTGGGACATCGCTGAAAAAAAAAAGGGAAATAAAGAAAACAGCAATGAAGGCCTCGTAGAGAAGGTTCTCTGTGCCAGACAAGAGGAACGCTATGACCGCCCCCCTCTTGACAATAGTCGCAAAGTGGCCAAATTTGCCGCTGAACACGTAACTAAAGCACGCCGTTCGTACGATGCGAGTTGCTTCTAGCTCTGAGCTGCCGGGAACTCTTGCTTGGTCTTGTCTTTGCTATAAAATACTTTAGCAGTACGCTCACCCCTCTGTGTATATTCATTTTCTTCTTCTTTCTCCTTTTCAAAGACCAAATTACGTGTAGTGACAACAGTGTAATTTCAGAAGTGATGTATTTCGCGCTGTTCGCATTATAATTAAGTACTCGTGGTGTTATCTCGCTTAATCGATGATACTCAGTTATGTAAAGCTAACAATAAACTGAAGGCTTATCAAGTAATGGCTATGCGAAATTCTGGCAGCATGTTGTTTGCAGTTTAGCTGCGATAAATTAGCATGTGGCTTCAGCTGGACTGGAGAGCTCTCGTTGGGACGGAAGAAACAACGCATGGCAGCATAAGCTAGGTATCAGATACCACACTCTCTTTGTGCATATCGCAAATGATTGCAAGAACCATGAGCTACAAAACAAATAACAATTAAGGGTTTATTGCCAGAAACTCCGAATGGAGCACGTATTTCAGTGTTCGTTAAGGTGTTCAAGACGTGCCATGTGGCTTCTGTTGCTTAGGAGGTATACAGTGACAGATAAAATAGGACGCTGATCTTGTTTTAACAGCAGTACCAGTCATTAGCTGTAAGTTCAGCCTGTGGAAACAACTGTTTCTCTAAAGCCTGCAAACACTTCTAGACCAGAGGTCGAACGCGAATAGATGTTATATGCCCTTACTGGCATTCGTCAACCAGACAAGCGGCACCCTGCATATATATGTACGTACGTACGTCATACGCTGAACTACGCCACTACACTAAGGCATCAGTTAGCTGAGGCTATCAGCGAAGTGGGCTAGTCTGGCTGCAAAGTGATAGACATAAAGGAACGCCGTTGCATACGTTCAGCAATTAATCTCGCGGGTATTGGTCCCACGTAACTGACGAAGGCTTAACCAGACACAGTCATAGCGCCATATCGCCACCCTTAAAAGCAGCCTATCGAAACGGTGTACTGCCGTACTATTCAAGGACTATATGAGAAAATATTGTTCTCGTATAATATTATTAGGAGCCTTCATTATTATAGTCGTACTTAATATTGCTACAGAAAGAAACAAGGCAGTACGGCAACTTAGTAAAGAAGTAGGCATTCAATATATATATTAACAAAGCGGCGTCAAATATACCTAACCACATGATTTCATTTAGTTCCATTTCAACTGAAATTCCTCTCGCGCTCCGCCGCTGGCTCGCAAGCCGCCGTTAAATCAGCCAGTGTATTAGTGCAATAGACGATAAATAAATAATCAAGAACAGGTCATTGGAATATACAGTCCCTGAAAGCTGAAATACAAATTACATCGGCCAAAGCGTACAAAACAAAGTGGCCTCTTTTATCAATTTCGCTGAAAGTGGTCACTCTTGGCTTTGCAACAACTGCAGTAAAAAAAAAGCAATTTACACAAAATAACATGAACTCGTACAACCTGATATAGGTTTTAATAATTTCGTTGCCGAACTGTAAAGATCAAAACACAGCGTTCGAAGACTCTGCTTTTATCATTAAATATTAGCCCGTCTCTCTACTTGAATATATATATATATATATATATATATATATATATATATATATATATATATATATATACAGCTCATTCGCGCCACAGCAATACCTCCGGTGTAGTTGAGCGAAACATCTCAAGATACTATATTGAACTGTGCATGCTAAAGCGTTCTTTGGAAACAAGACGCGATCACTATTATGGCGTCCGCATGTATAGAGGTGGATTTAACACGCTGCAGTTTCTTCAAGACGCTATTGTTGTGCCTTTGAGTGAATCGTACTCAGAAGGCGTGTCTCGACCACGGTGGTTAACACCGCGAGCAGAAAAATGCATCTTATGTTCGTGAACATACGGCCCTCTATGTTCGACGTCTTTAATCTCTCTATACTTACTGCCTCCTCATCAGAGATTGTTTATACGGAAACAAAATACCCTGCGCCGGTACACCTAATCGCCCCACAATACGGTGCGAGATTCTTCCCAACGACGTTACTCTCAATCTTGTCACCTCTCGCGGTACCCGTCCATCCAGCCAACTATGGCATTACATCAACAAGCCTCCGCCGCTGTACTCAGGGAGCGAGGCTTCATAGCTGTCCGGGAAGCTGTCCGTGTCATAAGGCGCCCAGAGTGGGCCCTCTGTAGCAATCTTCAAGCGCCAGCGGTGTCGGCGCGGCGACGTAGGATTGCCATCAGCGACCTGTCGAACGCACCTGACACCGCTCCGCTGTCGTGAAGAGAGCCCCCTGAGAAGATTGTGTTTTGCTTCCTCGGGCCGCGGCTCCTCCATACAAAGCCGTTGCGCCAAAAGGGAGATTGTTTTTTCTGCTTCTTCGTGGCTTCCCGACACTTTTCCGCGACGCGCTATTTATTAATCCCGTTGTTTTCCCGCGAGACCTCGGTGCCGTATAAATAGCTTCGGCGGGTCGTGATGGTCTTGACGAGGGAAGTCGATGGTCAGGCCAACGACGGGCGTTTGTCTTTTCGGTGAAAGCGAATAGCAAGAAACGTCTCGGGTGCTTTCAACGCAACCTGCGTCGCCATCTGGCGCGATACAAGCGCTGTGAGCTTGCGCATATTTGCAGAGAGAGAGAGAGAGAGAGAGCACATGGCTTGCCGCTTTTCTTCGCAATGAATCAACTGTCGCGTATCTCCCCATAATGTGCCATTATTATCATGCCTGAATTAAAGCTGTTGCGCATTTTACGCTTTCTCCTCTCCCGTGCACTAATGCCAGGTTTACATGAACTCGATAAGGTCGGGTAGAATTGACTTGTTGGGCCGGATACGAGTCGTCGGGTTCATGTAAAGGCTAGCATGGTGGGGTCAAGCGGGCGTTCAGGTGAGTTCCGTCAATCCGCCTGCAGTGGGTGAGTTAACTCCACCAACACGCTACGCTAGATGCGTATACACGTGGTCGGATCGGGCTGGGTCAGCTTGACTTCTGACTCGACGCGCTCGCGTGGAGCTCAGGTAAACGAAGCTTATGTGAACGGCACCGAGATTCGTGGTGCTGGTGGTGGTAATAAACTTTATTGAAAGGGGGAAGGGTAAAGAGGGACGTGGCTGAGGGTTAGGGCTCAAGTGAGGCCCTGGGCCTGCTTGGCCTTTTCCGCCCAGTCCACCAGTTCAAGTTGTCGGTCGACGTCCCCGGAACTGAGCCAGGCTGTCCAGTCAGTCTCGCTGCTGACGGGGGGATGAGAGAACGGGAGCGAGGTGCATTCCCACATTATGTGTGGGAGTGTTCCTGTTTCTGAACAGAGCCTACATTTGTCGCTTTCCATGCCCCCTGTGATTTTGTTAATGTATTTTGGGTGTGGGTATGTGTTTGTCTGAAGTCGCCGAAACGCGACCGCTTGCGTTTTGTCGAGTTGCTTGGCCGGTGGTGGGAGCGCGCGACGCCTCAAGCGAGTGCGATAGCTTCTTGCCCTTTGTGCTTCTATTACGAATTGGCGCAGACTTCGGCGTGGGACACAAAAGTCCTCAAGAATTCAATGCCCTCAGGTCTCTCGGTTAGTGCGCTGCAACACTCTTCATCGAATGCACCACTTCTGCGTCCGTTTACTGTGCACATCCGCGTGCTTGCGTTTTGTGTGTGTACGTGCCTCTACGTGTCAGTGAGTGTTTACCGTTTAAGTAACATAGCCCCGCCATGGCGGACTATGTGGTGGAGAGAGAGAGAGACCTCCTATCATGTGTTACCGTCAGCCGTGGGCAGCTTCATCGAACCGATAGCCGGAACTCTCGCCGTCGAGAGGGACTCTGACACGTAGCAGTGAAGTCGGAGGCAAGCCACGAGACCGTGGAGCGCACTCAAACTCTACGAGAGAGGCGCCCGTCTCCAAAGCCTCACGATTCAAAGAAAAGCTGCACCGGGTGCAGTATGGAAGGAATGAAACCAGCCAACGTAGTCGGGGGGCCTCGAACGAAGCAGAATAGCCTGCAAGGAGTGCGAGAGCCAAGCCGCGAAAGAAATGTACAGTGGTTGGAGCGGGGTGAAAAGGACCGGCGGGTGGGCCGTAGTAGAGAAAGAGAGGGGAGGGGGGGGGGGGGTCATCACGTAGTTAAGAGTGGTTTCAATCGCGCCGGCGCCCGGGGGTGTTGGGGAGGCGGGGGGCAGACCGGGAAGAAAGAGACGGAGAGGCGACGAAGCAACAAAAGCCTGTACCGTACAACGCGCGTCGCCTCAATCCTGGGGCTGCTGTTTAGAAGATGGGATGGGCCTCATGCGAGAGAGAGAGAGAGAGAGACAGAGAGAGAGCTGTGTAGCTGAAAAGGAAAAAAAAAGCACGCAATAAACTACATATCTATTTGAGCACGGGTTTGGATACTGTAGGAATAGAGGTTAAGGGGGAAAAAAAGAAAGACTCTCATAAATCAGCTTTGCGTCCCGTTTAGACGCACGCACTCGCGTGCATCTACAGCACGAGACGCGACACCACGGGGAAGCGGTTTTTGCCCAACAATGCTCAAAAGTTTTAAAGGCGATGGTCGCCTGATTCGATAAGAGTCTGGGGCAGCGTCAGTGTGTTCCTAGATCTCGCCGCTGCTTGGCATGGCTGGCATCGCGCAGATTTGAGCGAAACCCCCAAATAGAATAAGCGGCGTATATCGTCTCGACCGTAATAGCGAGAGCTGCGGGAGCGACGTGACAAATGCAGAGGTCAAGGAAGGGGGAGAAAAGGGGGAGTGGTTTGAGGCGAAGTGTTGGCTTTCCGCAAAATTTGCCTGGGGGAGGAAAGTAAACACGGCTTCAATACGTTGACATGTACAGGGTGCTCTAAAAAAAAAAAAAAAAAAAAAAAGAAACTGCCGTTTCACCACAGCAACGGGAGTGAAAGGAGAATTCTTACAGACATTGACTAAAGCTTGAGCGTGTACAATGGTTAAACTCAAGCCAAGAAAACTTGACGCAGATGTATGAGTTTAGAGAAGGAATCATACAAGGGCTGATCTCACCGGCGGGTTTCAAAGCACCAACGAATGTTTGGTAGTAATGTATTCTACTACCCGAAGTGTTGTCCCTTACTCTTCTTTTTATCTCGGAGTGTCTCCAGACACGCAACACATATTAAGCAAGCGCACTAGCAAGACCCGTCCCCCCCCCCCCTCCTCCCACCTTTCTAACCAAACACCTCGAAAGACTGCATTGTTCCCATAGAATAAAGAGAGAGAGAGAGAGTTACAGATGATTCACAGCTCCAAAAATCTATAGCCCACTTTATTAAAGAAATCCTCGATGACCAAGGCCAAGGAGTAAATTAAGGCCAGTAGAACGAGTAGCTTATGCTCCCTATCTCTCTTACAGATCGACGGAAAATAAGCGCACACGAAGACACACATGCTTATTTCGGTCGATCTGCAATGCACCATCTAGCTCGTCTGCAGGTGTTCTTAAACTATCTCTCTAACGTTTAAGGATGTTGAATAGCCACATAACCCAAGGAAATGACACAGTTAGAGGTTATTTATGCGTTCGAACAGTTTAGTGAGAGAGGGCTGTCAATGACGTAAGACTATACGTCATTGACCGGCTAGAACTTTAACATTTTCCACTTTCCATTCGAGTGATAGAAACTCGAGTTCCGATGCTTACTCGAACGAAATCAGAATGCAAAGTCTACTTGCAGCCTACGCAATTGCATACGTGCACTGGTTGCAGTTTGAGGCACTAAAAAAAGAAAGATAAAGTGCAAAGCGTCATTGATAATAAAGATGACAAAAGCGTCGCGTTTGGTTAAAAGATAGGGGGGATCAGTTGAGGCGTAAATATGAAGGACGCGAGAAAAAAAAAAGAAGAAAAGAAGCAAGCCCGTCGATGAATATAAAGCCCAACCCGGCACGAAGACCCGAGGAAGACATGAGCCTCCGCATCGCCCTTGGCAGCTGAACAGAAGGCGGACACTGCAACACATCGGCGACGTGACGCCTGAAGAAGAGGAATCCATCCGAGTGTCCGTCACTGATGAATTATTCAGGAGACAGCGGGAAGACACCGGGGGAGCGCCCAGCGGAGACGTGGGACAAGAGCACGCGCGCAAGGGAAAATGCGGGCGCTATACGGGCGTCGTCGCTCCCTTTTTCCGCATTCACGAGAAACAGTGTACACGGAAGTGGGCGACGAAAGCGGTACATCGATCTCCACTTAGCCCCAAGGTCAACAGAGAACCCCGGGTGGCCTCTCAGTCCCTATTTCCTCTTTCTTTTTTCTTGTTTTTGCCATCTCGGCACCGTGACTCTGCTGTGTAGCTCGATCGTGACCGCTCGGACACAAGAGCTTTGTAGAGGGACTCGGAGATACGGCTACCACGCTGCTCACCTGACGGATCGGGAAGGTCTGTGTGGGCTGCTTGAAGGGGAAAAAGAAAAAGCGGCTGTGCGTGTTTGTGAGCCTGCGCGGATTCTTCTGACTGTCGCAAGGAGTGGGATAACAGGCGGGGCGAGAGAGTTGCTGTATCAGCTGTCACGCACCGATTAGCAAGGCTACTTCGAGTTGCGGAAGACGGGGACAGCGAGCCGTGAGGAGGCCAACGGCTCAAAGGGGCCTTAATTTGCTGAGCTCGGCGAAATTTATGCTGCTGCGGAAACGGCCCGCATGGGCGGAGAAGGCTTGGTAGATAAAGAGGAAGGCCAGCTCAGCCGTGCAAGAGAGACGTTGTCCTTCAAATTTCGAGACTGAATATACGCAATATACGCAGAAGACCTGCAAGAATGAAAAAAAGTGCAACTGTTTGCCTAGAAATTAGGTGTTTGCGCTCTTTATAGCTGACACCAGATGGCACCTGCCATGGCAAAAACCGTATTTGTAGTCTTTTCTAACGCCTTTAAAGCAGCGTATTGCACCCAAAGTAAACCCGAAAGTACAGAAAAATGCGCGTGGACCACGTACATAGCATCTGAGCGGCATTGAACATTGCTTGCGCTCTTTCTAGCTTTTCTTTTTGTATTATTTTGAAGAAGCAAGAACAAAAACTTATCTCTTCTATACAGCAAGACGCCAACAAATATTCTGTAGTTCTCGACATGACAGGCATAAAAAAAGATCAGCAAGGAAACGTCCTAAAAATGAATTAAAGTTCATCGCTCGAAAGCGAACGATACCTATGTACTCTCGGCTAATAATAATTTAACACAAATTTACACCCAGCCAATTCGTGTTTTACTCGAGAAAACGAGCACTTCATACAAAAGCCTAACTATGATACATAACAAAAAATAATACAGAGAGAAAATAATCAGACACATAAAAAAATCAATTTTTGCATTGAGCAATAGGGTGCTTTTGCTGTCCACAAAAGCCACTTTACGTGAACCTACGGCCCGCCGAGTGTCAAGGCGCACATCTCTTGACTAAAACACAGTTCACGTTTCACACCGGCTATATAATATGTACACCTGCGACAAAGCATAAAGGATGGAGGCAGTTCTCAATGGAAAAAAGAGAGAGAGAGAGAAAGCAAGAAATACGCGGACGGCTCGACAAGTTCCATCAAGGTGAATTTTCCGCCTCAATGCGGCGTCGATGTAGGCTTCTACGCACTCAGGCAGCTTAGGCGCTCACGCAAGTAATGCCTCGAGAACGACCACTTCATTCGCGGCTTACGGTGTTTGCATATTCATGAACGCGAGAAGAAGCTCGTTCCCCCAAAACTATCCCTGCCGCTCGTCGGCCAGCAGGTGCTTCCTCCTGCACGCTCCCAGAAAAAAAAAAAAAGAAAGAAACGAAGGAAGCCCCGTCGTGCGCAAATCAAACACCACCCGCCGTAACTGCTCGAACTGCGTGTTTTAAGCACTTTACAACAGATACCACTTACTCGTTTTATCGCATGTCTTTTCGTTTTATCCCGAGCACCGTCTCCCTTCATTTCATTCATGCATGAAAATGCGGTGGTGCCGCGAATTGAAAAGTTTTGGCGAAGAAGAAGTATAGTCGTACCCCTTTACCAACTTACCTTCGTGCGACTATGTATAAAGGACTGACGTATCGCGAGCATAATGTGCAAGAGCAGACAAGAACATGCGCCATTGCAACTTGGGAGCAAGTGCAGCATTCACGGGTATACGGAGAGATAGTCGCGTTTATAAGCCAATATGAACCCCGTTTCACGTATCCTCAAACGGCGAGCGTCGTATACTTTCCAATAATGCAGCGAATTCTCTTAAATCATTGCAGTCAAGGAGTAGGAGTCGTGTGCACAGGAGTAGAAGCAGGGACCCGGAGTTCTTATCATAAAATTATTATTATTAAGCACAACGACAGTACAAAAAAAAAAAAAACTGTCAAAGCAACGATGCGAACAGCCAGGATTTGACATAACACAGCGGAATTAGAAACAGTAAAGCATGCAGCAGCGCGAACCACAATACGATCACGTGTCATACACAGCGACAGTACCCCCCCCCCCCCCCATAAAAAAGAACGCTATTATAAACAAACCATTTTCTTCGTATGTGTGTGTTATTAACACCTAACAATGCTGATGTCTTTAAGAAATATGTGCTGTTTTGCATCACACTTGTTGGTCACGGGCCCAATTATTTCTTTAAAATGAGTGGTCTACGGTCTGATGTCATTGGGGACGATTTGAGTCGGCGTATTAGTGTGTCATGATGCCGTAATTTCCAAAGGTTACCAACGTCTCTTCATCAACAAAGCCACGATCATACCGCAGAATTTTACAGCGTGGCCAATTCTATTTAAGAATTGCCTTTTGTGTAGGTGGTGCCCAGCCGTAACCTGATAACCGTTTCTATGTTTAAAACTTATTAGAATATTGAATTCAATAAGCGGATCAATATAAAATATAACGGATACCTCCGAATTTTAGTCGAACGATGTCTTTCTATATACACAATCTGTAGCCCACTCCTCTCTACAACGCTCTTGCATTTGAGGGTATATGGAATAAATAAATTAGCAAATAAAGAAATTTTGAATGATGTTAGAATACACAACAGTTCACTTCCTGATAGTGCGATATCTCGGCGACATGTGTACGTGTTTGTCATGCTGCCGCATCGGCTGCTGTGTTGCCTGGAATAATGCAATGTCCCGTTATGCACCGAGATACTATTTCGGTTGCATCATATGCGTGTAAGGTTAAATAGCGATTGTACTCATATTTATATACGGGACGGGTACCTCTTCGATTCTCCCCGGGGTACTCGGCAGCTTAGTCTACGAAGTCCGCAACGGGATTCATCTATAGTATGACCCCATGCCACCTCAAGCTCAAATATGCACTACGAGTACAGTGTATTCCAGGCCACTCAACAACGGGAACCTTGCGTAACAGTTGCGAAGGCCGTACTTTCCCAGATGGCGCCTCAGGCACTCCGCGTATCAATGGCGGGCACAGGGAGAAGGAATGAAGCGACAATGGCAATGCGAGGATGTGGCCCTACGTAGCCAAATCGTAACAGGCCCCCTCGGTTGGAGCCTCAGAGAGAGAGAGAAAGAGAGAGGCTTTACTTACACGCTGCAGGTGTATAAGCCTGGCTGATCGCCACGCTAAGCTCGGGTGGAGCAGTTTGCCTAACTGACGCTGGTAAACGAGAGGTTCATTTCCCCATTCTACCTAATTCAATAAAATAGAAGCGAAATATTGGCTAAAGAAAGGGGAAAAAACGTGCGCAGCTTGCACTAGTGGTGCAAAGAGTCAACAGCGGAGCTTGGGATCACCTAGCTTTTACGTGGTTTGCCTAAGTTGTTTGTAGGTTTTGCGAGGTTATGCTAGGTTTTGCTAAGTTGTTGGCAGGCTTGGCTATGTCGTTTCTAGGTTTGCGAGGTTATGTTAGGTTTTGCTAAGTTGTCTAGGCGGGCTTGACACTGAAAGTTTCGAGCAGTCTCAGGCCGGGATGGCTTTCTCGGTGACGTCGAGCGTTCAGGCGCCGACTCTCGTCTTCCCTGGACGGAAACTCGGAATCCCCGACTCGGCGTCGCCTCTGCTCAGTCGCATCTGCAGCGTGGTGTTCCGGATCAGCTCGGCTGCGACGCATCGCTTCTCGCTTGGCAGTACGGCGCTCTTCCTGATAAGCCGCTTATTCTTCGTGCGTCCGGACTTTCTTCGGTCTTCCCATGGCAGCAGCACGTACGCACGGAGTATAGGAGGTGAGAGGTGTATCGCCGCGCCGGCTGTTCGGAGCTTTTAGTCGCCTGTGACGTCACGAGTCCGTCCTACGCGCGTGGGGTGCGAGGAGGTTAGGTGGTTCGGTGCTCTCGCAGGTGGTTGCTAAATGCGAGGTGGAGCACAGCTGGGCTGAGGTTTCTGGTAACGCTCGACGGCGGAACTAAAGCTTAAACAGCTGCGTTCTTAAAAAAACATCACATGCGTTTCCTTTCTCCGAGCGTCACAGAAATCGCAACGAACGAAACGAATACACAGCGGTACAAACAACAGAACGAGATCCTAAAGTGAGGACGAAATCGTAGGCGCGAAATTTGGGAGTGCCTTAACCATGGAAGCGCAAGCTGAATAGAGAGAGAGAGAGAGAGTAAAATGCCTGTAACGCTATACTAGCGTAGAGAACCTTGTAAGATATCGATTTGCGGCATTGAAAAAAATTATCATACGACGGGAAAAAGACAACAGAGAAATCTGAGGACAGGGATTTCAATATGCAATAAGCACAAATACGATTATGGAGCAAGCTAGACAGCAGTGTTTACAGGGAAATGTTTTACAGGCACGTTTTAAATACGAACCAGCGTAGTAAATCAACCATAAGTATACCAGCACGATGTCGAGACCATTGACACATCCGCATTTTTTTTTTTTTTCGTACAGATGGCTTACGCGAAATTTCATCATAGAAACACATTCTAGTAACTGCAGATTCTCTTACTTCTCACGCACTTAGCGCGCGCACATGCAAGCACGTACAAAACGAAGGCGTTTACAAGGCTACTTTCCTACTTTATTTTTTTCATGTACCTTTTTCGGAGCTCACACTTTTAAAAAATAATATCGTCTTTGTGTTATTCCTGGAAACTGCCTCGCACTGCCAAGTCAACCAATATTTCTGCAACCTCACCCCCAGCTCTAAACAAACAAACACACACACACACCACA